>NC_080633.1:39486317-40736317 GCF_027579445.1 Ammospiza nelsoni | reverse complement strand
CTGTTTTCCCATACTTTCTTTCAAGCAAACACTTTAAAGAGGAGATATTTAAGGAAGATATGTGAGTGTCAGTGCTTTGTTTTAGTAATTTCTTTTGTGTGACTCCTAATTTTTAAGAAAATATATGAAAATCTGTTGTGAATATCTGCAAGAGGTACACATAAAGGAAGTGTGCAGGATAAAAAGAATGAAAAGGAGAATGCAATACTTAATTAAAACAAGAACTTTTAATATGAATGGATATAATTTGATGTAAGACTTCTTTCTGTCTTATTAAAAACACTGAATATATTTTAACTCTGTTCCCCTTTTTCTAGCAATCCGGTGGGTAGTGGTTATTCTGCCTTGCTTGTCTTTTGCCATAGCAGGCAATAAGATGGTGGTAATCTCAAAGTTAATAGATATTTCTAAAATTATTCTGCTTTGGCTTTTTGTACATAAATACGCGGGAAAAAAATCTTTATTTACATTATGAGGCGTTTAAGTAATTATGTTTGGCTTCCTTTGAACTTTCTGTGTGTTGTGCATTTATATGCTTAAAACTCCTTTTTCAAAAAGCAGTTTACATTTTTTTGGAGCCTGGAAAAAATATGATTAAGGGATTATCAGTGGGAGTAATGATAACTTATTAATAGTTTTCAAGTACTCATAGGAGTGAACTCATAGCAGTGTACTGGAAAGTGTCCCTGTCCATGGCAGGGGGGTTGGACTAGGTAAGCTTTTAAATGTCCTCTTCCAATTCAAACTACTCTATGATTCTATAAATTAGTGAGCATTAAGTATTGTTAGAGATTTCAGAATCTGTAGACAGCCTTTGCTGCACTGTTGTAAAAAACATGGCCCGTATCAGTGTATTTGATTAATTTGTTATCTAAACTGAAAAAAAAAAGAAAAGCTAGATTAAGTTAGATTAATATGGCAGGCTTAAAATTTTGCAGTTCCCAGCATAACACAGAAAACTTCTCCCTTGTCCTGTGTGTTGACCGTTCAGGTGCTCGGCCCCCGGGCAGAAGAGGAATGCAGCTCGGTTGGGCGGGAACAAGTCAATAAGGCCTACCAAGCCTATCGAGAGGCCTGCATCGACCGCGACCATCTGAAAAGCAAACTGGAAAAAATGGTGTGCCTTTTTAAGTAATGGCTTCAGGGCTTGCTTTATCAGCACTGCATAGTTAGTACCTGCTTACTCTAGAATGAGCTTTATATTCTTAAGATCTGTGGTCTTGATTTTATCACCCTTTTAAAGTACATGACAATATTTTCTGTAGAAATAATGATTTAATGTACCTCAGTTTTATTACTGGGCTAGAATAATGCTTAAAATAAAAATCAAAGTAATATTTTTTGTTGTTGTATTTGTTCTAAATTATTGAATTGTCTGACATGATAGAAAAATGCCTCACAAATTATTTTGGGTTGGGGTTTTTCTCTCCTCTGAAAAATAGGCAAAAGAAAGTGCGGAATCCTTGAAAAACTTGAACGAACAGTTGCAATCTAAAGAAGTAGAGCTGTTACAACTAAGAACTGAAGTGGAAACTCAGCAAGGTATGCATTTGGTTACTTCATCTTAAGGTATGTTGAGAAGCTCTAGTGGTTATATTGTGATCTTGGGGCATGAAGAGGCTTAACCCTATACAGGGGCAAGGTAAGAGAGGCATGAACAGCAGTGAGGTACTTTGAACTTGTCTTCATTCTCGTGAATGGTGAAACGTATATTCTGAGGCTGCTGTGTTCTCCCACCCTAGGTGATTGACAAATTTGAGAAATGGGCACCACCTAACAGTTTATAGGCTGGGTCATGTGCATCTCTGGACCCCAGCACCTTTTCCTCAGAGCAGGGCACAGGCCTGTTCAAGTATGAAGATCATTCATGAAGTCAAGTATGAAGTCAATCCCACTTCCTCTGGCACCTGTAGAGGGTCCAGCATATTGCTTTGTCTTGCTGTTGGATCAACAAATACAAGAGGATGTTGTATAGCAACAGCTGCAGTTGCCAACAGTTACTTAGCTGGCTGGGAAATGAGGGAAAGTAGAAAGATGTTGGTTGTACAGAGCCTGGTGAAAAGAGGAAGGAGAAAATAACATTATATCCTGGCAATTCCAAAAGCCCAAATCCAGCGTCTCTTACTGCAGTTGTAAAGAGTGCTCTGTATGTGATAGATGCGTAAAACAAAACATCATGGAAGGAAAAAACCCCTTTATTTAGTTACAAAAAGATGCCATCTGTATAGAGTATGGACTGACTTCAGAGTATGTACAAATGCAGTCATTTGAAAGGCACTTTTGAGTATGGCTGTGCATGAATTTCATTACTCTCCAAGAGGACCTTAAACATGTATGTAATGCACTACTTCAATTGCACAAATGTTTAAACCTAGAAAAACAAATTGCAGGTAGTGCTAGTATCACTGTTGAGGATGTCATCGTTTCAGGAGGTAAGAATTGCAGAGTTTGTAAGGAGAGCTCTGAAAATGTGATGATTTCCTTGTTTGTAATTCAGTTTTACTCATAAGTGGACTCTGGGTACCTTGCTTTAAAAAAAAAAAGAATCAGTGTAACTTAAGGCTGTTTAAACTATTAATTCTGGAAGTAAGTGTACCATGCAGTTGAAAACTTGTGGCGTTTCTTCCTGTCACATTCCTTCTTTTCTTGCTGTCTCACTATTGCCCTGCTACTGATCTGATGTAGCATCAGCTTAAGTTGCTTCTTACCATGTGAATTGCTTCAGTCTAACAAGATTTGTGTAACTTTTATGCTTTCCCCTTTTGTTTGGTTGTATCTTTTGTTGTTCTGTGTGCAACTTCTTGATGTTAAACTTGGGGAAAACGTAATGGTAAGTGTTGTAATAATACAAATCTGAGGGCAAAAAGAGTCATGTTTTCAAAGCATGTGAGAAGTATGCAAGTTGGCATATATGATGTGTATTTGCCATAAATTGATTTTTTTATTTCCAGTGCCTTTTTGTGCTAGTACTTCGTTTTCTCTGTGTCAAATGTCTAGCTTTCCTAGAAAGTAGGGCTCCATGCTTTAAACCCAGAAAATAGACCAATAACAGCATTACCAGTGTTATAATTCCCTGTTGCCATGGACTCCAGTTTCTCCAGAATATGTTTTTGTAAGGCATGGGCTGATTGAAGAACATCTTGCATATTGAATTATGTTCTTTGGACTGAGATTGGAATCTAATTGTCTTGTTTGTCTTCTTCACAGTGATAAAAAGTCTGAATTGTACTCCAGCTAACTGGGAATTAGAGAAGCTGAGCAGTGACCTGAAAGTGCATAGTCTGGAACAAGATCTAGAAAAACTCAAGGAAGAGTGCAACAGTCTCAGGAAGGAGTTGCAAAATTCCAAGCAGAAGGTACCTTAATTTTTAAGGAATTTTTGTATTAATAATTACTTTTAAATCCCAAGGTCAATCAAAATCAAGGATTAACAAAAAGATGACATATATATGAATATTAATATCTTGGTAAAATTAACCTTAAGTATTTTCGTAGACTGTCATTTTTCTTGGAAATAGGGACAGGCTTCTCAGGGAGGTGTTCATGGCATCAAGCCTGTCGAAATTTAAGAAGTGTCTGGATAACACTCTTAATTAGAAAGTTTAGGTAGTACTAGCTTTAGGTAGTACTGCAGTGAGCAGGGAGTTGAACTTAATCCTTACAGGTCACTTCGAACTCCAGATATGTTATGATTCTATATGGGTGAGATTTCCCAGCCATTGCCCATATAGCAACAGAAAATAAAGCTTTATGATTTTTTATAAGTAGCCACTGAAGTTCTGTGTAACCTGGGCTGCTAAGAAAATTTGGGCAAAAGCTGGCCTCTATTATTTTCTTTTTTTTTTTAAATAGCAATGGCATGCTAATGTTTAAAGATCTCATGAACTTTGTTTAAGGAGGTATGGCACTTTTCTTCAGGGTAGTTGCATGAAGCTTGTCAGGAAAGTTCCTCTTTTGGCACCCTTCCCTGCCATTTCTGGGACAAGTATCTGTTCTGAGGGACACATTTTGTAACCTAGGCGTTGTTAGGATCTCAAAAAGAAAATTAAGATAACCGTAACAAAAAGCACTAAGTTATTGTCTAGTGCATTCTTTCTTCTTTCCATCTTACCTTTGATAAAGGTACAGTGCCAGTCTCTAGGACTCTGCAGTCCCACTGAAGTCACACAGTGAATGTAAAACATTTAAATGTGATTGTTTGAGGAGGCAGACTGTTTTACATTCCTTATGGTCATTAATAATGATGATTATATAATCGGGTATCACACAGCATTTGCGTGAGTCTGCAGTTTTTCCACTAGGTGGGGATAAAGCGTGTGAGGTGTTCTGTTAACTTCCCTTACTGTTGGTTGTTTCACTTGGGTCTGGAGCCGTTTCAGGTGCCTTCAATAACTTGTAAATCTGAAGGCCTGCTGTAACTTGTGTGAAGTTCTGGTGTCTTTGGGTAACTCTAGAACGGAGTAACAGCTGCATAAATAATTACAGATTGTATTGTGAGAGTGAGTGATGTCAGAGAGAACAGACTAAAATAGCATTTGTAAGGAATACTGCGTGTGACACTGTTTAAATAATGTTTATGCCAGCAGCTTTTGTTGCACAGAGCAAATACAGGGAACAACTTTTTGTTTTGTTTTGGGAGGTTTTGTTACATTGGTTTTTGGGGGGGGGTTGTTGTTTTTTTGCTTGCCGTTAATACAATTTCTTCTTGATCCTGGTAACTGCTTAATACAGGAAATAAAGTGCATGTTTTCAAATATGGGGTAATACAGTGCAACTTTTTTATGCTATGAATTTAAACCTTTGGGAGATGGTGATAAAGCTCAGGAGGGGAAAATCTGTCAGGTTTGAAATACAGTCAAGTGTGATCAATGGGCAATGACAAATCAGCATTATTTCAGCTCAGCTGGTATTTTCATTATTACTTATTTTCATTACATTAGCTAATGAATGTAATAGGTAATAATGAAAATGAAAACAGGAAAACATGTTTTCAAATGTTTTCTACCTTAGGCAAGTGTACTTTCTATTTTTTGTACTTTAAGATATTCTTACAAGTTTAACATTGTAGTTGATGCCGTGTGTACATTAACAAGTTGCTTGAAATATGTGCAGCCTGTCTTAAAGCCACTGTAAAGGGATCAAATCCATGACAGCTTTGGCTAGAGAGGATGATAGGAAGGGAACATGGATAGAAGGGATATGAAAGGGAGGGAGCTCATCACAAGTGAGAGTCTAATAGAAGCACAGCTAACAAAGTGAGTCCAATGTTTGATTTCTTAAACAATCCTGGTAAATTCAGTGTGGCTGCCTATATGTGCAATTTTAAAGTAGTCTTTCAGACTGAAGAGATAAGTTATTTTCTGTTATGTTATTTTTAACAAATTAACATAAATTATTTTCTGTTATGTTATAAAGTTATAAAAGTAACTTGTGGAAGTAAATCTATACTGAAACAGCTTCCTTGAAGTTAAAGATCTTTATGTACCGTGACAGAGAAAGAAGAAGAAAAAGACTGTTTAAAAAGCAGAAATTGAGAAAGACTTTTCATGTCCATTTAAGAAAGTAATCAATCTCTAATTCTGAGAGTTCAGCTGTTTTAAGAAAGAAGAGTATGGAGGTGGCTGAACAATGCCTTCATGTACATAGGTAGTTTAAGCATTTCTTAGTGGAAATTCTTAGTAGAATTGAAACCCACTTTTGAAACCCACTGCAGCTAACACAAATGAAGACTACTTGTGAATTTCAGTATTAGGCAAATTGGAGTTTCACTGCTGTTTTTTGAGAGAGAAGATCTGAAATCATGTTCATTCATTCTCTGTTTTCCTTTCCCTCTGTTATGCAGGACCAGGCTCAAGAGGAAAATCCATTACATGGAGACCACCTTCAAAGGCAAGACATCCAGAGGTATGAAATACTTCAGTTTACAGAGGGACAGTTGTTTGAACAAGTAAATTATTCTTGCTGACTCTTTAGGTGTGTTATTTCAAGTTTCATAATTTCACTGAAAGTCTAAGTATAGTTATTTAGCAAGATCATTGTACATTTTTTTCCTTTGTTGTGTTTGTATGAATATTTAGGTAGTTATGCCTTTGGTGCACTTACAGCATTTTCCACCAGAGGGAAGAGCAGCCCTTCACAATGCCAGGCTTTAGTGCAGTGGGCCTTGCTGCTTTCTTGGGTGTTGAAGAGACTTTTCAGCCTGAAAGAGAACATACAGACACTTCCCATCATCTGTTCTCTGGTGCAGTGAGGCTAACAATGCACACACTACACACAAATCACACTTTGTCCTTTCACCTTGACTGGATACTTATTCCTGTGGTTCCTCCTGGAGCTTTGCTGTCAGCCTCACACACCTGATAAAATATGTTCTCTCAACACACAGCAGTTATCTCTTTGATCACTGCTCTGATTAAACTGATCATTTGATCAAATAATTACTAATCAGAGCAGATATATTCCATCAAGTGGTGCTCAGGTGGCAGCCATCTAAAAGAGCATATGGACTCTATAGTGTTTATTGTAATATAAATACTAAACGTGTAATAAATATGTAAGCCCATCCAAAAATCTGTGGAGGAAACACTCAAGAAACCTCCTATGAGAAACATTTGTTGTAGCAAGCAATCCTGCTTTTTATAGGAAATGGAGGCATTTGCCCCTAGTTAACTTTCTGGAAACTAGTTACTTAACATTTGTGAGCAGCCTGCAAATCTGACTTTAAATTCTCAGTGTGCAAATCTAATTTGCTGTACATTTAAACAGGCTGTCAGAGTGAAGGTTAGAAGGCAGGGAATTGCAGGCATGGGGAATCCTTGGTTTTCAATTACAAATTCCTTGAAAATTAGGCTTTGCAATGGGATTCTAGGCCAGTATCCTCAAAAACAATTAAAATCAGTTGCATGTGATTTAAGTGGAATTCTGGTACCTGCAACCCTTTGCAAGATGCTTGTAAAACTGCTAAATGCATTTTAAAAAATTAATTCAAGCACTTTCCTTCTGGTTGGTGGCAGATATTTGAGCTGTCCCTGTATTTGCCACTTCTGTGTTAAATACTGGACAGTTCTGGTTTAACATAACTAAAGTTTTTGATCTTATTTTTTAGACCAAAACATGAGAATTAAGGAAGTGTGGTTGCCACATCAGCTGTAAAATTGTCAGCTCTTAAGAGTTGAAAGAGCCAAAAGGAGTCTGCAGTAGAAAGGCCACAGGTTTAGCTGAACTTCTTGAAATATCAGTTCTGAAAATTTTAACTTCCTATTAGTCAGAACTGGTGACACTTAACACATTATTTATTAAAATAACACCTTCCTATGTTCTTAACAGAACTTTATGCATCTGAACTTTTGTATTCCAGGGAATTATTTCTGTGGACAGAAGTTCTGTTTCTTTAAGGGAACTCTCTCAGTGTTGACTTGCATAATAGCCACTTCTCAGAGTGATTTTGACCACATTTGTACTTGATATTTCATGCAGGAGTGATCCTATATTGCTATTTTTGAAGGATAGTGTTACATACTGTTATAAAGCTTATTCTTACTCATCTCAGTAGCTTGAGATATTGAGCTGTTTTGAAATAAATGCCTTTAGTGAATGTAGTGAGGAGGAAAAAATTCTGGAAACTCTCGTCCATTATATTTGTCTTCAATAAATGTGTTTTGGTAGAATGTTAATCATTAAAAAAGCATTAAATCATTGCATTCATGTTTAAGTTGAAGTAACTACATCCTTATGTCTTTGAACACTAAGTTAATTATTAATCAACATAAATGTGATATTCAGTGAGCCTTTGCTAGAAATTTTACCAAGAAACATATGGTAATGCTGACTTTTTTTCCCCCCTCTTAATTTTCTTACCAGTTATTAACCTGAAACATCAGTGTTGGAACAGTGCTGCTGTTGCTAAATATGTTTCTTCTATTATGCTGTCTTAGAGAATGAATTGGAACACTATTTTTTACACTGTCTGGTCAGGCAGTGTATTAACACAAATTGGAGGCCTTGAATATGAAAGAGTATGATTTATATTTTAGATTGGACTCTGTGTGTATGCCCAGTTTGGGTCTCAGGTATTTAGTCTGAATTCAGTGTAGCAATGTGCATGGTATAAGACCCAAATACTGGTTCTTGATTATTTGAAATAAAAATAAATCAGTATTACTGGGCTCATAATATGTGTTGGGGTATGTGGTCATTTACTGAAAGGTATTCAGAGTTAACACTCTGCCTTTTTTATAACCTGGTGTCACTTTAACTAAAGTACTCCTTTGAGATGACTAATTTTATTGGAAGATGATTAGTTTCAGATACTGAAATGAAAAGTAAGCTTCATGTTCCTTTCCTTTGGAGAGTTGAAATTATTATTATTACCTAGTATGTCAATATATAATGCATTGTATATTGCAATAGGTAAGAATCAAATTATATACAAAGGTCCATCCATTGAAGGTAATTCTCAGTACTGTTCAGTCCAGTTACAGTTAGGGTACTCCAACAAAATTTGCAGAACAATTTACTAACAGTCAACACTTGATAGGCATGTTGATAGGCTGCTTTAGAGGCAGCAATATTTAACTTGTAATAAATTTTTGTTTTGAAAGTTTGCAACAAACCTATTGGGACCTGAAGAGAGAAATGTCCAATTTGCGTGTAGTGACTGACAAGCAAGCTGAGGTCCTGCGAAAACTGAAAAGGAACCCACCAGGAGCCAAGAAAGGCAAGTCAGTGTTGGCAGTAACAGACCTTACAAACACAAACCATTGATGCAAGCTGTAGCATTTTAAAAATAAACCAGCTATCATATCTTATCAGAATCTCATCAATTGAAGTTGATAAGCTAGACTGTATTATGGTTCCATCTTCCCCATTTTCTGCTTTTGCTTCTGTCTCATACTGGTCAACTTCACACATAAAGGTGTTGCTGATGTGTTTTTTCTTCAGTACTGTATTCTGTTCCCCTTGTGGCTTTTTTCTCAGTCAAGTGTTGCTTATGTGCACAAGGCTGAGGTGTTAAGTTTACTCGTATTTGACCTTTTACCACAACTACTTCATATTAGGAGGGAAAAAATCTTTTTGCAAATGCAGTCTTATTTTCCCAGTGCAGAATATATGAAGTATTAAATTTGCAACATTTTAAAATCAGACTTTAAAAGAATGAAGTTCCTTATTGTTCCCTATTTCTTTGTATTTTATTCAGAAAAGTTGTCTTTTCTGAAGAAATGCTACACAGTGTGACATTTTCTGAATGTCAGAATACTGAGGAAACAAAGCTGCCTTAAATAATTTCAAGGGTTAAATATTTTTCACATAAAGTATTTAAATTTTCCATGAGCATTTCATCAGACAGTTCTTCTACTCCATACATATGTTTCTCTGAAGCTAAATGCTAGACTGTCAGGCAAACATACTGTGGTAAAGAGTTAATTTCCTTTGTTTTCTGCTCACTTCAATTGTGATCTTTACTGTGCTCAGAATACTGGTGGAAGACAGTGGACTTGGTTACAATGTACTGGTGACAGTCTCTGATGTCCCTGTCCATTACCAGATCAAGACATTTTGTTTCTAAACAGCTCAGTGAGGTAATGACAGGATTCACCTCCCGAGCAGTCCCTGCCTTTGTGGTCAGCAGTGACTAATGATCACTTTGTCTCTGGTACTTGGCTGATACAAACTGTCAACACATTTTGTAGATTTGGCCATATTGTCACCAGGTGAGTCTGTGTTCTTATAATTCTAAAACACGTTTGTCAAATAACTGCAGCAGAGAAACTGGCAGCTGAATGAGTCTAAATAATCTTAGATCTGTCAAGGTTTGATGTGATCACATACAGTCTTTATGTCCTTACTTTTAATTTGCAGTTACCTGTCTTGCCACTACACAACTACTTACTTTTCTCTTCTCCTTGGTGAGGAGACTCATTTTCTGCAGTTCTTATGCAGTTGTTCATCCACAGCCACAGAAGGCATTCTTGATTGATCAGGAAACAGTGGACTTTTGCCTTTTCATCTGTAGATTTTTTTCAGTAATTTTTCAGAAGTATGTGAGAGTGGACAGAGTGGACAGGTCTGATCTTGGTCATCAGCCACACTTATGAGTGCAATACAGATACATCTTTGCTTGTATGTATAGACAAATCTTGGCTTATGCAAAATATGGGTACAATTGACTGAAGCCTTCCACTTCCTATACCTCTAGTACTGACTTTTGGCATTTACAGACCAGCTGCCATTGTCAGAGGTGCATTAATTCTGCAGAACACGTGTTCATTACTTTGTGTGGGACATGAACAGTATCAGTTAACTTGTGGATTCTACTTAGAATGTAGAGAGGCATTTTATGTGTTATGTATGGAGGAATTTTCAACAAATGGATGTGTGCTTGTGGGGTTGGTTTTTTTTTTTGTTGTTGGTTTTTATTTGTGTGGTTTTAGTTGGTTTATTGGGAGTTTTGGGGGGTTTTTTTTCAATGTATTTTAGTGGATTCAATTTTTCTCGAACTTCTAAAGGTCTGTGGGCCTCTAATTGCATTTTACCCCTGCCAGCACAAAAATGCCAAATCCAGTGCCTTGCATGTTTTTCAGACATGATGCCTATGGTATTGGAAGGTGGTTTGGGCTGACATCCACAAATTTTAATTTATTGTGACAAATAAAAGTTGTATTCTGTGACCAAGATACCAGCTTCTTTTTCTGTCCCTTAAGAACAAAGGTTAAAAATTACAATTCATGCTTAAGATTAACAGCTGCTCTAGAAAACTCTATGTAAGATGTGAGTTTTAACTCAGGAGGCATTAATCTACTCTGATTACATGTTTATGTAAATTATCACTACAAAACAAAATGTCCTGCTTGTATTTGGCCATATGTTCAGATGTGTGTTGAAGGTACAGCTCTTCCATTTCAGGTAGATCCTGTTCTGTTTCAAAATCCCCCACCCCCCCTAACAGTTTAGAACTCCTCTGGAATGTCACATAGCTGAACATTGCAGTCTGTCACTTTACTTTTGAAAGTCGGACAAGAGAACCTGTGAACACTGCGTGTTTCCCTCTTACTGCTTCATAGGCAGTGAGAATTTGGGTTCTGGATGGCACAAGAATACTACTTGTTAAAGAATCAGTAGAATAGGGAGCAGCATTCAGTCTTCTGCATCTGGATGATTTCTCCAGCATGTGAAAATGGTCTCTGTTTCAGCATTCATTTCAGTCTGGTCAGAAAGATTCATCAGTTTATCTGTGTTGAAATAGGAGTTGGGAGATATCCTTGGAGTTGGGTGTGTTTTAGACATTATGATGTCAGGATTTTGGGTTAATCTTGAGACTGGTGAGGGTAGTATGTTGTTTTTAGATTTCAAGTAGTTACTGAATATGGTCCAAAAACTTGTGGCTTGAAGAAACTGTGTTTAACATCCCTGCTAGACTGTAGTACATTTGGGGTACATGAAAAATGCATTAGATAATGTAATTTTAAAATCTTTTTTATCTTCTTCCTTCAGCTGCCTGTACTGCACCAGTGCAATGTGTTGACTTGAACATTTCAAAGGTGAATCTGACATCTGGGGTAGTGTATAAAAACCTGTCACAAAACAACAAAGCCCTCGGCAATGCTGTGTCTCCCCCTCTGCTGAGAGATGCCAGTGTCCCATCAGAAAGGGTGACCCTACAAGCTTGGACAGATGAGAGACCAACTCCAGCTGACAGCAAAATGTTTCAGGAACACCATTCCTATGGAAAGAGCTCTCTGGAAGATAATTCCTGGGTATTCCCAAGTCCTCCAAAGCCCAATGAGAATATGTTTTGGGAAATGAAAAATAATCCAACTTTGTTAAACTGTCCAGCAGATTACCTGGATCAGTGTAATCAAAACTGTCTGCACAAGAGTTAAGCAATTTTTAGAATGAACTGAGGCATTTTTGGAGTGATTCTGAATAGGCACCTTAATGCTCGAACTTTTAAGGAGAGAAAACAAATTGCTTGAAATGTTCTTTCTTTATTTTTAATTCTAGTTCCAAATCAGAAAGCTGAGTCTTCCTCTGCTGTAAATCAGGAGTGAGCTCCTTGATGTTAAAGCTGTGCTGGTGTAATGTAAATACAAAGAAATCTGGTAGGGGGCCTAGATAGTCTTGTACTAGACATACATTTGCTAAAGGTTACAATGAAAAGTGAGTTTGTGGAATAAAACAAAATAATCCAGTTCTGTATTTGTTTGCTATTTGTATGTTATCAAGAAAATACTCGGCATCCAGTGTTAGAACTTGAACCAGCTCTGAGCTTATATTTTGACAGTGTTCTTTTTCAGAATAAGGATAATATGAAGAATTGGATTCTCTTCCTTCCTCCTTTCAATTAGCTTTGATTCCTCTGGTTTGTAAATGCATTTTTCTGTAATATCTAACTGAGAAAGGTGAGTTTGGTTTGTTTTTTGTTCCAACCTTGATTTATATGAGACAGTGGCAGAAGAACCACCCTTAGGCTATGCTGTTTGATTGCCCCATTTAGGGCTTGATTGTGAAAGGTGAAGGACCGTGAGTAAAGCTGCTGCTGCTGCCCACTGTGAATCCTGGAGGTTCAGCTTGTTTCCCTCAGTTCCTGCTGAAGGAAGCTGCTGTAACTGCAGTGCTGCTGCCACAGACCCAGTGTGCTCACAGTGCAGTTTTCCATATTGTGCCTCCTTTGCACAGCACCACAACTCTGACTCTTCATTCCTGTGGTAGTGAAGGCTACTAATTTTTCTTTTGTTAAAGAAACAAAGCCTTAATTTAATCAGACTTGGTGTTGTTGCATTGTTGATATACAAAAATAAGTATTTTTGTGGTGTCTTTAGTATGCCACTGAGAACCAGAGCTACTGGAATTCCAGCTACCTGCTTTATAGATTATGGGTGTCTAGGCACTACTTTTTCATTGTTTTTTTCCTCTTAAGGCCATGAACTGTTTCTAGACAAGCATAATTTATGTTTTTGGGGGTTTTTTGTAAACTTCTCTGCTTCATATCTGGCTTAATACAACAGGGTTAAGTGAAATGTCTTGACTGCTCAAAAAGTTGAAGAAAAATGCATTGTATTTTAGATCCATGATACCTAACTTGTAATGGGCAGGAAGATATCTAATACTGAATACGCTATTTACAACTGTGTGGGTGGGTGAAGTATTCAGCTTCACAGATCCAGCTTAACATCAAAGTAATAAAAATTAATTTCACAGCTGTTTAGTAGCTAATTATCTTAAGATGGCTTGCAAATACATGGGGAAGCTCTGGCAGTAGCACAGCCATAGTAATGATGGGCTGTAGAAGCGTTAGGAGGGTGCTACGTGACCTGTGTGGTTCCAGACACCCTCCCCTGCACAGTAAGTACTTCACACAGAGCCCATCTTTCACTTTGTCTGTCAAAGGCAAAAACAATGCCTTCCAGAGACCTTCTCCTGCAGTACAAACAGCATACATAAACAATGTTTTCCATTCACCAGATATTGTTTTTATCTATTATCTTGCTCACGTATACTGGCTTGTCTGTGATTAATGGAAATGGTGTCAGATGCTGGAATTTATTCTGACCAATGAACACAGCTGACTCAGGGGAGTAAAATCTCTTGGAAAGTAATAGAACAAAATCCAATATGCATAAAACAAATCCAAGTCACTAGGCTTTAGCTGATAGAACCAACTACCTATGTAATAACAAAGAAAACATTTCTCATGTGGCTGCATAAGCTATATGGTACCTAGTTCTAATGTAGTTTACTTTTGGGGTCCCCCACCTCAGTATTACAGAGGTTTTTTATTAAGGAATGTAATATTCAACAGGCATTAATATGATTTGTGCAATGAAGGAATTCTACTGTGTAAGATATTAAATAAATTTATTTTTGTTTGAAATTGGTTTCACTAACAAATCTCCTTTCCGTATTGGGCACAAATTTTTTTGCTGAAGTTTTAATTTCTTTATTGTGTATAAATGTTATTCCAAAAACAATTAGATTTGAGGTTCATTACTTTGACTCAAGGAAAAAAAGCAGCCATCTGCTGTAGCCTGCTTCAGCATCTTCTGTGAGAAGTATCCTTCTGGATGTTGAAATCTGAAGGATTTATTTACCTTTGATTACTTGTTTCAAAAGGTTCCCAGTCAGCCTGTCCTGTATGAAATTAAGACTTTCTTTGCAGAGCCTGAGAATTTCCAGGTTTTGCCTTTGACCCTTGCTTTTATATTCTGTGCTCCTTCCCAGGCAATGTTTGATGAGAGGGACTTCAGGAGTGCTGCTGCTAACTAGGGAGAAGCGGGACTGATGCCAGAGAGTTTGCTGCAGGCAGCATTTCCAATCCAATCACTCACTGCCATGTCCAGGCTGTAGCATTTGAAGAGGAAGTCCCCAGACCTGGAGTCACTTGGGAGCTCGCTGGCTTGTGAAGCATCTGTTGGGTCTGAAGCTTACAATCAAATTTTGACTGAAGATGGAAAAGTCATTTAAATCCACGCCACTAGTGGCTTACAGTGCTTTTTCCATTTTCAGAAGTGAAGTCTTTTCATCGGTGACAGCAAATTACATGGAGAAGTAGCTGTAATAACGGGATTCTGATGTTAGTGTGCCTGTGTTACATAAAACTGTAAAACTGCATATAGTAAGGACCAAAGTTCTCAAATAATTATGTTAAAAGATCTCAAGAAAATTTTAACTTGAATGCAAACTTTGAACATTTTAAAACCTCCACCAAATTGACAATTTTTAATTTAAGAAAGCACTAACTCCATTTAACAGAAATGAAAGCCAGCTTTTGGGGCAAGAGGAGGTTGTTGCTCTGCACATTTAAATGATCACATGGCAACCTGATGATTATGTATTTGGGTATTTGGTGAGTTGGATGAACCTCCTAATAACTTACATGTAAACTTGCAGTGTTTGGTTAATTTTAAGTATTTTTAAAATCTGATCATTGAAATTTCTCTGCCGTTTATTGGTGTACAGCTGATGTGAGCTATCCATATTGAAGAAAGCAAACCCCCAAATTAGCTGTGATGCATTGTCCAATTTTTACAGCTGGAAAAAGACAAGAGCAGCACAAGACATATGGTGGAGTTACAGTAAAACAATACCCATTCCAACTAATGAAACCCAGGCCCATGTAAGTATCACATGAACTATACTGGTGGGATAAAGCAGATTGAATTTTCTTCCAACACCAGCTTGCAGCAGACTTTGCCATTCCTGTGCTGAGACAACTGCAACTTTAATGATGCTGTGGGCTGGTAAAGGAAGAGTGAAGAGCTCTGGCACCTGACTGACACCTCTGTTGTTTTCTGATCTCAGACAGGCCCTGTGAAGGACAGTGGCCGCAGAGGTGTAAGGTATTTCCCTGATTCTCTGAGTGTAAAAAAGGGCAGGTAGGAGTTTGAGGTCTTTTAAATTTTTTTTTTTAGTTGGTTTTTTTTTTTTTTTTTTTTGAGGTTTTTTTTCAGGCTTTTGAGCCTTTCTTTAGGGAGAGTGGTGTTACTACTTGCAATTGTATGAACATAGAGCAGTCTATGAGAGCATTTTATTTTTTATGACCAGCAGTAAAGGTAAACACTACTTTTAACTGAGTTGCAGTTGGACCATTAAAAAACCCACCCTGTGTGGTAACTGTCCAGCAAAATTAATTTAATTGTATTTTAAGACGGAAAAGAGCAAGTCAAACATTAAGATACAGTAATCAAAGTGGTAAGATGATTATGTTTGAGTATGGCTGTTTGATCTAGGGAGAAACATGCAAGAAACACCCAGGTGCTTACTGTTATTGAACCAATTTTTAACTAGGTGGAACACTTACAGTGCAAGTGTATTTGACCATTTCTTGATCAGCAGAGTGAACAGGACAGAGGAGTTTCCTACAGGAATTACCTGAGGAGGAGTATGGCTGTGCTAAATGTGGAGCAGAATGGGTTTTCGGCTTGCACGTTAATTTCTGGGTGCTGTCTCAGACTGCAGTGGCTGTTCCACTGCTCTTTAAAAAACCTGTGCATTACAAATTGCCCCTCAGATTCCCTGTGAGTTTGGGTTTTAGTGTCTGAAGGCAAACTTCTAAATAAGTACATGACACCTTCTCCTTCTTTCCTCTCATATCTTCCATTTGTAGGGGGCTCCCCTCAAGAGTTTGAAGAGACCTTTAATACAGCCTCCAGTGAAAAATGGGGGTGTCTTGGGTGCCTGCCAAGTGCTCTGAAGAGGACAGATAGGCCCCTGTGCTGTGTTTTCTTACACTGATTAGAATCCAGGGCTGCCTCCAATTAACCTGAGTATGAAGGAGAGTTTATGGCTGAGACAAAACCAAAACCAGAAGTAATTCAGTGGTATGAGTTTGTCATGTCATGGTACTCATTCTTTCATTTAAACTTTAAATAAAAGATGTAAATGCAATTCAATTACAGGATATGCACAAGATACTAAGAAAATGAAAGGTGTGAAACCAAGAATTCAAAGCTAGGGAACATCACATGAAGTAAGGCCTGAGGTGTATTATAGAGGAAGCTGATGCATGATCCAAGGGTCAATTCCTGCTGGCTTTCCAGAGGTTGAAAATAGAGCAGATTTTCATAGTGGGACAGAAGAACAGTCACTGTCATCAAAAACACATCTATTTTAAATTTCCTCCTTTTAAAAATACATACAGCAAAACAACTTATTAGGAAAATTTTGGTTTTCCAAAACGCTTGAGATAAGAAGCTGAGAACACGTGTAGGACACTGTTCCACATAAGCTGTTTCAAGGTGGTTACTTTTAGAGCTGAGTGCCATTTAAGTTTGCCTAACAAGGCAGAATGCTGCACATCTTTTCAGTTTGTCCCTCGCAAGTCCAGTCCTGCACCCAATCTACTGCAGCAACATTATTAATGATTATTCCAGTAACAGGCACAGAATAAAGGGCAATGACTGACCTGCAGCATTAAGTCCTTCATATACATGTGTCAGAGTTGCCTCCCTGAACAGAGGAACACTGTTTGTGGTGAAGCAGTATTAAAATACACAAGTAAAATGTTGCCTCTTCTAATGGATCAGTCTCAAATCCTATTCCTTACTCAGAAAATTACTTTTTTTTCTTTAATCAGAGCATTTAAGTTACCAAGTTTAAGTGCAGCCTTTCATTGCTTTTAAACAATTTCATTTTATTTCAGAATGTTTGGATGATACTCCAAGATAGTTTCTAAAACTTTCTATTAGTATCACCAAGCGAAGCCATAAGTGACGTCATTTAAGCAATTACAATTAATTTTTTAATAATTAACTACAATTAAGCAGCTTCACGTATCAGTACACAAAAGAATGTTTGTATGCTCTTTTTAAATTAGGGACCTGCTTAGTTCCTGCAAAGTGATCTGCATCTTCTATGCCTGGTTTAGTTCTTTTCTCACCTCTGCCTGGGATAATTTTGCAAGTGTGGTCACTCACTCACTCCTGAAGCATGGCAGCTCATTCCCTGTTCTCAAGGAAGGTCTGGATGAGATTACTGTCTCCCCTAGAGCTGAAATGGTCAGTCTGGGCCACGTACAAGCACAAGGCATCCTTCCATCCCTTCTGACAGTGTAGGCTTGAAAGTGAGTCACAGTGTAGACGTAAAAATGAGTTACAGTGCAGGCACAAGTACTGCCAGGCTCTCATCTGACATCATCTTGATGAAAAGGGTAATTCACATTGAGTAGTTCTTCTGCATTTGCCACCCTTCTCTTCTAGTAAGGGCATCTCCATACAGTCAGCTTCAGGTGATGACTAACAGACCAACTTCAGTGTATACCCAATCTGTGACCAGTTAATACAACTTAAATTATTCACCCTTATGTTTTTATGGAGCCTGGCTCATGCAGCTAGATATAGGCTTTAAATTTCAAATGGACATGCTGGAATTATAAACTCCAACTTGAATACTGGTAACAAAATCTCAAGTCCAGATACAGGAACACACCTTTGCCACCTCTCTTGCAAACTGTGACAGCATGCTCTAGATCTTTAATTAGGAAAAGTTTTAAAGCTGACTCTTAATTTCAGACATTATTTTATTCTCCATTAATCTCATTTTGTGTATTTCAGTTAAACTTCACACAGAGTGGTACAGACAATTTAAGTCTGTTAAATCAAGTGAAATCTAAATTGCATGTAAAAAAAGTTCATTTTAAGTTTTAATCACACATTCTGAGTAAACTTCCGTCTTTTTTTCTTAATTCCAGTTGCTCTGTATTCTTCTCTTTGTTTCAAATATTCTGCTTTGCATTCTTCATAGAATGATGGATCAGAATAGCTACAAGACAGAAAACACACTTTGTTTTTCATCTTGGAATACTGAACAGATATTGCACGAGTACCACTCATAACTGATCTTCCTTCCACACCCAAAGAAAACTTGTCTGCCTTTAACAGTAAAATAACTCTCCTTTTCAAGCCTCTGTAGTGAAGCCATCAAGAGGAGAGAAAAAAAAAAGGGAAACACATTTGGTATTTAAGATCAGCTGAAGAATTCACTTGCAGTTCTCTTCCTCAGCACAGGAACCTGCTGGAGATGACTTTTTTTTTTAGTGCATCCAAGTAACTACTGAGAATAGGTTCAAGTGTATGTCTTTAACAGTAGATATAATGGTCCTTGATCATTATATTAAATTCCTTTCTCTCATAATTTTTTGAAGTATAACCATTCAACACTATAAACCTTTTTTTGTCAGAAGCATTTTGTTTAATTTTATTTTTTTCAAAAGGTGAAGGAACAGACAAATAAAACCAAGTAACTCCAGCAAGTTCTGGCTGTAGTTAGGCCTAAATTTTTGCCTGACTGCAGATGTTTTTTTCATCAGTTCCTAAATACTTGAGAATAACTGTCACTAGTTCAAAGGCATTTATTTTTAATGTCAATCGCTGGTTTAAGAGAGCAGGACACGGCAAAAATCAAACCAATCTCCTTTTTCCCCCAGCCAAACTAAAAAACTTCGCAGCCCTCACCCTGGGAAATTCAAGAATCTAACACTTCAGCCTAATGGCACTGGGGGTAAATTAGGACTTCCAAAAAAGATGTTTCAATCCACCATGGCATTGAGTTGACCTCTCATATATAACAATTTCCCACTGCTCCTGCAACTGCTGTTCACAACAGCAGGACACTTTCAAGACAGACTAAATCTTAAAAAACAGAAGCAAAATGAAAACCAACTTTTACTGTCTTACTAACAAAGAAGCTTCACTGTGCACCCCTATCCCCACATCTGTGATGTACCAGAGCAAATAAAGGGCTGCAGGTTCTCTGGGCTGAAATCTGTCCCCGGGTGAATCAAGAAGAGAGGCTCTGTAGCCATACATTCATATGGTAAATAAAATCTTGTCAGTTAGGGCCCTGACCAGCACGGCTTTAATAAAGCAAAGATACCATTTTGAGAAAATACATCCAAGTCCCTAAGCCTGCAGAGCCCTTTTCAGAATAGTTAACATTTCTAGATTAGTACAGGCCATGCACAAAAACCCAGCAAAAACTCAGGAGGGACTTACTAGCCAACCAGACAGTCCTTCAGTGCTGCGTTCTCCTGCCGACACTTCACCACCATCAGAACACCAGTTTCTTGACAGCATTTAGTAAATGCTGGGGAAAAAAAACCAACAAAAACCAAATTGAAGTTAGAAAAATGACAATAGGTGAAAAAACTCTATGTGTAGGAAGTAGCAGACCAGATCTGATTTATTATTAATACAACCATAGTTGGCCCAGATTCTCATACTGTTTGCAAGGTCTTTGTCACTTGTTTAGCAACAACACTTTAACTGGGATTCTCCCCTCATCATGTAGCACATTCACACACATATGGCTGTTGCTAATACCATTTCTGGAGTTATTCTTGCAGCAAATCCATGATGCTGTGCCTGCTTTTCACATGCTCTACTCAGGGCTACCACTTAGATCTCTGGCATTTAAGAACAATGAAGTTGCTCAATGAAGTGAAAGTACCTGGTCTGTTTTAAGGACCTTAAGACTTAAAAACAAGTCAGTGAGATACTAAAACAGAACAGCAAAGTCATGGGTAAGGACATGGGATTTATCTGTGAGTAACTAAAATTATGCCTCATTGTTACCAGCACTCTGTACAGATGTTTCATTGAATAATAACCCTAGATAAGAACTGGCTGTTATTTCTATCAGGAGATTTCAAGCTCAAGCTGATTACCTCAAGTTCTAAGAGGTAATCAGCTACATTTAGCAGATGGAAAAGAGAGAAAGAGAGAAAAAAAGAATGCCATGTGTCCACGATCAACAGGAGCCAGATCAAGAACAAAGTTCACCCCTACCACATCCCCTTCTGGAATTACATCCATTTCTCCTACTCTAAGGTCCTCCTGGTAGTGATTTAATATCCAGCAAATTTAGGGTATACAAAAATTATTTTCCTGCACAATTTACAGCTAATCTAGTAACATCAACATGTAATGGTACTACATCACACAACAGCTAAATCATGTTACCTATGCTCAGTGTATAGGTACATCAAGACTTAAATAAACAAGAAAGAGGAGATTTGTGTCTACAAAGGCAGCAGGCAGCACTCCTGTCCTTTGCTCATAGCAGATGCCTGCTGAAATGGGCATTAGGCAATTGTGGACCTCAGTGGAACAAAATCCACCCTTTAGGATCCTGAACACTACTGGCAAGATTTTGAGAAAGTGATCCAACAGCTGCAAGCAATTCCTAGGTGAGATTAATCTGCTTGTCCACAGCTATTATTAATTAGGCTTTCACTATAATAATTGACAAGACAAGGTAGTTTTTGCCTAAAGTGTTGATGACAGATTTCAGGGTTCTTATACTGTGAAACTTTACAAAGAACTGACTTCTTTCCTATTTCAAACATATTATTTATTGATGAACACTTAAAAACCTTCTCCAACACAGCAGCCAGCGTTACACACTGGCAACTCCACCACACCCTACATGAAAACCAGATGAAAGCGTGCAGAAAATGGGTTTAAGTTAACCAGTTATTACCAGCTGGGAAGACACTGTAGCCTATGCTCAAAGGTATTTATTAGCAACCACACCCAGTTTCTAAGATCAATGTGGTTTAGACTTACAGTCACCCAAATGCACAAGCACAGCTTTGAGGAAACACCTGGACAGCTGAAGTTTACTAAGCAGTTGAAGTTCAGAACAAGGCCAATGTTTTATTAGGTTATCAGATTATTTCTTTGGTTTTCAAGGGTGAATCTGTCATTTATTCCATTCTTTCCTGGACTATTTATATTGACTATTCCTACATCAGCATCTCAGAAAAATCATACCTATTAGTACATTTCTTTGTTTTTTTGTGGGAAAAACATCCAAAGCTTCTGAAAGCTTTTGGTCTGTCTAATTTGATTTATACTCTCTACAGGCACTTCTTTAAGTGCTGTGCTGAGGTTTTGGGTTGGGGTTTTTTTTTGTAGTAGTAATCATTTCTTCTGGAAGCTGTGAAGTAAAAAAACCACTGAAGACAACAGGAGGTCCCTCTCACTTGTTAACTCACCAGTCTTGATTGGTTAAAGGCGTGATGTCCCAGTGAACAAAAAAAGCCTGAACTGCAATTGCCAGCATTCCCTGGCTGCAGAAGGCCCTGCCTGTGGTACATGGCCAGGCACTGTTGCAAAGTGATAAAACTGCTTCCAGCTGTTCAGCTTTAACATTACTGATGCTTAACAACAGAGAGGAAGAAAGAAGGTTAAAGCATATTAGGCATCCTTATATGAGCACACAAAGCTTGATTATCCATCTCTTCTGTTTGGCAGTCATGTAAGGAATGCAAGACAGGTTTAGTTATGGACACATACCAGAAACCTTCAGGAGTCTGGAGAATTTTTATTTTTTTTTAATTGTGCTTTGTCTTGCTTACAGAGGGGCAAGTACCAATCTCTTCACTCTCCTAACCAGTGACAGGACTCAAGGAAATGGCATGAAGCTGGGTCAGGGCTAGTTTAGGTTTGCTGCCAGGAAAAGATACCCACCCTGGGCACAGGAACAGGCTCCCCAAGGAAATGGTCACAGCACCAAATGTGTCAACAATGCTCTCAGGCACATGGTGTGATAGGGGTGTTCTGCATAGGGCCAGGAGCTGGACTTGATGATCCCGACAGGTCCCTTCCAGCTCAGTTTATTCTACGATCCTGTGAGTCTTCCATGAAATGGAATGTGTCAGTGCTGAGCAGCACACACAGTGTTTGAACTACTTGTTTGGAGAATAATGTCTGAAATAGTGCTCAATAGTTGCAGGCATCTCAAACCAAGAATTTATCTCCGTGTCTGACAAGCCTTAGTCATTCCTCACTCAGGCAATATCTGCGTTGTTGACCAACCTTTAAGGATGCATAGCAAGACACCACAAAAGGAGCAGATACACAGCATCTAGTTACAAACCTATTGTAATTTAACACTTTAGCAGCTATGAAGGGTAATCAGAATACCAAAGAATCCGAACAAACCTTCTGCCTGATACACTGCACATCATAGAAAGAACAAAATTGAAAAATTGATCTTTTCATAATCTTGTGTATGGTACTATCTTTATGATTTCAGGAAAGCTTTCCATGACTTTAGAAGTTCATGGGCTGATACATTTTCTTTCTTCCTGCAAGCAGCAAGCTACCAAAACAAAACCTCAAGCAGCAGCAAAACAAGAAGTAAATTTGAGCAAGTCTGTAAATTCCTTGCAAACTGTAACACAAAGGAAAGTCATTTTTCAAACAATAAAGGTCATTCCCAATATTTCCAGATAGAAGGCAAATAAACTGAGGAAGAGAGCTCAACGCCACAGAAGTGAAAATGCCTTGTAAGAAAGGGGGAGAAGGCTTGCCCTCCATCAAATCCACCCTTTGCCAAGGCTTTTCTAGGACAACTACATATGTCCATCACTGAATGCTCTGTGCACAGGCAAGGACAGATCCACTACTGCGTCAGCAAGCTGCAGGTGCTCACCAGTTACCACGGAAACTGGCTACAGACCCCCTTTCACCTGCAGCAGTCATGGTTCATGACATCAGATCTGACATAGGTCACCCCACAGGCTCTGTCTAAGGGCATGCACACAGAGCCTCTCTTCTCGAGGCTACAGCTCAGAGAGACTTCACTGAACAGCTCAGCACTGATTTGAGGCCAGATTTCTTCTTTTTCTCTCATGAAGAAAGCTTTGCATTTCTGTTGCAAGGCAAATCCAAAATAAGTTTTGGTTGCAGTTCAGAGTCTCATTACGTTCTGGCCACTACAGCCACATAGAGAGATTTTAACTGCTAAAGCGAGCCTGCAATTTAGTACCTTTTCTAAATCAACCAAGTACATAAGGCCAAAACAGAAGTCTGCTGTCAACTGAACAAGAGCTGAACAACCATGTCTGAACACAGAGCAATTCAGTTTTGCCAGTTCTCACCTGCTCACTATGGCATGCTGGCATGTGCCAGGGATCTGCCTATGATGGAAGAGCACATTTTCAGGGAGAGACAGGAGGGCTTTTTGGCTGAGGCCAGAGATGAGTGAGTCCTTCCAAGGACTGACCCTTCAGCAGGGAGCGTCTCCAGCCCTGAGCAGCTCAGAGAAGCTGCTGAGTTTGGTCCTGTGGCACTGCCCTGGATCCAAGAGCCGGATCTCATGGGGTCTTCCTATCCCACCTTACCCACCTGAGAAAGCACGACACAAAGAACTAGGAGAAATTAGATCCTGATATATGTAAAGTCACAGAACAGCAAAAAAGTAGCTTTCTAAAGCCTTCTTAATTTATCTAAAAAGCTGGAGAGACATGCATTTTTTAAATAAAAATCCCATTCCAAGTCTTTCTGTAATTCCCTTCAGATACAGAATTATACAAATTATATTGGAGGCATGAAAAATTAGTTTTGAGTGCCTGACTTAGTATATTTGATGGTTGATTAAAAACTTTAAGTTACAGAGCACTCTTTTTATTAAGGTGTCTTTGATAATTAGCTAGGTTGGCACAGTAAAGAAAACTTTGTTTACAAAGATCTTTACAGTCCACACTAATCTGTGCTGAAAAAAACAGTATCTAAGAAGAATGTTTTCTTTAGTATTTCTAATTGCTTTTTCCCCAACTCTGTTTTATGACTTTATGACAAGATAATATGAGAAGCAGATGGAAACTGAAGTGAAGCTGGCTAACAATTCACTTATCACAGAGTAAAGACTGGACAAATTATTTCCCTTTAGTGTGTATTGCATATGCCTGACCGACTATTCAAGCAGTCAGTCAGGCATATGCAATACACACTAAAGTATTTGAAAAGATCAGATACATTAACAGAAAGCTACAACAAAGTTGGTGGGGGTCCACCAACTGATGTCCTGGGACATACAAGACCTAATTTAAAAAAAGGAGATAAAAAGCCTGGGTCCTGTCCATTTTAACTTTAGAACATATTGATAGGTTCAATAAATATTTGCTCTCTATGACAAAAATATAAAACTTGTAGGATTTTGAGTCAAAGGGACAAACCAACATCTGGCAAAAGACATAGGCACAGCTCTGCAGAATAAAGATGATGATTTTCTTCCACACCATTAAACCACACAAGGTTAAATTTAACACTGTTAATCACAGTGTCTGCAGGACTACAAACAGTGGACAAGGCCACATATTTATGATGAAAGTGATCTTTATGTACCCTACAACACCATCCCTCATCCAAACAGAATTCAGCTGGTTTCTTCACTGTGCTGCATTCAAAATGAAATGGTGGAATAGGTGTGTTGGACTGCTGAAGTTTCAGTTATGTGTACATAAAGGAAAGACTTCATAAAAAATAACCATGCTACGTCCTGCCACAAGTTTAAAAACAAACTGAAAGTTCTGGGGTTTTTTTGCAATTTAATAAAGAGGAACAACCAGCATCAGATTGTATTTGTAGCAGATTTCTAAAGGATTTTTTCTCTTTACTTAAAATATTTTAAAATATTAAGATAGTTAATTATTTCTTCCTCCAAACATCAAAGTCTTCCCATGTGCAAAGTAAGAGAAGAATAAAAAGTGGGACTTATATCCAGACAAGCAGCAGCATGGAAATCGTGTTGATATAACAGCAAGGAATCATCCTCATTATCTTCAGTGTTTGAACTGTTTGTAGCGTGAAGGCTATTTCTGAAAGTTCATTTTTTGCAGATTCAGATTATAAAAATACTTGGCACCTTCGTATTGCCCCATATTGTGAAGTGTTGTACATTTCATATCATGTTGGAAGCATAGTTTTATCAATTATAATTGTGCATCTATTTTGCAGATGTGCTTGTACACAAAATAAATGAAATATTCCCCATTATCAAGATAAAATGATCCTCTCAGGTCTGGCTCTCATTTATTTAAAGACTTTACAATTTTACTACTTAAGAGAAAGTCCTACAGAGGTGTTATCTCACCATTTATATTTTCTCAACACTTATGATACTGCTATCACACTCTTAAAATAAGAAAAAAACCAAGCCAGCTTGCATCATGATCCAGACCAGACTTATTCTGGGGTAGGTTTTTTCCCTCTACACAAAAAAAAAAAAAAAAAAAAAAAAAAGAAAAAAAAGAAAAAAAATAAAAAATTAGTTTTGTCTTTTTGTCTGGTGTTTGGGTCATTCCTTGGGTCATTCCTTTCCCCACTGAGTGGGGAAAGATGCCCAAATAATAATGGGGACTTGGGGGTGATAGTAGAAGGAGGAGGAAACAGCTCCCTTTCAAATCTAAACAAAGGCAAAATTTTAAAACCTATGTTTGCAAAATGTGTACAAAAACATTAAATGATCCAAAACATTACCAGCAACATTTTTAAGGGTAGTTATTATGCTTTTAAATTTTGTATTAAATTATGATTCATTAGCTTGTTACTCTGAAGATGACTCAGTATGCACAGAACAGATTACTGGTGCATTTAATGAGCCAGGGGAAGTAGCAGCATGAACATGGAGAGATTGTTTCACATTGTAGAGTATGAGCTATTTGGTATTTCCAACACAGTACAAAAGAAAGCTTCTCTGTAGATTGCTCATGGTTCAGTTAACATCACTGAATATCTAATACCTCCAACTCAATTAATTCTCACCTGATTAAGATCAGTCTGATATTCAAACTAAATCATCTCTCCAGTCAAGTAGAAATCAATATTTCTGATTTTACTTTTAAATTACAACAACAAATAAAATACATGCATCGTCGGTATGCTAGGAGTAGCTTTCCTATTCTAGCCTTCTATGGCATGCATAACACAGCTGATTAAAGAATTATTCTAATTTGAGCAACAACATATATAAGGCAGATTAATTTGAATAGAAGGAGATAGCATGAAATAATTAAATGCATCTTATATAGGGCAAAGAGAAAATTGACATAAAATAACCTTGATTCTTTCAAGTGAACCTCTGTTATCAGATCAAATACTTTGTCTCTGCAAATATTCATTTGCTATAACATAAAAATCATATACTTTCCATTTTCCTGCTCATCACCAGCCCGCCAAAATCTGCTCCATTTCAGCTTTTTTAGCTGCAGGCATCTATCCTAGGAGAGATGATCAATACATACTAGCACACAATACAGGACTGCGGAGCAGAGAATCCCAGGAATTCAAGAATTTTAAGGAAGGGATATTCATCTTCCTGGCCAATCTTTACCACGGCACTCTCAGCTTTATCTTAAAGTACAGAGTGCAAGCAGAGGATCCCCCAGCAGACCACAGCATCTCTGGCACTCCAGAATAAAATGCAGAAACCTCCCTTACCTCATGACTGAGGTGAACATACAGCAGGAGAGGAACATCAGGAAGGCAAACAGCATAACTGTGATCTGCAGAGGAAGAACGTTTCAAAAAAAACCCTAGAAACTGCTTGCCTAAACACAAAGCCTTGGGTTAAAGAAAGCATCTTACCAATATCCTAGAAATAAATCTGAAGACTGCTTTAGGGGACATTGAGAGATGAGAACATAACATACTGGATCAAAGGGCCTATTTGTCCTGTACACCATCTTTCTCAGAAGGCTGTAATAGCTGCTCTAAAGAAATGTGTCAGAAAGGCTACATTATGGAAAAACATCCTCTCAAGTGAAGTTTCTTCCTAATCCCTATCAACTGTAAGTTTGGCTTATATCTTGAAGCATAAAGTTCTCACATGCCCTTCAAAACCCTTAGGGTGCCTTACATGGTGAGTCTAAATGGACAAGCATCCAAACCAAGAGGATGAAAGAGGGGAAAAACCTCCTGAAACCAGAAAGGTATATACTAGCTTGGATTCCTTGAAAACGTCTCTGCCCTGGCCCACTCAAGTCCTGCTAAACTCCCAACTACTGCAATTGTAGTTATTTGTTTCATACCATGCGTGCTTTTTTCATTAGCAGGTTTTCAAAATCCTGCTGCAAAAATTAATTGGCCTCAAAGTATCTCTCAGCTGGATACAGAAACAGGCCAGAGCAGTAGGGAGCAACGGCACTGTACCCAGATCAAAAATGTTTGAGAGTTGGTTGGGGTTTTTTTCAGTAAATCCAGTTACTCGCTCTGTAAACTCCACCTACCTACTTAGGAACAAGAGTCTCCAAAGTTTTCATGTCCTACATCCATTGATATTACAAGGATCTAGGTTTGGTCAACTGCTTACAATGGGCTTTTAAAATCAATATAGGAAATCAATGGCCTATTTAAACATTCTGTTTCAAAAATTATTAAAATATATATATTGGTTGTTTTTTTTTTAAACCACAATACCACAGCAGTTCTGAAAACGGATGTAAGGCACATAGGGATCCTCCAACATCAGTTAATTCAAAACTCACTGCTTAGCTGCTGATCTTTTTCTTACAGAAATATTAGCAGGGTTTCTCTTGTTTTCAAATCCAACAACAGAATTTGTAGGGGAGAAAAAGAGGATCTTAAGAAACTACCATCAAGGAATGACAAGCACATTCATGGAAGCCATGAACCATGAAGATACAGTCCCATTCCCATGTGATGCACAGGCTTGTGCTGGGGGAGCCTCTCTCACCAGACTCACTACCTGTGTCCTGCAGTTCAACATTTGCTACCATTCAGACTGAGAATTGTGGATGTTTCCAAGAGGCATAACCAAAAACCTCAAGCAACAGCAGAGAAGCCCTTCTGTTATCCCAAATAACCCACACTTATCCACAGTGGACTGTTGTACCTTTTCTATCCAATTTTATAATAAGCACCAAGAAACAGAGAATGGAACTGAAAAGCAAAGTTTAAGAAAGAGAATAATTGTTTTGTTTAAGAAAAACACATAAAACAAGCTGAGGAACACAGCCAAACACAGCAATTCAAGCCAACCCAATCAGTTCAACTAACAAAACCCAGACAAATACTTAAAAGTATTAACAAAAACATGCCAGATTAAAGTAATTAAGCATTAAAAAAAAGTTCTGAAAATAACATACACATGCAATCTTAGGATACTTTAAGGAGCACTTAGTTCTGCCATTAGGACAAGGGCAGGTCAGCTCTGCTCATTCTATGTCCTGCATGTATGAGATCCGACCAAAATGTCTTCTTGAGGACAAGAGCTGGAAAGACTAAAGCTGGTTCTCAGTTTCATATGAATACTGAAACTTGACTAGGAAAAGTATTTTCCTAAGAGTCAGAGAGTCAGAAAAGAACATATACCTTAAAATGTCAGGCAGTGCTTTCCTGACTATTGCTAAATGATGAAATACTGTGAAAGACAGAATTCATTAGCAATATATGTTTAGTCACTAGAATTTCAACAGAACTTGGACTGTAACAGGAAAAGGAGCTTTGGCAGAGATGATAAAGAGAAATGTCTAGTTGTTAGTTTTGGTGCCATAGACCTGATCTGATCCTCCTTCCTGGATGCACAGAGTTGTCAGCATTTTCTGTATGCATGAGTATACCCACCTACCTACATATGTGTGTGCACACATTTTGCCCCAAACACACAGGAATCCAGTACACTGTCATATTTTTAAGCAAATTCCAGCAACCCAGCTCTGTAAGAGCTACAAGACAAGTCCTCCTGCTTCTGACTAAGCATGACAGGCAGAGCACAGCAGTACACAGGAGGGTTGTGTCCTCAGAAGACACAGGAGAAATAGCAAGGGCATAACTATTATGTATAAAGCTTTACAGCAAGTACTTTGTCAGTTAAGGCAGATTTAAGTGCTCAAAGGTGACAATCTGCTGGGCTGTGCAGGAAGATTTTTCCAGAGAAGCAGACCTCCTTTGCTTCCTAGTGCAATTACAAAAATTGACCCTTTTAAGCAAAGCAAGCACATTGCTGTGAAGCATTTTATTTGGGTAAATCATGATTTGTCCACTAAAGAAACCTGCTTGAGGAATGTTCCTATCAAGCACAAGCATCACCTTCTCTAAAAGGCTTCAGGTAATGCAAGCCCAGCAAGCACAGCCACCTGGTTAAACTGCACTGGTTTCAAACAACTGCCTTGATCTAATTTTCCTGCCACCCTGCAGTAAGTATCCCTGACATCAAGCGTTACCATACCAGGCGCTGGAAGAGGCAGAACTGGAACAAATGCAAGTTCCCCCATGGCTACTGTCTGTCACTGCCTGCTTTTATACAAACAAGTGCATCCAGCTTGAGCTGTGCAGAGCAGCCTCGCCTCTGCCTGTGCTCCCGCCTCCTTCGGGAGCTGCCGAGCCACTCAGGGACAGCTGAGAAGTTCGGGTAACAGAGGATTTAAAGCAACAACACCCCTCCCTCTGTCCCACAGCGACTGACTCTTCAGCTGAACTCTAAAGGCAAAATAGATCTATTTCTCAAAAACAGAGCTTCACGGAGAAGAAGTAGTAACAGTAATGGCCTTCTGCCACACGGTGGGGGTAGAGCAGGGCATTTATATCTCTCCTGAGGAGGCATTTGCCCAGCTATTCCACCATGACACCAGCTCTCAGTTACACCGTGCTGTGCCAGGGACTCTTCCTTTCCTCCTGCCCCTGTTCAGTTTCATGGACTTCCAAAACTACCTATTTAACTCAGAGCTCCAATGCTGAAGGTTGGTGGTAGCAGTAATAGTAGTTCTCACTCCCCGGAATGAATTATCTTCTAAAAAAAACCTGAAACTGGTTCCAGTATTCCAGCTGGAGGGTGAGATAGGGCACACAGAATACGGTCAAAATCTCTGGTCTTTTGAGTCTATAGAATGTGCCCAATATATGGAATATAAAATATTTATACAGTTATTAAAAGAGGAAGTTACTTTCCCTCACAGGTCACAGTTCATCCCCAACCACTGTTCCAACATCTCCAAAACAGTTATCATGTACTTACCCTACTTTCCAGTAAACGTCTTTTTTTCCCAAGTTTTTCCATTGGCTGGTGTGGAGGCAGGAATTATTCACCATGGAAGAATTCCTGCTAATTGAGGTACTACTCAATGCTAGTAAGGATGACAAAACCAAAGTGCAAATTTTCCAGGAAAAAAAAAAATCTATTGTGTCCATATTCTGAAGTGAACAGTGAAGAGTAACTCAACCCCTGCAATTATGGCCACTGTGTGATAAAGTACCTAAACTTACTTTTTCAAATTAAATTGCATCATTGACTATGGAGGCATTTAGAATTTCAGACTACCCTACTCATTTCATGATTTTGAAGAAATTACTTTAAACCACGAGGCAGGAAAGCACACTATCAAAACTCAGCAATATCTGGAAACTTGGTAGTAACTGTAAAATTTATCTTTCATCTTCCGTAAAATGTTTTAAATAAGGGACTGCAATAACCAGGTACATTTCTTCAGAAGAAAAGTTGTAATTTTGAGGAAAATAAAATAAAATAAAATAAAATAAAATAAAATAAAATAAAATAAAATAAAATAAAATAAAATAAAATAAAATAAAATAAAATAAAATAAAATACTAGTAGAGAGGGAATTTACAAACCAGTCTTTGATAAATCTACAAAGCAAAACAAAATGCACCAGAAACTAGGTATGAAAACCCCTCAAAAGAGAGAAACTGCTTTGCAGTGTAAAGCTTAATAGGCAAATGGCATAAAAATCTGTGTGAGAACATTGACTTTACTAGCACAAATCCAGGTGCAGTTTGGTACACTGAAGCCTTGGGGACACAGCTCTACCTTCTGAAAGTTGACTACACTGTGCTCCTCAAGCTGTATGCAGAGGGATTCAAGTTTGGCAGGAGGGAGTTAAGTGCATCTATTCTGCCTGCTCCACTTATCTTGTTTCTGATGCAAAAACATCTTAGAGCATCAACATACAAATACAGCATAACATACAGTGTTATGAAAGAAACAATCACATAGATGCAGTTTCCATTTTTAGAAAAACAACCAAACTTATGAATTTATTTAGCAATTAAGTATGTTAGTGCATCTGCTACAAAATCATGGGCAAAGGAGATACTGAAAGTTAAGACAATGGGATACATATATGTAGCTCTAGTTTAGAAGCCATTTGTCACTTCTTCCTATGGCATGAGGATACTTCCAATGAAATAGCACACGCCTATCCAAGCAAAACTACTGGTTTTGTCAATTGCTTTCTAAAGGAGGAGACTAAGATTATTCCTAACACATTCAATCACAGACCAATAACCAGGGCTCAACCTGCTGTAAGACCAGAAGTGACAGAAGACCCCTGTGCATCACTCAGTGGCAGCTGAGGACACAAGAATCTGAAGCAGCATTCAGCAGCTGGGACATGAGCAGAAACTGACTGAGGGTCCTGGTTCTGTCACTACAACCTCCTGTGACTTTTTGTCTTCTGTTTATTTAGGACTGAAAGAAAGGACCTTTCCTGGTTGAGACTTCAGTGCTATGACTGGTTGACTGTGAGTACATTCTCCACTGGTACAACGAGATTAAAAAGAACCTAATGTGCCTAAGAATCTTTCCTCCATTTTCTCGGTTTTGAACTAAATGAGTTTTACTCACTGAATGCAGATGTACACATGCCTCTATCACCACAGATTTGTCAGCATGTAAGTTTTTTCCAAAGACCTGTCTCACCTTTATTCTGAAAGAAGAAAAAAACACCCAAAACCTAGCATATGCTGTATTAATGTAAAACCCCTAGAGGGCAACTAAGCTTCAATTTCAACCTGCATAAATATTCAGGTCCTTAACTAGTTTACAGATTATGTAAACTATTTCCTTCAACCTTGTTTTTTTTCCCCTCGTTTAAAAGAAATGAATCCTTTTCATTCTCAAATCACATTATTGCTGCCTATTTAGTGTAAGTTAATCACCACTGCCCAACCAGAGACCGAGTCCTCAACCCAACAAAGCTCAAATGTGTGCAAAAGAGAACAATAAAGAAAACACATGCAAAGGCTCCATTTAAACAAAGACAGAAAACAAGCATATGAAAGTCTGAAATCACTCTCTTTGCATTAAAGACCTTTAACAATAAGTCTTGTTTATTATTCAGCTTAGTATTAATTTATTGCATGGCATCTGTTTTCTTGTACAGCAGTCTGCTTGCAAGTCTCAAATTTATAAATCGAAGTTTACACTGTTAAGATTATTTGCCTGTTTTCCCCTACATACTAAGATTTCAGCCTTATATATTTGATTTAATTTAGATTTTGGTCTTTAACTAAAGTCCAGGACTTTAGCTGGACTAAAGTGAAAGAAAAAAAAAAAAAAGGAAAGTGATTGAAGCCTCATGAAGCAGCAGCCAGCAACTGCCTTTCCCCTACTCTGATCAGATCTTATTGGGAGCTGAAAGACACTATCCTGCCAGTCCACACCTGCACAGAACCTGCAGACACATTGATGTTTATTGTCAGAGAAGCCACTAACAAACAAATGGGATTCCCAAGATATGGAAGCAACCAGACAGGGAAAAAAACAGCTCAAAGAAATCCTTAGGAAATGCTTGCAAAGTCCAAGAGTTTCTACAAGGCTTTTGCAGAAGATCAAATACCCAAACAAAAATTGATAGCACTGCCATCCTTGCTTTATGCATACCAATGCAGTGTCCCACATGCTGAACAGAGACTAAGAATGACTACCAGCAGAATACACTTTACCTCTTTTTAGCCACCCAAAATTTCCATGTCCCACCCAAAGCTGATTCTGAAAGTACCCTCCTCTCCTTGTTGCCTTGAGCCTTGACAAGGCAGGGGTAAGGGGATGGGGAAGAGGTAGAGAGGACTACAATTGGGATGAGATGTCTCCCATCCTACATGACTTAACCAAGAATCAAAGGAGGAGTTTGAGGAGCTGACATAAGTCTCCAAGGGTATTCCACTTATAAGGGTCTGAACACTGCAGAACAGAGTGAAGTAAATTCTATCCCCCTTGAGCTTTGAAAGACTGCAGAAGGGAGAAGAGGAAGGCTAGACTCTGTTTCTTACTCAGATTCATCCCCTCTGATTGCCTGAAATGCAACAAGCTTTAGGTATTCATTCTGACTTTTTTGTCACAAGTTCAGCTTAGAGACCTGAGGACTTGACAACTATTAGTACAAAAATGCCCAAGTAAAATGTTATTGTACAATCAGTTCAGGTCTGGACACACAAAAGATTGTAAGTACCAGATCTCTTTATAACACAGCAGAACCCTGTCATCAGTGTATCAACTTTACAATCAAATTTAAGACGGTGATTATATTACATTAGAAACAAGGAGATTCTACCAGCTTCACACAAAAGAATTACAGTCACTGTTACAATTTACTGCTTATGTGAAATGGATCTGGCTGAACTTGATACCACAACCCAAACATTGTTACCTTTAAGTACTTTTAACACATTTCCCAGAGGCAATTATTTCTCCTCTTTATTAGAGTGGCTGAATTACTTTCAGGGAAGTCAAGTCATTGCAACTCAAACATTAGGGCCACAGAGATCTGTAACATCAGGTCTGGAACAAACAGCACTGCACTGAAACCACTGAAGAAAAGAAAATCATGAGATCAGAACTGTTCATCTGGTGGGAGAAGGTAGCCAAAGCAAAAGTCCACAATTCTGTTAAATATCTTCCTTCTACAGAAGTGCAAATACTCTTTTTTGGGGTTGTAATTTACTAAGTATTCTCTGCCCAACAATGAATGTTGCTAAATGGTTTGTGCACAGTCAGTAAGTAGTATTTGCATGAATTTGACAGCAGAGTGAAGAGGACAGATTCCCCCAACAGTATTTTGGTTTAAAACTGCTGAAGTTTTATAGTTACTCAACAGATGGAGCATATCAAAATGAACATACACCAGTCTTGCTGAAGCAAAAGCATCTTTTCCATACCATTCTCACTCTCCACAAAGAACTCAAAACTTCCTCAAGCTGTCTGGAATGTATAAAATAAAATATAAAAAATTATCACACATACATACATTAATATGCTTTTTAATTTCCTTAAATTTGGAATAGTTTTCAAAAGTATGGGGACACCTCTATTACGAAGAAAAGGCTGAAGAACCATTAACACTGCTACTCAACTGTCATGAAGCATTGTTACACATAACTAATATAAAATATTTTAAACATAGGGCTTTTGATGTAAGTCATTGAAGATGCCAGAGAAGCTGTGAGCTCTTCTAGCACCCCAGTAGAGATTAGTTAATTACTAATTAAATCTTAAGTTATATAACCCCAAACACTATACCATTCTTTTGTATTTCTCTTTTCCATATTCTATGGAAAGCAAAGGTAAATTTCTGTTCATTAACTACATACATGCTAAAGCCTACATTTAATGTAAAAAAACCCTAAACCACTCAAAAAAGAAGGAAAACCACACATGCAAAGAAGCACAAGGAGGAAATCAGGACAGATCAGAAATGACAAAGATTATTTACACCGGAGAAAAAGAAAGAGTTATTTTCACCATTGGCCTCATGAATCATTTTGACTGGGCTGTCAGAGTCACTGCAGAAAATTATCACCCCAAAGGCAGGAAAAAAAGTAATGAGCAACAAAGTTTGAAGTTGCAGACTGTGGTCACTCTTGTTCACTGGATATAATTTTCTTCAAGCTGAAAGCACAAATTCTCCCTCTGAACTTAAATGTAATTTTTAACATCACAGCATTAAAGACTTTTGGTGTCTTTGTTTAAAGTACTTAATGCTCCTGAAAACAAGTCTGGAATCTCAGGGTTCAACACCTTCCCTAAGCCATTTCGGGGACTCTGACAGAAATAGTTGTCCAGGATGGTTACTGAGTAAGTATTTTCTTCTTCTTTTTTCCTTTTGGCTCGTTAACATAAATCAGATCATCCTCTTTCTTCCATTTGAAATCCTCCTTTTATTCAGATCACTGCCAGCAATCTGTCCAATATATGAGAACCCAAATTGCTTGATACGCAAAGAAAAAATAGTTTGGACATTAAATAAAAAAAAAAAAAAACTTAGAAAGCAAAAAGCATTTTTCAATGGTAAAATAGAACTAAGCACTGAAACAGGCCATAGCAGCTTAAACATTAACCAGATTACAGGACAAACACAGGCACACTAGGTATGGCCCCAAGAGAAGAAGATGGCCCAAAATGCCTTCCCAAAGTCCTTTGCAGACCTGCAACCTTTTCATGCTTGATAAATGTGCCCTCCAAGGGCATCAGGTTTGGTAAGCATTTTACAGAAATGAAGTTCATGCTTTTGAAGGACAGTTAGACCAGTCTAGATGGCATCAAGAAGTCCTACTTTCAACTCTCTCTGTCTTTCCACATTATACATTTTCTGTACATTTCCCACATATTAAACCATAGCATTCAGAAAAGGTCTTTTTGCAAAAATTAGCTGTGTCTCCCTAAAACAACTTTTTAAAAGTCTGACAGTCTACAGCCATAGGTGAGATCACATCTCAAACCACAACTCTGCAGTGCTTTATTTTCACCAACTTCACAGGCATCCGATTGCAGCAAAGAGCAAGGGACATTTCTGTCACCAGGAAACAAAGCAAGATCTGCCTCAATCCTGGCATGCAAATGTAACAATATATTTTTGATTTTGTGCTTCAAAAAGGACTCTTTAAACATCCCTGAAATGTTGTCATCTGAAAGCTTGAAGGGCATCATTTAGTGTATATTGAAGAGGAAGGAAAAGAAGAATAACTGGACTCTCCTTGGGAGATTCCAGATCACAGCCACAGGGAAAGAAAACTAAAAAGTGAACAACATTACGGGTGATAAAAGCAATACAAGGAAATCCAGAACACGAATATCAGAAGCCCCCCAAAAAAGGCAGTAGTGACTTAAAGAAATCTTTCTTTATACTCATTTTAGGAAAAAGGTAAGAAGGCAGATTTCTTAATACCATAATTGAAGTCCCAAATTCCCTACAACCATTTCAACTCCTTCCCAATACAATGAATAAATACTAAGAGAAGAATCTGTTCACTCCATCCAAGGGAAATTTTCATGCACAGGTGTTCTACATTTTCTTCAAAATTCCTCCTTTCTTACTCAGTATCCCATCAGCATGACTACCTTCCCTCCTTTCCATGATTCCTTTCAAATCCTTTACTAGTATTCCACTCAAATCTAGGATAGAGCAGTTAAACTGCTTTTCTTAAATTTAAAGCCTCATCCATACCTCCAAAGCGCTGTACACCTCTAGCAGTCTTTGATCATCCCTTTTCCTATCCTCTGAGCAGTTCTGCAGCTCTTAATTCCTCATCCAAAACACCTCCTGCCTTCTGTTACATGATTACACTTCCTGTAGAGGCATCCATCCTGATTTGGGGCAGCAAATGTTCCAGGTGCTCTTTTCTGCAGGACTGTTATGAATAAAATTCAGAGGGATGACAATACAGCACAATGTTTTATGACCTTTCAATACTGTAGCCTTTAAGTAAAACACTCTCCAGAGCACAAATCCCCCTACTCTTTTTTCTACGCAGCACCACAGAGACAACTGCTGGAAAGCATTTACAAAAGCAACAAAACTACATTTAGGGGTGGGAAAGAGGGGGATTATTTTTTGTTGTTGTTATTAAAAGGACCTGAAAAATAATGTACAAGAACATAGTTTTATTCAGCAACAGACAACATTGTCTCTAGCATTAAAAAAACCCACTTGTGCATTGTCAATGTTGTTACCACAGGACCCATTAGCTACTACATCAAAGAATAAGTACTAGAGGGACAACTCCCTCAGTTTGAGCTAAGCAATCTTTAGAACTACTGCTCTACATGTAAGAAGAAGCTTAAAATGTTTCCATCCTAAAACAGGATAAAAATTTGAGATTTCACTGTTTTCAGAAAACAATGAAGAACACTTAGACCAAAAAAGCATGAAGAACACTTGGAACATCACCTCTTGTTTAAAGTGTGTGTAGTTGCCAAACTATGTTTCAACTTTGTGTTCACTTATTGCCTGATAAGACCTGTGATTCCTGTCCTTTTTTTCTTTTACTGGTTCTGCAGAGTTGTAACATTCTACACAAAATATGTACAACAGGTATAGGTCTCCAACATACAGGAGATCAAAACTACAACTCTCATAATCCACTGTCTCATTAAATCAAAGTATATTAAGTAAAATCACTACTCCTATTCTGATTTCAATTTAGTATTAATTCCCATTGAGCTTCATTTCAATTTCTGAGGTTTGGATAAGCAATTTTCTTTGGCAAATACACTTATCAACTCCACGTGTTTTCTAAAGAATGGACAGAAGTTTTCCCCTATCACCTTATGCCGAATACAAGGTCAATATATTGTTTTTAGGCTGCATGAATGCTCACTAGTTATTGTATTTCTGAATTCACAGAAGCAACATTTTGATCAAACTAAGTTTTATTTTCCACTGCTGAACCTAATGGTACCTATACAACACATTCTGACTTCTACAGCTGAAAAATAACCTATTTTCTGTGTGAAACTAACCCAAGGGTAATATTAATAATTCATATACAACATAAATATTTATACACAGGCAATGAGAATATAGCATGACCTCTTAGAAGTATTAAGATTTATTTACACTACTTGCTAACTGTGTAACTGTTGAATGCAGTACCTAAGAGGGGTTTATATAGCAAAATTTCAGAGCAACAACTTCATACACTGTTAAGGACAGGCAGCTAAAACAAGAGATACTGTGAGTCACAAGAACTGCCACTGCACTGTCCACCCACGCCACACTAACACCTCACTGTAACACTAACACTGCACCCAGAGGTTATTGCCACCATCAGAATGGAGGCAAAAAACCCCTCACAGAATCCCAGGCTTGTGCTCCCTTGCTGGTAGTAAGAATGACTGACACAGAAGAATTAAAATGTGTCAAGTGGAAAAGAAAACTCTGAGATCAGCAAACACTGTGTATAACACCTGGGAAAAGACATTAGTCAGGGGCTGGAACTCACCCTTTTGTTGGGAGAACTTGACCACGTCTCCTACACTCCTCCCCTCACATGGTTCCCTAAAGACTGATCTAAACACCATGAAATACCCCACGATCATTAGATACAGGTAAGGTTGCATTTCTCTGTTTTTACAGTTTGTACCAATCTTACCTCACCAGGACCCTAAGACACAAAACCAGCTATTCAATCTAACACTACAGAGTGTACTAGTGGAGAACTGGAAATAATTAGAGCACATAAAAGGCATATCCATCAATGTTAGCATCATTCCTGAAAAAACAAGTTTGGAGAAATTATGATAGAGAAGAGACTTTTAAACCTTTCTCATCAGTGGGCAAAGAATTTCCAAGTACAGATGTCAAATGAAGACAGCAACAATGTTTCAGCTTCAACGGGGAATTTGTCAGGGAGTAGTAATATGACCAAAGGGTGGAAACAACTGATGATTTGGATGCTTAATTTCAAGTTCAACTCTTACAACAATCCAAGAAATTATACAAGAGGACAAAAGCAGTTAGTTTTTGTCTTTCCTTATATACAATTAAGGAAAGAAAAAATCCATTCTGCAAATGTTAAAACAATCTGGAAGAATAGTTTTCCTCCTAAAACTGGATTACCAGCTGAACACCATAACACAATAATTGTATTTCACCATAAGAGCTGCAGAAGAAGCAAACCTCTGTTAAACTTTCAGCAGTTAGCTTGGTGAGTGCTCTTCTCATGGATATTACTACCATGTACTACAATAATCCAAAACCACACAGGCATCTTCTTTTTACATCAGCATTTATTAAGAACATGCAATTAATCCGGGCTATATTAATATATTTATGTTGGTCAGAGAAATCAATTTGAAATTCAGCATCTTAGCTGGAAACCAATAAAATTTGTAACTTGAGAAAAGCAAACTGAAAGACTGCACAAAACACAGATACTTTTGAGGTTCTCATCTATGAGCTCTGAACTACCAATATCACTTTAATATCTATACATAAAAATCTCTACCAGGTAAGACAATCAAAATCAGAACAGGGCTTGTAAGATATGGCAACCTGGCTGAAATTGATATTCATTAAAGTACTCTTTGCATGAATAGGAGCATTTGGACTCTGTGGTCTTTATCAGAGCCCCAGCTGGTAATGGTTGAAGGTTAATGCCTTACCCCATTCTGTTCAATTTTCTGTCCTAATTAGTCCTCTAAATCTATAGCTGTGAGCACCAAGTGTCTGTGCTCAAAAGAAACTAATTAATGCTAGCAAATTAGATCAAGTCCAAAGATCCAACAGCCAAACTCTTAAATGCTCCTTGTTAATAGGAAGTGTAGCTGTCAATAACTGCTGTTGGTGGCTATAATGAGGCCTCTTTCTTTCACTGAAAGTGATTTCATTTCTCTTTGTCCCTGTAAAAGCTGTTCCTTTCCCTAATAAATAAAAAAATAAAAAATAAAAAACCCCACACAACTAAGTTGCAGTGGTAACGCTAGCAGCAGTCTGACCCATTTCTTGTCATCAGCTGGGTTGAAATGACATGGACAGGGGGAAGAACAAAAATAATCAAACCAGGCAAGTTCCCTCCCCGAACATTTTCTTCAAAGTGCTCAAAACTACTTGGACCACTGAAATTTCTATCTTCAAGCAAGACAATATGCCTTCATATTTCTTTTCTATAAACTAGCTTAGGGTAGTTCATGCTGTTATCATTCACTCAAGGAAACAAACAAACACACACAAATCTAGAATCTCCTGTCTTTAAATTCTAATTTACATATAGCTGTTCTCTCTGCCCAGTTTGATGGAGCAAAGCTCAATGTACCATAATCCCTCAAGAGATTGTACTAATTCACATAGTTAAATGTGATGAGAGTAAATTTTCATTGGAAATATATAGCACTGAATAATTTTTCCAAAATAAAAGTGTTCCAAAATAAAAGCTATTGTGTGCAAATAAGAGCATCGTATAAAAATTCAGCATCTTACTCTCAAGGAATGCAAGCCAGAAAAAAGTTCATAGCAATTTACTATTAGTACTAAATATAACTGCAAACTACCAAAACATCTAAAATTATTTAAATAACTGACTACTGCACAACATGTAAAACATAATGTAATATTAATAGCTTCATATAAGGTCATGTGGTCACACAATACGACTATAATATACTTCAATATTCAGATAATAAATATAGCAACAGAGGACAACAGCTTTCCTCCATTCCGCACCTGCAGTTTTGTTGCTGAATTGAAACTATGTTCTCAAATTATACTAACTTTCCTCTCACAAAAAATGGAGTTGCAGAGAATAATGCAGCTTTTTTTTTTTCATCCTCCTAAGAGAAGGCTATTGTGGTCATAAAAAATCTGTGATTCTTCCACTGTAACTCTCAGGCTTTCCACCAAACTCTGAATAATATGGACATAAGCACATGTAGGCAATTTCTGATCACAGCAGCTCAATTTAAAAAAAGGTACCAGCAGCTGTCATGTTAACTCATTGATTTTTATCAGTCACTTGATCTTTTTGCTTTGGTCAATTAGAAGATCACTGTGTTCCCACATATTCCTAGGAGATGTGAACTTGAAAAAAAATTGTAAGGACTATATTTTCACAATGATGCAAAGTGGATGAGCAAAGCTCAGCTGTAAATGGTGATTTTAGTTTTAATTTGCTGTAAGACAAGAACAGTCATCAAAATTTTTAAGCAGAGCTGTCATGTAATTTCCCTCTACTATTAGTGTTAGCATTTTCTGATAGGTACCAACAGGTTAATCCTCCCTCAGCATTCAACAAGGGTTGGCAACAATTAACAGAACTCAGTCTGCAATACCAGGGAAAGTAAGAAACATCAAGCAAAATTTGCTAAGGATTTAACACATTTCATTATCTGCATTTCTGATAGGAAAGTATATATAAAAAGAATGGGATTTTAAAGAAGGAGTATCTAAAGGTGTGCTTGGGCATTTAAATGTACAGCACCACATGTAGTTCAATCAGAAATTTCTTTGGATTTCTGGACCTTGCTATGTCAGGTGTAAGGGTCATGGTCTAGAGCAGGTGGCCCCTAGGGTGACAGAGATAATGTCAGTGACAGGACTGTTGAGTAACTGCACATTATCAAAACTCCTGATGACACTGGTCATGCCCAACTGTAGAGAAGCCTGCAGTAGTGTTGCATCCCATCATCTTCACTAAGTATCAACACGAGCCCTGAGGAGGAGAGGGCTAATGGGAAATCTGGAGAATGGGAGGAGGATGGTTGCTCGGAAATGTCCTTTTCCAGCCACACTTTCCAAACCATTTTTAAAGCCCTGCCAAGTATTATGAGATTTTTTCAGCAATGTAACTCCAGTTGCTTTAATTACACAGCTCCTCCAGACAACAGAACCAACACAACAGTGTTCTTCAGTGAAGGTCCTCAACTCAGTACAAGGAGAAATATCTTCCTTGTGTCTCCCTCGTAAAAATTTTTAAATAGATCAATTTTTTTTTAAAGGACAGAACAACCTGTCATCTTGATCAAATGGATGTCTCCCAGAATATGCTTAAAATAAGAAATGGCTACCTCTACTTCACCATCTTTCTAATGGCAGAACCAGGCTGAACTATCTGTCCCTGCAGTGACCCTGAAAATACTGTAGATCTATTTCCTATTGAATCCTTCAATCATACAAAGGAGTCTCAGTTACAGAAGATGTTTGCAGGTCCTCTTCATGACCCTAAGAGCCCAAATACAGATGATGTGACAGTAACAGACAACAAAATTCAGAGGAAAGACGTTCAGAACTTAAACCCCTTGTCACTGGAGCAAGTTGCTCTTTTCCCAGGAAAAAAAAAGTTGCGATGTTTTGAAAGGTGGGCAGAAACGCTTTACAATACAACCAATACATGAAACATCTACAATAAATATAATACAGAAGTAATTTCATTAATGACTCTGTGACCCAGTAATTTCTTTTTGGGATCTCAATTCAACACTTCTTCAGAGTCTAAACTTTCAACATCTCAAAGTCAGTCAGTCGTTTCTATTTTCCAAGCCAAGTAACCCAAAATTAAATCAAATTAAGCTGACAGCTCAAGTTTCTGTATTTCTGTTACTAAAAAAAAAAAAAACTATCAAATTCAGTTTCAGAATCTGTAACTTTGAACAGCAGAGTAAGTGCTCTCAAGAAATTAGACAAACTTCTCTTTAGAAATGATTAAGAAACAACTACAGCTCTTGCAAATTTTTCCATGACTGTCCCAAGTTTTAGAGCATGGAGCTGTCCCTAATTTTAGGGCACGGACTCATGGAAAGCAAAGCAGAGCTTGGTGAAACTACAGAACTTCTGATGTGCTAAAGGTCACCATTCTGATGAAAAACGCCAACTCCATGTTCCTGAAATTTGCTATGAATTTGCTTTGAAGAAGCTTACTCATATTTAGATTTTATAACTAGAAATTAAAGCAAAACAGGAAAACAGCTTGCTTAAGAAATTATTTCATAAAAGCAGTAAATGAGGCAAAGGCTAACAAATGATCCTTTTAGTTACTTAGGTTTGAAATGCAAGGACATGCTGATACAGAAATATATAATTTAATATTGTTTCAGGCAGACTCATGCTATAGTTTGTAAAAATACAGTGAAACATTCCTTTATGACAATGTTTTTGGGGTTTTTTGTTTGGTCGTTTTTTGACACTTTTGCCCACAATTTCACATACACACATACAATGCATGGATATGAACACAATAAAGCATATTTACATAACGGTCACAGAAAACTGACTAGTATTTCCCAGAAAGCATGTTAACAGAAGTACTACCCAAGTTGACAAAACTACTAATATATCCATTTTCACTGAAAAAAGTGCTTGAAAATCCTAAATCACACAAAAATCTTTCTGAAACTGAGAGCTACAAAATTCTTAAGAAACATACAGAACACACAAGAACTTATACTCGAACAATCTGAAAAAAAAAGTTGTAAGCAAATTTCAATAATCTAAGTAAAATGGTATATGACCAGAGTGGACATACTTTCCATGATTATTTTTTCCCTAAGCCATTTTAGTAGGTGAACAACCACACACAGCAATGAGCCAGCCTTTTAACTGTGTGCTAGGATCACTTCTTAAGTTAACAAGAGCCTTTTATTTTTTATTTATTTTTGTAACCCTTGGGGTTTCTTTTCCCTGGACAGCTCTGGAACACGTGCTGGCCAGGCTGTCATTACTTGCATTATTAGCTCTGATAAGCACACAGCTCTAGGTGGTATAGCTGCAGGCTAAGGTACCGGGCTGGCTACAGATGGACCCTGTGTTCATGCAGAGCACTATTGAATGTACAGGGCTCCCCATAGGGACACATGTGAACCCAGACTGATCAAGCCAATTGTAAGGGCCCACACTTGTGGAATAGCCTCATTTCCTACAGTACTGATGCATTTATCACAATTTCCTAAAGACAAAAAGAAACAGAGGTCTACTAATAGGAGTTTCTGAAACATGAACTTAACATAAAGCAGAAAAATCCTACATTGAGAGCAAGTTAAATGAATAACTCTGCCCTCAGTGTAAACAACTCCATTTCATGCATGTGTGTACACTCCACAGCACACAAACCGAGTCACAAGAGCTTTGATAACTTAATTACACAGCTTATGTTCATAGCTTATAATTGTTTACAGCATAAAAAGCATAGCCTCTTTACTCTGATTAACACCTATCCCTGTGTACTAACAAGACAAATTTATTCCAGGAATAATCTCACAATGGATTTATGAGATGGTAAATCTACTGATCACAAAACTGTTTAAGCTTCATCTCCCATGGTTTGGTCTCTCCCCTCCACCCAGATGAAAAGGTGTACAACAAAATAACTGAAGCTCTGCTACCACCTTTTTATTTTAATAGAGGTATTAATGTGGGGTTTTGCTCACCTATTTGACAAAAAATTGTTTCAGAAATACTCCGTTTCTACTTCTAACTTTCACACAATTTGATCAAAGTTGGTGACAGGTGACAGAAGATTTATGGGGAGATGGATGCATCCACAAACCTTATTTTCCTAAAGATACAAAACTAAACTCTACACAGGAGAAAGAAGGAAGAAATTACAAATTTGCTTAACATAACAGAAAAACCATAACATTTGGCTTTAAAATTTATGTAGGAAAAAAGATGGAGAAGCTGCGAGGTAATGGTTCACAGCTCAAGAACCTCCAATATTGGCTGCTGCCACAGAAAATGAAGATGCTGAAACCAAACTCCTCATGGTGCACAAAGTTCAGAGGAGAAAAATACATTCACACTGTGCCTTTGGTTAACCTCAAACAATATTATACAAATAGCAAGCTCTCAAAATACTTTTAACCAACATCTTTCAAACGACCACACCACTGTAATTGCTTTTCATCTTCTTTTTTTTTCCCCAACAGGTATAGAATTCAAAGTAAAAATGATTCAACTATTGTTCAAATTTTAGAAAAAGGTCTGTTAAGTCCTTCTGGCAGCGCAGAAGGCACCTATTACATGATGCCACTTTTCTTTGACAGATATTATGGTAACACTACTTTTTAGAAATTTTTAGAGAACCTCTAAAAGCAGATGCTTAAAAATACACTGGTCCACTTTCCTAGACTTGACTCTAGTCATAGAGTGCCCTAGTGATAAAACTCCAGAAACTTCCTTTGAAGTTTCTTAAATAATAGCAAAACACAAAAAGCCACATGCCACTAGGGAAATAACTGTTCTTCCTGTCATGGTAAAACTTGCTGAAATAATTCAGGGAAAATAATATAGCAACAAACTAAAATGCACTCCTTTGTCACTAAATACTGTTGGAAGATGCACAGAAGACACTGCTAAAGATTTGAAGAAACAAGTGTTAAAACAAGTTACATAGTGTGGGAGGTTTGCTATACAGTTGAGTTTGAAAGTAGAGAAGTTTTAATACCTTGTGGTATTTGCATTTCAACAATAAAATGCACAAAAATATACATTTTTTTTGTGAGCCACTGAAGGAAAGATGCACTAGAGAAGATCTATTCTCAACAGGAAGTGGCATCTTGAATAAAAAACAATGTATTATGGAAAAGCTGTGCAAAAATAGCTACTGATGGAGTGGCTGCTTTGACTGGAATAAGAAAGGAATTGCAGACTAAGGCTACAGAGAGCACTGCATGTGAAACTCCTTCACTGCCTCACTCAGAGGTAAGCTATTGCAGCAAAGTAGTTGGAGCCAGGAGTGCACAATGTGCTGCAGGACGGCATCAGTGTTATAACCTGACAAAAACGAGCCTTTTAAATGTTGGCATCTTTACCAGATTTTGTAATGAGATGGGGAGGGGCCACAAAAATCCCTGGCAGCACAGAGAGGTTTGCTCTCCGGATAATTTATGGCAAAGTGCTTCAAGAGTTGTCTTTTGTAAAAAAAATGTGTCAGGTTTGACAAGTGCTCCAAATCCACTGACCTTTTTGGTGATGACAAGTGGCTGTGAGCAGTTTGCTACCTAGTAGGAATTTCCAAAAACTAAACACTCAATGTGTCCCTTTAAGGTGAAGGTGTCATTTTAATATTGACTAGGAAAGTAACTCCTTTGCAAAAGAAACTTGCATTTTGAAAACAGGTATTTGGATATGTTCACCTAATTATGTAATTTTTGGCTTGGTTTTGTAGGTGAACAAAAAACATGTGTCACCTACTGAAACCTCCTATATCTGTGCACTTTAAAAGGATATCAACCTTTCTACCTGTTAAAAACCTTTCTAACCTGTTAAAAATCTTCCCAAGGAGAGTTTTAGGGGGTTGAAAACACTGACACGCGTTAGTTTGGAAGAAAAACTGATTGACATCAGGGGAGAAGATAATTTATTAGCCTAATTTCAAGCAAACCATTTGCAAAACTTGTGGATAGGACTGAAAAATGAGTATAGGTAAGTAAAATTACCTCTGTAATTTTACACCTCTGTAAGGTATCTTTTCTAGGCACCTATCAAGATCAAGTATTGAAATACACCGAATTTAGAACCAGGTATTCAAATTCCTATATCACAGTGTTAAAGATTTTAAAAACTATGATGCATGTTCAGTCATATAGATCTCAATAAAAAGTACTGTTATTAGCAGTAATCTTTTTAGATTGATAAATATTTAAAATATTTTAAAGTACTGTTTATTTCACCTTTATCTCATCCTTTTCAAACTTCTATTTTTATGTTTTATAATATATATAACATACAGTACAGTGATACATTTACGTAATTTATAAATGAATATACCCATATTGGGATTGTGCAGTCAGAAAATTTTTACTGCTGGAGTGCATGAACAAAAGAAGTTTAAAGAGCTCAGATCTGGATGATCGAATGCAAATGCTCTCCACTGAAAGCTGACACTTGTACAGAATAATTCAGTGGCTTTTCATCCATCTTTACATCCCTCTTATAGCAGCATTCTTGGTTTACCTGTGTGTAAGCAGCCCTCAGCAGAGGGGGTGACACCACTTTAAAGAGTTATTGAAGAGTTATTAATTTAAAGAGTCCAGTGCTCTTCACAAGAAAATGAAAGCAGAAGTGCACTGCATCACTCTATTTCAACATCTGTCTAGTAACGTGTGTGTTTATGTGCATGGCTCATTTCAATGCTGGGGCAAGGAAAGGATGCAGTAAGTTGGGAATATTTAAACAAATTTGTTATAATGAGAGAAGCCTTAACTGAAGGTTTGCATGAGGCAGGTTAATTTATTTAATATTAAATATTCATACAGAAACACAGTAACTCTTGTGCTCTCACCAGACTGAGACACAATAACTCTTCACATCTCACCAGACTGAGATGTGAAAAAATTTTGTATGAATCATACTAAATTCGACAGCCCCTGAGAGTAAAAAATTTTGGAAAATAGTCCAAAATTTTTTACTAAGCAGCCAAAGCCAACACAGCAGATTTATATGCTTCAATACTGGTTTCACAGCGAGCTGATAAAGATGGAGATCACACATATTAATTCTCTGACTACATGATTTCAAAAACAAGGATTATATTCAAGGCACAAAGTGAGTACATCTGATCTCCTAATGAATATTTGACTCTTACCTTGCACCTTATCTGAACACAGCTCCTTGGCTCGATCCCTCATTATTTGTGGAATCAAAACATCTTTTTCTACATGTCTCAGCTTAGAATTTTCTGCAAGAGTGAAAAAAAAAGATAATTTTGAAAAAAAATTGTTATCCATACATCAGAAAGAGTCAATCTAAAGAAATAATACAACATTGTTTATGTAACATACAGGAGTATACTAAAACTGTCACAAACAGCAGCAGAAAGTACCATGAAAAGACTACATAGACCAAAAGGATGGAAAGTCTAAAATTTGCTCAGATACAAATATGAGCATTATCCTGAATATTTCTACTCTGCTTAATATGCACTGTGAACCAAAAATAAAGGAGCAAATTCTGGCAGCACATTTGTATTTCTGCCTTATAGAATAAAAAAATCTGTATACAGACAGCACAGCAATTAAATACTTTTATTTCCTTTTATTATACTAATATTTTTTTATGCCCACGATCTGTATGCACTCTTTCATTCACTAACACAAAGCTGAGAAAAACAGCACACACTAGAGCACAAGCTAGAATTTGTATGGCTATGTGGAAGACTCTGGTTCTTTAGAAGAAAATGAAGTCTCTTCAGTGGAGAATCTAGGAGATTTTTCATTCAGAAATCCAACTCAAAAAGAGAAGTGCTGCTGCCTGATTTCTATACCCAGAAGTAAAGTTGTAGTTCGCTTTCAGCTGTCTCCAGCATTCTCTTGAGTACAGCTAGTGATTTAGAATAAACAACACAGACCATTAAAAAAATACTGCTTTTCCAAATCCACTTTCTTCAAAACAAAGGGATGAGAATTCATCAAGAACAGTTTTTTGTTTCTCAGTTTCTGAATTTAAAACCCTTTAGAGGACACTGTATAGTCCAATGCACTTATACCAAATACATGGTTTTCATCTTGAAACACACTTTTTATTCATCTTTTGAAGCTGATAACACATTTCAAAATAGCATCGCTTGGGATGCTCACACTATGGAAATTCTACTGTCAGAGTTATTTTTGGTGACAATCATTTCAATTTAAAATTACTCATTAAAAAGGAGATGAAATGAAGAAAAAGTGAAAGTGCAATGTATTGAAACTAAGGAAAGAAGCAGGTTTTAAGTTACCATCAACTTTCAAACACTATTTTTCAGAGCATTTTTTGTTACCTCCCTACAAAAAACAACTGAAACCAACATCTGTCATTCTTAGGTCATCATATTTTAAAGTTTACTAATGCTAAGACATTACACTATGAGACTACACAGTACTGTATGTGATATTACTAGTGGAATCTAGCAACAACAGAGGATTACAATGAGCAATATACACTAAAGACATTTCTCCTCAAAAATATCCTTCTTAGCATTTCTACATCAGGAAAAAAACCCTTTATTCTGTACATACAACAGAAACACTAAAAGCAAATAGCTCGGAATTAGATTTGCTTCCATGCACTGATTTTCATATTAAAATACTACAAATATCAGATTTCTACAAATATATTATTTTACAGATAAAATGCTACAAATATCCTTCATTTTAACTTTCTGCAGAGCATCAGTGTACCAAACACTTGGTACAGTACATAGGCTAGAGACAAGACAAAGCTGTCAGAAAACTTCCAAGCATGTTTTGCAAACAGGACAAATCAGTTCAGTGGAATGACATGGCAGGAACTGGCACCACCACACTACGTGCCCCCACTCACTCCAGTCAAAGCAAGCTGGCACTGCAGCCTTCCTGCCCTCTCCCCATCCCTATGATCTCTTTTCCCTCTGCCCACACAGTCAGGCTCAGCAGCCCTTTGGTGAATGAAAGGGGAAGTTAATTTCCTTTAAATTAATTTCCTGTTAGGTTATTTTTCAACTAGGTGAATTCCCTGATCCTGTTCACTGTATAACTCCAAAGCCATCCATAAGAGGGAATTCAGAGAGGTGAGAACAAGAAGAAAGACTGAAGTATCATGAGTACTTCTGGCTCAGATTACAGCCTTAATTTCTGCTTCCCACACTTTTTCTAAACTCAACTTGGCTATACAAGTGCTTGGAGTACACAAATAAAAATGCAGATAGAGTGAATTAAGTGGGTTGCCTGCTGTCACCAAAAGGGAAGTTTTACCAGTGCCACATTGCCCTCACTCACCCCCATTAAATCACCATTTTTAAGCACCTAACCTCGCAGTGAGTAAGTCAAAAAAGCTAACTCAAATACATGTAAAAAGGTGCTTCTCAGCTGATTCACACTTTGGAGTAATTAAATCCACTTATCTGCTTCCCATAATTAGCATCATAGAATAACCTGAGGTGGAAGGGACCCACAAGAATCACCAAGCCCAACCCTTGGCTCTGCACAGGTTTAACTTTTATACCACAGCATACATGGAAATGTAGCAGAGAGGAGAGAAGTCTTCAGGGCCTGGGAAGAGCTGCTGGGTTTCCCCTGCTGGCAAAGCTGGATAGCAGCATTCACAATTTTCACAAATGCCAAAGCACAGGCCTCCAGTGCAAGGATCAGCTATCCCTCTACTGGCAGAGAGGAGAAGTGGGTAGGAATGCAACTAAAGGAAACAGGACACAGGGCCATCTGGGGAAAAACAAGCAAGCAAGCAAGCAAGCAAAGAAAAAGAAAACCAAAAAGAGAAGACTTCCCTGATAGCCCAGAACAGTCCAAAAAGATTGTTGGGTTTTCTCTTAGGTTAAACACCCAACCTTCTGTTTGATTATTCAAAAGAAAGAGGCGTAAGACTGATAGCAAGGAGTAGCTCTACTGGTTTTCACACCAGCACAACCAGAACCATGACAGAACTGTGCTCCAGGCAAATTCCTTCTTTTTAGTCCCATGTTGTCAAGTCTACAAATGCTGAAAATGCAGGAAGGAGAGGGCACATCAGGACACTGGGCAGCATCCAGTAGGCAGAATGAGAAGAGAGCTACAGCAGTAATTCAAAAGTAATTATACAACAGTATAAAGGAAACTACAGTAAACATTATTTATAAACTCATCTACAGCTTTTAGAACAATCTCTGTTGTGAAGTATCAGTTTCAATGGGTTTTTTTAATTTTAAAAAATGTTTGTATTTACAGGATTTTGCTTTTGTATTTTTAATTAGAAAATATTTAGTACTTAACAGTGCACGGTAAAAATGATGGCGTTAAACCTAGCCTAAGTGACTGTATGAAAAGTCCAAAGAACTTTAATTATCTTATACTGTCTAAGTTTCAGGCTCTGGGTACAACTACCTCTCCAAATAACCCAAATGCAGATGTTCAGTTTAAGCAGTACTATATTTACTTGTGAGTTTCTACTTGGACATCTTAAATATTCTCCCTCGATTCTCAACTATCCATTGCTTTACAATTACAGTGATTTTCCTTCAACAATCTTAAAACACTTTACTGAAGTCAGTATCCCTAGGATTTACACAAAATATTTAAGAAAATAAGGTGGAAATATTAAAAATAGCAGATACCAGATAAAGCAAATGTGTTCACAAGCAAAGTACCTGCACTTCTGATACTGATGTACAAGCATTTCAAGATCACCATCAATTCAAGCTATTCATCTCTGCAGTAACATATATGCCAACAACTTTCACAGGAAAAAAAAAACCAAAAAACTCAGAAGCAAGACTTCATAAAAAAATAGGCCACAACCATGATGTAAAAACATCAACCCCTTTTGCCTTTTTTCAACTATATTACAGTTTCCAGAATAAGAGCTTTTTCCCCGTTTTTAAAGTTCACTATTCTGCACTAAGAAAGCTACTTCTTACTCTAATACCAGACACCTGTGAACTAGTCCCTACAGAAGAACCTGCATTTCAACAGTCTTACTCCTGTTTTATTTCATCATGAAAATATTATTTCCAGACAAGTAAGAAATATAATTTCCTACAGTTTGCCTTCTGCATTTGGAAGTTGATACTTTTGGTATCACTCACAGCCTCCACACACTTTTCCTGGTCTTCTGGGTAGGCTGTTTGAAGAGATCACGGCCTTTGGCCACAAAGTGAACCATCACCCCAGACAAATACTAGCAGCAGCTTTTTCTTCTCCATCTGCCAGCCCAACTTGGGCATTTTTGTTAGATCAATTGAATACTCTGATAGTTTACCCTTACCTTCTGATGAAATTTCCAAGTACCATCAAACATTACAAGGGACAGATGGATGAACACAGCTAATCAAGTAAAGGTTACAAAACACAGACTAAATATTACTAATGCTAAAAATAAGTATTTTGTAAAAATATACACAAAAGTTAGCCAGAATTAAAACCAAAGGCAGGCTTCCAGCTAAGTCACTAGCTCCTAGAAAATATAAGTCTACAGACAAGGAATCTGTGTGATAGAACTACTGAATGTTTCCTAAAGACTGATCAGCAGATTCCAGAATGCTCCTCTTGGGGACAAAGAACAGAAGAGAAGATAAAAAACAGTTAAAGAAGTTACAACTTTGCCTAAAAAAAAAAGACAAGGAGAGAAAGCTACAGAAAAGGGAATACCTTTGTGATAGAGAAATTGTTTTCCATAAAACCTCAGCCCAGTGTAAAGAATTAAAGAGAGAGATTACTTAACTAGGGGATATCCTTATTCACTAAATCACTAAGAAACATTTATGAAATCTGTGGGGTTTGGCAAATCTCAGTGTTCATGGTTCTCATTGAATACAATATGTAGGGGTTGAGATTACAGTTGCAATAACAGCCTTCTGTGGTTGATCAAAAACGTTCCGCTGCAAAAGCTCTTTATTGCCATGGAAGGCCAAGGACCACAGCTGGTCATTTTAATAGTTTTTGCTATTTTTCTAAAAATGACCAAACCCCAAGAAACTAATATACATAAAGAGGAATAAGAACATCCCAACCACTAGAACACCCCAAATTCACTCTGTATGGAAGCTGGCAAAACAGATGACAAATACTCTGCTGACTTTCTAGTCTCTGACCAAAGGAGCCAGGATGGCCTTGAGAACACCTCAAGCACGGTGTAGAGCTGTGCTGCAGGCAGCAGACCTTTAAAGGGGAGAGGAGAATGAAATACAAAGCTGCTTTACAGTCCTAACAACAAAAGGGACTCTAGCAGCTTCTATATTAATTAGAACACTATTACAAGAAGAGGATACCAAGACAAAAGCTTTCTTAGAAGAGTGTCCTGTGAGAAGTCAGGTAATCTCCCCACTCCATTCAACACAGCTAGTAACTGATTTGCTCACCCTTTACTCATCCTGCTGGTAGTTAACAGCTCTGCTCTCACCTCTTTCACGACTTCTTGTAGCAGGGACACAGATTACTCAGAAAAGTTGAAATCTGCTCTACCCAGCTACTTAAAGAACCTCACACTTTCTCCATCCAAAGGGAACTGAGTCAAGCAATTCCAGTAACAGTCGTTGAAATGTGCATTTCTAGTTATACAATCTATAATTTGGATTTTCTTGATTTTTTTTATTTAGCCACATTCAAAAAGTGTTCAAAACAGTACTTTAAATACTATTGCTTTTTCATTAAGAATCATAGTATGTATGAAGAACAGAGAAAGTTTTAGTAACTTTACATCATTTTAATTAGCAATTTTACTACCTCATGCTTTTCTTGGAATTCCAGTTCGATTAACTTTTAAGCATCAGTTATGTTCCTTACTAGAAAAAATGCTTTAGAAAGTTCAGTCAAGGTTCATGAATCCAAGTTAAAATACAACAAAATATAAATTTGAAAAGCAATCACTTTCATTATTTTGGGAGATTGAGAAATGTGGAGCCATAAATGGGATCTTCTTTTTTATTACATCTTAATAGTTTATCCTACCACTTGCCATCAAAGGTAAACAGTTGTAGTAGACAGATTTCTAAGATACTCTTCTTTTTTAAGCTAAAAAATAAAACTCAAACAAAGTATCAATAAGAACTTCAGTACTAGAAATAGCAATTACTAAAGTGAAAAGGGAAGAAAACCAAGGAGATGCAGAATTACCATTCTTTAACCCACACCACATTTAAAGAAAATCTCCACTACAAAGAAGCTGTTTTCCTGGAAGGGAAGGTCTTGTTTTAATCTGTGACAAGTCTACTAAAACTGGAATTTAACAGCCATTCTGTCATTTCTTCCACATGCAGATCTATAGTTTGCACACTACTTGAGATGGTTTGGAGAATGAATAACAAGTTTATAAAAAAGTTGCAAAGTTGCATTAATTTAGAGGATTCAGTTATTCTTAATGTCACTCGGTAAAAATTGTTTCTGTGAGGTAAGTACTCCATTTCATTACAAAGTTTTGCTTTAGAACACTTGCCTATGAGATAATTATAAAATACACTGGAAAAGTAAACTTTTCTAAATAACAGAAGGAGCAGCAGAGTGTCCACTGCCTGCTTATTGGCAAACACTCCTTTCATCAATCAGACTATTGGTTCTAGACATTACTTTTTTTTTTTTTACAAAAAAATAATCAGATCTATTTTAGTGTTTTGAGTAAGCAAATATGATTAGAGCTTAGTACTCCTCTAGGAAAAGAACACATTCAACTCAAAATTTTCATCTCCATTATTCTGCCTAGCTTATTCCCCTTGTATTAAATAAAAATTACCATTCTTAGATTAATTCATGTGAATCATTTATGCCTATGTGCATCATAAAAACTTCTCCAACAAGCCTGTATCATTGAATCAGACTGCATCAACTACTCAAAACCTCTGTTTGAAAACACCAAGTCACACATGGGAAAAAATTCATTTAGAGATAGACCCATTAAAGTCATGGGAGAAAAAAACAACTTATCTTTCTAAAATCTTAGGGTCTTTTCCTACAATTGTATTTGATGTATAAATTAATCCCTTAAGTATCCAATCCTGCAGCCTTTGGGAGGGCTTCTGTGCCTTTACTGACAAGGAATTCAAGGGGTCAAAGCTACAGAATAATTTCAGCATCCTGCTTTGTAAACCTGAGCCCTAAAAAAACCCTACAGAATCCTTTAAAGGTTAAGAATTTTATCAAAGACATCGAGTGTGAACTGATGGATGACGGACCAGGACCAAAGAAACACCTTTATACATATGTGAAATGCTACAGAGTTTGGTAATTTCATTTGCACATCAGTGTTTGCATACAAACTAGAGCCTTAAGCAGCAAGCTTCTACAGAGGTTTTAAAATACAGAAGGACAATATGAAATGACAGAAGTGTTATAATCCAAATGAAACTAGATCTGTGATACTCTGAAACCCTAATTTAAAAGCAAAAGAAACTTATCAATGCAGCTTTTCTACGCAGTATCCTTTTTTATTCTTCTTTAAATGGATATGAATAAATTTAATTGTATTTTAAAAGTTCCAGATTTTGCGATCTTTTTAATACTGACAACATTTTAAATTAAGATGGAGTACAGGGATGACAACACCAGGGAAAATTTCCAAAGCTTTAACTTCTCACCATTCTATCATCACCTCAAAGTCAATTTTCACCTTTTTCACTGGCTGAATTTGTTATCTTACATTTTGCTTTCGGGCTCATGTTCCTGCAATATGGCGGTACTGGATTACGAGAATACTGTTTGCTAAAAGTGAACAATGGCTGTATTACAGCAAGTCTGTAATGCCTAGAAAGAAAAGGAAAAGCATACTTTCTTGTTAATTACATGCAGATTGCAAACGCTCATACATCTAGTGAGTAATAACTAAAGCCAAGCCAACACAAGGAGATATTTTTATACTGCTGATCACACAGCAAATCCAGTTACAGGATCTGAAAATTAATACAGATTAGGATATTTACTACTGGAAATAATGCAGCTTCATTAACACATAGCCTGTACCATTGTTCAAGTATGACACACTTGGCAGTTAGGAAAACTTAAGCTGTGAGCTACCTATAAAGGGAACACCTCAGCCCACCTCAAATCCCATCTGAAAACAGGTAAGAATTCCAGCAAAATGCAGAAAACACAGATAAGGCTGTGGGCTGACCAAGGATTAAACTAGCAGAGCCAGCCCTAATTCCCCTATTGTAAATCTTCACTTGGTAACTGATGCAAAACCCTCAACATAACTTTCTGTCACTTAAACAAAACACCATGCAAGCAGGATTTCAGCAACCAAATACATTCCAGGGGTTTTTCTGAGAAGCTAAAATATACTAACAGTACAGACACAATTCAAATCCTGCATATAGGACAGGGTGGCACACTTTTTAAAAAGTCAAGCCCACACATTTGAGCACCTCTTGGGTCTGATATCAGTCCCAAGTGTAAAATCCCTATTTTTTCTATGCCCTTTCCAACTAACAGTGAATGGTGTCCAAGAATTAATTGCTTACTTCCACTTGGAGTAAGAAACAGAGAAAGGTCCTAAAAACCCACAAACTATCTGAATTGTATAAACCAAACAGATCACATGAAATAGAGCTAAGCAGTGACATAAGGAACTGTGCAAGAACTTGCACCAGAAACAAGAGACGAGTAAGAAGTAAATCCAACATAGAAAGAACAAAGTACTCAATAGGGACAAGGAAGGGATGCAGGAAAATCTAACAAACAACAAATCCCCCAGTTATCACAAGAGGAGACATTAAGCACCTAAGATTTGCCACCATGCTCAATACTATTAATCAGCTGCTCCAGCACTACGTAATTTTCAGAAGCGTGTGACAAGATGGAATGAAAAACAATGTAAATCACAAATAAAAGTTTCATTATAGAAACAAATCTGCGCAAACTCCTGGAGAGCTTGAATATTTAGCTCTTCAGCTACTCCTTTCAAGATAAAAATTTACACCTTTCATTCCAAATAAAGAACATCACACACAAATGAAGAGCAAGGCTTATGAATAACAGGACTGAATAACATTCTTCCTGCAATTTTTAAAAAAAATTCTTTAACTGGAAGTAAGGATTAAGAGGCAAACGAAAAACAATGCCTACCTTTGACTTCTGTACCTCTGTAGTAAATGAGCAATCAGTACACACAATATAAATGAATGAACATCTTGGAAACTAACATCAGGGATATGATTAAAACACACCAGTGTTCTCAAGTTTCAGAGCATGAGGTGACAAGGCTAAAAACGTGTCAGTTACATTAACACAAGGATTGCAGATGTTATTCTGGTAACTTATGTTATTAGTCACAAAACTTGTCTAAAAGAAGTTTAATTAAAGTTGAAAAAGAACAGCTGAAAAACAACTTTTACTTCTACATTTTTCCCTTTAAATTCAACATTGCTTTACCCCTCATTATTTTATCCTTTCTGTCTTTTGAAGCTATAATTTAATTCTTTTCAGTGCATTCTTCTAGCTCTAGTCTTACTGCCCTTGCCACTTTGAAACAAGTCACATCCTTTCTGCAAGCCAAATTGTCCACTGATAAAACCGTTTTATTTAGCAACCTACACTTCCACCTGACATGAAGAAATAGACATGTTAAGTAGCTTAGGAAAAATATCAAAACAGTCTTCAGACCCTCTGTTTTTAACTCCTATGTCAAGGATAGGTACCAAAATCTGTATTGTCTATCTCAGCTATCGTCCATGACTCCACTTTATGCATCTGTGAATGTTCAAGTAGGGATCCAAACATCACCACCTGAAAATGACAGCTATAACCAAGTGCACAGTAAAAACAAAATGAACTTTCTCATAACCCATGGCCTCTACCACTAAAAACTGCACCCTACATAGCTTTGGAAGTGCTGCATACAAAAATCAAATTCAGTGCTGGGCTACAGGACATTGATTTTGGAGAAGGACCAAACAAAATAGTGTAACATTTTCCTAAACTGGGACAAGCTGTTGACTCCCTCAAAGGCAGAGAGGCCCTCTAGGAAGACCTATACAAATTAAGGGCTGAACAATCAGCAACCATGTGAAGTTTAACACAGTTTAACACCTGGGATGGAGGAATTCCGGACGTACAGAGAGACTGGGGGAAAAGCATCTGGAGTGCAGCACTGCAGAAAAGGACCTGGGGGTCCTGGAGAGTGGAATGAGAGTCAGCAGTGCCCTGGCAGCCAGGAGGGCCAGCCCTGTCCTGGGGGCATCAGGGACAGCATCACCAGCCAGGCAAGGGAGGGGATTGTCCTGCACTGCGGCAGACTCACCTCGAGTCCTGTGTGTTTTGGGCTCCACAATACAAAAAGAATATAAAACTTTAGGAGAGCCTCAAAAGGAGAGCTATAAAGCTGGTGAGGGGCCTAGAGGAGAGGAAGAGCCTAGAAGCACTCAAGGAGCAGCTGAGGTCACTTGTTTGTTCAGCCTGGAGACTGAAGGGAGACCTCACTGCAGTCTCAAGCTTTCTCACAAGGGGAAAAGCAGAAGCTTTAAGCTGAGTTACAGGAGATTTTTTAAGCTGGATATTAGGAAAAGATTTTTCACCCAGATGGTGGCTGGGCATTTGAACAGGCTCTCCAAGGAAGTTCTCATGACACCAAGCAGGACAGAGTTCAAGAAGTGTTTGGACAACACACTCAAGCACATGGTCTGATTCTTTGGGAAGTCTTGGAGAAGTCAGGGCCAGGAATTGGACTTGAGGATCCTTGTGGGTCTATTCCAACTCAGGATAATCTGTGATTTTATGAACATAAAATCTCGTGAACATGTTTACAGCCAATTTATTTATTGGAAATAATTACCTAATGACACAACCACAGTTTCTTCCCAAACTATGGCTATCAAAAAACTCCTCCCATACAAATCACAACATAATTCACAGGTTCTACAACCTGAATTTCAAGAGAACTCCTTGATATTCACTCCCTACTGCCTTTCAAAGCCATGAGAATACTTGTGTCTTTTGTGATCATAAAATGAATTATCAGTCATGGTAACAATTTACAGAACTGTGATCCTCCCTCTTTTTCTCATATTTGAGCCAAGAAGGAGTTAACAACAATGACATTAAAACCTGCCACACCAGGGTATTTGGGTTAACACCTTGCTAACATGAACAGGGCAGCTCACACCTCTTGCAGCAATTGTTCCAGTTTCTCTACTTCCTCACTTAAGACATCTCCACGTTTAGTTCATTCTGAGGTTTTCAACAGAACTGTATAAGCCAGAAACTGATGGGGAGCGGGGGAGGGCAGCAAAAGATAGTGGATAACAAGGTAGCAGATTTAGAGAGGTGTTAGTAAGCAATGTCACTGCTCAGATGAATCTCAGTATTGGTGCCATACAGCAGGTACACCCTTAGGAGTCCTATCACAGCTAACATACAACCACAGTATAGTTTGGGAGGAACAGATAATGTCATTACATACATAAATATGGAAGCAGAATGCCAATGACTTCAGTGTTTGGTGCCATGCCTTTTGTTCTGCACTGAAATCACAACAGGTGGAATTGCTGGGATTGGCTCAGCTAGTTACAGCATGCTGCTAACAACACCAAGGTTGTGGGTTTGATCCCATTATGGACCATTTACTTAAGAGTCAAACGATCCTTGCAGGTCCCTTACAGCTCAGCCTATTCTGTGAATCTGTGAATTAACTAATGTAATAACTAGGCTTTTTCCACAGGACAACTGGGAAGTGAAATTACACTGTAGATGAACATCCACCACTTGAAATGCCATGCTAAGATTTATAATGTTTTCTTGATTGAGTAAGAGATCGATGCGTAGAGGATACCATCAATAAACCCAGAACTTGACTACTCTATGAATGCCTTGTTTGCAAGGCCTGGAGACCCAGGCCTTGGGTCTGGTCTCCAGGCCTTGTCCAGGTTTCCATCAGAAACTGAGAAGGTCTAGGTTTCCATGAGAAACTGCGAGCCTGGCCTCGGCCAGCATCCTTCAGCTTTTGGAGAAGCAGCCACAGGCGGCAGGGACCGAGGCGCACAGCCAGGACCACTGCAGGGCACCAGCACCTACGGGAGACTCAACACCTTGCATTAGCTGAAGAGAATGGCCTTTTAAGACACCAAGCCGAAGGCGCCTGACTCGGGAACTGCGGGCACAGCGAGTGAACACTGCATGGGTATAAAGGCCACGGGTTTACATTCACTCCTGAGGACACGTGTCTATAGCCATTCGGACAAGACGTCGGTAGCACGAAGCCGAGGACAGCATAATCTCGGTGCTTTGCCGAGATTACGTTGGTTACACAGCCAGAGAGGCCACAGCAGGCACCCGCAGGCACCTGGACACCCCGGAGCTGCCTTCGCCCCGCGTCCCGCCGCTGGAGGTCACGGCGGCGGCAGAGCGGCAAGGAGGGAAGCAGGGAGGTGGCGCCGGGAGCCCGCTGAGGGCACCAGGAACGTCCCAGCCCGCCGGGAACACCGCGGAGGCCGGGCCGGAGCCCCCCAGGGTGGCCCTTCGCAGCACCCACCGGCGGTGCGCCGCAGCCCACGCCACCGCCCTCTCCGCTGGGTGTGAAGGGCCAGCGGAAAGCGACGGGGGTTTCCCACAGGAAGCCTGGCGAGGCGAGAGGCGGTGGGGGAGAGGAGGGCGGGGGTGAAGTGGGTATGTCTGGGGGGCGCTCCGCCGCCTCGCCGTCCTCCCTTCTTCCCTCCCTCTTTCCCGCCCGCCCGTCAGCCGCCCCTACCTGCGGCGCCGGGGGCAGGCTCCATCTGCGGCCCCACGCAGCGGCGGCAGCTGCGCACAGCGTGCCCGCGCTTCCCCGGCCCTGCGGCGCAGGCGCGGTGCGCCCCGGCCGCCCCGGCCGCTCCTCCCCGCGCCGGGCGGGGACCGGGGGCGGGAGCGCTGAGGGCGGAGGTGCCGGGCGTGTGGGCACGGGGGCGGCCCTGCGGCACCGCGACTGGGCCGCCGCCGCGCCTGAGCCGCCACCGCGGTGATTTCCTGACCGTGGGTGGGCTCATACTCCGTGAGTCACCGAGGGATCAGAAAATCACAGAATGGTCCGGTTGAAACGGGGTCGCAGTGGGTCATCTTGTCCAACCTACCTGCGCAAACATTGCGTCCCCATCGTTCTGGAGCATCTGTGGTGAGGGACACTCCGCACCCGTTCCGGTGCGTGGTCACCCGCACAGTAAAAAAAAAATCTTCCTCATGTTTCAGATGGAGTTCCCTGGGCGTCAGATTCTGCTTGTTGTCTCTAGTCCTATTCTTTGGCACCAGTGAGCAGAGCCCGGCTCCACCCTCTTGGCAGCCCTACTTTGGATATTTATATACATTGATACGGTCCCCTGTCAGTTGTTTCTTCTCAAGACTGAACAGGCCCAGCTCCTTCAGCCTTTCCTCATAAGAGAGATGCTCCAGTGCCCCACTCATGCTCATTGCCCTCCGCTGGATCCACCGCAGGGGTTCCATGGCTCTTTGTACGGAGGATCCTGGAATTGGGCTCCTGACAGGCCTGGGTGTGAGCACCAAGTTCCCAGGAAATCCCAGGGAAGCTTGTGTGTGTGTGTGTCCGCCTGTGTGCAGCCTCTGACAGGGACTGGTTTCACATCCTCCAGCCCTTGGGGTGCCTGAGGCTTCCACAGCAAGGACTCAAAGTGGCAAATGAGAATTTCATTGGTGGCTGTTTTCATCGATGACTTGGTTTCTGACCATAAAAATGGGCTTCCCAGTCATTGGACATGAGGTCCCTTCTCATGCCTCAGTGTCCCTGGGACCACATTCCTGTGACAGCAGTGCGCTTGACAGAGGAACAAGGAAATCTAGTGTCCCACCTCCAGCTTTTAGTTAGGAGTCTGCAATATATGTAATTGATCAACCTTTAGTTATTACTTGCATGAGGCAAGAATAACCACTTTGAGACACAAAACACAGAGCAAAAAAATTAATTTAAAAAGTGATAAATTTCCTTAAATTGTCATACGCTTAAAAAACCCAAGAACATGATTCTCGAGAAATGAGGAGTGAGGAGACATATCTGAAACTCGTGTCTGTTTTGAAACTCGTAATCTGAAATTAATAAATACAAGGCAGAATTTTCAGAAGCCTACCCTCTTTTCCTGTCTTTAACATTTTAGACTGACAAGTGATATGAAAAATCAGTCATTTTATGCAGTAGCCTCTTACAGGAGGCTGCAAAAATTCTTCTAAATATAGCATTTCCTCTGTTACCTGGCATTGTTACTTTCTGTACAGTAGAAAGGTGAATTTTAAACATTGCATTCTCAGGGAAGTGAGAAACCCAGGAGCCTTCCCCAAACTTCCAGACTGTATGCCTCTGGAAGATAATAAGCAGTCTAGAAAATTCAGTAGGAGGAATTTAGATAATGCCATGTTATTTATTATTTTGATGGAAAATGATTTTCCATCAAACTTTCAAGGTTTTCCCCAGATTGACAATATTTTCCCTATTTGAAAATTTTGTCTCTTTATTAGGAAATATGTTTTCTCAACTTGAGGCCACACTAAGAGCCAAGTTCTTCGTGTTGATACATTCACAGAAATTAGTAGAGCGTGATGTAGGCAAAATCTTCCACGTGAATGCTTTTGGCCTTACTGATCTAGAGCATTTCTGCTTTATACCATTAAGCGCCTCTATGCTTTTCTTTTTTTAACCACAAGTTTGATCTCATTCCTCAGAGTAAAACATGAATATTACAGTTGTTTTCTGTAACTTTAAACTATACCACTTCAGTTAATGTTTGTAAACTGTTTTGAGAATTTTGATTGAACAAAGCAATGCAAATGCAGCATGTCAATTTATTTGTATTTGTTTTATTAAGGGATTTTGGCTATGCCACTTCTGCAAGGAATATAAGAGTGTTAAAGAAAAAGATACCAGCCAATCTGCAAAGAGTTCTTATATAATCTACAAAGAGAAAATACAAGAAAACACATGATGCAAAGAGGAGCTTTCAGCATGAGAGCCAAAGAAGTGGAATGTATGCTTTCCAAGTAAGTTGAGTCTTTTAAAAGAAGGCATTATTTAAGTTAGTAATTTTCCTGCTCTTAAACTCTTGGCTACTGTTATCTTATATATGCCCTGCAAAATTAGAACTGAAGGTTTCTTTTACTGCTGAAGATCTTTGAACTTACATGTCAGCTCCATGTGTTGTGTTAATTTGATAAGTTTCAGGCCAGAACTTTGCTGCTTCTTTCATGGAAACAGTACCTGCAAAAATAAATGTCCAATAGCTTTGTAGCTTGGACAAGTTGTCCTCTGCTGCTGCTGCTTCTTCAGAAGCAGGTCTGGAAAGCAGAAACAGGAGTTTCTGGAGTTTTATTTGCAAGTCTGACAGACAAGAAGAAGTGCAAAAGGGACTGAGACACACCTTGAGAAAATAAGAACAAAGGAAAAAAAGTTGATAGAACAACTTAGTTTTGTGGATTTGAGGGTCAGAAATAGTTTTTGAGGGATGGCATATGCAGCTGTGAGTCTGATAACAATCTCATGCTTTTGGGGTTAGCAGAAATGATCAGAAATGAGAAAGTATCAGAGAAAGTGTTATCTTGACAGATAAGCAAATGAGGCTGACATGCAGAGGAGGAATGGAATAAGACAGTAAGGTAGCAACTGTCCACAAGGGGCTTTAAATTAGGAATAATATCTTGTGTCTGACTTGGGAGCCAGTGCAGTGATCCCAGGAAGTGGCACAATGGCTGACTCAATGACACAGGATAATTATGTTCTTACAGCAGCTTGAGTGAACAGAAGCAGAACATTTTTTGCCACCAGAAGAGAGAAAGTTACTGTGTGAGAGATGTGAAGTGTTAAGTGCCACATCAAGAATTTTAGTAGCGCAGATAAAAAAGCAAAACTTTGTAAATACATGTTCTTCATGCTTTTATATGCAATCTTGATGTTAATAACATCATTACTTATATAGAGAAAAGAATTGCTTCCTTCATTAATGTGGAAGTGCCTGTGAAAATGAGCTCCATGCTGTAGGAGCATTCAAGGGGATAGTTTAATTAAAAAAAAAAAAAGAAAAAAAGTGCAAAGTGAGTCTTCCTTAAACATGAGGTCTAACTTGTATCTTACCCCAGGAGAGAGTTTTGAAATGACATCTGGAGTATGCAATTTGTGTTTAGTCAGATCTTTTTTAATATGAATCTTGCACAACTTGGGCAGCCCTGTGAAGTTGTGCTGAAATGTGTGGGGCATTTGCCACGTAGCACTTTGATACAAGTTTGTACCATATGCTTCATTTAACTGAGACACTTATGGTAAACTTGCTTAATTGGGACATCTCCTGGGGCACTGGTGTGAGACCAGTGCTACTTAATACACACAACTGATACTTAACAGGGCCCTAACAGAGCAGTGGCTACTGCTGAGTGCCCCTGGTTATTCACTGCTGCTTATGTAATCTCTCTTCACAGTTTCTTGGAATTTGTCTATACAAAGAAAATACTCCCTGCAATTAATTCCCCGAGGATGAAATACTGGGTGAAGTATTGGAAATAGACTGATGATGGTGGTCACAACTTGTGCACTGATTGTTACAGTGGGGAAGGTATGATAACTTCCCTTACAGTCTTGAAGGATGATTGAGAGAATGTTTTTCTTATAAAATTTTTAAAACCCTATATAGTCAGAAGTAATGCTGTTGGGTTACAGTAATTTCTGTGTTTCTAAGATTCATATTGTTATTTGATTAGCTAATCGCCCATTTTCCAAAGTGTGAACATATTTTCACACTTCAACCATGACAGTGTTAACAAAGAAACTATAGATAGCAATAGAGATTAATTATCTGTCCCATGAGTCTCCTCACCTTGTTTTTGCCAGATAAAGAGAGCCTATCTGTCTGCACGCAGGTGTGATTTTTTTTTTTTTTAAGCAATAGCCTTGGTCAAACGAGTTCAAAGGCTTATTTTCAAGTGGCACCTCTTAAACACATTTGTTCACTGTTGATGTTTTTGATCTTGTTTCATGAAATATACCTACCAGAAAAGGGTTGTGATTCTTTGCTAAGCTTACCCATGTGAAATTCATTCATAGGTGTGAGATGTGGGAGAACTTTAAATGAGAATATTTAGAATCAAAGAAGTGTTTCCTTCTTTTCTGGAGGGAAAGTACTCTTACTGAAGTCACTGCAAAGTTGTTGAGGGCCTTATTTGCAATTGCCATCCAAGATTTTCACTGACTTGAGACATCTTCTAGAAGAGGGAAAAACATGAAGGAGTTTTAGTGTCTTTCTGTTACGTAAGTTGCAGCATTTTGTATTTATTCCCCCACAGAATTAAACCCATCCATATGTCTCTTCAGGATAGGACATCTTTACAGCAGAATCTGTTACTGTAGGAAGAAGCATTAAGCATATTGAACTATTTCTGCCCTGTCTCATGAGTCTCTAATTTTGCCTGTTCTGGATATTAGTGGATGCCATTGTGTTGCAGACCTGTCAACCTGCAGCCTGTCAAGGCTCACTGAAGTGATGTGAGACTTCTGCAGTATTTTCACAGTGCAGGCACTGGCACTGCATTGCCTTGGCCTCTCTTGCTGTCAAAGAACAACTGGCTTGTTGCTTGGTGGCAGGCTCTGTGGTGGTAGTGCTTATCTTGAGTCCTGTGGACTGTTTTTACCACTTCACCAAGAATGACATCTTCCCCTTCATAGGCCTGACCTTTCCAAGTTTCAGGACAGTCGGGACCATCTAATCAGGGTGACTACCAAAACTTGCTGTCTCTATCAGGATGTCACTGAAGTTGTATATAGGAAGCTGGCCATCTGCTAAAGTAGAAAAATTACATCAAATAATAATTCTTTTTGCCAGTCACTACTGGATCTGACTAGCAAAGTGGAAAACAGTTCCATTTCTTTTCTGAAGTCTGCACACAAGAGCACACTCTTTCACTGGCTTTTGTTTGCTAAAAAATTCCTCTTTTATATCAACAGATTCAGATGTATCCCAAAGCTAAAAACTGTACAGCAGTGTAGATCATTAGACTTTCATTAAGACTTTTAGGTATTATTAGTTCAGTAATGTCAAAGGAAGGGAAGGACCACCAAAACAAAGCTTTCATCATTTGATTTACCTTGCTTACAAGAAGAGTTACTTTTCAGGCTGTGGGCAGAATGCTTTTCTGTCTGAATACATTCACAACAACTATAGGGTGACTCTTGCTTATATTGCTAGTTTTGTTTAGAAATTTATTTGAGTCATTACTAGAGGTTAGAATTTTCATTTTCCCTCCTTGTAGCTCTGCATCGCCGTAAGTTTTATTTCTGTTCGTGAAGTTCTTTGAAAAGCTATTTAGCCATTCTCTTGCTTTACCCTTTCCCATTTTTTAATGTGCCACACAGAGAAGGGCTAATCCTGGAAGATAAATGTTAAAAAATAAATGGTTCAGTGTTCAATGTGGCTTCTAGGCCACAGTAACTACTGTGTGGTGCAGTCCTCTAGGTATATGAGCTGGCACAAGAACTCTCTTGCTGTCTTTGCATCAGTACTAGCCTGGATGTTTCCTAATCACTCCTTGGTATGGTTTTAATTTGTTTGTGTTTTTTGTGCCACAACAGAGAACATCTCTATGGAGGCAAACTCTGAAATTCTAAGGTACTTTCTAATCCATTCTTTACTGCAGACAGAGGTTACAGCTCCACCCTTGGTGTCACCTTGTATTACAAGTACAGAAAAAGAAAGAGGAATCCTTTAATAGCTGAAATGCACTACATAGTCAGTCCTATTCGAGTGCTGGTCTTGTTTGTACATACTCATTTTGTTTAGTAAATCCCTGCTTAGAGATACAAATCCTCTTAACTGCTGGTTGAGCCTCTTAAGAATTATTGTCTGTTTCTTTCGTTTTGGAAATGTTTGTTTCTCATAGGGCACACCACCCTGCAATGTAGGATCACCATACAACTGCAGTAGTTGCTTCTTTCATCTCTAAACCACAAAGAACCTTAGAGATAGGGAAAAACCATCACAAAGAGTTTCAGCAGTTTGCCTGGCACTGTGGAGGAATGTTAGTGATAGACTAAAGATCTGAAGATCAAGCTCTTCAATTTATAGTCCATTCAGATTACTTGAGATCGTAACACTACTCATGATTCAGGCAACTAAGCCTAAGTACAATCCATACTTCTACATTTGGATTGTCGTCATTGGAAATGATAAGATGCGAGTCCTCGGGGCAGAAGAAAAAGGTGATGAAACAAAAGCTACTTATTAATGTATGTAGAGAGGAACGCTGAAATGAAAGAGAAACAATGTCATTGCCAAATGTGATCCTGATGCCATCTCAAAAATCCTTCTGTCAGCAGATGGCTTCTTTTGCATGCACCTAGCTCTCAGTATTTAACTCACAGTAAATCCTCATGCCTATCCAACCAGATTCACAGTGTTACATAATTGTCTATGATGTTATATTTGCATACCTATTAGGTTTATATTGTTGAGAAGTCTTTGGTTAGTTGTCTTTTTCTCTGTGAAATAAAAAATACAATCTAAGATACAGGGACTTTACCTTAACATTTACATTTGAATACCTGTCCTGCATTTGTTTCTAAATTCAAGCTTGTCACTTAAAGTCTGATAAACAGAATGTGAGTGGAGGAAGATGCTTTTCTACCTCAACAGATATGGTCAGAACATGTTTTTTTGTAAAATCTTTTCCATCCTCTTTAGTTTTTAGGTGCGTAAGAGTGATGCAACAATAATAACTCTGAACACTTAGCTTCTCTATATTCACCAGTCTGGAAAATTCAATGTGACTCTAACACTACTCTGCTAAGGAACCTCAACTGACCAGCACTGATTCTGAGGTTTTAGTTACTGAGGTATGGATGTTGTCAAGAGGAAGAATTGGCAGTCATATAACTCCTTAACCTGAAATTCAGTAAAGGAAAAAAGTCTTGCATGCTTCTTTGTAAGACGTCCATTGCTTTGAAAATCAACTTCTTAGTTCCTAGGATCTTCTCTATGTTGTGCAGTTAAGCATTTGCCTGTTTGTGACTATAGGAGACTTATTGGTGAAGGCAGTGAAATTATAATGTCCCATATTTTTGAGCTGAGAGATAAATTCTTGTTGTACCTGCAAACAAATGTTATTTCTACCCTCATCTCCCTTTCTCATCTCTTTTTTTGTGTTCCTGAGTGTGGTTTTATAGCTGCTGACATTCATTTCACCTACTGATATTCATTTCAGTGTTAAGTGAGCACTGAATGCAGGGGAGATCTGATATGAAAACTCAGCTCTCAACATGTATTTCTCTGCAGTCTGATTCTGGTGTGTACCTAATTCCCTGCCTGGGATATGTGCATCCCTAAGTCATACAGGCTTTGGGTGACTTCAGTTCTGATGGCTACTTGGTGGGGGTCCAGCAAGGGTTGGTCACTGCTGATGTGTCAAGCCATGGTGTTGTCTAAAGAATCATGAGATGTGTTTTGGACTGATTAATGTGACATGTTGTAATACACAGAACCAAGGTGAAAACTCGAGCAATTTATCCCATTGATTCCAGCTGCACTTAGGAGGCCATAAGAGCCTGACAACTTCCACATTCAAATTCTTTGCTGCAAAGCATTTGGTTAACCACATCCTTTGCTTTACTACCAATGTTCAACCTTTACTCACAACTGAAAATTATATGAGGACATGTGTGCTCATGTATTGTAATGTAATTGAAGCTTGAGACAGAAATGGATACTCAAGAGAAACCTTGGCAAAATTAGTAAAACAAATCTTTTAAGATCTGGGAAGTGCTGGACAGTTCTGAAACTTCAGTGACAATAGTAACAATATTAATTTAGGGCAAACTGAAACTGAGAGTTGAATACAGATACTATGATTTAGGATTTCATAGTTCTCTCTTTGCTCTCCAATTAAATAGGTAGTTAAGGTGTATCCTATATTTCTCAACTTTTCCTAATAAAATGCAATGTTGGATGATGGATTTACTATTTTTATTATTTACTATTTATTCAGCATTAGTCAGATCATTGTGCGTTATTAGCATCAGTATGAGGGATTTGAGTCTATTTTTTCAGGCATTGTTAGCATATCTGTTCCAAAAATCTTTCAGTATAAACAATTGAAATGGCCTAACAAGCAGAATTGAATAAGGGCAAAGAGAGCAAGAGGACATTACAAATGTCATATTTAGCATGAAAACATCTACTGTGTATCTGTCACCATTATACATTGGTAATATATGTGAAATGTAGTAAAAGTTTCATATATACAGATATTGATTCTCTTTCTGACTTATTGTACAGAATTAGAAATGAGCATAGCATCAGACATGACTGAATGGGGATATATCAGAAGAAAGTGTAACTTTAATATTTAACTTTCTGTCATGTTTTTACATAACTGGGACTAAGTGTTAATCAACTCAGAAAAGCAGGGATTTTTGATCAGGTATTTTCAGATTCATTCTTTCTTGGAGATTCCCCTCCCCCCCCCCACACTTTTTAGAGCACCTTTTATTTAATTTCAGTGACTAATTCACATTTTTGAGAAAAGAATATTCAGTCCTCTAAACTTTCAGTAAGGTTCATAACATTTCTGAGATTATCCAGAACTTTTACAACAAGATTATGGGAGAGCAAATTTGGTATCTCTGGTAAATCAAAGGATTGAGATAAATGGAAGACAATACTTTTAAAAATTACCAGTTACATAAACAAACATAGAGAAATAGAAAGGCAGAGAAAACAATTAAAATGCCCATTCTCTCAGTCTCTCTGTGCTTTATTTTGAATGGCTATTTGGAAATGTAACTGAATCCCTGCATTGGATAAACCAACTGTTTTTTTCATGAGCTCTGTGTTCTATGACAGAAACATGTAAATCTCCCTCAGTATCATAATTTGTATTCAGTTATGTACCAAAAAGTTGATTGCAGTGTGTGATGAATCTATTCCCATGCTGGGATAAGCTATAGAAAGGGAAGTTGAAGTTTGAATTTCATGATTTTCTGATGCAAAGCAGCGGATTAGGAGTAACAGCTAGATTTTAACCCCTGAGTTCTAAAGAAACACTGCATTTGGAATGTCAGATTAACTCTTTTTCACTTGGCTATCACTTAACCAAAAAATTAGGGAAAATTTTGAATTTCTTTTTTTAATCTCTGTATGGTTTTCCCAAGCAGGAATATATGTTAATTTTAAAAAATTAAAGCAGTTTGCTATACCTTCAGGCTTCTAGAAAAGTATGATGTTTAAGAGTGTCTCACATTGATTTCAGTTCTGGATTTCATTGTGGAACACAGAGCTACTCATATGTGAGAGACATAGAATACAATCCTAACCAGGACTCCCACCATTAGTGCAAAGTCCCTCTGGGAAGGTGTAACCAGCTGTGGTGGCAGTTTTAGCTCTATTCATATTCTAACCACATTTTCAACAAAGATGGAAATGTAAAGGATTGTTCCAAAGAAAATCTTAAGGTACCTGGTGTTGTGTAATTAAAATAGCATTCTGAGCTCTTTAGCATTAAACTGAAATGACGGTGCAGGTGATGCTCAATCCATCTACTGAATGCAATTTGCATTGAATTCTTTCTTACCTAGCCTGTGTTCTGAGCTAGCACTTGGCTAGAGCACGGCTCTACTGCACTGACATAATTCTTTTCATATTGGGGCAACATACAGAGACCATTTGATTAACTTTCTATTCATCAAGCCATGTTCTGCCTTGAATGTAAATAATCCAAGATGTCCACTTCAGCATAATTTTTCCCCCATAATTTCCTTCCATTGGTACAGCAAAGGCCCCGCAGTGTGCGGGGGTGGGTACCAAGCAGGTTAGGGCTCCACAAGCTCACAGCCAAGGAGTGCTGGTTCCTTGGTGGGGTGACGCTCACTCTCCAGGGCCAAGGCCATAGAAAGCACCTTCGGGAGAGCTCCTGCTGTGGTGAAGCAGCACTGGGAGGGTGGGAAGCAGCTGCAGGCAGAGCTGCTGGCCAGGCTGCCTGCTGGAGGGCCAGGGCAGCGCAGAGCCAGGCTGGGGAAAAGCGGCAGAATCTCTGCGGCACGGTTCTTGCCAGGCTAGGGAATGTGTGACGGAGCAGCTGTTGGATATGCAGTGACAGCTACCACGACCACCATGGCTTTGCTGGCTGACAGCATGTCTCCCAAAGGGGGGTAAAGCATGGGCTACTCTAATCAGATGTTCATTCGGAGAAAAATGAACTTTCTGTCATTCAAGTCCTTGTGGGTACTGCAAAGAGAACAAAAGAATACAGTCATTAAAAAAAAAAAGAAGTCACTGGCTACTGACCTGCCTGTCAATAAGCATTAAAGAAATGTGGTGCTACTGCTGAAAAACTACCAAATTTATTTTAAAGAGCAATGCTAATGTCAAATACAAAGTCAGAATTGGTGTTGATCTGTAACAATCATGTTGAAATCTGGAGATACTTTTGGTTTTATTGTAAAGGAAAAATCCTCCACAAAAGATACTTGCATTAGCAAGGGAGAAAATCTGCGGCTGAATTAGGGAGAGACTAGAAGAGGGAAAAAGGTAATTTTCCATTCCACAGAGTTTGGATGTCCTCACAGTTCACAACAGCAATTAGGCATTTGAAATTGGCAGTAAATCCTGGGAAAGGATGAGCATATTGTCAGAATAGTTGTGTTTTTTAGAGAAGTGCATTCACTCTGACTCAGGGAGGAGCTGGAGTCTGCAGTGAAGGGAGAGCAGCAAGTACTAGCATACTTAAACTCTTTGGAGTTGGAGGCTTTGCTACCATAAGGGAACCAATTTTTTTGGAAGGATCTGCAAGGCTTTCGGAAGAAGATGTGCACATACCAATTCTGTTTCTGCATAATTAAATTCATAACCTGTTTCAGAAAAGAAAGAGCTTTGAGGTTTCACTTCAGCTTTTACTGTGTTTGATGTACATCAGAAATACCCTCCTAGCTTTTCACACACTTGTAGTCAGAAGACTACTGTAATTCTGTAAGCAGTGTGCCATTCTGGCTAGGTGGTTTTGTCTTAACCTCTTCTTAACACCTTTTCATTCAGTTTCTCTCTCCTCTGTCATTTACTCCAGGCCACTTCTGACTTCTGCAGTATGAAAAAACCCAACTAGTAATGTAAATAAGTCTGAATCATACTTGTTTAAAACAAGTGGTTTTTTTCACTTCTGTCCATTTTATCATCATGTTTGAGGCTTCTATGTTTTTCTTGTGTATTACTGGTTAGCTGGAAGGACATATAGACATTAAGACCTTTGGGAGAGATTTTTCCTGCTTTTCAGTTGAAAGCAGGTCACTGCTCTTATTGATTTCTGGACTACCAGATATTGTATGTGTCAATGTTAAGTTTTAGGTCTCCTCTTGTGATGGCAAAAATGATGAAGAATTCAGTATTGGGGTTTTATGGGGGCACACCTAGGTCATTTTACCATTAAAATTATCAGAGGACCAGAAATACTCTCTTGTTTTCAACTAACAAATCTCCAGACTGTTCAAGTACATTTACAAAGGTGATTTGCATAATTTCTTTGTGTGTGGTGGGTTTTTTCTTTTGTATGTCCAGAAAAAACTTAACAAAGGACTTTTTTTCATTCCCTTACTATTTCATAGGAGCTAGGCTTGTTCCTGGAATGTTAATATGGGTGTTATCTGTTTTACAGAAAAAATATTGAGATTGAGATTGAGAGAGGGTGAGTTATGATGTAATTGAGTAATTGATGATGAATGATGACAAAAGTGTCCATGGGAAATATGGAAAACTATTAAGCTGTGTAGGAATTCAGTGGTGTTTAAGATTTGTATAATCTGTCTGAAATGCAGAAAACTTTAAAGAATATTGCTAAATGTTTAGCTAGAAATTTATCATTTTCTCTCCAGCTCTTATTGTAAATGTTAAAAGTAATTTTGACCAACATTTGAAAGGAAAGTTCTTGTATTTTTCATATTAAAATATTAATATATTTGTTATTTTAATATTACCTGAAAAATTTCTTGACAAAGCGTACAAAACTGAATTCTATTTTGTCTGGGAAAACTATCTTTCCCCTTTCAAGCAGCACTGAATATTTTGCAACATCCAGAAGCACAGACCAGCAGCAATCTCTTTGAGAAGAAATTCTCAGAAGATTCAGATCCCTTTTACATGCTCAAACCTAGAATGCAGAAATACAAACCACAAAATAAATTGGGTGTGTTTATTTATGACAACTGTTTTTTTTATTTCCCCTCCTCACTTTCCCTGTCTGGAGACTGCAGCAGAAACCACATGACCAGACAGATGCCTTTCAAATAAGTTTTGTAATTAACCTGCTCTTCTTGACAACAGATACAAAACTAAGAACACCTTAAGCAACCCCAAATGTTTCCAAATGTGCGCATGGATTTGGTGGGATAGACATGTACTATTTCTTCTGAGCATAAACTACTATGCTGCAAAAGTAAAAAGTAAACTTGTATTTATAAATAAAAAGGAAATCCTTGAAAGCAGTCTAGGAAATGGTCAAGCTGTCAATGTTGAATGAAGTTTGCATGTGAGGTACAGTGTGTTGAACTTCTAGTCTGAAGTTCATGCAGAAGAGAAACTGCTACAACAATTCATTCAAGTATGGAGATAGAAATGGACACATTTTTTTTGACTTTCTGAGCTTGGCTTTGACTTGGTTTGTTTTGTACTGCAGGAAAAAAACTTGTCCCTTACCATTTACCTTGGCCTAGAGTTCACTTTCTCCAGTAAAAATGGAATAAAGTTACCATTCAGGTACTCTGTAAGCCATCTTTATGTGGTTGGATTGATTCTTTCATTGTGTTAAGGCACCTTTCTGGACTGCTTGGGAAGGAGCTGTGTCAGCATCATTGCTTTAGAAAGTACAACAGCAAGGTGCCTGTAGCTGCTGTCTTTATGTTCTTCCATTCCCTCTTAAGCAGACTTTTTTTGCCTCCTGCCTGTGACCACCAGTACCCAGTGGTCTGCTCTTCACAGTCACAGGCTTTGAAAAGTGTCCCTGGACACTCACTGTGTGCATCTGTACTCAGGCAAATGGCTTAAGGGCAGATGTAATTATTTCAGAGTTTTCTGAAAGTCTGAATTTGAACATTCTGGGAACTGTTTGTCATTGTTGGCTTTTTTATTATATTGCCTTTCAACAATAACTGGCTTTTTAAGTGTCATCTTTCTGATGTAACTGTTCTGTATTTGCAAATGAATTGTCCTTCATCAGTAGGAAATAAAAATGGCCCTTTGAATCTGTGTTCTCTGATCTTAATATTGTGTATGTAGAAGACATGGGAGAACCAGAGGTGGCAGGTTCAGCAAGGAACAAAGAGCATTAAATGACTTAGAAGTTCACCAAGATATCACAGAGCTCTTAAGATAACTGCTACCAGTCATGTTGAAGAAATGACAAGAACCCTATATCCCAGCAGTGGCCAGACAGCTCTGGTTTTGGTGTGGGAGCACAAATTCCTCCACCAATACAATGTATTAGGACTTCTACTCAGCTGGAGGGGAGAACAAAAACAATTACTGTCTTGATCCATGAACTAGAATTCAGATGTTTTTATTCACTGTAAAATCCATTCTGGAAGTTTTCCTGTTTATTGCTGAGGTGTCCTAATTTATGAAAACAATGATATGTTTAGTGTGTTTTGTAAACAACCCTTACGAACCCCAAAATCTAGTCGCCCTAAATATGTAAACTTTACCAGCAGTTAATCAAAACTCTAGAACATGTCTTTGCAATGGTATTGATGAAGGTACAAAAACTAGCTATTAAGTGATGCATTTCTTGATTATGGTATGATGTCAGTGCTTTTAAGACCTTTCCTTAACAGGTGCTCTGCCACAGTGAGCAGTGGCACTTCATTTTTCCTGACAATGTGTCCCCTTCTCCTCCTGTAGCTTCATAGATGCTCTCATCCCAGCAGGAGTATTTGTTCTGACTGCTATGTCAGTCCACCAGACAAATATGCAATATGAAGTTACAGAATACAGAAAAAGATTTTAGGACTTTCTTCTTCCCTGAGAGGGGAGCTAGTAACACACAGTGCTTTAGGAAAACATTCCAGGAGACAGTGAACTGGCCTGAAGAATAAGGGACCCTCGTGATAAGTAGTTCCATAAAGGTTCTGGTTTTTGCTTTCAAGCCTCTTAATGTAAATGGGAATGTGCTTGGTGGTGTCAGTGAGCAGAGTGAATGTTTCATGCTCTTCAGGTAGTTTGTGGCAGTCCATAAATGCACGGATAATGTTTTCTCATTTAACCCTTTTTTGGTGGTAGTTTCAGTTTGACTCATTATTGCTCACAAAAAGACTTACAGTAATTGAAACCTGTGCAGTTATGAGAGATGTTATGTAATCTGATCAGTCATTTTGTGTTTGCAATTTATATGATAAGTGTTTTAATAATTTGAATTCTTTATAGGTATGTTGCCAAAAGTTCCATATCAAATTTTATTTATAAATCATTACAAAAACCCAATAAGTTTCTTGAAGCTGACTGGAAAAGCTTATGGGAAAAGCTTTTGGCAAGAGGATACCTTAGGACATACTTTATGGACTTGTCCAAGGGTAGCATGTTTTTGGAAAAATATAATTAAAGTCATTAGGCAAATTGAAACACAGGAAATTTGTTTTGAGTAGCAGCAGAGAAAAAAAAATCCATATCTAATGAAGGGTGGTTCAATTTTACTAGGTTTTCATTTTAATTGTATGGAACATTTTGAGACTGTTGGCTCAAGATAAAAATGAAGGCTGAGAGATTTTTCTTTGATGCAGGAGGAGAGAGGCAGAGAGAGAGAGGAAGAAAAGTGAAGACTGGCAGAAAATATTTGGCATCATAAAATCGGTAATATATGAACCTTCATGTGTGAAAAAGCACACAATATTTTCATATATTTACCATTTCAAATTAGCGCATTTGAATGAGTATGATTTTTTATGTTTCTTTTTATGTCTGGTCTTATTTTTTGACATTAAATATTTGTGTTGTATGTGCTAACAGAACTTTGGAAAGTGTATCTCAAATACAGTGACAATGGTGGTTCTGTAAGGCTTGATGAGATTATTTGAGTTCTCTGGCCTTTGGATAAGATCATTTCATGTCTCATTTTTTTGAATATTTGCCTGTTTTCCTAAAACACATTGCCTGTGTCAAATTCTGGTCTTTAGGGCAGCAATAGTGCCCTGCTTTGGGAGCACTGATAAGTTGTGTGATAAGGAGCAGAATAAATTCATTGGCCTGTGTTTGTGTGCCATTGTCTGTTGCTGTTCATTTGTATTCTCCATTATTTGTTTGGCAGCACATTAACAAGAAGTCTTATTAGTGGCTCATTTTAAAGAACAATATACTTGAGTTTGTTGAGGAAATAACTACTGCTTCAAATTTGAAGATCTTGACTGGCCCAAGATGAGTCCCCCAACAGCTGGTTGCCTTACACACTAATTCCTGATGGAAGAAGAATCTGTGCTACAGATAGTTGCCGCATCAGAAATAATTCAAAACTGCAAGAAAGAGAAAAATAAAAAATAACTGAAGCTCCAGACAAATTGGCAGGCTGGCTTGTGTAAATAAAATGGCCAGCTAATTGTATTCCCTGGTGAATCCAGTCCAAATGGACCAGACGGGTTGAGTGCATAATAGAACACATGCACCACAGTTTGAAAATCTCTGGGAATACTGAGCTGTCTTGTGCCACCCCTGATGGAGCTGAAATTGTAGTGAACAGAATGCTGGAACCATGTTGTATTATCAGAGGACGTGGAACCACTTATTTGAACTAAACACTTAGTGCTGTCATGCTGGTGTGACAGAAAATGGCACTAAAGCACAGCTGAGTGGCTATTTTTGTCTGGATAAATACTCCAGTTTGTCAAGCTCTGTCTTCTGGTCTGCTAAAGCACAAAGGTAGAGTTCAAAAGACATTAACAACTTTATGTTATGTTAGCTTAGGAAGAAGAATCACCTCATTGCTTTTCTGCGTGCAATTCCCAATGTTGGGTAAATTAAAGTGGGTCTCAGGTGATTCAAAGAAGATGCTTAAGCCTATGCTTCATTTTGTATTTCCGCAAAAGTAAATTTTGTGTAAATTTACCTTTTTCTTTATTTCAGCTCATCAAGTTTTGGCATTGCTGCTGGTGGATGTAGTCTCCAATTTAAAAAGCACTCCTTGTAAGAGATGAGCTTCACTAAATAAGTATGATGGTAACCCCCAATTTTACAATTATCCGTACTGTGCTGGAGCACTTCAAATATTTGCTTTTGTGTCCTAAAACTAACAGCAAAATATAACAAAAAAATAGAGATTACAGATATAAAAATTAGAGTCTTACTGACTGAGCAACCAGGCTTGGGGTGTAAGTGGGAGTTCAGGATTTCTTTTCTTCAACTAAGTCTACATTTAATACTCGCTTACTCATTTGGGGGTGGGGGGAATTTTTGTCATTAAACTTGACTAAAGTTGGGGTTCAGGTAGATGAGGGGGAAATCATAACTGTAGGACCCATGATTTCTCGGAAGCATTTTCTGCAAATGTGGACCATTATCTCAAGACATGTTCATGGCACCTTGCAGCTGGGGAATGCCATGTGGCAAACAGAGCGGGATCAGTGTGAGGCTGGTGTCTCCTGTTGTGGTAAAGGGCCAATAAAGATCAGAGAGAGGATAAAGAGGTATTTCAGGCATATCCCAAGGCACTCCAGGGGCAGAGCTGTCAGGATACAAAACTTCAGAGAAAACCCCGGTATATGGGGCTACACGCAGGGAAGGACTGTGCTGCTGTGCAGCAAATCTCCTGGCTTTCTGTCAGGACTGCTCGAGTGGAAATTTTTTATTTGATCAATACCCAAAACTGTGATTTTATGTTGAGTTAGTACATAGAACTTAGAGAAAGGGCACAATAATACTGTCTTGAGTATAACTAATGGGTGTTCTTGCTAGGCTTGTGAATAAATACTGCTGATATTGCCTTGAAGTCAGGAGTGCTATGCCCTGAGAGAGCAATGGGGAAAGGTGAAAACAATGTTTTGCCTCTGTGGTCCCCTAAAGGCAAACTTTCACTACCCCTTTCCTGCAGATTGAGAGAAAATTGTTTGGTCAGTGGGTATTTGGAGGACAAGAAGGAAGTTAGTTCTTCAAGGAATGAAGAGCAATAAATTACTTCTAAGTTCACCTGGGTATCACACAGCTTTTGAAATAACTAAGAGGGTTACTGCCAGTCAGTTTGGTCAGTGAAGAGTAGTTCTCTCTTCCTCTTTGTTTTCTTTCTTTTCATCTGAATTTTTATTTTCTGAAATTGCTCCGTATCATGTAAATAGTGGTATCCAAGATACCAAAGTTAAGAACTGAATATTGCTCTAAAAATGCAACTTAAACCTTTTACCCTTACAATTTTAAGATTTTCTATATTATGTTTTAAACACTTCATAATACTCATAGTGATTCACAAGTGTTGTTTCTGAATTCTCAGGTCAAAGCATGTTAAGAAGCAGACTGTAGTCTAAGTTTTGTTTTGGTGTGAGGCATACATTTATACAGCCAGATTGTGCATGGATATCTGTGGGGAAATTCTGAGGCTAGAAATGAGAGCAAGACAAGTGAAAATGAGCAGCATGGTCCTATTTTTAACAAGTGAGATAACAGATTCAGTATCAGCTACTTTTCCAACCAAAATGTTCTGGTTTTGTGGTTTGTTTCTGGTTTTTTTGGGGTGTTTTTTGGTTTTGGGGGTTTTGGGGTTTTTTTTGTTGGTTGATTGGTTCGGGGGTTTTTTTTGCTGTGTTGTTCTGTAGCTCAACTGGGAACTTTAGTCTTCTTTTTGAGCTGTAGTCTTCTTTGCTCAGTAAGTCTCCCACAGCAGTAAGAATGATTCCTTCAAAGTATGTATATAAATACATGAAAGTAGTGGAATAGGTGTATAGCTGTAATAGATTCATTGCCCAGGTAAGTAAAGACACCTTAGCAACACTGGTTGAAGCAGTAGCAGATGTATAAGAAGGCTTAACTCTTGAGAATATCTGATTTTACTCCTATCTCAAATCTGTAATTTTACACTTTTCTACCTTGTATTTGAGAATAATATTCTTTCTTTAGTCTTTAACATGCATCCAACTTAATGCAAAAGTTATTTATATTACAGTCATAGCAGAAGTTTCATTGTGCTTTGTGCACTGATCTGGTCACAGTGTGAATGCCTTTAGTTTTGAGACACAGGAAGACATACAGTTTGAAATTCTTCATGGTCTGAGTCTGCTTTGAGTCTCCTTGGTTTTTCTAAAAGCAGCAAAACAAATCATCAAATCAAAACAAGCAAATCAATCTGTTTTCTGGGGAAAGAAAACAAAATAAACATGCAACCAGAAATGTCAACACACAAACAAACAAACCCAAAATAACAATAACTACAAAATCAATAACAACAACAAACCCCAACCAATCCAAACAAACAGAAAAAAAAGCACCCTCCCCCAGAATCCTACTGAAAAGATTGTTTTTTTCACTGTGTATTTGTTTGCTTGACTATTGCTTTCCTGAGAAATTCTGTTGCTTTAAAGTTTTCAAGCAGCTCTTTGCAATTTTCAGAGATTTTTCTGTTCAAGTTCGATGGCATTTTACACTTGTTGGTGGATGTGTACTATAATCGAATATGTCTTACCATTTCACTTTTTCTATTTTCAAGATTCAGAAAATACTGAAATAAACCATAGTCTTTCTGCTGGTAGGATACATCCTCCCCAATTGTGCACACAACTCCCTTTGGTGCATGTCAAAAAAATAAAATTATTTGAGCACATCAGAGTACGAGACCCTGATCAAGTTAGTTTTGATTCATTCTTATGGTCAGGTCAAAAGGGAGCAGTCTGAGACTACAGCCTGTGCAAATCTAAAGAAGCAGATAGAAAAACACTGGTTTCATTATGAATTTTTTGACCTGCCCTGTAGTTTTAACATCTGCTTAATAATATTCTTTTTCATTAATTCTGGTAAAGAGGCACTTAATTATTTTTAAGGAGAAGCAAGTGATAATATTTTGAGACAGTTAACCTGTAAATATTAAAGTCCTTGTTTTCCCCTTTGAACAGGAAGTAGATTCCTGTGCTAGTGAGCTGCATGTTGTAGCTGGTAACACTGACAGAAACTGTGTCAGAATTGCTGTACGTTCCTCAGGACAAACCCAAAGCAAGTGTAAACCTCATTATGTATTGTGCTGTGTACACAGTTTTACATAGCTTTTCCACAGGCTAGACAGATATTTCCAGATGAATTTGTTGAGATGGTTTTCTCTTGAATTACATGATGCCAACCTAGAAAATTGACAGGAAGCATTATTCAGATTCTTTTAAATTTTTAATTTTTAAAGCACATTGTTATGTATTTCTCTACTAGGTAGGGTAGAGCATCTTCCTGGCAATACTGGAATGCCCTGAGGATCCCCAAAAGCCTTTTAAAGAATATTTTATTTACTGTGAGGAGGACTTGAGATAACCCTTTTAGGTGCCTGCAAGATTTGTAAAGTCTGGTGAGAACAGATTGGCCATGGATGCCTTCAGCTCAGAGTGTACTGAGAAAGGTTTGCTGTGTATGGTTTCAGGCTACTGGCAATACTTGGGGCATTAAGACTGCCATTGCAGCATTAGTGCTGATGATATGGGAGCTCATATGCATGGCTGAGGCCAAGTCCTGTAGAGGCTGATCCACCCAAAACTCAGAAGTAGGTTCCTGTCTTTCTTTGCTGCTGCTCTGTGGTTCCCCAGAGTCTTGTTTAATTTACTTAATCTAAAGAAAAAACGGTGCTGGACAAAGCACAAAGTATTTGGTTTTGGCTTTTGGAACTTGTGGCAAAACACTTTTTGTTTATTTGCAAACCAAAGTAAATTTGCTTTCATCTTCAGTCAAGAAACAAATTTTCTTACCAGTTCTCAACCCTTGGTAGCAGGTAGATCTCTTTATGGCAAAAGATCTGAGTTGGCACAAGAAAGAAGATTTAATCTGGGCATGCATGTCATTGAATATTAAAACATTTTTAAGAAGAATGAGCCCTGAAACAGCCTCTTTACAATAGCAATGGAGAGAACAAATGGGGTTGATTTAAGGAGGATATTTCATTGGTTCATAACAGGGTTAGAGTGCCCAGCTGCCTTTAGCAGCAGGAGTATGACATCAGTCATGAGTAACATAGAAAGACACTTTTGAGATCTGTGTGTTGTCAGTCATTATAGTTCTGGTTCTGCCTCATCTGTTTTCTTCCAAATCTTCTGCTTTGGGATACCATTTTAACTGAGCTGACAACATGCTAGACTCACAACATTTGGGATGTGTATATAAATGCATTTTCACAAAGGAACAAGTTCTGCACAGCAGGATCAGAGCAATTCTATTGTCCTCAGGTCTGTCAGCAGAGAGATTTCTTTCTCTGCTGAGTATGAAAATCCATAATCAAGGGGGTAGGCTCATCTGTAAGAGTGTTTGGCCATGAAACCAAAGAACAGTCATTCTGTATGAAAGGCATTCAGAACCATCTAATGCTTCTGCTTCCAATATTTGAAGAAAGATTCTATGAAAAACAGAGGGTTTAGGTAACATTGTTCTTTTGTGAGTGAGTACCAAAGTCAAAAGTTGAATGTGCCTAATTAAAGGATTTATTCATTCACTTTAGTCAGAGGATGATAGAAAAGTTGTTTGGAAGGAACCTATGGAGGTCACCTACTCCAGCCTCTTGCTCAGAGTGGGATGCATTTGACCAGTGTTTGACACTCTCCTGCATCACATCCTTATCACTAAACTGGAGAGACATGGGTTTGATGGATGGACCATGCAGTGGATAAGGAATTAGTGGGATGGTTTTATTTGAAGTGTTGTGGTCAATGGCTTGAAGTGGAGCCCAGAGATGAGTGGTGTTCCTCAGGGGTCTTTACTGGGATCAGCACTGTCTGATATCTGTTTTTGCAACATTGTCAGCATTGTTGAGTGCACTCTCCGCAAGTTTGCTGACAACACCAAGCTGTTTGGTGCAGTCAGCCCACTGGAGGGAAGGAATCCCATCCAGAGGGACTTTGACAGGCTTGAGAGGTGGGTCTGTGCTAACCTCATGAAGTTCAAAAAGGCCAGGAGCAAGGACCTGCACCTGAGTCAGGGCAGTCCTGAGCACAAATACAGGCTGGCCAAAAAAATAGATTGAGAGCATAGGTACAAGTTTAAATTGAGAAAATGGACTCTCAGGCTTTTCATTTCTGTTTGATTTCTTTAAAACATAGGGAGGAGTAATTTCCTGTATGAAATATTCACTTAAAATACCTACTGCCAGACAAAGTAAATTACCACTAATAGGTAGGTAAGTTACTACAAATGGAAAGGAAAAAAACCCCTTAATATTCAAGTTAATTATTCTATGCAACATCCTGCTAAATGAAATTTAATTGTACAATGTAACTGAAAAGATTTTGAAGAGGTTTGTTGCATCCAATTATGCTTATTCTAGCAGGATGCAGTTAAAATGACTTCATTCATTCTATATTCTTCTCAGTGTGTTAGATTGGGATTATCAAGGAGAGAAGAAAATAGAATTCCCTTCTATAAATCTCTTCACCTTCCCTTAGCCTGAGCAAGAGTCAGTTTCTAATTTTCCCACAGATGTTTTCTGTGCCTAACTTCATGCAGGTGAGGCACCACAGGTGTTTGCACATGTATAGATTTTGCAAAATCTGTGATGTTTGTCTGCCTTTCCTGTGCATATTGAGGCCGTAGCTGGGTTCAGCTAGAGGATCAATTAAAAATGTCAGCTTGTAACTTAAAATATAAAAGAAAGTATACAAAATATGAAATGAAAAGAAGAAGTAAACTTCCCTCTCCAAGAAAGTCCTTTAAATGATAAAATACAGTATATCTCAGTATCTTAAGCATACTAACAGAAACAGATGTAATTCTTTAAACAATGCAGACCACAAACTAAATTTGATCATTCTGTTGTGAGCAGGGATTGCATAATGTATTTGCATTATCTGAGACAGTTTTGTAAATGAGCAGGGACCACAGGAAAATATCTGAGTAGGTACAGAGATAAGATAGTGAGAGATTTAACCACCTCAGACATGCAGGTTTTAGCATCAACAAACTGATGAATTATCCCCCGTTTTGCAAGTGTGAACCCACATATCTTGGTACAGAGAATGCTGGTAAATTGGCTGGGTTCAGGATATACAAAATGAGGAAAAGTTTTCCTATTTAGATAATGTCTGAACTGTCTGTCCAAAATTCAGACCTTATTTATTAAAGTTCAATTGTGTACAGTGATCATTCTGAAATTATATAAACTGCTTTATTTTCACTAGACTTCTGCCTAGAATTAAAAAGAATGAGTGGCAAAAATGGTGGTTGCTCTGACATAAGCAACAAAACAAATGGCATCTTTTTTACTGGAATGACTCCAGTCAGTTTTGCAGATTCAAAGAGATCTTGTACTGTGAGTAAAATTCACAGAAGTAGAAATATTTAACTGAACTGGGTACCCATCAAAATTAGTTTAACTTGTATAATTCTAAAATTATTAAAAGTTAGACATATAAACAAAAATTGAAAGATCAAGATTTTGCATGTATGTTGCTTCTTTTATAGTAAATATTAGTAATCTTATCACATCTGTGAAAATTGCTGTTGGCTTGGGTGAACTTATTTAAGGCTCAACATAAAATCAAGATGGTCAACATATGACACAAGTGTAATCTTCAAGTGCATAAAAGATAACTGACTTATTGGTAGCAGTCAAATGTTATGTACTTATTCAAAGTGATATGAATATGAATTACTTATGTAATTCACAGATTATAAAAACACAAAAGGCTCATGATTCAACAGCTGTGGATTTCCAGTAGTAAAATATCTTGTGTAAATCTTGTTAATGAAAGTCCTTGGAAGTAATTTTAGAGGAGAGTTCTGCTTTTTAAAAATCCAAATATGCTTTCGTTCCAGGTAATATGTTCATTCATTTAGATAGCTAATATAGCAAGAACTGCATATCAAGAAGGAAAAAAGACAGAAAAATGCAGACAAATTGTAGGAAGTCAGGAAGTGATATTCAAGGTACAAATTTTTTGGGGGTTTTTGTTATTTTGAAAAAAGAATAAAATCGGTTCACTTTGTTAGTAAAGGGACCCTTTTTTGTTTTTCTTGGCCCTTCGGAACCATTCACAAGTGAATCTCAGAATCATTACAAATTCAGATTTCTGTGTTTCTGCCAGTGTTGTGTGTGCTGAAATGCTTTCTAGAGTTTAGCAATTTGTCAGGATTGCCAATATGTATTTTTCAGTTTGAAAGAGAATTAGCAAAGAAATTTACCTCCCTGATTATTTGAATAAAGGCTGACACCAAATTTAGCTACGATAAGAGCAGTTCTAGACTTTATTCTACATTAATTAATATTCAGGTTCCATTTTAGTTCCCATATCTTATTTCACTGCCTATTTTTCAAAGATTCATACACTTGCCAATTAATATAATAGAATATCTTCTTTCTTATTCACACACTTGTGTATGAACACTATCAATATATTCCTTGTCAGCAGATGATGGTAAACATATAATTCATTTTCAAATTATGATCTGCAAAAGGTTTCTTTAATTATAACTTTTAAATAAGCTCTTGGTAATAACAATAACCAGCTAAATAAAGCATTCCTGTTCTTTAGCTTCAGAACTGTCTCTCAGCTTGCTTGCATGTACTGTATGAGTCAGATTTGAAAAAAAAAAAGATGTGCAAGTTCTTTGACTCAGGCTATACAGCATATGATTGAAGTAAAGAACATCATCTGCTTTGTTCACCAGGGGGTTTTATTATTATTATTTCTCTCTGGTCTTCTACTTTTCTGCTCCTCAAATAAGGCTAATTACAAAGGAAAAAAAGTTGAAACTGGTAGAGAGAGATCCTTTAAAGCCATTCCTTTTGCAGAATGGAACAAAAGAAAGTACCAAGGGCATGGATAGGCCTTGAAAAAAAAGAAAAGAGAAAAACCATCTAATGAGGATGCTGAGATAAGTGCTTGTGAAGAAAACTGGCAAAAAAGGGCTTTTAGTCTAAAATCCATAAATAAGTGGGCATTAGATGGGTACTAGAACATTTTTAACAAGATAGGCCACCAAACTGTATCATCCTATGCAAGAGCTACTACCCTAAAACTCTTCTTCTTAACAAGATAAGGGTTTTTCTCTTTGAAATATTAATTTGAAAAAGATATACTTGAAAATTAAGGAGTATTATTCACGTCTGTGAATCCATTATAGGGGAAGACACCATCAAAGCTGCTTTAGATATAATTATGAATGCTGTAGATTTTCTAAAGGTCAAAGATCCTAAACGCTATGAAGAAATTGTTCACAGCGTATCATGGTTCAGACAGGGTTTGACCTCCAGTCTCTCTTTGGGTCTTCTACTCTGTGCTGAAGAAGAAGCATGCACAGCATCAACTACAGAAGAGTTTAAGAATCAAATCATTTGCCCATCCTCCAAACCTATTTCTTAATACTCCTGGGTAATTGGGCACTCAGACGTGCTTGATATCCATAGATGTGCAGGTCAGGTGTTTGAGGCTCGGTCTAATTACCAGAGAATGACTGCCAGCTAAGCATTGTCCATTTCAGCTCTCACTGCTGCTCTTGTAACACATAAAGGAGAAAAACAAATCTGAAAGGGAGAGAAGATAAAAGGACAGAGAAAAATAAACTGTAGGACCTGATCCAAAGACTGTAGAAGTTAATGGAAAGTCCCATTAGCTTCAGTGAGGTTTAGATTAATCTTGGTTTTTAAGAAGACTGGCAGTTCTTTATCCCATCATGCATTAGATTTCCTTTCACCCATGTGTACCAGAAAGTTTGCATTTAGTACCAGTGATCTGATTTTGAACATGTTCTCACGAACTAATGAAATCAGTTGGGAAATTATTTGATTTAACTATGGGGTTTTTCAGAAATTTCTCTTACTATGAAATTTTAGGGCTTTGAAAAAAAGGTTTCAGACTACAACAGCAGTAGTCCCCAAATTTTAATTTTAAAAATATAATAATAATAATAATAATAATAATAATAATAATAATAATAATAATAATAATAATAATAATAATAATAATAACAATAATAACAACAACAGCTTGTAAATCCCATTACAAAAAATCTGATGTTTACACTTTCTCTGGAGCATTTTGATTGTGAATTTAAAAAGTAATAAAATATTTAGTGCAGTTTTATTAACTGTTTCTCAAACATGTGGTACACTATACTGCTCCTTTCTTACTCACTTTAAGTCACAGTTCTGGCACATGATCTGTGCTGCAGATGGACCAAGTAAATACACATGTATTTAGTGATCAGGTGTTTGAATTTGATTGCCAGCTAGCAGCTTTTGGTGTGATAGAGGATTCACCCACAGGTGTCCTATGCACAGGAGAGTAATTTTTTGGCACTGACTTTTCACAGCAGGTTACCTGTGTGGTTGGTAGCCATTGGCCATTTTGTGTCACTTGCTGCAGCCTTTCCTAGATTCTGTGTGAATGAACAGTAAATTTAGCAGGATAGTCCCAACTGGTTTGGTAGATGTCCTGCAATTATCCAGTTATATTTATTATGGTTCACAATTTGATTTACTACATAGTGAAACTGAACTAATATGATGGGTGGTTTTCTTTATATCAATGATTTTCTTTTTTGGTCAGGGATTTTCCTGAACCATCACTCATAAAACTGATGTTTTATGTGTTTATGATAGTCTAGATATTATGATATCTTCTGTATAAAGATTAATAAGCCAGTTACAGCTGCAGATAAGAAGGTAAGAGGTTATTTTGTGCTAGATTCAAGCTAGAGAGATAATAATGTTGTTTTCTTGTGAGACAGTCTTTTATTTTGCTTTACAAGGCACACTCAGTGAAGCATCAGACATAATTCCATAATTAAATTCTATTGATACTTGCTTGAAAAGCAAAATTAGAATCCTTCTGTTTCGCATGTTAAAGACTGAGTTTGGTCTCTGAATAATGCTGTAACTCTTCAGAAGATACTTGAATTTTCTTTATCACATTTTAAGAAAAATAATTCTGATTGCAGCAGAGAAAATTTTTATAAATGCCCTCTGGCATTTGGCATTTTGCGTAGTTTTCTCACATCTTTGAGTTCAGTTAGCTAAATAGCCACAATTCCCACAAACTGCCAACTTCATAGACCATATAAAATAGTGTCTTTGATTCATAGATTATCTTGAAGCAAGTATCTGGCTAGATGTAATAATAAATACATTGGTGGAACATGGTGTCAGTGAATAGTGTATTCCCCCATTGAGAAATTTCAGACTTGGGATAGAGCCCTCCCTTCCCACCTGTATCGAAGTGCCAGCTGTATTTAGACAATTCAGACAGAAGATAAATTATTAGAGAGTAAATATTTTATTATAGGAAGGGGGAAATTCTCTTTTTATTAATCCTTCACATAAGCAAGCTGGACTATAAATTGTTATCCTTACCCAGGTTAAAACCAGAGCAAGTTTAGCTAGTTCAATGCAGAAAAATAGCTTTTTAATGAACATGCTGAGGAAGGGGTTCTGTAACTGGAAACAAGCTTCTAACAACATAATAGAGCATGTTAGATATGTGTCTGCAAAGAAAAAATTGATCACAGAAAATGAATTATTTTCCAAAATATTTCATGTCTGTAAAAATATGCAGAAAATCTGCAGGATATATGATATTAAAATGTACACTGAACATGTTGTTTAAATGAGAATGCCAATTTCTTCAATTTGTTCTCAAGGAAAAATGATGGTGTGGGCCATTCACGTAAGAGTTGGACTCTGTGATCCTTCTGGGTCCCTTCCAACTCAGACTGTTCTGTGATTCTGTGATTCTGATATGAGGTGGAATGAATGAGTGACAAAAGTGGCCTTGCTGGAAGCTTGGTTTGATTCCTAGCTGTAGCCTGCCTGGTTAATTGAACACAGTTGTGGAAACAAATAGAAGTTTTCTGAGAGTGAGAACCTAGACTGTGCTTAGTACTGCACTTTGTGCTTTCATGGTAACTCAGATAGCAAGCTCACATATTTTATTTCAGAGCCCCCAAGTAACCACTGTTGGCTCACATTCGGTCTCTTCTTTGGTGCAAAACAACTGGTTCCCAACAAGAAGCTTCAACTGGAAATGCAGAACATATGGAGGAGTTGCCCAGACCTTTGTGGTTCTCTTAAAACTTGAAAGGATGGGTCAGTAAATCTGTCATAGGCACTCTGAAGACTCATGCAAGCCTCAGGAGTCTGCCTAGATCTAGAAATATAGAGCTGTCCTGGCTGGGACTGTAGTTAGGCCTATCAAGATAAAAGTAAAAAGCAAAGAAATTCTGTGTCCTGTAACTTCAGGGGTGTTGGCTTCAAGGCAGGGGAGCCACTTACATCTCAGACTTTATCAGCTCAAAAATGCATATGCAGTTAGCTTGTGCAGGGAGTTCAGTCCTGCCTGAGCCAGTGAGATTGTCACAGAGTGTGCTGGGAGATGATAAGATGTGTGAAATGCACAAGAATCATTTCATTTTTAATCCTGAGAAGGCCTCTCATTGCTGAGTGCAAAAGCAAATGAGCCCAACAAACCTCTTGAACTGAGTTGAATGCAGTGGGCATCAGCTGTAAGTGAATGTGGGATGACAGTGGGGACACAAATGGCTTTAGCCATCTGTCTTTGGGACTTTAGACCTGGCAACCAAGAGCACATAGACACACCTATAAAAGGCTCCCAAAAATGTAAGATTATTAGCCACCTCTTTCTTGGTAGTGCAACAGATGTACAGTGGTACACTGGAACAGATTCCTTGTGTCCAGGCATAAAGAAAATTTGATTATATTGGGTGTTACAATCATAAAGTTGCATTTAAAGGTAAGTCTACTGCATTATAGTTTTTCTTTCTAAAAGGATCTAAATTGTATGGCCTATATAATATTAGTAGCTCCTATCTGGTAAGATGCTTGCAGGTTTATTGCACAATCTAATGTAAGCAGAATTTTTAGGTGTAAGTTTCACATTTTAGTTGCTGCTAAAGGACTGCAATAAATACTGCTTTACTTGCTTTAAGACTGATGGCTAAAATAGCAACAGGGAAGCAAAAATGAGGGAACAAGGCTAAGACTGGGTGGCAAAATGAAACAAAGGCTTTCCACCTGTACTGCAAGGCTTCAGTCATCATTGTAGTTGTTTCTCTGCATCTCAAAGAAGTTGATTGTGATGAGGTATTCAGACCTAAGGCTGTTTTACTTTTTTTAACTGACTGTGCAGCTAAATCTGCAAACAGTTATGTCAGCAAACATCATTTGTGGAAGCAAACTGTGTCTGTGTACACATGCTGTTGTACCAGTGGTATCACATGGGTAACTACACAGCTCCTGTAGTAACTGAAACCAGGAACCACGGGGACAGAAGCTGCTTCCTGAATGGCTTTTGGCTTGAAGACTCCAGGAGTCACAGGTCTTAGGTACAGCACTTCATCATGAAAATATATCTTTTAAGTATGTAGTAATATGTTTGTTTACAGATACTCAAAATACATACAGAATATATAGAGTAGGTTTTTTGTTTATGCACAAGCCAAACAAGCCCTATAGGGCCAAAAGCATATGTACATTTATAAACTATGTAAGATGTGCTTGCAGTCAGTGAATCACTGCTTAGGCAGGCTACCATATTTAGCTGAGCTTCAATGCTTATGTATATTCAACCAAAGGTTAGAGAATATCGTGATGTAAGAGTTTTTCACTTCTCATCCAAATATGGCTACATTGAAAATAGGATTTGCATCAACATTAGCCAGTATGGTAGGACAGAAACTGAAAGAAATGCTCTGTTCAAGGGGTCTGAAGAACTTCCTCTTTTAAAATTTACTATGTATTAATTATGTATGACATTTCAGGGAGTGTGAGTTGTTGTAGCCTATGGCAATGAGTTACTGAAATGAGACAGAAAAAAATGTGTCAGCATATCAAATTGCACAGATATTGGTAGCCTAGATGTATTTGCTAGTTTGGAAAGCTATATTTGATGTTGTGAAATTAAGGTACTGCACACTGGGCTTGGATGGTGGTACCATATTTCTTTTAAAATGACAATACTGAAGTAGTTGGGTGAAAAGAAATGAAATTCATATTCATGGCAACACTGCAAAGAGAAACAATAAATTAAATATCTTCTTATAACTTATTCTGGAGCTAATTAAAATGATGATAGAAATACTGAAATGCATTTCTACCCCCCTCACAAAGAAAAAAAAAAAGCTTAGCAACTTCCTTCTCATTCAACAAAATAAGGGAAAAGCTTACTGAGGATTATATGTATGTAAATATTTTATTTGTTTTTCCACTTCCTTGGGAGGATATCTTTCTCCAGTAGTGATCTTAGCTACAGAAATTCAAAAGGAGCTTCTTCACATAGGATAAGGATCCCCAGTATTCTGGGGACCAGTTGTAGGGTTTTTTTAAATTTAATAATGCTCTGTTTTACAGTGTGTGTGATGTTACATATGGTATTAGCTGTGTTTTTACAGTATGTTTGGTTGTTATTTTTGTATCTTTTGATCACATGGAAAGAGAAACTGTCTTTCTCACAGCCAAAGACAAGCTGTTGAAATGTCTGCCAGCAGAATTCTGGTGTTAAAAGAAAGCCAACAAAACCAACCAAAAAATATCATACAAACTGGGAGTGGTTGAACCAGTCACAAATCTTTTGACATTCCTCCTGTCCTGCCCACTTGGGTGCTTGTCTCCTCAGGTGTGAGGTTCATGAGTATTAACCAGCCAATTTACCAATAGTATCTGAGGAAGATTTTCTCTTAGCACCTCTGATTTTTTTAAGTACATAAAAAGGACACATCCTTCTTAATATTGCTGTAGTCTCCATTGTCCATTGTAGAGGAATCTGGATGGGAATTTCTCAAAGTGTCAGGATCCACTGCTGCACAGTGCAAGGTGATCCATCCTGGGCCTGGGTAAACATTCTCATCTGTGCTGGTGCATGTTGTAGTTAATGATTTTCAGTCCTGCAGCCCGTCTCAAATTTAAATCAGCTAGGTACATATGATTATCTAACAGACTCAACATTCCAGTTTATGATATGTAAAAGGAATGGCATTTATCTTAGCAAGAAAAAATTTAAGGTGGGAAGAGTAGTTCCTACAATATGTGCAAACATTGGCTAGAACATTTGTGTGCCTTGGTGTTTTCTTTTCACTGCTGCCCCTGTTTGGAGTTGTCTGGTTAGTGCTGCCCATATTCAGTCCTGCAATAGCTTTATATCCACTATTCTTATAGGAGACCTCAGAATTCATCAGAAAACACCAGTAAATGTCATTCTTATCAATCTATTTTTCAGATTTTGTGGCATCTTCTTTGTAGCATAGTTCTCATTTGTTTTTTAATCTATATTAATTTTAAGTAATTTTAAGCATTTGAACAGTTTTCAAAGTACTTCACTTTTGTTTTACAGAAGTAGAGTGTATTGTACTGGGGTATTGGTCATGGTTCAACAGTCAGACTACAGGCTGTACTCACAGCTATGAGTGTTTTTAATTTCCATGACAGGTAGTACTTCACACTTAACAGAGCTTTTTCTCTTCTTATATTTTCCTATGCTAATGCTCTTCCAGTCAGCTGTATATGTACTGAAGTATTCTCTTCTCCTGAGGCTTTACCATTTTATCCCTATGCCTTCCATCATTGTGTTAAGCTGACTGATATCTGTTGTGTTTGCTCTTGGACTTCAGAGAGGCAGCAGTGTGTTCAGTGAAGGGCCTTTATTTTGAGAGAGCTGGAAGCTCAGAAGTGTCTAGCTTGAATAGGCAGTGATGAGGTTTGTGATGGTCTGTAGTTCCCTATGAAGTGGTGAAACGAAGAAGCACTTCATAATCTGTGTCTTCTGTGCAGATAAAATAATCCTGATAGTTGAAAGCTCCACTGAACCAAGCAGAAAATTGTTGATTGTCATCTTCATGCGTGGGCATTAGGTCATCTTTCGTACTGATAATCTTTGTGTGAGCAAATGAATGCCCTCACTTTTGATATTCAGTGGCAAACCAGAACAAAAAGTGAAGAATAGTGAAGGTTTTATGTGCCTGGTATACAGGTTAATGGTTAATGCACTTTTGGGTAGTAGTTCATGATGGTTCAGCAGCATGGAGAAGCCACCTACCCAGCTGAAGATAATGTGCAAAGGACTGGTAGGCAAAACGTTAGCATTAGCTTGCTAAACTACAAACCAAGCCTGTCAATTGTAGAATCCAAGTCATGAATTATGTGGTTGTACAGACAGTGGTTTCTTCATGATAGAAATGCTTGTAAAATGCTTCTTGTTCTTTAATGGATTAACTACAGAAGTGTTCCACTTTGTCTTTTATAGCTATTGCACAGTTTGCAGCTCTTACTGCTTCTTCTTCCATTACTAGGATTCCTCTCGTTCAATGGGCCACCGAATGCCCCAACTGAATAAGAGGAATTCTAGTAATGGAAGAAGTAGCAGTAAGAGCTGAAAACTGTGCTGTAGCTATGAAGTCTTAACAAAAAGATATTTCTGAGAGACTTTGGGCACATGAAAACAGCAGCAAAAATCTGTCTTCCATCTTCCGCTGTTCTAAAAGAAAATTTGAACCCAATAGGAGAGGAAAAGTGATTACACTTTAAGGATTTGTACTGCATTCACCTCTATCATATGGAACTATTGCTGTGTTCTCTGTTATATGTAAAAAATTTAAAAAATAGAGTCTGATTTTGACAAAAGTTAGCAAAATGTCTGTGATTGTTTCTTAACAGTGAAAAAGGAAAAATGGTTCTTGCTTACTTAAACTCTCTTGTCTTTTTTGTCTACAAGGACATGCATTTCTTCACTCTTGTTACCATGTCATCTTCCTCCTCAGTCCCTGTTAATGTCTTCTTCTGGTCTTATCCTGCTGTGACTGAGCATTACAAAGTTTTTCACGCCTCCATGCGCAAGTCCATCAACCAATTAGTTTTCAGAGCACATGATACATATAGATGGCATGGCAGTGGGTTCAGACCTAGGTCAACATACTCCCAGCTTTCAGTCAATATGAAAAAAGTATATGTCTACATTATCAGTGGTATCGATTTAGAGAGTGGATTGTTCATTTTTGCTTCTTTTTCAAACTTACTCCCAGCTGTGGTCACCTCTGTTATTCTGATTTTTGTCTCAACATTCATCACAGAATTTCTCACAGTGACAAACACTAATTTTAAACAGGCACCTGAAATGTATCAAAGTATGAGTCTCATATTGACTCCTTGTGGAGGTTTGTTGCCCATCTTGCACACCCATCTTTTAGAACATTCCAGTAAGATATCTGGTTTTTGCATCTAATTCCCTTCTGTTTTCCTTTGAAAAAGTTTGGCAGACTTGTTGGTGAGGACTTTTGAGGAAAGTCTGCCTCAAAAATACATCTTACTTGCAAACTAATGTTGAACAATTAAAATACAATTTACAGTACAATACCTGGGTAATGTATTTTAATTGAAATAAAAAGTCAGGTTTTCAAAGTCTGAATTGAAATAATCAGGGATCAATTATTGCCAATCGTGTTTAATGGAGATTGAAACAAATATGTAAAACAGTGGGACATCCTGAATTAGAATGGATTGATCTTGGCATTTTAATGGAGGCAATGTATCACTTCATAAATAAACTGAGGGCTTGGAATCATGTATCTCAGCAGAAAAAAGGGAAATGCTTTTCAGAAAAATATCTTGTCTGCAACTTTAGGAGATAGGAAAAAGCTTTTCTCCTACTTGCTTTGTCTTTTATTTTATAGTAAAGAGGAACATTAGACCTGCACAGTCTCTAGTTTTATTGAGCATGCTGAAGCATAAATCTGTATAGCTGTGATCTACCCCTCTCATGTATTAACTTGATTTTTTCTTGTAGATTTCTGTTTTGTCATTATAACTAAAATGAGAAGTATGCCTAGTAGTTTAAAACAAATACATCTTTATATTATTGTGAAGTTTAGCTATTAGAAAATTAGATGGTACTTACTGTAGTTAAAGCAACATAAAATTAGAAGCATTGATGAAGAGGGGTGTTCACAATTAGAAGGTACTGCCAATTAATTCTGTTTCCTTTCATTTCTGTTTTCTCCATTTTTTTCTGCTGTGAGATGAGTGAGATTTCAAGATCCCCTGTAATCAAGAGAAATTATTTATATTAATTTTGAAAAAAAAATCCAGTAACTGGGATATGCTGATATCAAAGCTACCTAGGGAAGGTAAAAATACTGTATTTATTATATTTTTGCTCTATTTTTACCCGTATAATAATTAAGGTCTAATGATGGTAGTGTCCCACTTTAAATTATTTCAGTGGCAACAGACACTTAGCTTAGATTGGCCCTTCACTGTATACCATGAGTCAAAAGAGTAGGTTTCCAAATTTTCACATTCCAAAATCTGTTGAAATCAACAGATTTCCATCTTTTCTAGACAAATAGTCTCTGCTGCTTTTACTCTCTTTGACAGAGGTGGAGCTATTATAATTCAATATAATACGCAGAGTAACTATATTGTAATACAGCACTCATTTTAAAGTAGTTCTGATACTACCAAAAATAGAATGTTTTATATCTTTTTCTACAGGAATGTTGATTATCAGTCACTATGATAGAACGAGATTGGTGAAATATATTTTTTTCTGCAAGTTTAAAAAAATGGCTACCCAAGATAAAAATCTTAATCCATATGGAGGCATTCAAAACTTATTTGATATTTTGGAAGTCATAAGTACTCTGGGCAAGGTAAATGGGTAACGATCAGTGCTAATTATGAGTCTTCCTGACTGTCATTCAGTATAAAATACAGATGTTATGGCTTCAGACAACAATCAAAACTAAAAAAAACCAAGATCTCATTTCCTTGTTTTGCATCAACTGTATCTGCTTTGCTTAATTCCCAAATCCACTGAACTGGATAGTTGTTACCAGTAATCTCCAGTCTGTGTGAACATAAATAATTTGTTCTTTTTTACTAAATCAAGTGAATTTTGCCCAAAGATCTACAAAAAACATTTCTATGGAAATGTGAGCTTAGATAGAGTATCATTGTGGGAAAGATGGACTAGAGACAGGTCACTAAAGCCTTTTTTCTTTTTCTTTTTACTTCATTTGAACTATTGACCTTGTGAAAATATTCAGCTTTCTGTGAGTTGTTTTTTTTTTGTTGAGATGGGTTTTGGTGCCTGAGCTTTGAAACATGTATGATCAGACCCAGCTTATCTGTGAGGCTGCTGGCTTTTCTAACTCGCCGTGCTGGAAAACACACCGATCTTGGGAAATCAAGCTAATGTCTCTCAGCTGTGCAGGAAAAGTGTGAACAGCTCTGTCAAATGAGCTACCCCCATCTCCTCTTTTTCAGGCAGCATCTTATACTGGAGCAGTCACTTCACATTTGCCATTTGAGCAGTTGTGATATAACTGCTGTTTTATTGCCTATAGGAGAGTTTCTGTGAGGAATCAGAAGCTGGTCTTTCAGCTACCCTGGCCAGGAAAGGTTTTAATCACAGGACTCCATTACTGGTGAATGCATAAGGAGTCCTGACAGGATTAAGAGAGAATATGAACACATAGCTCTGGCCTAAAGGTTGCTAATTGACCAAATGGTAATACGAGGGGAAGGATTTTCCAGCCTTGAACCGCTGCCCCCAGATAAGCATATTAAATGCCATCAGTTAACCCCTTGAGTGCAATGACCCAGTGCTGCCAGGGACACTCCTGGTGTGATAGACCCCTATGTGTCCTAATCAGTGGTGATGTATCAACTAGAGTCATAGGTCCAGATGAGTCCTGCATGTGTTCCTTTGTTGGGTGGAAAGATGTCTTTAGACTTGCAAAAGGTTAAACACAAAATTTAAAAGCCACAGCTACAGTGGCTTAAAAACACAATAAAATTGTAAAGAAAAAGAGAAGTCAGGAATGAAAATAGAGCAATATAAAGTGAAAAACATAATCTAAGTAATTTTGCTTTGGAATTGAGTTGGGTTTTTTAAAATTTGTTTTATTGGATTTTTACTGTTTTCTCTAGATACTTTCTGAAAAATGAATGTGCTTAGTTATCTTTAGCTTAGTTCTTTCCTCCACTACTAAATTTCACTGAAAAGTATCAAAGCTATTATAGCAAATGAATTTATGAACAGTAAGTTACACTTCATAAAAGAAGGCAGTTCTATAAGATATATTCTATATCCAGTTCCGTAATATATGTTTCCTTTACTTTTTTTTTTCCTGTGGCATTTTTCATTTAATTTCCAGGCAGAATATTTCTGTTGTTAAGATGGTGTCTTCTAAATCAATGTTTCTCTGTAGTAAAAAGAGTTAAGTTCTGTATCAATTTATGTATACAGAAAACAACAGTCTGGACTTCACTTCTGTTGTCTTCAAAGATGTTTAAAATGAAATTGTCCATTATGGGAGGTTATTGCTGCTCTTCTAGTTTAGTAACTACTGTGATCTTCTTTGTGCTTACATTATGCAGGACTTCACCTCTTGCCTGATTTCACTGAAATTAGTGGGGTTACTCATGTAATATGGTACCAGTCAGAAGATATATCAATGGCAGACTCAGCCAAGTGGAAGTTGTAGTTATTTAACAAAGATTTTGTCTTTACTGGCACAGAGGTATTTTTGTATATTTTTCAATGTGATGACTAATTCTTTAGTTTATTGTGGGTATCTTAAAAATGACGGATATTTGGCCACCAGAAACCATCTTCATTGCCTTGAGGCACCTCACATTGTTGCATTAATGGATGAAAAATTACATTTGCCATTTCATAATTTGTGTCCTTTTTTTTTCATGGTTTAGCATCAAGTCTGATAAACTTAGAAATCAGTAACTCATAAGCTATATTGTTGACTCTTGGATGTTAAATGTGTTACACAGGCTTAATCAAAAGTAACACTTCCCATTGGAACTATTAAAAGAGCCAAGTGCTGATTTTTCAGGCCAGAGAACAGTGCTAGAAGGCAAAAGTCCTCCTAAGATATGACTGCAAGACATTGTAGATTTTGAGTGTTGCTTTTGATCATGAGCTGATACATGAACAGATGTGGCATTGCCTTTTAAATAGGGACACTGCAAATTGTAGGGAGGAGAGAGACTCATGCTGTGCATTACACAGCACTGCACATCAGCAGTTCTATAGCATGGGAGGCTTTTTAACCTTTTCATTTTAAAAATCCTTCTTTCAAAGCACCAGTCATTCCTTTATTGATCACGTGGCACTACATTAACTTTGGCTGGATAGGCCAAAGTTGGCCTATCCAGCCAAAGTTAATGGAAGAGGCTGGAAGAGGCTGGAAGAGGCTGGAAGAGGCTGGAAGAGGCTGGAAGAGGCTGTTCTTCAAGCTGACTCTGTGCACCCACATTGCTTCCAGCATCCACACTCTGACTGCAGTCTGGGCTGTGGCTTCCTACAAACACGAGTTGCCAGTCTGGCAGGGGATGTTCTAGGGGGGGTTCCTCTGTCATGTGCTACCTGCGTATATGTCAGGCTTATATGTGCTTGGACTTTAAAAGGCAGCATGAGCCTGGATTTTTCTTCTGTGTGGACAGTGGACAAGTTTGGACATGAGTGTTTGGGGGACCTATACTGCCCAGTGTTCTGCCTGTGATCTTTTCTGGTGTGTTACAACTTTTATATACATCCTTGTAAAAAGTTTTATCCTGCCTGTAACGTCTGAGGAAGCTGGGAATCCCCACTTGAGTTCTCACTAGCTGCAGGTCAGTTGCCACATTATATAGATGTGTGCCCATCTCTTACAAAATGCTGTGCTGGTACCAAATAAAAACTGGATATCCCATCTCAAGAAAATAATTGTTCTTGTGTTTCACTGTTTTTTGCTTACAAGACCCTGCCTAACAAGTGCAGGTCCGTGAGATTTGTACTTGCCAGCCATACAGCTGTTTGCAGTGGTTGGACATATGTTAATCATGCAAATGACTGATATCATAATATTAATATTCATGTGTGATGTCCCTGTAAAGTGCAATCTCTTAAAAAGGTGTGTCTTGTGTCTGGAGTGCTAATAATATTCATGTTAATCCTGTCTTTAGTGTACTTTTTCTGATTAGGGAGGAATCATCACTTCAAATGTAACTAGTGCAACTGGTAGGAGGGCATTTTCTAGGAGGAAAAAAATTATTTTCCTTTTGGATTGTCAAGCTTTAGACAGAACCAATTCTAGATTTGTCTTCCATAACCTGAGCTCCAGAGCTTCACAAGAGCTGCCTTCTCCAGTACTACCAAGATCCTCTTCATGAGGCATCAGAGCAGGCCAGTCGGAAGTCATACTTTTTATATTTGTATTAATTTGGTTTGGTTTCTGAATTATAATAAATTTAATTAGATTGTAGTCACTTGACGCCCAGGGGCTCAATTCTAATTTGCTCCTACTGCCTGATAACTGGTTAACGAGGTCTAGACATGAACCATTCCTGGCAGGGTTCTCTACACATTAGTTTAAGAAGCCATCATTTTTTGTAACCATCACCCTTGCTTTCATTCAATCACACCTCTGAGGTTTCCCCAATTATACAGGAGGTAGAAATTCCCCATATCAAATTGCCCTTTGCCGTGGATGCCATCTTTATCCCATCACGTAGTACACATCATTCTGGACTCCCCTGTTTCTCCTGGGGGAAGTGTGGCTTGTGCTATTCCATGGGCCTGCAGAATTTATGTGCATGTACCATGCCTTGAACTAACTGTAGAGCTCTTTGTCCACCACTACTTTGCAGTTCATTAACACAAACTGAAGTCAAGAAGTGGATAGACAATCTATAAATTCAGCAAGTTGCCTGAAACAAGGCATCTCTGAGTTGTGAGAGGCCATGGTCTGCCAGACAAAGACTACAGTGTAATTTCAACTAGGATTAGATCCCAGAGAATCCACAAATATAATGTTATTTAGTGAGACCTATCACAAAAGAAGCTTTAATTACTGATAATATGCAAAGACAAACCAGGAAACATCAGTTCTACTTTTCCTGGAACAACCGTTTTTTCTCTTTTTGTAAATAATATCTCTTACTATTCCAAATAAAGCTGTGTGTCTGATCAGTAAAGAGTATTATCCCCAGCTTTACTGCAGATTTCATTACATAGAAAGTAGCTTAGAAGATGACTTAAAATGTGAAAGAATATTTTGTCTGCTTTTTAATCCTTGCTTGTTAAGTACTAGAAGGAAGTATTTGACTACTGGGTCCAGTCCCTGCAAACAGTAGAGATCCCACTGTGTAATACTTTTAAGTAACTGGCCAAGCTCCACGTGCAGAATAGCAGTGTTTCTTGCCATGCATCTTGCTCTAAACTGGGCACACTTGATGCATTATCAAGTCTAGTTGATACAATGAAATAAACACCATTTAGTAAGGTGTAAAACTGGTTCATGTTTGCTGCTAATGCCTATTTAACCCAAACAATTAAGACGGATGTTTGCTGTTACAGTTTTATCCACATTTCATCTCTTCATTTCAGGGTTAAAGCTTAGTCATGGGGAGTTAGAAAAGCTGGAGTTACAGGAATAGTTCCAAGGCACAAAACAAACACTCAAAATTATAAGAGCTGTATACATAATGTGGCAAAAAACCTGAGGAAATTACAGTGAAGATTGCAAGAATAAGGGGAAAGAAAATGTTTCCCTGTTACTTGAGACATAATATGATGGAACCATCACAGTTTATTTTTTTGCTTGTCCACAAATCCCTATACCCCCCCCCCCAAAAAAAAAAAGTCCAGACTTTAAAAATTGTTTCTTACTTCCATCATTTCTGTTTTATGCTTTTGTGTCACACAAGATGAGTTTAATTTTTCTGATATATTTTATTGCTTCCTCTACCAAATGTAATTAGAAAGCATGATGTGCTTTGCTCTTCTTTTTCTCATTGAGTGAACAGTTGAAAAAAAAACATTCCTGTTTCTCCTAGAACAATCTGATTTCATTGCCTTAATTAGTGTTATTCCTAATTTATAAGAGTGCTAATGTATTTATTTTCTGGTAGTTTATAATAGATCTTAGCCCAGTAAATGCCATTCACTGTATTTAATATGTCTGATTATGAATTAAGAAAATAACTCTGTTATCCTACCACTTAATTCACTGGGAAACCTTCCTTCCTGTTCTTTTTTTCTCTTTTCAAATGCTTCCCTCACTAATTTTAACTCTGTTAGACTCATGTTTCATCACATCTCTCATCTGGCTGTTCCCTGTTTCTCTCATTAATTTCACCAGTTTGTTCCTGATTTTCCAGGTTTCTGTAAACACATTTCCAGGCATACACAATTGAAAACTGTGTGAAACATCACATTCTGGTTAGTTTGTATAATCATGAGATCACAGTAGTTAGGTGTTCCCTTGAACACATAAAATTAATCTAATTCTCTCAGCAAAAATCAAGTGATTCCTGAATGACTAATTGTAGGTAGAAGGATGAAATAGTCTGCATAAGGAAATACAAAATAGAGTTAAACACTAAAATCTTGTCTAGAAGCTTTCAGAAGCCTTGTTAGTGGGTCTAATACCATATAATAGAAGCTAAAAGGCTCCTGGACATTTTTAAACTCTTCCTGTACAAAATTTCAAAGCAATACAATTTTTGAAGATTGGACAGTTTCAAACATGAAATATGGTTGTTGTAACCACCATGACCCTCTAGATTATGAGTATAAAATCCAGAACTCAAGAAGATGGGAATAGGTTTCAGAGACTTCTTAATCCTGTCACTGGGACCTTTCCTGTTCATTGTGCATTTGTTCAGATCTAAACAATGGACATAGTGGAGGGAGAAGCAGAAAGGAGGAGGGGATAATAGAGGCAGCTGGTTTAAGTTTTGTATGTATTAAAATAATATAAATAACAATATCCTTATATGTAACTCTCATTCAATGATCAACTCAAGAAATTCTATAGTTGCTCTGGGCTGCTGCTGAACAACATCTAAAAATGTTATGAATGGTATTTCAAAACTCTACTTTAACCTTTAATTTATTTTCAGATAAAAACTATTAATTTCTGCAATTATATCAGTCTTAGTTCTACAAAGAAACTGATTGTTATCTAGCACTCTCAGGCCTGCTCATTCATTTATTACTCCCTTCATAGCCAAGCAAGAACAAAAAAAACAAACTCTGGGGAAAATCTTGAGGGAATGAGGGACTATTTATATCACAAGGCCCAATTTCATAACCCCTTGCATATATTGTGATTCTTAAAAGTGCAAGTAGACCTACAGTGCTGTCATTTGCAGGATTTACCAAATAACTTTTTTCAAATATATCTTTTCTGTGACCCTCAACTCTTTGAGAAAAGAATAGGATACATTGTCTGCATTAGCAATGTATTTCTTTCTCTTTCTTGAGCTTTATCAAGAGTTGTCATGCGTTATAGTTTGGTGACAGTGCTAGAAAAAAGTGAAGACAGAACTGACCTCTCATAGCATTTTTGTGACCATGGGGCTCACACGAGCAGCTTGGCATCTGCCGGCACATCTTTAGCGAGTTGGCAGCCCCAGCGCCCTTTGCAGGTTGCAATCAAACCTGCCTTCTACAGCAGCCTCTTTCTGGCTGATTAAGTTTAATGTAATTTTAATTAAAAACCACAGTGTCAAAGGGTTTAGCTGCTCGAGAAATGAGCACAGATTGTGGCACAGTGGCAGCAGTCACTTGGAAAATGGAAATGCATCCTGACAATATTGTGTAGGGGCCAGATAAACAAAGCTGCAGCTACTGTACCTTGCAAAAAGCTGGGAGAGACCATCATTGCAAGGAACCTTATTCAAAAATAAAGTATAGAGCAGTTCTTGTTCCTGTCTTTTAACCATTTTTAAATGCACCTCAGCAACTGAGTAGAGTAATAATTGCTAAGAAATAATTTTAATCTTCCCTCCACATTTTAACTTTTGTTCATTGGTATGTTTAAATTTTCAGGTTTCAGTCCTTATTTGTTTTGAACAGCAAAATATTTGCTTCACACAATAGACTTATACAACTTTTCTCCTTAGGCTATAAGGAAAAAACATCATCACAGATTTTATCAGTGCTGAAAGCAGGTTCCATTTTAGGGAGTTTTTTGCTTTTATCTGTTTCCAGCTTTTCTTGTCCCTTGAAGCAGATCACAAGGAGATTTTAATATTTTACATACTGCAGATATTGAGCAACATTTGGAGAATGACCAAAAGAATCACTTCACCAACAAAAGGTCGCATCATATGTATGAGATTTAATTTCACCAAGTCTCAATATGCATAGAAATATTGGTAAGAATAGTTTCCAAAAGAAGTATCTCTCTAATATTTTATTTTCTTAGTTGCCATAGTCTTTTGAGCAAAGAGAATTGATTTGGAGGTGTTAAACACCCTTGTCTTGGCAGAAGTTGCTATTTTTTAAACCCATCCTTTGAACACATATATTTCTGGAACAAAGACTTGATCCAAAATCCACTGAGATCAGTGGAAAATCCCCAGTGACTTAGACTTTGGATCGGGTCCTGAGAAGTATATGTGCAATAGGTAGGTAATGTAACATTGTTCCCAGGAATTCCTTTCAGCAAGAAGCCTTTTTATTGTCTGTAGATGCTCCCAATGCTCAGGGGCCAGAACCCCAGGAGAATTCCACCTAGTGACGTCAATTCTGTAGAGGAGAACTTCCTCTGTCCCCTTTTAGGTTTGTGGGACATTTTCGAACAGATGGAGCCTATATAGGTGGGACGGGTTCCATCTGAACAGAAGGGTCACAAATGCACCAACTGAGAGGATAGACAGAGCTATGGGGGAGAGTTTAAAGGAGTGGACAGGGGGGATGGGAAGTCTGTACAGAATCCAGCAGAGAGGAAGAAGCAGCTAAAATAAGCAGATGGGTAGACAAGGGGAAATAATGTTAAGGGTTGAAATATGTAGCACACCTAGAGAAAAGGTTAAGGGAGAAAATCAGAAGACAGAATTGGTGTTGCAATACAATTAGGAGGCATAGAAAAGTCATTATTCAACAACACACGTAAAAGGTTTGACAAGGAAAGTCAATTTTTAAAAGTAGCAATGTTCCAAGGGAAGGGTTGTCCTGAGCATCATGTGCTGGATGTAGGTAATAGAATGTATTTACAGGCATTGAAATTGCTTTGCTACATAGGGTACAACATGATAGAAAGCCCAATGAAGACTTCAGTTAAAGACTCTAAACTAGGATTTACTGACAAGTAAAATGCTTACCTGAACTGCATGAATGTATGATAGATTCTCTGTATCTGAATAGAGTAGCAGGGAGGGAGAAAAAGGAAACAGAAGAAAAACAAAGCAACATCCCAACACAAAATCTGAAATGCAAACCACCCTGGAAGTGATAAGTCAGGGGATGCACAGAAAAAGATGACTGTGTATAACCAAATTATATAGGGGAGACACCCTGCAAAACTGAAAAAAAATTGAATTTCAGCAATGCTTCCATTTATACTGACCCTGGATCTAGGTGGAAAAAGATATTTGAATGCAGCTCCATTAACCAGTGGTTTTGGAGGCTGGTTTAAAAGGGGCTTTCTCCCACCCTTAGCCCACCACCATCACTATTACTTAAATGAAAATTTAGATTAACATAACCAGCTTTTATTTGGTAGTGATTATGATGTGATGAGAAGATTAACTTCCTAATACAATTTTACAAAGGACAGCAATTTTCTCATAAAACAGCTATGAAACCACCAACAGTTTCAAATTAATAAGTACTACCATCCATTACCTTGCTACTACTAATACTATTATTTTATCAATATATATGTAGTATTTTGTTTCTAAATAAATGCTTTAGACCAAAGCATTTATAACTTGCAGTTACAGATGATTGTCAATTATGGAAAGATCTGTCTAGTCCAAAATTAATATCTAGCTTTATAAAAGAGCAGAGCACTGCCCAACATTTAAGAATAGTAAGATATCTTCCACTATTTGTAGCACATTGCTATGTACACAAGAACCTTCTCCTCACAGTTATTATCTCCAAAATCCTTAGGGTGCCAGAACCACTCAGGTTTGCTTCTCAGTTCTCCCTATGTTTGTGAACAAGGTTCTGAGGATATTCCATATGGAAATATGCAAGTGGTGCTTTTATGACCACCAAAGGAAGATGTTTCCCTGAAGCCTTTATATGTTTTCAGAAAAAATCTGAGCATCTGCCTGGAGCCCATTTGAATCATATATGCAGTTCACTTCTACATCAAAACCTGACTGTGAATGTAAAGGAAAATGCCCCAAGGGTTACATGACACAATAGCAGGTTACATACAGCACTTCACTGACATATATATATATAATCCTTCTATTTATGAATACAGAATTAGATGTTTATCTAGGCTTGTACAAATAGCTAGTTATATTTGATGAAGCAGTGAACTAATTAATGCCTTCATAACAGATAATTAAAAAATTCTAAAGTGTCCAAATATTTTACTTTTGAAGCGTGCTGAAGAGAAATGCTGCTATTACCTTGTTAAGAGTGCTAGGAAAAAAAGAGAGGGTAATCAATATCCTTCTTTATGTGGTTTCACGGTGAAACAAATATAATATGTGAATATTTGCATAGATTCCAAAGGGTTGACTGAATACACTGGTAAATCTTTGTGTTCTGTGAAGTACAAAGTTTTGTGTATTTCCAAACTCCTGTAGATCTTATACTGCACAATATCATTTTGGGTATGTCCAGTCATTCCAGTTCTGTAGCACAAGTAAAACAAATGCAGGTATCTGGGTGGCCAGCTAATATTTATTGAATGTATTTAGCAGTGTATAAATTACGCAGAGTAAGTCTCAGTGAAACCAGGCATTAGTGGTTTCACTGAGTTCAGCTACTAAGATTGGCTGCAGACATACCTGACAGAATGCAAAGGCTACAGCTGTGAGAAGAGTTCCACTTTTTCAATATTCCAAATAAATTACTTGATCTACCTCTTGTGTTTGTACAAGCATAATATTTTATATTTATAGAAGATATTATTGTATAAGCAATAATCCACAGAGTATAAATAAGGTATTTTATTTTTAGTGCTGATTCTTACAGAAAGTATTCACTAAATTGTTTCCAACTTTCTATAGCCCATTAAGTTTTTTAAAATACTTACATGGATATAACATTACAACATTGGTGCAAGTTCAATTACTAGACCACTAGAAATTACAAACTTTGACCAAAACACATGACTTCAGCAAAGCTTTTTCATTGAGGGGTCTTGAGTTATTGTTTTGGTTGATTTCCTTATGTGTTTGGTTTAGAGGATGGTTTGGTTTTTTTCATTTCCAATATAGCAAAGAATTTAAGATTTATTTATAGTGTTTAATGAAAAGTTAGTTTAATATTTTTTTTCTACAGGTACTTCAGTAAAAGCAGGCTTGATGATAATGATTTTCTCTCTTATGTAAGTAAAAATAAGTGTGTGAATGAAATGCCTTCTACTATCAGTGTAGCACTTCTCTCTGCTGTGCTGCTTGCAAAGTGGACATTGTATTACTGTGCTCCTATTGAAATTATTTCTGAGGTTTTTCTCATTAGTTGTGCAACCTCCTCTCTGCTTTTCTACAACAATAACAAAAATGTGGCAGAGTGGAAAAGTGTGTACTGTATACTATTTTTTCAGCCCTTCTAAAATTAAATTAAATCCACTCACCATAGCAAAAGAGCCCTCAGGCATAATTCTACATAGTAGGTATTTGCAGTATTAAATATTCAGTATTTTTTTCTTTTAAAAGCATATTTTTTACAATTATCATAAACTTCCCTGCTAAGCCATATTTGGGATTGCATTTAACCTTGTTTTTTTCCAGGTTGTCAAAACTAAGTCTTTCCAATATATAAAAATACTCAGTTGATATGGAAGGGAATTTTTAAGTAGCATCTTCTGTCTGAGCTTACATCTAAGTGTTCTTTTTATATAATGTAGAAGAGTGAATAAATAGGTAAATTAGTCCAAGCAATAGCATACGTCCAAGATACTCATGAACATTCATGATTTTAAGCCATTGACTGTTTGTTTGGGTCAGTCTGATCTATACATTTCATATATTCTCTTGTTTTACAGTCACTCCAGTATTCATACTGGAATCAAACATACACATTTAGAACCATAAAAAACCTCAATTATAAACGCAGGTCCATATATTGGCCACATAATATCTATTGCTAAGTTTGAGTCATGCTTGACCTTTATTTATATGGCTAATTTCAGTATGCATATTATGCACTGGTTTGAAAATTTACTTTCAGATTTCCTCTGTCTTTCAGATACCATATTAGTTGGATTTAGGAGCAATAAGAATTATCATCTTTGAAACTAAAGACCTGCTAAACAAGGATATGGCTTGGGTACAATTCCACCAGTGACAGCAGAACTTGTGTACACTCTCCAGTCAGAATGAGTAACCTTTTTCAAGGATGTAAGTCATGAATTTTGAATGCCTAATGTATAGAAGAGTAGTTTAACTTACAGCAGAAAATACCTCTTTATGGTAGCTCATAAATTGCCTCATTGACAAATTTCACTTTCCAAATTAAAAGTGTGTGAACAGAAGCCATCTTCAATACAGCTTTTTTGGCGTGGCTACTTTTTTCACAGGATCACAGAACAGGTCAGGTTGGGAGGGACCACAGTGGATCATCTGTTCCAACCTCCCGGCTCATGCAGGGCCGTGCTAGAGCACATGGCTCAGAATTGTGTCCAGAGAGTTCTTGAATATCCCTAGTGAAGGACACCCACACCTTCTCAGGGCAATCTGTTCCAGTGCTTGGTTATCTGCACAGTAAAGCTGTTCTTCCTCATGTTCAGAAGGAACTTCTTGTGCAGTTTCTGCTCATTGCTTCTCGTGCTATTGCTGGGCACCACCAAGAAGAGCCTGGCTCCATCCTCTTGGCACCCTGCTTTAGATACTGGCAAACATTGATGAGGTCCCCTCTCAGTCATCTCTTCTTGAGACTGAACAGGCTCAGCTCCCTCAGCCTTTCCTCCTAAGAGAGGTGTTCCAGTCCCATAATCAAATTTGTCACCCTTCCCTAGACCCACTCCAGTTCTGAGCCCAGAATTGTCTCTTTTTCCCCTCTTAGAATTTATGAAGAAATACTGCCACTGATCCACTGAATCAGAAATTAAATTTTCATAATAACTAATTATTCATTAATTTTATCATGGATTTAAAACTTTAATGACAGCACATTCCAGGTGACCAGGGTACTGCAGGCCAGAAGAGAGCAAGGATTTTGTCAGCAGAGCAGGGCAGGAACAGAGGTGATGGCTGGGTCCCACCATGAGTTGAGATCAAAAAAGAGAAGTCTCTGGTGTACCATTCTCAAATGTTCTTCACCTGTGGCCTCCTATCCATCTGTAGCAAGGAGTGGAAAATAGTTAAGTGTGATCCTACTAGAAAATTGATATGGAGATTTGAATCTTTCCTAGTATTGGCTTACATTGAGATGATGGTAATTTGTTTTCATAATGTAAAGTCATAGACAGAGACATTAAGTCAGAGAATTTACACCTTTGTAAATATATAAAGCTGAGCTCTGATTCACAAGTTCCTACTCATTTTAATTTGCTGACGGCAGAGGAAATTGTAGGAAGGATAAGATGGTTTTATTTGGCAAGTTTCTTTTCATTAAATTCTCCTTTTAGAGTAAAATATAAACATCTGAAATTGAAATCCTCATTATAGGTATAATTTTATTACAGTAGCAAACAGTGAACAATATTGATGCTGCATAAGATAAAGATGAACCTCTCTCTAAGGATCTTATTTCAAAATTTCAGTCTGTAATGCTGGCTCTTACACTATCCAGTTCAATTCATCCATCGCCTGCCATCATCTTCATGTGCTCTGAAATTGCACCAAAGTATAGCTGGTCACAAATTTCACACTTACCACTTCAGACAAGTGAAAGGTCAAGGGCTTACAACAGTTGAGCAGCTCCTTATCAGTACCACAAAGCACAGACAGGCATGAAAGTGACTGCAGGTCAGATCAGCTGTAATTTACACTAACTGTGTAAGTCCACACAAATCCATCCCACTACCCTCACACAGCAGAGTATGTAAGTTTGAGCATTGCTCACTTGTCTCACTTCTCATCTGCTCTGTGCAATGTTGCAATCAAATACACAAGCACACTTTCATTTAGTGCCATTCTTTTGTTTCCAGAATAAACAAGCATTAAGTAGCTCTTCCAATAAAAAGTGTTTTCATATTTGGAGGTACTTAGTTCAACTCCTAAGACAGAACTGAGATTTAAACCAGCCAGCTAACAGAAGGAAAATCAAGAGATGAAACTAGAAGTAGTCTAGTACCATTGTTGAAAATACTGCTAAAGAGAAAATATAAAATTACATATTCAGTACATTCTAAAATCTGAAAAATAGGCATTGTGTCTCATTGTGTTCAATGAGAAATTACTCAGTCTTGGTCTGAATATTATAATATAGGACAAATAAAACCTAAAATATGCTGATTGAATTCCCTCGAATCATATTACCAGATCCCATTTCAGCAGGCAACACTGGATTTATGGATTTTTGTTTACAGGAAGCTAACAGTGTAGGACTTCTATCATCATTTTAACATTTGCAAGTGAAACGACTGAGTTTTGTACATCTCCCAGATAGAGAGAAAAAGCAAATTAATATTGATGACTTAGCTTTCATTCCTGAATAAACTAAAAACAGTGACTGAACCTAGGGAAAAAAAAAAAAAAGAAAGAAAACCAAAACCAGAAAAACAACAAACCACCAACTTCTGATGTGTAGGTACTTTACAAGTTGGTTTTGTCCTACAAAGGCCTCAGCTGCAGATTCACCATCATTCTTGGGCAAGAAAAAATTAAAATCTCTTTGTCCTGAAATAAATCCCATTAATCTATTTTATTATTTTTATTTAAACTGGGTCTGTTAATGTTCCAGTTATCAATTAATTTCTTTCCTGAATTAATTGTCATGTTTTAAAAGGAATTTAAATATATTATGTACACAGAATAACAGTTTTTAAAAATAATCCCTTTTTGGGTACACCAACCCTTTTGTTTGTTTTCTAAATTTGACACTGCAGTCAAACAACTGGTTTTCTTTCTTGCATGGTTTACCAAACAGCACAGTTCAGCAAATCAGTTTATTCCTGATTAACAGAATCCCTTTTGTGGATATCCTGTTGTCACTATCAGTGGCCTACTAGAAATATACAATAAACAGCATTTGTGCAAGCAGTTCCATAGTTATTATTATTAGACACTATAAAATTTTTCAAACATTTAAATAACTTTAAATGTTGTGATATACCAACAAGTTAATTTTTACATAAGCCATGCAAAAGGCACTTCAATTATTTTTTAAATGAGAATGAATTATTTCCCCATATCTAAATTACCTCTTAGTACAAATAACAATAATAGCTTAAACTTTCAGTGCTAAGGTCTGGTAAAAAGGGGTTTAGAGTCAGTTGCAATTATTGGCTTAGTATGCACCCCATTGAGTCTGTCCATTGCATAACACTTAAACATTCTGTTTAAGCAGAATATATTTATTTTGTCTTGAACACAGAAATTATATTGAGATTTCTTCAGATGTGATGTTGTCATAGACTATGCCATTGTATCTTTGGACTATGCATTACAAATCAATAATGATGAATCTTGGCCTTTTATGTCATTGGACACAATTGGGGAATGTGTAAGAATAGCTACAATGTATTCTGGATATCTACAGATATCCAACAGCTGGAATAGTTGCTGTTGGATATCTGTAGATATCAACAGAAAAAAAACTGAAGCCATCATCAAAGGCAAATCACAATCAGCTACTCTGGCACTGATGTTTGGAACTTGAGGAGTAGTGGATTTTTTAAAGCACCACTGTCCATCTTTCACATCAAAATAGTAGAATAAGTACATGTAGGAAAATATTTCCTAAGAGAACAGCACAAGGATTTGCCCCAGGTTGTTGCTCCACTCAGTGTGAACTTGACTAAAATTCAAATTGTGAAATAATAAATTTGACATTAATTAAAAGTTTATTCTTTGCCTCCCAGTGCGTGCAGTAACTTAAAGCCAAACACCAACAAACAAATCGGCAGCTGGTGTTTTACTCTGTGAGGTGTTAGCTGCCTGGTCTCACAAAATGAAACATTCATTTGATTTGTCTTAAGTATGTAAGTTAATCCAATATGCAAAGGCCTTATGACTTTGCTTTCAGAATACTGAAACTCCTTTTTCTTGAAATTTCATCAAGAGTATACATGCTCATTACTATGTATTCATCTCTGCTAAGTCAGATGAGGAAATTCAGAATAAAAGTTGCCTTCAGAAATTCCCATATGGGTTTGAGTAACAGCTGCTATAGCAGAAGCCAAGTGGCACACTCAGCTTTATATAACACTACCTACATAGTGCTTTCTGTTCCAGGGTTGCTTTCATTTGTTCACTTCCTTGCAACAAGTACACTGGTCCCTTTGGTTAGAACATCCAAAGGAATTTCTTCTTTCATGAAATTGCATTGCTAATGGCTTCTGCAGTAGTCCTGATGTCCAGTGTTATTAGAAGTTTATTTGAAAAGTTTGGTCACTAATTTCATCTTCAGCAACAAAATAATTTGAAAATGTTATCTATCCTTCATATGACACTGGTTGAATACCAACCTAATATTAAAAAGATAGTCCAAAATCTACCAAGAGCATTTAACGCTGTCCAGAACATGTAATTTGCCTGACAATGTTTCATTGTTAGATGATAAGTCACAAAACTAAAACCAGTTGCCCAAAATGAGACTTAAAACAGAAAAAAAAATTCTGCTTTAGTAAGACTTGGCAGTGCTCTGTATGTATTCTTCTTGCTTGTTGGATATGCACAGGAGTGCATCAGTGACATCCTGGCTTTCTAACACCAGAGGCTTTCCCACAGAGCAAAGCAAGGGCTTCTTACAGCGCCTTTTCACTGAGGTTCTGCTGAAATGAAAGGCTTAGCTGGTTCCATCCATGTGAGTCATGCCCACAGGCCCTGAGAAGTGTTCTGGGACACTGCCCTTCTCTAAGGCTCTTAGGCTTATTTGCATGAAGTTGTCCAATCTTAGCCAGGAGTTTTTTGCTAACGTAGATTATCAGTTAATAATAACGTAGATTATCACTTACTAGTGAGGAACAAAAGTTTGTATATTTCAAAATGACAATGGAAAAAAAGGTAATCCAAATTCCCAATGCTAGTGTGTTTACAAATAAATTCCATGTAATTTACAGCTAGAGATATCCAAATAAGTTTGTTTAATAGTTATCCCAAAATATACTGCAAGGCAGAGTTAAGATTATTCATTTTCTAAACCAGTTGTAATTTTTTAACCTTATGCTAAATTTGTAATCTTTTCAGATGAACTGCAGGTATAATTGATCTTTACAGTGTGCAGGGGTCATAAGACACCATGCATATCTGCAGCTCCCCAGTGTGTTTTCTGTGGGGACAAGATACAAAAAAAATCCAATTTCTCTCAATTCTGCTGCCTACACAGATGTGTCACAAATCTAAAGAATGATGATGGATTGTAATTTACTATACAAAATGTCCTCTCTGGGTTAAGTGAACTATTAACATTTCCTACAAAATCCACAAAGCATCCCTTTCCAAGTGGAAAACAGACTTGAGTTTGCCAATACTAAATTAAAGTGCTTCAATTAGGAGACTGTCACTTATCATAACAACATGGCAGAATATAACAAGCTACTACAGAGAGGGTCTGAGGCAAGAAAATAAGTACTTAAGTAGAGTCTTTCAAAGGTAATAGATCAATACATATTAAAGTTTGCCAGCAGTCTAGAACTGTAGGGGAAAACTTAAACAGGAAGCAAGTGTTGTTTTTGAAAGCTTCTCTTTTACAGGAAAATTCTAAGTGCTGTCTCTGCTGTTTTCACAGTAATGCTTTGACTACATGCTTAGCTCCCAGTACCATGCATTAACCTTATTTACAGTTTTCATCAGGGGCCAGAGGGGCCCCTAAGGGGAATGGAGCCAGGGGTCAGCAGGGCAGGGGTCTTGTCAGGCAGGGGCCACCCTGAAGAGGGCAGGCCCAGAGATAGTAGCTAGGCCCAAGCAAAAGTTGCAATCACCAGGCAAGGTCATGATGATGAAGCAGGTCTGAGGTCAAGCCAGGAAGTCAATCTGCAGGTCAGAGTCAGGTCCAGGGATTTCCAGGCACACCCCAGGTTCAAGCTGGGAAAGCAGTTCCTGGGGTCACTAGACACATTGAAAGTTCAGGCTGGGAAGGCAGGAGCATAGCATCAGCTGAGCTGAAAACCAGCACTCCTCCAGAGAAGCTTAGGAAAGAAACAAACACTCAGGGCTGAGCTTAAGTAGATCATCTGGAATTGTGGGTGTGTGTGGAGATTCCAACTGAGGCAGGCCAGGGCCATTTTGGCTATCAGTGCACTCAGGCACCTTGGCTACGGGCTGTGTGTTACCTAAAATTCTGCTACCTCCTGTGTTTATTACATCTGACAAATATTGTTCACCCTTGTGCTAAGGTAGGAATATTTTAGCTGGTTTTGCTAGGTTTGCTCTGAAGCTTGAGTACTTAGCTAGATTCTGTTGGGGGGTTAAAAGAAGTCAATTTTTTTTCACACAGGAAAGCCTTTTTCAAAAACAGTCCTAAAATCTGCATCTAAAATTTCTTTCTCTGTTCTGTTTAAATAATCAATGAAATGGTACAGACTGGAAGGACAAAATGAGAAATAGACATGACCAGACAGAAGCAGTTGTAAGTCTTGGACCCAGACACTAAAGGCAGGATTTAACTGTCTAAACACAAGTACTTTCCATTTGAGGTGCCCTAGAGTATCCAAAATATCCACACATATGATCTTTGCCAACAGGCTTTAAACCAGGTATGTCAGGGGGTGGTGATGACAGCTTGCAGATAAGTGAGGGAAGAGCAGTCCAGGCAGTAAATACATGGGACAGCGTGACAGGAGCAAGAGAGCCCTCAGGAAAGATAAGACAGGTTAAAAGAAGGTTTGCCTCAAGTGTTTGTGCACAAATGCACACAGTCTGGGGAACAAACAGGAGGAGGTGGATCTCTGTGTGCAGGTACAGAACTGAGGCAGCACAAGAATAACTGAGATGTGGCAGGGCCTCTACATTGTAAGGAACACACAAGTTCTTCAGGAACAACAGGCAGCAAGGACAAGGAAGAGGGGTTCTGTCTATGCAAGGAAGCAGCCTGGATGTATTGAGCTCTTTTGTGGAACAGTTGGTAGAGTGATTGAGAGCTTGTGAGCCATGATCAGAGGAGAGGCTGGGAAAAGCAACACTGTAGTGGGAATCTGTTACAAATCACATAGCCAATATTGGGAAATAAAGTTTTCTTTAAGCAGCTCAAAAAAGTCACCAGATCGCTAACCCTTCTTCATACAGATTGACGCACCAGCACTGAAAGATTCTGGAAAGGACCTGAGGGTCCTGGTGGGCAGTAGTCTAAGTGCACTGGGAGATTTCAACAGGAGTGTAGCCACTAGATCAAAGCGTGGTAATTCCCCTCTGCCACTTTTTGAGGCTGCCTTCAGTTTTGGGCTCTCCAGCACAAGGAAGATGCTGGTAAATGTCAGCAAGTCTAGCAGAGAGCTACCAAGATGGTGAGGAGGCTGCAGCACGTCTTGTCAGAACGTGGAGACACTGTGCTTCTTTAGAGAGCAAGATTGTTTAGGGAAAGTGTGGGGTGTCTAGTAGCAGCTTTCTGATACCTAAGAGCTAATTTTTAAGAGGGCAAACACAATTTCTTTGCTAAGGAGCATGGTGGGTGAATGAGAACTATAAATTGAAATAGGAAAGGTTATAGCTTATAGTAAGGAAAGACTGTTCCACTGTGAGAATAATTGAGCATTGGAAGAGGGGCGCAAAGAAATTATGAAATCTCTATCCTGGGAGGTTTTGAAGACCCCAGCTGGACTAAGTCCAGAACAACACCCTCTGAATGCTGTGTTGATCCTTTTTTGAACAGGGTGTTAGACTGAAGACCTCTTGGGGTTCCTTGCAGCTGGAAAGACGTGCAGTTCTATCATATATGGGATATATGTATATGGTGCAGAAACTACAGGAGACACTAGCCCTTTCTGGTGCTCTTCTGGTGATTATACAGTATAGAGGAAACCCAAAGGCATGTCATATGGCTTTAAGGATTGTGTTTAGGCAAAAAGTCTGATTGACTTTGAAAAATAGCCAAATTACACACTTATCTTCCTACAAGAAGTGAAGTTTATGCAGAGCAGTATATGCCTTCCTCTTCTTTTTTCATCTCTTTTTATCTGTTTTCTCATTTTAGAATTTATTTCAGGGAAGCTTTTCATTGTGGTCTTTTGACCAGATGGAAAGACTTTTCTGGCAATTCCCAACAAGTAAAATTCTCTTTTCAAAATGCTATTCAAATTGAGGAACATCTTTCAGGGTAATATCAGGACATTGCTGATTAATTTCAAGTCTGTACAATAACAGATACCACTGAGGCTAAAAATGGAGAGAGGAGTAAAATGGACTTAAAATGTTCAATCCTATAAGTAATAATCCAGTGGAAAATATAGTCTGATTTATGATACTACTGTGAGCAGCTCACACTCAAATATTTGTACTTCTTTAATTTAAATGCTATTGGGCATGTGGTCATATGTTGCTACATTAAAGTTGTGTCTGATACATTTTCCTTGCCACAGGTCTTGTACAGGTTGAGATTTCATGTTCACATCCCAGTATATACAAGTAAGATGGGTAATTACTTCCAAATTATTTTTGTTATTTATGAAAATATAAAGGAGATAAAATGCAGAGCAGGGATTTTCTAACTTCAACAACTTTAAATAGCTCAGAGCAGGTTTGTTTTTGCTATCTAAATATTATACTCTAGTCCTGCCTATTAAATTCAAACCAAGCAGAAGGAAAGGATGAATTTGCATATCCATTTCCATTCAGGTTATGGACTTTTAAATCCATGTTGCTTGTGTCTATAGGCTAATGAGTGCACCATTATAGAGGAGACTTAGTATGTCACTGCATTTGGAATGTCCAGATTTTTGCTCGGCATATAATATTTTGAGAGCCATTTTTTTCAAGCATAGTGTAATAGGCTTTAACTTTGCTAAGCTTTTCTGCCAGGCCTCCAGTGCCCTGCTGTTCTATTATATTGAACTTGTAAGCAGGATGCTCTGCCAGGCTCACCCAGATTACTGCTGCAATAAGGGCCCTGCTGAGTGACTAGTGTCATGATAAGTGCTAGGGAGGGAGTTCACCATCTTGGCATACTGTTCTCATCTTATTAAATTCAGCTTTGTGGAAGCAGGGAGTCTGCCTCTCGGCCTCACTGGCTCTGGCTCAGTCCAACTGCTACTGTCAGACAATATGAAAATAGGAACCACCACAGCTAATGGCAGGTGCTGCACCACCATAGCTGAGGAAAAAAAAAAGAGAGATTTTTCTTTTTTTCTTTTTTCCTTTTCTTTTTTTTCAATAGGTACTTGACTGGATTGATTAGGAAACATTTAGGTATTTAATAATATTATTATACCCTTCATACCCACAGATAATTGCTGAGATACTGTTTCTTTTTGCTCTATCCACTTTATATAGATTCCTTTGTTCTTGCTTGCTTACTTACATTAAAGAAATGTAATGTAGCAAAGTCCCTGGAATGGGTCTGATACCATTCAGATTTAGTAAAGGATGGTGTTGTAAAGATATAGTCCTGACATCCCTATTCAGACAAAACTCTCTACTGGATCCTGCCTGGGAAAAAATTCCCAAATTCCAGTCTTGGATTATTGCTGGAGGTGAAGTGAGTTAGCTGTTCATCTCCCCTAAACTCAGTAACCCCTGCTTGCCTCAATCTCACATTTCTTTTAAAAATCTAACTATTAGTTTTGGCTGGAAGATTCAGAAACTTCCCAGTGCCCTGAAATGACCAGCTGTGATCTGAGTGTAAGCTATGCTGCTGAATGCAGCAGGAAAAGTGCAACATCCGTAGAGAGGAGAGAGGGAACAAGGGAATATCTGTTTGCAAGCCATACCCATGGAGAGAAAGAAAATTAAAATCACTCATTTTGTAGTATGAATTGCACTAAAACACACCCTTCTTCTGAATCAGAGGGTATTTGACCATCTATTTTTGAGCCTAAGGCTCTTTTGAGCTACAACTGAAAAAGAGTTTTCCAAGGGCTTTTGGAAGGATGGATAAATTACTTCTGCACCTGCTGGTGTGTGAGCACATATAGGCTCTTCCTTGACATCAGCAAATACCTTGTTTCTCACTGTTCAACAATAAATGTTCAAATAAACCCCATCATTGTCACTTCAACATTTTGCAAATTGAACATGAACAACACATGCAGTAACCTTTCTGACAGAAATATCGACAAGGTCTAGCTACAAAAGTCACCTTATAGCAAAACCAAGTTGGGATCAATAGGAAATCCAGGTTTTCAGCTGCGTTTGTGGTAGGAGTTGCTAAGTCTGGCAGGTTGCATTTCATCAGCACACTTGTTGGCCATGTCAGTCTTCATAAGAGTGACAGGTTTGATTAGACTCTTTGAGAGAGGCTGATTCAGAAATTCAGACAAAATAACCTCTTTCTGCCAATTTGCAATACCACATTCACAATATCCATTCCAGACTCATCAAAGCTAAGGAATAAAGGACTTAACATGTTAATCCCCCCCTGAGAAAATGAATAAGAAAATTATGTCTCTGAAAAGTGTGATTTTTTACTTGAAAAAGAAGAGTGGAGAACTATTAGTGGAACTGACTACCATGAATGTTGTGTGTCAGACCTTTCAAACCCCAGGCAATTAGCATGCCAGAGAATTCTTATCAAAATTTGAGGGCAAATGAAAGGATGAAGAAAATCTATGTGATCATGTTGATATATAAGGCAAGTCTAATTTGTTTACAGCTGTTCTTCGTTTCTATATCACATTTAAAGATGTAATTTTTTAAGGTTTTCAAGTGTTTCTTCTAAATGACAGTTTTTTCCTTTTTTTAAATTCCCAGGTCTTTCTTATTATTCTGACTCACTATGCTGTAACTGGGGGGAGCAATGGTAGAGTGGTATTTTTTTGGCTCTGATCACTGTGATCCACACAAAGTAAATTGCCAAGAAAAAAATTATTCATTTAGAAGAGGTTTGAACTTTAACTTTCCTCTTTTTTCCATCTCTTTTACTATAGCCTTAAAAAGTTCTGTTGAAATTCAGAACATGGCAGCTAACGAGTGAATTGCAGTGGAATGGCTGCTGGAAATTGTCCAGAGGAAGCGTAACCAAGAGGTAAGTAGAGAATGCTAACAATTTGAAGTTTTGCACTGTATGAAATTGGTTTTATTTTGTTTTACTTTGATAAAAAAACAAAGATCTCAGGCTTAGATCTTTGCTACTGAATCCAGGCTTGGAGTCAATAAATGTGGGATGATTGTGGCATGATTCTGGAAGTATTTTATGAGGAATGCATGGAATCTACTCCAGCTTAGAGATGACATTGATCTCTAGCCATTGTGCCTGAGAACATGGAACAAAGAAAGTGTTTGTTGCTGCTAATCAAACAGATTTATTTTTGGTTTTCATGCTATAATTTAAGTGATTCAGTGGGGAGTTGCTCTTCTGTCAGATTCTGAGGGATTAAGTGGCCTTGGGACATGACCTTTCTTTGTGAGACACAACATGAATTCAGGATTCAGTTTTTCAGATTTTTCTTCATTGTAATAGGGAAGAAGAATGCCTCTGAGATATTCCAACTGAAAACAAAATTGTAACAGGGTATCAGAGTTAGAACCACTCTTCTGCAGTAAAGCTGGACCTTGAAACTCATTTCCATCTTCAGTGATTTTGCAGCTAAGAAGTTTAGTGCTTTTAAATTACAACAATCAAGTGAGCAGGGCATTAAGGTGGGCCTATAAAAAAATTCACACTGGTCTTCCATCCATCACATAAAAGCAACATAGAGCACTTTACCAAAGACAATACCTTATCATCACTCTTCAGGTATCCTTTGTCCTGATTAGCTGACAAACTTTTTGCAAAAGGCTTTTGTCAAGTACATCAGATATACACCAGCTGTGTAAACCCAGGCTTGTCTGTAGTATATTGGGGAAAGTTACGAACATAAAAATCTGAAACAACGAGCCAATCATGTAATTGTTTTAATTAAGTCAAGATATCTGTGTTTGAGGTTTTATTTAATTATTTACTGATTTATAACTGTATGAGAAAAGCATTTTTTTGATTTGACAGTCTGGAGGTAAATATACCCTTGCAATATTTGTAGCACGGATGCTGAATTGCCATGCTGACGCAGAAAAGTAAAAGAGAAAAAAAATAATCTATTTTCACTTTCCAAGTTGAATGAAATGTGAAAAATAAACAAACAGCACAGATGGTGAAACAGTTTAAATTTTTAATTCTCTCCCAGTGTTAATCATTTCCAATATTTAAAACAGCATGATAGCAACATATATTAAAATATGTTATTTTATTTAAATAAAAACTTATTAAGCAGATGAGCAATTCACTATTTTCAGCAAAGTCAAATCTAAAAAAAATATTTTTGGAATATAATCAGTTTAAATGTTGCTACATAAATATTAAACAATATGTTCAAATGCTGAATCTGGCAGAATCTTATTGCCGTCTACTGTGGATAGCATATCTGAAAACTTACAGTTCCGTATGTTCATTTCTTTTTCTTTATTAATTTGCCAAGTAAGTGTAGACAAGCAGAACTAGAATTCTCAGTAAGTCTCTTCATTGTTTTTCAGTATTCTCACAAATGGAACACAAATTTTGGAGAGAATCCCAAATGGCAGGTGCTGACACTAAGTAGAGACAGGAACAGCCTTCTTGTTAACATATTATCTACTCCTCACCTACCACTGCTCTATTACAAAACTCATTGACAATGAAAGCTAAATGAACTAACTGAAAACTAATTCAGTACTGTTACAAGTATTTCAGATAGCTTTCTGCAGCTTGGGAGCAAACAAGCAAAGAAATCTTCTCTATGCCTAGCCCTGTTGGATAATATCCAAGCTGCTATATTTTCTTTCTAGAGCAAATTTAAGCATTCTTTGCAAAAGGTGGTGTCCTGGAGTGCTGAACAGGGGAAACAGAAAGACAGATGGAGGAAATCAAATGAATCAGGTACTGCTGCTTGCAAAAGGAATTGAATGAGGTGGACAAATAGTTGATATGACCTTAGTAGAACTATTTTGCTGTGTAACAGATCCATTAATAAATTTTGTAATGTTAGGGTGTTCTATGTGTTAAAATTGATCTAAATAGTCTCATCCCATCATAATCTCTAATTTAGTTCTTTCCGAAGGTTAGAAGGAATATATTAGTTTATGCAGTGTTGCAAGTAGTTAAGGTAATGAAATTTATTTACACATAAACCTTTTCACTGTTCTTCCCTTCCTCCTGTCAAATCCCAGGGTGTGCCTATTGTTCTCACAGTCTGAAGAGCCAAAGAGCTTTTCATGCATAATATCAAAGACAGCTATGTGGCAGTGACTCTGAAGGATATCTTTTTATTTAGAGGTCCCCATGAATGTTCATTCTGATATGTCACTGATTGTGCTGTCAGTTCACAAAACTTTCTTTTTTATTTTCTCCTTTAACTTGAGGATTAAATTTCAGTATTAGTCTGAGGGAGCTAAGATCTCAGTGTTCATACCCTTTTTGGAAACTGTAACTCTGTGGTAGATACCTTGTGAGTTTTGCTGGGTAAATATGAAACTGCAGTGTTAGCTTGCTTTGAGGCAACTGAAATAGAGAGGAGAGGGTGCCTGTACCCCCTCAGTGGGTAGGCACATATTACACTACCAAGATTTTACAAAATGGTTAGTGGCTGAAGGTGTTGTGGCTGGTGGGTGCCACAGCTGAGATAGCTTATAATGAGACTGATTTTTGGAAAATAGCCTTTGAAACTAGGCTTTTAACAACAAGGCTCTAACACTCTCCGATTTCTGGCAGTGTGCTGCCTTGTATTCCTCCTTGATTTTTGTAGCCCTCACTGTGGACCATCTCTGGTGACTATCACAAAGGCCATCTACATTGAATGTTAATTTAAGTGGTACTCGTGATAGATTCACATCCTTTACATAGCAGCCACAAGAGGGGGATGTGGAACACTCACAGAATATTAGGGTTTAGTCCTCTCACAGTTGTCAGTGTTACCGATACTTTCTCTAATTTTTACCATCCATCCACTTTTACCACCTGGCTTATTTTTCTGGAAATCACGGCTTGCAACAGTTTATTTTAGTTCGGAGAAACCTTTAGTGGAACCTTCAGATGGAAATATTCTGTCACCTAAATTTGACCCCCTTTTGCTCTTTAATAGAACAGTTACAGCTGTTTGACACTTTCAGAGAACTGTGCAGCTATCTGAGCACAGAAAAAGGGGTTAATGGAACAACATGGTTTTTATTCCAATAAACAAATTCTAATTGATACATAGGTTGTAATCACAGGAAACCTTTTTTATTTTACAGCAGCTGTGCTATAATGGGCTATTTTAGGGGCAGAGTAATACATACTGTAAAAAATTTGTACATGAGGGCAAAAGGAATAGACAATTGCTTTTGGGGACTGTGTAGATTAGTACATCATTGCACACTAACAAAGTGCTAATTGCTCCTTTTGACCACGGGCCCAGTTTACAGAGCTTTAGCACAAATGTGTCCTGTACACTAAATTATAAAACTAACACTGCATTATTTCTCTCTACAGCTTGCAAATTCTTGCAAATTACTCAGGTTGCAAATCCTGCATTTATTTTGTGGCAGAAATAGTAAAAGCAAACACTACACATATATTTGTATAATTTTAGGATTGTTTTAATAGTGTGTATAATTTCACCAGTAATTTACATCTACTCAGTACGTTAGCCAAAAACAAATAGGTGTGAACTACTTTGAACAGGTTGTTGGTATGGATTTTATAGAAGTTTTAAAATAGCAGCTGTTTAGAATAATTGTCAAGTATTTAATGATCATTTAATAACTGGGAAAAAGAAAACCATGCAGAACAATCTCTCTTCTTTATCTTCATTGGAATCACACTCAGAATGGCTGATGTTTTAGTTCAGAAAAACAGTATGTCACCTCTCTGCAGCTTTTGTAGAAGTCCAGAATTATTTGCTTACAGTTCTTTCCACCCCTCGAACAGAATAGAAAGAAGCATTGCAGCAAGACACATGCAGAGTCAATAGGAGACCTCACTTGCTTGGAAAGGCATAAATCTACAGGTGTCACTCCCATTCTGCTGCACATCATTTAAGCCTTTTATGTACCAGCTCTTGATTTTGTTTTTTGGCTAGCAGGGAAATTTGAAGATTGGGCTTCTTTCATGTATCTCTTTTGGTTCCTCTTGTCTTCTCATGCAAGACTTCTTAGAGGTCTGACAGTCTCTTTATATAAGCAGCCTGGCACTAAGTGAATTTAACATCCACTGTAATTTAATTCTAGCTTTGCAGATTCTTCATTTTGGATCTTAAGAACTGAGTACTAGAGACTGAACCTGAGACTTCAGTCATGTGCTGTAGTATTTGAGATTGGAGCATGTATCAAAGTATTTTACTTAGGAAAAGGTATTTGGTAAGGGAAAAGAAAAGATGCTGTAGTTTTGTGAAAATAACAGACTAACGTATTGCCTAGGTTTTCCTTTCACACATTGCTAAAACAATGTGAATACTGAATAACATAAATTCTACTCTCTAGTCTATTTTTTTAATAAACAAGATGATTTAAAAAAAAAGACTAACTGAAAAGGACAGGTATGTGTCACCATAAGGGCACTCTGTGTCACAAAGCAAGTATGCCTTAGTTCCAGCCAAAACAACCACCCACTCAGGGTACTGAAGGGTAGGCATGCTGTTATGACCCAGATTCAAATGGTGAAAGTAGGAGTGAGAAAATGAAAGTGTTAATAATATTTCAAGCACAGAGCTAATGGGAGGAGCATTTCTGGGATTCCCCTTTCATTCCTATTCTCTCTCAAAAGGAAACTGTGGACTTCCCTCAAAAAAATAAGAAAAAAATCAAAAAGTCTCTTTGGCTTATCACCAAATATTGAATATTTTGACTGAGTGATATGTGGCAGAACTGTGCACCTGTCCTGGCTGGAAATGTATGTGTGAATACTGAAGAGGAATAGATGAATTGAGAAGTATAAAATATTGGAGGACTTGAAACTTTGACTAGTGCTGAAACATTTTTTTGTAAATGGGAAAAGATTTGTCATTTAACATACTGACATACTTCTTTGTTTTGCTGCAGCTGACATAAGTTTGAAAGACAATAAATCTTTTGCAGACATCAACACCAAACCAGCAGCCTACCCCACCAAATAGCTTGCACAATGGCATTTTGGAAAGGATGGAACACATGTTTACCATATTGCTGCAAAAACTCCTTTTTCTTACTCCTTGTTGTGCCTAATTCAGTTCATTCTTATTAGAACAAGCATTTTTATGTTGCTGAATTTATGTTGTGTATTTTATGTGTTATGGAAATACTAAGAATCTGTCCAACTCAGATAGGCTCGGTATGATATTAGCACTGAATGTGATTAAAGAAGAGTTAACATGAGCAAATTCAATTATTTCACAGTAGTTGCTTTTTTAGTTTTTAGTTAAGTTTAATAATTGAGAATCAAAGCTTTATCAGACTCTATCAGCTCCTATGTTGAACAACATTCAGAGATACAAATTACTTGATTCATTGCAAGTGTATTGTAGGGTAGATTCTCTATAATGGAAATAAGGATTGCAGCATCAAACTTTCTGAAAATTTCTGCTCCTATGGAAGTCCTGTATTCAGCCTATTTTCACAAAGTAATTGTAGGACAGTATCTGATAGTCCTCCTTCCTTTACCTTGTTCAAACTTAAGTGGGTTACAGGGCTACCACTCCTTTTTTCTGTTAATGTTTTCTTCCTTTGACGTAGGCAGCTTTTGGGTTGGAAAGAATGAGAATCATTAAGTCATAGAATTAGTTAGGTTGGAAAAGATCATGAAGTTCAACTGCCAACCCAGCACTGCCAAGTCCACCACTAAGCCATGTCCCCAAGTGCCACATCTGCACATCTATTAAATACCCCCAGGGATGAGAACTCTACCATTTCCTGGGCAGCCTGTTTCAGTGCTTGGGAAACCTTTCAGTAGAGAAATTTTTCCTAATATCCAATCTAAACTTCCCCTGGCACAACTTGAGGACTTGTTCCTCTTGTTCTATCACTTGTCACCTGGGAGAAGACACCGACTCCCACCTGGCAACTCCCTCCTTTCAGGCAGCTGTAGAGAGCAATAAGGCCCTGAGCCTCCTTTCCTCTGGCCTGAACACCTCTAGCTGCCTCAGCTACTCCTCATAAGACTTGTCCTTCAGAACCAGCTCTGTTACCTTTCTCTGGATGCACTCCAGCCCCTCAATATCTTTTTTGTAGTGAAGGGCCCAAAACTGAGCACAGGATTTGAGGTGTGGCCTTACCACTAGTACAGGGGGACAATCACTGCCCTGCTCCTGCTGTCCACACTCTTTCTGATACAAGCCAGGATGCCATAGGCCTGCTTGGCCACCTGGACACACACACTGGCTCATGTTCAGCTGGGTGTCAAGCAGCACCCCCAGATCCTTTCCCATCAGGCAGGTTTCCAGCTGCTCTTCCCCAAGCCTACATTGTTCAGTGGGGTTGTTGTCACCCAGGTGCAGGACCCAGAACTTCACCTTGTTGACTTCACACAATTGGCCTTTTCCTATCATTCCAGCCTGCCCAGATCCCTCTCTAGACCCTCCTTACCCTCCAGCAGATCCTCCCCACTTAGTGTCATCTGCAAACTGACTGAGGGTGCACTCGATCCCCTCATCCAGATCACTGATAAAGATACTAAACAAGACTGGCCCCAACACTGATCCCTGGGGAACACCACTTATGACCAGCTGCCAACTGGATGCAACTCCGTCCACCATCTTGGCCCGGCCATCCAGACAGTTTTCTTTCCCAGCAAAGCATGCACCTGTCCAAGCCACGAGCAGCCAGTTTCTCCAGGAGAATGCTGTGGTAAACAGTGTCAAAGGCATTACTGAAGTCCAGGTAGACAACATCCTGGATAACAGCTTTTCACTCAGCCATTAGACGGGTCACCATGTCGCAGAAGGAGATCAGGTTGGCCGAGCAGGACCTGCCTTCCATAAATGCATCCTGATTGGACCTGATCTCCTGCTTATCCTGTACGTGTGATGTCTGTGTCATGAACCAATGACATTTCCCATATTTCCCATCACCAAGGTCAGGCTGACAGGCCTGTAGTTCCCCATATCCCTCATCCAGAACATCTTGTAGATGGGCTTTGCATTTGTTAAGGCCCGGTCAATCAGGACCTCCCTGGTTAGCTGGGACTGCTGGGATATGAGTGGCTTGATGAGCATTTCCATGAGTTCCCTTAGTATCCTTGGGTGGATCCAATCTAGCCCCATAACTTGTATTTGTCTCAGTAGTGTAGCAGGTCACTAACCATTTCCCATTGGATTATGGGGGCTTCATTCTGCTCCCCATTCCCATCTTCCAGCTCAGAGTACCAAGGGAATAGCTGCTCTTTGCTATTAAAAACTGAGACAAAGAAGACATTAAGTACATCAATCTTTTCCTCATCCTTTGTCACTACATCTCCCCCCACATCCAGTGAAGAATGGAGATTCTCCTTAATGGTCCTTTTCTTGCTGACATGTTTTTGGAAACATTTTTATGTCTTTTGTGGCAGTAGCCGGACCAAGTTCTAGTTATGCTTTGGCCCTTCTGATTTTTCCCTGCATAACATACTTGCAGTCCTCCTGATGTGTCTGTTCTTTCTTCCAAAGGTCATAAGCTCTCCTTTTTTTTCTCCTAATGACCAGCCCTTTGTTCAGCCAGACCAGTCTTCTCCCCTGCTGGCTCATCTTTTGGCACAGGGGAACAACCTCCTCCTGCATTTTGAGGTTTTCCTCCATGAAGGATGTCCAGCTTTCCCAGACTCCTTTGTCCTTCAGGACATCCTCCTTAGGGGCTCTGTGAACCAGGCTCCTAAACAGGCCACAGTCTGCTCTCTGGAACTCCAAATCAGCAGTTTTGCTGACCCCTTCCTAACTTCTCAGAGAATTTAAAACCACCATTTTGTAATCTCTATGCTCAAGCCAGCCTTCAGCCATCATGTCACCCACAAGTCCTTCTCTGTTCTCAAAACAAGAAAAGTCAGTGTGTGCTTGGTTGTTTACAATATTTAGAATGATTTCAATAAATATGACTTTTGTGCAAAATACAGATGATTTATTTACATTATCATTGTCTCTGCAAGTTGTGCTTGCAGAGAGACACTCCCTTAAGATAGAGCATAAATTAATTAGAAGTGGGGCTCGGGGGTGACTCGTTAGCCTCTTTTCCTCTGAAGCTTTTCAGTGTTTGCAGGAGAGGGTGATGGAAGGTTGAGGAGGAGGAGGAGCAAATTATCTCCTTTTGTGATCCCTCTTGTGAAGGCTTTTTCTCCCACTGACTGAGCACAGATATTGAAAGTCTGTTCTATCTCCCAAAAGTCTGATGTCAACATCAGATGTCATCCACAGCAACAGCAGCAGCAGCTGCTGTGACAGCAAAAGGCAAACAGTGCAAGACGTAGCCAAAATGCTGAAGTCCCTGCTTCCCTCCTCAGGGCTAACAAGGCACACAGAGACCTATATTCTGAACTTGGGACACAGCTGTTAAAAGCACTTTAGTTTTCCAACCTGTGTTTCTGGAAAACTTTGTGATTGCAAGTGGTTTGGACAAGTCTGGCTTTTGAAGCAAAGCAAAAACTGAATTCTATAAGTTTGAACGTGTAACAACTGAGTAAGAATGGCAGAATTTCACACCTCTTAGTTCAGATTTTCAAAAGAGGCAAAATAGTGTTCCTGGTATTTTAAGTCAGCTTTGTAAAAAATAAAATAAAATAAAATAAAATAAAATAAAATAAAATAAAATAAAATAAAATAAAATAAAATAAAATAAAATAAAATAAAATAAAATAAAAAAAAATAAAATAAAATAAAATAAAATATGGATGGAATTAAATTAACCCTATAACACATCCCATTAAACCATTAAAAAATTGCAGCTGCATAGAAATTTTCATTTGAAGGGACAGTTTGAAAATGGTTCAGTTCATGTAAAGGCTATTTATTAGTCTCATCACACTTCCTGGTACAGTGGAACTGTTAGTAATATATAGCAGTATTGGAAAACACTTTGAAATTACCCTTATCCAAGGACTGGAGTGAGTTGCCTTACAGTAGGTTGTCATGCTGTTTCTTTTTCTTCTTTTTTTTTCAGCTACCATCTGTGCTCCAGAATTTTGGTTTTCATTAAAGCAAAAATCAGCTGTAAGGGTTTTGATCTCATTCACATTAAAACCCCTTGGAACAACTGAGAACTTGATCATATAGTTACAAAGAAAAACTTTGTAATTCCATTCCCTTCTTTTCCAGTTTATATGTGACCCTCATCAGTTTAAAATCTATCAGTGCTGGAACTGTATAAACCAAATACCAAGCATTGTAATGAAGCTGTTTTGCCCTTCTGCAAGCTTGCAGTTGTATCTCTGAGAAATAGAAATGCCCCATTAATCTCATTGCAGTATCAGCCTGGAGATCTAATGCCATTAACTTAACTGTCAACTTCATTAACCATTTCATTGTTTATTGAAGTGTATGGCATTAGGTGTATAGAGAATGGCACAGGTTGCTTTATGCAGTAAACATGAGTAACTGGAGAGATAAATTACCATCAGTCTGAATTGCTAATTAAGGAAAAATCTAAAATTTCCTGTGATAACTCTAAAAATGTGTTTATTTTAAATTGGTTCGGTTTGTGGGTGGGCTTTTAGGAACATTACTGTGTTTTTCCTATCCTTGTGTTTGTATCATTTTGAACTGTTAAGAACTCAAGTGCAAAAAAACCCCCAAACCTTACTAGTAATAATATTACACTGATGCCATTATTCAAAATGTTGGGGAAACTTGTTAGTGGGTCAGATGTTGGTTTTGTAATTCATATCAAAGAGGCCACCTGGCTGTGCTGGTATCAACATATCTCTAACTTGTTACTGGTGCTCAGAAAGTGATGGCCTTGTGAATTGTTACAAGAAGAACTGTATATTGAAAAACAATCCATGAATTTTCTTCTCAATGTTGGCATGTTTGGGAGGGATGGGGATGGAGTTTAATCTAAGTTGTTTGCTTGCTGTTTGTTGATATTGGTTTCCCATTCAAAACCACAGTCTTCTTACTGTTCCAAAAAGATTATTTAAATGGCATTGGCAAAACCAGGCTCAGTATAACTCCATGAAAATGAAAGTCTTTTTATTATTCCGAAAGTTTGCATTCTGAAATTGTTTACTCTTTTCTGGATAGCACTCATTTGGATCTCAGATATTTCCTTTCTGAGTTTCTGAGATTTGGGAGGCAGGAGGGAAGGTCTCTGTTCAAAATACTAAGCAGGAATGACCTGATTTAAATTGCAAAAACTGAGACTTACGAAGCCCAACTCATGTTTGCACAGCCCTTGGAAGCAATATAATTGCTGAGTGTAACATAATTGTTAATTATTTGGCTTCAGGCAAGATAAAAATAGCAGTGTGCTCACACTCTTCATTGGTAGGAGACATCAGGAATCACAAGATTTTTAAAATACTGTACTGTATAGGCCAGTTAACAAGAAAAAAAAAGGTGTGGGGGAGAAATCCTGGGATTCTGAAACATGACTCTGCTAAAGCAGTGTTTTATGGGAGATTTGTGTGATAACTTAAGGTAAAATGCTCATCAATAAGCTTCATTTTGCCCTGCAAATGGGCAATAGCAGTCCTGCTGGCATTAGTTAAAGATTGCAAGGGAGGTTTATGAGTAGGAAACCATTCAGAAGATTGTTTTTCCTTTACTAATACAACAGAGAATGATGGAACCAACGCTGGTAAAAGGAAAAAGAGCTTTGAGAGCAGAAGCATCAGTCAAAGAGGTGGTGCAGGTCATTCAGTTTCCAAGTAAATCCCTTAGAAACTGGTGAAATTGGTGAATAATATTTTACTGAAATGGTCTCTTTAGAGTTGTCAGCAGAATAGGGTGGGATATTGTGGTGCCAGCCACATGCTGCAGGTGCAGTTCTTCCTGAGGCTGTCTAACTTCTTGCCAAATGAAGACTAAAGAAGTAAAAGAGGCTTAAAGCTCCTGAATCTCCTTGCTAACCTACGACAGAGATGTTCTGGGGTGAAATGCTTATTCAGTTAAGTCAGTGCCAAAGCTCCAGCTGCCTTCAGTGGGAGCTGGGTTTCATCCATGTTTTTTGCCCTTAGTAAAGGAGACACCATGAGTGCACTGAGGCATCTCTGTGGGAATCACACTTAGTTGTGGCTGGGCAACATCTGATCAACATGGAGCTGTGCTGTTTACCTGGCATCAACACCCATCTTGTGTTAGCTCATGTGTTATCTTTCATTTTCCCTGCTCTGCAGCTCTAACAGAGCTCACCTGCCCTGAGAAAGTCAGAGTTTGCTCTGGTGTGGTCTCCTGTGTGGATTCTGATCCACAGAGATGGAAGGGGTTTGTGTATCATACTCACCACTGTGCCACAGAAAATTATTGCAGGTTCTATTTGCTGTGGACATGGACAGACCTGGAGTTTTGCTACCATAGTTGCTCTGGTCTCCAAAGGGATTTTTAACTTTCAGCCCATGAGTATCTGCAGGGCAGGAAGAGATGATATGAAATGATACCCAGAAATGATTTGGTTCCTCATCTATACACCCCAGTGCAAAATGAAATAGTGAAGAAAAGCAATTTTCATATAGCTGTTATAATTGAGAGAGGATATCATTTCACACTATCAAATCCCTATGGAATTGTCAGGCCTTATATTAATTTGGTTTTTATCACACAGAACACTATGCACCAGTATAAAATAAACAACTTGGTACTTTGAAAGGAGTGGTACATATGACTTATTTGTGGGTTTCATGTTGGAGATATATTTTTTTTTTTTTGTATTGGAGGTAGTTTCATATGCAACACTTCACCTGCATCAAATGACTCAGACCTAATACAGCAACCCCAGTGAGAAAGCTGCTTGGTAAATGATGACCTGCCAGAGACATATTGATTCAAAGCAGTTTGAGTACATCTTATGTGACTCATGATTTCATTCACTGTCTCTCTGCTGAGTCTAGCATGTGTGCAATATAAAAATGTTATTTTGCAAAGCCTTTATAGATCTGAGAGATATTTAGCAGCACAAATTACAAATCCGGTGGAAATCTCTTAATGTAGTTACTTTTGTTATCTTGTAGCTTGTCAAAGATTAACACAAATCCAACACAATGCATGTGTTCAGTTGCTAATATGTAATTTTTTTATGGCTGGTCAATGTTATACCTTTTGTGGAAGCTTCACAGGGATCTTTCTCTTGGGCATAGTAATTCTAGCTGCTCTCAACTGGTTTGTGTCACAGCCTTGCAGTTTACTGCATTTATCAAAGGAACAAAAGGGAAAGTAGCTAGAACTCTGCATTGCTGATGGGTTTACTGAAATGGGATATTCAGGGGAGCTTTTGATATTTTTCCTCTCTTTTTCTACTGTACAGTGGGACTTAGAATATTTAGCTGTTACTTTAGAGATATTTATAGTTCAAAAAAGACTCCCTCAAATTTAGCTGTCTTTTATATGCAGAAATGTATGTGGATGCTTAAATACCGGTGGAGTCATAGATTAATCAGATCAAATAGCTATAGACCTTTAAATAGTGCTGAAGTCAAATATGGCATATATGCCACCTACTAGCCAAGACAGATCAGTAGACGTGAAACAAAAATGACTGATCGACCTGCTGGATGCCATGTTAAAGGAATTGAAATTGAAGTGATGATTTAACAGGGAAACAAACAAAAATAAACTGAGCTTTAATTGTCCTGATACAGAAGGACTGTGGAGAATTATTTGAGAGAAAGAAGATTAAGAGCTGCAAGAATAGACATTATTTGAAATTCCTTTGAGGAACATCAAAAGCAGAGATAATCAAACTCATATCAGAGATTTGGAACATACTATCAATTCCAGAAGATATTCTGCATCATTTTCAGAGACAAGGGTTTCTAATGTAGTGATTAGAAAACTCCATGGGTTCACTCTAGGTTTAGGTGGAAGAACTAATTCCCCAAGTGGATAAATATATCAGCCAGATCAATGTGGCAATGACAATGGGTATTTTAAATGCTAGGAAGAAAAAAAAGACTATTTGTATGAAAGGCAAAATGTGTTAACATAATTTAAAATAGTAGAACAGTTCAAAACTCTTATTTAAACCATGAAATGTAAGTATTTTTCTACATAATCAAGTATATAGCTATAGAAATAGACTCCAGTGGGTGTGTCAGTTCAGTTATTGCCTAAAACATGAAGTTTAAGTAAGTTATTGTGGAAGAAACTGAAGTCCTACTTCTGTGTTGACTCTTTTTAGTTCATTCATGCTGAATTCCCTTGGGATGTGATAGATATAATCTCAGCCACCAGGAAGCAATACCAGCAATAGCACAGTTCTAAGATGCCTGAATTATAAGCCAAGAAGAAAAGAAATTCCAGCTGGCCAAATACAGAAGATACAATTCTGTCGAGTTTTTAGTCTTTATGTCTCTGTTACAAATGAAAGTAGTATAAAGAAAGTCTGCTGTTTCTAGCTCCTGACTATACTAAAATATTGCTCCCACATGAAAATGTTGAAAAGCCTCTCTGCTCTATTAGTGGTATTTTCATTTAATTTTGTTCCTATTTCACGTGCACATTCATAATTCTGTGTTCCAGCTTTGATCACAAAGTATGCCCATCTAGCAGTTAGTTGTCCAGGCCATGTTGCCTTACCTGATTTACAAGAATGTTGCAGAAATTAAGTGGCAGAACTTAAGTGACATTTAATTATGGCATGGGTACTGCTTCTATCCTTGTCTGGTGCTTGTCATAGATGGAAATTAGGTTTGCCTGACCTGATTTAATCTTAACAAATGTATCATAGCCTTTGCTTTTCTCTTTATTAGATCCTGGATTTGTATGTCATTATTAATTGTGCTGAATTAGGCCGGCCAGCTTCTAGGTAGGATCTTCTTGTTGTGTTACCAAAATGAACTTGGGCTATCATGTTTTCCTCCTTGCACATTATTTGCTTGTTCTTTTTTTCTTGCATGGCATTGGAGTCTACACAGCCACATGCTAAGTAAAATTAAGGATTTGTTCCAGCAGAACTAATGCAGCTTTGAGGAGCGGAGTAAAGAGGGAATGGGAGGAATTTTCAGTTTCAGACAAACTGGTTCCTTCACTTGGCTTACCACACAGCTGAAAATAGGAAAAATAACAGTGCTAACACTAGGGAGGTGGACAGATGTGTGGGACAAAGTATGCCTGCCCTGTCCATTGACTGCATACACATATACTGGGTTAAAATGATTATCAGCTTTTCTTTCTGCCCGTACAAGCCAGCATGCTGGTTGCTTATTTCTGGACTTTTGGCACTCTTTATCCTGAAGGTTGTAAAAAATAATTTCTAATGGGCTTAAATTACTTTATCCAGTTCCCTATGAGCTCTAGGCCACAGTGAATTTCACCAGGTATATGTAATTTAGTAAACTCTAATTTATCAAAGTAACTTCTGGCTTGTTCTCTTCCTTCCCTAGCCCGAGTTCTTGCTTTACATCACTGTGTCAGCCCTCTGGTCATTGCTTACCCTCTGAGGCTGCAGCTTCATGTTTGTTGGCTAAATAGTATTCCTGTCCCAGTTGCTCTGGTGTTTGTCATAGGACATCACCCTCCGAGTTGTCCTGGTGCAAGTGGCTGTGAGTCAGTTTTGTGCATGAAATCAGGGAGTTGATCCAAGCTGTAAAAGTCATGCTTTATTAATTGTTTTCTTTCGACCCAAATCCCCGAGGGGAGAGCATGCCAATGAAAACAAGCCAGGGCTTGGGAATACCTTAAGCCACTGACCACTTTCTATTGTAAAACAAGACCCTGCAAAGACTTCAGCAAAACAGCTTTAGACTTACATGATTACAGCTGAGATTAAAATCTGGCCTTGATGTATCCAACCATCTGTTTCCATCACAAGAAAAGAGACTCAGCAGGAATATTTGCAGTTTTGAGGACAGGATTCTGGTTTCATTCCTGTAGTTACATATTACAAATAACTCTATTGCTGGTATTAGAGTTATTTTCTTGTTTATTCCAATGTATAGTATTTGGGAACCTACTCTCCAGAAAATTATAGAAGGAAAGTGCTTTGGGACAGCCCTCAATTTTAGTTTCTCCAGGTTTACACCAACATAACTTCAGTGGACAGCTTTGGATACATACAAATCTACCTCAGAATACGGTGTTTTTTAAAGTCATATGAAATGTATATAATTTTTTCTCAACAGCTTTGGAGGAGTGTACTTTACTGCTATCTTCATAGTCCTAATTAAATGTGACATTTTTTCACTCCTTGAATTTTGCTCATCTCTGAAGTGACCTGCACAGGTAATATATTAAATCTATGAAGGAAAAAACACACAGATAGTGATACTTTTATTTTCTGCAAATCCATTTAAAAACATATAAAATAGAATTGAAAATACATACAGTGAGATTAATTTCAACCAAATTTATCAACCCTTGGGGATATAATCTTGCTGACCATTGTTTGTTGGCAGTTACAGAAAAAGTTTTACTCTCAAAAACATGGAGAAGAATTTTGACTAAGTTTCCACATTTTCTGCTGTTCTTTTTTATCTGTTTCTACATTTTCTGCTGTTCTTTTTTATCTGTTCCTGCTACTTATGTCTGGTGCACAGTGTCACCCACAGATTAATGTCACCACCAGTATGATGAAGTACATACTTCCGTTTCTTGATAAGAATTAAAATAGCTGGGAACTAGTGTTTATAACGCAAGATGGCGGAAAATGTTACTTATCTGTTGACTTAACAGCTAAAAGAATATGGCAAAAGATCAGAGATGAAATTCCCTATTCCTTGTTATACATCTGTGGGCTCATGTTTACATTAAAGGTGATGCACAATTTAGAATGGCTTGGCAAAGTTTTGCCTTTTTGTCTGATTTTCATAGCTCTTTGAACTTGTGAACCATCCTATATATAGGATGTATTTATTCAGTATATGTTTGTTTTAATAGTGTCTTCTTTTTCACTACATCATTCCTCCTCACCTCATACCATAGTCCTGATTTTGGCTCCATTTTAATTTTGTATCTTCCTCCTGCTGTTGAGTAGATTTGCATTTAAAATAATTCATAAATACATCAGAGAAAGAATACCAGGTTTTTGCCACAGTCTCTGCTCTGGAAGCCAAATATTGGGAATATTTACAGATGTTTCTCTCTTTACATCTTCTCCTCCTGCATCATCAACCATTCTTACCACCTTCTTCTGACCACACAGGAACCATCTGTCTTCCTTGCAGGCTTAGCTTCAGTCTCTCTGCTTCTGCAACTTCAGCAGCCTTCTCAAGGCCTGATTCTCTTTTCCTAAAATTTCCTAAAAGGCACCATCAGCAGAGCTGGCTTCTTCCTTCTTTATAGACCAAGACAGATTCTACACTGAATCTCTGCATGCCTCTCAAGGAGTGATACTGCCTAGATCTCATTCTGAAGGAGAATGCTAATTTCACATGGGTGCACATATAACATGACAGAGTGCTGAAAGAAGATACCACTTGTTAGACTGTTAATCCACAGACAATTTGTTTGGTTATTTCTTTTCTCTAATACATCCTAATACCTTGTAAAGCACTGCTGTTTTCAGGATTTTTTTTTTTAATTTGTTGTGGGTCATGGTTGTAATTGATGCAGGTCATGACTGCAATCCAAAGAAGGTAAAAACTATAAGTATTATATTTGGTGTTCATCAGAATGTGTGATCTGTACAAATTTTTCCCATGTGCTATAGTTCTTTTTTTAATAGCTCCAGGGAATTTCCCAGTAGATGTGTGTGGGTTAATGGGAAGATTTTGGTATTTAGGTTATGAGTGTCTGAGTGGTTGTGTATAGAAATGTTGATATGGCATTCAGGTCCTTAACCATGAGTCAATAGAGTCCTGATTAAGGCAAGCTCCATACTGCATTAGTAAAATAAGGCAGCAGGCTGAGGGAAATGATTGTCCCCCACTACTTGGTACCTTTAAAATCCCTTGTGCCAGCTGGTTTCCATTCTGAGGCACTGGGTACATATTGGGGGTCTATACTTTGTTATAGTACTCATGTTATCCATGTATATGGGGAATCTTGCCAATGTATACAAATACCTGAAAGGAAGGTGCAGAGAGAACAGGGCCAGGCTCTTTCCAGTGGTACCCTGTGACAGCACAAGGGGCAATCCCACAGAAACACAGGAAGGTTCCTTTGAGCATAAAGAATCATTTTTTCACTGAGAGGGGACTAAGCACTGACATTGGCTTCTGCTTCTCAGAGAAGTCGTGGTGTCTCCATCCTTGAAGATAGTTAAAGTTATGTGGACACAGCCCTGGGCAACTAACTCTAGGTGGCTGTGCTTGAGCAGTGGACAAGGTGGCTTTCAGATGTCACTTTCTAACTCACAGCCATTCTGTGATTCTGTGACATGCAGGAGCAAATCTATTGAAGAGTCAGAAAGACAATTAGAGAAGCCTCTGTTGTAGAAGGCTGTTGAAAAGAACACAGTGAGGATGAAGGAACAGTGGAAATAGGACTCAGACCAATCATGGAATCTCCATCCTTGGTGACATTCACAACATGATTCATCAAAGGCTTGAGCAGCTTGGTCCAACTTGCAAGTCAGGTCTCAGTGTTGATCTTTTAGGCAACCTTTAAATTGGCCCTCCAGAAACTTAAATTATTCTGATTGATTCTGATTGATTTTGTGTAAAATTTAAGCAAGATTTCCTGCTCTTTGCAGGAAGGTTTTAATGAATGCAGAGATATTTAAAGTAAGATACAATATAAAACCCAAACTGCTGGCAAAGATTAGTAGTATGAATTTATTTTGAGATCTCTGCTATTATTGTTACTTTGCATGGCATTTGTGGAGCAAGAACCAGAGCTGTTGAATGTACTACATTGACATATATGATATGAACAATATCCATTTATAGGTTTTTTTCCATAGGAGTCCCCTGGAAGAGGAAGCTCGGCTATAGGATATGCTGTACAACATGCTGGTTTGGCAAAGTGTTAATACCTCAGACTTTAAAGACATGATGTGAACACAACTTTCAGGAGAAGACTTGGACACTTCTGCAAAAAAAAAAATATTATGGCAGGGCCACCCCCTCCTGCCACTTCAGCTGCTGCTTTTCTACTCTGGCTTATATCCACACTTTAATAGCACATGTGGAGGCAGCAAGTTCCCCTGTAAAAGAATTAGCTTTGGTGGACAGAAGTGTCTTTGCACTGCTTCTACTCAGAAACCTTGTCACAAAAAAAACTCAAGGCAGGATTGATTGAATCAATACTTTCTCATAAGCCTGTGTTAACTCTGGTAGCTAACTATCTACAAGCCAAGGAGGGGAAAAGTAGGTGCTGAGAAGGCAGTTAGTGAAAGTTTGCTCAGGATAAGATCTGGAGACAAGTAGTCATGTTGAATTTGCAACATCCAGCAAACTCACCTTGTCTGCTGAATTGTTACAAGGCTGCTTGAACATGCTGGTACTAACAGTGGGCTGGATAACTTGGACCACATCCAGGAGACATTGGCAGCTGGATGAAAAGAATACAGGATTGTATGCCCACCTCAGGAAACAGGACTCTCTGAATTACTACCTGGTAGCCATTGATGGTTCTGCATGGTCCTTAGCTTCCAAATGTACAGTGGCATTGTTGTCCCTACTATTGCTCTGACTGGTAACTGTGAGTGAAAGCATGAGTAAGTGAATGTGTAACATAAATAGCTATCTGCTATCAATAGTAGCAACTTAATGATCAAAGAGGTATCCTGCATCTCCCCCACTCAAACCCCTATCAGAGAAAAGGGAATTTACAACACTTCTTCTACAACAAATTATAAATATAATGAGACAGGGAAGGGTTGAATGCTGCTGGTTTCCTTGCTTTTTATTTACAGTTAAAAATAGGTGGTACCTTAATTTCAGATGGGATGGAGTTAATTTTCTTCCTGGTAGCTGGTACAGTGTTGTGTTTTGTATTTAGTTTGAGAATAATGTTGATATCACACTGATGTTTTAGTTGTTGCTAAGTAATGTTTACCTTAATTTAAGGGCTTTTCAGTTTTCCATGCTCTGTCAGCAATGATCTGCACAATAAACTGGGAAAGACAATACCCAGGACAGCTGACCTGCACTGGACAAAGGGATATTCCATAATACCAGTATTCCATACCCAGTGTATAAACTGCAGCAGAATGGCCAGGAGGAGCCAGTTTCTGCTTAGGGACAAGCTGGGTATTGATCAGTGGCTGGTGAGCAATTGTAGTGTGCAGAAGTTATCTTTTGGTTTATTCCTCTTTTTTCCCCCTTTCTTCATTACTATTATTGTTGTAGTTGCTATTATATTTTGCTTTATGTCGTTATTAAACTTTTCTTAACCTGTGGGTTTTTCCACTGAGGTGGGGCTTGTGAGTGAGCAGCTGCATAGCACTTAGTTGCCAGCTGGATTTGAAACCACAACAGTGGAAACAGATCAAGCAGCAAAGTTTTGAAATAAAGTAATTCAACTGATAGCTTTAATGTCAATATGGACTATATACAATACTAATCATTTTTATTCAAGTAATTACTCATAGTAGTGTCCAGAGTAAATCAGATCTGAAGTGTATCATCCCACCTTGAGCAGTACCTGGTACCAGATATGTCAAAGAAACTGCAGGAGGTCTGGCAGTATATTGCCAGGGAGCTGGGTGACTGTGTAGAAGGGTGTGCTTCCAAAAGCTGTAATTGCTGGCTGTTGAAATTATCTGTTGTGTAATATTTAACATTATAATTATAATTATATATAATTTTGCTTTGTGTGAAAGATTTTCCTATTGCTGCTCTGCCACTAAATTTCCATTTCAGTGGATGCTCCCTTGTACTGAGAACGTGCTATTTGTTATTGTGATTCTTTTTGTGTGCTCCCACTTAATTGCCTTCTGTCTAAGGCAAACATAGGAGAGTCTGTCAGTGTCTTTTTACTATTTTTTAATCTCAGTTAATTCTTCTGTCACCTTTTTGATAGGGGTAATTAAAATTGTGCAGTGTTCCGGATGACAAGATATTTCTTAGTTAACTAAATTGCAATACATAGACATACATAATTTTATTTCTGTTCTATTGCCATTGTATTTTATGCATAGCCCACTAACTGCTTGATTTTTCCACTACTGTTTCTTCATGAATAATCATTTTTTGATCTAGTACAGTGTTTGTTGAGTTTTTTTCTGAGGTACAGTCAGTTCAGAACCCAGTAAAGTGAGCAGTTCCAGTGATTTCCTTTAAAGTGTTCCAACAAGACTTGCCAGCCTTTGGTTTCATCTGCCATCGTGTTTTATATTCACTCTACTTGCTTAAGACATTCAAAGTTTTTCACAGTTTCTCTGGTCTGCATCTACTTGAATAGTTTTGGAATGTCAGCAAAACACTTTCCAGATAGTTGATAAACAACAGATGCCCTGGGATGGAACCTTGTGGCACAACCACAGATAACCTTACGCCATAGCAACCATCTTTCTTTTTGTTTCTTATTACTTCACCATTTTTGATCTGTGCAGCTACTTTGTCTCCTCTGCCTTCTCCACTTAGCCCACTTAGCTTCTGTAGCTAAGGACCAAAGGACCAGAGAACTTCATAATTTATGTCAGTCCTCTCTTTTACCTGCTAAACTACTGACTCATTTAAATAAATTTTACAATTTAGCTCCTTTGCAGAGCTCACAATCTATAGATTTCATTTTATATTAAGTATCTTAAAGGCAACAATGCAAATAATTTACCAGTTATTGAAAGGAAACTATTGGTCTGGAAGTGATTGGATGACTGCTCACTCTTTCATGTAACTGCTTGTGCAACACTGACTGTCCCTCAAGTACGGCAGTCAATCCTGCTCTCCCACTCAGTAAAAAATTGTGTGTATAAATGTCCTGTCTTTCAGTACTGAATGTTTGCATAAGCACATGGTACTATCACATTTCATGCAATGAACACAACTGACCACTGAGACACTGGGTTATGCTGGTGTGATTGCATGTGTTAGCACTCACCTTTTACTCTCTTGATTTGAATCTCACAGTTTACTCCCTTTCTTCCCATATTGTCTTCATAACAACTTTATGCTTTTCTGAACTACCTGTACAAATGGTAACATGTCTTAAGTTACGACAGGCAGGAATTTATACACAGCGATTTGCAGCTGGGTCCAATACATTCAGCCCCTTTCTTTCCCAAAATTCTTAATCCCGAACAAATCTATCTGTGATTCACTTCCTACTCTCTGCTCTTTCTGAAGGCCTGTTGCCAGCTTGTCTCTTGCAGCTTGTCAGTGTTTGCTTCTCTAGTGCAGATAACGTAATGTCCAGTCTCTCCTGACTATGGGGACGGGGACTAATCTGTCTGTAAGGGAGCCTTATGTACTGTATACCAACCAGGCTGTATTGACTTCATTGCTTTTAGATTAGTCTATAGCACCAGATGGCCTTCTGTCTTTTTGGCACTCTCACAAAATGGCCAGTCTTACTCTGCTGCTCCTGGGATGGTGAGTATTTGCACATGGGGGATGATGGCTGCATTCAGAAGTCTTCCCTTCTCTGCTAGATTGTTTTGGATTTAGAGCAGAGACTCCTGGATGCTCAGGTAGCATATCCTGACCCAGTCTGCCCCTTAAAATAAAAATGCTTCTTATTACAGTGGAAAATCTAACTTGATTTTTCTACAACATCTGGAAACAAGCGCATTGAGTTTTCTTTTCTCTCTGGACGCATACCTAGATATACTAGAGCTCAGAACGAACAAAGGAGTTGGGAATGTGCACTTAGCAAAACAAGGAGTAAAACTAGGAAGAATTTGTTGCAGACAGCTGGGGGTCATTTTGTGATTTGATCTGATGGTTAATTATGAGCAGAGACAAATCTGCTGTCAAAAAGTGATTCTAGAATAATCCTCCTGGAGATCCTGTTGGAGAGGCCACTCCTATGACAGCTCCCACAGAACTCTAATTGCACCTTCTGTCTAGGAACATGGAAATACAGCTCATGATATTGTCCCCTATGGCTGTCCAGCTGCAGCAGCAGCTCTTTGCTTTGCAGCTACAGCAGCAGGTCACAGCAACTTTGGGCATCTCTATTCCACAGAAGAAAGTGAACTTAGCTCTGAAGAGGACACTGCAATTATATGTGACAATTATGATCCATAATGGTGATGTGTTCTACCTACGATTATCTAATCACAACTACGTGTTCTTTTGCAAATGTTGAACATTCCTCCCTACCCACTGAACTAGGGAGAGATGAACTCTAGCAAAGAAGATAAATGGGCTAAAAAGGTGGAGATATTAAATTCATGACAAGGAATTTGTAAAAATGTAGAAATCAGAGTGCAAACTTAAGTGTTCCCAGGAGGCAAGATCCTGAACTCTTGCACCTTGCCTTTTCAATGACCCTTACCTCAGCAGTCCTCCTTTTTCCAAAATGACCTCACACTCGTTGTCTGGTCACCTTCTTTAGAACCAAAGTGAGAAAATGAGATGGCATTAGCTCTATTAACACATTTGGCCAAGTGAAACAGAGAGATGAGGAGACAAGGCCTTGTCATCTTCTGAGCTGAGCTGACGCAACAAGCTCTGCTGGAGTGCTCAGGTCTGGAGCAGTACCTGGCTAGGAACAGTTAAAACTTTGTTTCCCTGTTTTCATGCTAATATGTATAATTTTGTGGCTTCTACAGTACATGACAAGACAAATTATTTGCAGTGAGCTCCTCCTGTACAAGTGGTCAACACACATTTCATTACAAAGCCAACAACTAGCATATCAAAAGTGAAGACCTGGTACTTCATTAATTCACTTTCCTTCAAGGTGTTTTTTTTACTGGCTGTTCTTTTTTCATTGTTTAGTCAAATAAATCTCTTTGCTGATTTTATGGAGAGATAACTATCAAGGGATTCTTGGTCTTAGTGCTCAGTATATTAGCAGATAGCTCATCTTTGGTTCCAAGGTTACAGTGTTAGTGAATGACTGTCCTTCTGAGTTTCCCCTCTCCATTTCTGAATGATCTTGAGGAGTTTATACCAGAAAATCAACTAAACCTAACTTGTGGATTCCCTTCTTTAAGCTTTCTAGGGAAAAGACATAAAAATAAATTTGTAGTTTTAGAAACATTTTCATATCACACAAGAGGCAATAGTTGATTTCTCAGTTGAGTTGTCTGAGATAATTCAAATGCTTTTAGAAGGAAAACAATCCAGAAGACTGTCTAGCTGAATTCATCCATCATCATGCATGAGAATTTCAAAGTGCCCATGGGGTACACAACACCCAAGCAGGGGGAAGTAACTGTTTCAATCACTCTTAGTGCTTTCTTAAAAACTGCAGTCTACATACAGTCAATGTCATCAGAACATTTTTTCCTTGAGGGAAAGAGCTTAGCAGAGACTGATGTTCTAATGTTCTGAAAAGTTCACTGAGTTATTTTCCCTCTGTAGGGGCAAAGGTGCTGAATTTACTTGAATTTTACATCTGTGTTTTCAAGTTCATTTGAACATAAATATTTCTTTCCTTTCCTTTCCTTTCCTTTCCTTTCCTTTCCTTTCCTTTCCTTTCCTTTCCTTTCCTTTCCTTTCCTTTCCTTTCCTTTCCTTTCCTTTCCTTTCCTTTCCTTTCCTTTCCTTTCCTTTCCTTTCCTTTCCTTTCCTTTCCTTTCCTTTTTCTCTCTTTCTTCATGGTATATGTAACTTTTCTACAACCTGGAAATCCTTCTCTTTCTAGTGTGCAAATGCAGCTGTTTACAATTCATTATAACATGGCTTCAGTTTAGGTAGTGTTCCTGAAGAGCATACAAAAATAATTTGGAGCACTCTTCTGACCATGTGATCTCCAAAAATGACCAAAACCCTCTCAAGCTATGAAGGGAGAGCAGCTCATCCACAAATGAAACTCCAGGCTCCACAGGAAGGTAGCCCTAATTCTTTTGATTATATGTTTGAGTGTGCTCTAAACCAAGTCTCTTCCTTCAACTGTCTGTAGAAATAAAAGCTACAGCAATCTCAAAACCAACTTACCAATCAAACAAACATCAAAAATACCCATCTTTTGCAAAGATTATTAGCACAATTCAGCATATGCTTAACCCAAGTTGAGAAGACAACTCTCTCCCTTGTAAGCAAGCAAGGATGTTGCTGTTTATGAGACATTTTGGTAGGGAGAGATAAGGGTTGGCACTGAGAGTCAGAGATATTATGCGAAACTGATTTCCTACACTGTTAGTGTGAAAGTTTACTCCCAGCAAGCTACATGAGAAATTCAGCAAAGACTCCTAAAGGGTTTACTCTACACTAAAAATCTGTGAAATAAATAAATAGTTAATTTTTCTGTCAATCTGGTTCTTCCTAGTAAAGGTTCCTCTTGACTGACTGAGAGAAAAAGGGAACATGTTACCACAGCCTCCAAATCCCTGTTGCTTAGCTAAAGTACAGCACTGGGTTGAGATGACAATGTTGGCATGTTGTAAGATTATGGGAGCTGTGTGCAGTGGAAGACTGGATGTTAGCTGGGTGAGTGAGTAGGCTCTGAGCACTAAAACATTGGTGTACGACAGTAGAACACAACACTGAAGGGATATCATATCACATGGGCTTCCCTAGACCTGAAAGGCAATGTAGGTTAGATAAAGTCAAACAGACAATGTTTGCTTGTTGTAGCCTCAGAGGGAAGATGCTGGTTGAAGAGATTTTTCTGATATACTCACAAGCTGAGTTATTGATTAATGCTAGGTATACACCTCTTCAGATTAAGCACAGGGGTTTTTGCTTAGCAGTAAGGAAAAATTCAATAAAAAGACATTTTTCTCAAATATATCTAAACAGATATTTTTTAAAGTATATTAATAGTGTTTCTATGCCAAAATTTTCCTTGTTTTTTTGATCATTACAGCCAGCCAAGGATCACCATCAATAAGACAACCATCCCTATTTAGATCAACTGGCAAACATAAAACCCATCTGTGTGTTGTTTAACAGGTGCCATTTTAGATCCATGGGGAGCAAAGCAAGCTTTGTACAGATGGACAGTTATTCATTGGACCCATGCTAGCAGTATTATATTTATTCAGCCACTGCCTGCCTACAAGCTCAATATTTGAAAGAGCCAGTGAAAAATGTTTCTGGTGGAATATTTTCCTGAGAGGGAAATAGGAGAGGAAGTAAAGGAAATTCCATTTAAAATTGTTGGCTTACACTCACCAACAGTATCATTTTGATCAAGAAATGCAAGTTCTGGCAAGTGTTCTGGGAATCACTTGCTGCAACCCAAAGGCTTTAATTATTATTAGAAATACTATTAAACAGTATACTTTTTGTGGAAAGGAAGTGAGTTCCTTCGACTGACAGCAGTTGTATAAATTGAAATGGAAACTGGCAACTCACATCCACTATGCCAGGTAATGAAGGACCCTTTTCTCCATTTATGGCATCCTTTCCTTTTGTGTTTTTTTTAATTTTACAGATGACCTCAAGAATGGGGAGAAAGGTATATTAATATTTTCATTAATATGAATAATGAAAAAATATAGGGAAGAAGATTTCAAAACACATTTTGCTAAGTCTAGTGAAAAACAATTGGTTGGGCTGACTTGAACCAAAGAGGACTATATTTTCTGCTGTGGAAAACACTGCAGAGATTCTGTGGGTTACCGTGAGTCTTCTGTGCATGTAATAAAGATCCTCTTGAGTGCAGCCTCGCAGAAATGCCTAAGGGACTAATGCAGTTTTCAATAACAGCCTGCTACTTGTTCTCTAGTCTGTGCAGAAGCATGGGCATACAGACATTTTATGCTGCTTAAGCTTAGTAAAGGCATCTCCATACAAATGACAGTAAGTCTCCAGCATGGCAAGGCAAGCACTAAGTTCTGGAGTACACCAGCTGAAGCTGTTATTAGCACTGCCTGCAGTTAGGTGAATAGTGATTCAACCAATAAGAAACAATCATTGTGGTTGGGATGTTAAACATAGCACCCTTTGTGTTGAAGAGTGGATAGACTCACAAAACACAATATTATTTGTTGCAAGACTTGCCAATTCTCAAGCATTGTGTACAGCTTTGTGACTGTAGCCACCTTTTCTCTCAACATGGTTTCTGACTCAGGTGAAAAAAGTGAGTGCAATATATAAGCATTACATATTTGCTGTGAAAAACTGGCTTGTGAGACCTTGGTAACAGGGGACATAACAAGGTATTTATGTTATCTATTATTGCTTCAGGTTGATTACATTTTAAGATATGATAAAAATAAACATGATGACAGAAATTAAACTTGAACATAAAGCCAATTGCACTGAAAAAAAAATTACCATTTTTTTACTACTATTAAAGTATAAATACTACAAAAAAAAAGTTTTAAGTACTGAGATAAGATGAAAGGAGCAACTTTTGGTAATTTTATATTATTTCTCTAGAATCAAAGAATGATTGAGTTGGAAGAAGCCTTTAAAGATCATCTAATCCAACTCCCTGCCATGGGCAAGGGACATCTTTCACTAGATCAAATGCTTTAAATCCCAGTTCAGCCTGACCTTGAATACTTGCAAGCATGGAGCATCCATAGTTTCTATCATCAACCTGCTCCAACATCTTACCACCCTCATTGTAAAATATTTCTTCCTTATGGCCAATCTAAACCTAGCTTCTTTAAACTACTGCCCCTTGACCTAGCACTACATGCCTTGGTAAAAAATCCCTGTCCATCTTTCTTACAAGCCCCCCTTTATATATTGAAAGACCACAATAAGGTCCCTCCAGAGCCACCTCTGCTCCAGGTGGAACAAACTCAGCTCTCTGAGCCTTTCCTCACAGCCCTCTGGCCATTTCCATTGCCATGCTCTGGGACTCTCTCCAACAGGTCAGTGACATTCCTGTGCTGGGGACCCCAGAGCTGAATGCAAGTGAGATCTCATGAGAGCAGAGCAGAGAGGGAATATCACCTCCTTAGACTTCTTGACCACCTTTGGATGCAGCTCAGGATGCAATTGGTTTTCTGGGCTGTAGGTGCACATTATCATCTCGTGTCCACTTTTTCTCAGAATTTTTTGTTGTGCAAATATAGCATCCTGGTGATTTGGAAAAGAAATATTCTGCATCTACATCAGGTTGTATATAGTTTATAGACATAGTGTATACAGGTAAAGAAAGAGGAAGAAAACCCCACCCTGATAACAACCCCAAACCCCCACTTTCTGGTTGCTTCCAAGGAGGAAAAAAAAAAAAAAAAAAAACAAAACCCAAAACAAAACAAAAGAAAGAAAATAGTAGAACATCAAACTACAGTAGAAAAGAAATGGCATAATATTCATTCCCAGAAGAAAGCACTCAGGATTATGTTGTGAAAGTGTCCAAGAAAACACAGTTCTCATTATACCATGAAGAGTTGCCTTTAACAGACATCATCCAGCCCAGTCACTGGTGTGCATGGAAAGGGTACACTCTTAGCATGGATGGGCAAATATTGCCTGTGCTTTATTCCAGAGTTTTAAAGAAGATCCTGATCAGAATTGCAGCTATTTGTATAGATAGGACTGTTAAGAAAAGAATGCAAATCAGTTTTTCTTATAGGCCAGTGAGTCAGAACAAGAAGTGGAAAATCAGGGGCAACCAGAGGCATTCATGTGATGTTTTAGAAAAATAATTTCTGAAAGTATCTGTAAAAGCCTTGGCTGCTGATGTCAAGTTTCTGAAATGACCCTACTGGACTTTTCTAAAATATATGCATTCATTGATCAGAGACAGAATCTGAACAGCATTTAAACAACATTCTAACTACAATGGTTCAGTTTCAATGATCTTAGTCACTGCTTTCACTTCAAGCCTTCTCTGTGGAATTCTGAACTGATTTCTGAATTGTAGGATCATACCTACAATGCAGATAAAAGATAAAAGATGAATAGACATGAAAAATATATTTTCAGGTAGTTCTGTCTTAGAACAAGGAAGATTGTTGCTTCACATCAACATCAGCACCATAGCTTGGCTCTGCTCTCATCTGCTTTTTCAGGCTGCTTCTCCTGGTCAGAGCTCTTCTCGTGTTTCCTGGTGAACATCACCCACACAGTCCTATTTCTTTGTTGTTCATCAGTCAGACATATCCTTCTGAGCCTGTGTTGGGGGAGTCCTTTCTCCTGCTCCCCCTCCTGGGAGGTGTGAGAGAGCCCTGATAGGCTAAATGCTCCTCTTAAACTTCCTTTTTCCAGAGCCTACTCAGCTTCCTTTTCCTGTGGAGACCAGATGAGGTTTTTCTTAATATTCTCCATTGTATTTTATATCTAATTTCACTTCTTATTTTGTATTATGAGTTCATTTGTTTTCTTTGAGTTTGCTAAGTGCTGCTAGTCTGTGCATGGCTCATTACATTACCTCTGAACAGCCATAGCCAAACCACTGCCAGAAGCCCCTGTTGAAGAAGTGGTGTTTTTCTTGCTTGTTCTCTTGCTCAGGGAAAGTAATTGAGTTTGTATAACTCATGTTTTAAATTCATGCAATAAAGAAGGAGATTCTTCAACCTTGGTTTTTTTATCCCTCAAGTGTGAAAATTAGATTTATCAGTTATTAACTTGTTTATTTTTTTAAGGTATCTAGCTTTGTGTCACTGTTGATTTCACTATTTGCAAACTGGCTTTGTCATTTTATTGATAGCACTTGAGTGAAGAACTCTCTGATAATATATGCAAACTCACAGCTCTCAACAAGCTTTACAGCTCCGTTAATGAGGGGATTAACAAGAGCACTGCAATGTATTTAACCTGCGGCACTAGCTCTGTTTCAATAAGACTTCAACAGCCTATTAAATGGAGTGGGGGCTCAATTAACCCAGACAAAGGCCACTCTACAGAACATGGCAGGGAGGACCACAGTTAGCATCTGCCTAAGCAGCTTGTTCCGAGCTGGAAATAAAGAGGGTGACATGTTCTCGCCCCGAGCTATGATATAACTGAAATGGTGATTCTAGTTCATCTGCGCTGACTGAATAGGTGCCGGCATTGAAACCCACCACTATCTCGCCATATGACAGTTTGTAAAATCCGAGTGCACTCAACGGTCACCCAGAGCCTCCTGCCTGCGAGCACCGAGGTATTGTTCCCAGGGAGCTTTCCCCGGCACAGGGATGCAGGGCCGGCGTGCTGCTACGTTTGGACAGTCAGGGGACATCACGTCAGTAGATCTTTCAGGGAATGTTTTAACAATCTCCTGCCAGAGAGGGATTCGGCACGGAGGTGGTACTGGGCTTTGTGTAATCTGATTATTTCATTGGAGGTTAAAATAAGAACGGGAAAATGACACATAAGCAGGGTGGGAGAGAAACAACATTTTTCAGAAATGCAAATTTTACAACAGCAGCACACCTACGTTTCTCAGTACTTGGTTGAATTTCAAGCATTTTTTTAAAAAGATGTTACTCATGGTTAAACTTGTGTTGACCATGCTTTACTGGATAAAGTTGTACTTCTTCCCTTGGTTTTCGTATGAGAAGTAAAGATGTTTGCTATTCCTAGAGAAGAACTATCTGCAGAAATTAGCTGTTATTTTATTTGGTAATCTGGGTTTAGGTTTCTTAATATATGGTGTTACAGACTACAGGTCTTTATCAAGAAAGTCAGTGATGGAAGAATGGCATAAGGTAGTGTTATGTGCCCTGGTGTAGGAATCTAGAGAACGTGTTGCAATTATTTGCAAGATAATTGTAAATACGAAGAAGCAGATTTTTTTCCTATGTTAAAAAGTAGAAAATAACAACATTTTTAGCTAACAACCAATCAAGAAATGCAAGAATAATAACATCCACTGCAAGATTTGTTAGACAGACAAAAAGGAATAGGGGATATGAATTCATACCTAGATTGACTGAAAACCCTTTCAGAAAACACAACTCTACTCAAAAGGGTGTGACAGTTTTCTTTTATTTTCTCTTTTCCTTGAAGAATGCTATGTGTTCATTACAAAAACATGTGCTCATGAGTTTATACCAAGCAGCAATCTTGGTATATTTCACATGCCATAATCTGGTGGCAAGGGCTAATAAATAAACTTGAATTGTTAGCAGAATAGATGGAGGAGCTAGGTCTACCAACATAATGTGGAAGAACTGTATGGACTCTGTAAAGTGCATAAGTGAGTGGTAAGTCCATGGCTTACCTGAAAATAAATGTATATAAATCATTTCCAGGTTAAAGAATCCAAACTGCATCTGTTTTTTGTAGATATCAAGCATGTGGATACATCTGCCTTGTTTTCAGGCATAAGCATGCATAATGCTTTTTCTCAGGACCATTTAGTCTAGTGCTCTGTCCATTTGTCTTTACATGACATTCAAGGTCAAAAAACCATAAGAATTCTTCCCTTCTATGCTAGTCACTTCCAGGTTTATGTGAAGTCTTAGATCTCAAGATTTCCAAGGCAAAAACCATCTGCATTTCTAATGCAGAAAACAAAGAAAAGACAATTTTTTTTTTGTATCCCCTCCAGAGATAATTAAGAGAGACAAAAGAGCAGAAACCCAATTACATTTGCTGTGAGGTCAACTTTAAGTATTTCTGATTATCATAGTAAGGACATGTGCTGCTAATTTTATACTTTTATGTAGAGGCTAATTTTCTTTCCTTGGATCTGTATGTTATTATGGTTTGAGGATAAAATAGGTGAATTACCATAGCAATGTATTGATTTCCAGCAGGGAAAAATAAAGGGAAGTTCTTAAATGAACACTGGTTTTCCGATGGGATGTATTTGCTTTACCTTTGTAAGTCTAACTTGAGGTTAATAGGGCGTTATTGCCTCTAATCACATCTAACTAGACATACCTCATTGGTAGAATGCATGCATTATTGAAAGTTCTAGAGGAAAGGTTGTTTTTTAAAAGAGGAGGGGAAATTGGAACAAATTATGTTGTCAAATAACTAGGATCTGCATCAGGCCTCCAGCAAGCATGTTAGGTAGTTCTCTAGACTTGGGTGTACCTTAAAGTTTATTTTGATTCCTTGAGCCTTTGGCACAGAGGCTCTTGTGCTGGAAATGGTACAAGCATGTTGAAATCAGAGTACAGGATGAGCATAGAGGATGTGATGCTGGTGTTAGCAATGGTCTAATCCAGCAGGGCAATTTTTGATTTCCTTTTCCTATCCAGTGTATTCTCCCAACAGTGACAACAGCGGATGCTATTTGGGAACAGCATGCAACCCTAGCTACTCTCTGCAGTCCTTTTCTCTTGCATTTTCCCACCCTCCACAACTGCTGGATAAGGAATGTTTGAGAATGCATCATGCCTGTTAATGTTAGTGTGTACTTACTTACTTACTTACTGCTGTCCATGTATTTATTCAGACTTCTTTTAATCTGATGATATCTTCTGCATCTACGACTGCCTGTGGCAGTATATTCCAGAGGTTCATTCCTGTTGGTTAAAACCAAGCTAACCACTTAAAAAATTATTTCTAGGTGGGTCACCTATTTGTTCTGTAACCCCTTGTTAAAATAGTTTGGAACTTGCTGCACAACCATTCACCTTGTCCATAAGCCTCTAGACCTGTCGTCTCAGCCATCTGCTGAGAGGACAGGTTTAGAGTTTGGAGTTTGGAACTCCAGCTTGGAGTTCCATCCAGTTTAGTCTCTCACAAAGGAGGAGCTCTCTCTACTTTATTATTTTATTTGCTGTTCTCCTTACTTTCTTAGCTTTGCTCTGTCATTTTTTTTAGGTATGGAACTGCAAATAGTACTTAAAGAAGTTCTTGTTCATCGTGTACATCATTCTCTACTCATTCTTTTCTTTTAAATCATGGTCATTGAGTGATAATGACTATTTAACCATAAGACAATAACACATTAGGCAAAGTGATATAATAGGAGAAAAAATTGCTTTGCACACATTGCTACTACTCCTTTTCCAAACAACTTTTTGGCATTAAGAAAAACATACACAATACATAGGCAGCAGATAGATCTTTGCTCCCTGTCAGTCCTTACCAGATATGCTGGCTTTCAGCCAAGCCAAGTTTACTGGAATTCAATTAGCATCTTTGACACTTTTAAGCAGTTATTTTTCTACTTTTATTGGCAACTGATTCCCTGTGAGTTTAGCTGCACAAGAATGAAGATGTCTGTTAATTTTTCAACTTAATGAATGGCTTTCAAGAGAGGACAAAAATCAGTGTAGTATTGGAGGTTGAAGTGTGAACAGGAAATGAATGAATTTGTGTATAACAAATAGCAATATTTCAGAATGTAAATAATATACAAATAATACAAAACATAAATCATAGGAATAACCAGTAGGAAATCCATCCAGTTCTCTGCTAAAGAAAAATATCAACAGTGTTTGTCGTAAATTCTTACTGAGTGTCAGAGAATGCATTGTAGTATGGGCATTTGGTTTTTTTCTCCAGGCAAAAAAACAGAAAGAGGATGAAAGCAAAATTATAAAGGGTAGTTGAAGGAAAGTACACAAAAAATCCCCAGTCCATAAAGATATATCTCACAGACAATTTATCCATACAATTAAGAATTACCGTTTGTGGAATCAAACCCACATTCTCTTGTTTCTAGATCCTCAGGTGAAAATTGTTTCCTTCAAAGGATCACCAAACCTAGTGAGAGGTTATATTGTGCAGCTTTTGACTGTCACAATAAACCAGGAGTTCAGGAAGAGACTGAGAAGCATCTGAGCAAAGAAAATGAACATCTTTCTGGGATACTTGGATAGCTGCCAGCTCACACATTAAGCTCTGTTTTCCAAACCAATTGTTCTGTTGTTTCAAGTGAGAATAATCTTCATCCTCTGCCTGGACTTCTTGTTTTTCACAAAATGAATTTGCCAACCTAAATGTGGGGGGGTTTTATTCCCATAAGTTCCTGATATATCAGCATTTACCATGGTATATGCATTGATATAATTTATATAAACAGGAGAAGATGATGCTAGGTAAGCATAACAGAGCTTCTGGAAGATACTCAGGAAATGCAGTTTGATTATTCTTTTTGCTTTTTTTTGTTGTTTTTGTTTATTAAATGCTACTTCGCAATAATCAAAACAGCTATTAATTATTAGCAAATATTTATAATGCTGGACTCTGTTTCAAGGCTAAATGCTGCTAAATGCTGCTAAATGCTGCTAAACCTATAATATAAATGACTGCCCAGAATTAAAGATATTAGCCAATATGAAAGCTGTAATTATACCATTAATTGTTTATGTCCTGAAAAATATTTGTAACAGATGCCAAACATGGGATTAGGTACATGCTAATAAAAAGGCTCACTTATGGATGGTTTTCAAATGCTGTAAATTACTTTATGATTATCAAAAGGATACACATATGATAAAATGTGTGAATAAGCTTTAGTTTTTCAGCCAAATCAGAAATATGGAAATGTCTTTACTAGATCAGACCTACAGTTAGAGTAGGTCTGATCTAGTAAAGACATCCAATGCCTGACAGTGAATGGCACTAAGATGGTGTATTATCCTCTAATAATTAAGTTCTAGTGAACCAGGTTTAGGAACCATTCAGGAATTTTGTGGTTGGTTATGACATATATGGATTCTCTTGGTAGCTGTATAATGAAGTCCAATCCACTGTTTCATCTTCTGGTGTTCTTGGTTTCTTGGCTTCCCATGACAGTTCTACAGTCCAAGGAAAACTTGTGTGGAAAAGAAATCCTCAAAATTTTAAAGCATCTTCCAATGTAAATGAATGTTCAGCTTATCCTTGTAGAGTGGAATTCTCCTGTACTGTGCATTTTTAAAATAGACCTCCATTTGAATTCTCTCTTTTCCTGATTTCTCCAGTAACAAGGACCTGAATGTCAAATAGGTTGTGTCTTGTTCTTTGGAATATTGCCTCCCTGCAGGTAAGCAGAATAAATGGATTAGGCAAGTGTGCTATGGTTATTTCTGTGATTATAATCACTGATTTTAGTTAGAATTTTGTCAATTATTCTCAGTTATAGAGAGTGTATATCAACAGGAGCTGATGATCTCTCACCTCTGCTTTTGTGCTTTTATTGGAGCTGAAAGAACTGAGATGGAAAAGGAGCAAGAAATATGTTCTTCCTCTCAGCCTCATCAAACTACTTATCTTTTTTTTTAATCCATTTTTTGTCAAGAAAGTTTTTTGAGTACTTGGAAACATGCCAGTTCTGAATGTTTATGAGATCTGTTGTACTTATGATCATAGAAATTATTTTAATTCTTTTAGCCAGTTGAATGTGAAAATAGATACTAGCCTATGTACATTCAAGTTAGCACCTTAATGAACTTGGGAGCATTGAACACACTAACAATAAGAATGAGTAACTCACAGCCAGCAGTTATCTCGGGTAACCTGATGGAGTGGTGGTAAGTTGATCCACTGATTTTTAATTTTTTCTACATTTCTAATGTTTTCTATCTGTCTATAGACAGATACATTGGAAATATCATTGGAAATGTGTTTTTAAACTTGTAGGTGGTAATGTTCATTGTGTAAGTTTTGTACAAAACAACAGCCCCAAGTCTTTTGTTTCCCTTTTCTTTTGTGGGCACCATGTCATGGCCCAAGCATTACTTGCTGCAGCAGGCTCTGACTCCACTAAGCCAAAATCCTTCACTGTTTTTGGGTTCACACACTGCAACTTGGCAATAGGGAAAAGAGGAGATAAGCAACTACAGGAGGGAAAGTGAGAGAAGGAATATCTGTGATGGAACTGCTCATCTCAGACTGTTTGTGGAGGGCAATTTGCTCAGATTTGGTACATTTTACTTAGTTTTGGCTTAACTGGTTTGCACTGTTGCAATGTATATTGCTACATTATCTCGCTTTCTATGTTGCCTGCACCGCTGGGGAGAAGTGGAATCTTATTTTTATAAAAAGCTGTCCTGTGGATCAAATCTGTGCACAGGCTTTTAGGAGCAAAAACTTAGCACTTGGATTTGAACTGAAAAAATACAGCTGCAACTTATTTCATTTTAGATAAATTTTTTTCACTTCTGTAGAAAAAGTGAAGAAAATCTATAAGAGTTAAGAAGTTAAGAAGTGAAGAAAATTTATAAGAGTTACCACAACTTGAGGTTGTGGTAACTTTTATAAATGTAGTTGTATATATAATGCTACCTCCAATTATTTATTTCTGGGGAAGATGGATTTGTCCATCCATCCTGGCCCCAGATACCCTCCTCAGTCCACCTGGAGCTGCTCACTGCCAGTGTCACTTTAAGTGACATGTCAGAAAGTTAGTTTGCAAGTTCTTGAATTTGCGTAGTTGAAGGCAGGGGGAGTGGGTGATGTTGGTTGTTTATTGTTTGGTTATTTTTTGGAGGGAGGTGTTTGTGGCTTTGTTTGTTTGTTTGTTTGGGGTTTTTTGTAGGGGGAGTTATTTTGGTTTTGTTTTGTGTGTGCTTTTGTTTTACTTTGGTTTTTGCTTATCTGTATATTCACTCTTTTTTACCAAGGAACATCTGTGGCTATAAACATCTCAGCCAGGCAGGGGTATCAATGATGCTGGGAAAAAGATCAGTAGTGACTTTAATAGAGTGTGGTTAAAGATCTGTGTGTGGAACACTGTATAAGGCTTCAGCTCATGTTAATATAGGGGTGTTATTCTTTTTTTTAAGGCATTAAATTCATCCCTGTGGACAGCACTTGAGAACCTGAAACAATAAAGGAGGTTTGTACTGGATACAGCCTCTACATCATGCCCAAGCTTTTAGCTGAACACAACTCTCTGAAGACAAAAACCTGCTTTTCTCTGTCTGCCTTTTGCTATGCTCAGTCCTTTCAGTCAGTTGTAAACAGAGGAAGAAAGGACTTTTCTGTCCCATTCTCGGCTGTTTTTGATGGCCTGGAAAGGCTCGGGATGGCCTTGGGACAGCCCGCGCTCCAAAGGACGAAAAGAGTCGTCAGGTTTTTTCTCGGTCTTCAGTGTTTATTAGTTTTTATCTACAATATTTTCTCTCAACCCGACAGAAGTCCGCACAGTACATCGGCCATGAGCACACTGAGAGCCCTCGGGGCGGTCACTTATCTTTATACCCAAAACTACGTATAAGATATTTACCTATTTTCCCCAATACCTTTCACCCTTATTAACCAGTGCACTTTTAGTAAGAACCGATCCCAAAGTGCCACCATCACCACAGAAGATGGAGGCCAAGAAGAAGAAGAAGAAGGACAGGACACGCCCTAATTCCTCCATCTTGTTTCTCTAGAGCCCCCTGTACTGAAATTCTAAACCCTGTGTTTCACACTATAATTAACCTATCCCTTCACCATTTACCCCAGTGAAATCCTCCCATCCTCATCTCCTGTGCAGGATCAAAGTCCAACCACCAGACACTTCTGGCAACATTCCAGGACCTCCAAGCTCCCCAAGGGTTGTCTCGGTGACTCTGCACATCAGGACTGCTGTGCTGAGATCCCACACTTTTCTAGATATTAATTTAATCAAAAGTGTTAACTGTAGCATTCTTTCTGCTAAGGGGAAATTGTTGTATTTATTTGACACAACAGGGAATGATAAAGGTAAAAATATAAAGTAAACAGAATTAGGTTTGTTTTTTTTTTTTCTTTTGTGTTTGTGACAAGAGATGTGACTAGACCATCACGATCTTGAGAACACTGAAATACTGACCATAACACTAGTTTTCATGCCCTTTCAGCCTTTCTGGGTGGGGAAATGCAGATGTTATTTCTCTGTCATCAAAGGAAAAGAGACTGACACTTCATAATGTTAAGACAAGACTGTCATATTCCACTGGAAATAATGAAGTTTGACAGTTCCTGGGTTAATACTGCAAGTACCAATCCTGTAAATTTCAATTAGCCCTGACAGCAGTAGGGCTTAACGTGATGTTTATGTGAAGTGGTATGTTGGTAGCTTTCCTTCACACTTATGAGGAAAAGGATCTCTCTCCTCCGTTCTCTCTCTGTCTCCCTCCCTCCCTGCCCCCTCTCTCTTTCACACACACACACACACACACACACACACACACACAGAGTAGGGTTCAGCTTTCACTCATTTAATCCTAATTATTTCTTGAGATGTCATGAAGATACTTTAAGTGTCCCAGACTGTCTTTGTGAGGACAGACTTAGGAACCCAGCTATTCAGAACATAGGTATTAAGAATGGGTACCTAAAACTTCCAACTTTAGCATTTGAAATTTTCACAAACACTCCAGTACCTGAGCTCTGTGGAGTCCTGGTAAAGGCAAGACACCAAACCTGATGTACACTTTCCTGCCTAAAGCTGGTTCTGGTATAGTCCTATTGTTGCCTTCCCCTCTGGAAAATGCAACTTTGACTGGGAGCAGCTTTGCCAGCTAACAATAACCTTGTGGTATGTACCAGTGAAGAGGTACTTCTGTGATACAATGTGATCACAGCTGTGCACCCACTTGCTTTAGGTCATTGTTGATGTCCATCCCAACTTCTATCAGCAAAACACCTCTTTTTGCTGCATCTTGTGTCAGTTCCCTGAATGAAATAAGCTTTTACAGGCAAGAAGGAGTTTTTTAACTGTGTCTGTGCTAGCGCTCTGGCTGATGTTAGCAGTGCTGCACGAAAATCACACTTCTAACCAGCTCTGTGCTGCACACTGCTTTACCAGCAAAAGTTTCTAATGCCATCCTGCTGTCATGTAGTCCTCCATGTCAATTTGGTGCTAAATATAGGTGTAATGTGTGAACATTTTGGCCTACCTGCTGTTCTTAAGAGAAATCAACAATAAGCCTCAGTTGGGCAGAGGTTCCTCTAGCAAAGTGCAAACATGTTACCAACAAAAAGCCATCATATCTATGCTTGAGATGACCACAGATATTATTTTTTTAAGCAAGTAAATGTGACACATATAAAAGTGCAGGACAAATAGCATGTGGATGGGCTTAGAAGGCACTGAGCAGTAAAGATCTGTCAGTGGCTTCCTTGGCAGCTGTCAGGACAGACATTTTGTGCAGGGCTGACTTCCCTCTGCTCCCCGAGACTAGTGGGAGATAGTGTTCAGTACACCGGACAAAAGAAAAATAGCTCTAGGGCTGAGTTCTCTCTTAGCAATTAAAGATAACAAAAATATATATTAAAGCTAGTAAGAGCCTGAAAAATATGCCAAATTGTTAAGTTCTATAATAACAGTGAGGCTGATCTGTTGGCACCCTTTCCACCCTGCACGACCTCTTGTTCTCTCCTGATCCCATACTGCTGAACTTGCTAAACCAACAGGTCATTATGCAGCAAAAGTATGAACAGTTTAGTGCTGAATTTGCTCCAGAGCTGCTGTCATGGAGTCTTCCACTCCATGTAAGGCTGGAAGAAGTGATATGGCATTGGAATGTACCAGTGGAGTAGAGCAACAGGAAAGCAGATCTCTCCTTTCAGCTGATGGCAAGTTATTGAAGCATCTCAGATGTGAGGTTTGCCCATATTTTCAGTAATCTTAATTAATCTTTAATTCTGCTCAAATCTTATTTCAGCATGCAGTCTTATCAGTCACAAATTCAGGAGGTTATGCTTAAAATTTTATGATAATACAATAAATCTAAGCTATGTTATGTTTTTCATAGGTCTTGGGCACCAAATGCAGCTGTCAGAGGAAAGATAGATATTTGAGTTGTTCAGCAAGTTGAATTTTTGTCTAGCTAAAAATCTTGCCATTCTAGAATGATTTCTGCATGGACCTAAGGTAATCAGAAAGAGGTAGTGTTAAGGATCAAATTCTAAAAAGTCACAAATTTGAGTAAGTGGGAAATGTAAAAATTTTGGATTTAAAATGAAGTTATCTCATGTTGAAAACAATGAATCATAAGGCTAACATGAAGTATTTTCTCATTTTAATCTACCAAGTTGGAAAGGTGGAAAAATTAATGAAATCACTGCTTGCCTTTGAAAACTGTGAAAGAAATGCATTCTTCTAATGGGAAAAAAAATCAAATAGCTTAAATATTGTTATACACATTCATTGTGGCATTCTGTGTATGCTTTGATTTATCTTATAGTCTGTCTGTCTTGTATCCTTCCGTTCTTCCTCTTCCCACCTCCCTTGTTACTTGTTAGGTGATTTACTTAACACTTTGCAAGTGCCTCTTCTGTGCTATGCATATTCAGTTTATCAGAGCTTCTTAGAACAGGTGTCCTCGGGAGAGGAAGTCTTTTTCCTTCCTGGCCACACTTTCTCTATACAAACATCAAACTGCAGTAATTGTCTCAACAATTTAGAGTCAGACAGCAAAGGCAAAGGTCCTCTTTTTGCCTTGTCTAGCAAGTGTGCTGATTCACTTCAGAGAGCTAGTTCCTCTTCAGAAGTAAGAAAACTCAAGTTCCTCACTGGAAATAAGGAAAGAGGTTCTTTTTCCTTGCTTTTTGATTGGGGACTCCTACTGTTCTGGAAGTCTTTCAGTTGCATTTCTTTAAAAAATCAAATTTTTGGAAGGACACAGTCCTGTTATAGCTTTGCTCTGCTGAATTATTGAAGGTTGTATAATAGCTTCAGTGGGATAAAATCAAACCAACAATGGATACAGTGTAAAATCCAGTCCTATCTCTTTTGTGTTTTCACTGTTATTTCCATGTGTCTGACATCCCATCCCCATTTTCACAGACTGCTTTCAGGAAGAGACAACCATCAGACAGTACAGTCATGTTAAAGTGTGAGGGGAGTGTTCAAGTCAGAAAGAAATTTCCCTCTCTTTGCTTTCACCAGTTCAAAGTTTTTGAGCCTTTTGCATCACCACTATGGTGCTTTGCAGTGCTAATGTTTTTTTAATTACTCCTCCATGTTTGTTCTTTAGCTTCTGTCTATGGCATGGCATAATGTAACACATGGCAAAATAACTCCTGTATGTTCCTGACTCAGAAAAACTTAATCTTTTACTATTTGGTTCCAAAGACTCCAGTGAGTAATCTTGTGTGAAAGTGAAACTCTCTGTTGCTTACTTAGGAGTTTTTGACATAGTTGAACTTTAGATTCCACTGTGGTGGTGTCATCCAATTCAAAGCTCTTATCCTTGTAGATATTTACGTAGTACAGGAATTCATTTTTCCTCTCCTTTCCCTTTCTTTTTCCTTCCATAATTCCTTTTCATAAAAAGCTAGCATGATGGAAGTCAGTTGCAGGTTTTACACTGCAACATTGGCTTGCTTTTTATGCAAGAATACTTTTGTACAAAATAAATCTTACAGGAGGAGGACAAGCCTGGAATATCTTATATTGGGTCATTTTATAAGAAATCTCTGGTAGCTCTCAAACCCCATTTATCCCCTCTTTCCAAATAATTTTAGGTACTTGTTAGTGCCCCGTAGTTAGTCTCATGAGCTGTTCTTTGTTTTGTTCAACTCTGAGTGTCCCCTCAGCTTAGGCACTGAAAAAGCAGACACTTCACAGTGCTGCTTTGAGCACACTGCAGTATAAATATGTGTGTGTGTATGTGTGTGTGTGTGTGTGTGTGCTTAGCTTAGTACAGCACAAGTTTGATTCAGCAAAGCAATGAGTGCTGTTGCTGACCCAAGTAGCCTTGTCATCAATCATTTGTGTTAATAACATACTTGCTATACACGAGGGGTCCATTCTGGGTGGATGTCTGGACTAAAAGTGGGACATGGCAGACTACAGGATTTGTGTACCTCATGGTTCTTCGTAGAGCTACAGTGCATGAACAGCTTGGAGAATGAGACACCAATCTCCATTTCCATGCAAAAGTTCAGTCATTAAAAATTAGTGCTCACTTGTGAAATCATGAACCTTGTCAATGCTGTGGTTTTCAGTGTGCTATCAGAGCCCGGTAGAAAACCACATTTTACGTACTGAAGAAGAAATCAGATGTTTTCAAGCTCACAGAAACTACTAAAGGGATTTGTTTATCATAACCAGACAAGCATTTAAAGTAAAAATTGGTTTCATTTTCTGTTACTGGTGACCTTAATTAAGAAACACAAATTGAAAGTAGCATAATTGAAGGTAATGAAGCTATTAAGAAAAAAGAAGATATGGCAAAAGTTTGAGACCTTTTGAGAGGAAGGCTCTAATAGATTTATTTACAGTGTTTTAGGACACTATTGAGCCAAGCAACTATTCTACTCTTTGGCTGAAGTTTCAAATATCTTCATTTGTAAGTGACAGATAGAAGTCCCTTTCTTGTACATCAGCTTCTGTGGATCTCATTTCAGTTTATGAGTGTGAGCCCACTGCTTCTGGTAAGAGAGTAAATGGGAAAGAATAGGGGAAGATTGAGAACTAGGTGAGAGGTATGAAGGAGAGTAATTGAAGTCAGTACTGCCCTACATCTGTCAAAAAGAAATAGAACAATTACATGCTGTGAAGATGAAGAAAAACGTATACTCAGTAATTTTCTTTCAGCATTCAGGGTCAATATTCTTCAAAGTGCAAATGAGCAGTTTAATGGAGAGAATTAAATGAAAGACCAAGTCCTGTTGCACAGCATTATTCTTTCACTTTACTACAACCTGGTTTTAAACGTAGCTGAGTCTGTCTGACACAGATCTGCTGGACTTGCACCAGCCTTTACTGGTAAGGAACCAGCTTGGTGGTTTCTGTTGCATTCAGTCACTGCCAGCCTTACAGCAAGGAAAAACTGGTGTGATTTGGAATCAGGGCAATTGCTGCAGTGACTGCCAGCCCCAGCTCTGGCCTGTATGGCTGTAGAAGCCCAGCAAGAATCTCACCAGGACTGTAAATTGTCATGGGAATGTTTTTGCATGAGCAGCACCCAAAACCAAGTCAAGTGGCATGAGCTTTATTTTCTCCTAAAGCATATGGTTCACTATATGTTCACTGAGTTTTGGTGAAAATTTTACTGCAGCTGGGATGGTGGAAAATGGTGTCTTGAGCCCAGTCCTGGTTTGGGGAACACATCTAACTTCACACCACTGGAAAAATCCCAATATACTGTGGTTGACCCTGATGATATCTGTCAGATGGGGAACTTGCAGAATTAATGACAGTAATTTTTTTTTTAACTAAGACTTGTCTGTCTTTACTTGGAGTTCTGTTTTACTGCAATGCAAGCCATGATGAAGTGACAGGGCTGTGAAGCTTTCACCTTGATTTTGTGGTGGAAGGGCATAACAGAGAAGGGGACAAAGAGGGCACTTGTGTCAAGGGACATTGTCTGGGACAAAGTACTTGTACTAACTGAGGTTCCCTAGTTATATATTTGCCTTTTTTTTTTCCTTTTTTTTTTCCTTTTTTTTTTCCTGTAAGTCTTTGGTACAAAGATTACAAGTCAGGTGTTGCCACCACCTTCTGTGTTATAACTTTAAAATATGCTGATTGTTTCTGAACTGGCTACATATGCTTTTATGTTAGCTTTCAGTATGATCCTGAAGCAACAGACAACTGCCATGACAGAGTAACTATCCTCCTCTGCTCTTCCCTCACTACTTCCATGCCTCTTCCCTTATTTGATCTGTAGCAGTCATTGAGCTCTCCCATGAGCCAATTTAATTCACTGTAACAATAGAAAACTGTCATGGGTTTTCCTTTTCTTTTCTTTTTTAGTGAATTAGACTGGCATGTATCAGACTGGATCTGATGTGTGGAATAGCTGGTACAAAGTCATACCTGTGTTTCAAATCAAGCTCTAAGAGTGTGCCTCCTATAGATATTAATGAATTTTGTGCACTATTTTAAATGGTGGGGTGATTTTTTTTTCCAAGTGTCTTAGGGTTGACCCTAATTATATCATGTCAGCCTTGCTACCCACATCTCAAGAGGCTCCAAATAAACACTCATTCTGTCCCCCTGAGATCTCCTGACATTAGAGAGACTTTGTGCTAAGAAAAAAGGAAGGCAAAGGGACTTATACTGATGTTTCTAACACCCAAATGGCAACATTAACCATCTTGTAGAGAGCCTGGTGCCCACTTTTGGCAGTAATCAATTGCCAGTTGGCCAGACAAGTGATCACTGCATACATGCAGAGAAGCATCTGTGGCTTTTCAACATGTCTCAGACACTGGGGATTCATGGCACATGTGGAACAGTGGGATCAAGCATGGAGAGCATGTGTGAGAGTGAGTCTGTGCATGCATGCAGAAAAGCTGATTCATGGAAAGAGAAGTAAATCCAGAAGCGTGTTAGTTCTGCTGAGCTAGTCAACAGAACTTGCCTGGTAGGCCTCTGCTGGATGTGGTCAGATTCTCATCACTCTGATCATGATGGATGTTGGGTAGGTTCCTTCAGTCAATGCAAGCTCCAGTCTGACTATATTTACCTGTACCCATTATCAACATTCAGGATTAGGTTTACTCTGGAGTGTAGGCAAAGTCTTAGTTATCCTCTTACCTCAAGAGATTGTTAGTGAGCAAGGTGAGAATTAACTAGAACATGTTTTCCTGCCATTAGAACAGCTTAATAATTTGGCTTGTTGGTAGTAATGATAAAATTTTCTTTTAAAATATTCTTTAAAGAAATGCATGGAGGTTTCCAGGGCAGGAGTACATCCAGTTCATCTGTTCACTGAGAAACAATAAGATGCCGTAGTGTGCCTATTTTGTTATGCAAGTGTTGATCATGACAAAAATTCAGGAATTATTCCTCTGACAGTATTGTGTAGAGACAGACTGGAGGAGGAACAGCTGAGAATGGGTGGGAAAGTGAGCGACTTGAAATTTCCCATTACTGTGAAAGCCAACCTTCACTTTATTCTGTACAAAGGAACACCAGAGAAAAAGAAGCACTTAAGTTAATATAGGTAATCATCCAGAGAGGATCAGGAGTGTTAAAAAGCTCCTAACCCCTTCTCTGAATCACTGTCTCAAAACCCAGTACTTGAGACGTTGCAAGCCTTGAAAACAGGCAATCATTGGTCCTTTCTCATTTTGAGATTTTTTTAAATGTACAATCATAGAATTTTAAGGTTGGAAAAGACATCCAAGATCAAGTCCAACCTTCTCCCTTTAACTTGTTCAAACTTAAGTGGGCTACAGGGCTGCCACTCCTTTTTTTCTATTAATGTTTTCTTCCTTTGATGTAGGCAGCTTTTGGGTTGGAAAGAATGAGAATCATTAAGTCATAGAATTAGTTAGGTTGGAAAAGATCATGAAGTTCAACTGCCAACCCAGCACTGCCAAGTCCACCACTAAGCCATGTCCTCAAGTGCCACATCTGCACATCTATTAAATACCCCCAGGGATGAGAACTCCACCATTTCCTGGGCAGCCTGTTTCAGTGCTTGGGAAACCTTTCAGTAGAGAAATTTTTCCTAATATCCAATCTAAACTTCCCCTGGCACAACTTGAGGACATTTCCTCTTGTTCTATTGCTTCTTACCTGGGAGAAGACACCGACTCCCACCTGGCAACTCCCTCCTTTCAGGCAGCTGTAGAGAGCAATAAGGCCCTGAGCCTCCTTTCCTCTGGCCCGAACACCCCTGGCTCCTTCAGTTGCTCCTTATCAAATCTGTGCTCCAGACACTTCACCAGCTTTGTTGCCCCTCTCTGGACACACTCCAGACCCTGAATTTCATTTTTGTAGTGAGGGGCCCAAAACTGAGCACAGGATTTGCAGTGTGGCTTTTTTTTTTTTTTCTTAAAATAGTAGAACTTTTCTTAAAATAGTAGGATTTTTATACAGTGAAATAAAAAACCTTTGAGCTTTAGTTCAAAACCCTTCAAATCAGCTCATATGGTGGGAATGGAAACATTCATATCACCCTTTGGCACCTTTGATGCCACTTAGGTTTAGATCAACATGTGGCATGGAGACCTTTGGAGCTGTGATATGTAACTCAGGCATCTTTGCCTTGGGCTCCTTCAGTTTTCCTTCTGCTCCTTTGATAAGGATGTCATAGAGATGGCACCTTTATATAAAAATTGTGCAAGTCTCTCTGAGCAGGTAACTCAAGGCAAATTATTTGCTTATAGAAGTTAAATAAAATACCCTCTCCTTTGGCAGTATGTTCATCCCATCCACAAATGCCTGTCACTTTATGTCCTGATCTGTGAGCCTTGTTTCTACACTGCAAACATGTTGATACAAAAGTTCCTCCTTACACTATTCAGTCCCGCTTGTTTCAGTCTGTGCTGCATGAAAGAGACATTTTCCAGCGCCTGTGTTCTCACTGGTGCCTTCAGCAAAGCCCTGCAGATGAACCATTAGAAATACATGCTGACCTTAACAAAGAAGGAGCCGACATACTTCACTCATAAGACCCAGAGAGCAATCAGACAGCATCCCAGTGACATTCATCACAGCTGCTGGCAGCAGCCTTTAATTCATCTGGTATTTAACCAGGGTGAAATACCCTGTAGCTATATCATGTTTGTTGGTGTTAGATGAACCCAGCTCATCACCCACTCACTAAAGTTCAGGATTTAACACCAATCTGGTCTGCAGGCAGTTCATATCCTGCACAAAATACTTGTCTCCTCTTTGTCCTTTATTATATTTTTTATTCACCACAACCTATTTTCTAAACTCCACTCTGCTCACCTCCAACATGTAACTGTTTTCCTGAACTTGGAAGCTATACTACATTCTGGTACAAGTCAGAGATACAGCCCATCAATGACATAATTAAGCCAAATCATTACAGGCAAATTTTCCAGTTTTTATTGTTAAAAGTCAAGAATATTCAAGCAGTGAAAACTGTGAGTGTGTTTTCAATGTTTGAATGCTGAAGTGATGTGGCTGCAGCATCCTTTTAAAAAGATGGATGGGAATGGGAGAAAATTAGGAACAATAGCTCAGATAATAAATAGCTATGTGTCTCATATGCAGTCACTGCTGAGTCTTTATAAGGAATTAATTGGACTTCTTTTAGTGTGATTCTGATCAAGAGAAGTCAATGAAAACAAATCAGTCATTGGGGGCTAGAGCAAATTCAGTGGGTATTAAACATAGCCTGGTGCAGTCCTATAGGATGGCCTCCCCTGATTTGATAATACTAACATCCTTCTGCATACAGGATGTGTTCCAGTTGAATGCTCTAATGCTGTAAAGTTGGAGAAGTAAAACTTTCTGGATTTAATTCTAGTTCCAGTGAAGTCTAGAGGCTCCTACTGATTTTAATGAGGCTGGTTTCATGCCCTGTGTAAGTCTAGGCACAAACCACATTATTGTTTGGATAAACTTCTAGGGAGAAAAAAAGCATGTAGCCTACCTTTGAACACTTCACTTATATAGTTCCATCTGCTTTGAATCTAATTTAGCTTTAAATCTATCTAAAAGATTTTAACAAATATTTTTTTCTTAAAATTAACCATCTGTATAAAACAGAAACCTCTAAAGACTTCTTCCTCCAAAGGCCAGTTTCACCAACTTCATGAGGCTAACTGGAAGCCCTAGACAAGTAATCTTCTTGATCTTGGAAATAAGAATAGGGACACCATAACTGTATAGAAAACACAAGGAATGATTAGTGAATCTTACATGAATGATGCTAGAGGCAGAAAAAAATCTACATCGCTGATTGAGATGGATTAGTTATTCCAGGCTATCTCAAAAGTTAATAACAGTAAAGTACATTTTTATGGTTCCCAACATTCAAAAAAGAATGACTGAAGGTCCCCAAATAACTAGATTTAAACAGTAAGTGTTGACTACTTTTTAGGGCAATGGTAAGACTTGGTTTCACTTTCCAAGTTTTTCATCTCAGTGTCAAAGGGTAAAAATGTTATCTTCTTTTTATTTTTTCTCCTAGATTAAAGAATATTGAGGTTCCTGGATGATCATTTGACCCTAGTAATTCAGTAAGTAGACAGAACACCAGATACAGTGGGATTTTTTATTAAAACCATAACAGGTAGCAAAAAATAACATTGTTAAAACTGTGGAATTAAATTTGGCAAAGTACCAGAATTGGTATAAGGGGTTTAATTCTGTGTTCATCAACACTGAACAATCACCTGACTGTGCTGAACCAGGCATTCTTACTCTTGGGCTGAATTAACTGGAGTGCAAGATACAGACTTCAAGCTATTCATGGACATGCAAGACCTAATACTGGTACCCTGAAATCCCATGTATTGCTTTGTGGGCACTCAGACTGTGTTGAGGCAAGGGGATCTCCAGCAGTTAGTTGACCTTAGTATACAGCAAATAACCAAGGCCAGAAGAAGCGATTTATGAAGTCCTGCTCCTACAGGTGAGATACTTACCTGAATATACATTATCAGTAAAACTTTTGTGTTACAATGGCCCTTTACATAGTGCTAACGGCCCTGAGTCAGTTGTCCTGGGTGAAAATGTTGTTACCTTTCCCTTCCTATCTGCTGGAGAGATGACCTAAATCGGGAATAGCACAACAAGGCTTGCTCCTCATCCAAATTCACAGCCTGGGAGTAAACCTAAAGCAAAACTTAGGTTGCATTATATAAATACTGCAGCACCTGTTCCTAAAGTGCTGTAATCACTGACAAGGGATTACAAATTACTTTTCCTAAAGTACAAATCACTGACATCCATAGGAAGGGGGCTGTGACCTCTGCCAGCAGGGGCATGTGGGCAATGGGCTGCAGTAACTGCTGTAGCTGATCACCCAGAGATGGAGCAAAACCCTGTGGGCCTCTGCCCTTTAGTGGGAGCACACTCTCTCCCCCTACACTCAGCAAACACAGATCATTCAACACATCTATAACAAGGAAAGATGCTGTTGTTGCAGGCAAAATCTTTGCATCTGTGGATTGGTGTATTCGAACAGTCCTGTGCGTGACACCTACACAGACAAATTCAAGCTGATTTGAGTCAACAGATTATTTAACACTGTGTACATAGAACAGATAAAGCAGTTCTTTTCTAGTATTATTTCTCCACTGTCTGTGTGTTAACACTTCCCACACTCCAGAATCAATGTTTTATTACTGTGATTTCTTCTCAGTCTTGGTGTTCTGAAATGACCCTTTTAAACCTGATTGGTGCTGTGTAAAACAGTATGGAAAGTATTGTGAGTTTGAAACACACACACATTTATGCTTATGTGTGCCTGATAGGTAAACTCAGGATGAGAGAGAAGTTCCTTCTTAAAATATCTTTAAGAGAAAAGTATGTCTAGAGCATGTATTTAGGTCCTGTGGTGTTCCCTAGGCATTTGACAACATATATGAATATTCTGAAGGCATCACTCACATAAATGAGTGGGATGTGATTGCAGTGAAAGATGCAGTTTTCATGGAGATTTAATGTAGCAAAATGTTGAGTGAAACAATGGAAAACCCCTAAAATGTCATAGGACATTTTGTTTGGAATTTCCGAAGTTGTATTTGACATTTAAACCAAAATTTGTGCTGGAGTTTCATTTTTAAGAATGAGAATACAGAATATTAGAAGGAGTTTGTGTGGGTGGTTCATTGGAAGCTTGCAGTAAGATCAGCTTCACATCTATCCTGCTTCTTCTTTGTATTGAAATGTAAATTGTGTGGTTTTGCAATACCAAGAATTATGGATGATTATGAGTTTAAGGGCATTACAAGAGATACAAAAGAGGAGATAATCATTACACTGGTCATTCCTAGTGTGCTTATGTCCATAACATTTATATCATGTTATGATGGATTGACACATAACATTTGTCATTAATTGCTTCTATTTCACCATTTTCCAGCTTTACTGCTGTAGTTGCTTTGAGTTTTCTCCCATATAGATCAGTCTGAAGGTCCAGTCATTGCAAAGATGCAGAAAAGCCTCCAGTCCCCACTCCCATCACACAATACACACAGATCCAATTGAATTTAGTGCTGGTCAGGGATGTTTCCCCTCTGTCTGTCTGCTCTGGTGCAAAACACTGAATGATGCCAGTCACCATTTCTGTGTGCAGCCACAGAGTCCAGCCTGGCAGCGCACATCCCGCTGCGGCTGGCCCTGAGCAGGCAGCGCTGTCACTGCTGCCACATCAGCTCTGATCTAGTCTGATTCAGCCTGCTGCTACAGAGTCGCTTGAGGGGATCCTTGTGGGGATACCAAAGCAAAAACACTTTTTGCTTCTAGGATGAATATTTCTGTTTTGGACACAAGGATCTCTCTTCTCCTCTTGTGGGATTTGGAGCAAAGACCACTGGCAGTTGTACCACCTGCTGGATGGAGCTGCTGGAGGGTGTCATCTCCCCAGATCCCCTTTTGTGCAGTTCTACTTACAGTCTGGTATAATATATACATATACACCAGATGTGTTCTCACAAAACAACAAAATGCTAGGCCTAATTACAAAAAACAACACTTCATGCAAAGAAGGTTGGCCAGGTCATTCCATTACTGAGGAAGCACTCTTTTTAATCTAGGTGTAACACATGAACAAATTTTGCCCAAATGCCAGACACATGATGCTTCCTACATTCTTGCAAGATATCCTGCGTTTCTTCCTCCTGTACTGGAATGCTGAGCAACAGCAGCAGCATGAAGCTACAAAGGCAAAAATGACCCAGCAAAGCTGAATCTAACACACCACAGCTGCTTCCCAATATCTAAACTTTGGTATCTATGGATTAAATTGATAGTTGCCTAAGTTTCCTAATTTTTGTTGCAGACTTCTTCTCTGGCACTATTTAGTTGTTGTGCATTTTACAATAGCAGAAAAAATGATGGGAAGATCCCACTGCAAAAATCAGTAATTTGTAAGGTTAGACTTTAGGCATTCTCCTTTAAATTGTGATCCTGTTAAAATATCAGGGCAAGAGAATTGGATTTGATCATTCTGTTACCTTTTTGTTTGGTGGTAAAGAAGTTGGTATGAGTGAGTTAACTGTTCAAAGTTTGTTTTTCCCAGATGGATGTGCCTCCAAGGATGGACATTGCCTTTGAATTAGATTTCGCAATTGTCATTGGCTGCATCCTTGATTACTGAAATTAAGAATGGCTCAGACTCTTATCTAAGAGCAGGGTGGAGAGCTAGGTAAATGTTTCTTCCCCTAGCCTGTCACCATGGCTGGGACAGGGAGGGGTTTGTTTGCCTAATCAGCCTGTAATCTGAGGATTTGTTTTTCAAAGGAGCATGAGGGGCTGGTGTCCTTGGGTTCCCAAGCCTGAGGCAGTAGTGCTGGGAAAAATGTAATTGGGGCCCATCCTTAATATTTATAAAGAGGACATAGAACTTTTTTTTTAATAACTAAATCTAGCCATGCAGCAAAGCAAAAGTAAGTCAGAAATAAGTATTTTATTTATAACTCAGTGCACTAAAATCCAACCAAACAACCCCAAATATAGTCCAGTTCAACCTTTGTTTTATGTCACCATGTTGCACTTGTTCTTCCTTGTCTCAAAATGACAGTTCTGGGATCTTGATGTCGACCTGTGGAAGAGTGATTCCCAGACAGAGCATCTGGCTGCTTGTGTGAGTCCTGAGGCAGTTGGTTGTGTTGGGGGCCATGGAGTTGCCTCTGGCTCTGACATGTAGTTGTGTGAGTTGCTTGATGGGGCTCAGTGGCAGCTCTGCCCTGCTGAATGCTGCCTTGTTTTGACTTTTCCAAGAAGTCAGTTTGCACTTCTGAATTATTTTTGTAGTGACCATTCCCTTTAGGAAGTATTGCCCTTCCCTCTCAGCCTTTTCTACTCCTATAGCTGGGTGCAGTAAGAGCAATGCTGTAAACAGCATCCTCAGCCTGCTGAGGGGCACAGCCTTCCCCTGTGCTACATCTGGTAGAATTACTTTGTTTTGCCTTCACCTTGCAACTTAAAGCACAATACTTATGGCTCCTTTTTGGAAATTTGAGAAACTATACACAGGAGTAAGGATATGGATGTTGAAGGCATGGAGGGTTTTTTTTGTACAAATAATGCAAGGAGGATTTAAGGATTTGACTCCTGAAGAGGGTTTAATTGCTAGCAAGGCCAGAGGAAATAAACTGTGTGTCATGATTTCTGCTGATCTGGTGTGAGAGTTACCACTCAGCACTGTGCAGAACTGAGCCCCTCCTGATCTCAGGGCTGGGTACTGCACATACATCCACACTGGCAGAGAACTAAGCACGGTCCTTCCCTTTGGTAGCTGAAGTACAACAGTTTTCCATGCTAATTAGATTCATGTCATGACCTGTCTTTCACTTATAGACAAGTCCTAGACACAAGAACAGGTCCAAGAACAGAAATTTTAATCCCCTTCCCTATCCAGCCTGAGACATTTCCCTAAATCAGAGCCATTAAAGCTGCAAGTGCACAAAGAGGATATGTAACTCAATTACAGTAGAGAAAACTATACCCAGCTGCAACTGATGTGGAAATTGGGTATGGCTACTGCAAATCACTGTGGAATTATACAAGCTGGCATTAAACAAGCAGCAAGGCAAATTAGCCCTGTACTGAGCTGCATGCTGCTGTGCTTACACAGCTCCTGAGTTAACATGTCTAAATGCAGCACAGCTACCTCTACATATTGCTGCATTTTGCTAAATCCAGTGGGGACCAAAGAATAGGAATTGCTTAAAATATCTGGTCTTCCTCTCTGCAAGTTTAGCATTTTCTCTCATCTCAAAGCTCAAGAGACCATTCTGAAGCAGGGGAAAATCCTGTGTGTAATTAACCAGCCCTGACTTGTGTCCCCAAGACCACTTTTCTGCAGGCTAATTCCCTGGAGCTAGAGCCAAAGAGTGCTGTATTTGTGCTTTGAGATGGGGCATGCTGTGATTGCAAATCCTGTGGTTTTAATTGCTAGAGGCCATGCAGCACTGCCCCATGAGCAGTAGCATGGGACCCAGAAAGAGGCAAGAATTTCTTGGCCTGGATTCAATTCCATGCAGTGAGACTTGCAGAGAGCACAAAAGGTATGCAAGAGGCAGCTGGAGAAAGGTTTAGGGATGCAGAAGAGAAAAAGGGTTTACAGGCAAAAGCGCCATTATAAAAATAAGCAAAGTGCCAAAATAAAACAGTGTAATAAGTGCTTTAAACGAGATGTACATAAACTGAGAGGGCAGCCATTTTCCTTGAGAGAATACCTGTCTTTTCAAAATGCATAGCCTTGATGACTCTTTTTGGCAGTGCAACAGAGATGTACTGAACATTTTTTAGAAATTATACCCAAAACACTAAAAGCTGGATCTTCCAATTAGGTGTAGACCAGCACAGCCTGTTAGGTAAAAATCACAACTAACATTAAAAGTCTATGCTTCTTGCCCTGCTGTAATTAGCACTGTGTGATTTTCCCTTTTGCTCCTTTCCAAAAAACCAGTTATTTCAGAAGTAGTCATAAAGGTCCAAATATCAAAGAAGAGCTAATGGTCTTTCTGTATGATAATAATTGTTGACAAGTGGCTTGAAACTTAGATATACAAAGACTTTTTCAGGCAGCTACTCTGGGGTGGGCTTTAAAAATGTATTTTGCAAAAACTCACAGCTTCTTTGTCAAATGCTTCATTTTCATACAATTTTTGACTGAGCAGAGAAAGACCATCTTTAAGGGGCTGGATTGCCCATCTGGGGTCAGTGCAAAAGGATGGAACAGATTTTTTTTATAATTATTTATAAGATGTCTGCTTTCATAACGCTGTTCCTTGAGTGTCAGACAACCTCGGGGGCCCTTGGCCACCCCCCTCCATGTGTTGGTCATCAGTAATGATTCATTCCTTGAAAAGCATGGAGCAACTCTTAAATCCATCTATATTCCCATTCCTCCCCATGTTGTCCATCTTGTATTTGTATGGAATTTAAGATTTGAGGGTATCAGGAACACATTTCTTCAGGTCTCTCTTCAACTCAGATACTGTTTTCAATGGAAACATCATTGGCAATGTTTCTTTTGATCCTACGGCCCCACCCTGGCAAAAAGCTTCTCAGAGGTGCACTCTGGCCATTAATATTACCTCACAGTCTAGTCACTGCTCCCTTCTGTCATAATTCTTATTCATAGTTTGGTAACTCTAGTGGCCCCAATCATTGTGCAAGCTGCTGCACAAAACCTTAGGGTTTATCTAGAAAACATTTTACATTCCTAGTTTAAATGGCTTGGCTGATTGACTGATAGTGTAACAATATACTAGGCTGGACAGACCATTGAACCTCATTCCAGGACTCAAATGTTATTGTCTCTCTTTACATTTACTGTAAATGCTCCAGAAATGTTTGTCCTCTGGGGGAAAAAAAGCCAACAAGAGGCAGTGTCTACCTCTTTCAAACATATTGGGAACAACAATCTCAGATAAAAATGTAATCTAAACTCCCAACCTAGCTGTCTCTTCCAAGGCCTGATAAGGTTTATAGTCTAAGTTCACAGTGAAAGGTCCTCTTGCAAGACAACCTAAAGCAGTTTAAGCATCACCACCCCATCTCTTCATTCAAACACTGAATTTGAACAAGCAGCTGCACCAGCACTCCTGTTTCACAGTGCCAGCAGAACCAGGTTCATTTGAAGAGCCTCTGTCCTCAGTAACTCCTGGAATTCCTACAGCTATACTTGCAAGAGAGCCTCTCACTATGGCTGGGATAGACAACACAGGATCAGAAAGAGCCACAAAATGACTGGTGTTCTTTTCTTGGCTTTTGACTGTAACTCCTAAACTAGTAAATAGGATGTTGATTTCTAAAACCAGTAATTAAGATGTTTCAAGAATCTAAAGGAGTTTCCCTTTAAGGGAGGGAAGAGCTGCTTGCTAGACATGTCCCAGTGAATGGCACCTGCCTACAGTAGGTGAACAAAGGTGTAGTTTTTGTCATTTTGTCCACTATCATAAAGTGGTAGTGAGTTAAACACCCCATGAATGCATCAGACTAGTTTATATATGCCTTTGCAGCTAGAACTGTAAATACTTTAAGCTGCAGTCTGCTCTCTACTGCTTGGAGTGGATAAATGCAAAATGGATAAACCGTTTTCCAACTGATCTATAGAAAAACAGGGACAGACAATCCCCCCAAGGGACTGAACTGTAACAAGGAACTGTTGAAAATTTTCCATCAAGTTCCCAACTTTTTCATTAAAGTGTTTTGGCTAGTTGGTATTGTCTGAGGATCTCTCAAAACCTTTATCACAGAGCAGAAAGGCTTGTTCACAATTCTTGGCAAAGTCAGCACATGTTGTCAGCTAATTGTTGGAGAGTGCTTCTTATGGAGCTTCCCGCTCTGAGGATAGAGGTCTATGTTGGAAGGGAATGGGTAGACAAAGAGGGTGAATGCCTGTCAAGGAGGACTGAGATTGACAGGAAAATGCATTGTTTTCTGAAACCTGGAGATGATATCACATTTGGTCAAGTTGGAGGCGCTTTTTTTATCAGGAGGCCTACTGATTGGAAAGGTCAGCAAGTCGGGAACAGGGCTATTCTGATTCAGTGTCGTGCCACAGCCTGGCTTTACCAAGAATTGAGGTTATACATGCTGTCTTCTCTTTTTTCTGCCTGCTCTGTGCTTTGGCTCCCTTGTGCAGAGCACTGTGGAGGAAGGCACATGGAGCTCCATGTAGAAGCACGTTCGAGGCACAGCAGCAGAAATTTGAAATAAATGCACCACTAGAGGGCATCTACTCTTGCTCACAGCTGGAGTGGAATCCTGTTCACCCCTTCAGAATGTCAGCCCAGTATTTACAGTTAAAGGTAAAAAAAGGTCCTGGATCTCAATGCCTCCAGCATTTTTTTTTTTCTTTAATGAACACATCCTTGTGCTTTGTGTCCTCAAAAGAAGAATACACTGAAATGTGTTAATAAGCCAAGTTTAAGATGGTATATCAAGCTCTGCAGGTTACCAAAGTTTGACAAAGATCATCCTGAATGAACAGAAATTGATGTTTGTTTATTTTCCTGCATGTTCAGAGAGAGCAAATGGGCTTGGAGAGAAAGAGGGAGGAACTCAGTTTGCTTACTGCCCCTCTGAATACACTTGGAATTAATCTACATAGAGATGCTGAAGGAAGTCAGGAGAATGTTCTCAGTATCTAATACAATGGCCTTTCTTTGCTATGCTTTAATTGTTCCTGCGAACAAAAGAATTACATATATTTATAAAATTTAATTTAGGTATGCTCCCTTCACAGGTTTGGTTGATTGCCTTTGTTTTTCTAAGTACTGCAGGTGGCTGTGGCTTCACCATGGTACACTAGGTTTTATGAACCCTGGGGAGCTCATGTGGTAGCTGCAGAGCAGTCTCTGAGCCACACTGCAGCAGGAAGATCTGCACACAACTGGCTGCAGGCTGGTTGGACACAGCCCACAAGACATCAGTGTGGCTTTTGATTCACCCATGGTCAGTTGTTTTCTTTTGTGTGTGGACTTTCCCTCCTCCTCTCTCAAAGAGGTCCCAGCACAAGGTACCTCAGTCCTTCTCTTCAACACCACCATCTCCAGATAGGAGGGAGAAGAATTTTATTTCAGCTCTAAAATAAAACTCCAATGGTCTCCACTTGACAGATCTGATTCCAGGTTAAAGATAATCCTTTCTGCAGCTGAGGGACGATAGTCTTACACTAGTGCAGGCTAAGCCTCATCCCTTCCTTCACCCTTTCTGAGCAGAAATCCTCAGATGTGCCATACTGTGCCAAATCCTTTACAGTGGTTTTGTGATGTGAGTTAGTATCTGCTGGAGATGCTGAGCTGAGATGTGAACTCATTTCACAGAGGGCTTGACCTGAATTCCCTGAAGTGAGAGTCTCGTCCTTTTACTCACTGAGCTCCCTCTTTTTGTACTTAATCAAATCCTAAATCCTCTGAAGTGAAAAAATGCACATTTTGTTTTCAATGACTTGCTGAAGCTGAATGCTTCTCACAACCAGCAAGGCCTATGAAACTGGTATTTATTAAGGATGAGTGATTTCTCACACTTACTCTGTTTCTATCCAAGGCTGCCGACTTGGTCCACCTGGGTTTCAGAACTGAGATATCACATTTCCCATGTCTCATGCCTTCTCTGTACTTGCCCTGCATTATTTATTAAGGCACTGAGTGCTCCTGGGGTTCGCTGTCAGGCAGGGTCAGGCTCCTTTGGGCTCACCTCTGCTGCTGCTGCAGTGCTGGAAGACTGATGCACCAGCCAGTTTATTGAGCAGACTGGACCTGCAGCTGGTGCTGCAAATTGAGGTTATATATATTATATTGAGGTTGTATATTGTATAACCTCAATGCTGGAACTTAGAAGCTACTCAGTGGGGAAACTCAGAGGAAACTGGGAATCAAAGCAGAAGGGAGGACATGGGGATTCTGACTCTGCAGGAAGATAAGTAGATTAATTGGTGTCTCCCTCAGAGCTGTTTTGGCTATCAATTCTTTCAGGTCAGGCAAGGTTGCAATATCCCTGCTGGCAGTAACACTCTTAATGACTGAGTTGATCAAATCAGTGTCATCCATTTGGACCTTTCTTGCCAGGTTGGGCTTGTAAAAGAGTTTCAGCAACTTTTTCATCAAGAATCTTACCAAAGTGGCTGGGGGGGAGCAGGGGGAGCAAAATGCTGTTTAGTATTAAAGATCTGTTGCTATTTTTAAACTGCTAATTGGATCCCCCCTCTGAATTGCTCCAGATCAAACATGTATGTGGTTAACTAAGACTCTAATTTGGAAATTTGTTGTGCTACCTTTTGTGCCAGTGAACAAAGAGTTGTAGCAGCATGACCTGCATGGACACTTTATTTTCCCTACAGCTGTGATATTTCTGTAGCTTAGGAGGAACAGTGGCTGATTGCAACAGGAGGAAAGCATAAACAGGCATTAGTGACTTGGGGAAAAAAAAAAAGTTCTATGAAAGATTACAGAGCTGTTAATTTTCATGGTGTTTCTTTATTTTCCAAGAGATAGGCAGTGTGGCCCAAATCTCCCTCTGAGATGGGGAGGAGTGTGAGTGCTCCATTAAAGCTGGTGTTTGGATGAGACCATATACTACTACTAACAGCAAAAAAAGATGCATATACATGTGGTTCATCCTTGGACTCCAGAAGGGGGGCAGACGCTTCCTAGATCTTGCAAGTCAGGTTTCATATTTTAAAATTCTGGGTCACTTCATTAATTAAAAAGCTATGTTTTTAAAATTGTTTCTAATCAAATGCTCTGTGGCACTGGGAGTTGGAGTGGTTTTTTGTCTGAAGCCTATATCATCCATCAAAACGTGCTTCATGAGAACAGCTGGATCTCATGTTTGAGTCTTCATAACTGAACTGAATGTTTAGGCTGTCTTTTTCCATCAAATGTGTGATTTAACAGTGCAGCAGTGGAAGAATCTAGGACAGTTTCTGAATTGCAGATTTCTGTACTCGCTGTTTGCGAAGCAGGAAGAAAAAGAAAAGACAGACTGCTGGCAAAAAAGTAAAATACTACTACAATAAGCATACACCACATTCTATTTGATGGACAGCAGTGCCTATTCCCATAGAATAGGGAAGGGGCTGGGATTCATGTGGATTAGTTTCTTGTGAAATGTGCATAGAAATCCAAATATTCTCTTCTCAAACACATCGGCTGCCATTCTCTTCTTCTAGTCACTTACTAATATTGGAAGCCGCAAACTGTGAAAGCAAAGTTGCAGGAAAGGCATTGTGTGTTTGCAAAAAACCCCAACAAAATTGGGCCTGTGTGGGTCCATCCTGCAGTCTTTCCTCCTGCAAAGCTTCCCATAGCCCTGTGTGTGTCCCTGTCTATGCCCATGCACGTGGGTTCCCATTTGCTACAAATGGCTCTGTCCCTTTTCTTCAGGATCTGTCAGAACGAGCATCTGTACAATGTTCAGCTCTGCGCTTGACTGAAAGCTTGAGAAGTTAAAAGCTTTTAGAACAGTCTCAAAAAAAAAAATCAACAACATGCACATATAACTAAAAACACATGAGAGATGAGAAAAAAGAAAAATAATGTAGCACGCAGTAACATTTCCTTTCTCTCTTTTTAGCGGTATCAGAGAGGCTCAGCAAGAAAGGGACCCCTGGAATCCACAGGGTTGCTCTCAGAAACACAGCAACAGCTGAACAGTGCATGAGAGCTGAGGCTTCAGGGAAAACCTCCATGAAAAATAAAAGGAAAGGAAAGAAAAGGGAAAAAAAAAAACAGGTTTTTTTTTAAAGCTCTGTACAGATGCAGTGACAATTTGATGAGTCTTTCTGCTTTTTTTGCTTTCATGCAAATTGATAGCCTGCTCTTGGGAAAGGTCTACAGTGGTTGTGAGCATCCTATTGTCTGTTTGAAGTTACAAGCTGACTGAATAAGCTAAGAAAAGAAGTGTTGTAGAAAAGTGAAAAGGTGTTTGACAATATCAGGAATTCTGTGTTGCTGAGCGCTGGACACGCACTCAGAGCTAAGGCTCATAGGCAAATTCACAACATTAAGAAAATTGCAGTGGAACCAATGTAATGCCAGTGCCAAACACTCAAAAAGACACTAAGTTCTGCCTCACAGGGTCATGAAAGTATTATAATACTGCATGGCTTTTTCAGGCAACAATGTGCTGTTTTGATATGCTTTCTGTTTTTTTAACTGCTGTGGGTTGTGTTCTCACGGTTTGCCCTGCAACCACAGGGATACTTTTTATATTCTTTAGATGAAAGCTGTTCCTTCAGCTTCTTCAAGAAGAAAATTGAGAGTGTGGCCTTTAAGAAAATGATCAAACGTGACAAGTGTTGCAGTAAAGTCACAAACAGTGAACCAATTTTTATTATGACGTTTTGGCTTCTTATGGATAAGAACACAGTTGCACTTCTGTTTTGCTTGCTCTCTAAAGCCTTGTGTGTATAAACCTTGCCTTCCCCTGTCATACCAGCTTTTCTCTGAGCCCAAAGAGGACAGCTAGACTTCGCAGGCATCGTTAGCTAGTGTGGCCTCTCTTGCCTTACTGCCTGTCAATATGGGAATAGATTCACTGCAGCATTAATGTGGATGAACATCTGAGCTTAAGCTGTTGTAGAGGGTGAGCAGTCACAGGGCAGAACCAGTTACAGGCACTGCGAGGGCGTATGAGGATTTGTCCCCTGAAATTTATGAGTGTGGTAAGCTGAAGTGCTCTGTGATCCTTTCCTAGTCTGTTGTGAAATGGTTTCTCTTTTCTTCCCATCTCATCACAGAATATTACGGAAGATGTTGGAGGACTGGTGACCACAAGGAGCAGTTTTGTGTTCATTGCAAAGCAAGAGAGTTAAGAGACCCCTTATAGAAGGTTTTTCTTGGGAGTTCACCCCCTAAGGCAGGACAGAGAGTTAATCATCCTGAATTACCCCAGGTGTAATCTGTAGTAGCTTTCTTGGCAAGGGAACATGCAAAGTTAGAGAGTGTGAGTTAATTCTGCAGCTAATATGTGCACCTGTGAAAAAGTGGTGGTGACCATATTTTACACTTTTTTTTATGTGGCTTCTCTGTTGGGGAATTACTGTATTGGTAGCAGAATGGTGAGAAATTCATAGGGAAATACCTTGGTTGGTTGGACTTGAGTACTTTGAACCTGGCTGTATATCAAAGCACTTTCACCTGCATGTTTTGGTCCAGAGCATGTTGGGTATGAACTTCCATTGTCCTGAAACAAAATCAGTTTTTTACTCCTATGACAAGTAAATAAAGGAGGGTGTAAGACAGGACTGCTTTCACATGGTAGCATTTAGCAGCCATAGGTATGACAGGTATAAGTGACCATACAAGATGCAGGATGGGGGAAAACCAGGCCGGATATTATTAAGTCAAAGCTACAACCCATGTCAAGGCCCTAAGCTTGTCTCCCCTTGAAAACAATAACTGCTAGAAGTGTACAATAATACCTCAGTGGAAACTCAGCTTATATAAGCAAAAGAGTTCCATTATAAAACACCCTCTTTGCAGGAGTCCAGTTTTACACTTTCAAAAGTAAGAATGAGTTTGGTTTGGGCACCTGGAGAGATGGCCCATCCTGATCTAGTAAAATCATTTGAGGTAATGAATTAATCTGCTACTAGGTTTCTCCTATGAGGTCTCTAGGGGTTGAGAGTGCAGTATAACTGGCAATTTTCTAGTACAGAAGTACAGAAGATAGGTGAAGTGTAGATAATGTTTGCAAGAGAGTTCCTTTGGGATTGTAGATGCCCACATTAAATTAAATAAGCTATGATGGCAAAAGGTTGGAGGTTCTGCCCTTTTATTTTCTAGCTTTTTGCCAGCATGGGTTTTTCAACTCTGAGCCAGCACAGCTACACCAGGAAAGCCTTTTGGAGGAACCCAGACACATTTTCTTAGCCTGTGTAGATAAGACATCAGAGTAAGGCTTGCAATATTTTGATTGCAGTACAGCAATCTGAAAGTTCACAAGGTGAGGAGCACTTCTCACCAAGAATATACACTGCAAACTGTATTTAGAAATAACATTTTTAATTAAAAACAGCATTTCTGATCCTGTTGGCAGTAGCTATGGGGCATAAGTGAAGATATATAATCTGACAGGAGATGTTTGGAATCTTGATGCAAGAGATTGCAAACCAGTCTCAAGCCTGCTTGAATAATCAAATTAAGAACTTCCCTTCTTAGGCATACATTTCTGAAGTGGCACGTGCAGGTCTGGCACAGAGCACTCATTATTGCCAATGATAGCTGACATCAAAGGCTTTCTTGTTATGAAAATTTGTAAAGACGCAAGTACAGACCCTTTGTGTAGATTCTGGCTGTAGTTTCAGAATATGCCATTTTTGGTGGCACAATCATCTTTAAAAGTTCTGGTTCCTTTGATTCCCAGAGCTTGTTCTTGTCTTTGTGCTGCAGTTATCTCTCCGCTGTGTTGCTATACTGCTTTAGAATCCAGGAGAAAAACAAACCAAACACTTTTATTTTTGGTTGGGATTATTTTACTGATTTACTTTGCAGCACAGCCCCCTACACAGTGATAAACACAGTGTGGCAAACTGTGACATGAAGTCAATAAGTCATTGAGACATATATTAGGAGTGGGATTGGATGTGGGTGGGATTACCTGCCACCAGCTTTGTGATGGAGGCAGGGTCTTGTGGTACTGTGCAGTACTGGGCAAAGTCTGTCATTGCAAGTCCCACCATGATCTCCTTAGCTCTAGGGCCTGCAACCCCAGCCCTGGAAACCACTGCATAGGAGTGCCTTGCTTGGCCATCCCCAGCTGCAATACCATTCTATCCAATCTAAAAAAAATGGGCCTTGGATCCATTGCTTTTTCATGCTCTTTCTGTGAATTCAAGGGCCCATGGGGTGCCAGAGCCTTCCTAGTAGAGCTCCTGTTCCTGTTGGTCTCATAGCATCACCTCCAATGGAAGCAATGGCATTCCTGCTATGGGCACTGCACGGTCATCACTGCCTTGTGGCCCAGCTCTGGGCACTGCCTGCATGGAACACTGCCTGCACAGAGCCTTACACTGTAAAAAACCAGAGGACCTGTGTGGGATTTGAGGTAGAGACTCGTGCAATGTAGGAGTGGAGCAGCCCATGGCTGGGGCTTGTCTCTTGTAGTGACCAGTGGAAAGTAAGGGATCAGAACACAATCTCTGCCCCATTCACTGAGGCATGTGGCCCATCATCTTCCTGTGCTCCAGGGAGGTTTGGACAGGAGGAAGAGGGGAATCTCTCTCTGGTGTGATGCAACACCAGAGGGAGTGACAATTCTTGGGCAAAGGGCTTGTCCACTCCCAGTCATTTATTCCGTATGCCCCAGCCAGTGCAGGGGGCAGGGAGACATCAGGATCAGGCTGCTCCACCAGTGCCATTGAGCAAACACAGGTGATACAGCCTCAGCCCTTGCTTCCCCCCACAGCCCCTTTGATAAAAGGACCTTTGTTTGCTCACCCTCTGAAGCCCTGGATGCTCACTTGGTGACTTTGCTGCCCTGGTACACAAGTACCTGGCAGCAGGCATGGCCTCTTTGGCCAGTGTCCCAAGAAAGGGCCATCCAGACCTCCCTGTGCATCAGGCAGGCAGCTCCAAAAGGAAAAGACACTATACATCTTTGACAGTGTGACTGCAGCTTATTTTAACACTGCTGGTTTGTCTCATCACTTGTCACTCACCATGTAGCACAGTAAAAACTAGAAAGCAAACTGAGTGCAGTAAGTAAAGGCAGTAAAGCAGAATCTTGCACATTGAACTTGCTTCCCGTTGATCTTAGTTCATCTTGCCTTGCCAAAACTAAAACAAAATACAATGCTAAGTGGCTCTGAATGAGCTACCTGCCTTTTGCTTCTACAGAGATTTTAATCTCTGATCCTAATGCTGACATGCAGCATTAGGAAGGGCTAATGTAAACAGCTCCCAGTTTAAAGGCATTTTTGTTTCTTTTTTCATCCCTTGCTCCAGCAGTGTTCACCAGTGGAACAACTGGGACTGCTGCTCTCATTCAGTGTCACTATTTTTACTGAGTATTCATCTCACTCCTGTCACTGTAAATTAGAGGCAGGTTTATTCCATTCAGTTTCCTATGTCTGATTCAGAAAAGCTTCAAGAGTCACAGAGAAATCTGAAGCTCTCTTAGCTCCTTTGGAGTGTGTCACCATAAATCATCCCAGCCAAAAGGCCATATGCCACTTTGTGCTACACTCTCTCAGTTAATAAAATGCGTTAGATCTTAATGCCTTGGGGCAAAAGGATGAGTCTAATGGGTCATGCTTTATCTATTTCAAGACACCAGGTAAACTGATAGTTCTGCATTAGTGATGATTCCTTTAACTTACTTCACACTAAAGAGACACTGAAGAAATAGTTACAATATTTTTCATGGCTGTTCAATGCCCTCAGCCACTGCCTCAAAATGCATAAGAAAGGAGGACAGTAAGTTAAAAATCACAACATTTTGCAAATGCATAAGCGTATTTACAAACCTCAGAGGAGTGTTTCCTTTGGTTTTTGAAGCCTTTTGCATTCACCTTTTCTAGCTATCGTTGCACAAGGTAGAAGAGTTATTCCACTGAGAAGATCAAAAGAGGACCAAAATTTCCACTTAATCACAAGACTTGAATAATCAGTACTAACAGGTAACTTCTAAACTCATAAATTAATACCAGAGATAAAAATTGCAAGGTTTGGCAAAACTAGTAATACAAATAATTTTTACATTTTCATTCTGAAAGGCTACTAGGGCAGACCTCTTTTGTGTTGGATACTATAAAAAAATAAAAGAAGTCTCTTGACAATTTGAAAGATTCTCCTAAAAGTGGTAAAAAAATGTTATTTTTGGCATCATTTAAAGAGCTCTCTATTAGCTCAAGAAAGGCAGTCCAGTGTACAGAAGTGTTCACAGATAAGATTTCTCTTTTTAGATTTTCTGCACATCTTATACTTTGCACATAAGGCAAAGTGAAAATTAATGTAGGTTCTCCTGCCAGGTTTAAACAATTATCTTTCTTACAGCAATACGCTCATTTTATCTCTGAACTGTTAACCAAAATAAGTGACAAAGAACAATTAAACCATTCATCTCAATTTAGGATCCTAATGCACACCCATGGTCAGAAGAGCCCAAGTACTTAATTTTCATCAGAACCCATTTTTAAATGGTTTAATGCTGCCTCTGATTGTCAAGTGCTAAAATATGAATCTTCACACTTGTGAGTCACTGGTGTAACTAAACTGTGACTTTGGCATCAGAGAGTTTCCTGGGAGTAATGCTAGCTGGGGCCATGAAAACATCTGAGTCACGATTTCCGGGGTAATTCTAGCCCACCTTTGTCAAAACTTAACAAACTCCCACGTTCTCCCTCTTTGCCTCACCAGCAACCCCCAGCAACTCCCTTTGGTGGTGACTGGGTGGTTGACAGCCTGATTTTGGGCTTTTTGTCACAGTGAAAATTACTCACTGCTCCTGCCTCTTCTGACAGCATCAACGCTGGCTTCCGTAAAGGCGTTAACACACATGTCTTCCCCAGATAGGCAAATTCCTCTTGACACAGCATCCTCAACCAGTGGATGTACAGGTGAGTGGAAGCAGGAACAGGTACAGTTTTGCTTCAGGTCTTAGGCCTGATAGCTGTGAACACCTTGTGTCTCACACTCCCCAGCTAGATGTGTGATGCAAAGGGCTGTAGCTACAGCCATAGCTGGACATTTTTAGAAGCAAATGTCTGTCTGTAAATAAGAAAAAATGGAAGATGTAAATCAGTAAACCAAAAATATTGTCTCTGGTGTCAGTGTAATGAGCTAACTACTCATTTTCTCCCAGTAACAGGGAAGAAAATGAGGGGATATTTTCTCACATTGAAAAAAAAACAATAAAAGCATCTTTCTTCCATGCTCTGCAAATTTAGGGGAAAAAAATCATCAGTAAAGTTGAAGGAAATGGCTTTCCTTTCTTTTGATTTTCTCAAGTTTCAGCTTCTGGAGTCTTCTTGGATTTCTTTGGTTGGAGAGAGAGCTATCTAGGCTTTGTGATGGGTGGTTCTTTGCCTTAGAGGTGTGGAAAATGAACCACAAGGAGGAAGGAGATAGGAAGTCTTGGTGCAACAAGGTGGATATTGTCCTCATAATGGCCTGTTAAACAACTCAATTGAGATGCAGCACATGCTTAGCTGTGCACAGTTTCTCCAGAAAATCTTTTTTCTGGAACAAGTGCTGTTAGCAGCAACTGGAACTGAAGCCCTGAGGCCCTGCCTGGCAGCAGAGGAAACTGCACTCACAGCCTCTTTGGGAGCCATGGCACTTCTGGCCCAGGAGGCATTAGCAAGAGCAGACAGCAGCACCCCATTTTCCCATTCCTTCCAGCTAACCACAGGTTCTTCAAGGGGTTACTCACCCAGGTGCTTTCACTAGCTCTTGCTGGAAGTTTTACCTTTGGAAAGGTGGATTTGATATGTTCACTCTCTGGCACTCTTGTGTTCAGGCTCTGTTTCTTGGCAGGGCTGTGGCTGCAGATTAATATTCCTATTAAGTATGAAAATTAGGGAGGAAAATGCCTTTGAAATACCTTCTCTCCTCAACTGAAGTTTTGTAATTGTCATTAGCAATTGTAGAACTAGTCACTGTCTATGTTACAAAATGTTAATGAGCCTAATCTCTCCCACCTTCTGTCCAGCAAGTCAGGCATAGTACAATTATATTAGTACCAAATCTATATGAAAAATTGTGCAGTTCTGGTTATCACTAAAAGTGTTTTCACCAGAGGCTGAAAATTAATTGTGCTGCTTTCAGGAATGAACCAGTGCTTCAGCTCTCCTGAGGCCCTTTTGAAGGATTCAGCCCCAGTACTGTTATTTTGGTTTGGGTTTTGCAGAATGGGCGACTAAAGACATCAATCTAAAGTTAGGGTCAGATAAGAGAGTTCACTATGAAAATAGTTCACAGAGTTATCTGCATCTGACAAAGAGTTATGTACAGTCTTGATTACTTCAGTTACACCATGTATGGGTACAGAGATCTGGTTTTGCAATACTAAGCATAAGGACCAGAGGGTTCAATAAAACTTTCTTCAAGAGCAGTTTTTGAAGGACACAGGTAAGCCTGTTAGTTTCTTGCTTGCACTGAGGTCTTCAGTGGTCTAAGTAAATCTTTTTCTTCCTTTCTAGGGATAGGACTTAATTTTTTGTTTTGGGTTTTTTTGTTGTTTTTCTTTTGTTGTTGTTGGTTTTTTGTGGAGTTTTTTTGTTTGTTTATTTTGTTTTATTTTTGATTTTTTTTTGTAATCAACTGCTTGCTTTACGTCAGTCAATTAATTAATTAAAAAAGCACACAATAAACAAGCCCACACAAACAACAGAATATCTAAAGGGAACAATTATTCTGGGAGACACCCTTAACATTTTCCATAGTCTGACCATCTACACAGTGAATAGGCATAGTACACAAGTAAATATTTTTATTAATGCTGAACAAAATCGATGTCTAACATCAAAGCATTTATTTCTTTGCAAGGGCTAGCCATACACCAGAACTGTACTTTGTGTTTTGATTGATGACAAATTCTCCAACAAATAGCTTAATAACACAATAAAATTGATTGCACAACTAAAATAATGCGTGGAGACCAGTGGCAGCAGCTTTACCTTACACGGGGTTGGGGATTTGCCTTTCAGACTAGGATGAAGTGTCTCTTGGAAAAATAAGAGGGAGTATTTATTCCTGTGAACCTTTCTCCGTGTTTAGCACTGAAATCTGCATGAGAAAATAAGCCTGCTTCCAGTGCTATTGGTAAAAAAATAAGTTATGCACGGTCTCTTGGCTGATGCTTGTATACAGAAGTACCTTCGTGTGTGACTGTACTATTGGTGCCTGGGCAGCCTCCTTGGAGAGTTACTTGAATTTAAATGGTCCTAATTTGGCTTTGAAAATAATATTTCTCTGAGAAGAATGGAGAGATGTACTTATGTCTTCAGTTGTTTATTTGCTGGCAGTTATTTGCAAGACTAGCTTAGTAAGGAAGTCGAATTCGGGTAGTTTTACTTGGGCAGTAATAACCCGCAGGACTTCTACCAGCTTTCTCTTGTCTTTAAAGTCCTGTGCAAATACAGGCTGGTTAATCACACGGATGAGCACCCAGTGCTTGTTGGTAAAAAGGCGTCTTGTTCTGTAAGGGGAAAAAGAAAAAACAAGGTAATGAGCCATTAAAAACACAACATACATTTACTCCCCCACTGTCAAAATAGACTGAAGCTTCAAATAACTTATAGGCACACCCAAATCTGCATACGTTGGTGATTCAAGGAGTTTTGTTCCCCCTCCCGGTGTTTTCAATCTCAGTTAATTTTTCTCATTGTCCTTACATTTCCGAGCATCTGAAAACTTCAAGGGCGTAGAGAAAAAAAACAGCTGAGGAATTCAACTTCTTTTCTACCTGGCTGTTAAGGTAATCACTGCGCTGTTGTTTCGAGTGGAGAGCCAGACGGGCTGGAACAATAGCAGCGTGTACAAACTTTCCCCATTCACCTCAAAGGGGCTTCAGTTCTAACACCTCATTAAGATGGTTTAAATGCTAAAGCTGCCGTTTTGTTGTTGATTATCATATCAGAAACCTTCACCTAACGTATTTAATTAGTACAGCTGCAAGCCCTGGCATGTCTTCATGGAGGGGTAGATTTCAAGCTTAGCTATCTAAAGACTGGAATCGCAAAGCAAGTGCTCCTTGAGGCTGGTGATCCACAGCTGGCTTTGTCAATGCTTGTAGTCTTTCTCTCTTTTCTACTTTTCTTTTGTCATTCTTGTTCCATAGACATAATGTTGTTTTAGCCCATGTTGATGTAGACCCACATAACACTTATGATTAAGATCACAGGTGAATCCCTGCAAGAGGTACTAGTTGATGTTTTCCTGCAATTCGGTGTGATATATAATTTTGAAGAATGAATTTCTTCCTCTATCTTTCTTTCCAAAGACTCATTGTAATAGGTACTGCTAACTTCCTCCTCTGCATCTTGTTAGTGCAATTCGAGCTCAGTTAAAATGAGGCTTTATTGGCATGGCAAGCTACCAAGTGTCACCTAAGTGTTAGGGGGAAAAGAATCATGCTGCTCAGAGCATGAACCAATGGCAAGTACTTCGTAATGCAACCATTAAAATAATACAAACATGTCAATATACAACCATCAGTCAGAAAAAGGAGGGGTGACGGAGGAAAGCCCTAGTTGGTCCCACCTCTGTGGATTTGCTGGGAACCAACCTGAGGCAGCTCCTCTTGAGTGCTGAACTGTGCCTAGCACTGCTGGGATGTCAGGTGGCTGGGGAAGGGATGTGTTTGAGCAAGGAGAATGCCAGACCTGAAACACCTGTACTGTAGTTTGTGAATTCCCTAAATTGCAGTCAAATGCCATCCGTGTCAATGTGTTACAAATACCTAGCTAAGGCAGTTTAGGAGACTGAAATTCATTAGCTGTCTTTAAATAAGCAGATGGAGAGATAAGATCTTTACCACACTCAATTTGCCTGTCCTGTAGGCACTTTCTTTCTGGATACCCTGATCATCTGCATTTTTACAAACCAGCACATCTAAGGTAGCATCTGGATGCTGTCTGAGAGAAACTATATTCCAGATTTTTACCACAATAGCTTGCTCTTTTGGCCCCTTGCATCCCCAAATGGTTTAGTTTGCATTTAAATATGCATAGCATGGTACCGCTGGCTGCCAATGGCGTTTAACTGAAATTCAAACAAAGCTCCTCTAGCTCAGAGTGTCCCTGCACTTCTCATCGCTGAAGAAAGGATGGATGTTTTGAGATGCTTTGCTGCCACTGTTGGAGGAGGATGGGTGGGCTCCGTGGACTTATGTTTGAGCAAGACCATTCTTAGACTTTGTGTCACAGCGCCAGGCACAGGTGAGCAGTCATTTCCTGCTGCGACTGGGTTCATTCACGTTTCCTAATCCCAGTTTGACCGTGCCAGTCCTGCCTAGGCTGCAGCTTGAAACAATGGTTTAGCACAGCTTCTTGGGGTTGTGCTCCAGCAGAAGGTTCTCCCCATCTACAGGAACTGCAGCCACCTGCTGTTAGCTCTGGCCAGTTTATCTAGTGTAAACAGAAAGTAATTCTATTCGATCTAATTGTCAGCTTGTCTGTTGCCTTTGCTAACAAACAAAATGGTGCCAGTTACCAAGAATATTTTTTAGGGGGGAGAAGTGGAAGGGGGAGGAACGAAGCAGATTTATGAGGTTCTATACAGGGATCAGTAATCCATCTGACACTGTACACAACCAGAGCTTGAAATACAAATGATCTTGTATGTAGCTGCTTTCTTACAGTGGAAGACTTCTTAGTGACTAGGTTATCTCATCTTTCTCTTCCCACAGGGACCATGTCAACCAAACCCAAAAGAAATAAGCTAGCTGTTGTCATGGTCTTACAGTGATCTTTTCCATTTTTCTGCTTCACAATGACAGTCTCTGCACTGGAGTTTAAGCAATGAAGCACACATGATTGATTTCACATGGCTGTGAAAGCTTGTAGCATGTGACACTGACATGACTCTCCTTTGAATTGAGCAATGTGGTGGCTGCAGTGCTGAAACAAGCTCTGCTGAACTTTTTATTTTCCTCCTTGAAAATGTTCCTTCAAGCTCCCCCTTATCTACATTCTAGTTTTCTCTGCACTGTATTTTTACCTACTGGACTTGAGAAGTAAAAGAGTTCAGTGGGAGAAGCTAACTGCAATCATAAAGCAAATTCAGAAAAGGCCCAGACAAACTAAGAAATTTGGTTTGTTTGCTTGTCTGTTGTCATACATGTGTTCACCTATGACAGCAGTTGTTGAGGAATAACCCAGGAGGATTTTTCTTAAGACTGTATATGTTTTCACTTCAACTGCCACAGATTTTGAAAGAGAGTTAAAAAGGAATGAGCCCATTGAGATAAGAGTTTCATCATTAATTTTTCTTGGACAGACCCCAAGCATGGCAAAACCTTGCTTAGGTTCATTCCTAGCTATTAACACATTAGGAACAAATTTCTTGTCCTAGTTGGGGACCATCTGTGTGAGTAATACCTTTTTTGACTAGAAGTGGTCCTTGGGTGACTCAGTATTCAGCAGTATGACTAAGAGTTAGAGTCAGGTCCCCAAACACTGAGGAAAGAATTTAGTATTCTTTACATGTCAGTTGCCTGCAGAACCATCGTTGAATTAAAAATCAGCTGCTACTCCTGCAACAAGAAGAGTTTCCACTGTGTAGGTGATTTTTAAGGAATTGTTTCTCTCATGGGGAGTTGCCATTTCCCCATGCACTAACATATGATTTTCTAATCTGAGAAGAAAAGCTGCTCCAGAAAGATTCAGACTACCACATTAGTTTATAACCTAAGAACAAAGTAGGAAGTAGAGACCCGCATAAAGCATAGAAAAGGGATTTAAGGTACATCTTTTATGGTATAGCATGTAATTAAGTAGCAGTTACTTGTATAGATATGGTTTGTCAAGGTAAGGAGTAAATCAAGGGAGGAGAAAGATCTTTACATCTCACATATTTTAAGTAATGGTTTCTTGTAAAAGAGAGGAGAGGACTAAATTTACAAAGAAACAAAAGAGAAACTAGAGTGAGCAACAAGATGGGGAGGAAGGAGAGCTTTGTGGTTGTAACACTCAACAAGGACCAGCTCAGTAGATTTGGGTTCACTTTCTTGGTCTCCCAGAGGTTTCTCATCTTTGAGCAAATCACATCTTTGTGCTTCAGTTCTCTCTGTGCGAAACAGTGGAACACTTCGTTTTGGCTGAAATCTCTCCTGGACTGGGCTTCTTCCCCTGTGTGTACCTGTTACACATAGCTGTTATTGTACAAATAATAACATCCTTAAAGAGTTTTGATGAACCTGGCACATGTTCTTATAATAGACTGGCTTTTGATAATCCAATTACAACCTGATGGTGTCATTTTTCCCAAGCCTTCAGTACAAAGTCTCTCATGAAGAACTTCTACAGAAGCAGATAAGGAAATACAGGAGGAAGCACAATTACAAACACATCAGCAAATATATCCAGTTTTTGCAAGGTAGGGGTAATTTATTCTTCTCCTGTACCTGTTGGAGTAGTTTTTCTAAGTACCAATCAAGTCTTATCATTGTAAGAGCTGCAGCTTTGCCTTACAACACCTGTCAAGGTGTAGAAAGGGAAAGCAACACCTTTCCTTAGTGAACAGGTGGAACTGAAGCACAGGCTGAATTCAAACTCAGATTGCTGGGAACTTAGCAAAAAGCCCAGGAACAAGCTTAACTCTCATCAGTCTGTGCATTATTTTACTCCATAAAAGTTTACTTCAGCTTACCTAACTTTAGATGAAAAAAACCAGATGCAGTAGAAAATCCCAGTGAATGGTGGAAGAAGTAACTTATACTAACATCTAAATCACCATCGTCTAAATGAAACATCTGTTTTTCCACTGAATATGCAAAGAACCTCAATGGGATGTTCAAAATTATGTAAGTAATTTGCTATACCATTTAATTTTTTTGTTGTATAATTCTTTCTTCCTCAGAAACAATCTTTGCTACAGAGCAGTGGTGTTCATTGCCACAATTTTGACTTAGACATTGATGGTATTAATTCTCTTTTGATAATTTAAATAGATGTTATAATTATATCATTTGTCAAATCCCAGCCAAGAGATATTCTGAACTCACGATAGTGAGGGAAAGTGAAGGAAAAGACCTTGAAACACTTGATTTTTCCCCCTAGGAATCCTAAAATACTCTCTTATGTAAGTTGGAAATTTTAAACATGTTTCTAATTGTGTGAAACTGCTTTAAAATTCATTAATCATTAACAAAAATAGGGTGGCAGGAAAAACATAAGAGTGAGAGAGACAAGAGTTGACCTGATGTTACCAATATCAGGGGAAAAAAACCCAGAAATTTAGGTGTGTGCCATGCACTGTCTCTCACATTCACTGTGTTCTATAGACCTGTCTTGGTTTTAGGGTAGTCTAGTGTTGATAATTCCCACTTTCTGTTTATTTATTTGTTTTTCTTACAATTATTTATCTAAGCTGCAGTACCCCTGCTATCAGAAGCATTTACTTTCATTTTCACTTCATGGCATTTTGAACTAGGCATTTAAAGTGTCTGAATCACTGCAGGTACATGTGGATTGCTTTCAGTAGTGTGTAGCTGCTCCATTAAAAGAAGAAAAAAAAAAAAGGTGCTAGAGCTTTGTATCTTGGTGTATCCCTTGATGTAGTTTTTCATCTTCCACTGGTTTTACTGTTGTTGATATCCCTATGCAAAATATAAGAAATAATCTCACTGTGCAAATAATGGCATTAAATAGAAAAGCTTCTTCTAAATGAAGAAAATTCCTGATAAGGGAGACCTGAAATATTTTGTTTCTTGAAACAGAAAACTGATTATATTAAAAAAAAAAAAAAAAAAGGCAAGGAAAAGCAGAAAGTAAAAACTGGGGGGAGGAAGAACAATGAAAATTGGGCAGCATTCTAAATACTTACATGTATAATATATTTCTAATGAGTGTAACTTTAGGTGTTAGTTAAGACAAGAGTTAATAAAATAGCACAACTCCCTTTTATTTTTAGAGAATTTTTATATTTTAGAGAATTTCATGCTTTATTAAACGTAGATTTTTCTAATAAATGCTGATGATTAAAGCAGTAGTCAGTAAGACAGCACATTCATCTCTATATTGATACTACAAAACAGAGGCAACCTAAAACATTTTAGTTCAATGACTTTTTGGCTACCCTCAATCCCTTCAGGCAGCAACATTTTCTGTTTGTGTTTCAGCACAGCCTGGCCTTTGAATTCATTTCTGATAGTGCATCTCTTAGTGCATCTGTAACATGATGAATTTACGGCTCCTTCTAACTGAAAACCCTTCTCCAGATTCTATATAATGTTTATAAACAACATGCCTTTCATTTTTTAATAACCAATCTCCCAGTTGTCCCAAGTGTAGCTTCATAGTGCAGCTAACCATGTGCAGCTGTGACCTTGCTCTGGGCTGCTCATGGAGGAATAGTCACACATAAAAACTCCAGACAAACAAGTTGCTCTTCCTTGGTATTGTTTGCTCCCGTGGGGCTTATCCCATGTTTCCCAGCCCTGCAGGAACGTGGTCTGCTCTGGGAGGCTGTGCTACCAAACTGGTGTAAAACATGCCTGGTGTTGGCCCAAGGGGAAAGTCATGGACAGGTGCTGGAGAACTGCTGGGATGCCAGTGGGTTTTACTGCAAAGTGAGCAGGTTGTTTACTTGAGTGAGAAAAATGAAAGCAAACTTTAAGTTCCTCAGTGGCATTGTTAGCTGAAAACTCCAAAAACATAGCTAAGATCAGGTCACAGGTTTCTGTGTGTTGATGGGGCTGCATGGGGGACAACTGTGGAGCACTGGACTCCTTTAACTCTGCAACCAAAACATATAAATAGTGGCCAGCAAAATTTCTGAATTGTGATCTTAAAGCATTTTCTGTCCCCAGAACACTACCACAACAAAACCAGCAAATCCACATGGCTATACTACAGACATGAGGAAGATATACTGGGAAACAAAATTACTCTACAAGCACTGCCACATGAGGCTAGAGAGGCCACATTGTTCTAGAGAAAACACTGTGTCAATGCTTTGCTTAATTTAAGAGACAAAAGACCAAACAAAAACCTTTGCACTCTGGATCATGTAATCCAATGCTTTGCATTCTCTGTTGCTAAAGTTGATTTATCTTGGTTTATGTCTAAAACATGTTTCTGATACAGTTTCTCTAACAAGCATGAAACTGATTTCAGGGTTTTTTTTGAGAACTGTGTTAATCAAAGGCTATTAATGAGTCTGTGTTTGTTAGACTGATTCCAAAGGACAATAAATCCAGTCACAGGGCTCCTAGTACAAGTGTTGTACTCATTCTGCGAGGTTTAATTTTTTTCAAAGAAGTGATTTTTTTCAAAGGTAACTTCATCCTGGCAGGCTCTACACATGTTGTGTTATGAGGAATCTTACAGCAATGTACCTTATATCTTGTCATCCTTTGAATTTGAATGGAGTAATGATAGGCATATGTACAACTGGTGAGGACTAGCTGGTGATTTTTAAGACCACACTATATTATGGACTTATTATTTCATTTGTTCATGTCCTGAAAAGGAAAGCTAAGTAAATTAATGCTAGAAATATGATGTACTGCCTGAGTTGGTTAAATTGTGAGGAGAATAAATGATTGGTGGAAACCACTAGCAGCAGTTGTAGAATTTCATCTTCTTGGTGTTTTTATAACAAGGTAAGATGTTTCTTTAGAAGATTTGTTTAATCACATAAGTGTTCCTCAATTTAGGTGCAACTCTGTGAGACTGTGAGTAATTTTATATAAATATTATATAGCGTCTTGTGAGCTGGATGAATAACCTCATACTAACTTTTGCATAGTATTGGGACTGTGTGCAGACAGGGTTTTAGCCAGTTTGGTTGCATTGCTGTGCTCATGACATTTACTTCAGTGAGGGATTTTACCCCTGCCCCTCTGCAGTTCTGCCACAACTGAATCCAAATTCTTGTCTACAGCATGGAAACTTAAACTGCTGGATCAACTCTGGCTGGCAAGAGATATTTAGTATGGTCCTGTTTGTGTAGGTGTGACTGTCTGAAGACCCTGTGAATTGTAGAGTGAAAGTGGGAATCAACATCTAATCTATTTGATTGACAGATGTATCACGACTTGCTGTGACAGTGTACAGGCCCATTCCTGTTCATTTTGCTCTCAGTGATGCCTTCTGCTTTGACAGGAACATGCCATTATAACCTGGGCCATCCTAGTGTACACAGCCTATGTGGAGCTGCATCCCCAAAGGCACTGTATTGGCCAGGATACTGAGTGTGCCCCACCTCTGGCCTGAGCCATACAGACAGATTAGGGCCTATAGTTTGTCTCTGGGACAGAAATATTTTGACTTCATCTGCATCAAGGTCTTCCCCACTATGTTGGTGTATTGATCAACACAAAATGTTGTGTAATGAGAAACAAGGGTCAGATGTTTGAGCTCAACAGTGAAAAGGGGGCAAATATTGTTTCCAGGGAGTAGCTCAAAATAGAAGTGAGACTATGCTGCTTATCTTGGCTGTGTCACTGCCCACTGCTGTGCCTTGAGCTGCTGAAGGTACAGGTCCTTAATGCAAACTGAGGACTTCTCTTCATCTCTTCTCAATCACCTTATTCTTTCTGTTCCATACAGGACAAAGTGAGCATTATTCTTATTTTATGATACTTCTTGTGCCTTGACAAAGGAGACTCGTGGAAAAGGCCATGGAGAGAGAAAATTACAATAATCGTGCCTGGAGAAGACAAAAGTGTGAATAAGACTTTCAGCAGAAGTGTGACTGAGACAGTGTTGAATATAGGGCAATATAGTGGAACTGTTAATAAGCAGATTTACAAAGACAGAAAATGTGAGAAACAAAGGTAAGCTCAGGATCAAAAAGAGCAGATGGATTTCTTTCTTCAGACACAAAATGGCATCAAGCTCTTAAAATTGCCAACACACAAGTTAATGACTTTTCCACAGTGGCCACCACTAGAGTGAAATGGAAAAGATAAGTGAGATTAATAATAAGATTGATCCTTGCAACAAGGCAAGCAGAATCTTCTTAACTTAAATTAATATACAGTTAATAGATGCATACCTGTATGTAATAGATATTAACAAAGACTTCTGAGCAATGAGAGAGTAGAAAGTTTCACTAACCCAGCAGAGGACCTCCATGGAGAGTTTGGTGTCCTGAGACAAGAGGCATTTTCTAAAAGCTTCCTGCTTGGCTCTGTCTCCTGGATTTTAAAATATCATTGTATTTTCTGATCACTTTGCACTGCTTCAGGTCACAGTGAAGCTGCTGTAGTGTCTAGTGGTGCTGGCAAGGGCAGCCTGCACCTTCAGCAGCAGAGACATCAAATCCCTGTGCTTGGAATTATGCCAGGATGGCTTGGTGTATTGGAGGCAGTTGCCTGCATAAGGTCCCAATACAACCAGTACAGCATTTTTTCTGTAGGATGAGTTTGAGTTTGAGTTAGAAACTGTGTTGGCTCAGGTGGTTGAGGAAAGTTATGGAGCAGTATTTCTGAGTTTCTAGTCTTTGCTGAAGCAATTGCTTCTCCCAACCTCCTTACATTTCTAGTGGATGTTTGTTATAAGGCCTTTGATGTGGTTTCCTAAAACATCCTTCTCTCTAAATTGGAGAGAGATGGTGGGTGGACTGTTTTGTGCACAAGGAATTGGTTGGATTGTCTCATCCAGAGGGCAATAGTCAACATCTCAGTGTCCAGATGGAGATGAGTGGGTCCAAATGGTGTCCCTCAGGGGTCTGTACTGGAACCAGTGTAGTTTAATATCTTCATCAATGACACAGACAGTGGGATCAAGTCCTCCCTCAACAAGTTGGCCCACAGCATCAAGGTGAATGGTGCTTTTGACATGCCTGAGGGGCAGAGTGCCTTCCAGAGGGACCTGAAAAAGCATGAGAAGCAGGCCTATGTGAATCTTACAAAGTTCAAGGCTGAGTGCAGGATCCTGCACCTAGGTCAAGGCAGGCTCTGGTATCAACACAGGCTGGAGAATGAACACATTGAGAGCAGCCCTGCTGAAGACTTGGGGGATGAAGAGCTGGATGTGATCCAGCAGTGTGTGCTCGCAGCTGAGAAGGCCAGCCATGTCCTTTACTGTATTTAAAGCAGCATGGCCAGCCGGGCAAGGGAGAGGATTCTGCCTCTCCACTTGAATGAGATCCCACCTGGAACACTGCATCCAGCTCTGGGGCCACCAACATAAGGACATGGAACTGCTGAAGTGAGTCCACAAAGATGATCAGAGGGCTGGAACACCTTTGCTATGAAGACAGGCTGACAGAGTCAGGGCTGTTCAGCCTGGAGAAGAGAAGGCTCCGGGGAGACCTCATTCCAGACTACCAGTACTTAAACAAGACCATTAAGAAAGATGGGGAGAGAAACTTTTTATCTGGACCTGTTGTAATAAGACAAGGCACAACGGTTTTAAACTAAAAGAGTGTCAATTTAGACTAAATATTAGGAAGAAGTTTTCTATGGTGAGAGCAGTGAAACACTGGAACAGGTTGCCTGGAGAGATGGTGGATGCCACATCCCTGGAGGCTTTCAAGGCCTGGTAGCATGGGCCTCTCAGTAACCTTATCTAGCTGAAGATACTCCAGCTCATTGCCAGATTATTGGAATTGGTGACCTGTAAAGGTCCCTTCCAATCTGAACTATTCTGTGTTTCTGCATCTAACCAGGAATATCTGACTTTTTTCATCCAACAGCCATGCTACCCAGTATATTCAGGCCAACCAAAGCTAATGTGTAGCTAGTTTAATAGACCAAAGTGGTGCTTAGGATCTGGCTTACAAGGGGATCAGAGGCTCAGAAAATAGTGGTGTGTTATAGACTATTGCAAACAAAACCAGCCCTGGCTACCTAAGCTGCCCAATATCTGTCATTATTCTCAGAGAGGGATCTGTTCCCCAAGGGTCCTTTTAACTGTGGTCATGGTTTGGCTATTAAATTGCACTAATTGGTTAGGACATGAAACACTCCTGGGATACCCCAGATTTCCTTTAGCAGGGGGATTGAATGTGGAAAAAGATTCAGAATACAGTCATTACAAAATTAAATTGTATATGATATTGGAGATCGCTTTTACTCTCTGAGTTTCACCTGTCAAGGTTGGGAGTTTGACAGTCACATTTTCCTATGTTTAATACGTTTTTCTCTCCCCTGTGTGAAGCCACATGAATGGTGGGCAAAGCCGACAGAGCAGCCGGGGTGGGAGAACTTGAATTTGTCGGTGCACAAAGCACTGCCAGATGCAGGCACAAATGGGAACCTTGCTTCTAACAATCCCCCCTGCTGAGGCTTATATTCTGTATTGCCTTTTCTTGCCATGAATACAGAGTTGTATGATAGAAAGTGAGCTTTAGGTTTTCACAGCACTTTTTTTTTAAGTGGCTTGGGTGGAGATCACAGAGGAAGTATGTGACCCCCTTCAACACTGATACCACAAAGTATCAACCAAGATAAAACCTGAAAAGGGCTGTGCCATGCTTCCCCAAGATTCTCATACAGAGCAAGACTTTCAAATTTAGAAAAGGGACTTTCAGCTTGGAAAGTGATGAATGAGGAGCGCTTTCCACCCCCAAACCTACCCGAGCAAGGAGACAGGCAGTTCTTGAGGTCCCAGAGATGTAGTATACCAGAGGAAGAGTGAGTGAATTGTGGTTGGACAGAGTAAGAATGAGACAAACCTAACAAGGATGTTGTACAAATTATGTTTGCCTTTGAGTTTAATCATAATGCTAGAACCTGTAGAGGACTAACTCCAAGAAACATTTGCTTTTAAAAGAGGCAAAGAAAGATCAGTACCTTGCTGGGTCAGTGCAAGGTGGACAGCACCATTTCCCACACATACCCCTCAAAATGTCATTTGAGACCCAACTCTATACCTACCCAAACTAGAGATATTTTTCAGTGTCCTTGCTGCAGGCTCCTGATTTTGGGGGCAGAAGGGACCTGTAGTGCTATTGGAAGTCTTCCAAGCTGCAACATTCCCATGGGTACAGTGTACTGTAAACTTACCTCTGTGTGGACATATTGAAAACAAATATATAAATACACATTTTCTGATTCCCTAGGTTTGATTCTTCCCCTCATGGATTTCTGGCAGCAATCTCTTAGAGTGACTATAGCAAAAAAAAAAAAAAAAAAAATTAGCTGTGACAATTACTTGAGAAGAAAATACTTGAAGTGAAGGCAAACTCTAGGCTTGTTCCTGGAGGTCTCCCTTTGGAAGCCTCCTTCCTTACTTAAGCATAAAAACAAGGGCAGCTTGGTAACCAAGGCTTTTTAGCTGGTCCTGAATTCATACAAACCCTTGAATGCAAAGCAGCATTGTATTTTCTTGGCATGGTTTATACCTGGACCACTGGCATATCACCTCCCAATTCCTTCTAAATTGTCCTTCATTAGTTTATCAGTTATTTCTGCACTATACATGTGGGATATGCACCCTGAGCCATCAGGCAAATAAAAATGCTGCTTCCTGTTGAGTTTAGCTCAGCTATGGTAAGTATGACCACAAAAATGTCTGCATTCTACACTAAAATAGTAACATTGAGTTTCCTATCTAACCCACAAAAGCCAGGAAATTCATAACCTATTCTAGGTTAAGCATAAAAAGGGGATTGTAAAAAAATATTTTAAAAAATAATAAGAAGAAAAAGAAACAGGCACTACAAATACCAGTATCTCAATGTCAGGACAGAATTTTAGATATATTTTATTTACAATAATTAAGGAGGGTGGAGGGGAGGAGGAAGCATTCCCAATAGCTGTCCCTGGAAGCTGCAAGATAGTCCCAGGGCCGGATTGGGGCGCCCCAGGGGAAGGCTGGGACGGCTTTGCTCACTAAACTCTTAACAAGGCACAGTCAACACTTAGCTCCCACTTCTGTCTGTTATTTGTTTGGTTTTGACATTTTGTTGTTACAAGAGCTTAAAGAATTTTTTTCTGTCTTTCCAATTCTTTCTGTGGGACTGTTGACAGCCTTTGGTGCATACACATTTCCATTGTTTTCTCTGCTTAAGCACTTAGTCAGATTTGCCCATTTGTTTGTGGGTTTTTCAACTGGCAACAAAAAAGATAATTTTAATATATTTTTTAACATAGGAAAATGTGATGCAAAACCACAAACATTGGGGGGATTCAGGGACAGGTGTAGTGACTAGGAGTGCAGTTAAGTTTTTGAAATGGCCTAGATTTCAGCTGTTTCTCTGTTCTTTAAGTATTGCTTTAGAGTATGAACAACAGGGAAGATAGTACTTGCTTTCCACATTCTAATTATAAATAATGAAGAAAATTCAGTAGAGCTGAGCAGGAAAAGTATGATGCAGGAGAGAAGAGGAAAAGAGGGCCTCTCTTTCCAGCAGAGGTGGAGATTTCCATGAGGGTGGCCCTTCCAGCTCAGTGCCTCCCACAGGTTTCACTGGGAGTGCTGAGCTGTCCTTGGACTGATCCTGCATAGACACTGCTGGGCTTCTGTTTTGGGGTGGAACAGTGCCTAGAGACACCTGCCAGTGCTGGTTAGTGTTGGGTGAATGTGAGATGATCTCAGAATAAAACCTACACAAGCTGCCTGATCTAGCTGTGAGAGAGAACTTTGACCTGCATCTCCCTTGGCTTGTGCAGCTGCAGCCTTCACCTGATCTGCCTCCTAGAGAGGAGCAGCTCACCAGTACATGGTCCCCTGCATGGCAGGGACTCTGAAGAAAATACTCCATAGTGGTTTCCTCAGTGGAATATCTTCATGGGTGACACTGAGGTCGTAGGAGGTCAAAGAGTATCTTACCCAGAGATTTTTGGCAAATGTGACACCAGGGTTTTGGGACAGTGGCAGAGGCACGCAGCAGAGTGAGAACAGTGACCACTTTATTGTATGAAGATGACTGCACTGCCAGGACGACTGAGCCCTGAATTGTCTTTGTTTGCTGGTTCTCAGACTGTGCAGAGCTCAGACAGGCCAGGGCATTAAGTCTCTGGAGTCTGTGATTTCTTAGTTGTGCAGAGCTCTCCAAACTGATAATAGTCAGATGAGAACATGGAGAAAATCCATACCTTTAATACAGGTACATGCATCTGTTTGGGTGTTGTTGCCTTTGTGAGCATATATTAGGCATAAATAAACTCAACACAAATTTAGGGGCACCTCTAGTAACACACATTTCATTTTATAGCTATTTATCTAGCATGCTAGATAAATATTGTGGGAAAATACAGACATATGCCAAAATGAATGTTCTATTTGGACTTGTACATGCTGAAATAAAACCACATAGACAACCACATCCATTAGCTAAAATGTGCAGAAGAAATTGCCACAGGAGCAACTGATCTCTGTGCAAGAGTGCTGGCTCTGTGCCCACCAGCACACAACACAAAGAGGGAATAAGCAGCAGAAGTACCAGGGGCGTACACAGTCATACATTCCTCTTTTTAACCTCAGTAACCTCTTTTCTCCCACTCATACCTCCACCCTCACCCTGAACACCCAATGAGTATATGAAAGAAAAACCATATTTGTTAGTTATATGGTTCATGATGACTAATGGAGACTTTGTTGAATAAACCAATGGGGTTTTATTTTTTTTTATTTGTGGTAAAAGTACATTAAAAATTACTCACAAGCTGCAAATGGGGACTGTTTGAACCTAATTTGAAATTAAATTTATGTGAATGGGTGAGCCAAAATAAAAATGATCACTTGAAATCAGTTTTAATAAGCGGAATTTTAGTCTGAATGGCTGTAAGGTAGGTTATGTTAAGTGAGAGCTCAGATATAATGTGGGAGACTAGTTTTGGAATGAGAGTGGGTAGGGAGTGAGACAAATTGGGGGAAAAAGTAATTCAACAAAAAGAACTCTCTTAAAAAAAAATCAGTGAAATCATGGACAGAAATATACAGCGCTTTTAGGTGAATTATTCATTTTTGTTTGTGTGAAAGCACCACACTTTTTCTTTTACATGTTGCTATCTTTTTTCATGTAAATAATAATCAATATTCCTTGGAAAAAATTATAAAAATATGTACATAGTGATGAGAAATTGTTGAAACAGCTTCAGATTTTTTGACTTCCCCTCCTTCCCCACCAAATCTCAAATTTTTTTCCCAGTTGGTTTTGACTTTTTGCTGTTGATAAATTTGGCAAAATCATCTGTGTGGGCTATTTAATTAGAATGAATGAATATGGATCTGCTTGATTTGCTTTTAGTCCTCAAAAAAAAAAAAAAAAAAAGAACAAACAAACAAACAAAAAAACCCCACAAAAATAAACCCAAAAAACAAAACAAAACAAACAAAACCCCCAAACCAGCCAAGAAGCTGGTTTGAGCTTGTCATCAAATAACATGATTTTAGGATACAAATCTTTAAGTCTTTAGTGGAGGTGATACATTCATGAGACTTAAAATAATCTGTACAGGCTGACAACACTTAAAGTCAGCATACACTGATTGTGATATACAGACCCTTATCATTTAAGCTGCTCTTTTCCAAATTTAGTTTCATTATCGAAGTACATTGCATTTGTCTCTAAAACAGTGCTTACATTAATGGGAAGTCATAGAAATGTGACCATTTGCTCCTAGTGCTTCATAATGAAGTGAAAAGTTGTCCCTTGTCTGAAGTCTTTACCACAGGGGCCATTAGCTGTGTCTTTTGAACTCCTAAAAATGTTGATTATCTTGTGTACTGACTGAACATTTCAATTTAAAGTCTTTCTTTGGAGGATTTCCTCGTGGTCTGGAAGTGGAAACATTGATGTATGTTGAGAAAAAGTGTTCTCACAGTGTTTCCTGCCACTCTTGCAGCTACAGCTCACAGAGGTCATATGTATTCTCTTCTTTGGCCTTCATGTGTTGCTTAGAAGCTGTGAGAGATTGGGGTAGCCTGTTGAACAAGTGCCCCAGTACTCAGCCAGACCTGCCTTAACTTCCTAATCCCATCAGCCCTGATCATCATATCTTCATAGTTAGGTGAGAGGAGAACAAATGTTTTTCTACTTAGCAAAAAACATTGTGTCCTTCTGCTTCGTTTTTTTTTTTAAAGGAAATTCTGGCAGGGAAGGGAGGTAGGATGGGGACTGCAAACCTCAGAAACAAGTGCAACCAGAGGAGTTTGCACTGCGCTTTTCGGTATTACAGTGGTAAATGTAGTACATTGATTGCACAGACCTAATGGCACCCAACTGAAGAGATTTGGTTGTCAAATTGGCTTTGAATAAAAAGTGATCTTGGGTTCTTACATACCACTTTGAGGTGTTGGCCTGGGGAGCACAGTGATCAGCTATGTGTTCATCAGCTTTTGAGGCTCCGAGTCACGTTTTCATTTATTCTTCAGATGCTGGGCTGATCTGGAAATAGCATTTCTGGAAACCAGGCAGTGACTTCAAGGCAAGGAAATTGCTGACTCATTTCTGGGTAACTCGTGTTAACCCCTGTGTCACATCCAGCTCCCGGGGGAGGAGGAGGAGGAGATGGTGGTGGTGCTGCTGCACGGGCAGGAGCTGACAGTGGAAAGTTGAGATTGCAGCAGGGAGAGGTACTGAACTCTTGGCACGGAAGCCGCTGGTAGATGCAGCTTTGGCATAGCCAGGGCGGTCTGCAAGCAAGGATGGGCTCCATACGTGCTAGACAAAAGGGATGGCGGGTGGCCAGGGGCTCTGCGAGGCAGCAGCGTGTGCTTGTGTTGGGGGTGAGTGTCCTTGGCACGGAGCTGGAGGGGCCCTGCCATTGTCAGCCTCCTCCTGATTGCTCTGCGGGCCTGGAGGGGGATCTGTTGTGTGTTTTGTTTGTCATCTTTTGTTTGCAACTTGAAGCAATCGGCAGAGGGTAATTGGGTTTTGTTTCTGACAGCCCTAGCAGAGCATCCTCTGTTGTTTGTCAGGCCTTACTGGCTGTGCGGGTGGGAACCTGCGGAGGGAGGGCAAGACAGCCGCGGATCCCTTTGTGCAGTGCTTCCGCAGCCTGGCAGTGGGCCTGGGCCAAGGGGAGCTGGGGCACTGCCTGACCCTGGCCCTGCCAAAGCACTGCTCTGCAACCAGGGCTGGCTCCTTCCCCTGAAACCGCCTTGCTGGCCGGTCACTGGGACTGGCAGGGGCTGATGAACCCGAGCTGCTGTGGGAGGTGCCGGAGCACCAGAGGATCAGCAGCCCAGCGAGGAGGAGGACACAGGTCACCCACCAATGTCACCACTGAACATATCACACCAGGAAATCATAGCTGCAGGAGGTGAAGCTGAGGCCCAGGTCACCTTTCAGGGCTGAGCCTTTGCAGTGGCTCTGCCCATCCCTCGCTTTACAAGCAGACAAGGGACACATTCCTGCTGCCAAGTAACTTTTAGGGAAGAAAGTACCATGGAAAAAGCCAACACTTCCATTAGCCCAAATAGCATGCACTGGCACCCTGGGCCTGCTGCAGGACCACAGCATCCTTCTGCATGGCCCTGGAGTGCTACAGCCCTGCCTGAATTGTGAGGGGTCCCGAGGTGACCATCCACAGCCAAAAAAGTCCATCTCCTGAACATCTCTTGATTGCTGACAAGGAAGAGAGCCACCACCCTGCCAGACACAGCGTGGTGGGAAGCTTGTGTGGGATTGCTGTGTGTCACTGCAGACAGAGCCCACTGCAGTTGTGGGGCTGGGGCTGGCTGTATCAATTGACAGAGATCCATATCTCGGGATCAGGTGGGAAGTGTGCTGACCCACAACAGGGTTGAAATCAGTCATGCCCTGAGAAGTACAAGCCACTTTCCAGTTTGTAAGCAGCAGGGTCCCCTTGGTGGTTTGCACCTCCCTGATTATTTTTAAAAACATTTTGATATGCTGCCAGTTTTAAAGAGAAGTGGTTTCCGTCTGCTGCCTGCCCTTGAAAGCAGGACTTTCAACATGTTGATGTATAAATGATTTGCATTTTGATTTAATGGCTTTTTTTTTTCCTTTCCCCCACCTTGATTTTGCCTTGCCTGTTTGGCACAGGACAGTTCAGGTTTGTGCCACACACATGGCCCTTGTGGCTTTTGCTCTGCATGGAAGGCATGAGGAGCATTGCTGACTTGCCAGTTGAGGGGGTTCTTGGGCACTGCTTGGTTAATGCAAGGACTGTGCAGGTCTGGTCCTGTCCACTTCACCTGGTAACAAAGACAAAAGCTAATTCAGAGAGATCAGGGAGTAACATACCCATCGTCTGCAACACTTGGAATTCCCTTTTGGACTTAAATTTCCTGCCATAGCACTCACTGCTTTTTTCTCTTGTTTATTTTCTTTTTTTTTCTTTTTTTTTTTCTTTTTTGGTTGCTTTTTTTCTGGTCTGCTTATCTCCATCGAATGAAAATCAGCTGTGAAGATCTGAGCTTTGTGGTCTTTCTGTGTCACTGCTGTGTGACACATAAGGCTGACTTGAAGTTTTCTCTATTTTCCCATTGCCTTTTTCTCCATAGAAAGGCTGAGGATGCTCTGGTTTTACTTAAAAACAGATATTACTGTGTCTCTCTCACCTTAAAGTGTTTAAACATGTGCATTTCTAAGAATGTCCCTTCTCGGAAATGCTAATCTAGAATTAAAGCTGCATAAGTATAAAAATAAAGACATGCTAGATTGCAGACTTTAAATTTCAGGTCCCATCCACAGAAATCAGGTCTCTTCTTTCTCCTGTGTCTTCTATATTAATTTTAGCAATTTTCTAGCTTCAGAGACTAGAAAAATGTAATTTGTATGCAGACAACAATCAGAAGCTTTGCTGCCTTCCTTTATGTGTATATTTTTTAACTTTAAAAACCTCTCAGGCACCTTCTGTGGGTAAAGAGAAGCTGCATCTTTCATAGAGTATATTAAGAAAGTACCTGATCACAACTAACACTAGATTTGTAATTTAACTGTTTATTTTTAGTAGACTAGATTAAAAAATTAAAATGTACAGGAAGAATAATAGTAACTGCTGTGATACATGAAATTATATGGTTTTAAAACAATTAGAGTGTATGTGAGACTTTAACTATTATATGCATATTCCAAGATGCATAGGTGGTGATGAAGCAGAAGGGATATGGGGAAAAAAACCCCATATTACTACTGATTATCTTATATTTTCACTGGTTTAAGATAATCTAATTAATTTAAACTTATTTTAAATATCTGTAGAGAATTTTATATTCCTAATTTTGTTATGGGAAAAGTCTTCTTCTTCTACAGACCACTTCTGGTGTGGTCTGTATTTAAACTGGACAGAGACAAACCAAGAATCAGTGCTCCAAACTTCTTGAACTTTTGTAGCATTACCTCTATGAGAAAGGGGCAAACTGGCTTTGAAACTTTCAAAACATTGAGGAATATTAAGAATCTACATTGGTTTAGAATCCTGTAGTCTGGCAATGCTGACAATGGTTTAATTCTATTTCCACATCTCTCTGGATCATGTTTTGAAGTTTCTGGGAGCTGAAAATATTGTAAACCATTTTTTTCCTTGTGGTTTTGATTCTGTTTAAATGTAGACTAAAAAAGAAAAGAAAAAAAAAAAAGAAAATCAAACTAGCCCCAAACCAAAAATTTTGCAGATTTTCCTCGAGATACAGACTTCATCTTGGCTGAAGTTGGCTTTGTCTTGCCTGAAGTTGTTTTGATGTTGCATTTCTGCAACTACTTTTCTGGTTTCACTGCTTTTTGAGTCTCAAAGCTTGTGGGAACAGCTGATTCCTAGCCCCAAGGATGCAGGTTAAATGCCTGTATGGAATTCAGTTAAGAGCTGGACTCAGTGATCCTAATGGGTCCCTTTCAAATCAGAATATTCTGTGATAGCTGATTATTTTGTATACACATTCTAATTTAATGCCAGTTCTTGTATCCTTGCAGTCTGTCATCATGTTTCATTTTGCCTGGGTGTGCTTTCTGAACATCCTTGTAGCTTTGAGGAGGGGCTGCTGATTGAGGATATACATAGCTCTGAAGAGCTTTTGTAATGCCATTAAAGCTTTGTTTTCTTTTGATAAAAACTTCACTTTGGTTCAAAAGCAACCTGTTCAGACATAATTGAGGAAACTTCTACTAAGTAGCTCAATGAGAAGTCATGGGACCTGGAAAGATGGCTTTTGAAATAATGCTTGCTATTGTACAAACCCATCACTGTGCTTGATGACATCAAAAAGAGCTTTATTTTGTAATGGAGCTAAAAGTTTGCAAGGGGAAGGTAGGAATGAGGAAAGGAGAATGGCTGGGACTTACCCAGAGAAGTGAGCAGAGCCCAGTGCAAATTATCTTAAAGAGAAAGGGCTCAAATCTGTCCTTTTGCTTCACCTCTGCTTCATTGCTGGTCTTTTTCATTACTACTCTTTTACTGCTCTAAAATGATTCCAAGTTGCAGAATTTTCTGTAAAGCAATGTACTCCTACTGGTTATTGCTAGGCTGAATAACAAGAAAATAAAAAAGACAAACTTTACTTAAATCTAAGTTCTTAAATTTACTTAAATCTAAGTTGTACACCCACTCATAACCTTTTGACTAATAACATAACTTCTGAAAAATCCTACTGTGTGCACGTGCCTCCCTGCCACCCCACACATTGCTGGGGTAGTCCAACTTTTGAACTCTCTGCAGGTAATTTTGTCCAGTCTTCAAAAATACTTCAGCTTTTTGCTGACATCTTGATTGGAAGTCAAGTTCAGAAATTAGTTTGGAAAAAGTTGACAGTGATGTAAAGTAGGCTAAGTTGTATGTCAACTGTCCAGTTTCTTCTGAAGGAGCAAGTTAGAGCAGCATTATGCTTACTGCACATTCACTGCCAAGGAAGCAGGATGGACCTCCTCAGTCATCACCTGCAAGTTCTTACTTGTCTTTCTCAAGACTTCTTCACAAACACATTTTCTTTGTTGCAGTAACTGATCTAGCACAAGAACAGTAAGGTTTCCCCATACCTGCCAGCTGCCTTTAGATTAATAGATGGATGTTAGTTAGATAGGCAACATAAGGACATTAATTTGAGGAGATTTCTAATATCTGTTTAAACTAGATCATATTTTTCAAGTGTGTTTGATTTAAAGCTTAAAGCAGAAAAACTGAGCACATTTTCAGTTCATCCCTTTTCCTATTGTGAGGTGCAATAATTAAATTCAGGTCTATGCTGAATAATTTTGTCTATTGCCTAGGGGAAAAAAGAAAGGGCAAACACAACACCTAAACTAAAGTGTCACCTCTTCACCCTGTTTTTCACTAGTGGCTTCTACTTCCTCAGATAGCATGTGACCATGCAGTCAGTTGAAGTAGGATTTGGCAAATCCAAGGGAACAGAATCATCTGCTGCAGCAGTAGGATCTGCCTCCACCAGACCATCTGGGGCTGGACTGCAAAACCTCCACTGGCAAGAGATCTGAGGTGGACCCCACACTCTATCCCTAACTCTAAATGAGGGACACAGGGGAGCACCTGGCCAAAGGAATCTTAAAACTATGATAAATTAGCAAATGAAGAACACTATGAAAGTGAACATTGGTATCCAGTCCTGTTTACTGGGTATTGTCCAAAGGCACTTTCCCTCAGCTGCTAGCCATAGTATGGTGTTGTGCCTTTACAAGCTAAATTAAAGAGCCCTCTACTGCTAAAAATCTATTTGACAAGGTGCTTAAGCTGCTGAAGTGTATAGAGGCTAATAAGGTCCATTTGTCTAGCTAAAGTAATGCTCCTCCCTGCAGAGGTTCAGGTCAGATTAAAGGCTGTTGTGCTTTTGTAGTCATACGGTGCATTTATATTGGTATACCTGCACTTGCATGTGACATCTTCCTGATACATCTGTCTGTGACAAACAAGGCTCCTCTCTGGCTTGGTTACCACTTCCAGGTTTAGAACAGGCTTTACAGCAATGAGATGAGACCTGGTTGTATAGACTGTTCTACACATCAGATTGAAGGACAGTGACCTGTTGGTGTGGGTGCAGAGGAGGGAGACCAAGTTGATTAGAGGGATGGGGAAACTCACCTGTGAGGAAAGGCTCAGAGAATTGTGTTTGTTCAGCCTGGAGAAGAGAAGGCTTCAGGGTGACCAAATTGCAGCCCTCCAGTATGTGAAGGGAGCCTACAAGAAAGATGGAGAGGGACATGTAGTGACAGGACAAGGGGTTCTTTAAAGTGAAAGAGGGTAGATTTAGACTAGAAGTTAGAAAAAATTCTTTTCTGTGAGGATGGTGAGGCACTGGAACAGGTGCCCAGAGAAGCTGTGGATGCCCCATCCCTGGGAGTGTCCAAGGCCAGGTTGGATGGAGCTCTGAGCAACCTGGTGTAGTGAAAGGTGTCCCTGTCCATGGCAGGAACTACGTGATCTTTAAGGTCCCTTTCAACCCAGACCCTTGGATGATCCTACAATTCTATGTCACCATCTGTCTTTAGGTGATTTTGCTATTGGGTTTTGTTTTCTTTTTCCCTCCATTGCACATCCTTGTAGCAAAATGGCATCAAATGACAATGAAATAACTTCTATAACTATGAGATAGCATAGCACAGTGTCAGTCTCAGGATGCTTTGTTTTTTGTAAAAGCAAACCACACCCAAACTGGCACCATCAGTCCAGACTTAGGGTGTGCTGTGGCCTTATTTCAGTTTGCCAGTGCTGATAGACAATAAATTTGCCATTTTTAGTCAGTTAAGCTACTCAGGGCCAGGCTGTTGCCCCTCTTGTGCTTTAAGTTATGCCACTGGAGTTTAAAAGCCACGTTTATGACAAAATAGCTTAAACCAGCGCTCTTGTGGTGATTCACATTATAAATCTGCTGCCTCTGAAACTTAGTGGTTGGTACCCTCACCTGAGGCAAAATAAAGGGAAACCTGTCACCTGCCACCATGGCTGCTTAAGGCAAAGAGTTTAACTTAAAGCAGGAATAAAAGCAAAACACATTCCCAGTAATGTCTCCCAGGAGCTGTGTCTGTACCTATTGAGGCTCAAGGGCTGCTGCTGTCAGGTGGAGACCAAGGAAAGCAGCTGAGACAGAGCTCCCAGGCTGCCTCATGTCTGCTAGGGGCTGTCAGACTGCTTTAGCTCTGTTAGTAACACATTATAGTTTAAAGCTTCTCGCTTGTGCCTTTTAAATGTCATATCTGAAATCCTCTGCCCACTCACTGGAAGCAATCTCAGTGGCTTCAATAGACAATAGTGATGCCAAATTTCGAGGTGACCATATGTTATCTCTGTATCTGCACTTCTGTCTTTGCTGCTGTTTGTCAGTGCCTGTATACAGATATGAAGGGCAGTGCCTGACTGCAGTATTTCACAAGGACACATGAAAACAGTTAAATCCTTCTCAAAAATTATTTCTCCTTTTATCCAAGAGGATGCGAGAATTACAGACAAAGGTAAATCCATAGAAATGCAGGTTAATACCCAGTTCCTAAAAATATGACTAGCTTCATTCAATATGACTAGCTTCAGTCAAAATGTGGTGTGGATGACAGAGCTGTGTGCAGGCTGTATCTGATGGATGTGAACCACACTGTGCAGGGCAGGAGGGGGACATGGGAGCGAAGCCTCTTGATGTTGATCACAAACCTGGTATGTGTCCTGGATGGTGTCTGCCTTCACATTCCTCTTCCATCTCTTTTCCATGAGAGGATAAACTGTTTTGAGTAGCACAAAAGACACTGTGGTCCTGTGGTGAGTCTGAAGAGACAGCCCAAGGAGAGATGTTTTCAGGTGTCCCATCCCAGTGGTGACTTCCCTGAAATGTGACTGAGTGATGGTGCAGTCTGCCTCATCCACTCCAAAATTAATGAATGGTGAAGGAGCACTGCAACCAGTAAAACAAATAAAGCACAGAAGGAAACCAAATAATACCTTAAATTTAGTTCAGTTTTTTTCCTCTTATTAATTGAACCATTCTTAGCACATAAATATGCATGTGCCCTTGCATTTAGAACTCAAATTTATCTGTGGTTGTGACCATGGGTTTCCAACAACACAGAAAAGCAACATGTACAATGGTACCAAACAATGTATGAGAAGCAACCCCCAAAAGAGAAGTCTCAGTACCAATATGGCCTAATTCCTTTGTTTCCTGTAAGAAATCTGTAAAAGCCAGTGATAGTTAGGAAGCTGATTGGATCTCATATGCCTTCAGGATAAACCTGAGGCCACTGATGGCTTGATTGAATAGCCCCATCACTGTACATCAGTGGTATTTGGAGAATTTATTTTGCTTTTGCCTTTTAAGTCACTTAAGTGGCTTAAGTTAAGTTGTTTCTCTGATGCCCTCTGTAGACAGTGAGGAGCCTGAGAATCTTTGGAAAACCTTCCAGCCCTGTCCTTCATTCTGCTTTTCTGCACATGCATCTAATGGCCTTATCCCTTGATAGAACAGATAGTTTGTGGATGAGCCTTGAAGTTATTTCCTGTTTAACTTTGGAAAACCTTTTGAGGGATAAGGAGATCTGGAGAACACAAGAGTGAAGCTATTACATGTGTATATGTGATAATTTAAAAAATCCAGCTGTATAGTATATAAAATATATAAAAGTATATTAAAAGTGTATAAAGTATATAAAGCAAAACTTTCTTCAGAAAGTTCAGTGTTCCTTCTTCCCTTAATGAGAAGTGTCCACTTTGCCTTTTCTCTCAACTCTTCATTGAAAGCTCCCAAGCAAAAACCAGAAGCATGGCATTTCCTCTCATATGCACAGGAGCAGTGAGAGCCTCCAGGCCTGCTGAGAGAACCTAGGGTGCCTGGACTTGAGCCCTTACTTCAGCAGAAAAAAGGAGACCAAGGGGAGGCTGAGGAATCTTGCCATGGAGTAAATAAGAACTCAATCTGCACAGTGCTAAACATAAGGGAAGTTTTCTGTAGTTCACTGATGCATTCAGACTTTGAGCATGGGCAAAAATTTGGTCTAATAACCTTCAGAACAGAAGTATAGCAGCTATTTCAGGTTGAGACTGCTGTTGGTTTTGTATGGTGCAAACAAATAACCATGTCCTGCGAGAGGAATCATTGTATTTATTTTTGCTCTGAGAATCTTTAAACATGCACTGTTTATTTATCTCTTAAACTGCAAGTGCATCTCTCCTTCCCAGCTAAAAATTTCCATGTTACATTGTCATTTAGCACTTCCAACACTGTTGATAATACAGGTAATATCTGTCTTCAACAGGATGAAAATTTGGTTTTACACCTCAGTCCCCTCTTAAATCTTTAATATTAACAAAATCAAAAAGTCTGTGCAGAATACAAATGTATTTATGTTTTCTAAACATTCAAGATGTCTCATGGCTACCTAAAAACCCAGCAGGAGAGCAAGAACCTTGTCAAGAGATAATAAAGCACCCATCTTGAATTAATTCTGATCTAATCAAATCTAATTTGATCTGATCTAATCTAATCTCGTGTCTGTCCAACCAGCGGGACTTTCTTATCTGCAGACATGATGCCCACACAGTGGATTGGGAAGTTACTCCCTGCTTTAGACATGGGGATTTTAATAGCTGGGCTGGTTAGTCCTCAAGTTGATCTGGTTTCATGGGATTATGCCATGGAAAGGGATGCAGATTGCTCTAGCTCTGGTAGGAAGTGTTTTCATGATGTCCAGAAGCAGCAGGTGTGGTTCTTTTAGGTGATCTGCTCCTCTGCAGAGAGTGAGAGTAATTTTGACAGTAACAGCTACTCTGGTCTAAGGAAAATAGCAAGGGGAGGCAATTTGTGTTACTAGCTCAAGTGATAGTTGGAAAAAAGGGATAACCTTTCAGAAACATCAAATTTTAAAAATTATTTCCTTTGAAGTCTATTATTTCCAGCTGTCTTAATTGCTGTAGTAAAAATCATTATTTACCCCTGGAGAGCTTTCCTTTCTGTTGTATTTTTCTGTGGTTTCTCAATTTCCTCGTCTCTAAAGAGCTGACAAGTCCCTGAGAGATATGGCAAGTCACTTGGGGGACATGAGAGACCTGCAGGGACACCATCTTCATGCTGAAAGTGGGCAGGTTCTGGTTAAATACTGCGTGGACATCATGATGACTACCACACATAAGCTGCAAAGCTGCAGGAGGCATCCAGAGGACCTGCATTTCCTACTCATCTTCCACTTTGCTATGGAAAAGCACAGAAAGGGGATTCTTTAGCCCAGATTTTACCTGACTCATAGCCAAGCATATGTGTAAAGGCTCTGCTGAGCTGTTCTTTGTGAAGGCTGTTTGCTGACCCAAACCTATGGAGTCCCGATCCTTCTGTGCAATAACGTAAGCGAGGATCTTCAGCACATGCTGCAGTCTGTGCAGACGCCTTGTCTGCGTCCATCTGAGTCAGAAAACAGCGGCAGGGAAAATCCCTGGGACGGGAACTCAGTCATCTGTGCTGCTACCTGGTCCAAGCAGGCAGCAGCCCTCCCAGCAGGTCGCAGGCAGTGCTTGGGAGCCAGCATGGGCCATTCCCAGGGACCAGACCGGAGGCAGCTTTTGGACAAGGAGAGCAGCCGGTAGCATAGACACAGGCCATACTGTGCTGGCTGCCCTCAGTGGCCAAAAGCAGTCCCTGGCAGGTTGAATTTAAAGCTGTATAGGTGCAGGTTTAATTTAAATCTGTACGGGTACACCTTTAAAGCTGAAATGTCTTTGGGTGACAGTGGGATGGCAAATAGTGTCCTTGTGCCAAATATTGATGGGTGTTTAATATACACTTTGGGCACATGCTGTGACTGGGGAAGATTGCCTACTGATGTTGTGTGAGTGCTCCTGATTCCTGCAGTGCTGTGGTGCGGGATGAGCACGACAGAGGAGAATCACAAGTGTAAAGTGCTTTAAAGATCACACTCCAGCAACTTCTACCAGAAAAATACTCTTGATTTGAAGTGTGATTTTTTAAAACAGCAGTTCTATTCTACCAAAAGCCTTTTGTGAATGCAGTTACACTAAGGAAAAAGTAAAAGCAATGACCAGTACAGCTTCTGTAGTTTGAAATTAAGGAAAAAGTAAAAGCTATGACCAGTACAGCTTCTTTAGTTTGTGGTGTCCCTGTGAGCTGCACTGTCAGAAGCCTGATGCTGTAGGCAGAAGCAGTTCCTCGGATGGAGGGCACAGCTAATGTTAACTGGTCTTCTTCTAGTGCAAATTTATCCAGCCTTTTCAGCACTACTGAATTTTTGGTTATAAGCCATTTTTGCATCAACCCCCATGGGTAGTTGTGAAGAGTTGTCTGTTCCCAAACTGGTGTCAATTCCAGTGACCCTTCCAGCCAACAGCAGTGATGGGTATGGTCTGAGCACCTGGAGATGTTGAGGACTGCCTCCTGCCTCTCCATACCTTATCTCATGACTACTGCCACTTGGCCCCTTGGTGCTGTCCCTCTTCCCTGGTGGACAGGGTCAAATCCCTCACTAAGCCTACCCCAGGGGGTCAGTCACTCTGAGTTTGCATTGCAGCAAAATTACACTGCTTGATTTTTCACTCTAAACTCAGGAATAATAATTATTCTGAAATCAGCCTGGAGTGAAGACTGAAGTAAACCAAGTTTAGAATTCTTCCTAAAGAGAATTTAAGTCAGGCAGCTTAGAAGTCTCAATAAGATGCCTAACATCGAGTGGACGAATCCCTCTTCTTCTCCAAGAAAATCCTGTGCGCTGTGGAAGAACTTCTGGAAATGCACTATATGTAGTATAAGAAAAGAAAAAGGCAGATCTGAAGTGACACAATGACTGACTGGTATCATATTCTATTCTGGATTGCATAGGGTTTACTGTGCAAGCATCATCCATCTGCACACATGTACACTCCCTTGTGCCTCTGGTATTAGCAGCAGAAATTCACATGCGCACACATATTTCTGGTACAAAGCACATGGGGCTTAAGAGGAAAACTTGTCTGTGAACAAATTAGGCAGTGTTTGGATTGCACATTAACAGTGCTGTAGGGCCATCAGTAGATAGGTGGTCCCAGGAAGAAAAATAACATGTCCATTATATTTCCTCTTTCTGAAAGAAGGAACTGATACCCCAGTGCCAACACACCACTGCCCCAAGCTGGCAAATGTCTCTGGTGTGCAAGAGATAGGGCACAGCAGGGAACTGCAATGCTGGCACTTAGTGGATTGCATGTCAGCCTCCTCTCAGTGGGCTCTGCAAGCCCATCAAGGGCACATATAGAAGAGAAAGATTTGCCACATACTGAGAAGTTGTGGGAGCAAAATGCAGCTACATGAATGCTTTTATCCTCTGCAATAGACATGGTGTTTGAAAAGAGTCTCAGGAGCAAAGGGTGATGGGAACCATTACCTGTCCCATCTAAAGTATTCAGCCTGCAGTATAACAAAAGTTTTCAGAGAAGACTAGTTGAAGTGATTTGGGCAGAATTCTTTTCTTCTACGTGCTCTCTGTACAAGAGATGAAAAACTGGTCTGTGTTTGCTCCCAGGTCAGGACTCCACTATACCAGCAGACTGGCAGATTCCCAACAGAAAGATACTCCCCACCTTGGAGAACCTGTGATCTGAAAGTCAGACAAGAATCTCTGAACTGAGACACGGGTCTGTACAACAACCAGAAACAGTGGGGTGCTTCTGCTCGGTCCTCCCTCAACAGACCTAATGAAGAAGTATGAATTTGGAATCATATTGTTGCTTTTTGATGTAGTTTTGTGGAAATGCATCGCTGCAAAGCACACAGTTAAGAATGATAAGGGTGAGTGAAGGGAATTAATTAACCTGGTCACACTTGTGTGGGATGCAAGGGACGAATCTCAGTGATGAAAAGGTTACAAGCCCCAGGGTAGGTGATGACATGTCTGTTGCAGGGTGGTCTCAAAACTGGGCTGGGTTTGTTTCTAGCATTTCATGTGGCTTCCATGTATCCTTGAGCTGGGCATGGTGAGGGAAGATGGCTCTTGAATAAGAGCTATGGCCTTTGACATCCAGTCCTGGCCACAAAACCTGTCAATGAAACAGCAAATTAGAGAAGGCATAGCTACACCCTAGTCCAAAGAAAGCTGCTTGGCTGCAAGCAGGTCATGCAGAGAGCTGAAGGAGCTGCACAAGCCTCTGCGTGGCAGGGCTGCTGCTTGCTCTCACTTTTCCTCGCCATAAACACCTAAGGTCTGATTCTTCTGGCTCTGCAGTCTGCATAGTCATTAACACTGCTTTGAAGAGTTGGGTTAGTGGGTGTAAAATGCTACCATTTAGTAAGGCATCATTTTAACACCACTTCACAGCACTGCAAAATGAGAATCTGGGCTATGGGGCAGAGGAAAACCTGAGCCCCAGGTATTCACCTCATTAGAGAATCCTTTGCTGTGTGGACGGGAAATAGCAAGGGCAATTCCATCTGTCCTGAAATTACACTGGCTGCCTGAGTTTGGTCTGATTTTAATAGAAGACCAGAGCAATAGAATAGAAAAAGTATTAAATTAATATGCAGTGTTAGTGGATTTGGAGCAAGGACTTAATTTTGCTTCCTATTTTCCTGCTTTTATGTGAAACTTCAAGCAACACCTTTTCTACTGCATTTAAAATAATTTCTATAAATATATAATAGATGCACGGACAAACACATGTGTATATAGGTAGTGTAAATACTTATTTGGAGATTATACTATTCTCAATATGTTTTCTGGAGAAATTCTATTTGAAAAAAAATATTTTGGCCTTTTATGTGGAGTCTCACACTCTGCATGTGTCTTGCCTATGGAAGGTAAGTATTTAATTTTTTTCTTTCTTAGTTTAGTTTGGGAGCTTTTTTTTTTTTTTTTTTAGATTTTCTTTGCCATAGGCCCTGAAAACAATAATAAAAAAAATACTGTGGCAGTTGCTTCCTTGTGGCTTGCCAAAGGGGTGTTAAGAAATTTTTCTGGTTGTTCTGTATGTGTGAGCTGCAAAGAGGTGATAAATTGCTGAAGGAAATTAAAGCAGAGGGTGGGGGGTTGAAACTCAAGTTTTGTACTCTTCTGATTCAGGCAGTCTGGATTATAAACTGCTGGTTTTGTTAGAAATCAAAAGTTAAATTGTTCTAAACCCAGGGGTGTTGCAAAGATAGATTAATAGATTAAAAACATCATGCAGCCTCTGATGTTTTGTGTGCTTGATAAAGCTTGATATCAGGTGCTGGATAAAGAAACCACAATACATCAGAGAGGAGTAGCTGAAGTGGTAGTTGTGATACTTTGGACAAGCAGTCATTTCTGATCCTGGTGATTCCCAGAGCAGGGCTCTGCCCTCCCCTTGCTGCCGTGTGGAGGCACGCAGCCCACGTGCCCATCCCGTCAGATGCCAGCTCCTCCTGTGCCACTGCCTCACTGACAGCAAAGGAGGTTGGCTGTCAGCTCAAAATTTGTTTCTTGGATTCTTTCAGGGCCATTTAGCCACTGCTGCCTCTCAGTGAACGATGCTGTGAGTGGGGAAGTTGTGGCTGCCAGTTGTGGCTGCTAGCTGGTCACAGCTCAGCTGCTTTGCTTTGCCCTACAATGGCCTGCACATGCCCACTCTTTGCAAAACAAAAATGTTTTTCATTTATGCATTCAGTTGTGGTGCTGGCATGAGTCCATGTGAAGAGGTTTTCTTTCCTTCCCTCCTTCCCCCAAGTTCAAGGTTGTTGCAGTTTTACCTTCAGCATCATCAGCTGAACACCTGTAATGCCGGCTCTTAGGTACAGCTTTGGGTCCAAACACTTTGCAATGTTCCATGAAGGAAGGGAAGTTTTATGGACTCTGGGTTGCAAATGGGAACAGCAAGGCATGAGGCTGTGGCAGGCTGCTGCATTATTCAGCATCAGGCAAGGAAGCCTGGCCAGGCTGGATGATGGCTCAGAGCAGCGTGCGGCTTCACTGCTAGCCAGGACCTTCAGCCACAGCTACCCCATTTTGCCTTAAACCTGCCAGAGCTTGCTTCAGCCCCAGCTCTGACACTGAGAGCTGCCCAGAGCTCTGTGGGGCTGCACAGGCTGCTGCTGTCCTGCTCTGCTGCTCTGGCTGGCTCCTTGGCCACGGCAGTGCTAGGCTGAGGCCGGTTTTGCAGCCGCAATTCACACACCATCCCCTTTCTGCAAGCTGATTTTCTCCGTCCTCAGAGGCTGTAACTTGGGAGCTGATGAGATGTGAGTCAGCATCTGCTGCCTGCTTTTGGGGTGAGAGCAGAAAGGCAGGGGCAGTAACACCTACAACACCCAGTGTGCCTCAGATGTCTGTAACTCCTAGAGGTCCAGCTTACACGTGTTTTCTTGGACGAGCTGCAATGGTGAGGACCCAAGAGGAGAGTGGGATGTACCTGTTGAGATCAGCTGCAAGTAGTGATGCACAGGGCAGGGGCTTCCCAGGTTGATAGACTGGAGCTGCAGTGTTGATGTCCCAAGTCTGCCACTTCCTTGTGACACTGTCACCGCTTGAAAGAACCATACTTTTTATTCATTTGTAAGGCTGTGAAAATGCATACGTGCACAAACACATATCTGGGATGAGGCTGAAGTGAGATATCAGTGCTCAGGTTCCTACAGATATGTGTGAGGCTCAGGCACTGCCTTACTTGTGTGCAGCCTGACATGGTGTATGGCAGCACTGCGCACCAAATGCTGCTGAACAAGGGGTCCCAGCCACTTTGGGCAAGCTTCAGCACATGCAAAAGGATGTATTAGCTGGCTGCAGAGAGGGTGCATGAAAGAGGAAAGGGATGAGTCTGTCCTTTGTCTCTTGTATGCCTTGGCCCCATTAAACACCCCACAGTGCTGCTGCCTGCTGAGGAGTGGGCTGAAGGCCCTGAGTAGCAGACTGTGATGTCCAGCAGGTCAGGAATTGCCCATACAGAGTTTAAGCTCCAATGCAGAAGAAGGAATTTCCTCCTTTCCTCCAGAGAAAAGGAGTTAAAAGTGGAGGATTCTTCCTTTAACCTGTTTGCCCCAAATAAATATTGCCATTTGACAAAGAAAGGCAATCCTTAAGGCAAGCTTGCAAAGCCCTTCAAGGCAGCAATGGCAAAACATTAAAACTGAAAGCAACAGTATGTTGCTCTCAAATTGCATCCTTGGCATTCACTTCTGAGCTATGGCACCCTGAAAAACTTCAGCTGCTTGGGAGGAACCTGGTGGGACAGGGTGGGGATTTTTGTGAGCACAGATGGTGGCATGCTGCTGCATCTGCTGACACAATCATGGACAGTTTTCAAGGGTCTGGGAAGACATGTCCAGCTGTGGAACATGATAAAAAGAAAAGTGAAAAAACATGATGATGTCCAATTGGATGGTGTGGGTCGTTCAGTGAGAGTTGTAAGTACATGTGTAACCAGTCTATTGGCAAGCCAGAGCTTACATCTTGCCCACAGTGTGATTTATCTTACAGTTTCAAGCAGTAAACCAATATAACTAAAATGATGTTGTTCCTTCACAGAAAGAAGGAAGAGAAGCTTTGTTTTCTCATTAATATGTCAGGAATATTGCCCTCTGCCCCTGCACAATGCAGTGTAAACTTGCTTGTAATTTGTGCTGGAGGGGGGAAGTCAGCTCTCTGTCTGTGTTTCATTCTAAACTTACACTTAAAATCCTTTCCTGGCATTGATCCCAGCTTTGATATGCATTAGTAAACATTCATGACACCGACATTAATCCAGAGTGAGCTTATAGTCATTTGTTGTATTAGACACAAAAAACCAGTCACGAGGCCATGATTTGATAGTGTTATCTCAACACCTTGTGTAGAGATGCAAGGCTGACTTGGTGACATATCATCCTTGACACATGACACATAGAGACCATGCTTCAATCAACACGCCGTGCCTCTGGGCAGTGTGGTGTTACAGCCTCTGCAGGGGAATGCCACTGCCTGGAAACAGCCTCTCCTGCAACTAGTGGTGATGGCAGGGCTGCAGAGACTGGCAAGCAAGAAACCCAGCCTGGTACTCGAAAATCAAATCCACCAAAATGTAACAAGTCTCTTGCATGTTAATGATGTTTGATTATTTGCAGACATGTCTAAGCAAGAACCTGCTTTTCTTATATTTACTTATTCTGCAAATAAATTCAGCAGTAATGATCTTAGTAGCTCAGTTGGCCCTAGATTTAGCCATAAATACATCATAATTTGTATAATGTCATTTAAATTCTGCCCTAAATAATTCTGTTTATTTAAATTCTAGTCATCCTTGAGCATGGTGTGCCCGTGTGATGCACCTGAAAATACAGGATGGTCATGAGCAATGGGTTGCAAATGGAGTTGCATCACCAGTGGGAGATGTGGTGGCCAATAAAATTTTCCAGGTATGAAAAGGAAATAGAGTATTATCATTTGTTTAGAAGTGTAGTCAGGATGTGTTTTCTTAAAAAGTAACAGTCTGGTTTTGCTGTGAGCAGGATCTGGCCTTAGCTGTCCATGGGCAAATAAACAGCAGGTTGCATCACTGCCCCACACTCAGGTCTGTCTTCCAAGAGGGAGAAGAGGTTGTGACAAACCTTTCCTGGTGGTAAGTGCAACTGGTTGTGATGTGACAGCTGGCAAAAAATACAGGTGAGAGTGCTTCTTTACACAAACCAGAGTTCACACCCAAGCCCCTTCTCAGTCCTGTGTTTTAGTGATGTGGATGTGCCTGCAGTATGAAGCGAGTGCTGACTTTTGGCTCTGCTAGTGGTAACGAAGGGTTACAGAAATGCTGAAACTCAAAAATACAAACATAAATACCAGGCCTCCAGCCCATCCACTGGGCATTTCTAATTGTCAGGTGAATGGATGAGAAGTGTTGTGATAAATGTCATGTATCTTTTGGGTTGTTACACAATGGTGATAAGGAAAAAGGCAAGACACAGAAAGGGGAAAGCTGAGGCTGCCTGTCTCTACTTGGGAAATAACAAGCCCTTCATTAGAAATGCCTTTTTAAATGTTATCTGGAATTTATAAGATGGCAGGGTTAGTCCTGAAAAGACTGAGTTTTGAAGCACCACTGGTGAATATTATGTTGCTGCCAGGGCTTTGCACACACTGACACTCAGGCTCAGTGACAGACAGGCAAAAGCACAGGTAAAAGCTGGACAGAAGAGAAAGTGCTCCCATGCTCAGCCCATGCCAGTTGCTGCTGTCAGAATGGCTTTTTGTCCTTGCAGGCAGCTATGGGCTTCAGTTCAGGGTCCCTGATGTTTAATTGCCAAATTGAAAACCATATATGTTTGTAAATACTGGATTACTCAGAATGCCATTGCCAAGGGGCTGAAATACTAACATAAGGTGAGACTGATAGCAGTTAATTTTCCAGGTTGCACACTGTGGTGGCAAAGGCTTGCATACAATTCCCATCTCTCCTAATGCCTCCATATACAGACCTACAACAATAAACTTCCTAAATAGCCCCAGAGGGACTTGCAGAAGCTAATAAGTCAAGGATTTACAGTGCAATATTCAGGCAATAGAGTTTGCAGAAACAGCATTGATCCTGCTAGGAGAATTATATTAGGACTTTGGTCCTATCTCATTACTTACTTTCATAAGAAAACTTGCATACTTTATGTTATTTTTCTACCTTTATGGCTATTCTCACATGGCCATTTCAAGGGAGGCTCTTCTAATGTCTCTTTTAATGTCTCTTGCCAACTCAGGGTGGCAAAAATGACCCCATGGCATGTCATTAGCTCTGGCCATAGCTTGGTGTGTGTGTGCGCAGGCTTTGATTAGGTACAGAGACTGCTCAATGACAACAATTTTGCAAGCACTGTGTACATGACGTGGGAGTTACTGTGGGTTATTGCTGAAATTTGCGGTGTCATGGGTAGTATGTAGGCATTCTTCAAAGCCTCGTGTACTCAGGAAAGTTTCAATGGTTTAACTTAAAACAAGTTTCACACTGGGGAAAACTGTACAAGTACTTGGTTTCAGTTTAAATGCGATTTATTTTAATGTCACCTCTTGGGGGAGAGCTATTTTTTCTTTTTTTACCAAAATAAGTGGAACTAAATGGAAGGTGTGTGCCTACAAGCAAGGTACTGGATGCCCTGGCACAGGTGTTGAGGCCCTAGATTTACATAGAGACATTGTTTTTCTTGAAAGCCTGTCAGTCAGTGTGGTCAGAGAGGAGTGCCAGACACATCCAGACACATTCTAACATCACAGTGTGAAGGATTTGTCTTCCGGAGCCAGAGCTAAGGCCACTGAGAAAGGAAGAGGCAAGAACAGAGCACTTCCCTTAGCTGCACCTAATTCTGAGGATGTGCAAAAGACACAGGTCAAAGACTCTGACTGTCTATTTCCAGCTTGGGCACCTTAAATTAAACCTTCTCCTTTTTGTATCCAAACTGTCTTCCTTTTGCATAGCTCTCAGCCTTGAAGCTTTTATTCAGCAATACAATATTGCCAGGCTGCTGCTGCTATGGCAAGAATGAACCACACTAAAAGGATGGACACATTTGTGAGGAAAGCCTCAAGTCCTTCCCACATAGGTGATGGTTTATTCCCATGTCCAGTATTGTCTTAGCTGTAGTTTCAACACTTCCCACTTAAGAAGATAAATTATTGGATGTGCAAAACATCACACAGTGAGTTAAGGACTTCCACCCATTCAGAGGTTTGTCCCTCTAAACTTTGACCTTGTGTTCAAGCCAGTGTCTTTGCAATATATACTTTAAAAATATATGGGTTAGCATCTTGCATATTTATTAATATTTTGAGAGTCATTCTACAACATACACAATAATTACTTTTCAGTGAGGTCCTAGACACATGAAAGATTGCTGAAAAAGCAACACTTTTCACGGATGACAAGTTTTAAAAAAATAAAACTTACTTATTACTTGAAGGAGAGAAAAGGCCACGAAACAGGTATTTTTACTCAGGAAAAGAGAAAATTTTTAGCTTTTAAATGTGCAGAGACACTAAATCAACTATCACAAATGTGTGCTGGTGATGCAGCCAACAACACTTAATTATCAGTTCTACAGGAAAATTAGGTGAGAAAATTACTTGTCTTTTTATATTTATTTTATTTATAAAAGAATCCAAAGACAATGACAATTCTCTCACTACAGCATGTTAGACAAAGATGGCTGGTCCATCCTTTTCTGCTCCCTTGGTGATATAGATTGATAAATCCCTGCAGTATACACAGTTTAATTTGTGTTTCTCATTTTCTAAGTTGGGATTTTTTTCTGCAATGTTGAAGGAAGCTGTTGTGGAAGAGATGAAGGAGGCTTATCTTTTATAGGGACTTAGATTAGAAATATTTGAGATACAGAGACAATAACCCTATTTGGTCTGATACATTGCCTTTCTTTGCAATGTGTGTGCCATTATTTTTGTGTGTTGATATTATTTGCTTCTTTCTTCCTCATAGATCATTTGGTTCAGTAAACAACATCTAGGCATGAAGACAGTGGTCATATTCACATGGCTTGATGTGTCCTCTGACATCCCAGCCTGATTATTTCTTCCCAGTATAGGAGCAGAAATCAGTGGCTACAGCTGGAGGGAACAGGAGGGCAGAGCCATGGATGGAATTCCAACAATACCACACACCTGTTTTGTGGCCAAACATTTTGTATCATGAAATCACAGCCCTGTGGAGCATGGAAAAACAGGAGATGCTTAATATTTTCAGGACTAGTACTAAATTTTATTAATTATTTGATTTGGACTATGCTAACCCTGGAGCACACAAGAAAAGTTCCACACTTTGAAGATGTCTTAATATGTGATTAACTTTGTGTTGCAGATCAGGCCTTAATTCCTTCATGCCTGGGTGTGTAGCAAAGCAGGAGTCTGCACAGATACAGAGTCTGTGTTTGATCTATGATCAGTCCTGTGTGGATGTCCTCTCTTCTCAGATGGATGGAGGTCACCTAACACCCCCTCCTTGGGCATGAATGATTTCATGGCTGTTTTTTTTCTCCCAGCAGCAAAGTGGGCTGAAGCAGCACTTTCTTCCCCTCTGGCTGCTTTGTCCTGCCCTGCAGCAGCTCCTAGTTATGACTGAGCAGGGCTTTTATCATCTAGGAGTCCATGGCTTCTAAGGGTAATCTTTACCTTGCTTTTGCTTTGTTATTTTTAAGCTGAGCTTGTTTCTCCATTCACAAGTGGATGCTTCTTTCTAAAGCCTTTTTAAGAGTTACTTGTTGCATTCCATTTGTCTTCAGCTGGCAGATTTCTTCCACCTTGGATCTACTAACCATAAGAAAGCTAATTATGTATAGATCATGTATAGGTGATAAGCAAAGTCTGCTGTTGTGTAATTCCTTTTTATTGGAAAATCAGTAAGAAACTTGAAAATTCTGGCCATCTGTATCACTTTCTGAGATGCAGGTAAGGCATAGCAAGATAATCTGTAGATTAAAAAGCCAAGGAGTTGACTGACTTTAAAATTACAGTTACAATAATCTGTGTTAAAAGTGGTCTATGATGGTGATCCCTTCCCTTGGCCTGTTGAATGCAAGTGTATCTCAGGATATGAATTCTTCTCAAGATGAGTTAAGGGAAGGTAGAAAAGCAGGAAGGCAAATAATTTTCTCAACATTAGGGTAAGAAATAAATCATCAGGAACTAAACTGATTTGGATTTTGTCTCTGGTGCCCATCTGTCACCAGGACCCAGTGTAGCTGCTACATATGAATATGGCAAGAGAAATCCTGGCTCAAAAAATCTTACCATGCATGTATGATGGAAGATGAAAGAAAAGAGAAGGGTGATCTTGAGAGGGGACAGTTACCTATGTCTCAGCAGTCAGCAAGTTTCCATCAAGTATATCATCCTACACCAGCATCAACTGCCTGTTCACCAGGGGGAAGGGGAGAGTGCCCCTGGGTGAGCGTGGCATTTCAAGGCAAAAAGATCATAGGCAGTGTCCTTTCAGCAGTGGGCTTAGTTTTCCCTTGAGTTAAATAGGAATAGGTAGTGATCACATATTTTCCTGATCATTGTTTAATAACCGTGCAAGCCAGGGTCTAGTTGGCTGTTGGCATTGCTACCAGTTCTGGTTATAGTGTGTCCAGCCAATTTCTATATTTTCTAGGAGGGTACATGCCATTGGAGCCAAGGAAAACATGTTCTCCTGGGACTCAGATCTAGCAGTGTCTAATAAAAGGCCTGATGAAGAAAAATTTCTGCAAGGTTTATTTTCCCCTGGGAAATTAAGCATTGTATACCAAAATGTGCCTGGCATATGGCTGCCTATGCATGGGAGCACTGAATCCAATCCCTGACTCAGCAAAGTAGTGCAAGCAGTGTTTAGTTGCTAAAAACAGGACTTGGGCACAGGTCTAAAGCTGGGCACATGCTCAGCCAAATCAAATTCATTTCACTTGTGCACAGAAAAGGTAAAACACTGACATTTGTATTGTGACTCAAAGCTAATTTTTTTCTTACGTTAAGTTGTGGATCAAAAAATGGTAGTGAGCCTATTTTCCAGATTAATTCAATTTATTTTAGATGTGTGTTACTTTGTCTCTTCACCTTGCAGATATTATTTGCAGAGAGACAAGGTATGCAAAAATTGATTTACAAGACCAAGTGCACAATCCACATAGTGAAATAGGTCTTCTGGCTGTTATCTTTATTATTTATATTGTATCACCCTGTTCTGCCTGCAGGAAACAATAGCCATATACTTTGCAGTGGATAGTTAATGAACTGACAAACAATCAGCCAGATTTCTTTTCTTGGCTAATCATTTACAGATTTGTTAATGCTCTAATGTCAAAGTGTTTCTATCCTGGTATGTCTCGCTGTCTAGGAAAGAACTGTGCTCCTTCTGCCTACCACCATGTAAATGTCCAATTCTTCTTTTTAATGCTAATGGTAGGTTCTACCAGAGAACCCTATAACAACATTTTAACTCTTAAAAATCTAGTCTCCTTGATGGTTTTAGGCTATTTGCTTCTTAATTACTTTGCAAATTTCTTTGCTCTTGCATTTAAAAAAAATATCTGGGATGTCACTTTTTTTTCTAACCGGTACTACTTTGAAACCAGAGAAGTGCTTGTGGGTGTCATTCTATGCTTTCAGACATCACCACCTTTCTTTTGGAGGTTTAGAAATTGGTATGCAAATACCCAACACCCTTTTGCATCAACTTCATTAGAGCCAATAAACATTTCACTTTAAACATCAATGTTCCCAAATGGGAGGGTTGAAGATCCAGCCTGTTTATCTCTTTTCAAACAGGTGACTCCTTATTACCCTCTGAAAAACTGGAATACAAAGCAGTCTCTCATCTGCAGCTATTACAGCCTGTGATGCAGTGCAGTCAGGGTTTATTTTCTCCCTTCCTTTGGTGGCCACTTAGCCATCAAATTCACACACACACTCTTAAATATTCATGCAATCACACTAGTGTCTTAATATTTGCACTAATTCCATTTCTCTCCACTTTACATTCAGCACAGAAAATTTTTCAGACCCTTCACAGTGAATGTGGGGGACAAAGCAGCAGTGGCAGCTGGACAGACACCCCATCCATGCCCAACTCCACTGCAGCTGAGTCACCAGCAGGAGCTGTTACAGGGTGTTTGTGGGCAGGAAAACGCGGGTGCAGTGGGGCTGAATGAAGAACACACCACAAGGAAGAGCAAAGGCACATAGTGCTAGAACTGAAACAGAAAATTGAGAGTTTGTGCTAAGCTTAAAAAGCAAAAATTTCTCTCTGCATCCAAGAAAGAAGCATGGCTTGGTGGGTCGAGCGGGAAGCAGTCAGGACAAAGGTGCTATTTCTGACTTTTTTACTGGCTGTGGTGAGACTTTTTTGATGGCCCCATTTCCTATCTTTAACATGAGGGTTTTACTTGCTAAAATGGCAAGAACCAGTGGCTCTGCAGGAGATTTGGCTGACAGGCATAGAAAACTGCTAGGGATCTCTTCTGTAACTCATTACAGATTGTAACTACACTTCTTCAAAGTCTCTCAAATAAAGAATTAAATGCCTGAATTAAAAAAAAAAAAAAAGTATCAAATTTGAAGTTCATTTTTAGTATGACAGCCTTTGAAAACATTGGGACCTACCCCAGCATTTGTTGCTCTTCCAGAATTCCTTTTCTTGCCAAAATAACATATGCAAGAAGTGTAAGTAGGAAGGAGAGGGGAGACTGTGCCCCTTCTCCTCCCTCACACTTGAAGCCAACAGCTGAGATTCAAATGCAAATGCCAGTATTCTCTAACTCTCCAGGAACTTTTGAGTCTTGGTGTCTTACACCTATGTGACAACTTAGGCTAAATTAAAAATCAAAGATATTTCCCCTGGAGTAAGGTACTGCTTGTTATGAGTGAGGATATCATAATTGGGGCTGCCAGGAGGTTTATGAACTCCACTTGCTGAAGGAGGCTTTGGGACTCTGAAGCACCGAAGTCTGTATTTTCTGTCTGGAGTCATCCCAGCTGCTGCCCTCCCCGAGCCAGATGTGTAAAACCAACAAACACGCTGCAGATCCCATTTAAATGCTAATAATGTGTCTCTCTTCTCTGTGAACTTGGTAGGTCAGGGGGATGAGATTGTGCCTCTGCTCCTATCCTGCTGCTGTGGTGGCTCCTAGGTAAAAGGAGAGGCAGGTCCTGGGTGCAGGTGCCCTTTGCAGGGGTGCTGTGCAGTCTCCTTGTAATGTCTGCTCTGACTGGAGCTGCCCGGTGTTGACAGGTCAGGGCCTCAGCTGTGGCTGCCAGTCTGTGCACTTCAAAGCTTTGATTTTCCCCTGTTGTATCCCAATGTCCCCTAAGCACGTGCCCACCCATTGTAGCTAAGGTGGTGAAGAGGGGGAAAACAGACATTAGGTAGCTTTCTTTAGCAAATATTGGATGGGACATTCAAAGTCAGTAACTTGAAACACAGAGGGGGTTTAATGGCAGTGGAATTTTTTTCTTTGATCTCTTTCTATCTGCTCTTCATCTTTATCTTTTCTCAGTACCTTAAATGACAGGCTCTTCTGGAAGAATAGATCATAGCTGAGGATCACGTTCAGGTTTTTTTGCTATATGTGAAATTTCAGAATCAATTTTAAACCTTAATTAGGGCATAGAAAATGTACTCTGTTGGTTTGATTTGGTAATAGGAATCATGTTTGCATGCAACAGACAGAGGAGGGAGAGAGGAAAAAAAAAAACTGATGCCATTTGAAAGGAGAATAGCCATGAAAACTTGATGGGAGAAACTCCAGCAAGTTTGCTAACTTCTGTGAAGCTGTAAAAGTTCAGCTTCACTTGGCCTGTGATGCATTGGTATTTCTTCACTACAAAGTGAGGTGGTTGAGGTGGTTGCAGTTCTCTGTGCAGACAGAATGTTTCTTCCAGGTTTCACAACCTTTTAAAATCTACCATTTGACAGGGAAATGGTAATTTTAAGTATAGAGAATAATTGGGGTTTGATTTTTTTTCATTTTTTCAGGACTCTACAGAAGGAATAAACCTCCAAAGAAGGTTCTAGAGATAAGAGAGATCTAGGACCACTAGATTAATTTGCAAAAACAGAAATGTCATTCTGTATATGATATTTCACAAGCAGAATTTGTTGTGTGTGGCTTTCTCCAGTTTGTAGTCAATGCGAAAACTTCTGTGTAATCATTTTGCAATATATTTTTGATAGCAAACAAGTGTCAAGTGCTGGCATTTTGCAGCTGGCATCACTTTCCCCTGGTGCAAAGGACACAGTGCACAGAGAATCCATCCTGTGGACGCTGAAGATCAGCAAGTATAACCATTACAACTCACTGGAGGTGTTTAGCTCTGGCCCATGTTAAAGGCTGACACAGACTAATGATTTAGGAGAGTCAAACCTCAAGTAGAAAACTTTTATATAGGGGGTGTGTGTATACATCAGTAGATCAGTCCAAACATCCATCTGTCCTCTCCCTGGCAGTGGTACCTATGCCACACTTTCATCAAGGAATGCTTCCCGGGCTTCCTGCATCACATGTATGTGCTTGGCAGCACCATCTTGGGTGTGTTTTACCTGGGCTGTTCCAGGCCCTTTCCCATCTCCCCAGCAGCTTTTCTCGGTGTATTATCACCATATTTGCAATTATCACAGTAATCCTTGTCTTTCTGCAGGTAAACAGTGAGGCAAATGAGTTTTTTTATAAAATGTGAAGTATTTTACCGTAAATATTTTTTCTTCCACTGTCAAATCTTGTGCCTATTCCTTTTCCATCTTCTGTCAAGCTTCCTGCAGTTACAACTGCAGCACCTGCTCGTTGTTACTCATACAGAAATGCCAGTGAGGGAAGGCTCCGTGTACAAACACACACATGCATCCCCTTTTTTTTTCCACATGGTGACTTCTGTATTAGCAACTGGTTCCAGATTTTTATCTACTACTTCTAAAATAATTGGAGAAGTTGCATGTCTTAAAGAGAGAAAGGAGTTGTATGTTTTAAAGAGAGAAAGCAAGTTCTAGAAATGTGTGCTTTCTGCAGGAGAAATTACTCTCAGTCTATGCTGCAGGGTTTATTTTTCAAATCTCACAGGAAAAGTATATTGATTCTGGGACTGTCTTATTCCATGAGAACCTCTTCATTTAAAAGGACACCGTAGATTGCTTGTTAATTCACTGGCTGAAACTTAAGTAAGCAGAGGCTAATGTCTTTTTACTGCTTTAATTAACAACGATTACTTGTCTAGAGATAAGGTATTTCTAGTCAAAAGCCATCTCCTTCAACTTCAGATCAGCTGAGAATAGTTCAAATTAGTTTTAGGGTAGGGTCAAAGACCAGAACTTTAGGGGTTTGAGGTTTTTTAACTGAGCAGATCAGCACATATCTGCTGTATCTGCAGGCGAATACACATCCAAGTGCAAAGGGGGAGGCTGGGATTTCCATCTGCATGGAAGTGGATTGTTTGGGGGCTTAAAACAAATGAGTTAATGAGGTGGCACTGAAGCACACATCTGTCCTCTCTGGGAGATCTGAAGTCCAGCACATGGTCCACCAGCAGCTCTACTCAGAGGGGACTGTCTGGGCCAATCAAACCTTCAGTGGGCAGCACCACTGGGGGAGGACTCATTTGAAACAAAAAAAAACCTCAAAGTGTAAATCCTCCCTCTGATTGGAATTTTTTTTGTTGTTGTGAGCAGAAGCCAGCTCCCAAGGCACCCCTCCATCCCCAGGACACAGTGAGTGAAAAGTGCCCAATGGCATTGCACTGCAGCCTGCACTGGCTGAGGGCCTCCCATCAGGAAAGGCAGCCTTGCTTGTCATCAGGGCAGCTGAGCTGCACACGGCCAGGGATGGTTTAGATGGATGAAGACTGCATAGCTCCAGGCTTCAGCTGTATCAGCAAGCTCTCATGCTGCCTGAACTTCCGTAAAAACGAAATCCTGTGGCTCTGTCTGTGACTCTCCTTGCTTCACAGGGAAAGGAAACGGGAACCTTGGCTTCCCAAGATACTACACAGCCTTCACACCCTGCTCTGGTGTTGATCTCAAGGCTCAGGCTCCACAAATCTTTGCACCTTCTGCAACAGACGTTTCTGGAAATATTCTTTCAAGAGGTGATCTTGAACGCAAGGCAAAGTTCCTACTGAACTGTAGAGCTATGAACCAAGCAGAGCAGGGACAAGGACCATGACTCTTCTACCCTCTGCTTGTGCTGATTCTGATTTATTGGCTTGCAAAGAGTCCAAAGGGATGGCTGAGATCTTGCCCTGCTTTTTTGTAAGGATTTAGGTCCAGAGCTTTGAAAGTCATGAGACACCCAGCTTCTGTCAGCTTAGGACTTGCATAAAATAGTTTTTGAAGTTTGGTGCTGGATGACTTTGTAGACTTACATGCTTTGTTATTTATTCTGCTGTCCCCCCCGTTCTCCTTAGTAGCCCTGCTCATGGTGTGTTTGCTGCCTCATGGGTCAGGAAAGAGGCTCTGCTATGATTACAGCCCCCTTGTGTTGCCAAGACAGGGCTTGCAGGACCACAGGCCCCTTTCTGAGTCTTGCAGAGGTGAGAGGGGTGCACAGGTGGGTATTGGTAAACTAAGGTCTTTAATGGACCATCCAGAATTTCAGCTGGCCAGCCACTAGTCTCTAAAGTAGTCCTTGTTTAAGGCAGGAAAAAAAAAATTCTGTTTCATTCACCCCTGATGAAAGGATGAGTAGTTCACTCTCAGCTGTTGAGTCCAGCAAACACAACCACATGAGAGCACAGATTCTGAATTTTTCAATGCAGCATCTTTATCATGACCATTGTGAATTGTCTGAGCCCATCATCCTGAAACCCATCCCTCAGTGTGGCTGTGCTTTGTCTGGGTATGTGTGGCCCCAAGGAGCCAGTCTGGGAGTCAAGCATCTAAGGACCTCATAATAATTTGTAGACATTTCTTTTTACACTGGAAAAGCTAGAGAAAATGGCACCCCAGAAGTTTCATGGCCTTTTGTCCACCTCTACTTAGAAAAACATCTACAAACTGTTTGCCTTCTTTCCTCCCAGTCGTATTAGACAAAGCCACAGACAAGTAACGACGAGCAAAAGGGGCAGGGTACACTTATGTGGCCACTTCTTCCCCTCATCACAAGCTCAGTCTGTGGAGCAATCTCAGATTGAATTTACTTCCTGAATGCAAACCCTCGGGGTTGTGCTGAGGATGCTGGAGGTGCAGTGACCCGTTTTCTTGTACAGATCCGAGTTTGTGGACAGAGGGACATTCAACATATTCCTACGGCAAAAGGAGAAGAGCCCTTTTTCCATCTCTAGTTTCAAATTTGGCTTGACCATTGTGTGATGAAAGCCGGGCCCTGGGCAGGGAAGCGAATACTCTAACAAGTGGCTTGTTAGTGAGGAATGTCCTGCGGTAAGAACGGAGCAGCCTTGTCACTTCTCAGCCAATCCTCCGAGGACAATAAGGAAGGAGGACAAAATGAGTGCAGCCCTCCTGGGCCTCCCCTTAAGAGTTTAAAAGCAAAATATTGATTTTGAGTTACCCTGCTTCAACTCAGCTTCACTCTCCTGATATTTTTATTCCCTTGTAGGTTTCTGACTCCATTCGTTTTTTAAACAAATCACTGGTGAAATTGTGGTGTGTCCATGTAACATTCCTGCACCTAAAAATATGGTCAATTGACACCTTGAAGGTTTCCAGGCAACTCTAACCATTTGTGACATCTTTAGCTGCATCTCCAGTATGTTCAAAACAGATGAAGTGAATGAATTGATTTTAGCTGCATAAAACCCTTGACAAAAATCTCTTTGTGGCCATCCAGTTAGTCTCTTGATGATTTGTAGAGTATTTGCTTATGCCATGAACTTGATCCTTCCCACCACTCTGCTTGTTTTTCAGCTAGCTCTGCCGTGGGTTCCCTGCTCCTGAATGCACTGCAGCTCTACCCCAGAGCTGGGGTAAGAGCCAGTCAAACAATGCTGGACCTACAGCCCGCTATGTCATCAACTGAGCACTGGATATGCCAAATGTACCAGATGAACTGCATGCAATGGTGGCAACCTTGTTAGGTGATTTAAATTGTTGTCAGACCCAAACTGCCTAATAAAATCAGCAGATTTGTGTAACTTGATTCAAAATCCCAGCAAAGCCAAAATGATTTTTCAACTTGCTTAAGGAGATAGTGGATAGAACAACACAGCAAAAATCTTTTCCTTTGTCCCCAGAAAAAAAAAATTAACATTTGCATGTGATGAAACATGCAGTTGGCCAGGAATAAATTAACTGCAGAATCTCAGCTCCTTTAATCAAATAATTTGACATTTATGTGTGTGGTCAAAAGGAAATTCTTTTGAAGACATATGGTCTTTTCATTGTATGCTATTTTGGATCAAGTTCCATTGTATTAACAAACATACAGATAAATCGTTGATGGGCTTAATTGTTTTGGGTTTTTAAAGGTGCCTCCAACCCTGGGGATTCAGGCTTCTCCAAGTACAATGCACGGTAACCACCCATGATAAGTAACAACACACAATAATTGCGGTACTTAACATTTATTGTCTCAGATCCCCCTGACAAAAATGAAGAACATCAGAGGCAGGAACTGGAAACACTGTTGGATGGGCCGGAATGCTGATAATAACACATCTTTCAAGAAGTGTAAGATATTACTGATTAACTACAGAAAGACTTATCTGAGTTCAAGAAAGCCAGCAATTACTTCTTTTGGCAGTAAGAGTGTGCAGTGAAGTGTGAGCAGGACACCGAGGTCTGGCTTTGGCAAAGCACTGAGTACCTGCAGTAGAATTGTACCCTTACCTGGTGCCTTTGGCTGGTTAAACTGGTAATCACCTCTGAGTGCCTCTAAGCTCCCTTCTCTGCAACACAAGCTGTAGGATTTGTTAGTCAGTCCTGCATAAAGCATGGTCTTTCTGCTTGAGCAAGAGCATTTTCTAAAGTTAAACATCAGATCTGGAGGAAGAGTGACAAAGTGCCTGGTAAGATGATCTTCTAATGTTAAAATAAGTTTTTTTTTTAATAATCAACAAAGCTGCTTCTGTAAAATATGTTTAATCAGAGGAGTTGAGGTGATGCAACTGTGCTGGTCTCTGCCATCAACAGGAAGATGTCCTGTTTCCTTCTGCTCATCCCTTCTCTTCTCCACCTGCCCAGTCTGCTCCTCAGACCCTGCTGTGACTCCACTCAGCAAAATGTTAACACACAGTAAATCATGATTTTCGTGTGAATGGCCACAGGAAAATCATATTGAGGATTCTTCATCAGCTGAGTGAATTGAAGGGCCACACGAACAACCGGGAGTTCAGTGTGGGAAGGAGTCTTTGAGACAAAAACAGGCAAATGGAGAAGTGGAGTGTAAGAGGAATGGGGTCACCACTTGAGGCAGAAATTCATCAACTGCAGCTCTTTTGGGGCTTCATTTTTGGGGAAAAAAGGCTACTTGCATAATGTACAAAAACATGCTCAACTTATATGTTCTAGAGGTAGTGATACCACTATGAAAAGGCTACATCCTCTCCCACTGTCCATGATATCCATAGTCCTGTTTCCCGATTGAATGAAAGTAAGCAAGACTTGGGCTCTGTGCACTGCATGTGTGCAGCTGTTGGCTCAGACCCAGCATGGGTGAAAGCTGCTGGAGTCTTTGCTGTGCCCACAGTGACACTGCACTGTTCTGCACTGTGCCTGTCCCATGGCATATGGGGACATGAGGGCTTTGTGACACTGGTGCATGACCACCTGGTGAGCTGAAGGAGCATTTCCAGATGCACTGGGAGTGAGAGGAACACCAGCCATCCATGATTCATTCTGCATTGAAGAGATGAGACTGGATTCCCACTGGCCTGATGGCACCAGCTCAGGCTGGGGAGGACCTGGCACCAGTTCCAGTCACATAAAAACTTTACTTGAGAGCACGAAATGACACTGCAGCATGCAAAGTGAAATGTGTGTGGCTGCTGCAGGTGGGGATGGAGAAAGGGAGAGTCCTTGAAAGCCCATAGGTTTATCTTTCTGCCTGGCCCATCACCCACAGCTTCCCCTCTGGCCCAAGGGCTGCAGCATCCTGCCCCAGGTTTCTGGCTGCTCTCTGGTGCGTGTGTGGCTTCACGTGGAGCCCTTCTGAATTCCACTTGTTGGGAGCCACCACACCAGCCAGCAGCATGCTGAAAAGCATCATCTGAGATGTCCTGGCCTTTGCAGCATAAGCTTGTTTTAAAAAGCTGTGATCATGTCAGCAAACAGCCCATCACTTCCCCCCAGCCTCCTGCTGAAACTGTGGCGCACCCCATGCTGACCCCCGGCACTAGCAGCAGCATTCCTCCAGCTGCTCACATCCATGCTTCAGGACAGTCCCAGGAAGTCCAGCTCTCCCCTTACCCGTTTGTGGGCAGAGTGGGGATCCACAGCAGCTGAAGTCAAGTGAAGCATCTCAGCTTAATACTGCTTGTTGGGTTTGGGAATAGGCATTGGAGTCTGGACCAGGCAGGATGGGAGTGGGGAGTGCTGGGATTTCCTTTCAAGCTGTGCCAATTGACTTCTGAGGCTTTTCCTCCCCTGAGCCAGCCAAAACAAGCTGAGGCAAATCTGCTGAGCTATTGCTGCTTCCTGCCTCTTGTGCTGGCACCAGGGAGGAGAGGGACGGGGCATCCAGAGCCCAGGGAATGCTTCCTCCCTGTTTCTCCACATGGAGAATACTCTTCACACACCCATGAGAGCAAGGAGGAAGCTGAGGAGCAGCTGTTTCTGTTCATTGGTGGGTTTCTGGCAGAGCATGTTCGGGAATTGAAAAGCAAAGTTTCCTCTCTGAATCCTGCCCTGCTGTGAGGGAAGGATGAGCTGGGGGAAGCTGCAAGCAAAAGTGCGACAGAGAGAGAGGTGGGAGCTGCCCACTGATGCTTTTGGTTTTGAGGACTTTAACACCTTTCTACAGCTGAGTGGAGCATGTGCAGGCAAATCATAAGCACTCACTCAGGCTCAGCCCATCTGCCAGGGGGAAGGGGGCAGGTAGAGGTGCTGGCTCTCTCAATAAGGGTGTCAAGCAGGGCAGTGCAGCCTGGCTCTGGTGATGCTCTGCTCTGCCCCAATTACTGATGCAATGGGTGTCTTGGGAAGTTTCTTCTTGGGGATTTGGGTTTCCCAGCAGCTGAAGGAGCATTTATCCCCATCCCTTTATACTCATCCCTTTATACCCACACGTGCCCTCCTGCCTCACAGAGGAGATTTGAGTGAGGAGTGAGTGGAGCAGCTGCCATGGTCCCCCATGGGGCAGGGTGCCCCAGAGGTAGGGGTTGATGCTGCTGGCAGTGCCCAGGTGCATAGGGGACTGAGGGAAAAAAAGGTAGAGGTAGTAGGTCATGCCTATGGTAAAAATAAAGGCTTAGCAGTGTTGCAGAAAAACATTTATCAGCTAATGTGTCCTGCCTTCAAAGACACCAATGTCTCCTCAGGCTGTGAAGGCTAAACATGAAAAAAAAACTTGACAAAGTAATTTCAGAGTTGGCTCTGGTTTTCCTAGCTGGGCATGAGGACTGGTCAGCAACCCAACCCATTGCTCTTCAAACATGGTAGTTACTCACAAGCATTTATATAAAGAGAAAAATGTTATTCCAAGACTCCTATTAAAATATACAGAAATCCAGATGGGAGAAGTGTTAATTTGAATTTACACATGTGATATCACAGCCTGTAGGGGTTAAGGAGAAGGTAGGAAAATAAAATTGTACTTTTTTTTCTTCTAAATAAATTACATGACCAAGAGTTTGGGGGTTTTTAATGCTGTATTTCAACTGCCATCACTATTCCCAAAAACATATTTAACTATAAAAGATTGTTTAGTAAGATTTGTCTCTATTTCAGTGTAAAGAAGGACAAATTATTTTGTAGCCAAGACAGGTAAGGTAGCCAAGCTCAACCTATAAATATTTCTACACCTGTCCACTAGAATGTAGCATAATCAATTTCTAACATTAGGCATTTTCAATTCCAGAGCATCAGCACTGGGGGCTGAGCCCCTCTCATATGGCTGGTGCAACAAGAGCCAGAGTAAGAGCAGGAAAGGACAGAGATGAGGTGCTCAGGTTATTCAGAACTGCTAGTGGCCTTTGGCCAGGCTGTGCTTTCAGAAGACGTCAAAGGTGAGCTGCTCCCAGTCCAGGCACCATCTGCTCTGCTTTTTCCTCCAGCAGAAGTTTAAAGTGTTGAGACCAGAAAAAGCTTCTTGTATACCCTGGAGTACCTCAGTGCTGGCTACAGGAAACCCAGCTGGATATGGATAAGCCAGCTCCCTGGATGTGATGCGCTGAGAGGCTGCTGGGGCAGTGCATGGGTACCAGCAGCTGTGGGATGACATTAGGGCCTCTCTCAGCATGCAGCCACCCTGGTCACCCCCAGCGGAACACACAGACAGTTCAGCTCACAGGACAGCAAGACACAGATTCAGAGTGCTCCTGGGAAGGTGGGAAGTAGGTTTGAGCCTGGGCACTGGGACAGACCTGTGCTGGTGCAAGACCAGGAGAGTCAATAGTAAGGATGCTTGCACCACAGACTTGCCCATACTGAAAAAGCAGAAGTAGGAAAGGTGAAGCTGGAGTGCTGGGGATAGAACCTGCTGGAGTGCTGGGGATAGAACCTGCTGAGGCCGCAGGGGAGAAGGGTTTGGGATGGGGCTGTGTGGAAAAACACAGTAGCTAAACTGAGCGGAGATGTTTCAACCCCAGTAAATCTCAGACATGTTCATGTGAGTTGCAGCCAGGGAGAGTTCTTCTCATTGCTATTGAGAAATATGATGGAGGGAACCTTGTAATTTTTTTTTTTTCATTTACTCACTGGTTTGTTTTCCTGTGAATGATAGTAACAGTTCAGCCTGAAAAGTTGATGTAATTGTGAAACTTTTTTCAGCTGTCACCGTTCAAATGCCCCTGCATGTATGCTTTAGAGCAGATTGCCTTAGCAGGACTGTGGCTACACCTTTTATATAATATTTTTGTTTAACTACATTTTTGTAGTGGTATTATGCTAAGCAATTTTTAGTGTTTCTTTTTACATACATCATTTCCACTTCTTGTTTTTTATAACTGCTTGCAACTTCTATTAAGTCAGAATTTCCAAAATCAGCAAGCTGTGGCAAATCAAGTATTCAATCAGGATTTAATAGACATCACTGTGGTCCTCTTTCCTTTGGAGGCTGTTCACCTGTGCCTTTCAGGGATTCACTACAGCAGAGCTGAGCACATCTTCTAATTCACAGACCTTTGAATATTTTCTATGGAAAATGCAACATATTCTTTAAAAAATAGTATATGTTTCTGAAACTCTTGCAGTTTTACTGAATATATGGCTGAACATACTTTTCTCAGTCAGCTTTTGGGGGTGCTTTAGATGTATCTGTTGAAAACTATTGATGCTTAGTGCGATAGGCTCTGCAGTAGGTTAAAGAGTTTCACACAGACCTGTGACTAGCTGAATAAATAGACTGAGGCAAATTTCATCTGAGTAGCACTGTATAGACTCTGCACCTTTGCAGAGAAATAAGAAGTCTCTGGCAGACTCATAGTTATTTGGAAGGAGAGGTTGGATAATGGGGAGCAAATTCAAAGTCAAGTTTGGCAAAGCCTTTGCTCAGGTAATGGGCACAAAATGCAGCTACAGAAGTTTGCAAGGCTGTGGTTTCAGCATGCTTTAGTGGTCATAGGGGTTCCTGGGGTCACCTAGCCCCTCTGCAATGGGTTTTGGCTCCTGCAGCATAGCATATGACTCCTAGCACAAGCACATGGGGATGGGGATATGAGCATGAATTTTAAGCACTAATTTAGGTTTCTGGCTGACAAGGAGATCCCACCAATGGCATGACCAGACTACCTGACCAGGCCATAGCTGAGAATAGGAGTGATGAAAAGGGCGTGCCCCAAAGCAAAATCCTGTGAACCTGCAGCAGCCTGAGCTGTTTTATGCTAACCAAGCATAGTAAATCATCGTTCTAGCTCTTAGCCATATCAGATACCACTGGATTACACTTTGGTGAGAGAGACAGAAAGTGCAACTAGGTGTGATCTGCCACTGCCTATTACTATTCTGGACTGGCAAATTTTTGACTCTGGGTTTTATGCAAGTGAATATAGAGGAAGGCAGGCAGTGGAGAGCTGTTTCAGAGAGGTGTAATTGCCTCTGTCCTGGGTGTTTGAGATCAAATCTGGGGAGAAAAACCAGTGCTGACTGATTTAACTCTCTAGTTGCTGCTCTGCTTGGAGCTAGAAGGCCTGACAGTGTTACTGCTCCAGCCCCTGCTGTAAATACTGCTGTGCTGTGGCCAGACTACCTGCCAGACAGCCAGAGTCAAGGGTGCAACATTTGCAAGCAAATTATCATTTATCTTCATATGCCTTAAGATGCTATAGTGGGTCAGGATCTGCAAGCCCACCAGACCATGGTTCCACAAATCTGTTTTGAAGGTTCTTAGTACTAAATCAGAAGCACTGTGGGCCTCAGGGCGTTGGTCAGTAAACTCTTGCCTGGGCTCTGATTTCTTCAAAACATGGCAACAGGTTGACTCTGCACCAGCAGCCTTTGCCCTGAGCTGGGTGCTGCCCCCTCACCTGCAGAGGGCTAAACCTCTAATGGGTGTGTGGACTAATTTGACAGAAATGTGGCCACGTGCCTGAGCCTAAACTGGGCCAGAGGAGTACCATGGGTTCTTGGGCAGTGCACAGATGCAGCCCTGCTAAGCACAGAGCCCTGGCCCTGGGTGCTGAAGGCAGGCAACCAGCAACAACCTGGCTAACCTGCCCCTGCTCATCTGCGAGGGAAGGTTCAACAGGATGCCTGCAAAACCAATGGAAGAAATTCCTACCCTACAGGTTTTTTTTGGTTTTGTTCCTGGAATGCTGCTTGTTGTCTTCATTGTGCTGATGCAGCTGTTGGTAAGATTGCACTGATCACCAAATGAAAAAATCAAGGTTAAAATCACACTCTTGTGGGAGGTGGTAATTATTAAGTACAACTACCCTCAAAGTTTGATTTGCAGCACAGCCTTCCAAATGTTCATACAGATTGAGGGGCAGAGACCTGAGCCACAGGATTAGGCAGGCAGCCACCAGGGAACTAGAGACTTCATGGTCTGCTCCTGTCAATAAAGCAAATACCTGGTAGAACTTCAACCAGAGTCTTCTCACTGCTTCTTGCAATAGTTATTCTCTCCCTGGCACACTGCACTTGGACTGTGGGCCTTTCATATGATGCAGGATCAGGTTATTGTACATACTTCATACTCTTCATCTGATCTACATGTACCACTTTGACTCCTTCCCCCCCATGGGAAGGAGTCAAAGTGGTACATGTAGATCAGATGAAGAATATGAAGTATGTACAATATTTTGTTGCCTTGCAGATTGCATTCTCTCTAACAACAGATTTCTTGCATGCAAATCAAGAAGTTGAGAGGAAGATAAGGTGATGAATATGCTAAGCATGGAAAAGCACTATCATGTTGTGGTTATGTTTGCACACATTTAAAACAGAAAACAATCAAATATGAATATCACAGAATCAACCCCAGCAATTCTGCATTGCAACAGGGGAACAAAAATACACTGTTGTAGAATTTAAAGTTCTACTGAAAATAGTGATTTTGGCTTAAAATCCTTATTGAGAACAAATGGTTATGTTCTGTAAATTGTTTATGAGAATAACATATTTGTTCTATTTCAAGTACTTCTGCCCTGCTGCAGGTTAGATTCCTTCTTTAGGATGCTGAAGAAGGCATTGTGTTATCTGGTCAGGTGAGAGGACACAGGGAGGTGGAAATTTTAAAATAAAACTGCAGGAATGGTTAGAAAAATGTTGTTTAGTGATTCTGACAAGTCAGTAATAGCAGCATATTCAAAGTCACAGGGGTTTAACCCTTTTGTCAGCACAGGGTTTTCACATCTCTCAGTGCCCATCTCTGAAAAACAAATATGGGAATCTGTCTCTTTCCTTATTCATCACTGTGCCCCTGGATTACAGTTCAGCTGGAATATTCCCCCAGATTTGATGGAACTGGTGGTGGTTTATCTCAGTATGTCCCCCTATAAAAAGTGGATAGCAATAACTGGAGGGTTGACTGCTGCCATGCCCTCACTCTGTTTCCTGCTTCACTGAAACATGTGAGCAAGAGGGAGTGGGGCTCATCTGCAAAGCAACCTCGGTGTGACGCTCTGAGCATCCCACTTGGGCCACCCTCCTGGGGTAGGCTAAGGGAGAGTCAGGCTGGTAACCAGGGAGAGAGGCAGCAGCCTGCTGAGCCCAGGCAGCTGAGGGCATGAGTGCAGGCAGCCAGGGACCTGGGCTGAGGAAAGCTGCTGGGCCATGAGGAGTTAGGTTAAGGCTGAGGGCTGCTTCTGTTCATCTTGGAGCCTGAACTCTCCCACAGAGCCATTGTGGAAACCATTACTTCTACCTTGCTTGCTTGCGGTAGCCTTGGATGTCACTGCTTTTTCTCCCACCTTTGCCTTAAACTGCCTTCTTCTCAGCCTTCCAGAATTTCTGAAGGAAAAGAAAAAGGGGGCTGTTAAAATGCAGCTTCCATTTTGATCTTTCTTTGGTATAGAAGTGGTTCTCTTCTACAACACCATGTGCCTCACCAGTAAACCCAATTCTTCATTGTCACATTATTCATATGTGTTTTGTATCTTTTTTTAGAAATATTTTCTCATTCATTGAAATTGCTTCCTGCAATCATTAAATCACCAAAATGAAATTAATTAAAATGAAACCTACAAAATGTAGCAGCCTGGCCCTCACTTCAAGTAGTCTCTCAAAGAGAGGTGTGCAAAACAGAGATTATTGCTTTCTCTTTTCTGTTTAATATTTTCCTCAACAAATGCCTAATCATTTACTTCCACAAAGCTGACTGTCTTCTTGCATTTGGCAACCAATTTAATTGGGTTTTTTCCTAGCACATCAAAACTGATAGCAAAACTTGACTTCTGCAGGAGTTTTTGTCTCAGTAGGAACTTAAAGGATTTTGGCTACCCTGTGCTGAAATCTATCTATCTACCCTGAGCCTGTAGATATTTGTGTGTGTGTATTTGTGTCTGCATGTACATTGTACACACATATATATGTATGTGTGTACAAAAATATCTGTGAAAATGCATAATTTCTTGGCTCTCATCCTAACCTTTGTGCAACTGGGTGCTGGGATCTGGATATTCAGTGTGCTTAGCAGCACTTTTTAATGAAGAGGTGGTTTCTCCCTTGGAGCTGTCATTCTCTGCCACATCACAGACTCTTTCAGACAGAAAAATAATTGGCCACTTTCTCCGGAATCGGGGAGCCCCAGGGACCGGCGGAGTGCTCAGCGAACCGGGACAGCGGCTCACACTGGTGCCCACTGGTGTCCCCCAGCGGGTGCTGCTGCTGCTCCCCACGTGGGTCCTGCCCTCCCTACAGGCACCACCCACCCCACAGCTCCTCACTGAGGTCTCCTCGATGGTGAAACGTGACAGGCAAGACCCAAAACTTCAGGAGGAGAAAGGTGAAACAAAATGGACAATTACTTCCAGAGCTGTTCTGCTACCAGATAGAAACACAGGCTTGCATCGCTCTGTTTTTGTTTGTTTGTTTGTTTTTTCCTGAAACTTGTGTAATGGCTGCCTGATGGGATGGTTTTCCACTTTTGCAGCAGGATTTTTTTCAAATGTGGATTTTTAAAGAACATTTATTCTACTCAGGGTCTGCCAATATCCACCTTTCATCAAATAGTCCCCAGAGTTAGCATTCAGAGACAGGCAATGCACTAAAAATCCACCCCTTTAGAACCTCCTACCTACTACACTCCATGTAGAGAAGTGTTGAAATAAATGGTGAAGGCTTGCATACTGAGAGCACTTGCCTGGCAGGAGCACGCCAGGATCCCAATCCAGCCAATGGCTCAAACGCAAACACAACTCAGCTTAACCTGCTCGCCAAAGTTCCTCTGGGTCCGGCTCTGCCGCTTGCTAATCGCTGCTCGCTGTCCGGACCGCTGCTGGTACCACAGCACAGACCCTGTGGGTCCCGCTCCTCTTTCCGAGGGGGGGTGACCGGAGGAGGAGATCCCGTGCTCGGCTCAGCTGTGGCCTCCATCTGCCCCGCGGGTAAACAGCCCCTGCTCCCGTGGCTTCCTGGGCCGAAGGAAAAGCGTGTCCTTAGCTTTGTTGTGATACCTCCCGGCCGACTGCTTATCTCTGACTCATTCTCACGTGTCATTTAGGAGAAGAGGCTGGGAAGAGATCCGGAGGAGCAGCAGAGGCAGGCATTCCTCTCAGGAACCAAGGACATCCATCCTGCAGGTAGCAGGAACGCGGCCTTAGGAAGACATCTGCAGGATAGAAGGATACGGCCCCTGTTTTCCATCACCATACCGAGGTTCTGCGTTTTACTTGCCCTGTTATTCCCCAGCTGTCAAACCCCACGCCTTAGGCTATATACAAGAGAAACTGTAAGGTGGGATTTTAGCCCGAGTAGAGCTGAATAACGTATAAAATAGGCAGAAATGTTGCCATGATAATGTTTATCAAGGCCTTACCACCATGAGGACATCAAGGTCTGGCTGCTCAGACCAAGTTCCTTGCTACTTTCTAATGGGCCGTCCCTTAAGAGCGCCGTGTTTTAATTTAAATCCTTTTCCTATTTGTTACATCATTTTCTACCCTTCAATCCATACCCATGAGCAACAGGAGAGCCAGTAACTGCCCGAGATGTGAATAGCGGGAAAAGGAAAAAATGGTAAAAATAAACAAACAAACCCCAGAAAAACAGACAATGAAAAAGCAATAAGAAAAGAAGATGCATTTGTGATATGTTTTAACGGTCTTCTGTGACATTTGCTCATTTGTCTGTACTCATCTGTAAAATTCAAATTCTTCTAGCTAAAAGTTTCCTTCACTAATGTGTTAGGAATCAACACAGTCATCAGTGATAGAAAACACGGTGCTTATACTTCACACTGAACTTATTTGGAGAAAAGTGGTGCAAGGATCACTCACTTCCCATTGTCCTTGTGTCACCGAAAAGTAAATTGTGATGGTTTGTGGGGAGGGGGGGGGGGGTTGCTGGGCTCGGGGGTGAAGATGTAGGTCACATCTTTTTTGTTTCTTCATAATGGAAGATAATTCCTTCTGCTGTGTATATTCTAAATCTCAGCTGCTAAACAAACAAAAGCGAGGAGGGCAATTCCGCAGGACTGGTACCAATGGCAGGAACCCTCCTGCCCGGAGTCAGGAGATATCCCACCGGGGTGTCCACAGCCGTTTCCTTCTTAGCTAATGTTTTTTCTGGTGGAAGTTGTTTTGATGGCTTTTTTTTTTTTTCCTTTTTTTTTTTTTTTTCGGGCCATTTAAACAGAGCAGGGAGGGGAAGGGGGGGGTCACCCCGCCCGGCGACCCCCCGGGCTCGGCGCTCCCGCGGGCGCAGGCTCCGCAGGTGCGGACACCTTTGAAACCGCCGCTCCTGCCAACGGGATTCCCAGCTGAAATTCACGTGGCAAAGAAAGTGCCCATTTGCTTCAATTATTTTCTAACGACTCCGCTCGCTTGTGCCTTTGGTCTTGCCGGTACCCAGATGGGTAATTTTGGAGCTATTTGCGTGCATGCCCTTGTTTTGAAGGCGCTGAGGTCTGTGAGCGCAGGTACTTACAAACGCTTAGTGGTAATTAACAACTGAAAGGGGAGCCCTAAGCACCCCGGCCCGGGATCACTGCGGCACCCGATTTCAAAGCGCCCGGCGTTAATCCGGCCGGATCGCCCGCCGGATCTCGCGCTAAGCGATGGGGATGAGGATGGAGATGGGGATGCCATGTCCGCCTGCCCACCAGGGCTCACTCGCGGGGCCGCAGCGGCTTCTGCCGGGATTCCCCGCGGCAGCTGCGGGGGGCGACGTGTGCCCAGGCGTTCCGCAGGTCGGAAGATTTGGCAGCGATATTTGGAAACTGGTTAAAAGAGCGGGGACAGAGGCGGAGGCCAGCATGTCCCCTCGTCCCCCTCCTCCACCACGCCCCAGCCTGAAACTGCCTGCGGGGCAGCGTGTGAGGAGCTGGCCTTGGGCGGAGCTGCCGGCCGGGACAGCTCCCCGCCACCCACGGCCCGTCCCGCCCCGTCCCGGCGGCTGCCGCGGGCCCTCGCACCGGGGAGCGCCCGGGGACAGCGGGGCTGGAGCTGCCCCGCAGGCCCCGCCACGGACCCCCGCCCGCTTGCGGGGGCGCCTTCGGAGTACGGTCCCCCGGCGGTCCCTCCTCCGCTGGGCTCCCCTCCCGCCCCGGTTATCCCGGGAAAAGGTGCGGAGCGGCTGGAAGGGAAGATGCCGGCTCCATCCCGCCCCCGGTAGCAGTGGGATGCTGATGGGAACCGGGGCGGGCAGCTAGCAAGCCTGAGCCCTCCCTGGGAGGGGAACCCTACAGCTATCTTCTCACCTTCCCAGAGAGTACATATGTCGTCCCCGTTCTGCTTTCTGCTTATCTTTATAGCGGATTCGCCCGTCACGGCGGTTATTTAATATGTGGTTCCCTGCTAGGCCTTGCTATTTGATTGCTGTCACAAATAATACCAGGTGAAATTCCTCATTGTTTCTGCAATTACACTGTAGCCCACTGCTATTCGCTTTTTCAGCCCCTAGAGTTAATTGTTTTCCCACTGTACGCCTCATACCAAATGCACAGAGAGCAAACAAAACCCCAAACCTTCCAAAACTCATATTTCTCAGCTATTATGTTACCAGCAGGAAATATTTCATAGCTCTGACATCATAAGCCCTGAGCAGCATGAAGTTTATCAGAGCCTTCACATGATGAAATTGTACTTTTTAAAGTGAGAAAATAAAAAAGCAAAACATCTTTCTACTGGATTTGAGCTGCTAATTTTAATTACTGTGATTGCTGAATCCAGGCTTTTTAATAGTCATTTCTCATACAACACAGGAGAAGCAAGCCAAAATTAGCTCTTTAAAACTGTCTGTAACAGATCTGTAAATACAAATAGGATCAAACTGCCCAGATCTGTGGCTGTCACACCCATGACATGGATCTTATTATGTTCTCACGTCTCTATTGTGTGACTGTCAGGATGGTTATGGGCACAAATCTATATGTGATTAGACAATGTTGCTTTAAAACCAGGGAAAAGGTGCTAGGCATCCCTCACTAAATTTACTGAAGGGTGAAAAAGCAAGCATTTACAAAGAGCTGTTTGGAGATCCCTATGCATAAATAATCATAGAATCGTTTAGGTTGGAAAAGACCTCTCTCTAAAATAATGTAGTCCAGCTGCCAGCACTGCCAAGTCCATCACTAAACTGTGTTCCCAGCTGCCACACCTATAAGTTGTTTCAGCCCCTCCAGGGGTGAGGACTCAACCACCTCCCTAGGCAGCCTGTTCCAATGCTTGACAACCCTTCCAGAGAAGAAATTATTCCTAACATCCAAACTAAACATCCTCTGGCACAACTTGAGACCATTTCCTCTCATCCTATTGCTTGTTACCTGAGAGAAAAACCTGACCCCCACCTTGATACAATCTCCTTTCAGGCAGCTGTAGAGAACAGAATGGTTCCCTTTGAGCCTCTTTTTCTCCAGGTTAATGACCCCAGCTACCTCATCTGCTCTGGATAAATTTTGCTCCAGACCCTTCACCAGCTCTGTTGCCCTCCTCTGGACTGGCTCCAGCACCTCAATGTCTTTTCTGCTGTGAGGGCCCCAAAACTGAACTCAGGATTTGAGATGTGCCACACCAGTGCTGAGCACAGGGTGACAATCACTGTCCTGGTCCTGCTGGCCACGCTATTGCTGATACAGGCCAGGATGTCATTGGCCACCTGGGCACGTGCTGGCTCATGTCCAGCCAGCTCCAGGTCCTTTTCCACTGGGCTGCTTTCCTTCTCTCCAGCTGCTCTTCCCCAAGCCTGCAGTGTCCAGTGGTGTTCTCATCACCCAGCTGCAGGACCTGACACTTCACCTTGTTGAACCTCATACAGTTTGCCTTGGACCACCGATCCAGCCTGTCCAGATCCCTCTACAGAGCCTTCATGCCCTCCAGCAGATCAACACTCCTGCCCAACTTGGTGTCATCCATGAACTGGCTGAGTGTGCACTCATCCCCTCATCCAGATCATCAATACAGGTGTTAAACAGGACTGGGCCCAACACTGATGCCTGGGTAACATCACTTGTGACCAGCTGCCAGCTGCATGTAACTCAGACCACCACCACTCTCTGGGTCTGGCCATCCAGATGTTTTTTCACCCAACAGAGTGTCCACCTGCCCAAGCCATGAGCCACATCAAAAATATTAAATGCTGGTCATGGCTATGGTTGTGTTTGTGATCCTAATTTCAGGCTCTTTCTTTCACTAAGTTTCTACAATTCCATTTGGAGCAAGGAAAGTCATCTGGAAGCTAATGACAATTTAATACTTTTCCCATCTCCCTTACTATACATTTCCCACATATTGGTTAAAGTAACAAAGGCATTCACCTTAGAAAGACCTACACTTTCTTGAACGCTTTCTTTTTCCTTCTTTAGCCAATAGGATATCCTAGGCCCAAGAAGAGAAAGTTGGTGTATGGTCTTACCAAGCAAAATTAGCCACTGCAAAAAATTCACTTCAAGCATTGAATATGTTTTCCCTTGTCTGTTCATATTTTACCGATTAGGATCAGACTTTAAATATTTTTTACTAACCATTGCATTTCCATTTAATTTAAAATTACAACTAAAGATTTTTAGGTGCTATTTTATTTGAAGGGGGAGAAAGGAAGTGACTAATGAAGTTGCTTTGAATACCACTTTATTTTCAAATCCTGAATTGCTTCTTCCAGGTCCTGTTTCATTGACTTCTGTCTGCCCTTTCTGCTTTGTATACCTGGGGTGGAAAGGGCTGTTCTGGGGAAAGGGCTATTCTATACTCTCTGATTTTTATAAATTAGCCCTGCCTTTATTATGGGGTTTATGTCCACATATGGCCATTTTTAAAAATATGTATGTCTGTATGCTGCCTTTTTAAAGAAAGTGGCAGCTAAATTGAATCATTACCAAAGGATAAAATTGCTGTTAATGTGACACCTTTCCTGGTCAATATTAAAGATAAGAGTTATTTGGCTTTGTAGGACTATTGATCTCCACTATTTAAAGTCCATATACATGTGTTTCAACAAGACTTGACTCTACTTTTCAACCCTTTTGGGTTCAAGTTATCTCAGCCTCGTAGTAGATTTTAAACAACACTTTTTTCTTCAGGACTGTGTATGTCTGCACACTGAAAATCCCACTTGGCATAAATAAAATGGCTTGATGGTTTTTGCAGCTATAGCAGGACTTGTTTTCATGAGAAAATAAGGAGCATTTTCAGTTAATTCAGTCTCCTAACGTTCCCATGAAAGAGACGGACATTGACTGCATGTGACAGAAGAACGTCCCTGGGCACTGAAAGGGTGTAGCTGGCTTCCTCATAAAAACAGCCCCTGAAGTTCAGCAACAAGCTGAAATGCCAAGCCTTGCACAGCCATAGTAATACCTCCTTGATTTTATTCTGAGTGCTGTAAGGACTCAGTGGCTGTGAAAAGAAAGGTGTAAAGAATTTTAAAAGGAAGCACTAATATTTTTCTGGCCCTATCTGAAAAATCCCAGCTTTAGTGATTTTTAAAATGCCATTGAAACGTGGTGCAAGAGTGGAAGTGAATAGTGTCTTCCTTCATTTGCCCAGTGTGATACTCTGTGTGTAAGTTGAAGAGGGGGAAAAAAACTCAACAGAATGAATTACTGGAAAAGTAGAAAGAAAATCTGCAAAATCTCCGCACAAGCTGGACATAAAGGTGAAAGTATTAAAGCCGTTTGGGAACCAGATGCTAGCAAATTGAAGAGGATATCCAGAAACTTACAGCTACTTTTAAACCAAAATCAAACAAAGAAAAAATTACCTCACTTAAACTAAGCAGATGTAGCATTCAGAAAATACCTGTGAATCCTGCCATGGTGGCAGCAGAACATCAGGAAAAGAATACAGCAATGGAATAGTGTGACACGTCATTCTAATAAGCAGCCTTTTTAAAGTGTCCATATAGATCCAATGGAGTATGTATATGTATCCAGATCCATATTTATAAGGATAAAGGTCATATATGGCTATAAATGGTGATATGTGGATTTCCATATGTACATACACACATATGTAAGTGTGTAACAGCCTGATAGATCCCATTGTTCCCAATTTCTCCTCTTAGGCCCTCCTGAGCAGGGTGCTCAGGTTGTACAGTTTCAGTCACAAGAGTCCGAGCAATTTGTTGAAGCAGAGGCTGTTTTTCAATACTCTGATGAAAAAGGAAAGGTCTCAATCTCAGCCCCAAAGCAAAATATTAAATATTTCAGTCCAGTGTGCCACTGCTGTAACTTGGGCTGCAGGAAAAAAAAAAAAAAAGCTATTCTTTTGGAGAAGAACAGCTTTTTTAGAGCCAGAGATGCTCCTTACTTGAATAAACCCCGTGAATATATTTGAATAAAGCCCAACGAAACAAGATAATCTGTAACCCTTCAAAGACCTACGTCTTCTTTCAAAAACTTTTTTGTTGTTGTTGTTGGGTTTTGTGTGTGGTTTAGAGGTTATTCTGGTAGATTTACAAATCTAACATGCTCCTTTCTGCTTCACCAGACTGATATTTCTGCAGTGTTATTTTTAAGATAACAGCTAAGGGCTGCGGGACCCATTCAGAAGTCTCCAGTCCCACAGGACTGAAACATCCCGCAAGTTCTTGCGGCGAAGTTCCTGGGCAGAGCCCGTAGGGCTCCGGGGCAGGGAGAAAGGACGGAGACGGCTTGTAGGGCGCTGGGGGGCATTCGCCCGGTTGCCCCCTTGGTTCCCAGGGACGGTAGATTGGCAGCGATAGGAATGACAAATACTGGGTACCAAGAATTTGGTAACGTGACTGTTCATTTAATTTGCGGGACTCTGGAGGGGGTGAATTACAGCTCTTTCCTCAGCGTGCAGAGTGAATGAAGAAGCCCCCGCGTTACCGGGGTTCCTTCTCGCTGAAGGTCTCCGGGCAGTTTGGTTCGACGGGACTCCCGGGGCCGCAGCCCCGACCCCAGCCTCCCCCGCCACCGCCGCCAGAGCCTCGGCTCGGCGGGAGATGCGGAATAGGAGGCAGGGATGGAAGCCAGGCTGCTGTTCTCCCGAGATGAGCTGAAAATAACCCCAAGTTTGAGAAGGATTCATCAATCCTTTGTTCGTTAGGGAGAGCTTCATCCCGGGCATATTTCGAACCAAAACGGAAGGGTCTCCCTTTCCCGGGACAGCCACAGGTTTTATGCCCTCCTCTCGGTGCAATCCGCAAGAAACCTAAGCAACATCGAAAGCTTTACTACCTTGCCCAGATGAACGCGAGACCACCTGAGTTTTGGGGGGAAAACCCGCAATAGCTTTGAACTACGCGGCACCCGAAGGAATGTTTGAAATAATGTGACTCTTTCAGTGTATAAGACCGCAAAATGAACTCCCTTAAAACCTACATAGTGGTTTTCTAAAATCTCCTTCCGTCCCTGCCCTGGCCGGGGAGAGGCAGAGCCCGAGGGAGCGGGCTGCCGGAGCCAGCCCCGCCGGGAGGAGCCGCTCCGGGCTCGCCGGCCGCGCCAAGGGGCGCAGCGGCTCGGCCTCGGCAGCGCCCGGCAGGACGCTCCTCGCCTTGCTTTGCTTTCAAAGCAGGGCAGCTCGGCCGAGCTCTGCTCCGCTTCGCACCCCGCGGCTCCAGCGCCTGCTCCGCTTCGTGCCGGAGCGTCGGACTTTTCCGACACATGGTTGTCTTTTTCGGTCGAACGAGATCCGCGCAAAAACTGAGGCAAACATTATCTCGGAGAGAACGTGTGGTTAGGGCTGGGGCTGGTATTTCATTGCCGGCTGTGTGGCCGCAGCCCGAGGTGGGCACAGCAGAGGCCGCTTCCCCCGTCTCACCGGGGATGGGGGATGAGTCCTGCCCGTCCCCGGCGGGCACCACCAGGAGTGCCCCGCCACCCGCACCTGCCGGTGCCCGGCTTGCGCAGGACGCGCATCCCGGCGGGGCTCCGGCAGCGCCCGGCCACGGCTTCTCGGCGGCCCCGGTCAGCTCTTCCCCATTTATCTCGGCTGCCCGATGCGGCGCGGCCCGGCGGGAGCGGGGGGCTAGCGGGCCGAGGCGGCGCGGAGGGCGGCAGAGCTGGGCTGCTCCAGCCCGGCCAGATCCTTCTGTCAGGCAACGAAATCCTGGCCGCTCAGCGGGTCTGGTTCAAAATTCAGCCGTGAGGTGGAGGCAGGTGTTTGCAGCGCTCCCTGCGAGATGGCCGGTGGCGAGCAGAGGGCGAGGGGCTGCGGATTTGTAGCTGCAAATCATTCACGGCGGCTCTGCCCGCTCCACAAAATCACACGGGCATCTACCCCTTCCCAAGGGCTGTTCCCTACCCTTCTGAGGCTAAAGGTTCGGGGATTTGCACTGAGAGAAAGCGCTAAACAGATCTGGCACCCGCCTCAATTAAAAATCTGCCTTCCCGGTGGGAGATGCTGAAGGGGAACGCGGCTTGTGAGAAACCGACTGCAGAGTTCCTGAAAACTGGAATTGCGAACCGAACCCGCCACTTCCCACAGATAAGGTGAAACGTGTTAACCTCATGATAAGGATGCTGCTCGGGGAGCGGAGCGGGAGGAAGGAGGCTCTTGGACGCAGCAGAGACACAAGCCGAATCGTCTGAGCGGCGAGGCGGCCGGCGGGGAGGTTGCGGGAGGCCGGCGTCCCCCGCCCCGTCTCAGCGGCCCGGTTGATCGCCGCCCTCCCCACCTGGCGGGTGCCGGTTTTCCCACCCAAACCTTTCCATTTCGTCCCCACCTCTCGTTCAGCGCGGCGGATTCTTCCTTACGCGCCCGAGCGGTAGGACGGTGCCACCTCAGCAAAAGGTCTTTTTTTTTTTTTTTTTTTTTTTTTTAATTATTTTGGAAGAGGGGCAGCCGGGCCCTCCACTGCAGCCACCGTGGGGTGATGCAGAGCTCCCCTCAGTCCGAGCGACGTGGGCGCAGGGAGCGGGCAAGAGCCCCTCGGGAAGCCGGCTGCGGGAAGGGGGAGGGGGCATGGAAGGGGACGGGGCGCGCACCAAAGTCACAGGTGACTTGTTCCAATTAGTAGCTGTCTAATTAAATTAGTGTCACGCGGCCCAGCCAATGGGCCGGCGGGGGTGGAGGGCGACGCGAGGCAGCCCGGCGCAAGCCCCTCCCCGGCAGCCCGAGCAGTGTGGTATAAATTGCCTCGGCCGAGCCGTGCCGGAGCGTAGCACGGTGCAGCCACAGGTCGGGGTCGGCACAGGATAGAGTGGGAGCTCGAACGCACCGCCCATCGAGGATGCAGCTGGGTGAGCCGCTGCTGACGGCGGCGGGGGCACTGCCGGGCGCCCCCTTCTACCCGCTGGAGGGCGGCGGACGCACCGGAGCCGCTGGAGCAGGAGGTGGGACAGGCGCTGCTGGAGGCTCCCGCGGGCCGCCCGGTTCGGGATCGCCACCTCGCCTCGACCTGGACAAGATGCCCAAGAAGTTTGGAGCGGCCCCCGCCATCCTGAGCGAGACGGAGGCCGTCGAGCCGCCCTTCGCCGCTCCCAAGCCGGACGGTCGCAAGGCCACCCCATGCGGGGACGAGGAGCTGCCCCCGGCCGCCGCCGCCCGCTACTCCATGGACAGCCTGAGCCCCGAGCGCTACTACCTGCAGTCCCCCGGGCCGCCCGCCGCCGACCTGGGGGGGCCCTGCTCCCTGTTCCCGTACCCGCCCGCGGCGCAGCACGGCGCCGTCTACCAGCAGCCCGGCGGGCCGCGCTACCCCTACGGCTCCGTGCTGTCCCCGGGCGGCTTCGCGGGCGCCGTGTGCCCGCCCGGCGGCCGGACGCAGTTCGGAGGCGGCGGCGGGTACCAGTACGGGCAGGCGACGGGCGGCGGACCTCTCTACGGCCCTTACCCGCCCGCGTCGGGCTCCTGCGGCGGGCTCGGGGCTCTGGGGGTGCCAGCCGCCGGCCCGGGGATGCGAGCGCAGGTCTTCCTCTGCAACCGGCCCCTCTGGCTCAAGTTCCACCGGCATCAGACGGAGATGATCATCACCAAGCAGGGCCGGTAAGTGGGCGCGGGGGATGGTGGAAACGGAGGGAAGTGGTGTGGTGGTTGGGAATGGGGGGGGGAGGTGGCACCCCCGGGCACACTTCGCGTCGGGCGGCTCTTGCCCGCTCCCCCGGGTGCGGGGTGCATGCTCTGTCCGTCGGTGGTGCCCCGGGATGTGTTCCCGGAGAAACTATTCCCCAGTTTCCCCACACACGGCGGTCCGGAGATAAGGTGGGGGTCGGCTGGGGCTCGCCGCTTCCTTAGTCTCTTTGGTGCTGGGACGGACGGGGCACTCCACGGCCGCCTACGGCATCCGCCGGAGCCCGCGCCCCCTCCCCCCGCCCGCCTCACCATGCCTTGTGGTTTTCCTCCTTTCCCCAGGAGAATGTTTCCCTTCCTGAGCTTCAACATCACCGGTCTCAACCCCACGGCCCACTACAACGTCTTCGTGGAGGTGGTGTTGGCAGACCCCAACCACTGGCGTTTCCAGGGGGGCAAGTGGGTGACCTGCGGCAAAGCCGACAACAACATGCAAGGTAGATGCAAGTTCCGGGGGTCTCCTCGCCCCCTTTCGCCGCGGGTCGGTTTCTCGGGAAGGGTTCCCAGTTTGCCCACCCCCCCCCCCCCCCCCAGGGTCTTTCCCACACCCGGCATCCTGCTGAGGGTCGAGCTCCTCGCTTAAGATCGTCTTGCGGCTCTTTCTGCGCAGCGCTGTTGGTGTGCGGGGCTGTGTGGGGGTGGCCATCGGGGCCGAGGGGCTGCGCGGGCGGGGAACAAAGCCCCACGCCCGGGCCGCCTCTCACTGCCTTGTCCTCCCCAGGCAACAAGGTCTACGTGCACCCCGAGTCGCCCAACACCGGGGCGCACTGGATGAGGCAGGAGATTTCCTTCGGAAAGCTGAAGCTAACGAACAATAAAGGTGCTAACAACAACAACGCACAGGTAAGGAGGGAGAGGAAGGCCTGGGGGGCTCTTGGTGGCTCAGCGGGGTTTTGGGGCTTTTACAACATTTCATCGAGCCGCTACATCACTGTGCTTGTGACTAGTTCCCTTCTTGAACTGGGTCATAGAGCTTGTTTTCTTTGTTTTGCCGTATGAATAGTTGAAAATGTTCGATTGCGATGTGCGAATCACTTTTGTTTTAGTTATTATATTGATCCCTTGGAGTTGGTCAAAAAGTGGGAGGATAGCTGATAGCTCTCAGTATAGCAGGGCTGCAAGCTGTGACTCAGCTCCTGATAACAGTTAAAACTGCTCCGTTTCTAAACCAAGAGATTACAATTTACAGGGAAAAAATGTCATGCTGCAAAATAAGTCTCTTAATGTTAGATGCTGTTTGTCTAACGATGTTGTCTCTTTCATGGTTTCTTTTAGATGATAGTACTTCAGTCCCTACACAAGTACCAGCCCCGACTTCACATTGTGGAAGTGACCGAAGATGGTGTTGAAGATCTGAATGATTCCTCAAAGACTCAAACGTTTATTTTTCCTGAAACGCAGTTCATAGCAGTTACAGCATATCAAAACACTGATGTAAGTATCGATGTATAAAATTGCAATTAAGAACAAAATTGACTTGTGGGTTCAGCATCTCATGTTAATATATTCTGCTTTCACTTTTAGATTACACAGCTCAAAATTGACCATAATCCTTTTGCAAAAGGCTTCAGAGACAACTATGACTCGTAAGTATACCTCTATTCTCATTTGCAGATGTGTCAGTCTAGGAGGCATGATTCTGGCCTGAAATGTCTGTGGAAGGGTTTTTCTTTAGACTTTAATTCAGTTATTCAGTGTTAGCAGTGCTTCTACTGGTGATTTTGCTTATGTTAAAATGTCTGAATAGTGTATTGTCTAGATGATCTGTCTTTCTGCTGGCTTCTGAATTTTGGTAGGAAACCTGTGTTGGCAGAACCCAGCTGGCCTGCAGTTTTTACTGGCAGCAGTATGTTGGGTGTCTCCACAGAACAGACAGGGTCTTTAAATTGTCAGCAGAATTCTTGCAATAATTTTCTACCTTCACTTGCGCTATTGCTTGTATCAGTAGCAGAAAATTTACAGTGGCCTAGGAAAAGCACCTGCTAAATCAGATTATCACCATACAATTAAATGTAGTTATGATTCTAATTAAAAAATACCTAGTTTGTGTTTGTTTTTGTGTTGTGTTACTGTCATAGTGGAATTGTAAAGAAAAACACTCAGTGTTCCTCTTTTATGTTGTAGCATGTACACAGCTTCCGAAAATGACAGATTAACTCCATCTCCCACGGATTCTCCTAGATCCCACCAGATCGTCCCTGGTGCCCGATACAGCGTGCAGCCATTCTTCCAGGAACAGTTTGTCAACAACCTGCCCCCAGCCAGGTTTTACAACGGTGAGAGGACTGTCCCTCAGAGCAATGGCCTGCTGTCCCCGCAGCAGAACGAGGAGGTGGCCAGCTCTCCCCAGCGCTGGTTCGTGACGCCCGTGCAGCAGCCCAGTGCCAACAAACTGGACATGAACTCCTACGAGACAGAGTATTCTCACAGCACCTTGCTCCCCTATGGCATCAAATCCCTCCCGCTGCAGACGTCCCACGCTCTGGGATACTACCCCGACCCGGCGTTCCCGTCCATGGCAGGCTGGGGGAGCAGGGGCTCTTACCAGCGGAAAATGACGACAGGACTAACTTGGCCCTCCAGAACGAGTCCCCCGGGATTCACTGAAGACCAGCTTTCCAAGGACAAGGTGAAAGAAGAAATTGGCTCGTCATGGATAGAGACTCCACCCTCTATAAAGTCTCTAGATTCAAATGATTCTGGGGTGTACACAGGCGCTTGTAAGAGAAGGCGGCTTTCCCCTAGCACTTCCAGCAACGAAAATTCCCCAACAATGAAATGTGAGGACATTAATGCTGAGGACTATAGCAAAGACACTTCAAAAGGCATGGGCTACTATGCCTTCTATGCTAGTTCTTAGAGCATCTTTTTTATTCCAATTGGCTGTTTTGGTTTTTTGGTGTTTTTTTTATTTTTTTTTTCAGGGTGGCCTTGGGTTTTTTTTGCATTACAATTGCCAAAAAGACTCTTGCCTTCCACCTTGAGTTGTTGTGTGCAATTCTAAAGAAGGTGCCAAAGCTTTTTGACTGTTGCAGGTAACAAAGAAGGGAAAGAGCAAACCATAGGAGATTTCTTCCCCTTCTTTTAGAAGGAACCATATGCAGAAGCTGTAAGGAGTATACTCTAGTGTTTAAATATGTGGCATATTTATTGGAGACACTAAAGTATACAGTCTGGGTTTGCTCAGAAGCCTGATTAAATCTATGCACTCCTGAGCAAGGAAAGAGGGGGTGGGATCCCAAATTTCATTTCCTTCCCTGCTTAATAAAAGGGAACTGGGTTGCAGGGAAATGCACAAATGCTATGTTCTGCTTTAGACCGAGCTGTTTTTCAACCCATCTACAACACAGTTGGCTGAGTTGGATATTGCTCAGCTACAGCTTTTTCTTTTGGCAGAAATGCCAAAATAAGGCCTGCTTGCCAGGCAGGATTTTGACTTGAAGGTTTTGTTGCCAACGGGATTACAATGACAAATCTGACTTTTCTTAGCTTAGAACTTGCATTAAAAACCCTGCCTCCATCCCAAAAGCCTAACCTTTATTAAGGTGGCCAAAAACCAAGTGTACAATTTGGTGTTTTGTCTAGGTACACTGTAGAATATTGTGGAATAATGTATAAATAGTTGACCTATAGCTGTTCAGCTGGAAGGACATCCGGTGGTGTATTGAAGTTCAAAATGCATTTTTTGATTAATCAAACTTAGCTTATGACACATTGCAAAAGGAGATTTCTATTTATGTGTATGTCAAGTGACTTTTACAGCTGCCCTGTATGAAACTGGAAGTGATGTAACTTTACCCATTCTTGCCTATACTTTCAGCCATTTTAAACTGCCCCAGAGCAACTGGCCCACAAAGTTTTTCCCCTTCCAATAAAGTTGTTTCTGTTTTTTCTATGTAGATAGTAATAATTTTTAATAAATGTGGTGGTGCCAGGCATAACACGATATGGCTCTGCCTCATCTTTGCCTCTGCTGGGTGTCCAGCAGAGGGGGAGGAGGGGGGAGGAGGGAGCGCGATCCGAGGGGAGAGGGGCCTTTATATCTAACCATCCCTTGAAGTACTGACGCTTTATCTGTTGTACTCGCTGTGTGGGTTTTTTTTTTTTTCCTTTAATTTTTTTTAAGTCTCTTTGCTTTGCATTTTCGTGTGCATCTTCTGCACAAGCTGGGAGTCCCCGGCTCGCTCCAAAATACGACGGCCTCCTGTCCCCTTCCACCCCCTCTTCGGACAGCGAATTGTGAACGCAGCCCGCCTCCTCCCGCCGCCCCCTTCTCATCCCCTCTGCTTCCCGGAACAAGGCACGAAATTCCCCTGCCCGCTTATCTGAGGGCGAAGCTGCTGGCAGAGCGATTGAATCCCAGCTCCCGCGGCAGCGGGACCTTTCCTGAGGATATGCAGGCAGTAATGGGATTAAGCTGTTAACGATTCCCGGCTGCAAACCAAATAAACGCGGGGCTCAGACCGGGGCTGTCCCCGGTGGAGGTGACGCTGTCGGGGGGTACCGGCAGGGGCTCCCCCTCCTCCGGAGCGGGACACGGCGGGTGTCCGGGGAGATTTCGATCAGCGCCTCGCCGCTCCCGCTCTGCGCGGTGCCAAGCTGTCCTGTCAGCTCTTCCTCTGCCCCATCTGGAACGGGATGGGGGCAATTTTTAAGATAATAAAGACCAAGCATGTTATTCCTTTTTTTTTTATTTTTTATTTTTTTTTTCCCAGTGGGGCCATCCCCTCTCGGAAAAGCCCCGGGAAGGGCTGTCCCTGTCCCCGGCGGGGGTGCGGCGGCATGCGGCCGTCCCCACCCGCCCTGCAAACGCCGATTACACAGCACGATTCCGCCGCGCTCTCTTAATAAAAGCTGTATGTTTTTGCACCGCGCGGTGAAAAAATAACTTAATACTTGTGAAAAGTCCTCACACTGTTTAATAGAAACGTAAGTGCCTGGCTGGCCCCAATTAACACCTTGTGATTATAATGCATTCCTAAAATGGGGTGTCAGACGCCAAATTGTGAATAAAGGTATCTAATTAATCTTCATAGGATGACACCGATAAACAACGCCAGGTTTAAATAAAGATCAAGGAACTGAATGCTTTTTATTTGTTTACATTAACAAAAGATAAAGTTAACTACCCTTGCACTTTGCTTCGTAATGTGATTTACTGCCACAAACAACGGGCTGCGGGCGGGGAGCTCCGCCTCGCCCCGCCGGGCTTTTTCTGGCGGCTTTGGCGGGAGGGGGACACCCCGAGGGTGAGCGCCCCTTCCTCCGCAGCCCCACGGCCCCGGGCGTGTGCCGGGAAACGCGGCACCACCTCGGCCTGGCAGCCAGCGGGGAACGGCCCCGGCCCCGCCACTTCCGACGCTCTCGCATGAAAGAAAAACTGCGTGCGAGTTTGAGACGCGAGCTGGACGGGCACGGCGGGTCCAGAGCGAAATAAAGAAATAAATAATGGTTGTTTACACCACTGTGCGGCGGGAGGTGGAGGGCGAGCCCTGCCCGATGGAGAGGGAAGCTCCATTCTAGGTCAGGGAGAATGCGAATCTCGGCGGTGCCGGCGGGGCAAAGGCTCTGCCCGACTCGGGGCTCGGCTCTTCCGTCCCCGGCCCCGAGAAGGGGCTGCGCACCCTGGGGCCATTCCCCCGAGTTAGCAATTCTCTGGGATATTCCCTCCCGGAACCGAGGGAGCGGGTCGGTGCTCTGGGTGCGCAGCCCTGATTTTTAAATAGCATAAACGCCCCACGGGGCAACAGAGACAGCGGAGACGGGTTCGTCCCATGGATTGAGGCCATTCCTCGGCGAAGACTCTGGTTTTTTGTGTTGCTTTCGTTAAAGCATACCTGGCACGTCGAGAACAGCCCTCTGGTAATTTTTTTCCAACGAAACTTCATCCCTCGCTGCTCGCCCCAAACCCTACGGCCGCGGCTTCGCACCCGGGGCGGAAAACGAAACGACCCCGCAGCTCTTTGTTCCGACGGCAGCGCCCCGACCCTCCCGGGAGAAAGGGCTCCTTCTCCTCAGGGCCGCCGCCACCGCGCTCCAGGGAGGAGGGGACAGATATTTTTCGGTATGTTTTCTCTTCGAGCAATGGGATGGGGTTTTACTTTCGGTCTGAATTTCCGCTCCCACCTTCCTCAACGCCGCCGCCTCGTTAACACCTGCTCGCGTGTTCCCAGCTCCTCCTCCCTGAGGGGAGCGCGGCCTTCATGGAGGGGGGCTTTCCCCGGAGAGGTGAATTTTTACAGCCCCCGCCCAGGGCTGCCTCTGAGGCGGTGGAACAGGGCCCCGATGATTCCTGCGGTACCGTTGCCTTTCAGAAATTCCCCTTCCCGACGGGAATATCGGCCAGCCGAGCCAGGGGTGTCCGCTGTGGGGTCCCGGCTCTGGGTCGAAAGTCGAGGCGGGAGGGAACGAGGTGAGAAAGACGGGGGCTGCTGGCACTTTCCTCATGCCCGTCCACCCAATGAAATTGTGACAATATTATTATATTACTACTACTATATTATTATTATTATTATTATTATTATTATTATTATTATTATTATTATTATTATTATTATTATTATTTCATTCATTCATTCATGGCCAATTCCCCAGCCCCCTGAGCTCTGTAGCCCACTCATCCTTTTCCCCAGATCTTCATAGCCATGATCATAATGATGCGGGTATGGCTAATGTAAATATTAATCTAATCCTTATTGGAAGGATTTTAGTGCTTTCTGGGTATCACAGATATGTAATCCAGGGGAGAATGACATTAGCCTGAAAGTACAGAGTGTAAAATATGATTTGAATAAAAAGATAGGGTGGTATCTAATATTTCCTTTAGGGAGTACTATACTCTGAGCTGTCAGAACCGATTGTGTAGCTGGAGGAGACTGAGGGATGTGATCCTAATCATATTGATGAAACATTCATCTGAGAGACCGAGCGCAACCAGAAGGGACTCACTAGGAATACAATTAAATCCTAATCTGTGGAGGAGGAATCCTCTGCAGGCTTTCCTCTAACCTGCCACCCTCTCCCCCTTCTTCATTTCAGAGTCAGATAAAATGCAGGAGAGGAAGGGGAAATACAGGAGAGATGATGGAATGCTGTGTGGACTGCATAAACACAGGGAGTGCTGGGTGGAAAGGGGGTAAATCTGCAGTTCTGATCCTGGTGAGTAAAAATAAAGGCCTAACTTTAGTCGCAGGGGAAAATACCTGCCTGCAGAGGGCTTCCACCTGTGAGTGATGTTAATCAGGCGCAGGAAGTCTCTGTTTCTGGAGGAAGAGTGCTTCTCCTGCCCAGGCTTTCAATGTTAGCTCAGTTCCAGACTGCAGAGCAAAATTGATTTTTCTGTCTGCTGTGTGCAGTTCAGTTTTCATCTGCAGCAGGAAACTGTTTTCTTGCTGATGTTTATTAGCAGAGGGGTTGATTTCCAACCTATTTTGACCAGTGCCCCTCAAAAGGTGGTCTGAGAAGATGGATGGGACAGGGCTTCAGATGATGTGGTTCCTGTAACAGCACTAAACCCTGGCTGACTGCTCTTCATCCCTCTTGCTTTTTTGGGTAAGCATTGAGCACGTGGGTTTTCCTAGCACGTGCCACTTCTTGGTTCACACCACTAAAATGAATTAAAGTAATGGATATCTAAATTCATATAATGATGATGATTGCAGCTTGAAAAGGAGCCTGTATTCTTCATCTGCTCACTGTCAGACTTCTTTGAGACCCAAATCTGATCAGGTGTTTTTAGAACTTTTTCCAAAGTCACTTGTCTTTTATCATCAAGCTCAGGCAAAAAGCAAAGTGATTTCCTTCTTCCCGGAGTGTTCCACAGAGAAAGAAAGACCCCCCAGAAAAAATATCAGTTCTCTTTCTCATCAGTGGGGTGTGATGTCTGTGAATAAGGAAGGGATGTGTGGAGTGGGACATGCATTAACAAATCTGTATTAGGAGCTCCATGTGTGTCCGTGTTCTCCTCTGCTGCAGCATGAGCTCTGCAGTTTTACTGGTTTATAGAAGGACTCTTGTGGATGAAGTAGGCACTGCTAAAGTGTGTACCCATGAAGTAGTGTCATTTTAGCAGGTTTGAAAAGGAAACTTTGTGTTAAGGTTCCTCTGCACTGTGGTTTTACATGGCAGTACACAGTAGGAGAGCAAAGGGCTCTGCTCTGTAGTGATCCCTGGATTTCTTGGAGCAGGGTGAGGTTTCTGTGCTGTGGGTAGGGCACTGATCATTAAACTTCATGGAGTAGTTATAATTCCATTTGTCCACAAAGTAATGTAGTTTTTGCAAATTGCTTGGCATAGTTTCAAACTTCCTTTGAGGAAGAAAACAACCTTTATTAGGAAACAAAATAGTTTGGTAATATATTAGAGCATGCTTGTTTTTAGTGATAAGCTCTCAATAACAGAAATTTTATTGCTTTTTTCTCCTCACTTCTCATTCCAAACACTATAAGATGATATTCCTGCCCTGATGAAGGTATGAGTTGAGCAAGCAGACCTGTTCAATTGACACTGCAGAGAGCATGTCAGTGCAAAGATCTCTTTTCAGGAGCTATTCACAAGAGCATGTGAATTTTATCCTATCTCTTGCTCCAGATAGGACAGACAAAGCCTCACCTGTGTAGCCTGGTGTCCTCTGATACCTTGATTAGCTCATTTTCCATTAACTTTGTGTTGTATATTGCAAGATTATGGTTAACCCAACTCTTCTGTTAGTTCTTTCAGTGAAGGCAGGATTCAGCTCTGCTGCCTTTGTCTTTCAGCTCCTTTGCAGCATAATTTGAAAGGAACTATCAGGTAAATTTCTTGTTTTGAGGGGAAATATCTTTGATCCAGAAAAAAAGATTTTGGCAAAATTTGAGTGGTCTTACTTTTACTCAGAGGAAAAATTTTATTTTTAAAGTTTGTGCCAGTAATGATCCTGAACAGCAGATAAATCTGCATTGTACATCTCTCTTTCAAATATGCAACATATTTCTCTACTTCATCTGCTTAAATTATGTGTGCATAAGAATGCTTTGGAAATGTCTCCCTCAGCATAGGGGAGAGAACAACGAGGTTTTTTTCAGTCACATAAATTCTCTATTTCAGTTCACTGTGCAGCAGCAGAAGTGCTCATGCTGGCACTGAGCAGAGAGAAGACATGGAGCAGAATGTAAGAGTGAAAAACTTGTATATTCCTGCTAGGGGTGCTGGTGAGTGCTTCCAGCAGTTTAAGCAGCAGTATTTGTGATTGTTTATCTTTTCCCCTTCCATACCACCCCTCAGCACTCAATTACAGCACATGACAATGAATGTCTGGATGCTGACCTGGCCAGTTTAGGTACTGAATGAACTTCAAAAGCATTTAAACAGGCTGATATAAACACTCTGGAAAGTGGTGAGAGGAGTTTTGGATAGGATGGAGATGCCACAGTGGTACAATCACAGCATTTAGAGCTGTCTGTGGGCATATGGTGAAATGTAGGTTTACATACATCTCATACCCCAAAACAGTTGTCCATGGGCATGCACTTGTTCTACAATTTACTTTGTGGTTCCTTGACTCTGGTTGGGTCTTTCTATAAATTTCCTTTCTCCAACCATGGGAAGAGAGAGCCTTTCCCATAGGTATCAGCAAACAGGAGCTCCCTGTTTTTGCTGTACCACAAAAAGCTTAATCGTTGCACAGTATAATGGAACATGTGCAACTGTGGTTCTGCTCCAAAAAACTGTGATTAACAGGTGGGTTAAGTTCTTCTTTCTGACATTCTCACTGACTGAGCAACCTTAGAGGAGGTGCCATCCATTCCCCTGGAAATGGGCTGAAGTTTTAGGAGTTTAGGAAGTTTTAGGGCAGTGTATCCTGGAGCTGCAGGAAGGATGCTCTATGGCAGGCTGCTTCTCATTTCACATTTGGCTTGGAACAAGGGCTGTGTTTGGCTCTAGTACACTATACAAGAAATTGACAAGCAAAAAATAGTGCAATATGTCACCACAGAGATAAAAAAATAGATCCCACAGCTATTGATAGGGTAGTTCTGAACTCCGGGGTGATGACTGACTTTGCTAGACTGGATTGTGGGTGTTTTTGGTAAGTGGTTAAGGTGTCTCCCTCTGCTCTTAATTCTGCTTCTCTGTAGAGAAGCATCAAAGCTAGAAAATGAGAAACAATGCCCTTCTAATGTTTTCTCAACCTAGCCTGGGATTAAAATTAAAAAATAATTCCAGGACTGGAAATTTAAAAAAACCCAAACCCACAGATCCATTTTCTTGTTGGTGGGATGTTCTCCAAGCCAGGAGTTACAGGGAGAGCAAAAGCAGCAGGGAGCAGACAAGTTGTTCCTCCACCCTGTTCACATTCATCACGCTTGATCTTCGTCCTTCTCCACGCTGATATTTCAAATTGTTCTGCTGAGAGGTGCTAATGGCTGCCCATCGTCTTTGAAGATCACCGACATATAGAGTGAAAAACTCTCTATAGAAAAGTTTAAAGATGGACCATAACCACACCTAGAAAAAATCCTGGTGGGCAGCAGGTAGATTAAGTCCTTTTGTCTTTCAACGTTCTCTATTATAACAGCCACAGAGGTTAATAGGCCAAAGCTCTCAAGTATGGCATTAAAACTAAAAGCTCTCTTATGCTGTCTTTACTGAAGAGGAAGAGTGAATCTGTGGGAGGGGGATTGGGCTCATTCATGGTTCCACTTACTGTGAGAAAGAGATATGAACCCATCTCTTTCCTTTTTAGGCTTGGCTTGCAGGTCCATTTCTTACCTTGCACCAGCTGTGGGGCTCATCCAGGTTTCTCTGAGAGTCGGTTCATTGTACAGATTTGGCAGAAAACACATCCAGGAAAAAAGGACAGCTGCATTCTGTTGGGTTCTAGAGTTGGGTCAGCTCAGCTAAGGCCCAGCCAGAGCAGAGGCAGTGCAAGGAGAGGGCAGGATCTGGTTTTGGTGTAGTCTCATGTTGATTCACTTTGTGATGCAAAATTGCAGCTTTATCATTCAGAAAGACAAAATTCTCTCCTTCAGATCAAACGGTGTTTTCCCAGGCTGTTGGGATAAATGTTTCATGTCTTTCTGTTCCTTTTGAGTGTCCAGAAAGGCCAAAGTCCCTGGGAAAGTCACTCACTGTGCCATGGCTGTAGGAAATGTGCGGATCAGATAGGAAGAGATGTCAGGGAAGACAGTAATGCACATATTGCTGGAGTGTGTGACTTTTCCTTGTGCAGGCTGGTGACCCTGCAATATCACCCAAATTTAACTGTAATTAATTACAGCCTTTTTGGGATAGGTTTCCTGGGACTAATTTGTGAACAGGGAGATATGCACTGAATTCACAACTTCTGTGTCAGGCTCTGGGAGTGGAAAATGTTTCCTTTATCTTTGGGAGGAAGCTACCATTGGAGAAAGCTAAAATCCAGTGTATGAGTAGTAGCAGGCTGTGCTAATTTGAAAAAAACTAGAAGTTAATTATTATGGACTGGCTGATTAAGATGTGGTGCATGTGTGCTGCATAGGAAATGTCATGTTTGCTGTCATCTCACAGCACACTTGGAAATTCCAGCCACCAGCACCTGAGGAGAGAAAGAGTGCACAATTGTGTGGTGGGCATTGTCAGGCACAGCTAGTCTGAGTGGCTTACACAAATCTTTGTCTCATTTAAAAAAGCTGATGTGTGCATTCAGAAACGGGGGGCTGTAATTCTTCAGTCTTAAAAAAAACCCACCAAAAAGCAGTAAAGACCTTGGTTCTTGATTTGGTCTTGCTGTTTATTCAGGAATGACACACCGACTTCATTCTTGTGTTTGAACTCAGCAGTAAGGTGCTCTCTGTTCATCCCTTTGGCCTTCCACCATTCCTGTTTGACTTTCTACATTCAGGAATGGGCTTCTCATGCTTTGAGGTGGTTCCTGAAGACCAGCCAGATCTCACAAGCTTCCTTCTCCTTCTCCTTCTCCTTCTCCTTCTCCTTCTCCTTCTCCTTCTCCTTCTCCTTCTCCTTCTCCTTCTCCTTCTCCTTCTCCTTCTCCTTCTCCTTCTCCTTCTCCTTCTCCTTCTCCTTCTCCTTCTCCTTCTCCTTCTCCTTCTCCTTCTCCTTTCCTCAGCAGTCTTCCACGGGATCCTAACCAAGAACAACTCTGAACTAAGCTGAATTCTGCCCTGAAGTGTCATTTTGTAACTGTATTATTTGTCTTCTCACTTCTCAGAGCTTTAATCCCAATCTTACAGCTGCCCTTTACATCCCGTTGTAAGAAGTCCAGAAGACTCATCAGTCACATGCACAAAGAAATGACCATCAACTGGAAATTGTGCCTGCCCAGGTGCATCACCCTGTCTGCAGATATCAGGGTTGTTTTCATCCTCCGTACTCGTGGGGACCAGAGCTCTGGAGTACCAGCTCATGGGGCTTCCTTCAGCTTTCAAACAAAGGCTTCTCCCAGGAGGTCGGTAGCAGGCCCCTGGTACAAAGCCATCAGGTTGGACCTCACCCTCTGATCCTCACCCATGTCTGGACTCACTTGTCTCTTGTTCAAAGCAAAGCAGTGTGTCTTGCAGCCAGCCCTTTGCATGGACTCTAAGTCATCCATATTCCTCACCTTCCCCGTGTGTTTGTCCTCAGGAGCTTGGATTCATCCTTGGCAGCGGTCCAGCTGTGTGAGCTGTCCCACTGTGATCCTATAACCCCTGTGAGGGGGGTAACCAAGCAATCTCCTTTTTACATCCGTTTTCAGACTGCAGGTGCTTTCTGTAGGTTCCTCTGGGATTTTTTGCCACAGTCCCTGGGATTTCAGATCCTCAGGGGTGAGTGCTGCTTTTTGGAGCTGCCCTTTTCTCACTCCTTCTGTCTCTCCCTGAGTGCCCACCCCTCTTTCAGCAGTGCCTTGTTCTTGTCTCTTTTCATCAAGTAAGTGGGAGTACTAAAAGCATTTTAGTTTCTCTCTGCACTGGTTTGGTGGCAGTGCAGGAGCTGGATGCTCCAGCAGCCCTTGAGCTTGTTACTGCTCTGAGCCATGAGGGAAGCTTGTCTGGGGTGTGGAGCCTTAGCCCTGCATCACCTTGAGTTCCTGCTGGGAGGTTTCATTTCTGGAGGCAGTGGTGGATGGAGTGAGGCCTCTCAGGGCCTGGCAGTGGCAGTAGGGTCCTGCATGGATGCTCTCTGGGTTGGTGTGCTGGTGTTAGGGTGTTCTGCTGACTGGTGTGGGGACCCAGTTCCATCTGCTCAGCAGCAGCCTGCACAAGGATGGAGCCTGGATCTAGAGCAGGCTGGAGGTTGGTGGGGTGGCTCAGTAGCAGAAAAAGGGAGGCCTGGCTCTGGTGGGTACCCAAGGAAAAGAGAAAACTTGGAGGCCTGGATCAGTGTTGAAGGGCATGCCACTGTGGAGCATTGGGAGTGGAGAAGAGGGAGGTACAGAATGGAGATCTGAGGAGGGTCAGTTGCAGAGCAGGGGTGAAGATGTGCTAACTATCAAACAAATCCTGCTGGAGGAATGGAGCTGGAGCGTGTCCAAAAGAGGACAACAAAGCTGGTGAAGGGCCTGGAGCACAAGTGTTTTGAGGGGAGGTGGGGCTGTTTAGCCTCAAGAAAAGGAGGCTCAGGGAAAACTTATTTTTCTTTACAACTCTCCAAAAGGAGATTGTAGGCAGGTGGGAGGTCTTGTCCCACATAATGGGCAATAGGACAAAGGGAAACTGCTTCAAGTTGCACCAGAGGAGGTTTAGATTGGATATTAGGAAAAATGTTTTTGCTGAGTGCTCAGGCATTGGAACAGGCTGCCCAGGATAGTGGTGGAATTGCTGTCCCTGGAGGTGTTCACCAAAAGCTTAGACATGGCACTTGGGGGTATTATTTAGTGATGGACATGACAGTGGTGCATGGTAAATGGCTTGGACTTCATGGTCTTAGAGGCTTTTTCCAGATGCCTTCCAGGATTCTGATGTACCTTTCAAGACTTAGCTGAAGAGTTTTTATCAAGAAAATTTATTTAATGGAAACATAGTGTTTTGTGTTACATAATTCTCTCACCTTTTTAAATCTGATGTTAACTGCCCTACAACCAGAGTTAGCATTTTATGGAATTGTGTTGATAAACACTGTATTTCAGTTTTAAAGAAGTGTTGGTAACTGCTAGGAAGTCATGCTTAACCCTCAGTCACAGAATTGTCACTGTCACAGGTGTGTTTGATGCAGTATGAATTTTGGATGCTACTATTATTATTAATAAGCAAAATGCACCTTCAGTTTCTATTTTGCAACTGTGTGAGAAGCTCATAGAGTGCCATAAATTATTACAGCCTCATCATCAGTTGTATAATGATATAGTACCAGGAAATTAGTATCAAGAAAATCTCTTCTTGGACTAATGTTTTAAATTGCTGAAGAGAGTCAAAATTCTAAAGAGAGGTGCCAATCTGCCAGGTAAATAAAGGTATTTATTGTATTACCTGTACTGAAAATACCACTGAAGTTTCTATGCAGTAGCCTGCTGCAGCAGTTGGTCCAAAATTCCATGCAATGTAATGAATAAGGCAAGAGTTCTGCTGTCTTTTAGATGGAAATATTCTGCTACCATGTTGGGATACAATAACCCTTCTTATGGAATTAGGCTGAATTTAAACAGAAGGTTTTCGCTCATAATTTTTTCCAACTGTCCAAAATGCTTCAGATCAAATAATTTTGAATGTTTTCTACCACTATAGATTTTTTGAGGCAGAGTCTTGCTTTATGGCCTCAGCCTACAACTGTAAAAGTATATTTAGCTAGCTGCCTTCTGACAGCACTCAGGGGCAAATAGTATCTTGGGTTCACTGCTGTTTATTAAAAGCAGCATTATATGAGAGCAAAACTTCCACTGAAATGGATCAGTAGGAGCTGGTTCCTTGGCTCCTGTGTCTGCTTTCCATGTAATACTCTGACACTTTTGATCTCTTCCATTCCAAATGAGAAATTCCCTGTTTGTTTCTTGTACAGTCCTGGCAGTCTGCTGCTTTTTTCTGTGGGTCACACAAAATCATTGAGCAGCTGAACTCTGATATTCATGTTTTTCTGAGTAAGTCAGGTATCTTCCCTGCCTGAGCTCCTGATGAAAAGTTGGACATAAATCCCTAAGGAAGAGTGTGGATCTACAGAGGGTGTAGGCTGCTGGGCATTGAAAAAAAGAACTGACTGCAGCAAAAATCAAGTGGCCAGCACTTCCCAGGGACAAGCCCTTGAGCTGCAGCTTTTAAAAGCCAAATTGGAGCTTCTTGCTTATTTCCACAAAATGAAGTCCAGTTCTGCAGCACAGAGTCACATCAGGAAGAGGTGGGAAGGAGTTGCACATGGATTCTCTTTGCCAGTGCAGGATTTTAGTCCCTATTACATCCCATTTGTGCATGTCTGCTCTGAAGCTGACTTCCTTTCAGCACCTGAGCTGGACCCATCAGCACACTTCAGACCCATCAGGAGCCCCTGCATCTGTGCATGGTGTTTCTCACTTCTGGAGCTGTTCCTAAATGGTAAGAATTATACGTCAGTTAAAAAGGACAGCCCTAGGAGGAAGCCTTCCCAGGGTGGAGGAAGGTTCCAGGTGTCAGCCTTGAGGGATATGCCTGACTTCCATAAACTTAATAGTGTCAGCTTCCATGCAGTAATTCATACAAGCCTTACAGACCTGTTTTCTGGGCTTGCAACTCTCCAGCATTTCTGATTGCAAATGTAACACTTGTCACAGCAAACAGGGTATGTTTCTGTGGTTATGGACCCTCTAGCATGCTCCTAAATATGCAGAAAGGTATGTACATGCATAATGATCTAGCATGCAGTTTTTCACATGTAGCTTGGAAAAGGCAAAGGAGTGCGGTTAGGAGAAAGATCAAGTAGGATACAAGTAGGAAAACTTTTCCCGAAGAAGTGGCAATGTTTCTGAAATGGTTGGCTGGAATCAGACTTTCCAGAGGTAGGGTGCCCTCAGAGTAGCTAAGAGAGACAGGGTCACAAAGGCCTGGATAGGGCAGTCTGCACATTGATAGGTGGTGCTTACATGTCCCACTGAATGCTGTTTATTTGTGCATCACTGTTGAAGTTAATATGAGTAGAACATGCTGAATTTGGCCCTAGGTTAGTAACACAAAATTGTAGCTCTTTAAAATGGATCTGAACAGAGATGGTCCAGTGCTGCATTGGCTCTGAGAGTTGTTGGTTTGAGGGGATTTGGGATTTTTGTTCTGGCAGGTTTTCTGTAGGTGTGGGGGATGGTTGGTGGCAGAACAACATGATTATTTTTCCTACAAATGTAATAAGAGAAGAATTAGCCTAGAAAAGGAGGGAAAAAAAATCTATTCCTTTAGATATTATGTAAGGTGCTGCCTTATTCCTCTTAGAAATAGAGCTTTCATGTGTTATATTCCATAATAGGCCCCCAAAAAGATGCATATCTTTTGCCTGGGGTGAGCAGCTCCTGAGATTTCTGAAGTCAGGCTAGTACATTAACACCTTAGATTTAGGTAGCACAGGGCTACAAGCAAATGTCTTTGGATGACAGAAGCAAATCAGACACTGCTTTTGTATGTCACGAGGGATTATTCTGTTTTAGTGCTATGCCCTTTGGCTTTACAAATGCACCTGTAGTGCTCCGGTGGTTAGTGCAAAGGATCTTGGTAGAATTAATTTACTCTAGTTGTTTTGTTTTTGTAAATAGCAAATGTTAGAACTGGCTGTACACCATCAGCTTTTCAAACCTCACATGTGTTGTTTGCAGTGGTTCAGAGATAGGCAAGTCTTCTGTTCTATAATGCTAGCACTGAGTGCAGAAAAGTACTTTTCCATTCACAAAAGGTGATCTTTATGGAAGTAGGAGAAATTTATGGCTGTGTCTGGGCACAAGAAAGATGGGAGATAAATCCTAGGAAATCTAGAGGTGGATCACCAGATGTGGGTTTAGGCTGTGCCTTTGCTGAGAATTTTAAGAATTTTTATTTGATTCCATGTCATGTTCGGTGTTATTTTTTTATTGGAATAAAGGACTCAGAGCTCATGATGTCTCTGTGTCACTGTCACCATACAGAAGTAACCATTCTCTGACATTTTGGGAACAGAGATACTGGTCTATGAAATACTGTGCCAAAAAATGAGCACGTTGAATCTTCTGAAGATATGGAGGGACATAAATGTTTGTAGTGTCAAGAAAGTTTGTACCAATATCCCCTACTTCCCTTTTATTAGCTCCAGAGAGGATTTAAACTAAAAAAAAATCTGCAATTCTATTTCAAAGACAGTTTTGTGGTTGAGGTTTTTGGTTGATTTTTATATGGTATAAGGATGGTATCACGTCCTGTTATTAGGTGAAGTCTGCTGAGCATTTGCTGTGCTTTCTGTTGTCCAGCTCTGCTTCACAGCAACAGCAGAAGACAAAAGTGTAAAAGCAAAGAAGAAAGAACAGGAAAGAGAGAGGCTGTGACTAGGTGGCTTTCTAATTATCTTGCTAATAAGTTCAGAATTTATTAGATGTCCTGAGACCTGGCAAATTTTAATTGATATCAGCTGCTAGTCATAGACTTTTAGCTGCCTTTTTAATCTGAGTCTGCTAGGATAAAACAGCATAAAGAAGCCATAACTAAGGCTGGTGAGCTGTGGGATTTTTCAGTGATGTAGAGTTAGTAAAAGTGAGGCTGAGAAATAAAAGGAGATACAAGAAAGGTGTTAAGAGCAGGAAAATGCTTGGAAGTTTTGTGCTTTGCATGTTAGCATTTAGAGGAAGGTGAAGTGACCCAGGCTGAAGGCCTGATGTGTCATCTCTCAGGGTCAGTGTGGCCAGGGGTTCCTGTGTGCCAAGGGGGGCACAGGGACACAGAGGTCATGGGGCATTAACCAAGAGTCTGCCTTGAGCAGGGATTGTCCCTGGAGCAGCTAATACAGAGTAAGACACATTTGGGATTGATAGCTCTCCTGAGAGCTTCCAGGCACCAGCTTGAAGGATTTCCTGAGCTCTTTCTGGACTATCATGCTTAACACTTCCTTGATGTGGTTTAATCCTGATTCCCCATAGGAACCCCTTAAATTCTACACCCTTTCATTGCAAAAATTTGGTTGCAGATTTCCCCACTGGAAATCTCAACCCATGTTGCTGAGATTTGTTCTTTTCAAACCACTTCTGTTAATCACCAGTGCCAAATGAAAAGCACTCTAAAAGCCTAAGTGGGGTTTGCTTATGCTCTTACTCTTTGATTTACCAGGAATGGCCACTCTTTGATTTAGATATTATTTTAATCTTCTAATTTTTCCCATCCTGAACTTTTTTTTTTCTAAATAGCCTACATTTCCACCCAGTACTTGAGTCAAATCAGAACATAAATACAATTCCATGTGACAGACTTACCTTACTTTGTTTTGAGAGCTACAAACATTGGGTACTTTGAGGTGCTGAGACAGGACATAAGTATTTCACCTTTTTGCTGTTTGGTATTCATTACAAATATAACCGTGGGGAGCCTAAATATTCATTATAAATATAAGTGGGGAGTCCAAACTTAACTAACTCTGACAGGTATAGGTTGTGTTAGTGGCAGGCTGATATTTTGGGGTTTATCTTGCTTATTACTTGTATCTGAATTAGTGGAAACTCTGAACACTCTAATCCAGGGGACAGAACATTATTTATTTATTTACAAATGTGCAGACACACTAATAAGTTTTTACTACCCTTCACCTGAATTTGCCATGAGCTCTTTCTAAGTTGTTCCTTGAATGAGTATCTAGGTTTCTGTTTGGCAATGTAATCTAAATATTCACATTATAACAAGCACAGAAGATTGTTCAGTAGCATAAACTGGGATTTCAAATTTTTTTTAAGTACGCTTCTGATATTTTCCCTGACTTCAAATCCCTGGGGATGCAGGTAAACCATAACTGTAAAATTTGATTCAAAGTTGGGTATGTATTTTAGCCCAGAGTGATACATTCTGCTGTGTGTGCAAGGTGTACAGTGCCACACGGTGCCAGGCTGGGTGAGGGGAGAGGGGGCTCCTCACTGAGAGCAGAGCAGTTCAGAGCCGGGCTGTGCCCGGGTGAGCGCGGTGCGGCTGGGGAGCGTGCCCGATGTGTGTGCCCGGTGCGCGTGCCCGATGTGTGTGCCCGGTGTGTGTGCCCGGTGTGTGTGCCCGGTGCACGTGCCCGATGTGTGTGCCTGATGTGTACCCGGTGTGCATGCCCGGTGTGTGTGCCCGATGTGTGTGCCCGGTGCACGTGCCCGATGTGTGTGCCTGATGTGTGCCCGGTGTGTGTGCCCGGTGTGTGTGCCCGGTGTGTGTGCCCGGTGTGTGTGCCCGATGTGTGTGCCTGATGTGTGCCCGATGTGTGTGCCCGGTGCGCGTGCCCGATGTGTGTGCCTGATGTGTGCCCGGTGCACGTGCCCGATGTGTGTGCCCGGTGCGTGTGCCCGGTGCGTGTGCCCGGTGCGCGTGCCCGATGTGTGTGCCTGATGTGTGCCCGATGTGTGTGCCCGATGTGTGTGCCCGGTGCGTGTGCCTGATGTGTGCCCGGTGCGCGTGCCCGGTGCGTGTGCCCGATGTGTGAGCCTGCAGTGCCCTCTGGTGCGAGCGAGCGAGCGGGGCTGGAGCCGGGCCGATCCCAGAGCTCTCTGCACAACACCTGGGTGCCGGGGAGGGAGGGAGGGAAACCCAGCACAAAATCCTCTTCTGGCCTTTGGCAGCTGTGTTTTGGCCAGCAGCTTATTTGGTTATGTGGTACAACGCAAACATAAGGACGGCCCTTGGGCTTTTACAGCTTAAAATGTGCTTTGTGTTCTGCTAGGATTTTGGAATCAGTTGGAAAATGAACATTTGCTGTTTCTGCTGAGGTGATGCCCGCAGGACCTGTTATGAAGAGGGGCTCCCAGGTGCGCTAGATGCTCTCTCCACGTTCATAGGCCGGGCCTTTGAAGTGCTTCATAGCAAAAAATAAGTGACCAAACCAGGTTTCCTCCTTTCTCTGCCTCAGAATTGTCAGCTGCACTTCATCTGCCTCTGAAATTAGGGAGATTGAATTAACATATTTTGATTGGAAAAGAAAACTTCAAGGGAAGAAAGGGCACAGTGATTAGAACTAAGTGAGCAGGACAGACCCAGGAGGGTTTTGACACATTATCATTTGAAAATGGCAAAGCAAAAATCTGCTGTGACCACAGTATTTCAAGATTACAAGGCAAGAAAAATACCTGCCTACGCAAATAAGTTCAACTCTGACACAGAAAATTTAGGGATGTGTCCCACTCATTTGATAAAATGCCTTTTGATCATTCTAAAAATATAGCTACCCTTTTGGAGGGTACATGGCAAAACTGTAAGGAGTATAAGTGACAGCTAAGGGAGGAAATTGTCATTGTAGTACCAAGACCTGAATTGTGTAAGCAAGAATGCTAACATCAAGAAATGAAAAAGTCAAACCTAGTTCCTCAATAGAGGCCATTGGATTGCACAAATCTAGGGAAAAAAAAGCACTTGGAACAGGTTGAAATGCAAACAGACCTGAGTTGCATAGAAAGCAACAGAGAAATGGGAAAGAGGGAAGGATGTTATCCTGACTAGAAAACAAATACAGAGCACCAGCACATCTGTATGAAAATAACTGGGAGCAGAATTCAGTCACTAAAATGCTGCAATCCTGTCTCCCAGTCCTACTGGCACATCCCATTCTGCTCTCCAGTCTACCCTCCCTGGGCACTGTGATTGCACCTGCAGGTACCACTAGCAGCCCTTAAGGTGGGTAATGTGAGATTGGGCTGGGAATGCCATGTCTTCTCACCCACTGAAGCACATAAAATTCTTGTAGGTTTGGAGTCTGTCACAGAAAGGAAGTGAGTATGCCATAAAGCCAGTTAATTCACTGCTTTACTTTGGTTTAATAATGATAGGCTTTGTTAATTACTCAAATGCAAGACATTAACTCAGTTAATAATTACCTCAAATACCACAAAATTACCTTCAACCTGGGATCCTATTAATTAGATACCAGTGCTGCTCAGCAACATGAAAATGTAAGAATGTATTTGTTATGTTCCGTACTTACTGGATTGTATTTTTCCACCTGAAGTACCCTGACTATATAGACACAAGATCCTGGCAAAGCCTCTGCCTGCTGAGGGTTATCCTGAACACCAGACTTATTTGTACAGTGCAAAGGTGCAAGGGGTGACTTGAGCTCTGATTCTCCAGGGATACTGCTTAGACTGAAACTACAGAGTGCATAACCAGGAGATTTAATTCTGCAATACCTACATACTTTTTTTTTTTTTTTGGCAGGTGAATAAGGTATTTTCACATATTTCCAGCTGCAGTCTTTTCTTCCAAGAATGTGGCTATAAGCTTACTTATCAGAGTTTTCTAGAAGTTTCAGCATGTCTGAGGTATTTGCCACTTGGCAGGCCAGCTTTAATATTGCTGAGAAATTTTCAGGTTTCAAATGTTCAAATGCAGGATCATCAGTGCCTGCGTGCACATAAGGATTTCTGGTTGAAATTAGAGCACAGTTAAGTGCAGCAGCGTTTGCCTTTCACAGAAACCAAGTGATCTGCCAGGCTGTCCATTTTGTGCTTCAGGATGAATGCTGGCTACAGCTGGAACAGGAAGGAGCACAGCAGAATCCCAGAGCTCCTGTCCTACACAGGAATAAAAAAAAAACACACAGAATCTGTTGTTCCCAGACAGACAATGACTCCTTACTTTTCCTTCTCTGCCAGGGATGCCTGGACTAAGCTGTGTCCCTAAGCACTTTGCAGGTCTGTGTGAGCACAGCTCTCAGTCAGCTCTGGAGCAGCCCTGTCCTAGCACTGGACAACTTTGGACACCTGGACTTCTGCCAGGTGATGTTTCTGAAAGCATGGCTGGATAATGGCACAGCAGTAGGTACTGCTCAGAGAGGTGAGCTATCAACCCCCAGAAAGTTGCAGAATCTGAATACAGGTGCACTGTGAAACTGGGAAAGTGGTTAAAAGTGTGTTTGGTCACCTTAGATCCATGATGTTTCAAGCCCCACCTGCCCCATTGGAGTACCAAGATGAGGAATCACATCTACAGGAAAGTTATCTGTGGGTGTCTGAATATATGTATTGTTATGGAGAGAGTCCCTGTTAAGATCCATGTATTGTAAGAGCTGTGTGGGTCCTAGTTACTCCAAACGAGCTACAGCTGTGAAGTCCTTAGTTGGGCAGCAGCTGTAGCTCGTGAAGGTAACTGGAATAAATAGGGGTGGGTCGAGAGCCCAGGAGGAGCCCTTGAGAAGACACATGAAGAACTGTGTTGCAGAGAAGAACAGCTTGGTACAGTATGGGACTTGAGAAATATGGAATACAACAAGAATACTGCAACAGTCATCTTCAAGCAGGGATGAACAGTTTTGAGGTCTTGGGACATGTGCAGTGACAGTGGCTTTCAAGTAACCCTGAGTTTGTGCAGGAGCCTCTGTGCACAGTTATTTACTGGCATGAAGTCCACAAAAAATGTAAGTGGTTCTGAAGTTCATCTCTTGGCACAAGTGGCTTTTTGAGGTCTGGCCATTAATAGTTTCCTTTTAGCAGTGTGCCCAGGTTGGATAAGCTGCAATACCCAGGGGGATTTAAGAGCGAGGCACAAGTTAACTTTAAATCAAGAGTGAAAGAGACAGGGCTTTGCTTTTGCAATAAGTGAATGGTACCTACAAACCGTGTATTTACAAATATTCTACTCCTGCAGCTTTGCAGGGAGGAAAGACTGGTCACTCTCATTCATTTGGCCTGGCTGGCCCTTCATTTGCAAGGAGACTGAGTTTTAACAAGGTTATTCTGTTTAAATCAAAAGTGATGTGTTTGTACAGGCTCAAGGGACTTAAGAGTCTATTTGATATGCACTGATCTTTGTTTATGGGAATACAGAATATATGCTGGAGTTGTCGAAGCAGGTTTTTGGGTTTTTTTAATGGCAAAAAATAATTCATAATATATGGGACAGGGACAAGACAGCAATGACAGATGTGATTTTCAGAGTTTATAGAGTGACAGTATTAGAAGAAGGTTTAATATTCCAGAGGTGAAATTCAGTTGTGCCTTTTAGTGGTGAGTTTCACGAGGAAAGGAAGGCATACATATTGTTATCATGTCAGTGCTTCCTCTTCACTGTACCAGCATTTGCTTTCCTTCATAGACCTAGGTGTATGCAGGGTTAGTAATGTTCTCTTGGTAGATGAGGTGTTGTTCTGTAGCATTGAATAAAGGGGATTATTCAGGGTTCGAAAAATCAGTTCATTTTCACTCCAAGAACGATAACATGTAACGTGAAGATGTGCTGTTTGTGTACAAAAAATACAGAAAGCATCCATTTGGAAATATACTGGGATTCTCTTTTGTATTTCCCATTTTCTTGTACTTCCAGCAGAGGGCAGGTTTGTGCCACAAAACCTGTTCGCTCACTCGAGAGAATCCAACGTGACATTCACCAGCCGTGTCCAATCCTTGTCAGGGAAAAAACCCAAAATCTTATTCGGTGGTAATTTCCCCTAAAAATTATGTCAGTTTTTTCTGTTTGGTTTTTATAAGAACAAAATGAAAAAAAACTAGATGGAATTCTACTAGTAAGTGTGCTGACACTCTCATCCCCAAACACATTCCTCTTGTTTTCTAAAACTGTTGTGAAATTGCCAGTGTTTCATTTCTCTCCGTGCAATTGTTCCCTGTTTCTATCACAGTAGGAATATTTAAGATGTTTTCAGCTTCCTGTGAAGAGAACCATGCACTTACTGTTGCACAGACATGACATGGTGGTGTTCTGTTACAGTTGCACAGCATAAAATGCTGTTGTGCCAGCAAAACACAAATATAATTAAAGTCTGGAGGCTAAAAATTGTAGAAAAAAAAAATAAATTGTATAATCCTGGCATGCAAAACACTGAGGGGAAAAAAATCAGGTGGTTACATCACAAGCAACAAGCCCCAGCAGGGTGAACCACATGCCCATGTTTGTGTAATTCTTCTCAATGCCATTTTGGTTTCAAAGTGACATGTTGTGGCAGTGCCAGAACAGGGCGTTCTGAAACAACGGAGGTGAATGGTTTTCTAATTCGTGTGTCATCCCTAGGAATCTTGTTCTTTCTGCTGCAACTGCTTCACCTTGTGTTGCTTGTTTGTGAATCAACAGGATAGTTTGAACTCACCAGTGGATGCAACAGCTTCTGCTTCCTTAGTGTCTCATTGCTGCTTTTTTTTTGTTTTCCGTGTGATTTTGAGCCTTGGATTTTACCTTTTTTTCCATTGGCACTTTGTATGCTGTGTCCCTAAATGACATTTTGATGAAAATGCACATACTTTGCAGGCATTTGTACCCATTAGCTAGTGTTGCTGTTCACTTTCCTATCTGCTATACAAATTCACATAAAATGTGCTTAAAACTTTCTTTTTTTTTTTTGCTGTGCTTTTCATCCACTGTCCTAGATTTGTGTCACTTTGAAAAGTATGGACTGGCACAATATGTTGTCATCATAATCTAATGTTTTGACAATCACAGCACAAGTGTAGCCTGCTGCCAGCAAGCTGTGCACTGCTGAGTTAGAAGCTTGTTTTGTCAGTGTTCTCCAGGACAATGCCTTCTGCTCACCTTCAAGCTGGTTTTGTAGCTTCATGTTGTCCCCTCATTAGAGGGTGGCAGCATTTTCCTCTGCGTTTGGAAATTGGCTCTCACTCCCTCTGATATTAACATTATTATCTGGATAATTCAGCAGGAGCTAAAGAGAGAGTGAACTTCATCAAGTCAGAAAGCACAGCCCTCAGCTCACTGGTGAAATGTTAGTGAGGACTCTTAGCCTCCAGTGTGTCACTGCTGTGGCCAACATTGAACCCAGGTCTCCAGGGGTGGAAAACTGGCCCAAGGGACAGACACCTCCTCTAACTCCCATCACATCCCTAACATCCCTGCCCATTCTGTTACTAGGGCAGAATAATGTTCCATGACCTTTGGGTAGTACCATTACCATAGCATAATCTAGCTGTGTGAGCTTTGCAAAGGTCATTGTAGAAATAAAAATATTGCCTGCTGTGATCCATACCCTCAGACACAAAGGAAAAGAAATAGCTTAATAAATGTAGTGATATTTGCACTATAGGGCACAGTGCAAGGGTCACGAACCATTATTCTGCACTAGTAATAATGTCACTATTCTATTCTTGCCCAGTGGTTACTGTATGACATTTGTGCTTGCAGGGAAATTCCTGTGAATATCAGGAATTTAAAATACATTGCCTCGAGGGGCCATTGTTCTCCCATTGAAGTCAATGGAGTCAATGTGCCATTTGCTTCCCAGTATCTGGGCACTGGACTTACCCAGCATTCCTCATGATCAAAACTGAAATGGCTTTAAAGTGGGTTTGGCATTTTGTTTTCTTTTATCCTTAAAAAGTATTTGTTCATTGGACCCCAGATGAAACGTGTTTCTTAAAAGATTGTAACACATAATTTTATCATATCTATGGGAATTGCCATTACTGTATATGTAGAAGACAGATTATATGATGAGGTTTTTTTGTTTTAAAAAAAGTTCAAGTCCTAACACTCCTAAGTACCTGTGTGATGATTTATGACATGGGAGAGAGATGTTACCCAATATTTCTTCACTGTATTCCTATGTGATAGGTAAATGACTGTTTTCTCTATTTCTCCAACAAAGAAATATATTAATTCAGACTTTTCTGCATGATATGGCTGGAATGATAGAACTGAAATTACAGAATTCTTCATAATATTGAAGAATTTTGGCCTGAACTTTGCAGATGTGGAAGGTGCTAGTTTTGCCTGAAAGATTCCTGTTTTTATGCTAGTGGAATTGGAAGCCTTGAAGCTGATTTTTTTTTTTTTTTTTTTTTAAACCTGAAGTATGTCAGCCTTGGTGCATCCCTCTGAGATCCTGAATTATGACTGAGCTCTTAAGGGAAGTGGTGGACAGTTTGAATGCAGCTGTTGCCCATGTTGGCATTGCTCTTGGTCTAGAAACATACCTTAGCAATCAATAAGTTTCATGTGCCTCTGGTAACAAGTCTGAGAAGAACTCCACTCCTCATGTGTGAAGAAGCCTGTCTGACAGAAAGGAGCTATTTGAGAGCTCAGTCAGTGGCAGGATCATTTAATTAATTGCTTTGGATAACTGGTGCCTGCCTGTAGTCTGGCCCCACCATGGACGAGGTGATAAATGTTTCCTTCCCCAGCCTCAGAATGTGTATCAGAGAAAAACACAACACCAGTTGTTTTCAAGAGCTTGTGGTGACTAAAATTGTCCCCAGCTGCAAGGGAGGGGTCGTGTTTACAATCTGGGGAAGCAGGCAGCATTGTACCATTCAGGGTGCCATGTCCTGATTGCCTCTCAGAAGTGCTGCAGCCAGGCTGGTGACAGAGGAAGGGGTTTGGTGCACAGCATGGTGAGGGGGGCACAGGGGCCCTTGTAGATCAGGTGCATCCTTACAGAAGGACTTTGTTGAACATGGAAACACAGTAAGGGGGATCTAGTGGCAAAAGAGCTGTCACCTCTTTGTGATCCGCTGAGCTCACCTCAGCTGTCACAGCAGCCTGTGGCTCTGCCTTGAACATGAAGTTTAGCCCTGGCTCCAGACAAAGATGAAGTGAGAACCACTCATGAGCCATGTCTAGTACACGAGACAAAGTCAGTCTACAGGGCTGACATTCAAGGTGTGCTCCACAGAGCTGGGCATAGACTGTGTCTGTTTCTCCAAGGCCTTGACAGTGAACAGCACAGACTGATCCTGCCCTTGTTTTCCTGCTCCTTTTCCAGGCCAGGAGAACAGGCAGATTTGCATAGTCTGTAGGCAGCTGAGTACAAGTTTTCCTGTGGGTGGAAGTGTTTAGAAAGTGTCCCGCCTTGCCACTTTCAGATTGCTATCACCCTCCCCTGATGGGATTAGGAGCCTGGCTTCACAGGCATTGCCTGATCCAGCTGGCTTTCCTAGGGATGAGGTGGGCAGTGGTGACAAAACAGGATGGGTGATGACTATGTAGCTGTGCTGGTAAACTTTCCTTGGGGGAGGGGACTGAGGGGAAGACAGGGGGACAGAGGAAAAAGTTAGAAATCTCCCATAGAAGGAGCTCCTTTAACATTTGAAGGAAATTATCAGGGAGCAGACACCAGTCATGCTGTTCTGACTCATTGTCCTGTTTTCAGACAGCATCCCCCCACTCCAGTCTCCTCCTGCCTGTAGCAGTGCTGTCCCAATTTATTTCTGTAAAAAGTTATCACAAGAATTTCCCTCTTCAAAAATGTAATTAAAAAATTAATGTTGTAATACACAAAGTTTTGCAATATGCTGAAATCACTGAGAAAATTAACTTTCGTTTTTAAAAAATAAAAAGCAGCAACACTCATGCAGTCTGCAACCTGAATGACTCGAGATGCTCTCATGGGTTCTTCACTTCTTTAAGTAGAGTCTGCCCTTTGCTCCCAGATGATCCTAACACAGGATGCCTTCAGAGGGGACATAAGGTACAGTTTGATCTCATAATGAATGGTTAACTGACTTGCTCTTCTCCCTAGCTTTGGAAGGAGGAAGGTCTGCAGAAACTTTTTCAATGTCAGTGGCGTCCACAAAAAGAACAGGAAGAGTGGTCTGTGAGGTACAAACCTGTGTGTGTTTTCTTCTAAGCCTGCTTCCCAATTTTGTTACTAATATGTTACTTGGGAGTACTGAGGGACAGGCCACTGCCCCTTTCCAAGGCTCTTTTGTACAGTAGAGCCCAGAGGTGAAAGGCTGCTCTAACTTTGCAGTAGCCTCATGAAAATTGCTGTAAAGACTGATTTTGCCACAGGTACTGTAGAAAGCTTGACTTGGCATGTCTTTGGCATCAGCCACAAACACTTTCACTTCTGGGCCCAGAGTTTCAAGGATCAGCTTAGTCAGCAGTAGAAACTCTGTCATCTCATTTGATACCCTTTAATTAGACGTACATGCATATATAAATGCATAGATTATCTAATACATCCTACTGCAAATTTCTCACTGAAATTAATGAGGTTATTCAAAGAGTAAACTGTGAGTAATAATGAATAATATTAGTACTCAGCGTGACTAATAGTGGCAAGAGGGAGAGTCTTAATGACTTAGAGACAAGGAGGGTCTGCTGGGAGCCAGCATAACCATTTGCACAAACAATTCCTTTTCAGAGTGGTGAAACTTGGAGCTTACCAGGAGCCAATCATTAAACTGCAGACCCCATTTTATCACAGGCGTCTTGATTTCTGTCTCTGAGCCTTTCTCGAGGCACAGCTTACATGTGTGGCAGAAAATGAGTCATGCCCAGGCAGTTGGCCTTCTGATCCTTTCTCTGTTTAGTGTAGTCCACATCTTTGCAGCAACTTTTATGGAGAGATCGTGTTTCAAAAAGCCTTTGACAAAGCTCCAGACCGGGTGTTATTTTTCATTTAACTGGGAGAGAGAGGCAGAGCATGAGATGAGGAACTGGCTAAGCAGTAAGAAAAAAAAGCAGAATGAGATTATATTTTGTTAAAGCTAACTGTTCTTGGTGCAGCGCCTGGGAGTCTATCTGAGGTTAAGCCATATTTTAGCATATTAGTATCTCTGAAGGATCTGGAAGAGTGGAAAAAATGATGCAAAATTAAAGAAAAGCAAGATTCATGAAAGTTTCTAAAATAATGAAACATGAGGTAGTTTTCTGTGATATTGGGTGCTAGATGGTCAGCTCTGAATAGATATCAGTGAATATTTGAAGTTATTAAGACAAACTGGTGTGTATATATTACTGTAGAGTCATATACAGTAAAATAAAGTCTGCTCTCGTGCTATTCCTCCTTGCTGTAATTGCAAGTTTTTGCAAGGAAGGGGAAAGATGTGTGGTGTAAATTAATTTGGGATGGGAAGCAAGGAAATTAATATTCCTCCTCAAATACAAAGCAATCAGAACTTCTTCAGAATGAATACTGAAAGGGTGAACCTTTTTTATCACTGTAAAAACTCCAGTTCCTTTCCAGTTCATATTTCCAGCTCTTGCCACTATTTCCCCATCTGTGATGCCTCTGCTTTTCTCATGATATATTTTTCAGCAGTTTCATGCCACAAAAATCTGCAAAATGCTAACAATTTAGAGATCCTTGGTCAGGCTGGATTTAGGAAAATAGGGTCAAGAGGTTTGGAAGAAAGACAAAGCTGTATAATTCCAAGGTTTGTCCTAATCTATCATTAAGATGCTGCAATGGCACCTAACTTTAACAAGTTCCATGACTAGAATAATAAGTTAAACCAAATAGATGTGTCAGATGATGAGCATTGAAAACCAGGTCATTTCAGGCTGTTTTAATTGAAAATTTTCTCTTGAGGATTTATGATCCAGGTCTGGACCAGAATAATATTTAATAGTTTAATCTATTAGATATCTCCTATTGGTTGAGGAAAAATGTGAGTCAAGGTGTGAAAGGATTAGTTCCAACAGAGAATCTCTTTCAGATACTGTTTATGTATGATTAAAGCTCAGGTCAGAATGGCCTCTGTACTAGGGCCACAAAGAATCAGCCTTCTCTCAGCAGTAGTTTTGAATATGATTAAATCACCAAAGGCATATTCAAAATCACCCAATCCATTTTAATTCTTCTTTTATGTTGTACCCAACTGAAATTTTCTGATGCTGTAGGCTAATGGAAAATACAACTTTTGCTGCCTGTCCTGAAGGAGAATATTACTGTAAATGTTCTTGAAAAGCTGTATCATAAGCAGCATCTAAGGGATGTAATTTTAAAATAATTCTTGCTCGTAGTCCTCTCATTACAACATTGGCCTTAAGATGATCTGTTTAAATGCAGGTGTCAGCTGCCTGCTTGTCTGATTAGTGCAATATTGCCCCTGTTGTGTACTGGAAGGTAAGAGTTTTAGGTTGATGTGGATCCTGGGGTTCAGTTAGCCACCCCAGCATGTCTTTTCCATGAATTTGACCCAAATGACTATTCCTTTTCTGTTTGATGGATTAGATGAATAGGCTTCTTCTTTACAGAAGAAGACTCAGCAGGTTGCTTGTTGCATGAGGCAATGAAGGTCAGGCAGAGGGGCATTACAAAACTGATGAATGATTCTGATTGATGGAACTTTTATTCCTAGGCATGCAAGAATGGAAATCTCTTTTATAAGAGCTTACAGAAGGCATAACAGAATAGCAAGAATGTTCTTGTTGATTTATCTGCAGCTGGTATTGGGTCTGTGGTAGTGATTAAATAAATAACAGCAGTTCTATCAAATGTTGCAAAAGTGAGCAAAATCAACAGCACATCAAAACTGAGTTCAGGTCTCTGGGACATAAGCTTTACATAGACTGCATTTTCATGTAGCACAGAGATTCACCATGAACCCTCTCTGATCTCACCATTGCTGTGGCAAATGCAGTGTGCTTGCAAGAGTGCAGCCTACTTGTGGCAAGTTTGCTGTTTGTACTGGAATCTTCTCTGAGTTTTTAAATCAAAGCCTAAAAGTGAGAAAAGCATGTGTGTATGGTTATTATATACCACCTGCTTGTCACTCAGCAGCAAACTAAGTGATCTTTTAAAGAGTGTTTAAGCATTTGAATAAATTACAAGGGGAGTTGTTTGGGTTGTATCTTGTTTTGTTGACATTGTTTTATCTTGATAAAATATTGAAATGGATTCAGAAATGTCCATTGCAAAAGAGTAATGTGCAATGAACTTTTATATGTGGCAGCTGTTAATGACATCCTTCCCCCTTGCAAAGGAGATCGTTCTCTGTGGTACAGCATTGTTGATATCTCTTAAGTTAGTTCTTTGTCATATCCTCTAAATAAAGCAGAAGAGAGCAATACTGCAAATGGAAGAAATTCTTGATACCTTTGGAATTACTCATCCACTGTGTTGGAAACTGTGAAGAAATCTTTCTTATTGTGTATCCTTCTTTGTCTGTTATTTTGAAAGAAAAAGCTGCCACCAGCCAGCCAGAATCACCACTTAGGTCTTCAATAAGCAGCTGCTAGGAGTTTGACTTAGAAATGAGAGAGACAAGAAGCAGAAAAAATCCGCTCCAAGTGGGTGGGAAGGAAGGAGAGCTTTTATGAGGTAGAATTTCTGAACTTCCTTCCTTGCAAGTATATTACTAAAAGTTGCCTTTGTTTTTCAGGGGGGAAATCCTGCTGGTGAAGTAAAGGGTGAGCCATTGTGTCAAGGTAGCTTGCTAGGGCCTGGACATGTGTTTCAGATCAGCTCTCCTGTTGGTGCTGATTCTTATGCCAGTGAGGTTTTGCTGTTGACTTAATTGTGAACAGACAATTCTCTGTGTCCTTAATGGCTTAGGAAGCTGTATATGGTAGCTAAGACCTTCCATTTGCTCTCCAAGGAATGTGCTCTTCCTACAAGACTGCTCTTCTGATCCTGAGGTGTTCAGCTTCATTTTTTTCTCTTTTGTCAATAGAATCAAATGAACATTTTGAAGATGTAGTATTCTGTAATTCCAGTAGTCCACACAAGTATGGACTAAGCCAGCCCAATAACTGGATAAATGCATTTTAGGGAAAAATGACCATGTTTACTGACAACAGTGTTCTCATTCTAGTGCTTGCACAATATTAACTATTGTACAGCTTTCTTGCACTGACTGTCATCACATTCTTCAAGCTAGAAAGAAAATCAAATCATTGCAAATAGGTTTGAACACTTGGCAGTGAAGAAGCTGGAACATAAAAAATAACTCAAGAGGAGACTATTGAAGTGTTTGCTGATGGCCATTTGTTAGCTGACAGATTGGTTCAGGCAAACACATCATCCAGGATTAAAGCTAGACAAGACCTGGAAACCAACCCATTTTAATTTCAGACTCAAATATGTTTATTGTTTGTCCATTCTCTTTTTCCTTTCTGTTCTCTTCTTTGCTTGCTGTCCATCTCTCTGCATGTTTTCAACAGTTTCTGAGTTCTTGCTTGGGACAGACCAAAGCAATCTGGCAAGATCAATTATTTCAAAGATTAATTATTCCCCACAACAACTTAACCCACCTAGCATGGTACTGGGGATGGCTTTGTGTGCTTGAGAGAGAGATGATGTGAAGGTGGTTACTTAACCTTCACTGTAAGTGAGAGAACAGTTTTCAAACTATGCTTAGTAAGCTTAGACTCATGGATTTCTTGGAAAGGGGGATTGATGAAGGAGAAGAAGTAAGGCTCAGAATTCAATAATTCAGACATGTTAAGTCTTCGAGAACGGGCTTTAAACTAATTACTTACTAAGTTACCTATTTTGGCTATGGGGATGCCATATGTACCTCCTGTTTTCAGGCATTTTCGTGTGTTTGTTCTTTTTTCCACCCTCCCCACGTGCCCCTAGAAGTAGTGCTGCTACAGCAGAGTGTGGGATGGAGTTGTGGGTAGGATCAGAAGACTGATTTGTCTGAAGGCTAAGCTGGCAGCAGATGGTTATGGGTAACTTGGGTCAGGCCCTGGTGTGGCTCCCAGTGCAGCCCTGGTGCAGTTGGCCAGCGCTGCTGAGGGGTGGTGCAGGATCAGCTGGGAGCAGACAGGGGCCACGTGGAAGCAATGCAAATGCTGCTCCCCAACTCCTGTGCCCCCAAGGCCATTGTGGGAACCCAGAACATCCCTCTGGCTGTCCAGGATGGCCAAGACCCCTGCCAAGGGGCTCAGAAGCCCTGGCACAGAGCCCAAAACACCTGTGGTTTTGATTATGACCCACGGAGCAAATTACCAACCTTACATGAAGATCAGCAACCCACAACAATTTAAGTAGAATAATAGTGAAGTTATCACAGAGTGGAAAAGTAGATATGGGGGTTCAGGAGGCAAGATGGAGGGATCTGGGCGTGTCCAGCCTTTCTCCTTCTTCTTCTTGGCCTCCATCTTCTGCTGTGATGTTGGCACTCACAGATTGGTTTAGAGTATAAGCTCACTGTCTAACATAGGTGGTAGGTATTGGAAAGTAATTGTAAACATTGTATATGTAGTTTTTAGTGTAAAGACACAACACCACCCCGGGGGAAGGCAGTGTGCCTGGAACTGTCCTGCTGGACGGACCTCAGCAGGGCACGAGAAAATATTTTATAGATAAAACGCAATAAACAACCTTGAGACCAAGAACTGAAGAGCTCCGACTCATTCTTCAAGTGCTCGGGCTGGGAAAAGAGACTTTTAACATCTCTTGGGGTCATAGTGACCAGAAAAAGATCCTGAGAGGCCATGACTCCAAGCTAGGAGGTTGGCACAGGGCTGTTGCAGCAGGTGGCCTGTGTGTGTGCAGTGTCAGGAGATGGGCTCGGACACGATGGGTGTCCTCTGTCCTCAGCTCTGATTTCACCTCACAGGAGGAGGGAGCTCTGGAAGTGCCTCAGACTGCCAGCTGCCCAGCAAGGGCAAAGGTATCACAGGAGAGTTTGCTTTTCTGATGTTCCTACCTTTGACCATTTGGAGCAGGAAAGGCAACGTTTGCCTTCTGAACTGGCATGCACTGGGGTGAACACACGCAGTCCTGCTGGTAACTGTGCAGCAGAGACAGGCTGCTGTTCTCCAGGTGGTTGCTGCCTTCTTTTCAGGGTAAAATCTTCCTGGACACTGTGACTAGGAGAAATGCAAGCAGTCATAACTGGCTTGACAGAAATAATGTCTGGGCTCCTCAGAATCCCTCCATCCTTTACATTTTAATTATGAGTAGGACTTTAAAGTTCCAGAACACTTTCTTCACTAAGATTAGTTCTATTTTGCAGTTTTTTTTTTCCTCCCATAACTTAAAAAAGGAAAACCAGTATTTTTTGTTTTAATTTGGTCTTCCCTTCTTCCTCAACTTTACCTCATACATTTTATGAATGGGGATAGTTTAAATAGGGAATTTTAAGAACATGGATCTGCTTTCCATGTATGGACCCTTCTTTGTCATTTTAGGAAGCTAAGGAGATTGCCTTCAGTAGCATGGAATGGTATTGATAAATCCAATTGTATATGTAAATTAATTGCAAACATATAAATCCACATCTCATTTTGTGGAGATGTCTAGCTATCAATCTATCAATCTAGATATGCTATGCATTAAATATGCATAAGTGTTGAACAGCTGCTTCTATAGTGGTGAACAGCTGACTGAAGTTTGACTTTCCAGAGTGAAATATATTTATTTAGTGATCCTTTATCTAATGCTCTTTGCTTACTGCAAAATTTACAAGATAAGAAAAAAAAACCCCAACCTTTTGAAAATACACAACTTTGACCAATAATGTGATAAAGGATCAAATATTAAGTGATGCCTGAGACACATACTTTTAGGCACATAAGCTTTTAGGCAACAGTGCTGATCTTCTTGGAGGGAGCATTGTTTTAGAAGACTGGCGGTCAGGTGACAGTCATCAGTCTGCTTTCTCCTTTTAGCTTTTGCCTGTGGAAACATGCTATTCAGAATCATTATCTGCTTTGCAAATATATTTGTAGTAATTATGCCTCTGCAGGCTAGATGAGCCATTAAGTTTTTATTGTGGCATAAAAATGGTTTTGAAATCTCTGTACCAAAGTAATTAGCAAGAGTGAAAGAGGAGATCACGGGGCTGGAATTTTTTATTTTGCTCAAGTAACATGGATTTGCTATAGCAAGTTGGAGAAGGCTGATGTTTCATCCTGACTTCATCGATACTGTAGGTACAGGAACAGCCATGAATGCTGTGCAACTGACTAATGGATTTACTTCGGTGATTAATGCCTATTATCTACTTTACTTCAGAGTTTGATACTTGCTAAACCGTTTTTAATACCTAGAAATATGCTGAAACCACCTCAATTTCTTGCAAAATTACTTCTTGTGAATAGGGTGCTGCTAAATGCAAGCTAGAACATGCAGTTGGTGATACCATTAGGGACTAGGCCTGCAGAGAAGAAAAAACCAACTTTGAAAGCTATTGTGTGTTTAAGACACAGCACGAGTTTGGAGCTAACAGCTCCCAGATGTAGTGATGCTCTTTTTTCCCAACACCTAGCATCCTCTGGGCAGACACTGTCTCAATTAATCTGTAAATTAATTCAGTGCAGGCTCATGGGGCATGTATGGAGGTAAAATGTTACCAAACCCTAGTCAGATGCATGATTCCTACTAAAGCTGATGGGAATGACCTGCCAACAGGTTATGTGTGCTCATGGCCTGATGCTATCCTGTGATGCTGTTTGTGATGGTGTAGGGGTTTTGCAATGCCGAATACATGTCATGTTAAGTGTTATTATATACCAATGTTAACATGTTTCTCTGTTATCCTGATACTTTTGAAATGCTGTACTCCTCCTTTCCTGCCTCACCTGCCATGTTTCTCTTCTCAGCCATGACTTGTGTTATTTGCACAACCTCTGTTCTCCAAGGATGCCACAGTCCTCTTTTTAATCACCCTCTCCTCAACTCCACATGGCAATGCTTTTATTTTTCTCTAGAGAAGTCTCAGAACAGAGTTGCTGTGTTTTCTCTGAGAGAAAGGGAGTTATATTTACGAGAGGGATTATTCACCAAGAGATTTGTGGAGCATCAGCATTGTGCCTTGTCACCCTGTCCCAGGAACATTTGCCAACGTCTTTCTCCTCTCAAGGATCTTGAGATTAGTGGTAGAGAGAAAAAAGGTGACATCCTATAGGACAGATCCTCCTTTTTGTGGTGGATAACTGACCAAAGGTACTATTAATGTGACTGTATTCCACTCTTAAAGTTAATCTCAAGAGCTAGTTCAGATATTTCCAAGTCCTTCTAGATTGTACTGTGTATCAGTAACCTCAGGGCCAAGCTCTGCAAAGCAGTAAAAGGTGTCTTTGGGAGAAAGGCTGCACTGTTATACATTACTTGTTGAGGCACAGGTTGCCTTTCTCTGTCTTGAAATGGAAATTGATTGCTGAGTTGTGAACTGAGTTGAACCAGAGTCCCAGTCTCTGCAAAAGTATCCTTCCTAATTGTTTGCAGCAGGGCAATTTTCATAGAAGTGGGACTTTGCTGCAGGTGTCTTCTGGCTCTTCTTTCAAGGCTTGGCATAGATGACTTAAGCAGGTTAATTTATAAGGAAGGTGAGTGTAAGCACTGCAGGGAAGAGCCAAATGTTGTGGGCAGGCTGTCCAGACAGTGCTGTGCAATCCCTTCTTGCCCTTGGGGCTGCAGACTTGGATTTCACTCTTTTTCCCATACCTCTTCAGCCCCAGTAGTTTTACAATATGTGCTTGGTAACATGGAGAACTACAATGAATGTTTTTCCTCAGAGCAGAGAAAGGCAAAACTGCAGGCTAGGCTGCTCTGGAGGTTTATAGCAGTGAAATGAATGATCTGAATGTAATGGCTGCTCCTTGCCAGGGGAAGGGGAAGCCCTGTATAGGGACGAATGCATATGGCAAAATGCCCTTGATGACAGGGCCTCAGATGCGCACAGAATCAGTGGTGTGTGCACTCACACGCTTCACAATTCTCTGTATGAACATGGTGACCTTCAGTCTTGTGGTCTTTGCTAGGAGTCTGAAAACCAAGTAAAGTTCAAGCAACTTGAGGAATATGCCTCTGCAAATTCTGGCATGCCTTGGCCTTTTTTCTTGTGCCAAGCTGAGCCTCCAATCATCTACGTGATGCTCCCAGCACCCTTTTAACCTCTTAACACACCTTGGATATGTGCGTGCACATCCTCACGCTCTAAGGTGAAAGGGAGCCAGAGATGCCAAACACTTTTAGGGAGGATAAGTAGGTACAAGTTAGATGGATTTCCAGGGCTGGTAGGTCTGCAGTTCATGCAGACAAATCAAGTAATGTGAGAAAGAGGAATGCTTTAAGGCTTTATGAGTAAGCTGTGCAGGAAACTTTCCACAGCCTGTGAAACAGAAGGTAAAATCAGGTCACAAAACTTTGTCTTTAGCAGGTCTCAAAATTTGTAATCAAGTAACTTTTGATATAGTTAAGCATGGTATAGCATAGGCAGTATTCCTGAATGAGGGAAAATTGGGAGAAAAACCTTGGGATGGCCCAGAAAAATCTGTTTTTACTCTGATGTTAACCTGTTATTGTCATCAGCAAGTTTTTTATCTCTTGATATTCCCCCCCCCCCCTCCACCCTTGCATGGATTATGTTTGAAATAACCCAGACTGCCTTGTGTAATTTTGATCACAGGTTTCTCTGTCTGGTCCATGTGAATGCAATGATAATGTGAAATCTGCTGCTGGCTGTTCAAGCTCCTGGAATATGATGTTGGGTATGCGAGAGCTCCACACCTTTAACCATCAATTGATTAAGGCATCTCTTCATATGATAAAAAACATTTATTTCTTTATTTGTTACATTTTCACCGCAGTCCTGGGTCAGGTTAAAGCCTAGGATTCCTTGTTCCTCTTTCCACCATCTACCGTGGCCCAGAGTTAATATACTTGCTCTGACCGGTCAGTTGTTTGTAACACAGTCGCCTTGAAAGTTTGGTTGGCATAGGCATGGTGCTTTTTCTCTTTTTACCTGCATTACTCTCCTCACAAAAATATACTTCAGGTGCAGTTACACCACAAAACCCCCTGCTCCAGCTCTCATCTTCTGCTCTCCCAGCCATAGTTGTAGTTGCATGTGTTTGTAGCAGCACAGCAGAACAAGACACCATCTGGGTTTGAGTGTGTCTGTGGAGGGAGGGCTGTTGGAGCCAGTCCCTCGCCCCAGCAGCAGGTGCCCTAAGCTCAGGTGTGTCACAGTCTGCAGCCTTCCCTAACACCGAGCTCAGGGCAGTGTTGCACTGATCATCACAGCCTTGTGTTGCACTGTGTTTGCTCTGGGACTTAGGTGCAGCTTACCGAATCTGGAATTGGCAGAGTGCTGTCCTTTCATGTACTCATGCAGGACCAAAAGCAATGAAGCTCTGTCTCATAAGTCTGGCTGCTGCTCGCTGGGATAATTGCTGCCCCTTGGCTAGTAAAGGAAATGTAACAGGGCTGGGCACAAATGATTTTTAAAAAGCCCACTTAGAATTGGACAATTTCCTTAGAAAACCCTTATCTTTTGGCTTTAGGAGTTCTATAGAATGGGCTATACAATGAAAAGCTTCCTAAAGACTTCCACAAAGGGGGAATTAGCCAAGTGCTATTCATAGAACTCAGTGTCTGTGCTGAAAAGGTAGCAAGCGTCCATTCTGCAGGGCCTCCCCCACAATAGCCAGGAGTTACTGAGCCTTTCAAAGGCAATAATGCTTTCAGGCTTTGTGTGCCTCCAATCCCACAAACGACCCTATAGTTTACTTGGGTACTTAGTAGAAAGTGTTTCAAACAGACCATTTTCCTGAGCTGCCCGTGTGCTAACAGTTTCCCTGACAACTTGGCTATAGTAATTTCTCCTGCTTTTTTTCTAACGCCGATTTCCCAAGAACTGGTAATTTCAGTTAATTCCCTCTTGGGAATATGGGAGCGAGATATTATGTTTGTTTTCCTGTGATGAATTCTGCATGAATGGTTTTGCCCTGCATGCGGAATGCAGGGAAGGGAAATTTAAAAAAAGCTTATTAAACAAAAGAAGGGAAATAAAAGGGAAGAAATCGTGAATTAAAAAGCCTTTTAAAAGATGGAGAAGAAAGAAAAGAATATAATTCTTCCTTGCTATAAATAACATAGTTTTTCTTTTATTTACCTTATTTATAATTGTGTGAATTATAATAGAAATAGTTTTTTAATTACTTGTTGAACTTTACAATCTTGTAGCAGGAAAAATATTAGTGTCTGTAGCCCTATATGTCAAGAATCTATAGTGTAGGCCACATTTTAGAAGGGTTGGTATTAAGTGAATTCTCCATTTTTAATGGATGGATCATATTTTCAGTTTTTCTTGACTACAGGAGATCTACATGGGCAACTCTGATAGCAACTTAAAAAAAAGAAGGGTAACTTTAGCATGTGTTTAGCTCAGCTTAATGCCATTTGGTGTTGGAGTATGTGGGAATTAATTGTACCTTACAAATCCTGGCTGTAGACTACTAGTTGTAGCCCAAAGGCTCTGTTAACTATTAGTTCTCCAGAGTGGGAGGAAGCATGTAATGCACTGCTGGAAATGGAACGTGTTTGTAGGTGCTGTGTGGTGAAATTCTCCTCACAGGGAATCCCTTGCCTTTCCATCTGGACTGTGTTCATGGGTGAGCCTTTCTTGTTCTCAGAATGTATCAAGATAATTTTTCATCAGCTCTGTGAGCTGTTGAGCATTTAAAGACAACACAGACACAAAAATGCTGTTGGTGTGGGGCACACAGTAACACTGAGTTATGGCTTCAGAGGTCATCAGAGTGAGGAACTGAGGTTTGGTAAAGCATCCATATTTAATGGGCTCTGGTTTTTACTTAAGAGACTTGAGTTCACCATTAAGATCGGAGTTTTCAAAACGATTTAATAATCAGTATTGCTAAATCAGACATTGTTCAGATCCAAGATGAAAGCTTCTGCAGAGCAACTGTAGTTGAAAAGTCCTCTTTAGTCCTGAGCTCCCAAGAAAGGCCCTACTGAACTTGCTCAAGTCTGCTTGTCTTCAGAGCATTTCACTGATGTCTTTGGCATTCCACTAAGGCATTTAGCATCAAGGATTTAGGGTTTCACTGAACTGTGCCCTGTTCATCATCACCTGAGCCGTCACACAAGCCTTGTCTGCTTTAGGGTTACAGAGAGAGATTAAAAAGTGTGTGAAAACTAGAGGACAGGAGGTGACCTGATGTGGGGATTCTCATTGCACGTAAAACCTTTCTGCTTGAAAATTGAAGTATTGCTCGGGTTTTAGCCAGTAGAGGGAGATGCTACACGCGTGTAAATCACACCCTGTGCATCAGGCAGCCGTGCCCCTCAGAGGAGGGCACCAAGCCTAGCCCAGCACTCACAGATAGAGGGGTTCCTGTTTCCTTGCATGATGTGATTGGTTTAATATGCTTTTCAAAGCTGCTTTCTTCTAGGAGAAGCTGAAACCAGAAAATTCAGTAAAAATCAAGTTGTTCTAAGAGCACATTGTAAGAAAGCAAGAGTTTATTGATTTATTCAAGCACATAAGTGCTCAGGCAAAATAGGTATTAATGCACACCATTTGCAATGGCACACAAATATTTTCAGGTGCCTGTTACATCACTTTTAAGAGCTGTTCTGATAACACTGTAATTAATACTACAAAGTAATGATGAATAATAGTAGCAGTGAGATACAGGATGTATATGGAAGTGTGATATTAATGCTGTGTAATAGTGTCAGAGCTAGGTTTGGGACAGTCTGCTTCCCTGCACAGGTGTACCACCCGTGTACATAAAAAAACAAATGCTTTAGTGTAGTTTAGTACGTTTTTGGTTGGTTGGTTTTGGTTTTTTTTTTAAATTATTGTTATATGCAGTGTAGTTGTAGGTCATGAGACATGGTAAGAGGAAAGTGAAAGAACAGTGGAAATCACTGCAGACTCAATAGTTCATGTCTTTATAGTGGTATTGATCTGAAGCAACATAGAAGGGGAGCTGACATGGATGATGGCTGCTAACTTCTCAGATGTCTGTGTATATAGAGACACAAAAGTATTTAGCCTAAACTGTTTGTTTAGAAGGAGATGCATCATGACAATTCTGGGGAAATCTTGTTTTCCTCCATGTGTTGAGCAACAGGATTCAAGGTCACAAGGATGAGCTGGATTTTGGAGCTGATACAGTCACAGCCTACACATCTCTTCTCTATACTAAACAAGATTTCTTAGGAGGTAAGTGGACAGAGTTGCTTCAGAGCATTATCTGCATTAGTTCACTTGTCAACAGAAAATTAATTTAACAGTTTGGAAGGCTATCAAAACTATATGAGGATGGCTGTATTCACTTAAAACATGACTGATAGAATGGCTGATTAATTAAACTCTCTGTGCTTTGTTTATAGCAAGAATAGATTATTTTTATACTGTCAGAGTATGGACTCAAGAATTTTTATGGACTCAAGAATCTTTCATCTCTTTTACTGATACTCATAGAGTTCCTTTGAGACCATACTTTGAAACAGATGATGCTCAGTTTCAAATCTGTGTTTGAGTTTGGTATGCCCTCTAGTTCTGTTCTTGGGCAGCATCTCACAACCATCTTATCCAAAGGAAAAAGAAAATAAAATTGAAAAAGGTCAGATACTGCCTCAGGCTTTACTTTAAAAACACACTCCTGTTGATGTGCCTGAAAAAAGGCTGCACAGTATGACCTTGATATCCTCCACTTTAAATGCCTGTATTGAATATGTGAAGTGATCTTTGTGTATAATTTTTTTCCCCTTCTCTCTCTTTTAGAGGCTTTCCTTTTGTTCTTTAGATTACTTTGGATGCTGACTTAGTACTGTAATGTTCTAGTGGCAGGAAATGTCTGTATATGGGAATCTTGCAGCTAGACTTCAGTAATTCCCACACAGACTGTCAGTCCTATGCAGTGACTATGTATACTCTGTCCTCATGTTGGCAGGAGAATTCAATTGTGTTCCTACAATGGGATAGGATTTAAAGCTTTTAGTTGCTTTTGTTTCTTGTGGAAACGATGGCTTCTGGCCATTGGAATGGAGACTGACATGGCCTCTTATACGGGACTTTTACCCATGTTAGGGAACTGATCAGACTTGATTTTAAATAAAAATTTCAACCTGATGCAGAGGAGACTACAGTGACTGAACTTTATTTCCTCCCTTCACTCTCAGCAGCTCAAATTTTAATGTAGACTTACAGAAATTAAGGACTTGGTGAACACTGAGTAAAATGTCAGCACAGTCAGACAGCTGTAATTAGTTTCTGACTACCTTCCTGGCAGACAGTGACCAAATATTCATGCAAGCCAACCTCTTGATAGCCTGATAACACAGTTTCAATAGGGATTATTGCTTCTAGTATTTATGATAAAATTCCAGGCCAATAAGTAGTGAAGGTACTTGGGAAAATTGGAGTTTACACATTTCTAAGAGGGTAATAGTCAATAGTGTTGCATATCCCCCAAAATGGCTGTGAAATATGAGACCCTCTCTGAAATCAGTTCAGTTCTTTATTTGTGAAAATCCAACCTTATCCTAACTTCATTATAATTTAAGCCAAATCTGCTCTTATCCTTCATGTCTTTTATCCAGTGCTTACATTTTTCAGGCCTTCTTGCTATCTGCTGTCTTTGGGCACATCCCTGTGGAGTCAATGGAAAGACACTTCTAACACCAGTGAAACTGGACTAGACGCTTTGCATTTTAAAAATCTAAATATTTTTCCTTATATGCCATATTTCTGTGAGGAACACATCTTTTTATCTGATGGCACTTCTGTCTTTTTATCTGATTTCACTTGCAAAATTATTTTGGAGTTTTTGGTTGTTTATTCAGAAAAGCTACAATTATCTCATGAGATACAAATGTAAGCAGTGCTTCAAGATTCTTTTTTTCTGCTTTGGTTGTCTTTGATGGCTAGGTGTGTTTATTAGATTCTTGGAACAATGACAACATCTGTTCTTATGGCCAATGTAAAACTTATAGTCTTTAAATAATGTATCTGAAAAAAAAAAACAACTCTGAAATCAGCAGAGCAGAGATTTTCTTGGATTACTGCTTGACTCCTGAGATAACAGCACTTGGTATGTAGAAGGACATAATTGTGCTGAATTGTGGAGTTACCTGAATAAAAACAAACCAAAACAATCTACCCTGTACTTTGACCATACGTTCACCTTTGATCTTTCTCGGTTAGGGGTACTGCTCACACAGATCTGTTCTAGATAGGCTTGTCATATCGGCCTTAACAATGTCATCTAGATACAGATAAACTGTTCTACATAGTCTTAAACTACATTCAATGCATTGAGGAGATAGTTCTCTCTTTCCCAGAATTGTATTGTTTGGAGTCTTGGCAACTAACAGAGTGTGGGTATGAATTAGCTAGAAAATAACCCCAAGATATAGCATATATTAGCAAACCAAACAAGTATCTCAACCTCAATTCTGAAAGTTTCCAAAGTTTCCAAAATGGCTTGATGCAAATGATCCCATTTCTTGTGGCCGTGTGTGAAGCTTATTGCTTGTAGCTGTGGACTGTTTCATTGTCCCCTATTCTAAAATGGCAAAACTGAGGGCAAGTGACCTCCCCCTGCAGGTTATTAGCAGGGCCAAGAGTAGAATTTGGGACTGCTTTTCCCACTCCAATGCCTCCACCCTTTGAAAGACAGAGATATTATTCATAAAAGTTGATGAATATTTATTTTTTCAGTGTAACTTGGGAAGTTGCATTTGAGTTGATCATAGAAAAACTATTTAGCAACTGGGAGTAATTAAAATTTTTCTTTTCATAAGTTGCTATGGCATTGAGGGCACTAATGGCCTTGCCCAGCTTCCCTAAGGGACTTCCCTCACCCTGTCCATGGCTCCCATTTCAGCCCAGCCCTGCCCCAGTGAAGCTGCTGCAGAGTTTGTCTCCAGCAGTGGTCAGTATAGGATGCTCTAGGGCAAGGCACAGCATGCTTTTAGTTAGCATGAGTGAGGTTCTGGTCCTCAAAGGAGCCTCTTCCTTGTTGCAATTCTATCTCTAAATACTGAGCCTGGGAGCATGTAATTGTTGTAATTAGTGTAATTAATTAGCCTTTGAAAAAATGGTTACCATAACTCTGTTTTATAAATGTGTAAACCATGGTAGAGTCTTGCCTAACTTGTAGCTTGAGTGACACTGTCTGACTGTAGGGTTTGGCTGAAATTCTTATATGACATATATATGTATAATAACTTTCTTATCAGCTCTGAATTTATCATCTCGCTGTTTGCTCCAGTATTTTCTTGGCTCTTTTGTGGTGAGGTAACAGAAATGTCTACTTTACCTTTTATTTTTTTTTTTAAATCAGCCAACATTTTACCTACTTATATCACCTTACCCAATTCACCTTTCTTTAAAATCTACTCTAATAAGGGAGCCAAGATCCTGTCTAACCAAAATCTGGGAAACAAAGAAGATGTGCAAGCCTAGCTCTAGCAAGGCTGGTGCTCAGTTCCTCTGTGGCAGTAGAATTACAGACTGAAGTATCTACATGAAGTCTGAGCAGACTGTTAAAGGTCTTTAGTCCTTACAGTCAGACACAATGCTCAGTTTTCCTGATCTTGTGCCACAGCTGGAAGCTGTGGGCCCCATCGGTCTGGATTCCTCTGTCATCTGGGATCTCTTGACACAGAGTGGATGCTTTGCTTCATTTAAAGTAATTGCCAGCTGTTTGTTGAGCTGCAATAACTCTGTCATGCATCTGTCCAAATTTCAAAGAAATCATGTTGGCTAAGACAGTGACTAAATAGATCTTAGCTGTCCAATTCCCAATCCTTGCTTTTTGTAATAAGCATGTAAATACCCTACGGTTGACTTTGCTGGCTTTTGTTTAGTGCATTTAAAAACAATGAGCTTGACTTTTCTCTCCACACACATTGTGGAGTCATGAATATGCTGTCAAAGGAATGTGACAGGTGCTAAAATGCCAGTCTGCTGAGTGCTAGCAAAGGGAACTCAAGGGGATGGATAAGGACAATTCTTCAGGTAAGAACTGGGCCTAGCACAGTTAAAACTCCTCACTGGTAGTTTCAGATGTGCTGTCATTACACACAAGAAGTAATAATGCCTTTTGTTGAATTGCTCTGGCTCTCCTCTGTTAATATATACAAAAGGAAACCGTCACATACTGCACCTTTTTAGTTTCACAGCTGGAACTATTCTTCTGATATCTTTGAAGGTAGCTCACTGTTCTATTCTTTAGATCTTTGTTTTCCAGTTTCCCTTTTCAGTCCTCTCCACTCATTTGCTCCATTAGCTGCACTTTTTTATTTCTGCTTCTTGGGCCAGGATTCTAAGAGACCAAGATAAACATTTGAGAGGATTTCTATCTGGGCAAGGCAAAACTTCTGTGGCCAGGAAAAACATTTCAGCTGTATGAAACTATTATGGCTACCATAGAACTAGCAGGTGACATGGCAGTGAACAAAACACAGGTATTCTACACAAATATTAAATACCAGGATGATATCTCTTTATTGCAAGGTTAACTCTGATTCTTGCTTATGTGGCAGCTCTGCTCTGCCCTGAGAGCACAGACTTCTCAACAGCTCCAGAATTTGGACAGCCTAAAGCAAGCATTCTGGGGTTCCTGTGTTCCTGGGGTTCCCTGAGCTTTCTTGGCCTTGCAGTCCCTGCTATTTTGTACTTGGTGTCCCATTCAGAGTTAGCTCAGGGGTGTTTCACACCTGTCAGAACCCTGGAGCTGTATTCCATGACTTCTGTCTGTCCACTTGCTTAAACAGGCCCATCCGTATCTTTTCTCTGGCAAAAACCCACCCATGAGACAGAAATCCAAACTGCTGAAACACAGAAACACATTCTCTGTTCAAAGGAAGCCTGTGATACAAATGGGCCTGTTGTCATATGACAGTATAATCTTATGAAACAGTGCACTGACAGAATACTGTAAGGATGTGTACATGTCTGTTCACACAAGGACTTTTTTATAATTTTTTTATTATGAAAGGGGAGTGATCAAATTTAAACCCATTTTTTAGTTCAGAATAATCCTGATGAATGAGTACTTACTGATAATCCCTTCTCAAAAATACATTTTCAGACAACTTTGAAGTAAAATACAAACAGTGAGGACTTTCTAATATTTTATGATTAAAAAAAAAAGGAAAATTAAATTTGAAGGCATCAGGAGTTATTACTGACAAAATCACTGGTGAGACTAATTCACCATGTCTGCTGACTAACACCTCTGATTTTGTTCAAGTGGAGAAAGCAGAAGGAAATGAGAACCAGATAGCCTGACAACAACCTCTGCACACAGTTTCTGTCTCTCTGGAGGAGGTGCTACTCAGTTCTCTGTGCCATTAAAGTTCAGACCAGTTCCCTGTTGTGGCCACAGTTTGGGACAGCAAAGCTGTGTTTCAGCTTGAACAGCTTATTCTAGCCCACCTCAGCAAAACGAGCTCTAGATGCAGCACTGAACTTCTGCCACAGGACAGTGAGCAGCGTCTGGCTGTGCCGGGAGGGACTCACTGTCACTGCAAGCACAGGGTCTTGGTTCCTCCTCTGCTGCACCACTGCCTTGCAGTCACTTCTGCATCGGTGCCTTTCAAAGGAGGAGATGGGGCCCTGCTGCCACCATCTCACCCTGCTCTTGTGTCCTGCTGCCTTGCAGAGCAGGGTGGGCAGTGAACCTGGGTAAAAGCTCTTTGGCTCCTGCTTTGTGCTCTGCTTTAGATAGATGAATTCTATGACCGCTGTGCACACCACTTCCTGTTACACCAGGCCTAAAAGGGGTTGTTGGTATTATTTTCCCATGCTGAAGTCAAAGGTAGTCTGCTGTAAAGCACTTTCCTGGTGGGGTTATTTCAGTTCTAATGCTGCCATAACTACAACACCTTCAGGTTGACCTTACAGGGACTGGTATGTGAGTGTGGTTTTTGGAGCAAGCAAACTTGAGAGAAAAATGTAAGAAATAACACATTGTGTCCAGAACACTTTCCTGTTCAGATGTTTTCATTAATGAATTAAGCCTTAGGATTTGAAATCCAACCCCAGTTTACAACTCGAATGATCTGATTTCTGATCTAATGTCCCCCACCTCACTCTCACTTCCTTTGAAAACATCGGTTATGCGGTAAGCACGATATGAGGTATCGAAAAGGAAAACTTCTAGATTTCCAGAATGAAGAGTGTAAGGTATCTAAGTATCCAGCCTGGAGATTCTGGTTGTATATGATGGATCACTGATGGAAACTCATCCAAAGAATTTGGATAATGTGCTTATAATCACAGAGGATATATCTAACAGTTGTTGGTAAAGCCCCTGTCTCTTAAGTGTCAATCCTATGCTTTGACTGTGGCATCATCCCTTCTCTATTCCAGCAACTAAATCATAAAGCATTACAGAATAGAGAGTACAGGCCTATTTTAAATGCTCTACAGATAATTTATTTTTGTGTTGTGACTTAAGTACCTTTCAGGACCTAGTGAATTGATTTACTCCCTAAATTAAAAAAAAAAAAAACAAAACATTTAAAACTATTAAGGAAGCCAAAGTCAGATCTAAATGATGAGACAGAGATAGTAAAGAGGAGATGCACTCCAGTATGGAGGCTGGCCCTTCAAAGGCTGTGGACATGTGTATTCATTTGCCTAGGAGTTTGGAAAATAGCAGTGTGGTGGGCTGAGGGCAGTGTGTAAAAGCCCTGTGTGGTTTTATTCTTGGCTTGTATTTCACTGTGAATGAACACACAGTATGTGATTTGGTTTCTCTGAACTGAGTGAAAAGGCCACAGGTGCCCAGTTTGAGAGTGCCTTTTATTGCCACCTTAGATCCAGAAGCACCACGGGCACTGTGGAGATGTTTGGGTAGGTACCACAGTGCCTCTGGTACATGGGAGCTCCACCCCATCTGCTTGCTTGGAACACTCCACAGTAAGTATTTACAGAAAGTTCCAGCCTTTCTGGACCAGTGTCTGAGCAGATCTGCTGGTCTGAAACCTCCCTGCAGCACAGGGCCGGTTTCTTCCTTTTGGTTTTCTAATGGCCCGTGCTAAATCCCAAATCTGTGAGTGCTTATGCATGGACTTTACTACTGTAAGTAATTCCATTTAGCTCCATAGGGTTATTCATAGTCAAGCTGAGCATGTGTGTTCAATGTTTGCAAGACCAGACACTGCAGAAGCTGGCTGCTGTGCCATTTAGGTCTGACAATTCCATCCCTCAGGCTTTGTGTCCTTGTATGGAATGATTTCATTTTATATAGAATTTACTTTGTTTTCTACATCAGCCCTCTGCACTATTAATACATACCAGAGGCAAATACTTCTTCCTTAAATATTGTATGAAAAAAAAGGCAAATTAGAAGTGCATGGAAATTCAAATTCACTTCCTGTCCAGTGTGATGTCCTGTGCAAAACATTTAGAATACTTCAATGCTGAAACAACAATTATCACTTTTGACAAAGAAGAGATCTCTCTGGTTTATGTTGGATTTTTTTTCGTTTCTTTCAACTGGTTTGTAATGTGTAAACTGCTAGAAACCATAGCAAAGTTTTGGGATGTGCAAATACAGTGAAAAGCAGCTCTGCTCAACAGGAACTTGCAGTCAAGCATTGAGTTGTGACAGCCTGAGAGGAGACACAAAATTGTCTGGATTTGGCCAAAAAGTATTGAATGAAAGCACAAAATGGGTAAGGAGAAGCCTTAGCACATGTCAAATTAGGGGATTAAAGCTTGTGTTTTGCATAAGGTTAGATATGAAGGAAAATACAATAATAAAAAAAAGGGCCAGAGACCCAGTTACTCATTGCTGTCCCAATTGCTTTCAGTTGTCAACTTCCAGAGTGCTCACAGCTCCCTCCAGTTTGACAATGTCTGCAGCTGTAGTAAGTCCCTACCTGTTTTCAGATCACAGATACGTATATTGACTAGCTGAGGCTCAAGAACAGTGTTCTGCATAACACAGGTTGGTATATTTTCCATTTGGACAATTTCTCATTGATAACTCATCATTCTGAATATTTTTTCCATATTCTGTACCTGTCTTAAGATGTTGACGTAGCTTGCTTGTGAGACAGTTATGTGATGGAGCATGAAAGACTTAACAAGGCAACAATCCAACAGTGGCTCATATCTCCACTGCATTTTGGCCTTGCAAAGAAAATTAACTTGGACTGAAGTGATTTGCTGCTGACAAATCCCTGTTGATGTGTCCTTAGCTATGGGGTGCTTACGTAGGAGCTGAATGGTTTGTTCTGTTGTCTTTCCAAGAAATTAAGTGTTAAGCTAAGTGCTCTAGTGCTCTGTCGTTTCTAGGGTCCTCCTATCTCTCTATTTTTACAGATAAGAACTGTATTCACCCTTTATCAAAAGCCTCATCCTTCTCCCACAAGTTCTCAATGATAATCACTGATGGTTCTGAAATAGCTTCAGGCAGTTCCTAAAAATATTTTGGGTCAAACTTCACCAGGCTCAAGTCAAACCCTGAGTCTGTTCTCTTTCCTTCCTTTCTCGAATAATGCCTGCTTTGTTAGTTATATTCTGTCTAATCCCAAATGATTAAAAGTGTCTGCTAAACAGATTAGTGGCCTGTAGTGTCGCTGTAAAGGGTTTATGTTGTTGCTGAGTATAGGTAGTAAGTCAACTTAGTGAACTAATAGAGAAGCCAAGAGATTTTGGAGATCTTAGAAGCCAGAGCAGAGTGCTGGGTAGAAAAGTGACACTGGAAGAATTCAAAGGTTGGGGATGTTGTGAAGGAAGGGTTTTGCCAAGGTTATTCTGACAGTGGAATTTATCTACAGCCCTGAAGACCACAGAATGGAAGATTACAGAGTCTGTAGTAGTGCATGGTTAAACATCAATGTCTCTGAATGCAGTGGTGTTTTAAAGAGTTATTTTTGTTTGTTTTTTTGGAAAAAAACTGAAGACTTCAGTGTAGCTTGGATCCAACGCTCTGTAGAGAAGGCTGGGTCACTTATGCCTGTAGTGGGTTTGAGGTGCTGGAGCCTGTTCACAAGCGACAGAGCAGCCACATCTCTGCTTCATATGATGAAAGAGTTAGCTCTGACCAGCTCAGGTATTTTGAAAGTAGTTAAACTCTGGCTATGCTGAAATTTTAATATATTTTTGTTGAAATGTACTGACTCTTACTCAGAGTGGAAATAGAAAGAGACAAATATAAAAGGGAATACTAGATGACAGTATATAAAATTATACTTGGAACTGTTTCATCCTCTGTCCTCTACTTTCTGTGGAGAGAAGCATAAAGATAAGTGCTCTATCTCTTCTTATGAATGTTCTTACCTTAGTGGGAATCATTTAGAGACAGAGTTTTGACAGATCAGGTCTCCAACTTGAGACCACTTGCTCTTGAACACTTTAGTTAATTACAGAAACCACTGAGTTATATGAAGCCTCATTTTTTTTTTTCTCTTTGTTAAGATAATACTTGAGCATGGTGGTTTTCTCTTCCTTTTGCTCTTTGTTTCTGAAGACTTTTAGTTACAGTGTGATAAAATCAACTCACTAAAAAGAATATTTATCCTGTTTTCTGTTCTTGTGAAGAGGGCTTGGAAAGCCAACAGCCTTCCACAAAAACATACTCAGACATCACACCCTGGTTTCAGTTAACTTGGATGAATTACACTACTAGCTTTCTAACAGTTAATTACAGTGCTTGATCTTGTTACCAAGGATGATGAAACTGATTCATCCGCTAAACAAAGAGCTTTGTGGGGTTTTTTTCCCCCACTTGCTTTGTTCCAGCATTGCTTTATACTGTCAGTGTGTAATTCATCCTGATTTATTTCGTTATTAATTGTCCATGCAGGCTACATTGTAGTGGTGATTTGGTGATATGGACACCTGAAGTATTCCACACTTAACTTTTTACTAAAGGATACCAAAGTCTAAACATTATAGCTGGTAAGTACTTTACAAAACAGATATATCCTCATTTTTCCTATTGAAAAGCCAGAAATTACTTTCTGGCTTGTGGAGACACAGATATAATGATTGAAGTAATTTTCTTGTCTGTGCACACTTCCTGAACAGATGTGGGTTTTGATTTTGATTGTGGTCGTTTATCAGTTGTTGGTATGGAGAAAACATATAGGTAAACTATTTAATAAAAAAACTGATAAGCACCAGATACTAGAAAAATTTAATAATGTCTTTGTGAAAAGGGAGGGGAAATAATCTATTTCTTAATTTTGCTGCTAGTCAAATTATCTTGACTATGGGTGTTGTCAGCAGGTGCAAGGGTAGCTGACTAGAGGAATAGCATATTCTTCTCATGTATTATAGAAAAAACTTATGGTACCCAGTGGTTTGCTGTAGTCAGATGAGCTGCAGAATTCAATAAAAGTTCTATGCACTTACAAATCATTTATTTTCATGGCAGAGCAAAATAATACAATTCAGTGGTAAATGAAATTATTTCATTTACCAGTGAAGAGACAAAAATGTCTATTGCTATATGTCATAATGACTTTTGAAATCCTAGATTTTTAAACGATAAAGATCTTCAGGCATACAAATAAGTTGTCACTATGGCAATCAGTGAAATGCAGTGCTGTCCTCCTGCTGGTATCTCCAGCCAACAGTTAAAATCTACAAGACAGAAAAAATGTCAGTCCCTAGTCTAGGAAAGAGCACTCAGAAGACAGATAAAAAAGACATCAAATATAGACAAGATAGCCACAAAACAGAAAGGAATGAATGATGCCCTGTGTTATGTGTGCATGGAACTTGAGTTGCAGCAAGTGATGTTTGGGCCGGATGCAGGCAAGGCCTCGTTTAATATTTGAGGTAGTTATCCTTTCTGCAGCCTTTAGGGGGAAAAACTGCACCATCACTGCATGGAGAATCATGGAGATGCTGCTGATTCAGTCTCAGAGCTGGGAGAGAGACTTTTACATGAGGTTTCTTCTGGTTCTGTGATTTCCCTTAAATGGGGCCCAAAGCAGAGCCCCTGCAGGCACTGAAAACAACAAGGGCTTGCTGAAAGGCAGCAGCCTGCTGTGTCTCTGAGCTAAGCCTACATGTCTAGGGAATCTCCTAGTTAGGTGGTAAAGACTTGTCTGGTCGTCTTGAGTCTCAGGAATACACGTAGTGAGGCTGGATCATGTACTTGTGTATGAGGAAATAGCCATCTTACAAGAATCTCCTTGAAACCTGGGGGGAGAACCCCCAAACAGCAACCAGCAAACAAACAAAGCATCTGAATTCCTATTTGTCAGATCAGTATATTTTTAGGACTCCTGCTGAAACATGTTGGGGCACTTTGATCCTACTTCAAGGAAGGAGTAAGAAGATGGGCTGGAGTCAGCTAATCTTATGCATGTGAGTGTTGTGAAAGGTGATGCCCACATTCTTCATCACTAACTGGTTTGAGTCTTCCTCCTCCACTAACAAGTCTCTTTCAGGCAAGAAAATTGCCAGTTGAACTTCATGGTGTCTGAACTTGTTTCCTGAGGCCTGAGCTCACAACTTGAGTGCTTTTGTTTGTGAAATCTGTTAGATGACATATCTCATCTCCTTTTGTTTGGCTTCATCAGACAAAGCTGAAAACAATCACAGAAAAAGAAACATACATGCTAGATAATGGACAGATGCAAAATATGTAACCTATGTATGATGTATTTCTTACCTTTTAAAATTTTAGATCCAAATGTATCGAAGAACAGTGGCATTTATACCATAAAACTGTTACAGACATTTTCTGGTGACCAGTGATGGTCTGCCTGATTTAGAGTATTCTCTGAAATCAGCATTCCTGACTTTGTAGATAAATACTTTCTGTCTTCTCCCTGTGGTAGATCTTGTATGTTAGACTAATCCATGAAGCTTTCAAATTGATTTTATTTAATCTAGAAGGAATAAAAGATTTAAATTCCATCAATAGTAGCTGATAGAGAGTGCTCAGTGTGCAAGATGCTGCCTTGATGAGCTATAGTAAGTCTAATAATTCTTCTCATCTCTCCTACTTTATAAGTTCTTTAGATGCAGCCATGCATCTGAGAATCAATCTAGGATTCTATCAAACAATCTTAAGAGTCATTTAGTTTGGAAAAGACCCTTATGATCACCAAGTCCAAAGTTTGGAAAAGACCCTTATGATCACCAAGTCCAACCATAAACCTAACAGCTAAGTCCACTGTTACTACAAAATCTAGACATGTTCTAAGTTCCTGCAGGGGTGGTGACTCCACCACCCCCCTGGGCAGTGCTTGGGAACACTTGAGAGGGTAAAAAATAGGAATGGGCAAAACATTTCCTCGTCATAGGAAAGACCTTACACTTAGTGAAGTGACAGACATTTCTTACCAGTTTTCCTCCTGTCCGGTAAGGAGCACTTCAGGTATGAATTACCATGGGCAATGAGAAGTGCCAGCTTTTTGGAAGTGTAAGCATTTTAGTTATTTGCTGCAGGGAATTGTGGGATTTGGATTGCAGAGAGCAAAGTGAATAATCCAAATATGGCATAGGGATTTGGGTCAGGATGGGTTCCCAGCAGGGTAGGCTTTTTCAAATATGTGTTTAATGATTCAAGTTGAATTACTTGAAGTTTAGATTTGGACTCTCAAAGATACACAATGCCCAAATTCCTCAGATTAGGAATTTTGCACCTGAAAATAGAGAGGGGTAAAATCCTATTGACAAGTACTGTTAAGTGATTTTCTGGGCTGTTCTGGTGGCTGATAGGGATGCTGGTGAAAGTTCACTGGGAGGCTCGGATAGGAGTGAATGTGTTTTGTGCATGTATTTGAATGAGCTGTTCTTGGCTCAGCTCTAAGCAGAGCATGTTTGTACCTGCTCTCATTTCAAAGGTGTAACTGGACTCAGCACTTTTTTTTTCTTTTTCTTTAGTTTTACTTTCCAGTGGGATTATAAATACATGACATGGTGAAAGTATGATAAATCTGCCATGTCTGCTCTGAATGCAGCTGTCTGCAGAGAGATACAGTTTAAGTTAAGCCCATCTGAGGTAGTTCTGTTTATGCCAAAAATTACAGTCTGTGCTACAATTTTAATATGGAATTGCATCTTTTTTTCCTTCTCAAAGAAGGCACTTTAAGTGGGATGTAACATTGTGACAGTATCTGTGTGTGTGTTGTAGGAAAGAAGGGGTTTTTTAAGGCTTATCAAATATGTTTAAATGGAAACACCAAATAATTCTTTCTGCTAATAGGACTGACTGTGAGAAAACTTTGCTAAGTGTGGTTCCAAGTTCTAATTTTGCTTATTTGTGCTTATTTAAATCTAACATATTTGCTCTGAAGTCATTGGAGCTGCAGGGAATTAGGCGATTGCAGAATTTACATCAAATGGTCCCCAGAGCTGTTTGTGCTGCTGTAAGCAGTTACCATTCATAACAGTAAATGAGCTAATATGTGTATGGGAGATTCTTTTTGGATAGTATGAGATACAGAGACTGTCAATCCAATTCTCATGAATGGAATTTTCTACAGCAACACTGAAAAGAAATCACATTTCCTCTTAGTGGAACTCAGAAAACTTAGAGATACAGGAAATTCACTTGTATATTAAAAAAATAATTTCCTTCATTGGTGTCTGGGTGATGTTCTGTGATCTTTTTACAGTCCTTAATAGAGGCATAAAGCTGATAATCTTTCAAGTCATTTCTGTCAGACAAAATAGGCCTAATGTTAGGAGTGCCTGTTACTGCAAAACTAGCCTTTTCTGTTTCTGGTCCAAGGAGCAGAAACAATGTTTTATTTGGATTGTCCTATCTCTAGGGAAATAATAACTTGCGCATACAGCCTTTGAACTAGTTAGGGATTTGATGCATCGTTTTGGTAAACTAACAGTATTCCAAAGAATAGGATTAGATTAACTCTGTCTGACATTAGATGTGATCTGTTCGATCAGAGTTTTCCTTAGGCAACAGCAAAACACAAAGCTAAAGGAAATCAAAGCAAGAATCGAAACATTTTATGGAAAGCCATCATTCTCTTTTCTGCCTTGCAGCCTCTCCCCCTTTCTCTGTTTAATAGATTTTATTAATTTTTTATTGTGAATCTTTAGTTACCTTCAGATGAAAGAGCATCACCAAACTGTCAAATACACATTTCTAGGAAAAAAGATATTTCTTAAAGTCCAAGAAATATCTTGGACTTCTCCTTCATTACAACAGTGTAATGTGTATCTAATACTGGTTCTTCAAGAGTGTTGAGCTTATAAAGGTTGTTGTAGTCACTTGCACTGTTGAGATCCAAAATATATACCTAGCATATCCAACATGTATAGCACTTAGTGTGTGAAGATGCCACAAAAGTCATACATTGCAGTAAAAACAATGAAACTGACATTTAACCATGAGATAGGATGCATATCCATGTGCAAACATATCACTGGCCAAGTTAGAAAATGGTTAAACCTGTCTGACTACATATAGGAAAAGAAATTAAGTATAAGTGCTTTCATGGGCATAGAAACAAACAGAATGAAGTCCACGGTCAGTCAGATTATTTTTCCCAGACAATATCCTTTGCAAGAAGAGTGGAAAGATAAAACCCAGCTTGAAGCTTGGATAAGGAGTTATTAAATGACTTCTGTTTCTGCGAAGCTGTTCCAATAAGATAACGTAAGAAGCAAACATTATTGGCACAGTAGTCAATATGCAGAAGGTTGGTTTCAAACTAGCAGCAGTGGTTTGTGTGACACAGGCTCAGGCTGCCAGCATGAAGCCATGTCCTTTGGTACAATATAGAACACTGGATGCAGATCAATCTCTGCTAGCTAAAGAGTGCTTGGGCTAATTCCATATAGATGAACTGCGGCCAACTGTTCCATTTCTTTATGCCTGTCACTAGCTTTGGCCAATGTGACTAAAGCCAGATCTGACACTAAAAGCTAGAGTGGATAATGGCCTTTGACTGCTTGGCTGTTATGTTTGTGCTCAGGACCTTTGTGATATGCCGTCATTATGAGTGGCTATGGACAATAAATGCACAGGTCACTGTGAAGGATCCAAAGTCCTGTTCTGTAGTATCTTTGCTGTGCTCTGTGCCCTTGGAAAATCTAATCTTCTAATTTGCAAGATGTGTGAATGCCATCCTGTGGGTATCTTGTCAGAATTCCTTGACTGACAGATGTATTTGGGTGTGGGCACTTGCAGAGCTGTGTTAGTGTGTGCCTGTCAGGCAGGCACACTGCAGGACCTGGCCACACACATGGCCTCTGCTTGCCACAGCTGTGAGGCAAAGAATGTCACTTTAACCTGCTCACTCTAGTGCAGTGGGGATGTACACAGCTGCATTACACTGAGGGCCACTGGGCTGTCATGTGATGCTTTCCAGAGTCAGCACCATCAGGACCACTTTCAGTGCTCTCCTGGTGTGCTCCTCAGGGGAAATTCTCAGTCCTTCAGTCTGCTTCCTTAGGACACACCCCTGGAATATGTTAGTCTTAAAAAGTCAAATTTTTTATTCTCTAACCACCTGCATACATCTCATATCTTGCAAGGAAGGGGGAATGTAGATTACAGACTTTGTGAGTGAGAAAAATGTGTGCCAGTGTAATTTGAGCTGCCTCCCCTTGCTCTTACTGTGTGTCTTTCAAAGTGTAGGTTTAACCTGACTGAGGACAGAGCTATTCCTGCTGTAAATGAAGTCTGTATCCCCTTCTCAGTGTGTATCTCTGATCAGGAATAATACCTGAAATCCATTCTCAGTAGGCACTGCCAACTGTTCTCCTTCTGGGCCTTAGGAGGTACAAGTGCCAAATGACAACACGAGTGACAACAGTGGAGTGGCATCATTGCCAGGTTTATCAAGAACCTGCCTATTCTGGGGGAGAGCAGCCTGGATTGTATGTTTACTTCACTTCTCAGTAAGGCTCTTGCTGTGCCTTTACCTGATATGTTTCTAGCAGAGCCCACTTTTGCTTCCCAGGCTTCAGCAACCATGTAAATGTGTCCTGCAGTGAGATCCAAGAGGCACTACAAACCTGCAGGCCTAAGGGACCCAAGAATCCTTTTCCAGGCAGCAGTACAGTTTTGAGATGGAGATTTTGTCTGGCAAGTTGGGCTAGGAAGTGAGCTTTTCAGAAAAGAGTGATGGTGTCTGGGTTCCTGGGTGGAGGAGTGCTAAAAAGCAACTACTGAAAAAGTAGTTTATACTACCTGAAGAATAAAGACGCAGTGGAGTAGTTGCTGGAGGATTGCTTTTATCATGAAAGTCATATAGAACCTATTCTGGCAATATACTGGCAAAATATGTCCAAAGAGTACTGTCATCTTATTTTCTTCTGTCATCTTATTTTAGTAACACAATCTGGACTTTGCTGCCAGGAATCACATTTGGCTCTGTTAATAAAGGTACTTTGAGGTGCCCAGATTTATAGTGTGCAGCTTGCTTGAAGACTGTAGCAAGGATAGAAGGAGTGGCCTTTGGTTTGTCCCTACCTTCTTGCTGGAAAAAAACATGCTGGTAGTGCTGAGTGACATTTTCATCCCACAAGCTTGGTGTTTGTGAGCAATCTCTGCATTCCAGAAAGCAAGCAAAGCAGTGAGGCAACCTGTGTCAGCAGTGTGCAGGTGACATTCAGGGCTCTTTCACCAAAGCCAAATAACTTCGCCATAACTGGGCTGAAAATGTGCTCAGGGTTCACACAGGTGTGAGGACAGAGTGGAAGAGCTGCTGTCTGTGGGGTTTAGTCAGTGTGATGGGTTAAACACAATCCTTCCTCTCTTCTATAGTGAGTCCTGTTGGCTTGGGCTGCTCTGCTGCTCCCAAAAGCAGCTGCAACTGGGGAGGGGCTTTTCACAGAACCCTGTTTCTCTCTGCTGAGCTCACAAGTGCAGGCACAATGAGCATGTATAATGGACAGCTAATTTAGTAGTGTGCAGCCCAAGTGACACAAATGCTCCTTACCTCACAACTCTTTTGTAAAAATCTATTAATTTTTTTTTCTATGCATCAGTGATAGTAACAGCAATGGCAACAGGTACCAGCACTACAAGTCCTGGTACTGATACACAAATCACATATTCCTTGAGCAGCTGCTCTATTGGATCTAGGACATGGAACTTCTATTGCCTTGTGTCTTCAGCTGAAATTTTTGTTCTGTGTTTGAGCAGCATATAGCACAGACATAGCCAGTACTTCAAAGACTGTCACATAAACAAGTCTTGCAAATAGGCAGGCTAAGTAAACAAGGGGGATATTTTTGATCTCTGTTTATAACAAGTTGTCACTGCATGCCAGCATTTTCACTGATGTTCAGTGCAGGGGATTGGAAGTGGAAGAATGAGATAGCTCAGGGGATGCTTATGAGGAGCTTCAGCTCACTGAGAATCTGCAAGAGGAAAGCACACGGCTCCAGTTAGAAAATCTAGTGGAGCAGATAGAAGAGTCTGATGTGATGGGCAAGCTGGAGATGTGAATAAAGGTGCAGCCATTGTAGCTGAACTACTGGGGGCTGCCATGGTCCTCTCTCCTTTGAGGACTGAGCCAGACAAAAATTAATCCCTTTTTTTAGGGCTTGTTTTCAGCTGGCCCACCTCACCAAACAATTGCAGAAGCAGCAGTGCTAGCACAGGAGAGATAAATGCAGCGTGCAGAAGAGAGCAAGACTGCAGCAGCCCAGGTGCAGATCAGACCACATAGCTTTGGGATCACACACCGCCTTCTGACTCTGAGTCAGATATAATAGCTGCAAGGGAAGCAGTCTCACAAGTTAGGAGCTGATTTTTGTTCACTGCCATGAGCGCTGTAAAGAGCTGATATAGTCTTGCTCTCGGGGACTAGATTTGAGCAGAGGTGGAAATACACAGTGGTATATACTCCCTCACATAGAACAACGTGCAAAACTCAAAACTTGGTAGTAGCAATAAGCTCTAGCATTGTAACTTGTCTCTGGCCTAGACATCTTGAGAGAACTGAGATATACTTGAGTTACTTTGGGTGTAGCCACTCACAGGGGAAAATCCTTTCCTCTGTAGCCAGAGAGAAAATAAAGTAGCCAAAAATATCTGATTACTGTTGCTTCTGCTCTGAGACATAGTGGAATTTATCATCTCTGTTGCAAAGCTGTCCTATTTTAATGGAACCATTTTTCCCCACTCTGGGTCTTCTCCAAAAAGACTAGTGTCAAAAGGATTTTATATTAACTAAAAACTAAGAAGAAGGAAAGCCAGATATGCTCTTGAAAGCTAATCATTCTGACTGTAGAAGAAAGTGTTTTCTAAATAAGACAAGTCCTTGCAGTCTCCTAGTGCCAGAGTTCTTTGGGGAATTATTCTAAACTCTAGTCCTCAGCAAAGTAAGCTTTCCTGCAGCCAAGTATTGAAGTTAAACTCCAAGCTTTATTTTTATCTACAGTATTCTTGGCAAATTCTGAAGCTTATGTTTGGCATTTTATTTCCCTTTACAATCTTCTATCTTTGGCTTGTATTACACTTTGCAGAGCTTAGGGTTTATACAGGGTTCTGGGTGGGTGATATAAAGTCTAATAGGCTTTTATATAATGTAATTTAGAAGCTTAAACAAAGAAAGCCATATTCTGTACGGGAAGATTTGTGCAGAGCTTTGCTGAACTTATGTTAATGTTGAATTAACAACTATTTTCAGTAGTGTTTTGTTTTTCTTTCAAATGGAACTGTAATAGAGAAGAGGGTGGAGAGCAAATTTCTTACTGAAATGCAATACAACAGTAACACTTAAATATCTTTGGTGATCTGAGAATAGAGACCAAATTTGTGACCCTCACATTGTCATTATAATGTGCATTTTCTTTGAGAAACAAAATCCTAGGAACTTTATTTCAATAGACAATTTTGGTGTGCTAAATTTCTGGGATATATTTCTCTGTAGCTGTCTTAGTAACTTTTTTATTAAATAGGAAAAAAAAGTGTGTATAATGATTGCAAGACTGTGTGTTCTTATTGTAACTTGCAATTAGGGATCAAAAAGCATGTTACAATTATTGGTTGTACTAAGTCAGAACTGAATGTGTGAACATGATTTCTGTATCTGCTGGTGTAAATGAATGTTTTACTCACAGCTTAAGCAGGTCTGATTGTAAATGACACTGCCAAAATCACTCCAAACCACACCACAGAGCTGAAGATAAAAGAGTTGTCTCTGTATGTTTTTCCTTGTGACAGAACAATATAAATAAAAGTTTAAGACAAATGCTGTCAGGAAGATAAGGTGGAAAGCCAAACCACAGTGCATGTTATGTCCAAACTTCAGGAGCCTGGTGGGGGCAGCTTTAAACTGGGAAGTCTCATGTGGGTTTGTTGAGCAGACTTCTAGTACTGGTTTAGATCCAGGAACTGGAAAGGAATAAAACAAGAACCATCTCTTGGCTATAAATGGCAGCTCCCATAAAAGGCAAAGGAGAGTCATAAAATGTCAGCAGCTATCTGGGGATGGATCTTTATGGACACTTTCTCACCAGAGGGATCAGCCCCAGCAGAGTCCCATGCTAATGTGCCAGCTTGGTTCTCAGTTCAGAATAGTCTCATGCCTGGTCAGCTCCTTTCCTTCCATTTCTCCCTGCACTCTTCTGAGATGATGTACTGCTGCTGCTTAGGCTGTGCATGGACTGCTTGACACAGATGCAGTCAAGCCAGGGTAGCCAAGATGAATTACACAAACTGCAAATCTTTAGTAAGGAAGAGTCTTGCTCAGAGTATGTCTTTTCAGGAAAGAATGAAACAACAGAGACGGTATTTGGCTTTTTCTACCCCTTCTACATGCAGGTCAAGATGATTTTCTGCTAGATACAGTTAGTACTGGTCTTTATAATCAAATATCTTTGGAGTATTAGAGCTACAAATATGGAAGGAAAAAAAATTCCTAAGCTGAAATAAAACAGATAGGCTTCAGGAGAGCTATGTGCTGTAAATGAGATTTTGAAACTGGGTATATATTCATATATTATTATATTAATTTTAAGTGCAAACATGCCTTCAGATCACTCACAGGTATTGTCAAAGACAACATCTTAAAATTCAGCTTAGCCTGGGTTGTTTTATGTAATACTGCTGTTGTCCTATGATATTTTGTACTTGTGGCAGCATTCTTCCTTTGGTGCCATACGAAGTTCCACTGTCCTGGAGATGGTGATTTGTTTCCAAAAGTCCTCTTACATACATTGATAAAATTCTTAAATCAAGATAGTGAATATTGTATTTTTTATTTTTTGTTTTTTAAGAAGAAATAATCTGAAAGTCTGTATCAAAATTAGAGATGAATAGAAATTCTGTGCAACTCTGTACAAAGCACTAGTGAATCTGCTGATGTGACTCAGAGCCACTGCTTTCAGTTGATATTCCGCCATGGAATTAATTCTCATGTCACTTTCAAGAATCACAGAGTCATAGAATTGGACAGGACTCTGAGCTACCCCATGGGCTGATGTTGCTCCCGTTGCAGGGGCATGGAGGAGATGATTTTTAAAGGTTCCATCCAACCCAAACTGTTCTATGATTCTGTGATACCACACCTGAAGAAGTAACACAGGGATAATTGTTTTGCTTTTACTTTAGACTGAGAATACTTTAGCAAGTCACCAAAGTAAGCAAGAGTTTTGTAGCTGGGAGATGACTTGAAAAGAGAGTTACGAGTTAGGTTCAAGATTTATGGCTATTTTCTTGGGGTTTTGTTCCAGGTTTGGCTATTTGAAATTTAAGTTGCTACAGACACACTAAGTAAGGAACCTAGATTTTCTCAAATGTTGGAGTATCTGCTGAAACCCATTTGGCACATGGTGGCAATCTAGTCAGTAATAAAGACATCTGGTTACAGATATAAAGCATTACATGTTAAGTAGCCCAGTTTAAAAGATGCAAATGATTGTGTCTTGTAAAAATTTTTCCCCAAAATTGACTTCCATATTCTGTTTCCACAAGTTTTCCCTTTCCTTGTTATTTATTTAAAATTAATTTATTTAGATATTGCTAATGCATATATAATAAAATATTATATAATATATTAAAATAAAATATATTGTAAAATATATTAATTATATATTAATATAAATAATTATAAATATATAGGAATATAAAAATATTAAAATATATTATTTAATATTTATAATTTTGATATATTTAATATATTATGTAATACCTGTTTTTTCTGAAGTCCTTTGTATGAATTTCTGAGCAAATACTGTGTATGAAACTTTCTGCTATGCTAGGTGACCTGCACGATCACAAAAAGAAAAGTTTTTCCTATCAAGAAATTGGACTTTTCGATTATCAGATAAGAATTTGAGATTGTCCAACTATGTTGCACCTTTAAAATAGACCATACTAAAGAACTGGCATTGTGAAGAATATAAGGAGCACTTTAGCAGCACAAAGAAAGTAGTGCCTATCCCATCTACTTGGACACCTGTACAGAAAACCTTTTTTTGCAATGAGAAATAGACAAAAAATGAACTCCTAGTACAAAGGAATTTTGAAGGCACCTGAGTGGAAGCTGACTGTGTCAGTATAGCCAGATGATTTTTGAAGACAGGAAAACAGGATAAAATTTTAATGTTGCAAATTCAAAGGAAGAATATCCAAGAAGCTCTTTTCTGTCTAAATTTTGGTATCAACAGACTTTAACTTGCTTTCTTACTCATCATCCAATAATACCAATCAGTTGAAAAAAGCCAATTTTGAGATAAAATAATTGCATTTTTCTAAAACTAGAAATCCGTATGCCCTGGTTGTTGGCAATTTAGACATTTTAGGCACTTTTCTAGACAAGTCAAGGTGGATTAGCAAACTTTTCCTGAACTTCCATGGCTTTTTTTTGCCCAGATTGGCCTGCAGCTTCATAGGCAAATTGTTTAGCAATGGCTGTAGAATTAAGGCGAAGTCCATATTTCAGCTCTGAAACTCTTAAGTGCAAGTTCTCCATAATTGGAAATTCAGTGACTAGATGTCTGTCACGGCCACAGCTACTTGTATCTTGCCAAAAACAACTTGGTGGTTCACAATCACAAGGGAAAACTAAGCTTCCCAGCTGGCTGATGGGATGTAATCTGACTCCTGCTCAGTTACCAGAGTGCTGCAGAAACATGTGTTCCATTTGTTGACAGAACAATTGTCCTGGGTAACATTTACTTACAATTTGGTACTTTCATAAATATTCTAAGAACTGGTACAGCGCAGAGAGTGCAGGTAGCAGTTTCCATTTGCCCTGTGATGGCCTCGGGCCATCCCTTCTAAGCTCACTGCCAGCTCACTCAGCAAATCCTCCAGACTGGAGTACAGGCTGTTTAGGAATTGAGACAGGTCATGCTGTACCTTGTTTTCCTTAGCTGGCCATTCTCATTTTTTGATTGCTTTCTTCTGCTCTAAGCCTCACAGCTTCTCTGCCCAAAATTGGCTAATGGGTGGGATTTGTGCCGTGGCAATTTCCAGACTGGAAGTAGAGTAAGTCATTAGAATTGAAAGCACATGTGTAGAAGAGTCCTGAATGGCAAGAATGAGAGTGCACTTTGATAATAGCTCAGGAAAATTTTTAAGTCTGATCTGTTTTATTTCTAGACTTTTTTGTGGACATCCTGCCTCTTAATACAATATGGTGAAAACCTCTTCATTAAGAAAAAGATACAAGGATAGATTAGATTACAAGGACCTGGAAAGTATTATTTTGTTTCATGTTATCTATTGGTGATGAATTGTTTCTGCTAAGAAGAATATTCTGAGGGACAGTAATCTCTGAATTTATGCTGTATGACTTTAATGAATAATGCACCTACATTTGCCATTGATGATTCTTTCTTTCAGTTGAAACTCTTTAATGTAATATGTTGTAATGGTAATTGTTCTCTAGAAGTCTCAGATAGGAGATCTGAACTTTCGAGGAGTCACATTTACACAAGGGATTTGGACAACAGTTCCCTCATGGGAGGTTATAATCTCTGTAGTTCCTAATCTGATTTGCATTAGGGAATACATACAGCTCATTAGCAGCACTGTCGTCTTAATTAGCACATAACTAAATGTGGGACATGCATTTGACTTGTAAATAAATGTTCCCTATATCCATGCTCCTCTAAGAGTGCCAGAAAACCAGAGACAGTGAGGATGATGAACTGTGCAGTATTTCACTTTAAGTGAGGGGGTAAACAAAGTAGGCCACCACTTCCTCCCCCAAAATATCACAAAGCTGTGCCTAGTGGGACGTGTAACCTCATTTGCATCAGTTGTGTCCTTCATCCACAAACACATTTTTCACTATACTGACCATGCTCTGTTAGGAACAATATTCAAATCTGTTCTCTCCCAGAAGGGCAGGAGTGAAATTACCTTCCTGTTTCACTGGTACCTTGTTGCTTAATTCCCTTTTTAAAGTAAAGGTTTCCTGTCTCTTGTGGAGAAAACAGAAATATATAGGGTTGCTCTTTAATGTAAGAGAAAAAAGGCAATGTTTAATAAATTTGATAATATTCAGTAAAGCACATTACAATCTGTAATTAAATAATGTTGTATTTTGATTTATTGGAACAGTTTATTTAAATATTATAAGACTATGACTTTGTTATGCCTCTGTTTTCTGTCTCTAAGTATCTTACTTCTCAAGAGCTGAAACTTCTTAAATATGGAAGAAAAGCATCTGAAGTTAGGCATGCTTTTTGGCTATGTTCTTGGCCAGAAAACAAAGACCAGAACAGCAAATTGAAAACTTTTTTTGTTATAAAGATACTTTATTTGGAAAGGCGACAATTGCAGAAATGTATTGTCTATTTTTGTTTTTGCCTTTTTTTTTTTTTTAATCCCAACTGATTATTGAAAAAAAAAAAGAAAAATCATGTTAATGCAGATAATGTGACAACTGTTTATAAAGGTACAGCCACCAGATCCTGGGTGAAGACCTTGTGCTATGTCATTTTGAAACAGAAATGCCTACTCTGAAGGCATTTTATGTGTAGATAATTAGCATGTAGTGTATTGGGCATTTTGGAACTGAGTCCAGAGAATGTCCAAACATTTAGAACTTGGCTTTTCATCACAACAGGTATGATTAAACTCCCTGGAGTGATGGAAGAGAAATTGTGTGGGAAGAATATGATCGTCTGGAGAGCCTTATGGGAAAAGAGATTTGGTGTCCCATATCGCACAATTTACCTCAGCTACCTGGAACCCTGGATATATGAATATCTTTGGTGTTTATTTACTGTATTCCTTCTGTGCATGTGAAAAAATTTTGCACAAGTTGACTAATCTTTAATATTTTTCCTTGGCTGAGGAGCAGGTTAAAGGTTAAACTCATGACTTTAGGCTAAGCAGGGCTATAATAAAGGGTGCTGATTGTTTTGGTGATGTGAAGACCTGCTTGGGTGAGGTTAAAATATTACACAGAGAGCCTGTATGGAAAACAAGGAACAAGTGCAGCCGCGAAATGTGTGAGACCACATGACTGAAAAGAACTTCTTGGAATCTTTTCTTGGAAGAGTCTTCTCCTACTGCAGGCATTTACATGCTGAAGTCCTTAATTACTACTTCAAGGTCTATCTTAAACTAAGTCTTTTATAGCTTTCTCAAGGCTGCCCTAAACCTCCTTGAAAGGGTTCCCAAGATTTCATTCTTCTGATATCTAAAAACTTTTTTCAACCTTAAATTGTGCCAGTGTTGTCTTTTATGTTAAACAACTATTCCTTTCTTTGTCCTGGGGAAAAAGTAAATATCATGGCTACCATCGGGCTAAATCATGTGAAGGTAAAATTTCAGGAAGGTGTCTCCTTCTACTAAGCTGGCCATGGTGATGCTAAGTTAGCACTGAAATGCAGTGAGCATTAAACACATAGTCAAGTCTGAGGATGGATTTCACTGCTTTTCTATACATTCTATACAAGGGTACATTTTAGACATTGCACACAAGCTGGATGGGGTAAGAAATATAAATTGGTGTTAAAAATCAGCTGCATATAATTGTGACTTGTATGGAAATTTAACTGAAAATTTCTTTCATGTCTGCTACTGCTATTGTTGACAGTCAGAGTTGTTATTTCTGTTAGTGTAGTTGGACAAGGTAGGTATCATGTATGATTAATGGAGGGATAAACAGCAATAGATGAACACACAGTCAAGACACTTGTTAGTGTGGAGTCCTTAGTGTAGAGTCCTTTCATACTATCTCACCATGCCTTCTAAAATGGCCAAGTTCTATACACTGAAGTTAATAAATATTTTCCTTCTGTCAGAGGTCTGTACCAGAAAATTATGAAGCAGCGGATTTTTCTTTTCTTTTTTTTTAAAGACAAGGTGAGATAAATTTCCCTAGACTAAAACTTCTTTTTGAACTGTGTAACAGCTCAAACACACATCTGATTTAAAAAGTGTATTCTTTCTCTTTGCATGCAAGGAAAAAAGAAACAACAGAACAATTGATCTTTTAAAAGGAGAATTGAGGAGAGAAAATGAAGTGGAAGTGATTTTATTCATTAAATAGCCTGCCTCGACTTGCTATATGCCTTTCAAATCTACTTTACTCATCTGAACCTGTACTTGTTGAAGCTAGTGACTGTAATGATGGTGACTTCATCGTTTTGTTTATACTGAAACCTCTTTTGAGCACAATCACAAAAGAGATAGTTTTAGGAGATTGATTATTCCTCAACTGTGGAATTTGGTAATTTTGGTATACCTCAAACATGCTGCACTTGTCCTCAAGTCTGCTTTTCTTAGCTTTAGATTATGAACTCATCAGGCCTTTGATTATTTCTTCATAAGCATTTATAAACCACATAATACACTAAATCTCCTGGAAAGAAACACAAATAACTTTGATCCTTGACCATATGAATTTACAATAAATATTTAGTCACAATTTTGCATTTTATATTACACCCACAAACTGTGCAGAGATGAGCACTCAACATTTGTAAATCTTAATTAAGGATCTGCTAGAATATGCAGGTTGTTCTTAGTTTTGATTTGACCCTGTTGTTCATGTGCCTTATAAGATGGTTTTCATTTACCCAATTGCTTCAGGTTTTTTGAGTTTTATTATTTTTTTTACAAGATCACTCATACTGCCTTCATCACAGAAAAATGACAGCATTTAATGAACAGCTTCTAGGTGTTTTATTTTAATTGTGCGGACTAAGAATGTATTTATTTATTATTTACTCCACTGGAGTGATGCTATTGTTTCTCTTTTTTGCTTTTTACTAACATTCAAGTTTATATATCTGTTTCTTTCATAAGCACTGACTTTCATGGTAGCTTTCACAAGTATGGGAAGGGGGATTTATCTTTTTTTGCAGATAGCTAGCCAAACAATGTCAAGTTTCAACTGATCCTCAGTATTCAATTTTAGATACCTGAACTGGTAATTTTTTTATGTGCTAAGTATTGTATGACACTTGTCCTCAAAATGCAATATCATCTTGATTTCTTTGCAAATGTCCTTGGTTTTTTTTTCAGTCTAAACCTGGCAAACAGATACTCAGAGTATAGAGAATGCACCATTTAGTTGAGCACATAGGAAAAGGTTTAATTTTTAAAATGTGATATAGAAATTACATTGGCAGCGGTCCTGAGACCCTTCGGTTTTCTCCTGTACTCCTCCTAGCAGAGAATCTTCCTTTCCTAGACCCTTTTCTTTAAGAGCATTAGGTCAGAGTGCCTCTTTCTCCTTTTGCAGCTCTAGTTTGTGTTTGTTTCCTCACCCCTTCTTTCTCTCACACCCCACTTAACATCTGATGCTTACCTTTCTGATCCCTGAGAAATCAGTTTTACTTTCTCCCCTGGTTTACTTTACTCCTTCTTTTACTTTACACTTCTTTGCTTGGAGCCAGCCTTCTCAACGTATCCAGGTGTTTCTCTTGCCTGTCTCCTTCTGTACATGTGATTATTTGCACTAGTATTTGTGTCTTTTTGCCCTTACTCCTTTTGTTTAACTTTTGTTCCTCCTATTTGAATGTTCTTTGTCCTGGTGTAGCTATAGGAACTGGTTTTTTTCATACTGCTTCCCTCTCCCCCTCACACTGTTTCTTTAATATTGTTTGCTTCTGCCAGCATCAGATGCTCTAATGAGAAAGAGGGGGCAGGTTCCTTATCTTCTTCTCCCCTCAGCTCCTTCTTTTATTTTTGTATTGCTAGCTCCTCAGTATGAAACTCTGTCCTAGCCATGGAAATTGTCTGCTTTGTCTTGAAAGAAAAGGTTACAAGGACCATGGAATACTGACTCCTGGCATTTTCCTCCTTTCTCATTCTTAGGGGTGCTACCGCTGCTAAAATGACCTGTTGTGATTACCTGTACCAGGTACTCAGCTCCATTAAAGTTGGAAATGTTTTTGTTAGTAATATTGTGTCAGCCTGTAAGAACAGCCAGTATTAATAGATAAATCCTTGAGAAAGAATGTACTTTGGTATAAGTAATGGCTGTTCCAGTTACCCCCTCAAACATCATCTTTCCATCCTGTTTGTGAAGTCTGTGGTAACTCCTGACAGAGGTCCTACTTGCCAGAGCAGCTGATGACTGGAGTGGATCTGATGCTGGTGTCAGGCTGGGTGGAAGGTGCTTTTATCAGCCTCTAACTTCCTTTCTTTGAGTCCTTTGGCAGTTGGCAAGAAATTAAACAGCAGGAGAATAAAATGCAAAGCAGACTCTTATGGCACTGCCCTAGGAGACAGGAGACAGGCAATTTCCTAATCAGAGGTTTGGCTTATCCAGCAAATCCTGCCGCTTCCATCTATGTCCAATAATGTGTTTGGGGAGGGGGTGGGTAAGGAAATGGAGGAAGAGGAGTGGAGGAAAACCACCATCAGGCCACTCTTAGTGGATCAGGTACAGTATCTTATTAAAGATACTGATGGACCAACTCTTCAGTGCCACACAAGCCCTACCCATCTCCTTTCATATGTCCCTGGTGTGTCAGGGACAGTTGCACTCATATTCGTATACACAAAGCTGGTCTGCTTCTATTTTGATAGTGACTTCTGGGAGGTTTGGTAAGTTTTCATTGTTTTGGAGGTCTGGTCAGCTTGTTGTAAACAGTGGCATCAGTTTCTTTTCACTCAGGCAGCGTGGCATGGGGAAGCTAGGTTGGCCTTTTCTGCTATAGTTATACATATGGTGACCAGATGGAATGCAATGAGCAAACAAGTTTTCCAGCTCAGCAAATGACTGTGTGTTCACCTGGAGATGTTGTTCTCCACAGAGTGCCAAAGGAAGTAAGGTGGATGAATGCTGGGCCCTGCTGCCCTACTGAACCTTGATTGGTCCATTGGGCATTCTCTGATGGCAATGAAAAAAGTGCTGGAGCACCTTGTCAGAGATCCCTTCTCAGAGATCAAGGGGAAAGGAACATCCTTTTATGCCAAACCTAACTGGCATTCATGTCAGTAGGCTCCTTTTTGAAGGACCAAACATTTTTCTCATTCTAACCCTTCATCTGCTGTCCCCTGAGAAACCTCTCTAAATACTTTAGTTCACTGCACATTATGGGAAGTTCTGTTTTAGCTATTACTGTTCTCTGGGCTGAATCCCCAGAGAATGGAGAAGTTCAGTGCTTGTGAAGATGGGTTGTGTTCATCGCAGTATCAATGGAGGACCATTGCAATCTGCCTCCCAAGACATATTTAGCATCAATTACATGGGACATGAAGGTGCAATCCATCCCTTTTTATAGCCATGCTGTTTTGTACAATACCATTTTCAATTGTTTAGCTGGGCTGAAACTCTGCCAGTACTGTTCCTGGGAAAGGAAAGGACAGAAGAGGTCACAGTTATACTGCAGGTGTATCAAGGCCCTTAATATCAAGGTTATTATTTTTGTGATGGTTGTGCCAGTGCTTTATTATCCATTAAAACTCTGGGTCATAATCTTTGATTGAAGAATGTGTTAAGACTGCTCCCTATTCAATCAGTTCTGCACAGCTTGTCTTACTTACTTCATCTCCTCAGTACAACTAGGCAGGTGTAGTTTACACTAATGATGCATTTCTCAAAGTGCAGGTTTTAGTGACCTGGTGTAGGTGCATGCCAAATCTTTAATTTAAAACCTCCCTCCAGGTTGTATGGGTCAGGAGCTCAGACTGCAAGGATTGCAAGGATTGCATCTGTGCCCAGTGCCATCCAATGGTGTGTGCACCTGCTCTTCCCTTCAGGGCATTTGCTTCTGTTCAGAGAAATGGTGAACTAATTTTGTTTGCAGACTGATCTGGCTCTGCCAGCACCTTTCCTGAAAAGCATACAGAGGGTTACTGGTCACCAATCGGCTCTTCCTGCCCAGGCTCAGGCAAACGTCAGGAGCCTTTCCTTCTCTTGTGTCAGCCTCCAGAGCAAGCCGGTGTCTGAGGCTGTGCTAAGCCTCCTGCTGGTAGGCAGTGCCAGAGGCCTGCTTTGCCTCCACAGCCAGGTTTATATTTTTGTCCACAGGCCCTGCAGAGCCTCCTTTTATAGTGTTCTTAGTTCAGCACGGTATTTGTTGATGCACGCATTCCTTTCATTTGCTGCTTCCAAAACGGCTGATAAGACCAGAAGCTCTTCTGCCTCCATTTGAGAGGGTTTGTTTGAGACCCAGTCCAGCTGAGATCCCCTCGCCTTGCATTGTCTCGACCGTGCTGTATCTGCCTCAGCCTGCCTGCCTTCACTTTCACACTGCACCTCCTGTGAGCCCTGCCTGATCCCAAAAACTCTGTGCCTCTCATCGAGTAACTCTAGAATTTTTGCTTCTTTCAGAAGTCAAGCTGGGACTGGCCCTGTTGCAGTGGAGTCACTGCTGTTTTCTTCCTGACGCTTCCCAGCCATTCAGAGTTCCGACACTGCATGTAACAAATGCTAAGCCCAGAGCATCCCAAAAGTGATCCAGGGAACTGGCTGCATTGCACATGATGTGGAGCTTTGTGGCCTCTCTGCCTCCCTGTGGTAATGTCAGAGCTTCAGTGACAGCTCAGCCCAGAAGCTGTGGGCAAATACAGACTCTGCAGAGTGTCAGGGTGGGAAAAGGAGCCACAGTATGCAATCCCCCTAAAGTGTAGTGGGAGTAAGTGTAAGGAGGAGCTCCAGGGCAATGTGAGTATGTAGTCAAGAACAGGAAGCACGGAGGGATGGTTCACCTGCTGTATGTGGATCTTCAGCCCCATCAGCACAAGGTGTTTCACAACTGAATGAGCCTAAGGAGGGTGTAATTTTCACAGAGGCAGACAAGGCAAAGTTACCTTTACTAGACAAGTGTTAACAGCTGTTTCTAAAAACTTTCACTGGAGCAAAGCTTTACAGGGGAAGCCAGAAGTACAACTTTGATACTGCTCTCTCCCAGCCCCCCAGCCTTTTGAATAAAGGATTGTTGGACTACTTATGCAAGGGCAAATAACGTTATTTTTGGAAATGACTGAATTATTTTCATTACTTTTTTTTCCAAAAGAAAAAAAAATCAGCCCGAGGCAGACACCTGGCATGGAAAATTTCAGCTTGCGTGGTAAAAGGCTGGCTGGCAGAAGTTACCGGGAAGTGCGAAGAGTGTCAAAAAAAAAAAAAAAGGAAAGAAAGGCAAGCATTAAGGAGGCGTACACCGGCAGCGCTGGGAGCTCGCTGCCCCCCCGGCTCCCGGACCCGCCGGGATGCGATCCCTAGTGTCCGGCGCTGCTCCCGGCCCGGGCGGCAGCGCGGGAGCCGGGCCCGCCACGCGGCTCCGCGTGGGACCGAGCGCGCCGCCCCCGCGCCCCGCGCTGCTCCAGCCCCGGCGGGCGGCGGGGGCGGGGCCGCGGCCGCGTTGCGCTGCTGCCATTGGCCCGGCGGGCGGCGCGGGGCGGGGGCAGCGGGCGCGCCGCCGAGGCGGTCCGGGCTCAGCCCCCGGTGCGGCGGAGCAGTCGCGGCCGCCCCGTCCTGAGGGCACCGGCGCCGCCCGCCTCCGCCAGGCAGCGCAGCCCCCGCGTCCGGTTCCAGCTCGCCGTTCGCCTGCCGCTCCGCGCCCTTTTCTCTCGCTCTGTCTCCCGGGCGATCTCGGCGGGGCCGCGATGGAAGAGGAGCGGGCGGGCGAGCAGATGAGACCGTTGCTCACCACGGTAACGGGGGGTGCGGTGCGGCGGGGGGGCGCACAAAGGGGCCGCCACGGGGCAGCGCTGCCCCGCGTCCCGCCCGGGGGTCGTGCCGCTGCCCTCCTGCCGGGGCACGGGGGACGCGGCGGGGCTGCCCCCCGGCCGTGGCCGCCCAGCCCTCGGCGGCGGGACCCTCGGCCGCGGCTCCCGGCCCCTCTCGCCCGTTGTCCCCGCGTGCCGGCCGCGTGCGCGCGGCCGTGTCCCCCCCCCCCCCCGCCCCTCGGCTTCCCCGGGGGGCGGCGGCGGGGCCGGAGCCTTTTGTTCGGCCGCGGGCTCCGTGTGCTCGGCGGCCGCGGCTGCCCCGTCCACCCCCCCGTTCCTTTGTGAGAGCCCCGCAGGGCTTGTGCCGGCGGCGGTGGGCGGCGCGGCCGCCCCTGGCCTCGCCTTTCTGCCTGCCCCGCCGGCTGACGAGTTCCTGGGCGAGGGAGAAGTGCGCACACATGGCAAGCGGCGAGCTTCCCCTTGTCCTCGTGTCGCACGGCGGCGGGGTCGGCTCGGGTGCTGGGCACGCTTCCCCCGCGGGTTTCTGCTCCTGGGGAGTGCAAGTGTTGGTGAGGGGGAGATGGGCAGAACTACGGAGCTTGGGCTCGTTTCCTTGTCGGGCCGGGTGGCTCAGTGAAGCAGGCATGTGTTGCCTTCCTGTGCTGCTGAAAAATACATGTGGTTCCACGCTTGTAATTTCCCCTCCCTTCAGATGACTCAAGGTCTGGATTTTGTTAATGAGCCTGTGAGCTCTTACTCTGATGTTCTCCTTCAGGGCCTTTTCCAAAAAGGTGTCGCGCAGGGATTTGTCTTCAGTGCCTGAAGAGGAGGGATGTGTAGTTTGAAACACAAAGAATGCTGTGATGGACAGAGAAATAACACTGAAAACACATGAGTTTTCATCATCTTTCCGTTACTCTTCAAGGAGAGACTTGAGTCACATTTGATAAAATTGGCAGTCTAATGAAGTGCTCGCTTCCTGTGACATCAGTATGTTCAGTGTGTTTTTCCTTTGTTATAACGGGAGCGTTGATAACTTAGTGGTTCAAAGGGCCATGAATTTTGCAAATGTTACAATCTTTGTATGTTGCCTTTGTATGTTAACGCTTGTGCTCACTTTGAAAGATTTTGCAGATGTGCTCTAGACCATTTCTCTGTCTTGTCACTGCTGCGAAAAAGATACATTCCCAATTCATGTTAACTTCTTCACGGTAGATTCTGTGTAAGAGCAGACTGCTTAATAGGTTTAATTCTTGTTAAAACTACCTTGCTCCTCTGTATGAGGTATCTGTTCTTAGCTGGCAGGAGAATATTCCCTCTGTATAGGAGAATACTTCCTATATATAACAAAAAGATGCTAAACTGTGTGCAGGGAGTTGAAAAACTTTGAGGTTCAAGTGTGGGGTTGCAGTGGAAGATGGTAATGGTTACCATCAGGTGACTCCAAATGAAAAGACAAGACTATTGCAGATGTCATGAAAGTCAGTGTGCTCTGGTCATGTTTGTCAGATCTGGCAGCAGTCATTTAGGTTCTGTTGTAGCAGAAATGAAATTTTTTAGGATGAACTCCTCCTATATTGTTGCATGGTCATTTTTGATGCAGCTGTAATGAACAGAGATACTCAGTGGAGTGGTCCACATTGGTTTCCTTGGAACAGCAATACCTGACCTTGGTGCCCGAGTGTATCTGGGAGGTAATTCCAGCTGAGATGAAACAGTTAGAAAAGTGAGAGGGCAGGTTAGAAAAGTGAGAGGGCAGAAGACTTGGTAGGAACTGGAAAAAAAGAATTTCTGGAGAAAACACATGAATTAAATGGCTTACAGAAGGAGAGGACATGCTGATCTTTGGGCAATTGCATAGTATAGCAGTACTGGATTTGTTGTGGGTTTCATATGCAAGAGGTGTAATTTTATATACAAGAGAGCTACTTAATCCAAAAGATGAGTGTTTTTGACAATAGAGTTTGACGTAATTTTTCTAATCCTGTGTTTCTTGACAGAACAGGCTACCTTCCTGCTAGCAAAGCTTGCTGAAACTGCTTACATGTGCATAACTTTTTGAGAAATAAGCCTCTCAGTAAGATGGAAAGACTTAGTAAAAAAGTGTAGATCAAATCTGATAGCTTCATTGCTGTGGCTTAAAAATAAAGAAGTGTAATCAAACAGAGGAGTTCCTAAAAATTCCTTTTCTTCCTTCCTCCTGTGTTGTTTCTGTGTTCATAGAATATTAGATACGTAATGAGTTAAGATTGGTGGCTCTCTTATGGAGGAGCACTTCTATCAGTCACATGCTGCCCCCCCATTTAGTTAATCAAAAATACAAAAAAATCCTTTAACCTTGCTTGTTTTATACTTTAGGTCCAGTCGTACAGAAGAGAATGAATTACTGTTTGGAACTTTGGTGTTTTGAAGAACCTGATTGGTGGCAATTGAAAGTTGGAAGGGCGAGGTGAAACAAATGCCTGATAGTTATTACAACCAGAGAGCAACTGATGAACAGAGCATCTGGGATGACTAGAAAATACAATAGGAAAAAGATACATAACTGCATAAATCCACAGTTCTTTCATACCTTACATGCTCTTAGATGTTCTGCCCCCCCATGTTAGGAAAGATGCATTATTATTGGAAAATGTTCATGGAATAACAAGAGGATATGAATTTAGTTCAAAGATGATAAAGGATTCAACAGCCTAGGACTTGTCAGCCTAGTAGAGATGATGCAACAGTGATATGGTGAGGCTCTATAAAACTCCTGTGGAGAAAGTAGGTGAGCATGGAAGAGGAGGCACACAGTCAAATCAGACTTAGGTGCTCAGTTCCAAACAAACCAAAGAAACTCGGTGTAGGGATTCACAGGTATATTTGCTATACAATGTACACAGTGTGAACTTTGGGGGAGTTTGGACAAACATTGGAAGACAGATACATTGAGGTTAGTAAATGGATGAGGAACAGCCCCAGGAAATCTGATTTGAAAACAACTGGAGGTTGTGAGTATAAGGAGGAGGAGTTGTGTGCTTGTCTTGTTTTTCCTCTTCCCTCAACAGCTACTTATGGTAATTCTTGTTGGGTTTTTCAAAATAGGGGTGGGATGTGGTAGTTTGTTTTCTATACAGTGGTGAGTTTGACAGTTACAGTTATGGTATTAAAAATACTTGATACTGCATATGAGTGATCTTAGTTCTATCTTCTGGCTTTTGTCATTATGGTGTTCATTACTGTAATGTTTGGTGGGCTTTTTTGCAACAACTCTAAGTAGCATTTAAAGGAATGTGTAGTGCAGTTCTGTCTCTAGATGTTTTGCAGGTAATATTTTCAAAATACTTTGTTTTCTTAAATAGATGGAAACTTTCTGTTAGTATTTGATACTGCTTCATGTATGAGATTGTAGACCATGCAGTGTAGTTAAGTAATGGGTTTGTTTGTGTCTTCTTTCAATGAAACACATCTGGTTTTATCATTAATTCTACAGTAGATGATGATAGAACTGAAAGTGGCTCTGTTGGAGAAGGGCATGTTTCCAGGGATCTCCTTCTGGCTTTCCTAATCAAACCAGAAAAGTACTGTGGTCTGCCTTATCTCACTGAAGAGGGCATTAGTGTCACAGTGCTTTTTCTGAAGTGGCTGTGTGGTTGGCTACAGCTTTTTAAAATTCTTTTAACAGATGTGCTTGCACGTTATCAGGTGGCTTGCAGTCACTGTCCTCTGCTGTCATCTTATTCAACATGGGGCTTCTGTCATGTGAAGTCAACAGGTCTCTGCATACAATTTTTTTTTCCTACTAACACAGTGAGCTCAGACTGGTGTTTTGCCTTTATGGCTGGGCAAGGGTAACCGAGGGTATGTTTGTACTGCATAATTGAGGACTGTGCAGGAAACTCTCCTCCCCCACAAGTTTGTGGCATCTGGCTGAACAAATGCTCTGCACAAGTTCAAGCACTACAGTTAGAGCTGTGTGGCAGAGCCCTAGCTAAATGGCCCTGATCAGAGAGAATTGTAGTGGCTTGCCAGCCTTGCAGACTTGAAGCCATGACTTTGGAGAGACAAGCTGCTTTTCTCTGGTGTGCTGTTTGGGTACGGTGCGTACCTCGAACAGCTTGGACTGTGCTGTGGGCCTCTGTAAGCTTTTAAGTGCATGTCTGGCAGGCTTTCTGAGTTCTTGAAAAGTTACCATGGCTGTCAAAAACTTGTTGTGTTATTTGAGAACTTTCATTATGCTTCATTGTAGTAGTTCTATTTTCTGTCCAGAATAAGCTGGGAGTGTACCAAGTTGAGTAGTTGTTAGTTTATATCCATGTCATTTATCTGCCTCTGCAGGTGACTTTTGACATGTCACCAAATTTGTTGTGGGCCTTTGAATATTGATTCCCATTACACAAGGGTATCTGTTGCACAGGTCCTTTTGTGGCCCTGAAGCAGTAGTAATACTTAGTAAAGAGAACTGCCCTATAACTAGTGTTAGATAAAAAAATAGAGTGTAAGTATACTTTGAGTGTACTCAAACTTAGCTACAGCAGGTCTGTCATGAATGTTTTTGGTATAGCACATCCTGGAATAATAAAGTTTAAGGATACATCAGATTTTTTTTGCTAAAATGAAGATAGATGTCCAGGTAATGTTTTGAAATAGTGCAATGAATAGTGAAATTCAACTGAGTGTTTTGTAAGTAAGGACATAGAGATGAGCACCAACTATTACTGAGCTGTGTAGATCAGAAAATGTCTGAATGGTTAAATGAGAATTTTGATTATTTTACAGATGATCTTGCAATATTCCTAAATATTTGCATTTCTAAATTTACATTTGCAAAATTATCCATAGATGAAAGTATTACATTATTTTTAAAAAAGACCGACATGTATTTGAAATGGCTCAAATCTACCTTGCTGGCATATCTCAGCAGTTGTTAGAAGGGATTATCTGTCTAAGAGTCTTGTGTTTGTGTATGGCACCCTCAGAGTTCCTAGTTTCCCTGGGAATTACATTCTCTAACTAGAGTGTCATAACTTATAAAATGCACATTTTAACCAGTAGATGGAGCCATTTTAGTTATGTATCAGCCTGTCTATTTACCTAAGTTTGGAAAACTTTGTTTCATAAAGTGCTTTCAGTCATTTTTGTCCTTAGAAGATGGCTTACAATTTTTTATTCGTTTCTTTACCTACGGAGAAGACTGTATTATTCTTCAAGTAACAGTGCCAGGACTGTACAGCAGGAAGGCTATTACGTTTTCATAAATGTGGAGAAAAAAGTGAATGCTAGTTCTTAGTGGGAATTACAGTTGTCCAGTGTCACATGAGTAGAACTTTGTAGCTTTGTACACCTTGTGTTGCCTGAAGTAGCTTTTTGGAATATTGATCCACAGTGGTGTTAGATATCTGACAGTCTGGGTGTTCTTGTGACTTCTGCCCAGGAAAGGCTGCTAGCTCAAGGTTTTTTTAGCTTTTTGAGCTTTTGTTTTTCCTTCTGCAGTACCTTAAACTAAAATGACTCAAACCCATGTAATGAAATGTTTGTCCTGTTTGGATATACTGGCGTCAGTTGTCTTGTTTCAGCAATGCTGGAGTGCTTCCTAAACTTGAAATACCCCTGGCTTATTAATTCTAGCAAGTCCCATTTTAGCAGAAGCATTCCCAGTGCTGTACTCATTGTATTTCATCTTCCTTCAGAAGATATAAGATTCTCTTTTCTAAAAGTTTTTTCTGAGTGTGATTCTGCCCCTGCATTACATCCTTAGTAATGTCCCACCTAGACCTTCCCTTTCTCCCTCTCTTCTGTCTTCTGCTTTGAAGATGAGTTTAGATTAACACTTTGCCAACTTGGAGAGTAGAACCTTATTCAAGTCTTCATTTGAACTCTCACTGTATGATACCTTGTGAACTATAGGTGAGTCATCTTCTTTCCCAGAATCCTACTGTGAGAGATTTTGAGATTTCTTGTGGCTCAGGGTTTTTGTAGTTGTTGTTTGGATTTTTTCTTATCCAAACTCATTGGAATTGTAAATTTTCAACAATTTTTACAGAATGAGTACTGATGTTTTTCATATGCTGTAAGGCATCTAGACTTACGTTCTTTGCAGTAGTGCTAAGATAGTATCCTGAAATATCAGAATATTTTTAAACTTGAAAACAGACTTGAAGGTTTTTTTAAACTTAAATAGATGCTTCCAGATTGGGCACCTGTTGTCACACTGTTGCCCCTGTTTAACAGAATGTCTGGAGTCTGCCTCCAAACAAACTGGAGCTTCCTGTGAATGAGGCATGTGGGTGGAAACTGTGGAGAGGAAGTGGGAATTACAGAGAAGCATCCCCTGTGTGTTGGAATTTTGCTGTTTGACGTACTCTGCCCTCTGCTACTGTTGCTTTTACAGTGCAGCTATAGTTCTGAGGATCTGGTAGCTGAGATCTGCTTGCAGGTGAGGTGAAGTGAGGACTTGTATGAAAACCTGTCTGTTCTTTTCAGTTACTGTGTTTTTACTATGGGGGCATGTATTTAGAGTGTGTATGTAGAAATGCTGTCTTAAAAAACTGTGCTTTCCTAAAATGTAAAGTGAAGATTTCTTTTTTCCCTTACTCATTTTTGGACTAGGCTGATTCTTTTTCATTTTCCATGACTAATGTCTACTAAATATATGCTGGCTGTGTCTTGACTGGGATCTATTTTGGGATGAAGAAAAAGGCAGCCAAGTTATTGTGAATACCTGGGTTATGGCAGGGGTAGTGATGCCAGTAATTCCTTACTAGAAGAAGTTAAGAATTTGCTTCCACAAAAAATGCTGCTGCTGAACATCCTGAACACACTGATGGTTTCACTGGCATATTATAATCAGAAGACTAGAGAATCTCTAATAAGCCTGCTTTGCATGTATGTCTTTGTTACCAAAGAACAGAAACAGGTTAAAGCAAATCTGTTCACAGAGCTGTTGTAATAGAACCTTTTTTGGTGTCCATTTCTCAACTGTGACTGCTTCTCAGTGCAAAAATTGTGTTGCTGTGTCAAGAGATTCAGGCTGCTGTTTCCTGGATCTCAGAAATCATGCTGAGTGGAAGCATGTGTGATTTCTTTCTTTTCTTTTAGATAGGGTTATGAGTAAGCTAATATAGCTTACTGTAAATCACATTTATTGCTAACTGATGAGATTTCCAGTTTGCATTTAGAAGCCCTAATTCTTTGGATTTTCTCCTTTTAAGCTAGCAGATGCTGGTGTGAATAACACCTTGTTGTACAAAGATTTATTTTCTGTTTCTGCTGTCTAACTTCACTTTTGGATGAAAAAATTAGAAGTGTGTTTTCTCCTTTTCATAGTGCCTTTTGTCTCCATTATTATTTTCAACCACTGCAGAGCTCTAGTTTATCTAACTCCACCCCTGCACAATTAGATAATGTCTGTATATTCCTCCCACTCCTGCTTCCACCTTTCATGTATTCTGTTTTGCATTTGAGCTCAGCCACAGGTTCCCTTTTCTTTCACAGTGGTCCATTGGCAGGCCTGCTTGAACTCCTGCATGTTGTTCTTTGAGGATGTTGTCCTTAAAGGTCAGCCAGTACTCACAGGCTTTGCCTTCATCCTCCTCCATTGTGGTCTGGTCTCCTGGGAGATTCTGCATGCAGAGCCCTGGACCAGGTGAAAGTGAAGAGCCATGAAGTAACTCTGAGCTGCCATGTTGTAACTGTGTGCTGGGTTGTGCACTGTATGCTGTAGTATTTGTCTGTTCTCCCTCTCTCAGGACTTCAAACTCCATGATTTCATGATTGCTGCAGCCAAGGCTGCTCTTGGCTTTCACATCTCCATCTGCTTCTTCCTTGTTTGTGAGCCACATGTCCAGCAGAGCATATTCAGTAGTTGGGTCATCAATGACTTGTGCCACGAAGTAATTTTCAACAAATTGAAGAAAATTCCTGGAGTGCTTGTGTTTGCCTATACTCTACCAGCAGATACTAGTTGTTTTAGGCCCTGGAATGTCTGCAGTCTTGAAGTTTCCTTAAGCTTTCAAATGAAAGCTTTTGCTACAGCCCCTTCTTGCCCATGTTGGACTGTTCTCTGATCCTTACCTATGGGGTCTTTGATGCCTTGTCACTCATTCCAAGCAAAGCAGGAATCCCTTTGCATAGATTGAAACCCATGTTCCTTACCTTCCAGGCTGTTTTTCCTAAATCATCTCTGACCTTCTGTTGTAGTACCTCAACCGTGTGAGCTGTCTCACCATCACTCTAATTTCCATGAGGTTGTAGCTCTGCAATGGTGCATGGACTGAATCCTATTACTTCCCATGGTAAGTAGAAGCACTTGAGATGGGCTCACAGACAGGCCACTTTCATGAGAGAAGTGTGTGAGCCTCCAGACTTGTGTTCCCACATCTTGACTTCTCAGAGTGACAGCCTTTCTCCACCATGCCTAGTTTAAAGCTATACTCACAGACTTATTGTGCCTGGTGACAAATACACTCCTGCCACACTTTGTCAGATGGATCCTTCTTCCTGGAAGATGTTTCTGTGGTCATAGCGTAAAAGCTCTGCTGCAGCCATGCACTGACCCTCTGGAAGCATCTAATCTGCTCTAAGCCTTTTGCTTCTCAGTGGAGAGACTGAGAAACACTGCATGGGCTTCCTTGCCCACAGTGCTCAGGAGTCACTCTTGATTTGCTCTGTAGTTGCATTTTGGAGGTGTCACTGGTGTCCATATGGATAAGCAGGAAAGTCCAGTAGTTTGAGGATTGGATGAACCTGATTTATTCATTGTTTGGCAAGCAGCAGACCTCCCAGGACCTCCTGCTTATCTTATCTTCCCTGTTGTGCCATATGTTGATCTCCTGCAGCTCTTTCACCTGGCCTGCTCAGCAGCTCAAAGGTAGCACAGCTCCCATAGGGTGAGGGAGGCCACTGTGATTCACTGCAGTGAGCCAGGGAGGAGCAGCACAGGCTTCCTGCAGGCCAGCATCTGGACGGTGACATCCTCCCTGTGCAGTTCTTGGAACTGGGATCTCTGATGTACCTGTTCGTTTGGCTGGTGTGAAACTTCACCTTGTAACATTGCACAAACTTGGAAGGTATTTTGGGCCTTTTGTAAGTTTGGCTGTGAGCTGCTGTGCATCTATTGCCTGAGCCCTGGTAGATTGATGTGCTGCACCCAGGTTTAGGTTTATATTGTGAAAGTATTGCACTACCATCCAGTTCTGTTCACAATATAGATTTAAAATACATATGTTGATGTGAATGCTTTGGTCTACCTGCAGCTGGTTTTTGATGGGCATGTCACGTCAATATTACTTTAACAACTTCCGTGCTGTAAACTTGTAATGACTGCTATTTCTCCAAGGCAAATATTCAGTAACAGTAATCATTAAAGTTTTTAGTTGGCTGGTGCTGTTGCATTGGCTGATGTTGCATAACTTCTTGGCTTCTCAGCTTGGAGGGACCAAACACAACAGATTTTCATATTCATGTTTTGCCAGATCATGTGTCTGTAATAATAGGTATCTCTTTCCCTTACCTGGAAATATTTAACAACATTTAATAAATACCTCATTATGTAGAGCAGAGACAGTTCTACCATACTGGAGATGCTTCAGTTTTTTGAAAAACTTAATTTTTTTTTCTTTTTGTTTGTCATATCTGTAAACTTAGTTTGTTATAGGTGGAAACACTGTGGCTTCAGTCTATGTTCTAGGAATTTCTTAATCTTTGTCTCTTTTATAGAGGGATTTTAACTGAGTAATGCTACTGGTGCTAATGAGGGTGAGTACAAAACTAGTTGCTCACCAGAATGTTTTAAAGAAGGTATGCTGTGGGTTCTCTGACTAAATTGTGAAGTCAAAGGACTGATTGCAAACTCTTTAATACTCTAAGCAACAAGGTAGGATTCTTCAGACTACTACCAGATTAATTGCTTCTTTGTTTCTATTAAAGAAAAAAAAAAAGGAAGCTGTTGGAAAGATTGTATTTAACCTTACTGCTTGTTTTAGGCTACTGATTTTTGGAATTTTTTTTCCTTTGGCTTGTAAAGCACTATTGTGAAGTTATACTATTATGTAGGCACATGCATTTCTTTAACATGTCGAACATATTTCCAAACAGACTTTGTGTACAAAAAAGGAAATGAGAACTTCTTACTGAATAGCCACAGTTGGTGTTCCTGTTAGTGGTACATTCTTCTCTTTTTTTTGTCAAATGGCTACACCCTACCAGCCATGAATTTTAAAACTGTTTATATAAAAACAAACAGATAGCATCTGATGATTGTTATGACTCATTTAAGGAAGTGATAAAACCCAAGAGTAGCAGGGATCCTTTCCTTTCTCAGCTTGGTTTTTTTTTTTTTTTATTAACTTTGCTGTGCTTGTGTGCAATTGAGACATATCAAAAAAGAAATTAATAAAGCAGATACTTACAATTAATATTTGAATTTGAATTGCAGATACATAGTGATTCATACTTATGAATTAAGTTTACAAAACCAGCTTGAATTTTAGATTGCAATTACAAGCAATTTGATTAAAACTATTGTAACTGTATTGTACAAGCTGTTGTAATTAAAGCTTTTGTTGAAATTCTTGAGTTTTTCAAACTGGTGATATATGTCAGAAAAAAACCAACCTTTTCTTTTGCTTGTTGGCATCAGTGTTACCATCCATTACCTGCCTTAACTGCTCTTGTTATATGAAATGCTTGCAATTGCTGTACATGTTTTTAGAAACATAACCAGAGGGCTTTTTTCAGCATAATGTGCAGTATATTTTGCTAGACCGACTTTGATGGTTTTTGCTGAAATATGTAAATGTACATGGTTCTGTGTGTTGTAAGAATAAACATTTTTGGGGCTTGTTTTTATACACAGATGCTTTAGGTAGAGCTTCAGCTGGAGAAGATCAGTTTATTGAGAAGTTGAGAGTATTTTTCCTGAAAGTTAATTGAATGAAGATTCATGTTTAGGCTAAGTAAAATTATAGATTTGAGACTTTAGAGCAGGACACAGAAAAAAAGGTTAAAAAATCTTATCACCAGGATAGAGAAAAAAATAAATAGGGGTAGGATGCTAACTTTTTTAATGAAACAGCTGTCCACCAAATTATTTTGACATGATAGGAAACCTTATTTCTCAAACGATGTTTTGTTTGATGTGATTAAATGTAGTGAAGTTAGTCCACTTAGGGACACAAATAAATTCCAGTTCTCTATAACTCTTGCATAGTGCAGATGGGCTTGGTAGGTAGCCTGTTGGCTTATAGTTGAGGAAGAAGATGGCCATATTCTGTTGAGTGAAGCCAAATAATGTTAGTGCAAGCCTTTAATTCTTGAGCATGAGTAAGTTGCCTTTGCTATAAAGATATAAATGAAGGGCAAAATATAAATAGGGATCTGAAGAAATTTGATACACTCAAGGTCAAAGAATATACCTACTACTTGTATTGTGTGCTTTGCATTGACAGAAGGTTTTGAAAAGCCAGGCAGACAAGAAAGTTCAGTGTGCTTCTCTCATTGGTCATGGGGACAACTTACTGTAATCCATTTGGTATATGTGATTTTAGCTAGTCCTAATACAGAAATAACTTGAAATACACTGCTTTGTTAAATAAGATAATGCATTTCTCCCTGTCACATTCATTGAGTTGGTGTGTGACTGGGTATTTACTGTATTTGCATTTATGGTAGCCCAGGCTGATGATTATAAACTTCTGGATCCTAGAGGCAATGTAAAGGTGAGCATTTGCATGTGAAAACAGCAGTCCTCAAACCAGGTCTACTTCCTAGTCTACATATGTCAACTCTATAGCTGTGTTTCTCTGGGGAAGGGTGGAAGAGTAGGTCTCACCTTGAAACTATGTTGGGGGTTGATGTATTAACAAATAATTAACTTCGGCTTTCTGAAGAAAGGCATATTTTGTCTTTGGCGGTTCTTGGAAGAAATGTGTAATGCTTGATGACCATTGCTTAGGTAGTAACTTTTCAAACAGCTCAAGTTGTAGTTTTGTTGCCCTGAGAGGTTGCTGCAGAATACTCTTGACTTGAAATTGCCACTGGTGCATGTTCTTAGTAATGTCACAAGTGTCCCTTTCCAGGTGCTGGGGGAGGTTGTAGACTGATGACAAGTTTGGTGGCACTGAGAGCACCGGGGGGCCCAGGAAGATGTGTATCTGTTTTCAGAAATGGCTTCTAGAGAATGGTGGCAGTATTTTCAAACAAAGGTTTGTTTTAGAGGCTGCAGAGGTGGCAAGGGCTGGGGATAGGCATGGGCAGTGGCAGTACAGGTGTCAGGTGCTGTGGAAGCTGTTAAGAGCCCAAGGGGGCTGTGGCTGGAGTGCTGAGTACTTCTGCAAGTGACAGAAGGGGAATTGTATTTGTATGCATGCTTGTTTCTGGAATAAAGTACAAGTGTGCAACGTGTTTGAATTTCTAGTGAAGAGTAAAGAAATACATCCTCCAAGATGGCATGTTCACTTCTGTCTTGTGGCTTGGGTTACTGCTGCAATCAAGCTCAGAGGATCAATTGCAAGCAAGACTGTAAACAGATTTATGCATTATGGCCACTTTATGATATGGAGAACCTGTTTCCAGCTTCACTTGGGCTGTGGTATAAAACAGGCACTTGGGTGAAGATAGAAAAAAATTTCCTTCCTGTCTTGAGGGTTGCTAAAAAAAAATCCAAGTACCATGAATGTGTACAATATGCTGTACAATTTCATGAAAGCTGAACAATGGCTCTTTGGTGGTGAACAGATTGTATGTGTATATATTTATCTTTAAGGTATACTAAATTTAAATGGAAGAAGTTATGTATTGTTAGAGAAAAGAATGGACATGACCTTAATTTGGAGAACTTGCCTCCTGTAGAGCTCTATATCAAAATATTTTAGTACAATATTTTAGCATGTCCTAACAAATCCTTAATAAACCTTTTTAAGTCCAGTGGTGATCCTGAAGTCAAGTATCGGATAAAAAAGAGGAAAATGATCTGGAAACTGCTTTAAATGTCTTGCTTGCATAGGAATCATTAAGATAAGGTAATGGTCAAGAAAGTGGCTTATTGTGAGGGGTGAAATGGGGCAGAGCAGAACTTGGTGGTGTCCTTCTGTAGGTTCTGTGGTCACGGTAATTCTTGAGAGTTCCATTGAAAATTAATGTGTAACAGCAAGCAGGAGAGACACATTTGAGGTATTTTTGATAAGGCTGTAGTTCTGCCTTTCCCCCTTTATTGTGGTTTATTATTTGGTATCCAGTGCTTTTCAATGTTAGAGTGATGGTTGCCTAGCTTCTATCCTTAACCTCACCTGTTTATGATTGGTCAAAGGTTGGTCTCTATCATCTTGGAGGCTTTTTCCAACTTAATTGATTCTGTATTGACAGACAGCCTCAAAAGAGCTGGATTGTGACTGAGCCTCTTGTTCTGTGTGAGCAGTGAGTCTGTGATGTTGAAGGATTCCCACGGGATGTTTTCTGTAAAAAAATGTGCTTTGTGACTGAAAAATTGATGTGCTTACTCCACATACCTGCAGGATTGATAGTGACTTATACTGCAGCATAGAGAGAAGTTTTTTTGGTGGCTGTAGCCCTGTGCTTCTCGGTTAAAGTGGGAAGGAGGCATTTGCAAATCAGCAGCCTTTCTGTTTCATATACTGCTTCATGTAAACTGGCAACTGACTTCCTTTTAAGTAGTAACATTGCCCTTCCTCCTGTTACTGTGCTACTATCTCTCAACTTTGGCATGAGTTGCTAAGCTCCAAGTGAAGTGTGTGCTAGGCAGAGACTCACAGCAGCTTTCCAGTGTATTAATTCTAGGCAGATAGTAATGTAATAAAAGCTGAAATGTAAATGTGCCCTGTATGTGACTATATTCTTTTGTTGGTTCTCTCTGCCATGTGCTGTTCATAGTACTGAAGAAAGTGCTTCTAAACCCTCTAGGCTCTGAGAAGGCAGAAATTGAAGAACCTATAAAAATAACCCTTTTTTTCCACAGCAATCGTGCTCTGGGACAGGCATGAGCAGTGATCTCCTAATTTTACACCACCGGTGGGGACAAAGTTTCAAAACAGGTTACATGTTTTATATTCTATATGACAAAAAGGTCAATAATCCTATATCAATCCAAATCATAGAAAATCCAAACCTGAAAACTGTTGGTTAGGAGTGAAGCATCAAGGCTCTAAGTGAGCCCATGTAAAAGAAGCAGAGCTCTTGTTGCAGTTGATGAGTGATGAGGAAGTTGATCTTTGTTAAGTGAACTCTACTAATTATGTAAGGTCATGTGTTAAACTTACTTGTAGCAGGTAGTTTGACAGAAGTCTTATTAATGAGAACAGTGGTTTATATCAAAGTTGTTCAGAGACTAGATGTAATGAAACAGCTGGAATTACCTGGTTTAAACTAGATAATTGGATGTGATCCTGTTATGGTATTCTGAGACCCTCATGTGAGGGCAATCAAATCTTCTTTTCATCCTAGAGTGCTGTGGCATACACATTCAGCACAACAGAGAAGCTGAAGATTGAGCAATTTGTCTTCCTTGGCAGCTGAGGACTAAGTGAGGTTTCTGGTTTTAAATACTTACTGAACTTTTTTTGTGTGCATCTCTGTTATTGTAATAGAGAATGTCTGTAATTCAGGGCCTGCTCACTTTGCAAAGTGGTGCCTGATTGTCAAGACAGTGTAGTGTGGGTGAGTTACCTTCGTACCTTCTTAGATCATGTATTACTAATACCCTTTTGTAAGTGGCCCCTTCAGTGGCTTCCTAATGTACAAAAGTTCCAATTTTCCTTTGTGGTGTCATAAATTTCCTGTAGAAGCAGCTTAAGCAGAGGATTTTTTGTGTTGTGACTTTACTGTTGTTTGTTCATAAAATCTTGTTGAAGAGGTTAGTGTTAGAAATGACTGTGTTTCAGTTGATCCTTCAGAATTAATACAAAATATTCAGGATGTTCCACTTCAATAGTGTAAGCACTGATGTCTCTCCTTTGGAATAATAGAAATTGTAGACTCATTTAGGTTGGAAAAGACCTTTAAGGTCTTTGAGTGCAACTGTAAATGTTTGTGCCTTATTAATATGCATTATGTTTCCAGTTCTCTTGGTAACATTAGTAGAAAATGTTTGTAAGACCTAGAAAATACATGAATGGTTAACTGAAAGAATATGGGAGTTTTTGGAAAAGCTTAGTTATGGAATGTAATATTGCTTTAAAGTATCAATAAGTGCATAGAGGTAAAAAAAAATATTTAAAAAAAGAAAATGGATAATTTTAGGAAATCCTTAGTGAATGCTCTTCTATCACCCTCTTCCTCCATCCTCCTTATAAAGTGTTAGTCTGTGAATGTGGCTAATGACATCTCAAAACTGCATGCCTATCTTTGTCTCCTAGTGCTTCCAAAAGGATTTTTAGAAATGTGGGGTTATCTTGCATATTCAAATTAACGCCCAGAGCAGAAATGAAACCTGCTGACACAGTGCTTCCAAAAGTCTGAATTGTGGTGTAGTTACCTGCTGTGCAATGTGCCCAGGGTGCTTCTGTTTAGGAGAGCAGGTATGTTTGTGAATGTAAGTTGCTAATAACATTTTATCAAGTGTTACTGAAAATCCAAAAGTTGCATCCATTATGGAATGAGTCAAAAGTAGAAACAAACTTCAAATAACGTAGAGTAAACTTTTCTTCAGGCTACTTTGTTTCACTTCCTAAACAGTAAGGGTAAAGAAGTATTGCAGCCTTTTCAACTGCCTTTTGTTTAACATAATTTTCTTGGTATTTGAGTATGCAGCTTCACAATTTTCTTCAGTAAAAAAGACTGGAAGAACTGCAGGAATGGAGAAGAATGAAGGATGGTCTCTGTACTACTGTACAATAGCTTCCTGTCTGAGGCTGTCAGAATGCCATGTTTTTTTCCCAATGTATGACTACATTTCAAATGTTTAAGCATTATGACCTCAGTTGTCTGCAAAAGCTTCTCTTTCCTTGTATATCTAAATCACTTGTTCATGAATGAAAATTTGGAGTCAATGGCAGGATCAGAGTGTGCAAGAGATTTTTGAAGCGGACTGCTTTCAGGTTCCCCCTAGTGTCCTGGTATGGATGTTGTAATTCTAAAGTGAGCTACAGTTCCATTTTTCTTTAGTGGAAGAGCTTCCTCTTGGCACAGTTGTTCTGTTCCTGTGAGAAAAGGGCATCTTATGCTTTCTTTGAGTTCCTGTCAATGCACAGGGCCCTCAGACAGCATAAAAAGCCTTTAATGGGCAGTTGGCCTGGTTATAAGTATTTTAAAATAGCAATTTTTTGTCTCATTGTGCTTGAGTAATTCTGCTGTATATGCTTTAAAAAAACACCAAAACCCCACAAAACAATGCTTCTGCTATAGTGTTGATTTTGATAAACAATGATGAAAGTATTGCAAATTGATGAGTCAGGTCCTTTTGGAAACCTCAGTTTTTAAGGGTGTAAAACATTGTTTAAATCAGATATGAAATTATTACTTCTATTTAAATAAATTACATCTCAGACAAAAGCTCTGAAATTGATGTTAAGATAACCAAAAGCTATGGTGTTGTGCTGCCCCAAATATCAAAGTGTATTCAAATGTCAATCAAGAGGCACCATTTTCTGCCAAAGTTGGATGTCTTATTGTCATTGAGATACAATCTCATTTGATTAAGGTTAAAGTGCAGTAGAAGCCAGTTTGATTCTCTTTGTTTTCTACAGGGAAAATTTTTACAACTTGCTGTTGATGATACTTTTCCAACCTGGTTTAAAGGCAGTTGATTTTCTTCTGTAGAGTCAGTTCTGTGAAAAAATGTGAGAATAAATACAAATGATTTGCTGGATAGGTTGATTTCTTTGTGTGTGCCCAGACTTAAGTAAAGTAACACTGGAAAAAGGAACTTTATAATTAGAAACATGGGCAGTTCCTAGAGGACAAGTATGTTCAAATTTTTCCTATTTCATTATTTCTTTACATGTTGCATTTGGGAGTAGGTGAGATAATTCTATTAAAGCTGCTCTTGTTGTTTCTCTTGTATCTCATATTTATTTTTAAAAAGTCTCTTTATCAGTTTGAGGTGGAACAGTCCTTTGGAATTATGGAATGATGAAAGCTGTGTTTGGATGACAGCTGTGTTTGATTGCCAAAAGCCACCATGTAAAGATGTTCTTCCTTCCCAGGAAAAACCCTGCTGAACATTTAAAGTTGTATAAATGCATATATAATTAAGGTATCTGATCACAGAAATTTATTTGATATCATAACACATCCCCAGGGGTGTTAGCTGTGTTGTTAATATTTTATATGCTGCAGTAAAAGAAAGTATTGGATTCTGTGTAGGTGGTTTCTCTACAAATTTGGTAGTATTGGAAAGAAATACTTGTTCTGGAGGCTTGGTTTCTAAATATTGAGAAACATAATGCAATTTTCTTTACTTTCTCTTTTTTCTCCTTATCTCATATGTGTAGAAAATTAATTTGGTTGCCAGATACAATTGCCGTTGACTAGAGTAACTCTTGCATTCTTTTCAGCATTTAAAAATTCCCTGCTAGCTGTGAAATCCTGAATTAAAAATGTTAAGATAAAGTTCTTGTAGCCACTGGGTGTAGCATATTTGATTCATATTGCTGGAAAGTCTTTTGCTTAGATCTCCAGTCTGGATGATATATTTTATGTATTTGTCTTAGTGTTCGGTTCACTGTGCATTTGGCTTGACATTTTATTTTTATCTGTTAATGGTATCAATTATGTTTGTAAGGACATCTTAAAGCTGTTTCAAGTTCAGGCAGAGAGTTCAGGAGGAGACTTTGTGTCTAGGGCAGTGACTTTGATTTATTGATGACAGCTTTAGAGTTCTAGGGCTGGTCAGAACTGCTGTGGTTGCATCACAGGAAGCATGGCTGGTGTAGGTTTACTCTGCATGTTCAAATTTGCCTTACAATAAAATCATGGCAGCAGAATTTTTATGGGTAGACTTTATGCAAGGCTAGATAAATGCCTGTCTTCCAGAAGTCAGTGTGAAAGCCAAAAGCCTAAGTTCTTTGTTGTACGTGCTCCAATTTTGCTTAAAATTGTCTCAAATAAATTGTCTTTCCTTGAACATGTATTTGTGCTACTGGATGTTAGTGTACAGATTAAGGTGCATGTAAGTGTGGTCTATAGCTTTATTAGAAAAATGGGTAACTTCTGTTGTTCATTTTAAAATAATGAAAAATGCCTTTTCAGAGAGCACCCTTTTTAATAGTTCTTGGCTGGTTAGACCTCCCATGCAAACCATGGTAATGCTCTCTGAAGTAGAGAATTCTAAGTGTTAAGCGAATGAAGAGCATCTGATCTGTCTGCCAGGTGTTGGATGCTGTCAACTTTTCTTACTAAGTAGCCCCTCAAGTCATAAATTTACAATAGGAGTCTGACAGCATTTTTTTTCTCTTTGCAAGAGAATTGTGTGTCTTTCTTTAAAGTACTGTGTTGTCTTTTACATGTTTATTCACAAAACAAAAACTAATAAAATAATAAAACCTGTGTCAGTAGTTGTAGTTCTTGAGACAATAAATGAAATGGCTACAAAAGAGGTAGGCTTGGTTTTTTTTTTTTTGGCTGAGTTTAGATCTCTATGAGTCAGTTGTGCCAGAATCAACATCTTACTTTTAAACTGACTTCTCACAAAACCTGCTAGTAGGACATAGTGAAAGCATTACCCTTAATACATCAGAAAATCAACCGCTTGCTTTTTTAAAACAGAAAGAGCTTATTTGTATAGTTTTACAAGATATTGGGCAAGACAAATAAGAAACAGAAGTGGATCTCCTTTTAAATGTCCTGTCAGTGGCCCTTCTGAAGGACCTTGGACTGACTCCTAGAAATTTCAAGTTCTGAGAGGTTTTATCTCAGGCTTTATTATTTCTTTCTTTCAGGCTTTTCAGACTTTTAAGATTGTTGTGCTTTAGAAATGCAAGAGGAAAATGGAAGAAATTTTGGCAAGAAAGTATGTGGCTTAAAAAACAGCTTCATGGTAAGGGTGAGCTGGAACTAACTAGTTCCTGATTTCTGAAAGGGAAAAATGTCATTTCCACTACATCCTTTCTCCTTTCCCATAAGCTGATTCAACTTCTGAAACCATTGAAAACTCAAACAAAACCTTAAAAACCACTCTACAAGCTCAAAAAAGACTTGTCAGTGTTAGTTTCCTGAAGTGAATGTTAAATGAGTTATATGTTCATTCTGTAAATCAGAATCACTGAATCAAAAAATGGTCTGGGTTAGAAGGCACAGTCTTCTAGTTCCAGCATCCCTAGCGTGGAAAGACACACCTTCACCTAGATCATGTTCTCAGGGCTCCATCCTACTTGGCCTTAAACACTTCCGGGGTGGGCAGCCACAACTTCTCTGGGCAACTTGTTCCAGTGCCTCACCACCTGACAGGAAGAATTTCTTCCTGATATCTAATGTGAGTCTACTCTCTTCCCATTCGAAATGCAAGAGACTTCTGACTTTCTCTCAGCCTTTCCTCCAGGGAAAAGTGCTCCATCCTTCTAATTATCTTGGTAGGTCTCCTCTGGACTCTGTCCAGCAAGTCCATGTCCTTCCTGTGCTGGGAATGAGGTGGGTTCTCAGTGGAGTGGAGTCATGGAATCACTTCCCTAAAAGTACCAACTGCTTTGGTCGGGAATCGAACCCTGGCTTCCTGCGTGGCAGGCAAGAATTCTACCACTGAACCACCAATGCCAGTGATTATTTTTTTTCCCTGACTCATTTTACACATTGTCTTTAGTAAAAAAAATTAAATAAAACAAAAACTTCTATTCCACAAACACACAGGTGCCACCAACTTCTTTGATTTTTCCCCTCTACGCTTCCTCTGAAAAATTTGCTTTCGCAATTGGGAGTTGCTTGTGCAGCTTCCCCTTGCCCAGCACTTTGTAGTAGCCTGAGTGCATAATATCAGTGACTGCAGCCAGTCTGGCCTCATTTTTCATGTAATTGAACATTTTCTATTCACTTACAGGTGTTCACAGTTTCCAAGTTGACAGCAGCACAGAATTTTTGGTTTCTTGTCAAATGGCAGTGTGTCATGCCTACTTTTCCGAAGTAACCAGGGTGATGCTTGCCAAAGTTCATCCTGTGATGTTGAGTACCACTAGCATTACCATGTCCTCTGGGATGTTTCCTGTGTGTGCATGTGGCTGTGGCTGATGTGCCCTCTCAGCTTCAGGGTGTCCCTTAGTCTGGAAGGCATCTTGTCAGTGTGTGCAAGGGCAGGGAAAGAGCTTGGTGCTTGTGAGGGTGAGGAAGGGCAAAGGCAGCAGAAGTGGGAAAGCATCAGATCCAATGTAAGGCAAAGATGTTGCATTGTCAGAATGTTATGAGAAGAGTGGAAGGTGATGCTACCTTGCCATTTCTCCAAGCTGAGATGTGAAACTACAGCAGTGGAAGTGGGTGGCTCCATTACAGTTTGAGTCAGACTCTGCTGGAACATGGTCCTGCTCTACCTCCCCTGGGCTCAGCAGTGCCCCCTCTGCACCTCACTGCTACTGAGTGACATCCAAATTGAAGTGGCAAAATACCATCAGTGCAACTTTACTGCTGGCTCAGTTCCCTGATCTGGTATGTTGCAGGTTCTCATTATGGCCAGCACTAGCACAAAACAGGAATTGCAGCATTCTGGTACTGTCTGCCTTACTAATAAAATATGTGTGGATTGCTAAAACTTGTTTTTTTTGGTAGCTGTGAATTTGTTGGGATAGAGGCTTGCTAGTACACTAGTGGCTGGTTGATATTCAGCATATGTGTAACAGTGGTAGTAATCTGTCTGGCATTCATGCTACAAGGATTTCAAATACCTTGAAGTTCCTCAGCATAACTTTGGAGATGTGACTTGTGGACTTTTTATTTTGTTGGTTTTTGTTTTAGGTTTGGGGTTTTTGGTGGTTTTCATTTGGCTTTTAAACATTAAAATTTAATTAAAATAATCTGCAGATGACAGCACCTGAATCCTGTATGTTACAGCACTTAGCTAAAAATTTATGATGAAATGCTGCTGTAGTTCAGATTGCATGAGCAGACTGTATTTCCATCCTACCTGCCTTCTTATTAAAAAGAAATGTTGTGGGCCAGCAGAGTGCTGGTTCCTTCTCCTGTATTAGTTGCCTATGGATATTGGAAACATTGCATTACCCTCCCACTATAACTTAATGAGTTTTGATTTGTAGGAAGCAATTTTTGTTCACTGTAAGAGTAAACATGTGTTGTTTGTTAGTTATTATACAGACACTTGATTTGAGCGGGATGCAGTTATATAAATAGAGAATTTGAGACACTGGGAAAGCTGAAGGTGAAGAATTAAGCCATGAATTCATGTGAATTGGTGAGATTCAGTCTTTTGCTTTTTTGTGGAATGACTATATTAGTGAATAATCATTCAAAAATGACATCATCATGGAAAGACATCTTTTATTTATTAGCTGCTGGTGATTGACGGTCTTTTCAAGGAGATATTCTGTTTGGGTGTAATTTGGTTGGGTTGTATTTGAGCAATTTGTCCTAACTCAGTAATTGGATGGGGTGACTTCTTTAAATTTATTTTTTGTTTTTTCTTTTGCTGTTTACCTCTTGAAGATCTGCTGTCAGGGAAAGCAGATCATCTTGTGCAAGCACTTTAAATAATGTCAATAAAAACAAGATAATTTTATCTGTCTCTTATTATGCTGCTTCATATCTGGGCTCATCAGCTGTTCACAATGATGCCATCTATTCTAGGGAATTAATCTAGAGGATAAGTGTTTAATATTTGGACATTGACCTGTTGGAGTGAACCCAGAGGAGGGCTACCAAGTTGATCAGAGGGATGGAGTTCATGTATGAGGAAAGGCTGAGAGACTTTGGATTGTTCAGCCTGGAAAAAGGAAGGCTTTGGACTAATCTAACTGTGGAAAGGAGCCTACAGGAAAGATGGGACAAGACTATTTAAGAGAGGATGTAGTGACAGGGCAAGGAGGAATAGGATCAAATGGAAAGAGAGTAGTCGGTTTAAATTAGGTGTGAGAGAGAACTGTTTACTCTGAGAGTGCTGAGGCACTGCAACAGAGAAGTTGTGGATGGACCATTCCTGGAAGTGTACAAGGCCAGGTGGGAACTCTGAGGGAGTTGTTCCTGCCCATGGCAGGGAGATTGGAACTTGATGATCTTCAGGGTCCTCCAAGTGGCAGCCCAAACCACTCCATAATTTAGAATATTTGTATAAATGGTTGTAGAACAATTAAACAGATGGCTTTGCTTAGGCAGCCTTAATCGTGTTGAAACAGCCCTGGTTTATAGTTCTTGTGAACTGTCACAGCAATCTAAGACTATTTTGAGATAAAGAAAAACTAGAATATCTCTCAAAAATGCTGCCAAAATGCCTGGAGATGAATTTAGCTAAAGGCAGTATGTTACAGTTGTAAAGTAAGCAGCTTTGAATTCCTGTGTGTCTCTCTACCATCCCTTCTTCCCCTTCCCCCAGGAAAAAAAACCAAACAAAATAACTGAAGACCAAAAACATACCCAGAGTTTAAAAACCCAACCTCCTGAAAACCCCAACAAATCAAATCACCCAACCCTCCCTAGCCTAGCTCAGTGGCATTTCATGCTGACCACATGCTCATACATGCTGCTGTAAGATCTTGGTGGGGTTCTGTTAGAACATGGTGAATTTCATCCATCTATACTGAGGGACAGTTTTGAGTCCTGGAACATGTCCTGGAAAACTTTACACACATCTTTTGTTTTTCTACATCATCAGTGTATTTAGATCAGAATGTGGTGTGATTAATCAAGTAGTACATAGTACACTAGAGAACATAGTAATCTTGCTGTTAATGAGGGTTCAGGTTATAAAATTCAGTGGGATCCCTAGAGACTAAGTATTCAGCTGTCCAAATGATGTGCAATTGTGTAATGTCAGGAGGGCTTAAACTAGTGATCTGCCTCATGTTTGCTCTCTGCATCCTGGTGGCTTCTGACAGCTGTCCTGCAATGTGCTGAGATACCTAAGACTCCACTACTGGGGCAATACACCAGAGAATATCTGTACAGAATACATCTATCTTTATTCTTCCTTTCTTTTTTTGGAATAACCCAGTTCCATGTGTATGTGCTGATGCAAGCTGAAGCGTGCTATGCAGATGTATGGCTTGGGAACTAGGTGTTACATAGAAATTGTATTCTGAAAAATACTTGTAGGCAGTAAGACTTTGGGATTTCATGGTTAGTTTTAATTAATTAAATGATGAGCCACTGCTGGCAAAGGTTTCTGTGTCCCCTTGCTAAGGCAGTAATGTTTCTTTGGAGGAATACCCTATATTTAATTTTTTGTAAAAAGAAACTCCTATGAAGTTTTTTAAATATCATTTAGTAGGTTCCCCTTTGATAAGAAGCTGAACAAAACCATATGTAGAGGTGTTTGACATATGAACTTTAGACTGTGTTGTACAACTTGCCCCCTCCATCGTCTTAATCCCCTAGCACCTTGCCTCTCTCCTGAATCCCCCCATGGCCTGGGCCACCCTCACCCTCTCTAAGATAAAGCCTCATTTAGCAGTATTTTCATGCTGTCTCATAATTATTTCTTGCCTTTTTTTATTTCCTAAAGAGAGACACTTTGAGCTCAGTAGATGTTGTCCTTTCAGCTGCATGAAGAAGGGTGGCACTGGGTTGGTTTTTTGGGGCTGCAGTGTTAGACAAGATAGTCATAATATCATAGACTGATTTGAGTTGGAATGGAAACATAGGGATTATCAACTCCAACTCCCTGATTTAATTTGCTTATAAAAGGAAGGGTTGATTTTGGACTGTGGATACAACTCTTAGCACCCCATCTCCCTACCCCACCTCCCTACCCCCCTAAACCAGGATTTTAAAGTATCAATAGGTACAGAGTTTCAGGGCTGCATGTGTGGGTGGGTCAGTTTGCTTGCTCTGCAAGCAAGCAAGCAAGCACTCAGTTTTCTTGTGCTCATATCTGACTGTGTCAGATAGCAGCTGGGCTGGAGCTCATGTGGTAAATCCTGCTGAGAGCTCAGTCCTGCTTACTGCAGCTACTTTAAATGTCCTGCCATTTCAGAATAGCAGATTAAGCACAGCTCTGCCTGCTAGACACTCTGCAGACCCTGCAGTAAGGCAGTTCACTGCCACTTTGTAATGGACTGGGATCAGAATTGTGTGTCACCTAGGAAAAAATGAAAAGTTTTTCAAAGAAGTAGGAGCTCAGAGGATTTTTTTTTTTGTCTAGATAAGTGGTACATACTCTTTTGGACCCGTCTTTCAAAAATGTGTTTTTACAGACTGAGTTAAGGTCAAATAAGTGGAATTTGAAGGGATAGAAAAGTGAAAATGAAGAAGGAAAGATTGAAGGAAAAAGTGTATGTTTCATTGTAGGTACTTATGTTTCTTTTATTAAAATAAATCTCCTCGTACACTTCATAGAGATATTTTTGCAGCATCAAACATATGGTTAAAATATTGCTCCAGCACAAATAGTTCTGCTCTGAGTTCTCACAATGTTGTCACTGAACATGTTCAAGGATGTGATAATTTTGAATATATTTGCCTACAGTTTGTTTTAGAATACTTCTGTAGTTAAACATGTTGAGACAATTGCAGTTTGAAGTTGATCTGTTGTTCTCCATTTGATGGGAAGCTTTTTCCTGGTATTTACTCTAAGGGAAGAGCAGACGTTTATCCACAAAGTGTTTTGGTATGGGACTTGAAAGACAAAAACTTCCATCTGTTTGAAAAAAAAACGTGCTTCTCTTGCTTCTTAGTGGGTTTTTTTTGTTTGTTTTGTTCCAAGACTGAGTAACTGTTAACAAGGAATTGGCTGACTACAGACTATAAAGAAATTTCAATAAGCTGCTTCAGAAAGGTTTTTTTTTCTTTAAGTATTCAAACCAAGCAAGTACTTTTTCCCAAACTTATTAAAAAAAAAAAAAGTGATTCCCACCCCTCTTATTCTATCCCTAAGGAATAGACAGCCTCTTTTCCCTTCACACACCCACTCCCAACCTAAACAAACATATTTTTTACTTGTAGCAATTGAATTACTTCTAGTATGGATTTATGCTAAGGAACAGTTCATTGAAATATGGGAGAGCCACCAGGGCACAGTTGAGCATAGCTGTTTCAGTGTTCATCTGAGCAGCTGAAGAGCTGTGTGAATCTGTGCTCTGTTTTAGGGAAAGAATAGGTGTGATTTAGGATGCCCAGTTTAGAAGAGATCACTAAGAACTAGGGTATCTGATATTTATGTTTAACTCTGTGCTTCCTTTATGAATCATTCAGTTTATAACCATTTACACATGGCAGCAGAGAGGCCTTCAATAGCTTGGAAGTTAAAAGATGCATATGTGTCTTAGAGTGAACTTCTATTTACAGAGTGGAAACAAACTACTTTTAAACTCTCTTGTCAGCACTGTCTGAGAATACTTTCATTAGCCCATGGTTGGAGAATTTTCTGGACTGAGGCAGCAAGAGGAACTGAATGTGGCCTTCTGATTTCTCTACAGCTAGGTGATAAATACCATCTTCATAGTTACACAATGTATTTGCACCAAGTTCACGGACAGTATGTTACTTGTTCTTGTTTGTTGGTTGCGGTGGCATCAGTCCAGCTTCACTGCTAAGAGTTCTCGTCAAACAAGACGTAGGAGTAAAAGAAGAAAAAGGAACAAGCAAGGCAGTGGCATGTCTTAAAGGTTAAGTTATAGATAACTCCTTAAAGAGCCAGTTTGCCCATGCATTTGGTAATGGGGCAAGGAGATTAGGGTATGTTAGTGATGAAGAGGGAAAGAATAAGATGAAGCACTGAATTTGATCTGCTCAAGCAGAGGTTGCATTTTTCAAAGGGTGACTTTCAGAAGGAAAAAATACAGATAATTACCTGAATAGTAATACTCACCAGTATTACCTGAAACAGAGACAGCTTACTCTGGGAGGGCACATGAGATTAATTGCAGCTAACATCAGTGCTTTTTTACCTTTTCAACAGGAGAGGGAAAAAAAATCTTTTTAGGAAACTTTGGTTTGTTTTGCAGAACAGGAATATATAGCTTATGTTAAAAAAAACCAAAAAAACAACCCAACACCTGCATTGGAATGAGTATTCAGTGAAAGGCTGAGAATACAGCTATAAACACACTTAGCAGATGTTTAACTTCTGGGTTGTTCTGTTCTGGGACCCATGGTACAAATGCATTTTGTAGTGCTAATGAAGTCTTGGATCAGAGCAAAAATATTACCTTGGAGCTGTTCTCAGCAGCTGTTGATGCAGAAAATGTGAAGTGTGGAACTCAGTTTCAGCTCCTTTTTTGGTATTCCCTGGGCTGGAATTGAAGGCATGCTGTCTTGCCCATTCTGCTGCTGAGTGACCCTGCGGTAGCTGTAATCAGTGGCCTGGGAGATGAGTGCGCGGAGCAGGAGCGATTGGCTGGGGAGCAATTTCCCGGAGTACATCTGTGTCAGGCACAGGCAGCTAAAGCAGTCATGTATGCGCAGGCTCTGATCTCTGGGGAGGTTCATTACAGGGTCTCCTACAAGGGCACTCTCTGCTTCTGCACATCAGCATGGAGGAAGCTCGTCAAGGGAAGAAAATGCAACCTGTATGTAAATAGCAGCTGTGTAACGTAATAATGGCTTGAATGGGATTTGATGCAAGTGATATTTAGCAGCTGTGGCTCAGAATTGTGTGCTACCTTAGACTCAGTAGTTGTGGAAGAAATTTTTGAAAGATCTGGTGATAGAAGTAGTAGTTTGAGTAGAGATTTCTGTATTAGGGAAGATATTTGCTGTGTTGTTAGAATTGCTTAATCATAGTAACCAGCTTAATTCAGAAAGAAAATGTGCTCTTATAGTTGTGCCAGTATACTGTCAGACTTTGAGATTGGTTGAGTGTTTTAGATTGGGTTATTTTTTCTTTTGCACTATTTTGAGTCAGTCTTTCTTAATTTGAAGGTTATCGACTGTGACTTTGCTTGATTCTGTGCAAGTATAGCCAGGATGCTTCTGGTAGAGATTCTTAAAATAGCCGTCTAACTCTTCCTTTTTGACAAAAAAAAAGGCAAGTGAACTTAATGAGCTGTGTAACTGAGGTGAAGTGTTTGCAGAGATAACATTTTCTTCAGACCTCAGTGGCACAGACAAAAAACTCAATTTGTGGGGATTTATACAGTGAATTCTAATATTAGTGTTACAAGCTATTTCTTAGCCATTGTATGACTTGTCATTACCATTGCCATGTAACTGCAATGCAGCGTGTAACAGGGATCACTACTTTAAAAGTTTCCTGGAAACTAAAATCTATGGGATGGAATTTTTCTAAGGTGTAAAACTTTGAAGATCCCTGAATTATTTTATGTATGACAGCTAAATTTTCTATTCCGTTGTGTGAGTATAAGAAAGAATTTGATTTAGATATATTACAGTGCATCAGATTGTGGTGGCCTTTGTTTGTTAAGGTCTCTGTAGTGCAGTGCTCGATTTTTTGTTTTCATTGTGGTGCTACTTTCAGCTCTGGGCACAGAACTGTGTCAAGCATGCATAGAAGACTAGGCACAGATTTGAGGTCACTAGTTGTAAACATTATACTACTTCTTTTTTTTACCTGTAATTTCAGGAATTCACTTAATTATGTTTAGGTGAATGGAGATATGTTGGGTTTTTTTGAATGAAATTTAGTACTGTGAGGCAGTGATAAAATGCAACTTCGTGAAATAGCTACTATAATATTAGATATGCAATTTGATATCTTGTGTTGGATTGCTGACAGTATTTGCTAAGTTTATACATGGTGGTGAATTTTCTGGCTTGCAGAATACTCAGGCTGAATTCAAATAGACTTGTAAATCAAATATTCACTTGCACCTTGCTAGGAATCAAGCCATCTCTTTTTCTTGTGCTTGTTCTAATTCAGTTTTTTTTTATGAATTGCTGTGGTGTGCCATGGTTGAAAGCCATTCACAGTCGTGACCAGGCTCTTTCTCGTTGTTATTATGTTTCCTTTTCTTTCTGACTTTTTCTCTTCAATTTAATTTTCTCTTGTGATTAATGCAAACTCCGTTTATTGTCCAAAGACATGTTTAGTTTTTCTGGAATGGGACATGGCTTCTCTTGGACATTGTGGTGCTCAGTGTGACCCTGGCTGGATTAAGGCCTGCTAGAACTGAGATAAAACTACTTATAAACATTAGATTTCAATAGAAGCAAAACATTAGTGTGTTTAGAACTGTTTTTTTCCTGAAAGTGATTGGGTTTTGTGGTGTTTAAGTAGCATACATGCGCATCTTTAGTGCCCTCCACATACAGTTTCAGAAAATTCAAAGTACAGTGAAACTTCCGGGGAGTCCGACTGAAGTCTGTTGATATCTTTTGGACATACTTGTCCAAACAAGGTTTGTAGAGCTGCTGTGTTTATTGTAAGTCTTCTAGAAGCAGATTGGTCAGATGTATTTAGTAATGTAAGCTGAACAGTTAATTAGAGGATTAGTAGGCTAAAAAAATGTCTAAGTAACCCTAACCTCTTCTGTGATGGTTATGGTCTTACTGAAATAAATCTAAGTGTCACAGCTCCCTGCAAGGCTCTGAGTGTAGCTTTGGTGGGGCGGGGCTGTCATTTACATGTGAGGATTGCTGAGTAAAATAGGAGTTGTACATGCACAGGTAAAATTCACAGGAAAAGAGGGGATGTGTGGTGACACCAAAGCCATTGAGCTGAATTAGAGTCATTTCTGTAGTGCTTGAGCAATACCCTCTGCTAAGATAGTAGGGGAAAAAATCTCTGGAAAGCAGCTGTTGGAGACCATAGAAATTACAACTAAGGGGGAACCCATCAACAGTATGCTTCCTATTTTAAACCTGGCAAGTGCTCTGTTTGTGAATTATTATTAATTGTGCTCTCATCTGTATATATTTAGAGGGGAAGGCCAGCTAAAAATTGTACAATGACAAAATGAGACAGGGCTCATTTATATGTGATGCATTTTTCCTTGGCTGTTAGGTTGATGTGCTTGATTTAGAACTGGTAGTGTTTCATCACTCTGGCAACTTCTGATGATACAGTATTGCTGTGTAGAGATTGTGCCCAAAGAACTTATTTCAAATGCATCTATAGGACCACTTGTGCAGTTCAACTAAAGTTGAACAGTTTGATAGACTGCCTAATACCTTCACTTACTATTATTTAGAAAGAACTTTAATTTTTTTTGTATCCTGATTGTCCTTCAAGGAGGCAGCAACTACAGATGCCTGCCCTCCTGCCTACTGTGGGCTCATCTTACCTCTGGTTTAAAAGCAGAATCAGTCTGGAAGAGAAGTAAAACAATATATTTAGGACTAACAGCAAGGGCTGCTGTTAGTTCATCCTGCAGGTAAACCATGTCTACAAGCCCTTCCTATTTACTCACTTTTAACTAAGGCTGCTTGGTGCTGTGTGTGGGTAGCAGTGGGAGGAGACCTATGGGATAGACCTGATGCTTGCCTGAAGTAGAGTGGTTGGCATTCAAATCTGCATTTAACTCTGCATACAGCATCCAGAGATGACAGTAACAAATACACTGTTTTTCTGGTTTCTTTTCTTTTCCTTTCCAGAGTTGCTGTCCCTGGTAGACCTAATCTCCTAATTTTGTGGTTATACAACACTGGTCTTGTCTGTTTTTTACTCCCTGAAGTATTAGTTCTTATTAGCTTGCAGCTGTGGGGGGTTGCATGGATAGAGAGGAGGTTGTACATGCATTCTGTAAATTTGACATGCGTTTTATTTCCTGACTACATGGAGTATTATGTGGGCCTAGAGCAGAAATGCAGACTTCTGGAACAGATCACTTGGGAAATGTGGCTGTGACAATGAGTAATGAATTACCCTGTGGGTTCTGAATTACCCTGAACAATATATTTCAGTACCTATGTAACAAAACAACTGAGTTTATCTATTTTTTATAAAGATGAGTTTTAAAATATTTTTTAGATGTACACACACATACCTGGATACATTTGCAAAGTGAGGTTTTGTAGTTCCTCTTTGGTTGTCTTTGAGATACATGGTCAAAATGAAGGTTTTAATTCCTTTTCATAGCCAAACCTTAATTTTTGAAGCAGGGCAATATCAACAATCTTATCTCAATTAATTTTTTATTTATTTTTGTCACTGGAGTTTTTTTTGATGGCTGTCATATCCATCTCCTGAGTGTAGATCACACAAAGGAGGGCTGATAATAGAACAAGAGTCCTGCTTTGGCTATGCTTCCTAAGGCCAAGCCACTGTTGACTCTGATTCAGTTTGCACAGGGCCTCTCCTGTTGTGTCCTCTTGCAGACAGCCCATTGATGGATGATTTGGTCCAGCTGAACTGCTCCTCTGTGCTTACTGGTGGTGAAAGGAGGAAGAGCTGAGCCTGACAGGCAAAATGCACTGTGCTCGATTGCTCGTATGCTGCTGATCTTGGTAAATCTACAGCAGTGTGCTACAAAGGTTTGCCAGTGGGGTCTGTAAGCAGGGTTTGCTCCTGTGTTGAGAGGAATGATTTGTTGGTGCCACATTCCAGCCTAAGAGGAAAATCCTGTTTGCCAGATCTCTTGTGCTTACAGAAGTAGAGATGTATCCATGAGTTCTTGTGGGAAGGAGGAGGAAACTGCTTTATCTTCAAGCCAGAGAGATTGGGATACAGTTACAGTAACAAAGCAGTATGTAGGATCACTGGGACATTATAGGCAGTTATATTAGAATACTGTTAAAATAAGAAGTGTTAAACTGTTGGCCAGGGACAGATATATGGAGGAAAAACGTTGATTTGAGTTTGCTCCTTCCTCCCCATCCTGAGTTGGGGTTAGTTTTTGTTGGTTGCATTTTGTATTGTGTTTTTGGTTCTGTTTTTTCTTTTTTATTTGCGTCTACTTAAATAAATGCTGTAGTGAAGCTTCTTTGTAGCATGAAAGTTGTAATGTAATTTTTTGGGGGGGGGGGAAGGATGATGGTGTTTGTGGAGGTTTTTTTGTTTGCTTATGCCCTCTCTTAAGCCCTACTTACTTACTTCCATGAGCACTAATACAGTCCCTTCTGGTGCTGCAAGTCACTCTCTAACTCTGCTGGGAAAGAACTTTGGTCTGAGGAAATGTAAATGGACACATAAACATTGACTTAGCTAAGTAATGGTCTTAAATGTTGATCTCAAATTATTCTTAACATGGTTACTGTATTGCTCATAGATTTTAAAGGTTTACAGTTAGCTGCATCAGCTATTTATGATCACTGTCTATCACCAGAATGATTTGATTAGACTGTATTTCAAGTACCTTAAAACTGTGCTTCTAGCAAGTTGTCTGTCTTGGAAGTGGTTATTCGGTAATGCACTTTGGCAGCGTGCCCGTCTGAAATCTGTCGTGTGTGTGACTGCACAAGGTTAAGTGAGTTGCATGGTGAGAAGTGCTTGCAGAGATGACAGTGGAAACTTGCCTTTGGATTTAATACTCCCTGCGTCATATTCATGCTAGTCCTTGAGACTGTGGCTACCACATACTGCTGGAGGTTGTCAGCTCTTCCCAACTCAGGGCTTTCCATAAAAATTCATGCAATTCAGGATTGACTCTTTTTTCAGTACTAGTTTTAAAAACATGTGGCATTAATACGCTAGATACCAAAAGTGTACTGTAGTAAATGACAATAAATGTTTGAGAAGGTAAATTAGTAGTGTTAAAAATTTCTGGTGCTTGGTTTTCTGCAAGGGGGAATTACTCTTTTCTCACAGACTGAGAAAAGACATTTGAAATCCAGAGGTGGCAAGAGGAATCCTACTGGGACTCTGCTGGAGCACTGAGTATTTGAAAGTCTTGTCTGATCTATAGCAGTTGAAAAGGCATTTCATTTTCATGCTGAGGAGAGTTAGAAGGCTGAGAAGACAGATTCTAATGTATGCAGGCACCTCTAGCTGAATATGAAGGTGTTACTGGAGGTTGTTTCTGCAGTATGTTTATGAGTATCCAGAAATCTGTTAGGAAAAAGTACGCTTAGTACATCATAATACAGTGCAGTGTATCTTAATACAATGTGCTAGGCTTTTTATTTTTTTTCCCTTGAAGTACTCAGGATTTGTTCTTTTTTTATAATTACCTTCTCCTTAAAAAAAAAAAAAAAAGTGCAAACCAAAGGTGAAAGCTTAATCTCTCCCTAGGGCACCTTGGTTGCTGCTCATGTTGGCTTTTTTCCCCCTTCTCAATTGTTCTGTCTTTTGACTGAAAATGAAAGTTACATACATTCTAAATTAGTCTTGAATTTTACTTTGGCTTGTCTACATCAGCTGTGTTTGGGCATCGGTGGGATTGTCCTATGTAAAGTTTCACATGCAGTGAATGGTAAAGTGCCCTGGAATATTTGCTTTAAGCTCCAAGTCATTCTCTGCCTAAAACAGGGAAGTTGACAAATTTTCCACAATCCCACTGTTCTTTGTTTATGTAAAAAGTTCAGAAAGTAAACAAGAGAACTGAAACGGCAGCTGTAAAATTTTCCCTCCCTTCAGTGCCTTTAACTGACATGATAGATCATCTGTAATTACTGGAAAGCTATGCCCTACAGACTTTATTTTTAACCAGGAAAAGGTTGTAGTTTGGAATTACTCTATAATGTATTTGAATATTTTTGATTTTTTACCTGACCTAAGGCAAAAATATCTCATACTGGGATTTGCTCTTGGCATCACAAAACAGATATGTTAAAATGATGCTTTGTGTTTTTCTGAACAAAGACTGTAAATGATATGCTTCCTCCATGTATGATATTTGTGGTTCTTAATGGTTTATTCTTGGAAGAGTCTTTGCATATGTTGAGTACTTTGAGATAGTGATAGAACGGTTTGCAAGGGCACACATGCCTTCCTGTAATCTAATCTTAAAAGACATGTTACTTTCACGTGATGTGGTTTTTGAAGACTGCTTCTGTATGTCTGAGTTTGGCAGAGAATCTCTTTTACTGAAGGAAAGGGTGATAAAAATTAATAATGTGATGTAGGACACACAGCAAATCCACTTTCAAAATGTTATTGGGAGATGAAAATTTCTTCATACGTGCATATTTTTCACAGTGTGTATACATTTTCTACTGGTATGCAGTTGTTTGTATCATCTGGAGAAAAAACTCTTTCTTCCTTTGTTGCTCAAAAACTGTGTCTTTGGCAAGATTTCAAGTGTCCTAAAAGGACTGCTGGGGATGAGTGTATTTAGGTACAGGAGTTTTCAGGAGTCTGTGGCTGTAACCATGAAGCTAATTGTGGAACAGATTTTGATAGTGGTTTTCCTATTGCTAGGGTTTTTTTTTCTACTCAGATATAAAAAACCACCTAAGGTAGTTCAGAGAATTTGTAATTCTTCCATCTGCTTCCATCTCTGCTTGGAGTTTTGTGGTAATGTGTATACTGTGTGTATCTGTTTCTGTGAACAGGAGTGTACTACAGTACTCTGGATTTTGGTGTGTAGGAGACATGAATATACTATTTCCCCCCATACTCCCCTCCCACCTTATTACCATGACACTTGAAAAATTTCTACCACTTTTTTATTAACAGGTCCCTGGAACATTTTCATGGTCTTTCTCCAACAGACATTGCCTCAATTCTTTTTAAATTGTAGCTCTGTGGAGCGTACAAGGTTTTTTCTACCCTTCTTGCAAAACTCTACTGTCACTACAATGCAGCAGTAGTGACAAAGTTAGGTTACTGTGTAATGCCTTTCTTGAAAACCCTATTTTCAGGGACACAGCTCAGAATTGACTTGTATTTAGTTTTCAGAGGTTTATTCTGCCATGTGCTACTCTTTCCTCTTATGTTTTTACTTATTTACATGGTGCCAGCTGCTTTTAGTTTTTTGTGGTCTAGCTGCATCTAACCTTTTTTTGAACCTCATCAGAATTTTTTTCCCAGCATGTGGTGCTTGTCCTCTTCATATTCTTTCATCTTCTTCCCTCAGTAGTTAACTACTTAAATTTGTTTTGTGTATATGCACACAATATATTATAATAAAGATATTTTTTTTAAGATCAGGGAGTTCTGTGTTCAAGAAAAATTTTTTTTGTGAGTGGGAGTTGATACAGTGTTTATTAGCTTGTACCTGTTACACACAGGTATGTTGTTTTTCATCCTTGCCACTTTTCCTGTGAGGTGACAAACTTGTTCTATATATAAAGTAATTGCATAATTCTAAGACCAAAGTTTAGTTGAATGTCAACACTGTTAGGGTTCCCAGTTCCTGTGAGACTCCTGATTTAGGCTTCTGTTTTTCCCTCATGAACCCATTATCACAGATCCTCTGTGAACTGAAATGTAAAGCATCAGATCAGTGTAGCTGCTGCTAGAAGCAGTGATCAAACAGATAAACTTGTGGTGGATCTGGCTGTCATATGGCCACAAGAGAAGTCACTTTGGTGAGCTGATCCAATGGAAAACTAATCAAGTTATTATAAAAAAGCTAAAAAAAAAAAAAACCCAAAGAAACCACACTGTTTCTTAAGCGCTTTTAATCTGATTTCAGGATGGTTAGGTCTGACTTAAGGAAGAAGTGTGTGCCCAAGGGAGCAGAAAGATCAGGGACACAGTAACCTTTAGCAGCTAGCCTTGCCCTTATATTTGGATGTAAAACTGCCCTTAAGTAGTTGTTCTTTTGGAGAACCAGCTCTGTCAGGGGGCTGTAATGTGTGAGCTGTGAAAAGTGGACTTTATTCTAAGGAATGCAGACACGTGGAGAAAGACAACTCTAATGTTGTTTTGATGTCAAGTCTGAGATGGACTTGAGATTTCTACTATTCAGTTTCTTTATTTTTGTCAAGACTGAGCAAAAGGCAGTTTTAAGGTCTGCTTTAGTGATGTGCTAACTGTGCTAAGAGGATGTGTTCAGAGATAAGCCTATATCTATTTCAAATATTTCATGTTATGAGTGGTGTGGTTTCAGTAGTAATGGAACCCCAAAAGGTCTGCTGGAAACTGCTGCTTTTTAACTTTGTGGGTAAAAAAAAAAAAGTGAATTAGGTTAACAAGCTGGCTGTTGAAACCTGAATGAAGCAGTTATTTTGATATTTCCAGAGCTGTGGGTCTAGGAAATACCTTAAGTTTTTTTTGCTACCCCTTTGTTCAAAAAAGCTTCTTATTTGTGCTGGAAAATCTCACACAGGAATTGCCCCCTAAAGAGAAGAGCTTGAGGTCTCTCAGTATTTACTTCTGTATCTTTTTATAAATTTATCAGTTATTTCATGGAAGTAGATTGATTGCTGTTGAATAAAAAGCTAAAAGAATACTGCACTTTTGAAACATGTGTCCTGATTGTAATGAAATCCCAGAGCATTGCAGAAAGAAATTTTATGGTATTTAGCCTGTCTGTTGATTTACTGTCTTTTCCTTCAATGCAGGGTAATGTTTTCTTGAAAAATTGGATAGATAGGTTTTCAGTGATGACGTGCTGTCTCAGAACATGTTTAGGAATTTAGGAAAAAAGTAGTTCTATTTAGTTGTAACTTAAACTTGTGTCTTGTTTCTTCAGGGTCACGATGAAGAAGCTGTTGTGGATATGGGCAAAATCAGCTCTACTATCAATACAAATTTTGAGAAGGAAGAACTAGAGAGTAAGTTTGTGGTGGTTTTGTGTTTGATTAACATGTATTTTTTTGCCTAGGGATAAAAGATGAATTTTCCTTGCTAAAAGGAATCAAAATTTTATGGCTATCATGAAATTCTGGGGTAAAACCAGTGAAAGGCAGAGCTGATGTGCCCTGTTTTGTCTCTGTGCATGCTGGTAAATATCCACTGTTCTAATCTGTCACCAAAAAAACCCCCCAAAATGACTGAAGCTTTCCAAGGAAAGCTTGCTTCTTAGACTTAGGTTTGAAAAAATAATTCCTGTTGGTAAGTAATTTTCCAGCATGAATGATGTCACGTTCTTCAGAATTAAAAGTCAGAAAACAGGGGTCATGAGGGAGATGTTTGTTTTCTTTTCTGAAAGTTAAGTGTCCTTGTGATTGTGGTTATGCACTTCAAATACTGAGAGTCTCAACAGACATGCAACTGTCCTTCTGGTTCCATAGTAAACTGTATGTTCCACAGTCAGCTCTCAGTAAAGCATTATGGTAGTTTTCATTATTTGACTCGGGATCCCACATTTAGCAATAAAACAGCAATGATTTAGTTTCATGTAGCAGAATGTAAAATTCGGTATTTCATCTAAGACATGACTTTTCTTCTTACTTGAAAACAAATTAGTTTGGGATGAGGATTCATGGATGCTCCTTAATGAACAAGAAAAAGACTAGGGAGATCCAGTGTTAAAGTCTTCAGCCTTTCACATGGAATACTCTGAAGCTTAATTAACATTTGCAGAATGCTAGAAGGCAGTAGATTCACTGAGTTGTACTGACTCTTACACTGCTTCAGCACACTGGAAAACCATAATGGCAGCAGTTTCTGGCTAAGAAAGGTTGATTTTAGGTTGCTGTGACATTTTTCTCACACTGTGGTATAAGAGGAGACAGTTTAAAGTGATTGAAGTTGTTTGCTGCTGCAGTGTACTCTTGATCTGTCCCCTTCATTCTGTTACCGTTTTCTGTCTTGTGCTAACATTTCTGTTGGCCTGACCAAACCACAATCCCAGCTAGGTCTGTTAAGCGATTGGAAAATTTACCAGTCTGACAAAGGAAGATGGTCAGGATCTCAGCTGTTGGGCTCAAAATGCCACACTGATGGATGTGTGCAGGATCTGAGCAGAGGAAGGAAGTGTGGATATGGGGCTGAGAGATGCAGCGGTGGAGGCTGTGACAATGCTGGTTTAGATGGGGTTCTGCTGTAGGGAAACCACTGCCTTGGCTGTTTCTGCAGTTGAATCTTCAGTGGAGATTTAAGCTGATTCCTCCTTAATTTCTTTCTCTTGCTTTTCTCAGGAGATGACCCAGAAAAAGTGTGTGTGTATGTTTTGCAGCGAGGCAGGGGTTAAGGGAAGGCAGGCATCCAGCTGGAGTAGTGTTGGAGGCAGCAGCTTTAGCAGCTGTAATACCTCGACCCCAAGGAATGACATGGGAATGTGCAGCCAGATCTCTTCCCCAGTCTCTTTCAGAGCACATTCTTGTAGGAATGCTTCAGCTCGTACAGCACTGCAGTTAACCAAGATACTGGGTGGGAAGGCAGAGGCTCAGGCTGCCTGAGGCAATTTAAGCACTTGGGTGACTGCTATGGAAAATACCCCTGTCTTCCCATAGCCAAAGAGTAAATTAAGGTGAAATGTAGACTGCTGTCCAATGAACAATTGAGTCAACGTAAGTGCTTTTGAAAGGAGGAGTTGCGATCTCACTCTCCTCACCTTGCTCTTATCCATGCACATCATCTTTTCTTTCACTCCCTCACTCATTTTGGAGTGGCCAGTCTTGGTATCTCAATGCAAGAGGGGGCTGGTTATACAGAGGTTTAACAAATAACTAATAATAAGTATCTGACCAAAAAAAAAAAAAAGTTTTCCAGTAGTATTATCACATCTGTGAAGCTGTATATAGGTACACATTTTCTCACATAAATAGGAATTATTCTTGGTGTTCACATATATTTTTAGTATGTTGTATGTTTGTGAGAATTAAATTTTTTTTGATAGAATGGAACAAGGGAGGGGCACCATATAGTTTGACTTTTATCAAAGTGAAAACTATTCCAAAGTAAGAACAAAATGTTTTTTTCTTTCCTTTATGAAAGAGAAAAAGGTATGTAAGTGTGATTGTTCTACTCATATAGTCACCTTCTCAGAGATTCTTCAAATCAAGGTATTCTAGAAGATAAATTTATGTGAACTTACAGCTCTGCTTAAGAGTTCATTATTTATAAGCTATTATGATAAAAGTAGGTATGTGGAATTTTTAGGTTTTGTTTTTAATTCTGGTATCAAAATCCTACAAGGAGAGAAATGGGATTGTTGGCTGCAAGCAGTAAAACAATTCCAACTAGCATTATTTTTCATTTCTGACACAAATATTTTCTTGTAAGCTTGGGAAGCCCTCTACTAAAGCATGGGGCATTGGAAGTGTTTTAAGACTTTAACCTATTTCAGTCTAGTCTTTCCATATGTATTTCTTGAAAAGGAGTACTAGGAATTTTGAACCTTTACACAAGTATGCATCGATGTATTTTCAAGGAGAGTCAGCAAGCAGTTCATTGAGTTCAGCTCTGGTGTGAAGCACAGTATTTTTTTAGAGCCCATTTGGACAGATGATACTTAACCTCCTTAAAGCATGTACAAACTAATTTTGATAGGTTTGATACAGCTAAGGGCATAATTTTGCTCTTAATACTAAAGGAAAGGTGTCTTAGTGTGGTCAGTTTCTCTTGTATGTTGTGGAAATTTTGTGATGAAATGTTAATGGAAAGAGAAACAAATGCTAAAGGAGAAAATAGATCTTGAACTTGATGCTTCTCAAGCCCTGCATTCTATTTATGGTGGCTGGCAGAGTGTGGTACCTGTCTGGAGTGACAGTGTTTAGGTTAGGAAGGTTAGGCACAGGCTGCTGGTTTCGTAACGCTCTTCCCATAAAAGAGGAATGGTTAGAGATGGTAAACTGCAATTGTGGGCAGACTGTGTGTGTACTAAATAAAGGTACTGCACTTTACTGAAGCTGTAAGGCCTTATTTTGAATTAACAAATGTCAGTTTACAGAAGAGCTAGAAAAGGGAATAACATCTTAAAATAACCTTTTTTAAGAGCACCTAATGTTCTTAACTTGATGCCAGGCTCTTTGAGCTGCAGTGAATGAGAGTAATAACAAAGTCACTCAGGAGTTGGAAGTAAGGCATGAATATTAATGGCAGAGTATTTAATGTGGTCTTGTAAAATGTATTTTCTGTTAAATGATGTTTGAGGAAAACTTTCTTCACTTGGGCTGGCTTGATACTACAAGAATGCATCTTTTAAACTGTGTAGCTACTTTTCAACCTTGATTTGAGGAACATTTACTCGATACAGTGTAAGGGAAGAAGGGATACATTCTGTTACTCTTAGCGGGCATAGCAGAGGTAAGCAGTTTACACATTACAGAGGTTTCATTCCAGAAACAATCTTGAGGTCAGGAATGTGTGTCTTGGTAGACTAGTTTTCTGTGGCATAGATCCAAGCACCAGCTTTCAAGAGTTAAGATGGTTTAATAGCTATCTACTCTCACATTATCCTGTGGCAGGTGTAAGTAATGTTTACATTTTAAACGACCCTATTATCTCTTATACCTTGATGTGCTTTAATTTTTATTTAAGAAGAGAACCGTGGTTTTCACTTAATCTTAGTTGACAAGGACAAGCAATCAAATAATCCTGTATTTTTTTCTCCCCTTAAGTGAATATTGTGTATCTAAGTAGAAGACTTGCTGTACAAGTGTTTCACAATTTGAAGCTTTTTAGAGGTGTTTGACATCAACTGTGTCCTAATGACTTTTTCCCCTAACTTCTTTTATTTAAGAGAACAATATGTAATGTTTTTGTTCTGACTGCATTAGAAATTTTATAAAAAGACAGCTAACTGCAAACTGTAATAGTTTTATAAACTGAAACACACATGAAATTATTGTTTAAGTAATATGGTCATAAAACTGAAGTTCTACCAAACAGCATGAACCAAAACATAAAACTTACAGTAAACTTGATAGTCCCAGATCACTCAAATATAAAATTTTTGAGAGGAGGCAGAAGAGACTGCTTGATTCTACAACCTATTACTTCTTGATAACTTTTCATAACCTTTACCTTTTTTCAATCCCTTAAAAACCAATTGTTCCAAAAATTGACTAAACTTGTGCCTTGTTGGATATTGGAACTATTTCTGAATGGATGATTTCTTTATTTGCAGTTCACTGAAAGTTAGTCACTGAATTTTAAGCTTTTAAATTGCAGTCACTGAAATTTAAGCTTTTAAATTTACGTTTTCTAATTTCTAATTTACAAAATAAATAAAAAAAGGAGAGGGTTTGAGGTTTTCTCAGGAATTAGTAACCCTTCTGTGAAGCAAGATTCCTTCTGTAAATACCAGTAGATGCATTTGGCAAACCAATCCATTTACACACTTATAAAAAGAGGGGTGTAATCAAATTTGTTATGACAATGCATTTGTGACCCATTGATGAAGTCAGAAAATTTTCATTTCAGAAGTTTCTTATGAAATACTTTCCAAGAACAGTGTTAGAATGTGGAAGCCTTATGTCTTTACCAGGGGGATGGGAACTGATGATCTTCAAGATCCATTGCCACCCAAACCATTCTGTGGTTTTATGTTGTGTTTAGTGGACAAAGGGCTAGTCTTGAATGTTAATGGAACTTGCACTTGAATTGCTTATTTCTAGGTTTTCTCTCCTCCAACAGAAACAACTGTTTGAAATTACCCTATATGTGCATCCTTTTTCCTGAGCTCTGCGGCAGAGGCAGGCTGCACCGAGGATCCTCAGCTGGGATAAAGCGTGGGGCCCAGCTCTGCTCTGGCTTGGCTGTGCAGAGCAGGCACGGCTTGTCCTCCCTCCCATCAGCACCAAGGGCTGGCTCCTTGCCCTGGCAAGGGACATGGCTGCTGGCAGGGAGCCACAGGTCTGTGCCAGAATCCCTGTGTGGCACTGCCACCCAGCACTAAGCTTTTCCTATTACTGTTTCTGCCTGCCTATCTACTATAAACCCTTCCTAAATATTGTTGATTGTGTCTAATAGAAATATGCAGTGAATTTTTCTCTATGACTGCCCCTACAAACTCATTTGATTTTAAGTCAGAGAAAAAAATCACTTTTGTGTGTAATGAGAAATCTGGCATTTACTGGTTTTGTCAGCATAATATGCCAATCTTTGTCACATAGTGAGAAAAAACTCTTCCTGAATGCTTTACCCTGTGCTGTGCTAACTATGGTTTGGGATTGTGCTTCTCAGTTTTATCAGTTCAAGTATAAGGAGTGTATTCTCAGAGAGACTGAATTCCTAGGAGCAGCAGGAGATTTCAGAGCCCAGCCCAGGTTGTGTACTGCATTCTAAAGTATGCTGTACTGTGGAGAACCTTTGGGTTCCAGTCATGGCATGCAGTTATCCCGTGAAAGAATTTTCTTCTTTCTACAGGTTTGGTTAGAAAATTTTATCTCAAATGTTTAATTCTGAAAGCAAGAGATAGCTTTAGTTAAATAGTTCCTTTAACAAGAAGAATCCTAGGTAATTAAAGGATTTCTTAGTAGTCAGTTGATGTGTGGAAGACCAAGATTATGTTAAATTATTTTATATTCAATTTTGATACATTTAATTCTGTAGAAAATAATTTGACTCTTTCTTGGGAATGTGCATGAGAAGTTTATAAAATAAGTGAAAAATACTGTTTGTTCTGAAATATTTAGTTTCTTTCTTATGACAGGGACTTCACTAACAATACTAATTTCTGCATTTAATTGCATCCTTCAGAAATAGGACATTGTTTTTAATTAGAAAATTAGCATAGTGGAAGTATTTTTTGTGACTTAGTGACTTATTTTTCATTATAAATGAAAAGGGTGTGTGTGTATATGTGTGTGTGTGGAGGCATTGTTCTTGTTCCTTAAGTTTTACCAGAACCAAGAATATTTGGAGAAGTCCTATGGGCTCTGAAATTTTTAAGGGCAAGAAAAGACACTTTTGTTCTTACTCTTACTTCTTCCATCCCTCTCCTTTTTCCCATTTTTGTGCTACTACCTTCAGAGCAGTCTTGTAACAGAAAAGATCACAAGAAGTTGTGCTCGTAGATTGCATTGAGCTTATTTTTGTGCATACAAGTACTCTCTGTGATGTAAGGGAAATTAATACCAAGGAATGAGATGCTGTGTTCCAGATCTTTCCTACTAGGGTAATGGATTTAAGACATCAAACAGCTGGATTTCTTCCCTGTTTTATGATCTTAAGGAATGGATTAGGGTCTCTCTTGCAGATACTCCAGTTTTTCCATACTGGAATGCGCCATGCTAGAATGAGATAGATTGTGACATTATTTGATTAAAAAAGGCTTCTGTATAAAGTAAATTTTCCATCTTCAGATTATTATTTGAAAATTTTCCGTAAAAACAGTAATTCTTGTCACAAAGCTTTAGTCTTCAGTTGGGAAGATGGGGTCACAATGGTAGGTTGTGAAAGGGTGAGGGGGATCACACATAAAGCGCTGTATTGGAAGTGACAGTTGGATATTAGGATTTTTTTTTCAGGTAGTGTGTTGCTGTAGGTTGGTATAAGTTGCCTAGATAGGCTGTAGAACATATATCCTTAAAATTACTAAAAGTGTGGCTGTCATCCTAACTAAACTGATCAAAACCATGGCTCCAGCTTTGAAGTTGGCTGTACTTTGAGCAAGGTTGGACCAGGGAGCTCACCTGCCGATGGTCCTTACATCCATCGTTAGTATATGATCGCTCTTAGTTCAAATTTCTAAGCTACAGGGTTTCAGAATCCACATAGACACAAACTTGATTTCCTTTGCTTTTCCTTGTTAAGATGGAGAAAAATGTCCTTCTTTCTATGAAGCTTTAAAGGCATCTAGCCAAAGAAAAGAGAAGGTTCTGTGAAGACCTAGTGATACCAGGGCATTTTTGTTCAGCTCTCTCCGGCTTCAGAAATCTTCTATTATGAAAATCTTCCACTTTCATAGGAGCTGTGGAGAGAAATCAGAGCATTTTCTTTTCTGTAAATGTTATAGGACTTCACCCAAAGTGACTTTTTGAGTGAGACCAACCATGTGATTCAAGATCTACCATGTGATGGAGACACTTTTCAAGATCCTAACACTTAAGTTTGTTTCATATTGATAAGGGCCTTAAGTAGTAAATACTCTCAGTGGATTTCAACAGCTAAGCTTGGATAAAGTCATGTTGGATTAAAATGAGCAATCATCTCTTGAGCTTTGTATTACTAAATTTAGTATTGGGCAGTCTACTAATTCTATTGATTATTGGTTTATAGTAATTCTGTAAGAAGCTTTGTTTGAAAGTGGTACGATGCTACGTGAATGAAGCTTTGAAGGTCACATGATGTACCTTTTGAACTTCTAAACACAATATTCAAGTAAAGGTTGTGTCCCTTGTAAAAATAACACCCCCATGCTAGAAACTTGAACCCCAACCTTTTTAGAGTTAAATTTATTTCCAGTGCTTTCACAGATGATATATTATCTTTATATTAATTGCCTTTCTTGGAGGTCTGGTTGTTTATTTTGTTAAGGTTTGGTTTTTTGGCAAAACCAAAATTTGCTGAAAAATATGAAATCTGAAAAATAACTTGTTTAGTCCAATTCACTGGGAGTGAAGGAAGAAAATGGCTACGGCTTTGTTTTACTTTGCTTTTCCTTGTAAATTATATTTATACGTAAATCTCTATCTGTCTATCTGCAAACTTCTATCTGAATAATGAAACACAGACCTACTCAGTGCAGTTATCTTATTTTTAGAAGGCTTCTCAATGCTTTGCTTTGTTGAGTTAGAATCAAAGTTAAGCTTGTCCGATTTTTCTTATGTAGTTTTGTTCCACTTTTGGAGTTGACTATATCTGTAAGCAGTTTTTGGGTAATCCTGACAGTATACTCAACAGCAGTAGTTTCAGATTTGCTAGACAGTAGTTGAAATATCTTTATTTATGACTGTGATAGCAGAATGAAGAACAGTCAGGTGCACTCATAAGCTTTTGTTTGCTGCTGGTAAATTTTCTCGGTTGGTCTGTTGTACTGCCACTATCACTGCTTGCTCTGAAAAATATTTCAGAGGCTTTTTGTCAACATCAGTTTTTTTCTTAAAGTTACTCTGATGGAATTACATTGCATTGTGATCCATTTTACTTTATAAATGCTGACAATCATTTGCTCATTGGCATTTCATATTAGTCCCAGAATACCATTGCAGATGTCCGAACACTTTGCATATACAGAAGTGCTTTGGGGAAGGTAGGCTTGGTGTATATTTGCCTGCAAGACCATGTCTACGTGAGGAAATAGTTTCACTGTAGTCACTTCTGGGCAGTGGGGCTGAAGGGCAGGATCATAACCCATGGCTAGACTGTTCCCTTTCTCTGTGAAACCCTCGTTTGTTCAGGAGCCAAGAAAGTGCTTCCTTTAATTCTTCCTTTTGGAGTGGAACAGCAATATCAAATGTTGTAGGTTGTGGATTTACCATCCAGGTTACTAACTTGGCAGTGCCTGCTTGAGGCAGCTGTGAGGCACCTGGACATGATTCTGTGATTTCTGTGATAGTAAAAGCCATTTGCTGTGGACCCACGTTGTTTTAAAACACCTTCTGTTTGTTGCTTATTTCAGCTCGGTTTCCATAGCTTTTAGTCTTTGCGATATATCTGGTCTCCTCCAAACTTTTCTACTGGAAAAAAACCAGTTCTGTCTCAGTGTAATTAGGTAAAAGGAGATAGACTTATTTCCACCTCTCCTTCATGCAGCAACATGGTCTTTGACCATGAAGATTGTCACACTATTACAAATGCCAGCTTTTGCAATAGCAAGGTATATTGTTTAAGATGGAGATCCTTGGAAAATCTGTGAGGGATTTTTGTCTCTTATTTGTAGGAATGTTGAAAGACCAAAATGTGGAAGTCCTTATTTCTCAGGGAGTAAAATCCTGAACAGTGTCAGACTCCTTCAAGGTAGTTTTTTTGGTTTTGTGGTTGTTTTTTTTTTTTTTCCTTTAGTGCAGTGATCAAAACACATGCTTAAAAGAGTCTTATTAACAATATTAAAGCAAGCATTTATATAAAATGCTCAATTACTAGAAGTGTGCTAGAGTTTCTCTTAGGAAGAAACAGTTCCTGCAAAAAAATCCAGCACTTTGGCAACAAATAGAACTGTTGGAGTGTATATATAAACTGTAGCTTGATACCTGCTAATTGAATATATAAAATAAAACAGAAACCCTAACAGGCACAGTAACAGCACTTGCAGTGAGTGTGGCTCACTCAGTTGCAGCTTTGAGTGAAATGTGGTGAGTAATGCAGTTATTTTTAAACCTTGTACTTTTGCTTTCCCTGTGCATCAGATTATTGTATCATGATGGTGTCAGCGACATGGCCATTGTTAATGATGCCCCCTGATCATATTACATATATATACACCAAGTGCAGTGATTTATAAGTGTCACATTGACATTAATTTCTCTGGGAATTGCATTGTGCATAGCAGTCATGGAGGACAGAGGTCAGGCTGCTGGGCAGGGGCTGGGTATTGTTGGAAGAAACTCACAAAAAATCAAGTCTCTCTCCATAAATAGGAATGATGAGTGCTTTGAGAAATTAATCTCTTTTCCACTCTTACATGGAAACAAATAGCTTTTAATATGCTTAATTTCAGATTTGGTCATAGTGCCAGTCAGTCAGCTCTAATTAAACTTGTGTTGGAAGTGTGTCAAGAATTGGATCCTGTTATGTGAAAAGGAATCTTTGACCAATTAAATGTTGAACTTACTTGTGTGAATAATGGTTTTTGCTTGTGTTTTTAGTCAGGTAGCACTGTAAAAATACACAAAACTTCTATAAAGCAGCATCTTTTTGGGCTTAGGAATTCTTTTTTTGGGAAATAAGCTTGACAACTTATCACTTTTTGTTTCTTTAAAGCTCTATAATCAGCAGGAATCTTAAACATCTTTATGTGTGCTAGGCACATACATATATATGTGTGTACATGCAGTCACAATTTCTAGGGCTTGCCTTCATAATGTAAATTTGCTGAATTTGCATCTAAGAGCTGGAAGACCACTTCCTTTTCCTTTGGTTAATGTCAGTCTTCTGTAATAGCTCTTCAACACCAAGAAGCAGAGTATTTAGTGTTGTAGTTAATTTGTCTCTTCCTGCAATTGTTTGTTTAAATAGCAATGAAAAGCCTATTGTATATGCTATCTGCATTACAGGAGACATGGTAGTAATATGTTCATAACAGTCACTTGATTGATATCTTTTGCTAAGATGTTGATGCTAGTATTGTCTTGATGTCAAAGGTCAAAGGAAAAGCAATATGTTGAAAGTACGTCTTCAAGAGCAGTGTTCATTAATTTGAGGATGTGCTTCTAAATTTATTAAAACATTCTAGAATAGGAAAAACCCACCCCAACATCTCTGGAAGTTATTTGAAGTGTTGACATACATTTCAGAATAGAAGTTCCTTTTATCCTCTTGATACTAAGTTAATGGTGTAATTCAACATCAGTTTCACTTTGAGGTGTTATGTGCTATTTGAGAAAATATTGGCAGCTCTTTCAAGGACAGAAAACTACTTGCAGACTCTGATGAAGGGTAATTTCTTGATGAAGTTAATAAGCTGAACCAAGGGATTATTTTGCCATTCTTACAACTGTCCTGATATGAATCCCTGCAAAAAAAGAGGACTAAAATGTAATTTCTCTGCTTTGGCCTCATGTTTATAAAGTAGCTTCTTTCAGTGTTACAGGTCAAGCTTGTACTTCTGAATTATTTGTTTCACAACTGAATTCTTAAACTGAATAAAAATATGACCTAATTTATCAGAGAAATGAGTCTAGCGCTAGTTCCGTGACACTCTGGGAGGACAGAAATGGTCATGTTAGTTCACTAAAGGTAATTTTTGTCAAGTGCTTTTGGATTGGTATTTCTTAAACCCCTTGTCTTTAGATACTAAATTTGGGTAGTAGGTAATTTTTTGTTTATTTGTGTCCTTTAAAACTTCCTTGAAAAGGCCACAGAGCTGTGTATATCGGAGTTCACGTCCCACTTGGCAAGCCAGGCCGTCGAAGGCATAGGCATCGTGGGCACAGGCACAGAAGAAAAAGAGACAAAGATGACAGAGAGGATGGCCGAGAATCTCCATCATATGGTAAGAAGTTTGTTGTGCATGTTCTTCATGTCTCCTGAAAATAAACCTGTAGTAGCTACTCTGTGCTTAAATGTTGTTTGTTTTGTGCTTTCTTTTATTCTCGCTGTAATTAATGTCTTTTTGTGTACAATCAGACAAGGATTTTGTGGTTGTGTTTTATCTAAGTCAGAAGCTGTTGGACTTGGTCCAGCTGCCTGCATGAATGTTCAGCAGCCTGCACTGAATAGGTTAGACTAGAGCTTTGTAATGCTCTCCTGTAGCATGAAAATCTGTGTTATTTAAATTAGACACCTTTTTTCAGATTGTGTAGTCGTGTATGCTTCTTCCTCTGATTTTTGAAACTAAGCATGTAGCTGTGAAAAGCAGCATTTGCCATGGTAATTTGATCAATGATCTTATTTTATTTAAATATTTGCTTCTGCCTTCTTGCTGTCTGTTAGTAAAGGAACTGCACTGCCTCATAAATTTTTTGTTTGGATCACGAACTGCCCCCCCCCTCCCCCACACCTATTATCCTCAAGAGAGGACAATTTTGTCATATCATTCTCTGAAATGAAAATATTTGGCAGTATGCTTAGCAGTTTTTCTTCAACATCCTAAGTCCACTTTAATTCCTAAAGTGCCATGAACGAGCAGATTATGGTGCAATGTTTGAATTTAAGTGTGGACACCATGCTGTTCACTATTACCTTTCAATGACTGGCAGCATGTTCTGCATGGGCCAGTACCTGAAACAAAGGATTTTTCAAATGGAAAAGCTCTGACAAATCTTTTACCATTCTCCTATGGTTCTTGGTTTCAACCATCTTCAAGGCCTCCTCTCCCACATACAAATTATTATAATGGATATCATGTTTGTAGAGTCTTGCTATACAGATTTTGAAGAAGTAAGTGATATTAAGTTGACAAAAATTCACTTTCTCTGTTCTGGTTGCTTCTGTATGCACAGAAGCACAGGGTTTGGCCAGATTCTGGGGTGTGTTGGTTTTGGGATGGAAACAATCTGCTATAGATCTTAACTAATAATGAATGTTGTTTGCATTCAAGAGCACATTTCAGAATGATGCTACTAGATGGTGATATATACCAGGACAAAAATGCTAAAGTAAATCTCAGTGTGGAATTAACTTTTTTACTAATTCAGATCTTAACCTTTAAATCTAAAAGGCCATCTTCCTTCTACAGTAGAAGCCTACAGTTGTATATTCATGTATAACAGCTGTAAGAGTGATGTTTCAGTGAACAAAGTTAAATTTTTTTAAATTTGAGAAAATTAAAAGAAATTTAAAATTGAGATTTACCTGGATTTTCTATTTCTGGCCTTCCTTGAGATAGCATTGCAATTAGTACATTTTTTGAACCCTTGTAATATGAAAGTTCACTTGAATTGAAACAAAATCCTTGTATAAATATATGTATAAAAGTATCTCTAGAATCATGTGGTTTAATTGGTGTTTTTTGAAAAGTTTTGCTCATATTAATTGAAGTCTAGTACTTATGTGATCAATAAGGATAGTTTAGTTTTCTAGCTAGTTATTGAGCCTGTTCCACTAGACATTATACTATGAGAAGTTAAATTATTTTCTGGACACTTCAGCTACATAGTTTTCTGCTTTCCTATGGTAATTTATACATACTGCTCCAACCATGCAATGAAAAATTTTATCCTACATAAATAGCAACAGACCACAGAAAAATCTGCTGCTCTGACAGTCAGTGCCTGGCTACTCACTGATGACCATCTTGAACTATTGCTTGGGCAGCTAATCTGTAAGTAAGGCTGTTTGTTTCCATCAGCCTGTTTTGTTTCAGCTTCTTCAGTGTCTTGTGTCATGATGGTATTAATTATTTTGTTCTCAAAATGAAAACAAAGTTTCTAGTGTTTTGGTATATTAATTTCTAGTTTTTTTTAACCAAATTTGCTCATGATGTTAATTTTCATATTGGCAATCTGTAGAAGAGCCAATACCAATTGATTAATTTTCATAAATTGGATTTCCAGATGTTTTGTTTTCAGAAACAGTGCAAAGTTTTCAGAGAGCCTTCTTTTAAAGACATGTATATGTTTCTTTTGTTCCTCTTCCCTCTTAAAGAGGATGTTGTCCTGCATATTTCTAGCTGAGGGCAGGAGACTTTACTGTTATGTAATGTTTCTTATTTCATAGAAGTATGAATTCTTCTAATTATTTAGTTTCTCCTTTTCTTCAAGACACACCATCCCAACGTGTGCAGTTTATCTTGGGTACTGAAGATGATGATGAACACATTCCTCATGATCTCTTCACTGAAATGGATGAACTTTGCTTCAGGGATGGAGAGGAATATGAATGGAGAGAAACTGCTAGGTATGTTTAGAATAGATTGTTTCAAGGTATATCTTATAGTAACTTTATTTCAAAGAATTGCAAACCAGGTTTGGTTTAGAATCATCACTATCTGTAGGAGTTGTTTGCTCAATTCATGCACTGCAACCCAAAACTTTAGTTCTTCTTTTCAAACTCTGAAAGAATCAATATTGTTTTCAAGAGACCCTCAGTCTTTCTGGTGCTGTGTTCTCTTCCCTAAAACTGATCATGCCAAACATTTTGAAAGGGAGGAGTAAGCCAAGTTATAAATATGGGGTTTCGTCCACCTAGTGTGGTATTTGCAATCTCAGAAATGTCTTTAGTATATCATAGCCAATATATTAGTATCATTTTTTTCTTAAACATAAAAAAAAGGGAATTATTATTTTTCTTGGATAGTATTTGATTAATTTTTGGCAAATTGTATGCCTGAATGTTACAGCATGCCATGATTGGTTTTGACCCTTACTAGTTTAGTTGCTTCCTTCTACTCATGCATTGTGGTGAATTCTTCTGCATTCAGTACTTCCAGCTACCTTGTTGCATGATAACTTTTGTAGAAACTCAATTTGCATAATGCCTGTGAGTGGGAATACAGATCAATTTGTAGTTTCGCGTGTTAATATTGCCTGGCTCTTAAATGTCTGACTTAGCAGCCTTAGGAGACTTGAACATGCTGTATGGTATGTTTCAGACAGCTTTCTAATCTCAAAATACTAATTAAATCAAGATACAAATCAGGTAATAAGGCAGACAGCCATATTCTTCATGAGAACATGTGAATAGACAGGTATTGGTCAAGCCCAAAGAAACAATATGGGTAAAAACTGAAACAGTTGAGTGTGGTTATTAAGGCCTGATAAAAATGTTAATCAGTTGAGCTGCCTGAGAAAATGAAAGCGGGTATGATTTCATGGGATTTTCTGTTCTATGTCATGCCTAAGCCACATGGAAGAGTGGGATTACTTGCCAAATTTTCTTCCCAGGAGAAATATAAATGTGTACATGTGAATTCATTTCAGATGGCTGAAGTTTGAAGAGGATGTTGAAGACGGTGGTGATCGATGGAGCAAGCCTTACGTAGCGACTCTGTCTCTGCACAGTCTCTTTGAACTGCGGAGCTGTATTCTTAATGGCACGGTCATGTTGGACATGAGAGCAGACACACTTGATGAGATAGCAGGTTGCAGCTAAAATTTTTAAAAATACTTTATTCCTAAATTCTGATCTATAACTTGAGGTGGTTTTGGTGATGTCTATGTTCTTGAAAATACTGTGTTGAAGAAACAGGTATGTGCATGCTTGCTGCACTTCTCTTGGTCTCGTTGAGAGGAGCTGGTCCTACAAATGTCACTTACAAAAGTGGATGAGTAGGAGCTCCTTAGTTTGTACTTTAGGCTGAGGCCCAGAACTTGCCTTTATGTTCTAATCCCTTAATGTGTTCTCTGTCTTTGTTTCTACAGATGAATTGTAAATATCTGCCAGAACATTTTAGGAGTTATTTGTGCACTTTAGTACCATAATTATTAATCATATTTTGACTGACATTAGCTTGATGCCAGTAGTGCAGTTCGTTGTTGCACATCTGGTAATTTTTTCACCTTTATAAGAGGTGAGCAGAAATAAATGCTGTACATGTTGTTTGACCTACTGTGCTGAGTGTCCTCACTAATCACATGGTCATTTTGGATACTTTCATACCTATAGATAAATATAAATATATAGATACATGCACATATATATACATGATATATGTCTACTTGCTCCTAAATGAATTTAGAATTAGTTCTACATAATTTTCCTGCTATCTCTTGCTACAGGTACCAGACAGTGGAATGCCTTCTCAGGAATCATATTAGACTTAGGGTTGACCAACATATGCATGAAGGACAAAGTGTTTTGGCCTTAAAAACTTTGGCAGCGCTTGAAATGTTTTCTTGTTTTGAAATCCTTGAAATTCGCTCAGGAAGTTGGTATTCCCTTCCTATTGTTCTGACTTACTGAGCAAGAGCATTCAGTACATCTTTGCAAATGTAATGTTTTGATTTAGAATTTTATTTTTGGTAATCAAATTTAGTAATAATCTTAATACATAACCAAAGTAATTGCATAATTCCATGTAACCAGCACTCTGGGTAGCAGGCACTTGAGTTGCAACTAGGGTGCCTTAAGAGATTGTGTGAACTTGTTTCAAGTTAATTTTAGGTGCCATTTTGAAGCATGTGGCTTAGCAGTGCTTGGTAACAAGTGTGCTGTCTTGTTTCCAGGAGCCAGCAATACCCAGTAGGTAATACTGTTTGTTACTCATAACAGGAGAGGGAGGGTGGCTGGTTTCCTTCTGAGAACCTGTAACAAGTGGCTGTGTGTTACCCGTGGTCTCAGAAAGAAGCTGCACTGTACTGACAGACACTTTACTGCCTGTTGTTCTGTTAGTCAGGACGGAGCCCTACCCTGAGCCCTAACATTTTTCATTGTGAGAAGTTCTATGCAATTTCAGTTTAACAATGCAGTTAAGTCTCGATACATTAGTTAAGCCTGGGAAAATACATTTAAAAATTTGTCACATAGGTTTGTGTTTATTTGTGCAGGTTGAGGTCTTTTATGAATTTGTTTTATATTTTTTATTGTTTTTAAAAAATGGACCTCTAAGAAACACAGTAGGTATTTTCCCTGATATGTAGGCTTTCTTTCCTGATGTGAGAATACTGGTGAGATGCCCTTTTGAAACTTCATATTGTTTGACAGATGAGTAGTTAGTTTTAGATTATATACCTAGACTTTGCTTCATAATTCCTCTTCTAAAGCATGTGAATCACACAAAGTTCCGTAAAGAGTCTCAGTAGAGCATCTGAAGATGACAGGAGTTGTGTAATTCCTCTCATTCCATAGCAACTTGCACTTTTATGTAGTTGTATATACTTCTGAAAGAAGGGAACACCAGGTTAAGACTGTCATAAGTCTGTTTTCCATTGTGTTTGTCTTCGTGAATTCACTCCTAGTGTAGGTTTGTTGAATACAATAAATACATTTTTTGAAAGTGAGTTTCCATTGAAATTTGAATTAAATGGCTCAAATTACAAGGTGCTTAGTACCTTACATTTCTTGAAATGATGCTACTAATAAATACCCTCGCTTGGATCTGCATGTTGTGCTTTTCTTATTCTCACATTTACTTGTTTAGTGACATCTGAAAATTTCCTGTGGATTCTTGAAGATGGTTTTGCTAAAGAGAAGACTTTTCTTTTAAATAGGTTTTGATTTTCTTTTATTATTTGATACGACTGCAGTGCTTGAGTGAGGCGAAAGAGAGATGTGATAGCTACCTATATAATTTTCTTCTTTTGTTATTATCATGTAGATATGGTTTTGGACAACATGATTGCCTCTGGCCAGCTGGATGAATCCATAAGAGAGAAAGTGAGAGAGGCTCTTCTAAAGAGGCACCATCATCAGAACGAGAAGAAACTGAGCAGTCGGATTCCTCTAGTTCGGTCTTTCGCAGATATAGGCAAGAAACATTCTGACCCTCACTTGCTTGAACGAAATGGTGAGATAAGTTGTAGCCTCCAGTTCATACTAACCTGGTAAATGATGCTCTCACTGGGAGATGAAGGAAAGGTCAGCTGGTAATAACAGATAAGTGTTTCCTTCTTGATGAGCAAAGAACTAACAATAAGAGTGTGTGTGTGATGTGTAGCTATGGATGATATTTTTGAATTTACTCAAATATTCTGCTCCTGCCTGTATACCATAGCATGCATTATTATTTTGAAGCATAGTAGTAGACATAAATTGATCCTAATGGTTTTTTTTGGTATATGCTTAAATAAAATGTGCAATGTTTGAGGAATTTCAGCCTTGTGGCATAACTTATACATGTGTCAGATGGATCCTACTTGCTTTTATAGCCTTTGCATAAGAGATTTAGTGATCATGAGTTCAGTGATGCTGACAGTTACTGTGTCTTAACCCAGTGTTAAGTTCATTTGACAAGTTTGCTATGTCAATGGTGAAGGTAGTACTGTTAGCTGTTTATTTTTATCTTGTTTTATAGAGAAGGTTCTAATGGGAACAAAAATCTCAAACCCAAGAAAGGTATTAGCAATGTTCTTAGATACCTTTTTTGAACCAGTTCCTGAAAATTTATTCTAGACATCCAGTCCCAAATTCCAAATAGCAATATGAACTACAGAGCAGCTTACTTGTATTCTTGTGTTTTTATGGGACCTCTATTTTCATCTCTGTTCTTTGTTTCATTTTGCCTTGCATTAAGTAAGACACATGGATTTTTTTTATTCTGAAAAATTGAAATTTTTTACCCTGATTTCATGAATCAATCATTGAAGTGAACTTCCTTTTCTGTCTTGAAGGATGCCTCATTGCTTAGAGTATGTTTCACTTAGTTAAGTGCTTGTTAGGGGCTACATATGCTGGAGTATTCCCCAGTGAATGCCTGAGCTTGCTGATAGGTTTTTTTGTTAGCCAGTGCATATATGATATATGCTTAAATATTTCTCTAGTAGTTTCAGATTTATTTTTACAAGAATGAAAATGCAGCTAATTGATCTAAGAGCATAATGTCTCCTGTAACTCCTGACTTACATGTTTTGTTCAGCAAACATGAAAATTTCACACACACAGCCTTGGTTTTGCCCATCCTTGAACACCTGTATCCCCAGGTATAATCTTTCTTGACACTTATCTTACATGTATCACTTCCATTTTTTAGGGCATTTTATTCTTAATACTCTTTTTACAAGAGATTATGGGATATATGCTGAAACAAGAAACCAGTATAATGTGATGAGCATGTACTAATTTAATTTTCTTTTTATTATGCTTTGGTAACCCTCTAATAAGCTGGTAAACCAAACATGCATATTTACATATTAGTTCTTAGGCTCCTTAGGGGGTTGTGTGTGTTAGGACATGTTTGTAATTTATCAGGTATACTTATGGAATTTAGTTATTACTGTAGTGATTATTATAGGCAACCAAATCTGCTCTATTGGTCCTATTTTCTTTACTGCTCTGCAGTTTTGATATTTTAATAGTTGAGTTTTGAGGCTTTTGTTCTTAAAGCAGGTTTGTATCTGTAGGATCCACTCTTTGATTGTTTGCGGGGAGGGGAATGTATGTGACCTTTAGCTAGGCATGCTTTCTGCACCTCCTTCTTGTTAATTTTTCTGTGGTTGTTCAACTTACTGGTCTCTGTAGTGCTTGGTATAAATGTGAAAGTAAATGTGTATAGTTTGCTGTTTGTTTGTTTCATGGCATGGTACATGAAACCAGCATGTTTTGGATTTCAGGGATTGTAGGAGAAGTCATCAGTAATGTTTTCAAGGAGACTGGTCATCCCAGGAAAAGTGTTTGTGGCAAATGGGAGAAATGGTATCACTAAACCTTTTAATGGAAGTACTAATATGAGCATAAACAGTCTGTCTTCCTGCTTAAGGAAGAACTGAAAAATCCATTACAAACTCCAGTCTGAAGGAATCATCACAAGACTGTGTTCTCTTCATAAGAAATTAGTAGGACATGGAAACTAGAGCAACAAAAGTAACAAGGGATTTTGGAGAAATGTTTGGTTTTAGCCATGTGGGGCTATTGGTAAGTCACAGCAGGAGGGTGTGGAGAAGGGGCTGTGTATCTCATTTTTGTGCCCCCTTCAAAAATATATATTAGACTACAGCTGCCTGGGAAAATTCTCAATAAAACAAGACTCTTATTGGAAGACAGCTGCATTTAACACATTTAGATATGTTTGATCGTGATCACTTTTTAAAAACTAACAATTCTTTGTATGTAATGGATAGAGTTAACACAAGTCTTGTAATATTTTGATTTTTTAGTTTATTTTTTGTATGGATTAGCTGCTGTGCGATTAGGAATAAGGAATTATAGGAAAATTGAAGAGTCAGTGTCAAGAGATATTTTTTTTTTGTTAACAAATCTTACTCTGACTCAAGATAATATCTGCTCCCTCAGATCTTTGGCATTCTAATTAGTACTCCTCAGTAATTTCTGACTTTCCTAATGTCTGGTATCAGACCTGCTCTTACCTCTTATCTTACTTGCATGAGTATGACACTTTGGCCCATAAAGCTTGCAATTTACTATGTAAATTGTTAATGCATATTTGTATCTGTGTGGGTTTGGTTTGGTTTGTTTGAATTTAATATAATCTATCCCTTTTGTAAGCCTCATGGTGTTCCATTTGTTTTATCTCAGGGGAAGGCCTTTCAGCCTCCCGGCACTCTTTGCGAACAGGTCTCTCTGCCTCCAATCTTTCCCTGAGAGCAGACAGCCGTTTGTCGGTTCTTCTCAGTTACCTTCTTCCTTCTTCAAGAGCTGGGAGCCCGGCAGCCTCAAGGTGTACAACCCCTGTAACCACCCCTCAAAACACTCCACCCTCCAGCCCTACCTGCAGCCCAAGCACAAGTGCCCAGCCAAGCCCGCTTCAGGGCAAGGAATTGCTGGTGTCACCTGCCAGTGATGATATTCCTTCAGTAGTAATCCACCCACCTGAGGAGGACTTAGAAGTGCAGGAAAGCCAGGAAAAGAAGACAGAGGAAAATATTGGCAAAACACCAGGCAACTATTGAAATTTAAGCTGTCCATGTGTGATGCTCTCTGCATCTGGATCACTTGCACTGCGATGTTTTTGGCACAAAGAAATATGATAAATGTTACCTCTGCCTGCATGTTTTATCTCTTCTCAGTTGTGACTGTCTTCTTGTTTGGCATTTTTAACTTTTTAGCTTTTAACTAAAGCAAGCAAAAAATTCTTTAATTAACATTCATTTGTGTAATTAAAAAGGAATATGGTTTAAAAAACTAATATATAAGCAAAATGTCAAAAATGGTGGCCTTTTCCTTTCACTCACCTACAGTCCATAGCAGGTTTTGCTTTGGTTTTGTCAGTGGTTGAGGTAATGTCTTAAACCAGTGTTGGATATCCTGAGATAGGTACAGCTGAAACCATGGTAAAGTGTTAGAGGTGAATATGAAAAGAATTAGGAAAGATACAATTATCAGTGGCATTCATAGTTTAGTTGGATCATGAAGCTTTCAAGCAGTTTTATTTTTGCTTTTGTGCTTTTTGAAACCATGACTGTTAAAACCAGCAGTAGTTAACTGATGAAATGATCAGGTTCAGTTCACCTGCAGTTGTTTCTGGATAGTTCTCCATTACTGCACTGCTTCAGCATCAGACACTCCATGAGTGTTTTGCTGTGTTTGATAGGCAAAATTGGAGACAGTAGTTAGGAGCTTGTAATCGTAGGCCAGAGCTCAGCAATTTATTTTGTTATCTGCAAAGCCTTTCTTCTTTATATGCAAAAAGGGTATGTAGGTGTATAGATAAGTTGAAAGAAACTGTTAGAACTTTCCATCCTTGCTTGAAATATTTTTAGTAAAAGTTTCATAACATTTGCATTCTGCGTATGTGCGGTCATACTAGCTTTACTTCTGCAAAATTACCAGCTATTTAGAAACTTCACAATTCTACCTGACAGGTTGTGTTTTTAAGGTGGAATCATCTTTCTTTTTTGGTCATCAGGCTCTTCCTCCCCTTCCTAGAAATTTGTCTTGCCAAAATCCAGCTTGTAGGTTTGACTGCTTTAGGCCTGTGTGTATTGGGAGCAGGGGGACTGATCTCCCTTGGTTCTTCCATCAGTTGAGGCTTTGCTTGTTTTCTTCCTCACTTGTTTAATAAATAAGAGCACACTGTTACATTTAACAGTGGAAATATGCTGACAGAGAAGAAGGAGGCTGTGGTTATCTGCCTTTTCACATTAGCAGCCAAGTAGTTCACTGAACGGGAGAGAAACTATGTCATAGTTTTTTATCTTCAGTTTAAGTACAGAGGCCTCATCATTACTTAAATTGAGAAAAGCAAACACAAATCTCTTTTTCTGACTTCCTTATGGGAAATTAAGAGAATTCACGTGACGATAATTCTGTCACAGGTCATCTTCCAAATGTGCTTTGAAATCAGAAGTAAAATAATAGCTGTAATTGTTTTTCCAGTTCTCATTTCTCTGACAGGAATTACAGCATGCCAGACACAAGATCTTTATAATCCAGGAGAAGGCAAATAAATTAAGCTCAAGTACATGATGCTATTACTATCATCACTAGTAAGACTTTCTACTAGAATCTCCAAGTCATGTTCAAATCAGTTTTGTTCCTCATGCAGATATTTCTCATAAAGAAAAAAATCTGAAAGGCATGATTTCCCAGTTAATCCATAAGTCTTTCAAGAGAATAATAAACACCAACAATGAAGATATTTTTGTTTTCTGGGATTTCCCCTGCTTTTTTAGTTCAAGAAATCATCTGATCACAGAAAGACACGTTTTTTTCCTTAGATTTGCTTTTGAGGACATTCTTAGACTATGACTTCAGGGCTGCAACTGGACCAATTTCTGTCTTGGGAGGCAAGAGTCAAAGAAAACCCTGACAAGGAAGTCAACTTCCTGGTATTAATTAAGAAAAAAACCCAAACAAATCTTCCCGGTCCATTCCGCTATAGGTTATGGTCTGTATCACCTCTCTAGTAATTCAGAATATTGCAGTCTGAATACATTTTACAAATCTGTATGATTGAGTCTGGTTTGCCTCCTGTGAGTGTGAGAAGATGTGTTAATTTTCTAATAGGTGTTTTTTTTTCTGTATACATTCCTCTGTCATTTGCCTTGTGTTATTCAGACTTTTATTTTTTAGTTTTCATAAATAGCTGAAAGGTTTCTGAACTTAATGTGAGTTACTGTAAAAGGAGGGAAAAGAGACACACCTTTGGTCTACCACTTAATTTTAATCAGCCAGTCATCAGTTCCTAGTAAGTCAACTAGACAAAGGCTTCTCTTAATAATGTTTTTTTAATTTTGTCATCAGTTGAAGATCAGTGTTTGTTTTCCCATCTTTGAACTGTTGAATAATGAATTCCATAGGAAGGGCTGGGAAGTGAGCTGTGTCACAGCTAAAAATTAACAGTTAATTCACCAGCATCATTGAGGTTTCATAATGTCTGTGAACAACAGAAAAGAAGTCTGTTTTAAAAGGTCTTTTGGTCCACTGAGAAATGTACTTTGAAAGTGAGCAAAATAACATTTACAATGTCTTTCCTCTTACAGTAATTGCTTCCTGAAAATATTGATTCAGAGGAGTTTGCATATTTGCCCTCTAGTAGTAATTTGAACTTTCTTTTTTTGCATTAGAGCTGCATTGAACTTTAGTTTTAAAACTTGATTTTAATTTCCTCAAGTACAAATATGGTTGACTTCATATTTAGAAGATTTGTATTATATAAGTTTTGCTTTTCTAAAGACGGTTACTTTGAAATAGTCATGCTTAGATGTTGAACTCATATATTACTCATCTTTTTCATATGAAACAGATGTGAGACAACTGTATGTAATCTTCTTGCTTTCTTTTTTCTGTAGATAATGTTGATTAGATTTTTGTGATCACAGTATTAAGTGTAGTTGGCCAGAAAAAGCACATGATTTTTAGTGATGGTGTAGTTATAAATACCTAACTTGAATATATGAGGTTTTATTCCAAATGACTCCAGACTCACTTCACTGTAGTCTTTCAGAGGAGACAAGTGGTCCATCTGCCTAACTAATATCAGGAAGAGCGCTGTGTTTTATGGATCCCCTCAGTAGCTTCATAACAATGAATTTTTCTGTCTTACAATCTGAAAAGTACTTCTAGGTAGTTGTCCTTGAGTTTGCTTCTACTAAACTGGAGAAGAGAGGGAAACAAGTTCTTTTATTGATGTGAGATTGGAATAGAAGTGTTTCACTATTAAAGCAGATTAATTCTTTGGTTCAGAGTTTCTCTATAAATAGCAGATTGAGGGATATGTGTAATGAAGGCAGTCTCATATGGAAATGCTTGCTCAGGTCTGAAAACCTGTGAGCAGTATTGTCTTGTGAGAGCAGCAGTCTGTCCAACTGCAAGGCTGATGGAAAGGAAAACTATTCACACATGGTTTAGGATCAGACAAATATTCCTGTGTCAGTGCCAAAACTTGTGAGCCTTGACTGTGACTGATCGGTGAAATTTTGAAGGCAAACCTTTTAGAAGAATCAGTGTCACTTTAGCACTGAAATAGTAAATATTTCTGCTAATATGTGGAATCCTTATTCTCTGTCCTTCTCCTTGATTGTCTCTCTGTTTTTGTTCTAGTCTCTGCTTGCTTTTGCTCACAGTGCTTTTCCAGAAAATGCAAAGCGATGCATTATGGCTCATCTTTCATCAGCTAAAAACATTCTAAGTTTCCTGTATTGCTACAGAGAAGGGGAAAAATGAAGTTTATATGTCTAAACTTTTGTATTAGGATGCTCTTCTGCAACAACTGTTTAATATTTCTTTCTAGTTCTACAAACGTCAACTCCTAAGCAGTTAAATACTTAAATCAGCTGATTTCATAGGTGGTTGATGGTATGATTCTTGTGAATAACATATAAATCTTGGAGCAGAAGAGTAGAATGTGTTTTTTGTTGTTGGGGGTTTTCTTCTTGTTGTGTTGGCTCATTGTGCATGTTAGGATTTATGAAGGAATGACAGCCTATTAACTTGGATTTGGTTTTTGCTTCAGGACAAAACACCCACACCTTATGGGTGTTTTGTCCTGAAGCAAAAAACTTACATCCCTTATGAACTGTAAGAATGAAAATTAGTGGTAAAGGCTTGGACCTGCGTGTTTTTGTATGATGACTTTTTGGAAGAGCTTTTTGAAAACAAAGATGAGGATGAAGTAAAGTGAATTCAGTCATCATTTGAAACGCTAAAAAAAAATTCAAAATGGAGAAATAATAGACATGGGGGTATGCAAGTAGTTATGTGCCAGTAGTTACAATAGAGTAGTAGCCTGAAGATAGCCAGAGAGGGTTTCATTTATATCTTGACTGGAGAGATGCTTGACCTAAATACAAACTTTCTCCATGTAATACAATGTTTAGGCTTCAGTCTTTATCTAGATGTGGTTTTGAAGGCATGTGAAAGCATGTTCTGTCACCACAGCTGGAAGGTCTAGTGTAGACAAGCAAGAAGGCCAAATGCATTTGTAGTGCATGTTAAACTGAACAAGCAAAAGCTCTGTAATTCAGAAGGTGGGATTTGGGCTTGGTTATGCATGCCTAGACCAGCTTTTCAATGTTAATTGGGTAGAGAGAACCATGATGCAACATGGAATTCAGTGTGTTTGAATGCTTGGGTTACTTGCCTATTGCACCCTTTACTGAACCTGCAATTCAGTGCTACTGGCAATGTATCAGGATTCATAACAAGGTTTTTTTTTTTGGTGCAAGTGTTATAGGGAAGCTGTATACTGAACATGAAAAACTTTGTGTGTATTCTTCAGCTCAAGCATATATTCCACATAGCAACACGTGGTTGGATGAATAGTGGGAGCTTAGGTCTGCTGATTGAAAGCACAGTTTGCAAGCTGTCCTTCATGTAGTACACTACTTACTTTTACAGCTTAGTTAACTTAGTTGACTACATTCCCTGTAGTTGTAGCCTGAGGCTTGCTGACACTTTACAATTACAGTAAGTGCTACACAGCAGACTAGAGGTGCTTGCATTTGGTGTCCAAGGACTTCTTAGTACGGTAAAGATGCTATATCCTAACTACTGAATCAGTTATGATTAAAATGCCAGAAGTTATCTTTTCTGCAATTAAAGTAGCTGATGTTTTCTGGTGACTGTTTTGCAAATGGCCATCATTTGGGGCAATACCTAATTTTTTAAATTATGCCATTTTTTTGACAACCCAGTGACTTGTTAATGTTGCATTTATGATACTAATGTAGGGCACTTACTGAATAACGTGCACTTTTGCATTAAGCAAGCTGCCACATTGAGTTTTGGTGGTGTTTCACACTCAGTTTGTTTCCTGCACCATTTTGAACTTATCTCCTTTTTTTTAAATTTAGGGCTGTTGGCATCTCCACAGTCAGCACCTGGAAGTTTGGACACTGGGAAAAGTGGAGAGGTTAAAGCTACTGGGTCAGGAGGAAGCAGAGAAAACAGCACTGTTGATTTTACTAAGGTAAGTAACATTAAACACCTTAGAGTTTAGCATCAATTAACTATGTAGCAAAACCTGTGCAGGTTGTAACTTCCCCCTTAGTTACAACTAAGACATGTGTACCAGTATACACATGAAATAGGTACTAAGAGATAACTTGTGTCACAATATGATCTAGGCTAAATGTGTCACATGTTTTAAAATTCTTCCCAGCAGAATGCTTCTCAGTATTTTGGTAACATATGAGTGCAGCTGCTGTACTTTCTCATGCAGATGGAGATATTTACACATCTGCTATTAAGGCTCTTCTGAAAGCAGTTTTGTACATTGTGTTGTAACTTATTTTTCTAGAACTTTTTGTTGGTTCCTTTTTTTTTTGTGAAGAGGGCTTTTAAGAAGAATTTGCTTTATATGTATAATGAGTTTCCTCTACAAAAGTTGTCGTACATCTTAGTCATTAGTAACACATAATACCATATTCTAAAAGAAACGTTGTAAAAAATCTGCTGTAAATCTCATATATTTCATTCATAATCTAAATTTGCTGGGCAAGTTCCATCGTGGCTGTTACTATAAAGTTCAGTCAGAAGTGTCATCTATATTGTGAAATACTGTAAGAAAATTGTTTTGCCAAGTTAAATAATTTTGCTTAAGGAAAGCTAGCTTACACTGTAGTTCTGATCTGATCATGGCAGGTGCCATATATTCCTGCTCCTCTGTCACAGTTTATGTATTTTTGCTTGGCCTGTCCTTGTGTACACCTGCCTTGTCTCCTGTTGGACAGGAGCCAGCCTCCTGGCACTGTAGTTGTGGCACACTTGGTATGGGACTCAAGAGGCCATCTGTAAGTTCTCTAGCTAGCAGTGTCACTGGTGCTTGTGTGTGTGTGTATGTGAACACAGAGTTCATGTGCTGTACCATTTTCTAATGCACTTCTGTAATTATGTACAGAAATGAAGGTGAAGATTTTCAGCCATCATATTCTTTATGATTTGTATGAACATACAAATTATTTTTCAAAATTATGACATACTTGAAATACATGGCTGTGAAATAACTTACTGCATTCTAGAAACCATGTGTAATTACATGAACTCTCCTTACTTAATTGTGCATAGATTTTGTTAATTTATGTCCTATCACGGAATGTTTGTCATGATAATATTAGAAAGGTGATTATGCAGTTTGGAGTCTTCTAGAGTATACTAGTTGTTAGAAATTCTAACTTATAGAAAATAGTTTATTATTATTTGGCTGGCTGACATTTTCTAAATGTGTTTGTCTTTTCTGTATTGTGGGATATTTAATTTGCTTTTTAATTTTTCTTTGTAGCATAAATGTCTTGTAAATTCTGATAAACATAATTGTGTTATGGAATTTCTGCTAAGAAATGTAAGGGATTAAACAATTGTTTCACCTTTGTATGAATAGGTTGATATGAACTTCATGAAGAAAATTCCTTCAGGAGCAGAAGCATCAAATGTGTTAGTGGGAGAAGTAGATTTTTTAGAAAGACCTATTATTGCTTTTGTGAGGCTCTCCCCTGCTGTGCTTCTCTCGGGTCTCACAGAGGTTCCGGTTCCTACACGGTAAATAAATGCCTGGAAATTCTGGCTTTACTTATGCAATAAGATAATAATATTTAAGATCTCAAATAGCTGTAAATTTTTATATACACTGTATTAACCTCAAAAAAATGTAGAGTTTTGTTTAACATTATGTCAGTCATTTGCTGCAAAATTTGAAGTAATGAGATCTGCCACAAAATTCTCTGAATGCATTATATATCTTTATATATATCTCTGTATACACACATACATATATACATCTATATACATGTAAAGATGCTGTCTTAAGCAAGTGCAGGATTTGAAACTGAAAGTTAATTTGCAGTAAAAGCAATGAGTCTTCCAAGTTTGTTTTGACATTTTGAAGATGGGCATGAAGATATAGTTCCCTTCGGTGTGACACAGCTTGTCAGTGGGGAAGAGCACACTAAGTCTGAAGGTCTGTCTAATCTGAACATCTGTTCTTATACAAATGCTCTGCATATGAATGACTTAGGTGGTTAAAAAACAATTTTTTATTATATGCCCAATTCTACATGATTGACATTGGAGTAGTCAATCTTCAGCTAATACATAGAGAAGTAGTTTTCAGTCTGCAGTATGCTATCCAGCCTGGTGCAGTCACCCCTGCTCCCCCAGTCCCAATGATCTCATTACTATACTTGTGGGTATGTTTACCACAGATGTTCAAAATATCAAAATACAGGTCTCATGATGAAGGTTAGAAGATAATTTCATCAATCATCATGGATGACACTTCATTTTCTGTGCACATTGATGTATTGGACTGTTCCGTGGTGTTTGCCCATACATTTGTATTTATGTTTTTTGTTGGATTTTTAATGTTTTAAAATTATCAAAGTGTTTGTTTATCTTCATGATTTTCAGCTTATACACTCTATTGAAGGGCAAAAATACATATATGTGAGAATTTTTGGAGAGTAGTTGACAGGAGTACTCAATTTTTTTTTGGGAAATTCCAAAATTTCTGCATAGTGATTACTGTAGCTGAATCTATTCTGTCCTAATTTCTTCAGAACGGTGTAGACTTGCAGATCTGAAATAGCATACTGGGATTCTTAAGATGCACTCCTGTTTTCAGTTAGTGTAGTAAACTTGCAAAGGAGACAGAAGTGACCTTTTTGTACAATGAGTTGAAAGAAAGTGCTACTTTTTTCACATGTGTTGTGCTTAGGAATATCATTTTCATGAAATATAGAAGAAGGTTGTGAAACAAATTACTGAGGTTCACTCTTTGGTTTGTATCCTTTTGAATTTATAAAATGTTATTCCTGTTCAAGGTTTTGGTAAGTTTTATGTTAGGCACTGTTACTGCACAAGGATCTGCTACTATATGCTGTGACTCAACCCCCAGATTGGATCAGCTTCCCAGAATGTCACTTACTTCAATAGGTGTTCAAATACCCAAGTTCCCTTCCTTTGCACTGACACAAGACTAGGATAGACTATATGAGTATGCCCAAGTGTACTGCAGGAGGTACCAGTAGGTGCATCCTCTGTGTGCCATGGCCACTCTCAGGAGGTGAGGGGGCTGAACTCCCATGAAAGGGAATGTAGGACAGGTCATAGAGCTCCTAGGCTGCCACTTTAATGGATCTTTGCTACTGGGAACGTCAGAAAGGCTTAGAATCCAGGGGAAATATTCATTGAGCTCTAGTCTGTGGAATTCTACAGTCTTGAAGGCATTACAAGAAGTTGAAAAATTAGGCTTAATTAAGAAGATATCTGAGTAATTTTGGGTCAGGATTTGAGTTCCTTACAATAATGACTTTAAACTGAATCTTTTCACAGTGTTGCAGCAGTCTTTTAAGATCGTAAGCAGTAAAAATGGGATTTTTACTTCACCACTAAATTTTCTTTTAAATATTAATTTGAAAAAAACCCTTTTGAATATATGCAGATGAGTCAGCCATACTCACCTGTATTACTTTCTCCACAGGTTTTTGTTTTTGTTGTTGGGACCAGTAGGAAAAAGTCCACAGTACCATGAAATTGGACGATCCATAGCAACACTTATGACAGATGACGTGAGTGATCTGTTTTAAATGCTTGTAGTTGAAGTCTAGAATGAGGTATTTACCAATTGATTTCAGTAAATGATTTGGAGTAGTAGGTTAAAGAAAAAAACCTCAGACTAGTTAAATGAAGAACTGTAAACTTAATTATTTTTTGTATTAGTGAAGTCGATAATGGTAAATTAACTTCCCTCCTTGTCTGTCTTGAAATCCTAAATGTGTTTCTGAAAAAAAAAAAATTGACTTTAATGTATAGATTTCATTTTTATGTTAAATTCATTATCAGAACTATTAAATAGAACTGCATTTGGTACGAGTCACTGTGTGTCAGAAAGGACAGAAGCAGCTGCGCGAGTGCTCAGGAAACAAAGTTTTAAAAACCCATGCAATTGAGTCATAATAGTTTTTTTTTTTTTTTAATCTAAGCCAGATCAAAGAAATAAAATAGGAATTTTAATAGCCTTTTGAAGTCATGTGCTTAGAGCCCTTTGGTTTTAAAGACCACAGGAGGGAACCAGTACTTTTAATTTGAGAGTGATGCCATCTTACTGAGCAAAATTAGGGTCTTTTAATTTGACTTCACATTGAGCGCCACCTACTGAATTGCTGATAATTTTTAAGGTTATCTAGCAGAAATGCAAGTACTTTTTACTCTAGAACAATTTGAAGTTTGGTAATGTAAACTAGAAATTTGTCATTTTGCAATTGTTAACAAGTCCGTGAATACAGTTTTTGTTCAATGTGAGAATTGAATTTTAAAAGCTTTAGTTGCAGCTTCTAAACTTTTTTATATAGGCTGATCTGATTTTTAGGAATACTCTAGATCACTGAAAGAGAAAAGAAAATCAATTATTTGATGGTCTAAAAAGACCTGAGTAGACTTCAGAGATTTTAAGATTAGAAGATTTAATGATCAGATTTAATGGTATTTGGAGAAAACCAGTTCAGGTTTAAAATGTACAGAACAATTCAGAATCATCTTCTACATGCAGTTTTACAGTAAAATAGCATTTTTTCCCTCTGTGTGTATAAAATATATCTTGGAGTTGATGTTGTAGTAGTCTATAAAATGGTATAGGATTTTTTAGTAGGATTGCTTTCATGTGATTTTTAGGCAGTCTTCTAAACTTAATTAAGGTAGATGTATAAAAATGCATTCTTATTCTTAATAAAAGCTTATGGTTTGGTTTGAAGCTTATTTGAAGTATTTTTTGTCATAGTGATACAATGGCTATAAGGCAGAGTTAGACAATAGTACATGAACTTGATGTCCTGAAAATTGAAGATTAACTTTCATTTAACTTTAGAAATTACCTCAATATTAGTTTTGAGTTTGAAGATAAAACTTCTATGTCTTGTGGTCCATAGGAATGTGCATACCAGTAGCTTTTAATTTAAAAGTATGTAAGTAAAGTAAGAGCCAAACTTTTGAGAACCTACCAAATATGTTCCATACCTTTTAATCAAGTTTAATCATTATATAATGATAATCAGTTCCTCTTTCAGAAAAAATAAAATAAAAATAAGTGTTGAGTACTTTCTTCTTGTAGGTTTTCCATGATGTTGCCTATAAAGCAAAAGACCGAAATGATTTGTTGTCAGGAATTGATGAGTTTTTAGACCAAGTGACAGTCCTGCCTCCGGGAGAGTGGGATCCAACTATACGAATTGAGCCACCACAAAATATTCCTTCCCAGGTAAAAGGAAAAAAAAAGGTCCAGTCTGTCTTGGAGTGAGGGGGCCTAAACTGAACATAGGATTTGAGCTGCTGAGTACAGAGGGACAATCACTGCCCTTGTCCTGCTGGCCACACTCTACTTGACACGTGCCAAGATCTCATTAGCCTTTCTGGCCACCTGGCCACACTGCTGGCTCCTATCCAGATGGCTGTAAAGCATCAGAAAAGTCCCCACATGCATTTTGCAAGAAAAAGTTGATTGTTCATTTAAGTTACAAAAAAAAAAAAAAAAATTAAGAAGGGGGGAAAGGCATTAATCCGTTTTCTGCTATGCTGTTAAGTTAATTTTATTTACAATATTTCCTTTTGAAATACTGAAATGAGTTCATGTGGGAACTGGTAGAATTGGTGAGAAATTGTGCTTGAGTTCATGTTACCAAATTCTGTGAGTAGTCTAGCAGTGGTCAGCAAGAATATTTAAATTATTGTAAGAACTTCTGTTTGCATGCAGCATTCATTACAGTGTTCAATGTGTTTTGTGTAGCATATACTGATAACAGAATGTTTATGAAATAGATACAAATTGGTCATACTTCTCAGTTGTGATCATGCAGGCTTACAATGAGAGCTGAGGAAAGTGGGTCCTTGGAGAGATTTTCTTCCTCTCCTCCCTCTTTACAACTTAAAGGAACTTGGGCCTGCAGGATCAAAAGCAGGGGAGAGACCAGAGCTTTTTGTTCAGAAGGTTGACATTGGTGTCGAGTCCTGTGGTGGTTTGGCAGAGTGGGTGGAATAGAATGGGGTAACAGCAGTGCAGTCTATTCAAGAGTAGCCTGAGGTTACCATGTAACTTGTTTCCAAAATAAGCTGGGCTCAGGGTTTTTTGGAAGGCAGGCTCAGCTGAAAAATTTATGAGGAGCTGGTAAGTAGCTTGCTCAGCAGGGGAATTACTTCTCATTTATATTTCAACTAAATACTGTGTGTATCATAAAAAGACATCAGTTTCTGATACATGTTAAATGTTTCTGCTCTGTAAATGGTTGAAGAAAAAAAGTGTCTAAAGATTCCTGTCTCATGGTTGAGCCTCTACTGTGTGTTGAAAATCTAGGTTTTGTTTCATTGTGTTTCAGGCATCCATTTCTTGTAGGTACAGGGAAGATGAATACTGTTGTGCAAGGTAATAATAAGGTCTTCTGGGTGGTGGTGTACAGTTCTAGTCATCTGTACTCAACAAAAGATTGGTTTGGAAAATGGAGCACTGCTGATGAGCTAAGAATATGAAAAAGGGTGTGGAAGGCATAGGATTTGTGCACACTCTCTTTTAATTATACTTTTCTAGTGTAAAAACAGTCTCAAAGTATTTTTTTCCTTTTTCCTTTTTTTCCCCCGTGTCTCTTTTGTAGGAGAAAAGGAAGGCACCTAAATTTCCAAATGGATCTACTCCTACAGGAAACGGTCATAAAGAAGAAGGCCATCATGCCGGACCTGAACTTCAGAGAACTGGAAGGTGTGTTCACTTCCCTAAATGCTAGCTTCCATAAAGAAATAAAAGTGATAAATCTTCATCTTAATGATTGACATTTAAACATTAAAAAATTACGGTACAAGTGTCAGAGTGCATCCTTTGTCCTTTTCAAGTGTTGGATTCTTGCCTGTAAGTGCCAATCTGCTTAAAGTATTTTCAAGCCTCTGGCAATGTTTCTCAACACATTTGCAAAGGATTTCACATAAGATGCTGCCTAATTTAACTAACTGACTTTTAAAAGTTGGGGTTTAAGTTTTAATCTTCAGGAGCTTGCAATTATCATAATTACAGCAGGAATGTGCAATTTTCAGTGTTTGGCTAGGTACTAAAAAATCCCATTAATGCAAATCTGTTTTATTAAGGGTGTATGAAATGGAACAATAAGAAATGAAAAGTGGCACAAAGTAGTTTGGTATTGGTTAGCTTTGAGTTTTGGTCAGGTTTCTTATAGAGATAAAATAAAACTGAAGGAATTTCTTTCAGTTGCTGTTGTTTTCTGTTAATTCTAAAATATTCGCTAAAGAAGTCTCCAACATTGGAAATACCTGGTTATGAGTAAACTTTAATATCTGAAATGAGAGTAAAGAGTAAATCAACTGAAAAATTTTGGAGTATCTGTACAGTGTTGTTATCCCCAGAATAATAAACTTCTAAATCAAATGCATCTTTTTCATACATTTGCAAGAAAGACTTTACAGCATTTGTGTTGATTTTTACCATTGTGTCTTTGTTATAATTATCTTTTACTGTTTTTGTAGACAGTATGTGGAGCTAAAAAGTTCATTTCTGCTCACAAAATTATCTGTAGATAAGACTTTTCTTAGGAGTGTTTGGGGTTTTATTAATAATTAAAAATAAAATAAATTTTTCTAAATGCAAATTAATGTCTATTATTTTGGAGTCTTTAAGGTTTTTTAAAATTGATTTTTAAATTCTTGGTAATAACTTACTCTGCTGAACTAAGTGGAATATCTGTGTTCTCCAGATAGGAACACTGTTAAAAATGATACCCCTAAATTTATTTATTGACGTCATCATATGTATGTAGTGAATTTAAATAAAAAGCTACAGCTGTATGTTGGAGTGGAAATATTGAAATGCGATAAAGCAGTGATCTTGGTTGAGGTTTAGCATATTTCTCTGTTCCATTGTTTTGAATATCATAAGACAGATTTGACTTTAAGCATCATTTAGGTGAAATTGTTTGCAAAGTTATTTTTTCAGTATCTAGCCCATATATTAAAAAAATGTAGTCCGCTTTTAAAAATGTGGGAAACCTGCTTGATTATGTTTGAAATACTGCCGAATTGGAGTAGATAAGATTCTCATTGACATTTTTAATTGTTATGGTTTAATCTAGATTATGAAATAGCTAATTTATGCCAGCAATAGGCACTGGCAGTCATGTGTAGCCCATAGTTTTAAACTAGCTAGAATCCTTTAGTGTACAGTTTGACGAGTTTCATCTCACCTATTTAGGCTTTTTGGTGGTTTGATACTTGACATCAAAAGGAAAGCACCTTTTTTCTTGAGTGACTTCAAGGATGCATTAAGCCTGCAGTGCCTGGCCTCGATTCTTTTCCTATACTGTGCCTGTATGTCTCCTGTAATCACTTTTGGAGGGCTCCTGGGAGAAGCTACAGAAGGCAGAATAGTGAGTACAAAGAATGGTAGCGGCCAGGCTTTTAGACCTTCAGAGGCAAGTCACTGTGTGCATTTGTCTCATTTATTTATACTTGTATTTGAAGAATTTACCCACAGCACTTGATTAGCCTGCCCCAAAGCAGATCTTCCCCAAAAGGTAATTGCTATGGAAAATGTGGGGAACCTATGTGAACAGGAGAAGATGCACAGGGGAGGTAAAAAATGTTTATCCTACCTTATTGGATGAATGGCTTCATGAATTGAGAAAAGGCTTGTATTGCCTTCTTTTTGGCTGCTTAAGAGCAATAAATAGCAGTAAAGGTGCACCATCCCACTGGGCCTGCTTTAGGCAAAGTCAGAGGCTCAAGGTGTATAGCCAAGAATATGTACTGGCCTTGAGTAGACCTATGAGGATGATAATGCCTGCAGTGTGTGGCCAGCAGTCCATTTATGAAACTGACAGGATGTGTTTATGCTTGCACTAATACATATGTTGCTCACAATAGAATAAAGTGTTTGAGGTTTATCAGCAGAAAATACTCTTCATTGTAAATTATTCAAATGTAAACCATATGCATACAAAATTTTAGTAGTGTTATGTTGGGCAGCGGATAATACTAGCACCTTTTCACCAGCAGTTTTTGAAGCAGGGAAGAATTACTGAATATCAGCAGTGTTAGTAACTTAGTGTCAATTGGCTTATGAGGAAACTAGTTTGAAGTGTATTTTCTGTTTTTAAATCTATCACAAAGAAACAAGGCTCTGTCCTTTTATGGGAGGGAAGGATATATTCAGACATGTCTTTTACAAGTGCTAAGATGCTGATGAAACTTATGTTACAAAATTCTTGATACTTAATGAAATTTTTAAGCTTGTACTGTATTAAAATTTAGTTAACTGTTTTATTTCTTTCAATTATTGCTATTGACTCAGATATTTGTTTATTGATGTAGCACTTCAAGCTGGTAGAAAATACAGAAATCAATTATGTCTTTGCTGTGTGCTGGTTTTCCCACTGTAAATGTAGGAATGATTACTAAAATGACAGTGTAACTTTTGAATGTAAAACATGTATAATAATGAAACTACCCTCCTTTCAAAGCTTGATTCTCAAACACCTTCTTTCTTTTAGCTGTCTGGAATTGTTTGCGGGTTTGTTCCTGCCTTCAGATACTTGGTGTGCATCATTGAATAAAACATTTAGTTACTGCACACACATGTTCAAGCACAGTAGCTGACATTGTAAGGTACACAGTTTGTCTTTGAAACCTTCCCTCGCATTCTCAGAGGCCATCACCTCCACAGTGCTCCTGTCCCTGCCACCCTGACTGAGAGCCCCAAGGTTAATGCATTGACTAACCAAAAACACTAATTTGAAGGTAATAGAACGAGAGACTGGAATTATATTTTTTTCTTAATGTTATGAACAAAGGACTTATTTTCATTTTTAATAGCCCAGTTCGGCAAATCATTTTGACCATTTTCAGATGATTTCCTGAATTGGAGCTCAAGTTTGAGGAATTCTGTTTTCTTAGGTTTGCATAATTTCAAAATAGCAAATGCTTTAAAGTTCCAGTAGGAACACTGTAATTCCATTACAGGAATCTGTAATCCATGACCTCTCATAGTGGTAGGTGGTGTAATTAACAGTTTTCAAGTAAATTTAATATAATACTAGTATTTAAAATTCTGACCTCTCTCTTTAGGAGGTATATTGTAACTGGGTATTTTTGGCAGAAAATATTGCAGGGAAACACTTAATTCAAGAACTGAAGTAGATACCTTAATTCCTTCAAAAGAAATGCATTACCAGGTGGGACATTGGTTTACTGCTCATCTATTTTTGGTGTCATGTATACATAAAGCAATATTCTTCAGTAATTTCCCCCGCACCTTTGCCTGTCAGCTTGTTTTTCTTTTTTTTTTTTTTTTCTTTTGTAATGCTTGGTTGACTGATGCAGGTTTGATACAGCACACTGTAGGTATGGTACAATACAGATATCTGTTTTCTTTACAGAGACCATTAATTCTTTCTGTAATCAACATGTTGAGTAACTATTTTCTTTTTTTGTTTGTTTGGTTTTTTTTTTTTTTTTTGTTTCAGATTAGTTTTTCTTTTTTTTTTTTTTTTTTTTTTTGTAAATTTGTATAATTGTTGGTATGCTTTTCCTTCAGAGCTGGCAGGACTAGTAACTTGTTCTCATGGTGTTTTGGATGGCTTTATGTTTCTCAAGGGTGAAGTTTTCAAAATCTTATCCATGGTATTGTTACTGCAAAACAGTGTTAAGTTATTCTTGTCTCAAACATGGATATTGATTGCAATGTGTTTGCATCTTGTCTTGTTTCTAAGTTAGTGCATCTTAAAGCTGTATTTATGAAGATATGATGCTAAGTGCTAACCTGAAAGACAGCAAAGTTACAGTATTTTTTTTCCCCCCAAACAGAGTGCAATAGAGTCTCTCTTTGGAGCCTCATTAACTGGGATTGCCTATTCTCTCTTTGCTGGGCAACCTCTTACTATCTTGGGAAGCACAGGACCAGTTCTAGTATTTGAAAAAATATTATTTAAATTTTGCAGGTAAGTGATGTTTCTATAGACTTGATGCACTTTTTTAACATTCTAGCCTGTTACAATAGCAGTGATTGAAAGCAGATGTGCAGTAAATGTGTATGTCCATGAAGGTAAATACAGTGGCAAGCGACTGAGAAATTGATATTATTTGGTAAAGCAATGAGGCACTGGCAAACCTAAATGAGAAAATCAGTGATAAGAAGTGGCAAGGACTCAAATGAAAGTTATGTTCTGACTCTGTGAAGTTGTTGGCTTTGCTTCTGCAGGGGTAAGCAGAGATGGATCTACCCTCTAGGAGAAACCATCTGGGTAGCTCTGGAGAGACCCATCCCCATGATGCTTCCCAAGCCTAGGTAGTTGCACTGTCAGTCCTAGAAACATCTTGCAGTGTTGCTTTGCTTTGGTGGGAGATGAGACAAAAAAATTTTTGCTTCCTTCAGAGCTAGTATCAAGCATGAGAAAAGTGCTGAAAACCTATAAAGCTTGGCCTCAGTGTCTTTTCAAGTAGAATGTAATACAGGTGGGTTTTGACTCAGTTAATGCTTTTTATTTCTTTCTTCACACAGGGATTATGGTCTTTCCTACCTCTCCCTGCGAGCTAGCATTGGTCTGTGGACTGCATTTCTGTGCATCGTGCTTGTAGCCACAGATGCCAGCAGCCTCGTGTGCTACATCACTCGATTTACTGAGGAAGCTTTTGCAGCACTCATATGTATCATATTTATTTATGAGGCATTGGAAAAGCTTGTCCATTTGGGAGAAGTGTATCCCTTCAATATGCACAATGATTTGAATAAACTGACTTCATATTCGTAAGTACCAAGTTCCTATCTGTTAGTGAAATAAATAGGGACATATAGAGGGACATATTTTTTACTAAATGGCAGTGGGTGCCACTTCCAGGAAGGGTAGGAGGAATGCTAAGGTTGGTGTGGGCATGAAAAACACCAAAACAATTCTATTCAGGATGCTGTGAAATTGAATTTTCTGTGTTAGCTATGGGTGGTTGAAAAGGGATAAGGGGTTGTGACAAAGCCTGATTTAATACAGCTTTCCTAAAGGTCAGAACAGGACTTCTGCTTGCTACTTCTAGGAATTATAGTTTCATGAAATAGGATGACTTGGGTTAGCAGCTTACACATGCCAGATGAAGATACTGCTTACTGTTGCTCAGAGAAAACTGCTCATTTCTCATAGTTTAAATGAAATAATTTAAATGTTAGTGCTCCCCTCCTGTTGGAGATGTGCATCTTCCAACTTCAGTTGTACCTGTGTGGTCACAGTGTGGGTGAGGGACCCCTAACAAGGTCATGTCCATGCACGTGGGGTGAGGGTCCCTGCTTGTTGCACTGGGGCAATCATTCCCTAGTTGGAGAGCAGAATACTCTGTCCTGCTGGGCTGCTGCTCTGCTTGGCCAGGGCAGTGATCCCCTTGCACACAGGGTGACTTCTAGCAGTGTCAAAACTGGTTTGGACTACTGTGTTTCCCCTCCAAGATCTCTGCTCACTTTTGCAATCATTCAGTGCTTCTTCAGGACTTTCTTCCAGGGGGAAAGGGCAAACACCCTGCCAGGCTGCTTCTTGTGTTCCATTCACACTTGACATTTACACTCACTTTACACTCACTTTCCTGTCTTAGCCGCTGTTATGACCAGGCCACATTGCCAGGAGTGGGCTGTGGGAGGACACTCACTCACTTATTTTTCCCTTCCTACTGGCTGCTCATCCTTCTGTTTCAGTGGCTCTGGGTCCTCACTGGACTTCTGCATGGGCATGTTCAATCCGCTGAGCTGGCAGAAACTGTTCTGTAGGGCTTTGGGCACTTGCCACCTGACTGTGTTTTGCCACAGGCAGGCCATGAGGGTGGGAAGGTGGGATTTTAATTTGCTTTAGCTCTGTGGTTTTTGGGACATGCCACAGTGTTCAGCATGGGTTTGCCCTGCATTTTTTCTCTTACAAAGCTGTAGGAGATCCAGCTGTTCACAATTGCTTTCTTCCACCTTTCCCTTTCCTTTTTTCCCCACTCTGTAACCCCCAGTGGGGAAAAGGGTGCAGAACAAGCATGTTCAGTTAATTGAGCCACAAAACAATCTCAAATACTCTTGCATTTTTCTGGATGTGGGTTTTTCCTTTCTTTTCCTGCATTTCTACTTATCTACTTGGTGGCATACTTTATCTTCATTGTCTTTGTTGAGAAATTTGTCAAGTCTTCCATCAGCATGCTTTTTTATGTTGCTGCTTTGACCAACAACTAATTATGATTTGTCTCATCATGCTTATTGTTGCAATTCCTTTCTCTATTGATGATTCTGTGTTGGCAACTGCTTTGTAGGAGCTACTGCTTTCCACTCCTTTCCTATTTCTTGTTTCTGTTAGTTTAGAATTCAGTTAACAAAAGATAATTGTTTACTCAGTATTTTCGAAATTCCCTCGAACATTGTGCTATGCAAATCTATGTTCTTTTTGCCCATGCACATATAATGTCTCTTCTTACTTTACCCTCACGCCACCAGGATGCAGATTTTCCCTTCCATAGTTCATTGGGATTTTTTTTTCAGTGTGTATAGTGAATCTCATAGAAAAAGGAGACTTATTTCTTGCTTACTAACTCTTTCCCCTCTTCTACATAAATTTTTATGTGTTAAGCTTACCAGTTGGTGTACTTGAATAGCTTTATTTGAAAACATCCCATTAAATCCATATTCAGTCCATTGTGTTTTGTTTTTTTTTTTTTTAATATGATGTGTACTTCTGTCAACCTGTCTGACAGAAAGGATTCTGCAGTGTGAGTTTGCAAAATGCTGCAATAGGGAGGGGGATTTTTACTTCTACAAAAATATTGCTAAAAATTATGTATACAGTTGCTTTAAAGCTGAGCACTGTAAGCTTTTATATCTTCAGTTACCTGACAACATAGTCAAATATGGTGTCTTTCTTGAGGCTGACCTGATTCTTCATTTCCCCCACCCTCTCAATAGTCCTGGATCAGGTAAGGAAAAGCCTTGTACTCTGCTTCTTCCATAGAAGTTTGGGATAAACTCTGGTTTAAACTCTTCAGGATTTTTGAATTTACTTCAAATTGCTGCATTTTGGCACATACAGCTTAAAAGCATGTAAACTTTTCTTCTTCCCTTCAGATGTGTGTGTTCTGAGCCTGAGAAACCAAGCAATGACACATTGCGTATGTGGAGGACTATCAATAAGTCTCGTGAAGACATAGCATGGAATAATCTTACAGTTTCTGTGAGTATCCAGAAGCTATATGTATGTATCTGTGTGTGTATATGTGCATATGAATAAAAAATAAACACCTGCACAGTACTAGTGTTTATTACATTTTTTCATCTGATTTCTTTTTTTAACTGAACCCAGACTGTTTTCCTTAAAACTGTATTTTTCAACTCTCTTAATTTCTTCCATAAGGCTTTACAGAGTCAGTGTAGAGGACTAGATGAGTGAGTCCAGAGAAGTAAATGCTAATATAAGTCTACTTCAGGTAGCTACCTTAATGCTTTTAGGCACCACAGTAATCTTCCTGTAGGGGAACATGATGAGGTGAATAAGCAGGAGTTTGCTTTCTTCCAGTTCCTGAAAGAAATATTTTTAATATGACATGATGATGGAATTTCTATTTGAAGTGTGGCAGTAAACACATTTCATTAGTTATTAGACATTGGTACAAAACTCCCAACACAATCTAAGGAAATACTTAAATATTGATTGGAAGAAATAATTATTTGAAATGAAAAACAATTATTTACAATGGGCTCCAAGGTATTAACTTATGAATTGGATATTTTATGCCAATATCTAATTTTGTGTGTAGGTGAAGAGGAGGAAAGTTACCATATGCAAGTGCTCTGGAAAGCTTTTAGAAAGAAACACTTTTGCTGATAAGTAGTTTCTTGGGCAGTGTGCAGTGGAATAAATGCAGCTGTGTGCAGCCACTTTGCTTACACTGGCATCTGATTCCCACCCGCTCTTGAATGATTTGGATTTGTTACTGGTTTTGTTACACTTGTTAGGTTGGCCACCTGAGGCTGTGTGGAACAGCAGTGGATATCTGTATATGGGCTCCCCTTGTGTCTGAGCATAGACATTCACACTGAAGCACCTCTTTTGCACTGCAGAAATACTACATAAAACCTCAGTGCTTTACTTGACTTGTAGCAGGACTTTTTTCTGTGTGCTACCTATGACTCCTAGTTTACTGTAATCACTTAGGATGACAGTTTCTTTTGAGCTTAGTTTTTATATTTCCTTTATATTTATTACTTATTTTATATGCCTTTTCATCTATATGCCTTTACCTCTAAAGCATCTTTAGTCTTACCTGAGAGACAGAACTGACCTGGGATTTGGTATTATCGTATAAGCAAGGTAGATTGCGAAAAGTGAGAACTTGTGCCATAAGATAAATTTTCAATGAATTATCTGATAAATTAGGCTAGTGCAGTGCTGCTTCCAGCTACTTGAATTATTGGCTTGTGTTTTCCTTGTATTCCATGTGTCTACTTGAACTTTTTGCTTTGCATTTTAGTAAGTCTTTTGGATAGCTGTCATCTGATTTTGTTTTCTTTTTTATTTAAATCCATTATTTACGATGCTTTCCTACTTTGCTAGTAATGTTTTCTTATGGTTTGGGTAATCTTATTTTATAAGACTGTTTTTTCCCTTAACTGAGCAAAACAAAGTCTAAGAGATTGGAGAAACCAAGGAGATCCTTTTTTATGTTTGTTAGCTAAAGTTGATGTTGGATATTCTGCTTTTCCTGCATTGAAAAACAGAATAGAAGTAATGTGACTGTTAAGAAATTGTTTCTTCTTGGACATCTCTCAGCATTTTTGGCATCCTGAAATAATCAGTGGTGGCTACTGTGGCTTTTCTGGAACAGACAGCACACGTCTGGCTTTTCCAGGGTGAGGTAGTCATGAAGGAAAGAAACCCTTGTTGGAATTATGGACTTTCTCAAATGTGTTTTATATAGAAAAGTTGGAAGCTTCGTTGAATGTACTGAATTAATAAAACAGACTTATGAAGAGTTTTTCTCTTTGCAGGAATGTTTAGAATATCATGGTGTGTTTCGTGGATCAGCTTGTGGCCATCACGGACCATATATTCCAGATGTTCTTTTCTGGTCTGTCATACTATTTTTTGCAACATTTTTCCTCTCCTCTTTCCTTAAGAAATTCAAGACCAAACGCTATTTCCCAACTAAGGTAATTCTGATTAGAGACTAGACTATTGTTACCTTGTAATATATACACCTTGATATAATTTAATGGAGTTGAATTCTGTCTTGAGAAGTTTCTTTTAAGACAGGAAAGGAAATGAAAACCCAAAATTCAGCTAATAATTACAAAGTTTAGGACATTTGAGGAAAGAAATAATCTGCAAAAATTTGGTGTTTATTCTGTATTTTTGTAGAATTACAACAAGATATTCTAAACTTTGAAAGATCTAAGCAGTCCATCTCCTCACATTAATCAGTATTGCCAGGCATCATTAGTAGAGACAATATTGCGGCTCTTTTCCTCACGTAGCCAAACAAAGCAATTAATTACTTTCCCCAAACCACTGATGTCTATTGGGTTTAGAGTGGTTCCTCAGGGGATTGCTATTTCTAATAGAAGTTAATGTGATGCTTCTTTTGAGATTGATTTATGTAACTTCTGTTAGGCAAAATGAAGTGGTTAGATCTGCTATAAATCTCAACTCATCCCTGTAATGTCTTCCTAATGTTTAATAAAGTTATCTTTGATAATATGAATGTATTGCAAATTATCCGCCTCCTATTGGTTAAAACATGAAAGTATGAATATTACTGACCTAAGGTACCAGGAACTAGCTGTGATGGCTGAGCCTCCTAATGGGATTGAGAGGAGAAGGAAGATTGTGGAGTTGTTTAAAGTAATTTGCCTCTTGCAGTAGTCCACTTTTAAATGAGTGAACAGCTGTATGGAATACTTGTCTTCTGCAACTTCATACTGTGCTGGCAGGCAGCTTAAATTTGAAAGTAACAAGAAAAAGTAGATAATGTTCAGTGGTAGTATAATATAAATAAACCTCACTTTTTGTAGAGGAGAAAATCATCTTTCTACACATGGAAATTATAATGTTGAAAAAGCAAGACTTAACACAAGTCTTTTCTTTATAGGTGCGTTCCACCATCAGCGACTTTGCAGTATTTCTGACCATAGTAACCATGGTTTTGATTGACTATCTTGTAGGAGTACCTTCTCCTAAGCTTCGTGTTCCAGAGAAGTTTGAGGTAAGAAACAAAACCTTTTGAAAAACATAACTTTTAAAATGATTGAAGTTTTATGAACAGTAGAACAATCAAATCGTACAGAAACAGAAGTTTCTCTTTTTTGATTACAATGTGGTTGATCAAGTAGTTTCTCTTTTCTGTTTTGGATGTATGTCTCATCTGACAGAAAAATTTATGTTTTATATTATTACTGAAAGGAAAGGATTTTTTTGTGTAAATGTACAAAATGAAGGAATCAAATGGATTTGTTTTGATTTTTCCCATATAAATGCCATGTTCACCTGTAACTACTAAATCAGTCTTTTGGTCAAAGCCATTGGAAGATAACCTAAACATATACTTAAGGGACTGATCTGTTGTTCATTGAAACTGTTTGTAATGATAAAATCTGCATTCTATTTTAGTCATTTAATTCTCCTTGTTGACGGGTTGGTGTCCTTTTTTCAGCCCACCCGAAAAGATCGAGGATGGTTCATAGATCCTCTTGGACACAATCCTTGGTGGACACTCTTGGTTGCTGCTCTTCCTGCTTTACTCTGTACCATTCTCATTTTCATGGATCAACAAATAACAGCTGTTATTATAAACAGGAAAGAGCATAAACTGAAGGTAAAAGTCCTTTTTATGGAAGTCTAATGTTGTGTAAGTTACTTAAAATCAGATTCATTCTGCAAATTTGTGAAATTACCATCAGCTGCTAAATATAAATTGACTAATCAAGAACAAATATAATTTTGTGGATACTCTCAAAGTATCTGACTTTTGCAGTTGTATTCACCTGCTGAATTAGAAGTATGATCATATAAATAGAAAGTTTTTCAAGTTATTTGTTTGCTTAATTTTACAGAAAGGCTGTGGTTATCATCTTGATCTGCTCATGGTTGGTATTATGTTGGGAATATGTTCTATCATGGGCTTACCGTGGTTTGTTGCTGCAACTGTCCTGTCTATAAGTCATGTTAACAGCCTGAAAGTTGAATCTCAATGCTCAGCACCAGGAGAACGACCAAAGTTTTTGGGAATCCGGGAGCAGCGAGTGACAGGATTGATGATTTTTGTGCTGATGGGGACGTCAGTGTCCATGACCTCTGTGTTAAAGGTAAAAGAGAGTTTTTCCAAAATATTTTCTTTGTGCTATTGATGTTGTGATTTAGCATTTCATAATGTGAGAAAGTTCTTTTATTTTAAGTAAGATAGGCCTGGACTCATTCTCAAATTGCTTTTTTAGCAACAGATGTTAGTTGAATAGAAACACTATGGAAGGATGCAAGAAAACGAAATCTGAGAAAGCTAGGAATGTAGCGAGTAGTGAAGAAAGCAACCTTTTCCTGTTTTACTTGATTTTTCTTGCCAACATTTTTTTAGTTTTTCCAGTTCATGTTACCTAAAACCTGCAGTTTTTATGTAAGTGCTTAAATGGAGAGAGAAAAGGAGTGTGATAAAGAAGTAAAGCTACTTGAGTAGAAGTAATATAGTGTAGCAGAAGGAGCAGAAACATTGCTTTAAAAGGGAGAAATTCCATTTTTCCCTTCTTGTTCTTCAGCTTAATAAACTTAATTTGGTTCTTAGAGTGTCAAGATTATTTTATACATGATCACACTATAATGGTGATTTTGCAGTTGTGTTGTAGCATCAGATTACACTTTATCTCCTAATTTATATCCCTAGTGACCTTTCAATGACTATTGGAAGAAAATTCAGTTGGATTTTGCTCAGATTTACTAAAATCTGTTCAACTTCTACTTTGTTGTTTCAAATCCAGTAGTTAAAAGGAGAAATGAAAGAATTATCTTTTTTGTTGTCAGAAATGCAGATAACTGCGTAACTGCTGGTATTTCTAAAGAGCTTTGTAAAAGTCTGTATAAGCAAAGAAAGATCTCAAGTAATTTCGTAAGAAATGCAGCTTCTCAAATTTAGATAATGGGAAAGAATAATCCTGTAAATATGCAGCTATAGTTTAATAAGTAGTTATGTATTATAAATTTTAAATAGTTGACCATTTGTATATCTATTAAAGAATGTAAAGTTCCGTAAAAAATAAGACCATTGCAGTTACTAAAAAAAAATTCAGATTTGACAGTCTCTCATTAAAGTTACCAAGAGCTCAGCTGTATAATGTGAATAATCAGAATCAAAAGCAGAAACACTGAAATAGTTTTATTGTTGCTCAAAAGCAAAAACTATAAGTGGTGGTTGCTGAAGTAAAGTGTTTTAAATCCCATATTTTAACTTTTTGTTCATAGAAATGAGTACTTTTTGGTTAATGGGCCCAGGGTAATAGGAATTAAATTATAACTCTTTGCTTTTAAGAAATGTTTTTCTTTTTCAGTGTGAATGACTGTTATTGTTCAAAAGAAGTAAGGAGAACAAAGCCTTGCATCTGACAGTTGTTGTGCTTTTGTTCCATGTGTGGATTTATACTGATTTAATGCAATAGAAGACACTATATCAAATTTCACAACTTACAGTGAAGACACTAGCCACACACACACATACATCATGAATCCCTAAGGCATAGTTTTATTTCACACTGTTTAAATAAAGGATTTTGTTCAGTCTTGATAGCAGCAGTTTTTATTAAAATTTCATGGTGTATCTTGGCTGTCCTTTACTTGGAAGCTTAATGAATTCAGGAGCAAAGAAGGCTTCACTGCAGAGGGTTGATGCAAGTGCCACTGAAATCAGTGGACAACTTTGTTATCTTAGTAAGCTTTAAGTTATATCAAAATAGAAAATCACACTGTATAAAATTATATAAGCTATTATATATTACAATTTAAATTATTAGAAATATTATTTTAATAAGCTTTAAATTGGTCTTCTTACTGAAGCAAAACTTAGTTCTGAATAATTAGCAGATTATCATAGCTCAGTAGGTATGGTGAGGTTTTTGTATTGTCTGTTCCAGGTGTTCAGAAGTAAAACTTAATGTGGCAATTTAATGAAGTTGTACAGAATACAGTAGTCTTGATACAGTTCCTGTCAAACAGCAGCATAAAGCAGTATATTTAGCATGAATAGAAATTTTTCTTGCAACCCAGAAAATTGAGTGAGTGAGCAGTCAAGGCAGAACTGCTTTTTTATCCTGATGATAACCTTGTTAGTTCTAGATTTTTTTTGCTGCTCAATGATACATATGTATTCTTTTTAATAAAGGTCTTCAGATTTCACTTAAGTAAAATATAAAGTAAAAAATAATTTGGTCTGTGCCTTTCACTCATATGGACTGCTCTCTTATGTCATGTTGATTCCACTTTTAACTGTGGGTGTTTTTTCCCCCCTAGTTTATTCCAATGCCAGTTTTGTATGGTGTCTTTCTTTACATGGGAGTATCTTCATTAAAAGGGATTCAGGTAAAGTCTGATTTTAACAAGCAGTTCACTTTTGTTTAACACTGAATGAAAAGGAAGCTGTAACACCCTGCATTATGTGAGCCACAATAAAGTTGTTCCATATTTTCTGAATAGCATATAGGATAATTTCCGGAGTGTCATGTTCAAGTATTTGCTCTTACAATATTATGTCTTCACTTGACAGTTCTTTTTTATTTATTCTTTCAATAGCGTAGCTAAGAAACAAATTTTCTGAAATATTCTGGAATTTTTTTTTATGGGGGGGGGGGGGGGCATCACCGACCCCTGCAAAACAGCCCACAGTTCCACCCCCTTGAATGTTCACTGTCTTTCATTTGTATTTAATTTGGGATTATTTTACATTTCTGTAGTCTCATAAAATCATTAATTTTCTTCTGGAGAGGCAAAAAATAATTAACTGAAGAATGCTTTTATTTTCCCATGCAGTTTTTTGACCGTATAAAACTGTTTGGAATGCCTGCCAAACATCAACCTGACCTGATTTATCTACGTTATGTGCCACTGTGGAAGGTCCATATCTTTACAGTTGTTCAGCTCACTTGTCTAGTTCTCTTGTGGGTGATCAAAGCCTCTGCAGCTGCTGTTGTTTTCCCTATGATGGTAAGTTTTCTGGTTTGTCAGTTAATAATTTTTATACAAGACTGCACGTATTATTCAGAGTCTCTTCAGAAGATGCTTGCTGCCTTTAAGAAAGAAGGAAGTGGGAAAGAAACAAAAAGCCCCTGTAGTACAAGCTGTTCACTTTTGAAACACAGAGACTTCTCATTTCCTGATAACAAGCAATTCAGATGTGAATGGCTACGGAAAGTGGAAATTATTTACCTTTGGGGTAAGATGAAATCTAGTACTAGAAAAAAGGGCTTCATTTACAGATTCTGAGTGTTCTGAAAGTGTGTGTGCATTTTTGTTCATTTGAATAGTTTAATATATAAAGTATTTTTTGTGTGGTTCTCTTTAGGTTCTAGCATTAGTGTTCGTTCGCAAGCTCATGGATTTGTGTTTCACCAAAAAAGATCTTAGCTGGCTTGATGATCTTATGCCAGAAAGTAAAAAGAAGACAGAAGATGATGAAAAGATAAAAGAGAAAGAAGTAAGTGTGAAAACAATCAAACTGAGCATGTTGTAAATTTCTAGGAAATACCTAATGCAATTTAAAATAATACTATGTGACCTGAGCATATGAGCTTATATACCAGATACATATTTTGAAATTCTTCACTTACTTAAGAAATTAAATTCTTTACTAGAGGAACAGTTGCTGCTGGTTAAGGAATTAAGTCTCTGTTTCAATTATGCTATTACAAAGTATGATTTTTATTTGTGATCAGAATTTTCAAGCAAAGTGGAAAGAAGCAGTTGTTAGCACAGAAATGTTGGGTTTTTTGGTCTTTCATCAGATTAGAAGGAAAGAAAATGGAGAGAAAGGAGAGGGAGAGGGAAGTAGTGGAGTAGGATTTCTTTATTCTGCTTAAATTAGTCACAAAAGTGTTCATAATATCAGGGACATTTTGTGTGTGTGTTTGTGGAGCTGTCATTTAGTGCAACTGCTAGTTACCAAAAATACAGTAATATAGCTTCTGGAACTTATCCATGAAAGTCCTGCCTTTCTGTGCACCACCTAGATGAATTCCTTGCAAAGCTTGTATGTAACACCCCCCTTCCCCAGTCTCCCATGTCCCCTCCCTTAATAAGACACTTCAAGGAGGAAAGGTCATAATCTCTGTCTCCTGCGTTCAACTGTGGTATCTATGCAGAAGTGCCTTTTACCCCTATGGAATACCTGTCATATAACTTGAATAAGTTGAGATGATAACTGAATAAATTGAGATACTACTGTGGTTTCTGCTATGTGAGTAATTTTACAAACTTCTTACTTGGAATTTACAGGAAGCAGAGAGAATGTTTTCAGACCATGACAGTGTACACCTTGCATATGGAGAAGCAAATATAGATTTTCCTGTAAAAACCCTGAAATACAGGTATAAAATGTGTCTGTTTAAAAATTCTTTTATCAGAGCCCAAAATTTGCTTTATATTAAGTTGGTTGTGTATGAGTTGAAATAATTTTTCCCCAAGCTGGTAGCTTAGCCATGATTAGGAAATAGGAATATATATCTCGTGGTGCTACATTAGTGTTTTTATACTGCATTGTTCTTTAAAACTGCATCTTAATTATAAATTTACATGACCATCTTGAACAGATCAGATGACTCAATTTCGACCAGCTGTACTAAAGGTGAAGAAGCATCCTTGGTCAGTTTTGATGGAATATTTGTGTGCTACTGTGCATGAAATACTGAGCATTAAGCAACTAATAGCATCAGTTGAGCCATGTGTTTGCCAGCCACTTGGGTTTTGCAGAAGAAATCTAAGTGTGTAATTATTTGGTTTACCTAAGCAAAAGCTAAAGTCGTAATCTGTGTGGTACAAAAAACCCGTTGTACAGGCAACCATTTTTACTTTAAAATGTTATTTTCTGAACATAAATATACAAATAGATTCTCTTCCAGAAAAGGAGGTACTGGAATTTCAGTCATGGAAATTCTTTCACCTTTGATAGGCATTTTGCCTCATTTGGTGTCTCCCTTACTGGGGTTGTATTTAGCTGAGTGGTCAGGTGTTCTCAACTGTTCCAACACAAGTTTAAGATGTGACAGATGAATAGCTTACAGGTTTTCTTTTTGTCTCTAATACTAAGGGTTCCTAGGTTAAAAATTTGCTTTCCTATGGATCTAGGGTAGTACCAGGTATGCCCTGATGAGAGTTGGGAACAGACAGAAATTTGGATTAGACAGATATTTCTGCTGAGTGCTGTTGTCTGTTCTGAGAGCAGGCTTAATCAGACTTAAGCAACTCAAATGAAAATGCTAAAGCTCTTTAAAAAAACATTTGAGTTGCTAATTGCTCTCACAGTAGAGGTGGGACTTCATCAACTGTGTGTGTGTTTTGTATGTATTCTGCTGCCTTATATGTCTTGTGGGATCCCTGAGGAAGAATGGCTTTGAAAGTTTTTTCTGCCATTTGAAAAACTTAGAGATGACCTGGGATAGATTCTGAAGCTTAAATGTGGAACAGAACAGAAAGCAGACGTACAGGCAGCACCTGAGTCTGCTTCACATAGAACTGTGTGCAGGACAAAAGTGGAAATAGGCTTTAACATCTTTACATCTGTGAAGGTAAACTTATCTTCTGCAACACTTGGGAGGGGGGTGGTCTGACAAAATAACCTTGCAAAATATCTAATTAGGCTTTTGAGAAAAAAAAAGCAAAACTTATCTGTCAAGATAATTGGAATTTCTAGATTTTTAATAGTTTCAAATCTCACTTAAATTTTCGAAATTTTATTAACCTTTGCTCTTTTGCCCTTGATTATTTCCTAGAAGCCACTTAAAGTAACTGATCCATGAAAGCTTTAGCACAACAGTGTGATTCAATTCATTATTTCTTGGCATGCAAAATAATTTTCTGAACCTAGGTATGGGTTACCTCTCAAGTTTTCTCAATATCTTACTGGTATCTATGTGAAAAACTGTTTTGAGATGCTATGTCATTATGGTAGTGCTGGTTAGTTAAATTTTCAGTTTTTTGTTGAAGTATACTTTTAAGAGGTGAACTCAACTTGTGGCTGTGTAAATATTGAAAGAAGGCACAACTGATGTAAATGATGAGTGACAGTAAGTATAATAGTGTTGCAAGGAATTGAATACTAACCTGAAAGTATGTTTGTTCTTTAGCACTGATCCCTCAGTTGTAAACATATCAGACGAAATGGCCAAAACTGCACAGTGGAAGGCTCTTGCCATGAGTACTGAGAATGCCAAAGTAACCAGAGCTAACCTGAGGTAGCTATAATTACTCACACCTTTTCTAACTAATTGTCTTGTGTTTATCAGCCATACTTGTATTTATTGAACTATATCTTAAAAAAAAATGTGGTCTATGAATCTGAGTTACTGACTTCTTACTTTAGAAGACTTTGAATTTGAGCTTAATTTTTCCTCTTTACTCTGATTTTATCAGTTTCTATAAGGAATTATTTTCTTGCTATTTTGTTAATGTATTATTTTAAATAGTAATTTTAAAATTACTATTTACTTAATACAAGTGTTTATTACTCTGATGAGCTTAGGGTTTCTAAGTACTAGTATGTATATAAGCATGAGAGTGGTTTGATGCTCAATAATACAAATTCCAGTGAGAATACAAAGTAAGTCCAGCACTTTCATTGTTGCTTTGTACTGCCCTAGGTTCTGTTTTTGTGGGGAAGTGTGTTGCTTGGATTGCTTTTCCTCAACTCATTTTAAATATCTAAAAATTGAACCTGTCTCAGACCCTATCTTCACTGAAATATACTTCAGTGAAGTATATGGACAGATCATGAGCCCTCAGTGCTCTGAACTTTCCCTGTAAGCTGACACTTACCTTCTATGCTGGCCAGTAGCCTTTCTTCTCTGTGAGCTCCCCATCAAAGAACAAAGTCTGAGTGTGATGTATCATTCTGCTATTTTATCCTGATTTATTCCCTGTCTAGCTGAATCTGTCTAGGGAAACAAGCCAAGATGTGAGTATTTGTGCAGTATAAATTCCTGAAAGGCTTGTGATTTATAGGAACTTTTATCTGGGGACTGCTCATCATCCATGCCACTATTGCTTAGCAGTTTTTATGTAGGAATGGGGAGAATGGGCATTTTTGCCTCAGAAAACTAAACCTAAGCAGTCCTGTTGTCTATTGTATGCATCTTCTATTGGCTGATCCTTTTCAGCCAATTCTGTCTGAGGAAGACATATTTGAGAGATACAAATTTGTCAGGTTTTGTATAAAATTACATCTCAGTGAAAGTGTTCATGGTGAGGAGGGAGTGTTCATGCTCTGTGCAAGGCTGGAGCATTCCATAGAGAGCATACTCTGTTCATGGCTCTGTCCAAGCCATCTTAGGTCCTGCTGGAAGCACCAGTAGTGACCTAGTACTTGTATACCATCTTTCTATTCACCACACACATTGCTCCAAACAAGGCATGGAAGTACAGTTTTGGCCAGACAGCAGGTCAGCCAAGGGTAAAGGAGACAGAGAAAGAACTTCGAGGTGTTTTGTAAGAGGAAAACCTTAAGAGACTCATTAGTGCAGGCACCCTTTCCATGAATGTCTAGGCTGAATTGTTTAAACATTTTTAAAATGTTAAACACATATTTAATTAAATAAAATATTTCAATTAATATTTAATTTAATATTAATTAAATTAATTAATTAAAATATTTAAAAATCTTGAGTACCACATGAGAGAGACTATCAAGAAGACAAATTGAAGAGATAAGAGAGTATGTGTGTCAGTACAGCCCCCTTATTTAATAGGTGTTTTCTTCCTTGCTAAATTCTTAGAAGCAGCCCATTACAGAATTTATGGATGATTATAGTGAATTATCTGATAGTCATTGGGCATATAGGGCTTGAAGAGATACAGGCCTGCATTTCTTTTTCCAGAAGAATGAAAATGTTTAGATTTGGTTTTCAGGCAGTTCTAGTTTAGTACAATTTCATCTATCACTTTCCTGTTTCCTGAGTAGGTTAAGTTAGTATGGATTTTATGCAATATTAGCGAATCAGGCTTCTGATCAGTTTGCAGTGTTTTTTATTGTGCTTAGCTTTGCATTCATTATTCCATCTATTGATTATGTTTTGCTATAAGACACTTCCCTTTGATTCTATAACATACCCTCCTTGAGCTTAGTACAGTAAAAAATCCATCTTGGTAGGGAACTTCCTAAAACTGTAAATGGAAAATAAGAACCACTGGTGCCAGAACTGGGTTTTTAACAGGCAGTCTCATAGTGCATTAATCTTGAAAATGTTGAAAGGCAGACTTCTTGAGCCTTAACTCAATTGGTTGCTGTTTTGAGGTGTTTGCTATGCTTTCTTTGCATCCTGTTGAGATTCAGAGATGTCACTACTGGTCATTCAAAAGTAATTTCCAATAAATTACTGATTTTAGTTCTGCTAAGGTTTTTCTGCTTAACTGTCTTCATCTGGTGGTACAGACAGACATTTAATGCTGTGGTAAAAATGGTTCTGTAAGCACTGCTATTTTCAGATTTATATTCAAATACTAATGCAGTTCAAAGGAGGCATGTCTTTTATAATTCCAGATGACATGTTGTGTGGCTTGGCATGATTTATTAAAAACCATGTATTTTTAAGAAGATCAATGTTTTATTTTTTTATTTTCTTTTTCTCAATTGATTCAGATTGCTTTTTCTTTTTTCCTCAGCCATCTATTGTAGTTTACAGACTGTGGGGTCCCAGCACACTTGTATCTTCTAAGGAGACCCAGAATTTTTCTCTTCGCATGAATTTCTAATGTATTTTTTTCCTTAAAGAGCAACTCTACAGATGTGTCATCTCTTTTGAAATTCATCCTCCCTCTTAGGCTGTTCCATTTCATCTTCTACTGACTTCCAACTACCTTGTGACATTCCTTATTGTCCTTCAGTCAGGCACTGTTCAGTGTCTGTGTCCCTAAGAGTGTCAGTTGTTCAGGTACCACTTGTCTTTTGGGTCTTCTGCTTCACTTGAAAGGAAGGTTCAGGTTACAGAGGTTTCTTACTGTCCTCTGCTGTTGTTGGAAGTGTGGTTTCCCCTTTTGAACAGACTGAAATGTCCTCTCATGCTTGTGAACAGATGGTTTCCCTGCCCAGGAATAAAGATGTATTAGTAATGTTGCTTGTTATGTATTTTTGTGTATTTTTACCGTTTTGCAGGCTGTGTTGGGGATTTGTTTGTTTGTTTTTAAAGAAGTTTTGCAAGAACAGTTTCAAATCAATAAAAGCAGTGGAATTGGATATGGTATTTATGAAGGAGATATTGGTGTTTTCTCTCTTTTAAGTTAAGTCACTGTTCCTGTGAATATTATTTAACAATTACTAAAATGTAATAGAAGTGCCTTATCATAAAAGCATCCTTATGTAAATACTTTCAGGTTTCATTTTGAAGTATAAAACTTTTGAAATTTAACCTTTCCTAAAGTGGCCCAGACTTTACATTTTCTTCTTTGTTTTCAAACAGCCCTGAAAAACCAGAAAGTGTGAAAATAGAAGTGGAAAAGTCACCTGTTGTGAGATACGTGGATGCTGAAACATCTTTATAGAATGGAACCAATGGGAATTGCTTATATTTGTGTGTATATATATATATCACTGTAGGATATTTTACCATGGAAGTGTGATTTCCAGTTTAAGGAGCAACAGATATTTAATTTCTGCCATTTGTTTGGGCACTGTAGATATGCTTGCATAATGCAAAGATTTTCCCAGCAAATAAGATGAGTGGTAATCACACTTCAGCTATTTATTTTATTGGAAATTTTATTTTCATTTTTAAATAGGAAGACTGTAATGAATGCTTATTATTTTCCATAATCAATATGTGCATAAAAGTTACATCAGCTTTTGCTGATGATTACTGGTCCACATTGCTTAAAATTTTGCAATACCTCTGTTTATAATGTGCGCCACAGAAGTTTTGTTTTCCATGCAGGCAATTAGTGCTTGTTTTTGCAGGGTATACTTTTTTTGTGGTTTCATAGAACAAATGTTAATGTGCTGTTGACAAGAACTACTGTGTTTTATGTCTCCACTCCATGCTAGTGTTTTCTGGATTCTGTCTCTCCTCCTCTACAGGAGTGGCCTAGAGCCCTAAGTCAGGTGGTTAGTTAAGCCTTAAAATGTATCTAAATACCCTGGTGTGCTGCTTTCTTTGGTTTTCTGAATTCTCTTGAGTTTTCATTATTGTCCAGTAGCAGTATGAGTGCAGTAATGGCAGTGCAGTAATGTCCCAAATCAGTATTTGCCATTCTGGACACTCCATGTTTACACAATTTAAATTGGATTTACAGGCAGCAATTGGTCTATAGGAAATTATAAGTACTTACCACGTCAGTACTCTTGAATTCTTTTCTTCCTGTTTTTGCTTACATTTTTTCCCATAGATTTTCTGTGTCTGATTTGCTCAGCTTTAAGATTTTGGAGTATTTCATATTTTCATCAAATATATTTCTTGGTTAATACATTTTTTAATTTACTGTGTATTTTATTAAATTAGTTGTAGCTCAATTCTGGAATAGGTTTATGATCAGTATTATTTTATGGATTACTAATTGCTTGTGGTATTTGTATGTACAGTTCTGATCCTCTCCATTGTAAAGGGCATATATGGTAGCACACCAACTTATTTTTAAACACATTATTTATTTTAATTAGTATAAATTTCTATCATGTAAGATGAATTGAAAAAATAAATATTCATTTATTAAAGTAAATGGGATTTTTGGGGGACTCCACTGATAAAGATGCAGTCAGTGCATTTATTGTACTTACACTTTCAAGTTCTAGTGTTTAGCATTATAATATTTGAAATAATGAGAATTTTATATATAAATGAAAATCTTGATGACTTATCTGCGCAGTTTCCATTCTTAATATTTCTTTTGCCTTATGCCTTAGTTTTTTTGGCTTTAATTTCCAACAGTATCTCTTTACATTCTGAATTGCCACTAGCCCTTTCTGGATGCATTACAATGACTTTAATTAGAATCTGTGCTCATTTAATACTAGAAGATGCTGTTTGCTTAATGCTGCTTTTGGTAGAGTTGGGAGTTTTACCATGGACCAAGTGATAAAATTCTCAATGATTGCAAAAGGAGCTGATTCTGGAGGAGGGCAGACTTTATCTGAAAATCTCACTTGAGGTGGAATTTTGGTGCTCTTCAGCCAAGTGTCACCTGTAGAGAAGGTAACTGTATGTTACAAAAATAAGGCAATCAGTGGGAATAAATAGAAACATTTTAAAATAGTATTTACATTACATGGACTGTTACTGTTCCCTTTAAATGTAATGCAATTATTTAACATTTTTTTTTCTTTCCTTTTTTCATTTAACTGAATTCTGAGAAGGCAGTTTAATGAAAGGAAATCGTAGTGTACAGCAATATGAATAATGGTATCCAAACTGTCATAACAGGCTCAGGTCAGTGGCAAAGCAAGAGAGGTCTGCATTACCAGTTTGAGCAATACTGTGTAATGACCTGCATTCTTAGATAGTAGTGTAGCTCGTGCCTTAGTTTGACTTCATGCTCTTTCAGAAAGTAACCCATGGTTTCCCTCTGATCAAACTGAGATAACAATGAAACTACAGCAGATGGTTTCTCAAAACTTCATACATTATTTAAAAAAAACCCTAACAACATCCATCTGCATGTCAGTAGTTGACAACTAAGTACCTCTTGCTCTGAATCAAGGAGGGAAGAGATATTTTGAGGATTTTATGTAGCATCATCCACAGTACAGTACTTCTGTCCTCAGTAGTATTTTTTGCTTCCTGTTCATAGTTCTACAACAGTTTCCAAAGACCCAAAAAATTACTAGAAACCTCTTGGATTTCTAACTCTTTAATGCTGGAAATCAGGGTTCCATGGTGCTGCACACCTTGTATTTGGCTTCTGCTTCAGAAGTTTTGGTCATTATTACAGGAGGTGGATATATTTTGAGTAACATTGAAAGGAAACAAAACCAAAGCCCCACAAGTCTAATCACCGTATTTATTTAATTGTGTAGATATTTTAATCAGTACCAGAAATACCATGACTTGGCAAGCCAGTTTACCTTTAGTTCCAGTGTTCTTGGGCAATAGTTATACTTGCACTTTCTTCCCATATGAACAGGAGAAGTTCTGGTATTAAGTACATAAATCCTTGTTGCTAATGTATGGTTAAGTGATTCAGTGGTCATTTTACACCTTCTATGCTTTAAAGTCACACATAGGATTAAAATAAGACAGCTAAGGATGTAGTTTATTTTATGTAGATGTTTTGCCTTAATGGATGCAAAAGAGCAGTGACAATTGCTGTGCACTGATTTTTATTTTTTTTTTCTTTCATAGGGCTTAAGCCCTGTAAAAACTACGCCAATGGATTTCCATTCCAATAGCTAGAGGAAAGTAACCAACCTGCACTTTTTATAGATGCCTTGGTTTCCTGGAATGGAGCTTAGTGCTACTGTGTACCTGGCTGCAGAGCCACCTCAGGAAGTCCCTCTTTTTTTTTTTTTTTCCTCCTTCTTTTTCCTTTTTTTTTTTTTCCTAATTTATTTATAAATATTAATGTTTACATGAAATCTAGGTCTTACTTTTGACCACTCCATTTAAATTATCATTTAAAATGTATCACTTAAAATGCAGTTTTGTGTTTAAATTATATTCTAGAAAACTCATTTTCGTATGTATTACAGTGACACGTTTTTCATTCTGTTTACACATGCCCAAGTTAACAACAATTTCCTCCTAGATGAACTTTGCAGCTATAACATCATATTTTATATAATTGTTCCATGAAATGTTCCAAATTGCCAAGTTTGTCATCATAAAACCTGTCAGGGTAGAACTTGGTGCCCTAATGGCTTTGGGATCTTTTTCAACCAAGTATCTTGGCCATTTTTTCTTCATTTAATGCAAGTTTTCCTGTAAGTTATCATTTGCTTCACCTGCATCTCTTGTCTTTATGCAGTCACTTCCTAATTCGTGCCCTTTGCAAAGGCAGGTTCGACAGGCTGTGAAATATTTCTGTACCAAATGGGTGTCACGTGGCAGAGCCTGCGCTGCTCTAAAGGGTTTGTCTTGTACAAAGGTTCTGGAAATCAGAAAGTGAATGGTTCAGGACTCTCAGTTCACAAATGAAATCTGCCAGGCGAGCACCACGGCGGGCTTAGTTGTCTTTTTGCTTTCTTATGATTAGTAATGTTTTAATTACTCATCTAGGACAAAATTATCAAGTACAGTAAAACGTGGGAAATACTTTGTTTATACCAACATAATTTATTTTATGACAAATTTCAAGACTATAGATGCACACTGCTTTGAGTCAGCATAAGTGTAGTGCTATAAATAAAGCAAATTGCTCAGTAAGTTTGTCAATTTTATTTTATAATGTTTTTAGTGAAAACTTCTAGGACTTTGTAGTTGGCATTGAACTTTGCCTAAAGACACTTTCATATTGAATTTAGTATCTGTTGACATTTATTTGGAATAATGAATGAGTTTGAAAATCGATACTTTTCTAAATGATTTTATTGGAAAGACACATTACTTCTTGTATTTTCTTTTCTGTTGTTGCTGATGCTCCTGTGCAAAGGTGTCTTCCAGGTTCAGCTTTTGCAGCTGAACTGCTGTTTTGATTTTAATATTCTTTATTTGAAATGTGATTACATACTGTATGGTTCGAATTTTTTATGACTGCTTTTCTAATTACAGTGACGTTTTCTTACTTTATAAACAAATCCAAAGCAAATGAAAACATTATTCCAACTGTAGAATCAATATTCAGTTTATACAGAAAACACAACTCTCAGACTTGTTTTTAATGTGATTCAGCCTTTGTGTTGTTTTAATTACTGCTAGAATAAAATTATCTTTTGTAACGTTTCAGAAAGTTGGTAAAAGCAATAAACAATCTCCTGGACTCCATTGGAGCCGCTTCTGTTTTCATTGCCCGGGGGGCGCTGGGGCCGGGCCCGGCCGGGCTTCCCCGTGCCCATGGCAACGGCGCCCGGCCGCGCAGCGCGGCGGCTCGCGATTGGCCGGCGGGCCAAGAAGAGGGGAGGCGATTGGCTGAGGGGTCCTGTCCTGGCGGAGCGAGCGTCGCCGTGGCCGGGCCGCGGAGCGGGGTGGGGGGAGCGGAGCCGCTGAGGGAGCGCGGGGAGCGGGACGGAGGGACGGGAACACGGGGGGACGCGGGGCTGGGGCGGGAGAGTCCAGGGCAGGGAAGGTGCAATGTCCCCATCCTCCTCCCGTTCCGCTTAATGGCGTGCTCCACAGCCCTGCTCCTTCACCAGCTCTGGGTAGGCATTGAACGACCTCGTGGTTCCCAGAGGCTCTGAGGAATAGCGGTACCATTCCCTATAAAGGTCTGCTTGGTAGTGGGAGCGGAGAGGGTGAACTTCAAAGAGCTACGTGTTACTCTCGAGTTGATACTCACCTGAGCTGCTCATTACACCTCAGAAATCCCCTCTTGTTTTCTCTCTCTTTTTATTTACTTATTTATTTTTTTTCTTTTTTCTCTTACATATGTGAACTGCTTTTTAACAGGATGGATTTAGGCAGACTTTCCTCTACAGAGGAAAGTTACACTCCGGAAATTAACCAAGAGACTGACATTTGGTGGACCCAGCACTCTGAGAATAGGCCTGGCCATTTATGGAAACAGAAAAAAGCAAAAGACAATCCCAAAACAGCAGTAGCTTAAATGTTTTCATTTGTCAGGAAAACAAGGAAGAACCTTACTCTTGTTAACCTTTCGAGAATCTCCAAAGAATTAATTAAAGAAAGATTGAGACATATATATGTGTGTGGAAGTTTTTGTGTGTAAGAAACACATGGATTTCCATATTGATTCAGTTAATGAAATGAAAGAAATATTCTTCAAACATTGTCTATGTGGGTTCTTCAATACAATTTCCTAGACATAGGCTATCATTGGTGGGGATCTGTTATAACTGCCATGCTCTTTGAGAACAAGAGGGGAAGCCAGCCAGAAGTCCCTTTTTTCCCCACCAGACTAGATAAGGAAAAGTACCTTTTGGGAATTTTTCATCACTTTTGATGCTTCCTTTGCCATTATTTTGGCCATGTTTGAAATAAATTTCTGTTTCAACAATAATATATTTCTAATTTCTCTTTTAGGAAGTGAATTTTCACCTGACCTTCATCTGACCCTGATTATGGTATTAGATGGGGTATTAGATACATTCCTATCCAGCAAGAGCATCAAAAGTCTTATTAAAGCCACCATATCTACTGCTTCTTTATCCACCCTAAGCCTGTTATCCTGTGTATGATTAGACAGTGGAATTCAGCCACTGCGGTGATTAAGAAAGGAGTTCAAGGGAAAATCTAGAAACTAGTTGGCTTACAAATTGTCCGTATCCACTAGTTATTGCTAGTAAAGATTTTAAGGAATGTGACATCTTCTTGTTGAAGAGACCATTACATTGTAATCAGTGGGGGTAGATTCATCCTCCAACACTTCTTTGTGGTTTTGTTTATTTTGGGGCTTGTTTTTACCTTCTGAAGCTTATGTGCTTATGTCATCTGGGACAGATACTAGGCTGGGCCACAGATCAAGTCTGGGGTAATTCCTTTGTCTCCTGTTTCTCATCATGTGGATTCTTTCATTTCTGACGGGGTTCTTGGAGCATTTCTTGTCCTGTCCTGCATTCCAGTGCTGTCAGAATGCATCTCTCTTCCTGTGTAATTGAATCAGCATAACTAATTAAATGTAATTATCTCCAGTTAAAATGAATGCATTACTATTGCTCTAATTCCATTGTCTTAAATGGAATTAAATGAGACTGTGCTGTAAAGGCATTTTTCTCTTAATGTGTCTCTGTTCTTCAAAAGAGTTGTCTGATTTCAGTTTTTATTTGGCACAACTAGTGAGAGCTGTTTGGTGTGTTTCTTACACATTCCTCATGGCTGGTGTCATAGCAGGGGGATAGTTATGAGGACAGTGAATAGCCTGGCTCCATGGAATCCATGGAAATTTCTGCTGGCACGAGTAAAGAAGAAACACAGGGTGGGAACTTACTTGGTTACTTCAAGAAAGTCAAATTACTGTGAGAATAGGTAAGGAAATATTAATGTCTGTTTTCTCTCAGGTTTCTGGCTGATAGAAGGAAAATTGAGTTGTTTCTGTTTGTCTGCCCCTCACTCATGGTGCTAATATACCTACCTGATTTAATGACTGGCTTTCTGCTCTTCTCCCTTGATTTACACTGGTGCATTCCTGCCCTGTCAGCAGGGGCACTCATCTGTGCCAGTGAGCTAAATTGGCAGGAAAGTAACAATATAAATGGAGGTGTATTGTTTTCTGTGTGTTTAGCTCTCTAAACTGGCTCAGGTTTGGGTCAGGTCAGCTGAAGAAGTAGAGAATTGCTGGTGGAAGGGAAGGAATGGGGAAAGCCATTTTCACTGGCAGCTGGCTGTTAATTAGTCCAATCTCTGTAGTAAGGTGAAGGGCATAACATTCTAAGCTGCATGGATAAATCCTCCTTTCTGCATGTTGTCCCTGCCCTTGTACAGTAGAAATGCTTTGGAGACAAGGCAATCAGGGCTAAAGTAGGAGAGATTATTTGTAACCTGAATCAGGTTTCCCAGTCCAGTGCATCTGAGATAATGCTGGGCTGACAGACTAAAGAGGTCACTGCAGGGTCAGTTTGTGGCCAGAGCTGGCCTCTTTCCTGAAGGGCTTCTTCCTGACCTGTGCTGACTTGTTGGCCTCTAGGAAACAGAGAGGTAACCTCAGAGTGAGTCCTCAGAGCTGGGTGAGTGCTGTATCCTTGAGTGACCAGTGTCCCTTCATTCTCAGCTGCAGTGAAGGGAATGTGGCTTGATGTTTATCAGGTTCAATTTTGCACAGGGACTTTTAGATCTGTAATGGCAACAAACCTTTAAAATATTTGTCCTCTGTTATTCTGTTTCATCTTTACCAAGGTAGCACTAGAATTGGAATGACAGCCCTAAAGTAAGTTTGGTTGACAGTTGTAAAATGTTCTAAATAATCACTAAAACCTAACAGTTCTGGATTAAATTTTAGCCATAGTGGGAATCCTTCTCTTTGTGGTTTGGAGAGTTAACCCAAGGATTTCACAGGATGCTAAAAATTTTAAGATTTAACTCTGTTTGCTTATGAACAAGTTATTTGTGTGTGGTTTGGTTGTTCTTTAATTGGTTGAAATCTGTTCTGTATGCACAGATACTCATGGTCAAGTAGACAATTTGTGAGTTTCACAGTATTTCCCACTGTGCAAATGTGAGGTGCTTATTGCATTGTGTCATGCCTCAGTAATATTCCAAATGGACAGGGTACTGGGGAGATGATATAAGAATGTCACTGAAATAATACATGGAAATTCTTACTCCTGAGGATTCTTAACGTGCTTAGCAATGTGCATGGCTTCTCTTAACTTTTAATGCTCTTGAAGCAAAGGAAGTAAATGCTTTGAGCAAACTGCATTCAGTTTAGTCTGAACTCAGTAGTTTTGTCTGCTGAGTGGTGGAACAAATCCTGTTTATATTCCTTCCCTGGTAATAACTGGTGCCACAGAAATATTCTGGGATGTTTTTTAATAACCTTCTTGAGCAGATACATGGGAGAGAGGAGAGAAGTTTCTTGTGGATCCACAGCAATGATTCCCTGTAGTAGGATAAAGGCTTGTTTAAAATACTAGACATGGATGAACTGGGCTTACAGGCCACTTCCGAGAGGGATTTGATACAGTGCACGAGTTCATACTGTCAGTAGTTGCATTTTGGGTAGCTCTATGATGTGAGATTGTGTAACTGGAAAAATGACTCTGATGTTCATTTGGGAAGGAGCAGCTTCTGGTAGTTTACAATGCTTTTGTTTTCTTCTTCTTCTTTGCCTTTATGAGGAGGAGAAGTAAAAATCAGTAGCAGAGGAATTCTACATTGCACGAAAAGGAGGCCATCAGGTTTGATACAGAAAATCCTCTTAAGGACACACCAAAGGGAACATCCAAACAGTCCATGTTTAGTGAACAGTAAAATAGGTGGAAAGGATCAGACAGTGGTATTATATCTATGGTTTTTAAATTGAAAGTGCTCTACCATGCTACTGCTGTATGTAATTCTCCAGGGTAATTCTAAAGCCCCAGCCTGTGCCTGACCATTCTTTTTTTTTTTTTCACTCAGAGAAGGATCTGTATCAATATAGTTGCTTTTGTTGCAGCAAGAGATTCCTCTTGAGTATCCTCTTTCCACGTCTTTCTGTATTTTTCTAGGGCTTTAGAAGATTTTCAGTGAACAGGTGTTGTGCTCTGAAAAGTGAGCAGGTCAGGGCTTTTGTGGGAAGTCAGACCTACAGATTGAATGTTTTTATGCAGGGATTTAATGTGTGCTAATGGCCCTGATGAGGCCATGCCATACAGATCTGCTCATCTGTGGAAAGAAGCTGTGTGTCCCACTGCAAGGAAAGCAGGCAGGTTTGGTATAAGACATTGAGAAGGCCTAGATTCTAAACTGCTGAAAATTTCTGTTATTCTTTGACAGACTGTGTGATCAATAGATTCACAGAATGGTTGAGGTTGGAAGAGACCTTAAGATCATTGAATTACAAGTCTCTGCCATGGCAGAAGTACCTGTCACTATATAGCAGATTGATCACAGCCCCATCCAGCTTGACCTTGGACACTTCCAGGGATGTCCACAACTTCTCTGGGCAACCTGTTCTGGTACCTCATCACCGTCACAGTAAAGAATTTCCTCCTGATATATAATCTAAACCTGACTTTTTTGGTGTACAGTCATCATCCCCTTGTCCTAACACCACATACCTTTCCAACTCTTCTGTAGACCTCTTTAGGCAGTGGGCTGCTGCTGGATATCTCCCTTGGAGCCTTCTTTTCTCCAGGCCAAACAACCCCCCCTCTCTCAGCTTCTCTCAGCGCAGGGGAGGTGCTCCAGCCCTCTGATCCTCTTTGTAGCCTTCCAGACTCACTCCAGCAGGTCCCTGTTGTGCTGATGGGAGCCCCAGAGCTGCATGCAGTAGTCCAGGTGGGGTCTCAGGAGAGTCAAGTAGAGGGAGAGAATCACATCTCTCAGCTCACTGTATGCATCTCGGTTTTTTGTCAGATACCTCCTTTTTCTACCCTTCATTTGACTTGTTTATTTGGATAATATGACTATTAAATTCTCTGTTGTCTGGACAACAGCTTGTTGTTGACAACCTTGATGTTAGAGCCTGTAAGCATTGCTGTAACATAAGCAGCCAATTCACAGAGAGAAATAATGGCAAGAAGATTAAATAAAAGGAAAAGTCATAATAAAAAAATACATGAAAGAGCAAGACAGTATTGTCTATGCATGTGTTGGAAAACCAAGGTTTTTGTATGTTAGGTTAAAAGCTTTCTTATTAATATCTGGAATTTCAAAGGATATCCTGATATAATACCCAAGGCTTCATGCTGAGAAAATGGCAAAGTTGTTTTGGTTTTTTCTGTCTAAAACCAGTAAACCAGTATCGGTTGATTCTATAAGCAAACATGTGTTCCTTTTGCTGCAGTGATATAATTCTCTGTATCTACTTTGCTTTTAAGGAAGAGTTTTATCATGACAATGCCTGATCAGGACAAAAAGTTGAAGAGCACAGCAAAAGCAATAAAAACAAAAGCCTTCTGGGATCTCTATGAGGTGTAGTATCTGACGTTTTACTTTGAACTTCAGTGGGACTCGTGTGGAATTTACACTGGCTGCCAAAGCAGAATGCTTCAATTTGAAGTGCAGTATAAACATGACAACTGTTACTCTGGTCACAAAGTTTATTTACACCTATGTTGACTTAAGGCATTCTGGAGAAGCTGTGAATTCTGCTGTATGCAAAAGTGGACACCAGGCAACGCTAGAAAACTTTATTTTCTGTCAGTAGCATTGTTGCTTGTTGACCTTTTTTACACTTATGGAAATACTTTTATGTAACTATTAACACACACTGTTGTGGTTTTGTCCTAGGGATTATTCTGAGCTAAAAAGGCTTCAGTCTCTCTTAAGTGTTCAGTCAAGGAACCAACAAGTATTTTTCAATAACTGTTATTAAATGTGCTTTAGAATTGTAATTAATGGTGATTATGGTTTCTGGCATATGCTTAGAACATTATGTACTATAGTGACTAAAACATGTTAGCAAAATCTTGAATGGAAGATGTCTTTCATCTTGTCTCTTTTTTCTTGGCAGCATTAGACCTTCTGTGTGGCACAAATCACATTTAGAATGGGTAAAAGAACGAGACGGATCCATTTCCCATTCTACTATACCATATTTTTTATTTTAACAGGAAAAAATTAAAATTGCTTTATTTTGTATCCTGAGCAGGTTTTATCCAGCTATTGTTGCATATATTAAAATAGCATAGCAGATTTTTTTTTCCTCTGTGCCCTTTCACAATGTCACACGAAGGTAGGCTTAAATATGTGTGGCTAACAGCATGGGGGAGAGTGGTACAGAATATAAAATAAGATCAGCATTTTAACCATAAACAATTTGTCTTTGAAGAATAACACCTCAGCTAAAAATATCCAGGGCTTAAATACCAACTTACAGGAGAAAGTCAAATCTCCTTCACCTCAGCTCACATAGTGAAGCTTGTATTTGCTATTTGAAGCAAAGAAAACCATCACATGATTATGGGTGTGAGTCTTTGGAATCACAGAACATTTTCTCCCTTTCAATTTTGTAAAAAGATATGACAAAATGACTAAAGGATTCATCCATGTGAAGTAGGAGTTATGCACTTTCTACCTGGTTAGAGGTCTGGAATTGCTTCTGAGCAGAAAGCTGAAACATGTAAGTTGTACAACCTAAAAAGAATGTGAAGGCTGTGCAGTTGTGGAGTTGGGACAGGTAAGAAACACAGATAACGAGCATGTGTTGCAGATTTTGTCAAGCTTTGCTATCATAAATTTAAAAAGACTTCATTCTTCACCTTTTACTTACCTCTCAGTACTTGTTTTTCAGTCTTGCTTTGCATCAGTTTTCTACCATGTCGGTGTTGTTTTCCAGAGGAGGTGTGTGTTTTCTAGAATGGCTAGTTTTAGGTCCAAAGTTCAAGTCAGAACTTGAGAAAACGTACTTTGGCATGATAATGTTCTCAGAAAACTTAAATTGCCGCATTTGCCTCATGACTACTATCCCTTCCCTCTTTAGCTTCCAGCTATATATATTGAAAGTGGTCAAACTAGTGTGACAAGAACTTGGCAAAATGTCAAAAGCGATGAACAGCAGTCCAATGGTCAATGCCAAGCATCAACAGAAGCTGTTGAGCTTGAGAAATTTAGGTAAAAATAATTTAAAGCTGATCATGACACACTCATATCCCTGAACGAGAGATACTTTTATGTATCTAATGATATCACCTTGTTGAGGTGTTGAAGGCATTTGTTTTTTTACATATGTACTATTTACTTGTACTTTTCATGTTAATCCAGTATTTGAGATGAGAATTACGTATTAATTAATTAGTTAATTTTTAAACCTGTTTATGTTCCTGCCTTTGTAAGTTTCAACCTTTCCCACTCAGCAGAGTATACTAGTGAGAGTGAATAAACTCATTTAAAATGTCATAATTTCTTTATTTGGAGAAATTATACCATTCTGATAGTCCCAAATTATGCATGAGACAGACTGTTAATGTCTGCCAATATGAAATCGTGTTATTCTGTGGTAACTGCTGGTATGACATTTCTTAGTTTTTGTTGCTGATGTTAAGTTGTAGCAGAGCAAAACTTTCTTGTGGCAAGTTAATTTGTAATTCACCATTTTTCTTTTTTTTTTTTTTTAGTGTGACCTACAAGAATGAGAGAAATTTTAGCAAGCATCCCAAGCATCAGCTGTTTCAAGATATCTTTACAACATTAGTTAAGGACAGACTTACCTGCAGATCAGTATATGAAACACATTCATAACCAAGAAGGCAGGCTACTTTCTTGCCTTCCATGAAGAAGCAAAATGCATGGATAATATCCCATATTGCTACAACACACCTTTCTGTGGAAATTACCAGCAGCACTTGTGGTTGTATTAATTCACCACTTGTGTATTGGCTTTGAGGAGCAATGCCCAGGTTAGTGGGACAGAAGAACACAGGACTGGTATATGACAAACCTTGGATGACCAAAATTCTAACTGCTATGTTTTCTTGATCATTCATCTGTATATGTCTGTAATCTGTGATTTGCTTCTCGAATTTATTGCACTGATTCTGTTTGTATTTTATGGTCTGCTGCCTTTATAGTGAAAGACCTGTGGTTTCCATAAAATTCAGATGAGTTGATGCCATTTGTTTGTGTTTATTTGTATTTCTGTGTATGACAGGATTGGAAAGGGTAATACCTTTTCTTATGCTGTTCTCATTTGTGTGAGGAAAAAGTACAGGACCTTACAAAAATAGAGGGGGCAGAGAAAGATATTTTCAGGGGAAAAAAAGGTGTATTTTCTAGATTTTTTTTTACTATTCTCCTTTGCAGTGTATTGTATTTTCCTATTTAAAGTCTGAATACATTTTCTAAAAAACCCTTAAGTGGTACAGAAGTTTGACGATGGAATCCTAGAGCACTTAAAGGTATTAATATGCTACTACTAGAGGAATTTAAAAACATCACATGGTTTGCTTATACCTTTATTCACAACCAACTGGGGAACTAGGGGTGTCTTCTTTGATTATCTAAATGACAGTGAGTTTAAAACAGATTATTTAAGTGGTTTTTAAAACTGGTACCTCTTTTTTACATGTGAACTCAGTATTCACCAGTGGGAGGTCAGTGGCTCAGCTTCATTTGCCAGAAATCCAAGAATAGCTTACACTGTGATTTCCCAAGTTCTGTTTATACATTGTGACATACTTGGCTTATATTTTGGTTTTCTTTGGTGTTATTTGTGATAGTGATATTGCAAAACAAGCCTCTTGTATTAAGAATGAAAGCACCCGGGCAAGGTTGGTGAAACAAGCATAAATTAGTAGATATGCAGATAAGCTGCATATACCCTGGTGTGTCTAGTAATGTGTGTTGTAAATGTAACTGTAGTAGAAGGGGCTCTCAAATGTTAATCAGGCTCAGGGAGTGACTGTCGACCACGGTAATATCTTCAGGCCACTTTAAAATCTGACCTACAAATTTTGCATGCTGTTTTCTTTCCATGAAAGTTTTGTGCTGTTCTGAAGTAGCCAATTATGGAATCATAATGATAAATGGTATTACTAGGGCAGAATATTGGCATAAAAGGGCTGAGAGTTTGTTAGTATCTATTTGTAAAACATTTATTTTTATGGAATTATTTTTAGCTGTTGGTGTCATTCCCAACTGCAAATGATGAAATGGGAAGAGAACTGCCATGACCCATACACTTTTTCTGTTTCCAAGAAACCTATCCAAACAAATTTTGTCCTCTCATTTAAAACAGAAACAAAAAACTTATGGCAAAGATGTCTAATTTTAGGTTTATTTTAAATAGGAAAATGGGGATATATACTTTCAACAGGCAATGGAAATAGTGATTCCTTTACTGGTATTTTGTGCAGGATTACTGCCTCTGGACACTTTCTGCAAATCTGATTTGTATTTTCTGCTATGTCTTATGCTGGTGAATCATATGGAGAAATATAAAGGGGGAAGTTGTATATCAAAATACAATCCTATTTCAAGAACATTTGAACTAAATAACAATTTATTTCTAGCATAATACAATTAGAATTTTTAAAAGCCAGGATAGATTATGAAAATTCAAAAGAATATTTTAAATATAGCTATTTTTACTTCTGTAGCACCCATATTTTTGCATAAGTGTATTTTGTGCACTGAAGTTTGCTCTGTGGTTTCTCATTTACTTTGTTCTTTTGGGCCTCAATTCAACCACTAAAAGTTTATATCAAAGCACAGTTAGTTTGTTCTTACATATGAGCATGTACTTTCCCTCATCAGTCCAGTGATAATAAGTCATGGCTGGTAATGCTCATATAATGTAATCAATTTATTTATAGCTGCCACTGTGATTCAGTATAAATGGTATTAAAAGTTCTATGGTATAGTATGTTGAACAGTTGTTGTAGCTCACTAATGATCTAGTCAATTGATCCTGAATCAAACTGTTTTATGTAAGTATTTAAACACTTTTTAAATTGCATTTGATTTATGTTTTAAATAATTAATTTACAGGCAATGGGTTATTCAAGCTCCATGCATGCATTTTCTTAGATCTTATTAATCTGCCTGAGATTATTAATAAGAGATCCATGCTACCAGGTCAGTATGTCAAAATGTTTCTTGCTTGGATCAGGGGATGCTTGTAAGTGCCACGTGTGCAGTTGTGTTGGTGCTTGTGTATAAAAACATTTGTTCTTATGAATGCACATGTACATGTATGCATGTATATTTCTGTATGTGAGGATGAGAATTGCAAACAAACTGATTTCAAGGGTGGTTTTAAACCATTGCTGTATAACTTGCTCAATTTCTGTTGTTCTTTATGTCATGTCTGTTGTTGCTGACCCTAACAAGGAAACTGTAAATCTCCATAACAGATGGCTTGGTCATTGCTCGGAGCCCTAGACTTGGTATTTGACTTTATCACAAAGATTTGTAAAATTCTCATAATGTAGTTACTGAAGGAAACTGAAAACTCCAGTTTAAGAACCTTTAACATTCCACCTCTGTGTTTTTATTTATCTACTTATTATAAGTAATTCTGAAGATTATTTTTGGTTTTTTTGTTTGTTTGGTTTTTTTGTTTTTGTTTTTTTTTTTTTTTTTAATTTTCCTGTAGGAAATGCTCCACAGCCTGGGTGGAATTGAAAATCTAAAAAGTAGAATTTCTCATAGTACCTTTGTCCATTATGTTGCCTGTCAGTTTATTATTATTAAAATGATATATACTGTAAAAAGCAGTGTACAGATATTCTTGGTTTATGGAAAGAAGTGAGTCTGTTTCTCTGTTTTCACATGAGAAGTTGGTGTGGGTTTTTTCACTAGTTTTCAAGACAACTGTCCTATAATCTAGCTGCATTCATCTAGGATTTCTAGTTAGGAGACTTCAGAGATGCCTCCTGAAGTGAGAGAAGAATTAGAAAAGTCAACGCAATTGGTTCAGTCAAAAGAAACTGTAGACTTTTGAAGGGAGATGAGCAAAGTCACCCTGCACTGTAGCAAATGACTTTTCAAAGGGAGAAGCATACTGATAATTTATTTTTTAAATGTTGAAACAGGTTTAAACCTTGTGGCTACACCACTATTGCATTACAGAATTTTTTTCATGAAACAGATGCACCACCTACAGGCTCTACCTGTGAAGAACAGTCTGGGTTTATGAAGTCTGTAAACTTTTTTGTCTTAATGGTATCCTTTATTTTTCCTCCCCTTCTTGTAGTATATGGAAACAGTAGCAAATTGTTATCTTAATTACAAGGAAGAGCAGCGCAATGTAGACAAGTTGGTCAACATGACATGTAGGTACAGTAGCTGATAACAGAAATCATAAGGCTACCCACAACTTTTTGTGTGAGGCTTAAAACGTTTCAAATACTTCAGGTTGTCATTAAGTAAGACAGTAGTATATTTACTGGAGGCATCACATGAGTAAAAGCTGAAATTCCTGTAGAAGGGAGCAGCTTGTTTTTCTACATAAGTAATATTTCTTTAAGAAATTGGTATCTTTTTAAGCATTGAAATAAAAGAGTAAATCATGCTAGTTATGGTTCAAAGAAGTTATACAGTATTTTTCTCTGTTATCTGACTGGTAAAATAAAAATATTAGAGAGAGAGTCAATTTGTGTGTGTTCCTTTGTTCCATAGATATTTTCCAAAAGCTTGCTGCTGTTAGAAATCAAAGGGAATAAGATATAACAAGTGGAGCACACAAAGTAAGTGCTTTATAAAATTGTTAATTTTATTTAATTAGCTACTTAATAGAATAAAGTATGCTTTACAGATTTGACGTAGGTGAAAATAAATTCCTTACCTTGTCAGTCTTGTAAGGTAAGATAATCTCTGTGTTTTACAGATGTATTAATAGTATCATAAAAAGAAGTTCTTCTCTGTAAGTTAATTGGTCTGATGTATGATTATTGGCTGTTTGAGAGAAACAGATTGTAAACATTTGGACTAAACATTTGTTCTATAAAAAGTAGTGCTCCTGTATACACTGTCCTGAGCTACACCTTACTGTGATTCAAATAGTTTTATATATTTTTAAAATGTAAATATATTTTAAAGTTTTCTTGCACAAATTTCTGCTGTGGTTTTTCACTTGTAAAGTATTCTGTGTCTAAATATTCTGTGTCAACCCAGACATCCATTACTATACATTACCATCAGTCTAAGAATCTGTAATTAACTATTGCTGGTTTGTGGCTAAACTGAGATCCAGTTGAGATCAAAATCAGTATAACTAGGGTTTCATGATTCTGTCATGCTGCAGAAAAACAAAGGCAATTGTGATCATATGCAGACAACCTATTTTTAGAGAATCTAGACAGAGTTTACTTAGATATTAATCATGAACAGAAATACAGACAGGCCCTTAAATTACTGTGCTGTTTAAATATAAGCTGAATATTAACTTTTTACTTCAGGAGGCCTGAGTTAGTGTTCTGAAGTGTTACACAAAACCAAATTTTTACAATGGTGTAATAGACACATTTTAGCAGTCAAAGAGATACTAACTGTAGTTTGAGAAGAAACATCCTTGCATGTCCTACTGGGTGTATTCTAAGATTTTAGGTGTATATTTAAGTGTACTTTAAATGTACCTAAGGCTTTTAACATATTGTGTAAGGACTTGGTACCTTAATTTTTACTTTTCATTAAATATTTTTATATGTTTCTGAGTCATAAAATAAAGTAATATATTTACACAGAATCACATGTTTACTTACCTTTTTTTTCATTTTTTTTCCAGACCTTAGTAAATTTATTATTTGCCAGAGAGAGTTATGTGGTTTTTAGTGCCCTCCTTGCTCTGACTAGCTTAGTAGAATGGTAGGTTCAACTTAATGTGCCATAATTAACAAAAGCTTTTTCATATTTTCTCTTGACAGAATATTAAAACTGCTCTTTATGAGGAAAACTTAAATGTTCTTAATTTTATATTGAAGCAATAGAAACTAAATAGAAACTTTGGTCTTTGCAGCAGACTTCTTGTTCATGTGGATGGCTCTGCAATACTGGAATTCACAGATTCTGTTTTTTCAATCCTCATGCAGGATTCTGGAATTCCTATTGACTTCCTGCATATGAAAGTCTTCTCTCCTCAGCTTAATATAACAGTGCCTCACAATAATCAGGTAGAATATTGTTCAGTGTAGTAAATAATAAACTCATGCAGTCAAATCCATGTATATGTGCCCTCCTCTCATCAATTAGTGGTAAATAAAGATTAAAAGAGAAAAAAGTAGCCAAAAGGGGGACAGAGCAACTTTCATCTGTAATGGTATTATAGAAGAAAAACTGCTGTTATTGATCTGCTGTCTTCCAGACTTCCCAAAACTCTGATTCAGTTTAATTTGGTTCTAATATCTGTGTTAATTTAATGATGTTTTACATACATTTTCAACTTCCATTTAACTTTCTTCACTGAGTGGAATGTAGGATTTTGTGTTACATTTGGACTGGGCAATAAAGAGTTTGCGGTATATTGCAAATGTTCATAGAAATTGTGGTTGTTTTTAAAAATTAATTTCATTTCCTTAATTATCAGTAAGACACAAAATTTAGTTGTGTCTTTATTTTTACACATTCACATTCACTTTTTTTTGTACTAGGAAAACTGGAAAATTGTTGCACTATTTCTCTTGACCCAGCATATATTTGTGGCTTTAAGTGCTTGTGTGCACAAGTTGATATTATTACTTAAGACTTGGGGGAAAAATAATTCATCAAATGGACAAAGAAGGAGGCTAAAGAGCAATGTGTGTTTTTCATATAATTTCATCTGATATAAATGCCAGGAATAATCAATTTGTAGTCCAGAATGTAGAGAGGAGATAAGTGAGATTGTTGAGAACTTGCTGGTGATATTTCATGAATATGATTTTCTCTCTAACAGGTGAGACTTTTTGTGTGGATTAATTATGTTAAAATAAATTTTGACTTTTTTATTTAAGGATGCGTGTATTTAGAGGAATTAGAAAACATGACACTTTAATATAACCAAGGTCAAATTCTGAAACCTGAGTATTTTCAGTCACATACTGATACAGCAAAATCTTTTCCAGCAGTTTCATTGTAATCCATCTTCTCTCTCTCTCCACTGTTGGCCTCCAGTTGCAAATGAGTTACAATGTTATCATAAAGTGATCGCAATCACTTTTCTTGGTCCAGGTCTCTAAGGAAGTATTCAAGAGGGCTGCTAGAGTATGCAGAAAAAAAATTAGGGAGGCCAAAGCTCAGTTCGAACTCAGAATGGCGACTACTGTTAAGGATAATAAAAAATGTTTTTATAAATATATTAATGGTAGGAAGAAAGGTAAGACCAGCCTTTGTTCTATATTGGACAAAGGTGGGAACTTAGTATCTGCAGATGAGGAGAAGGCAGAAGTGTTTAATGCCTATTTTGCCTCAGTTTTTAATGGGAAGATGACTTGCCCTCAAGACACCCGCCCGTCTGGGCTGGTTGATGGTGTCAGGGAGCAGAATGGTCCCCACATTATCCAAGAGGAGGCTGTTATAGAACTACTGAAATGCTTGGATACTCATAAATCTATGGGACCAGACAGGATCCACCCCAGGGTAATGAGAGAGCTGGCAAATGAGTTTGCAAAGCCACTCTCCATCATTTACCAACAGTCATGGCTTACTGGTGAGGTTCCGGATGACTGGAAGCTGGCCAATGTGATACCCATTCACAAAAAAGGTGCAAAGGAGGATCCTGGCAATTATAGACCAGTCAGCCTGACCTCTGTACCTGGCAAAATAATGGAACAGTTTATATTATGTGCCATCATGCAAAATTTGCAGGATGGCCAGGGTATCAGACCCAGCCAGCATGGATTTAGGAGGGGTAGATCATGCCTGACTAACCTGGTCACCTTTTATGACCAGGTAACCCGGCTAGTGGATGCAGGGAAGACATAGATGTTGTTTACTTGGATTTCAGCAAGGCCTTTGACACTGTCTCCCATAGCTTACTCCTAGACAAACTCGCAGGCCGTGGTCTGGACTCTTTGCTGGGTTCAGAGCTGGCTGGATGGCCGGGCCCAGAGAGTGGTGGTGAATGGTGTCACATCCAGCTGGCGACCAGTCACCAGTGGTGTCCCTCAGGGGTCTGTGTTGGGGCCAGTTCTGTTCAATATTTTTATTGATGACATGGATGAGGGTTTAGAGTCTTTTATTAGTAAATTTGCTGATGACACTAAATTGGGAACGTGTGTAGATCTGCTAGAGGGACGTAGGGCTCTGCAGAGAGATTTGGAACGGTTGGATGGATGGGCAGAATCAAATGGGATGAACTTCAATAAGTCCAAGTGCCGAGTCCTGCACTTTGGCCACAATAACCCCCTGCACCGATATAAGCTAGGGACGGTGTGGCTGGACAGTGCTCAGGTGGAAAGGGACCTGGGGGTGCTGGTTGACAGTCGGCTGAACATGAGCCAGCAGTGTGCCCAGGTGGCCAAGAAAGCCAATGGCATCCTGGCCAGTATCAGGAACGGTGTGGCCAGCAGGAGCAGAGAGGTCATTCTTCCCCTGTACTCGGCCACTGGTGAGGCCTCACCTGGAGTATTGCATCCAGTTCTGGGCCCCTCACTTTAGGAGGGACGTTGAGCTGCTTGAGCGTGTCCAGAGGAGAGCAACGAGACTGGTGAGGGGCTTGGAGTACAAGCTTGGAGTACATATGAAGAACGACTGAGGGAGCTGGGGTTGTTTAGCCTGGAGAAAAGGAGACTAAGGGGTGACCTTATCACTCTCTACAACTTCCTGAAGGGTGGCTGTGGTGAGCTGGGGGTCAGCCTCTTTCTCCGGGCGACAACAGATAGAACAAGAGGACACAGTCTCAAGCTGCGTCAAGGGAGATGCAAGTTAGAATTAAGAAGGAAGTATTTTACAGAAAGAGTGGTCAGATACTGGAATCATCTACCCAGTGAGGTGGTGGAGTCATCATCCCTCAAAGAGTTCAAAAAAAGACTGGATGTGGCACTTGCTGCCATGATCTAGTTGAATTGTTAGAACATGGGTTGGACTTGATGATCTTACAGGTCTCTTCCAGCCTTGAATTTCTGTGATTCTGATTCTGTGATTCTGTGATCTCTTCCTTGCTCCTGGCAGACTTGAGTGGTTAGATGGGAAAGCATGCTGGGCCCTGACAGTTCCTGGGATGCCCAATATAAATGCGTAAAATTGCAAGACCTAGAGCTGCTGTAGTTTATGCCAGAGGCTGAGTCAGATTCCAAATCTTCTTCATCAGAAAATCATCAATGTTCCTTCAATTGTTTAATCATCTCAGCTAAGCAAAGCATTACTGAATTTTAGTGAGAAACATAAAGACTATCAAATTTGATAATACATCACTTATCACCTTTAAAATTCTGAAGAGGTTTTAAAAATTTCATGCTTAACTATTACATATAAGTGACCTTATATGTGACTAAGAATAGACAAAATTAATATATGAAAAGGTTTTATTTAGTTTCTGTGTCAGAAAATGCTGGGCCATATTAAATCAGAAGTTAGATGTAAGAGTTAGAATTTGAATGTAGACAGGAAGATGGTGAAGTTCAGTGCCAGTAAAGGATAATTTTAAATTCAGATATGAATCTGAATTCACATGTTTCATTAAACACACATGGAGCTTTTTGCTTAAAGTGGAAATGGATATCCTTAACCATATTTTCTATGGGAAGTCCACCTTCATTGCAGTTAATGAAAGTCTTATAAAAAGCTTTTAAGATATATATCCAATTGCTTTCTAAATATAATATTCAAACTATACTAGAGAAGAATGATGCATTTTTGTGTTATCTGTGGAACTAGGCTATTTGAGTTCCACAGATGGACTTCACAAGTCCATGCAATCAGTGCTACTTGTACTACTACTGCCATTAATAAGAAGATGGTAGCACAGATGACTGCAGCCCACCTGGCCACCTCCCAACCAGGCTGGGGATGCCTGTGTTTTTTGGTTTTTTTTTTTGGTTTTTTTTTTGGTTTTTTTTTTTTTTTTTTAATAGTAGATCTCTGTTCTTTTTTAAACTTCCTGTTTCCCCCCCTTTTCTAACTGACAATACAAAGTAGTGATGGAGTTATTGTTGAAATTTCTTGCTGATTTTTTTTTAGGTTCAGAACAGAGTTGCTATGACTCCTTTGTGCAGAGTCACGAGTCAAAGAGCAAATAAAAATGTACAAAGGAATTGCAGCCTTGCTCAGTTTGCTCCATTCTGATTGCATCAAAGTTCTATGGAGTATAGTTTGGATTCTGGTACAGGTTTGCGAAGCTCCTGAGACTACTGTGGAAATTGGGATCTGGGGTAGAATCAAGCAGCTCCTTCACATGTTACAGGAGTAGGTTTTCAGTCCTCAACATTGTGGCAATTGTATAAGACTGTTTGTTCTTTTAAGATATATTTGACCAAGCCCTGTTTTATGAAAGAGCATCTTTGGCTTGTTCAGCTGTATGTGATACCAGCAAAATTTAAAGGACTATTTAGAACATAATGAATAAGCAATATTTTTTCCAGCCTTTTGTATTTCATTGTTATCCTAAGGTGTTTTTCATATTTTTAATGTGTAAACTAAATAATGAATGTCATAAATACAACATTACTGTCTGTTTAGTTCTCCTATTAATCAGACACCTATTTAGTGAGCTAGAATTGTGAATATAATTGATGAACATGGTAAAGGAATTTTCTGTTTAAAGGCTTCTTTTCTTTTTCAAAGTGTTAGCTAATTTAATGAAAACATACACATTTTCAGAACTTCATGAATGGTTAACAAACACATATTACGCCATTTTTAACACTGCAACTGCAGCAGGGAGAATCTGGTATCTTCATTTGTCAGATGAACTGAGTCCTGATGAGATACAAGAAAATACTTTCTCACTTCAAGCAGGTAGGTTTATAAGGTCTAGTACTCTGTTATGTCTTTACATACACTTGTGCAAAAGGATTAAAATATTACAAATTTGTAAATAATTATACCTGCTTTAGGGAGTAGGAGCATCAAATTGGAGTTGTTTATTTTCAAATGAGTGATAGCAGCATTTAATTTTCAAAAAGTATACTTTTGTTAGAAGGAAGCAAAACGTAAAGTATTGAGAATCTGGGAATCATATGTATTTCTTCACCTGTAAAAACAGTGACAAAATAGTTATTTATTTATTTATTTAGTTAGTTTTGTGTTTAGTATGACATTATTTGATCATATTTTTCTTCACTATTTATATTTTCTATGAAATATCAATATGAATCATATGATTTCAAAGTGGTATTTTAATGACTTGTATTTAGGTGAGGATTCATTTGTAGTTATGGAGCAAATTCCTTTTGGAGGAGATTTCTCAATAGAGTCAAATGGCCCTAAATGTTACTTCTGGATTTTTATTCTACCTAGTTGTGCTGCAATTACTGAACTAGTGCTCAATGAGACTAATGCTTACCAGGTTGTACAGGTAGGAAGATTTTATTCAGTAAAGTAAGGCATTATAGTTTATAATTTCACGTAATTGTTGTTCTTTGTTATCATAATTTAAGAGATTGGAAATATGCCTGTCTATAATTTTAGTACTTCTGTTTCTTTATCGTTTTACACACAGAGACACAGACACAAAGGTTATCAACATAGGTGTCTGGAAGAATAAACAGCTTTATTCAGACAAGGTTCATTTTGGCATCTCTTACCATGCTTTTGTCATATTCAAAATAGGATAGTAAATAAAAGTAATCACAGAATAAACTGAGAAATGTATATTCTGAATTTCTTGATGTTTATTACAGAAAGCTAATGCAGCTAAAAATTGACATGTTGCTGCTTCACAAACTATTTCTCTTTTCATAAGAGTGTGGTATTTCTGAGAGAACTTCCTGCCATTCTGTCTCCAGGGATAAGCCATTCTTAAAATCCCTGGCTGTATTCCAGACCTTGTCAAGATATAAATATTAAGGGCATTAATATCAGCTAAAAGCTGTAGCCAGCTGTTAAACTCTAAATGTTAAATCAAAGCCTTCAAGTTAGCTTAAAACCCAACTAGAGGTATTCCTGGAGGAACCGAGAGAACAAGAACCTTAAATATGAACAGGAAAGAAGTTTGTGAATATTTCCTAACTATTGGTTAAGAGAAAATAAATGAAAGTAAGTCTAGAAAAAAATATTGTTTTTGCACATTAGAATTGTCAATAAACTGTACTGATTTAGACAACTTTTATCTAAACAATATAATGATATCTTTTAGGCTGAGACTGATTTCAGTAAAATAAAATATCATTTTTTTAAATTAAATGGATTTAACAGAGATGTTTTCTGCATTGCCCCAGCAGTGCATGGTGACTGTTGTGTCAGTAAATCATTTAATTGATGGTACAATGTGCAGAGCTGGAAAAGGTGTTTCAAACTTATCTTCTTCTTGTCATTATGTTAAAAGACATAGACCTCTCTATTTATTTAAACACCAGCCAACATCCCCCTTTCAAATCAGGAAATAGCCTCAAGCACGTTCATTTCTACTGGAGTTCCAGCCTCCAATACCACTGTAGTAATTTTAAATCCTACCTCTTTCTTTTTGCTAATATAACTTAAAGAGTTGCATAGTGAGCAAGGTGAAGCAACTCACTTGGGTTAAAAACAGAGGAAAAAGGCGTTTCAGTTATGTGCCAAGGAGGTCAATCTGAGTAACCTGTAAAGGTTTATATCATTGCTGTCAAAGGGCTCTTGAGAACTTTTGCTTCTGCTGTAGCTGCTCTTTACCTGTCTGTCTGGCCTCTGTCCTTGTCACAGCCTTGGCAACAGTCTGCAGTAATTCTGGTAGCAGACAGAATGTGTTTGACTCAATGGCTCTACTGCACAGCCCAAAACCTAAGCTTAATCATGGTCTAAGCTTAATTCTGCCTTCCTGAGCAGTAGAAGAAAATATCAGGAATTGCAGAAGGGCCTCTGCAGAGATGATATATATTCCCTTCAAGTCTGCTAAAGAGGAGACTAGTGTCCATCAGGGACCTTGTCAAGTAACTGGGAACAGTATTCCAACTAAATCTACCAGTGCCCATCTATCAGACCTACCAAGTGGAGAGAACACTTGGAGGATACATGGTTGCATGAATATGGAAGCTGAATTCAGTATGGTTTTCACAAAATTTTAGAGGCATGGACAGACTTCTCAGGCTATTGCTTTTGGTGTTTCTCCAATTTATTTTTATTAAGACTTGAATTTTGTTCTTGACAATTCAAAATATGGTGCCACATGATGACAGGAGATCTATTGCTGCAATTTCCTTCTCCTATAGAGATAGAAGCATTTCTTCTTTATCTGTTCACAGGCTCTTTTTGTGGTATCAGTTTAAATGTAACAATGATTTAATTCTTATACATGTTTAAGCTTATATTTTAGGTGTGCAATAGGATGTTGAGAACATGTCCGTTGCTATTAGCTTCTGATTTATCTGAACATTAATTTTCATTTGTGGTTTGCCTGCAAAGGGGCATTATTAATGCTGACCTTTTTCTGTTTCCAGGCAAATGCAATATATACAATAGCAAAGCTAATTTTATCAAACAAAGAAAGGAATGCTGAAAAAGCCAGTTTATTACAGGTAACTCGCTTTATTATCATTGCACAATGAAAGCCCCAACAGTCCCTGAGAATTTTTATGAATTAAAGTTTATTTTGAAGTACAGTAGAAAAAAAAAAATCATATTTAAAGGGGAAACCTGTACACCAAAAGAATAGCCCAGGAACTGAAAGTTAAATAGAGACTCAGTTTCTGTTCTGATTTGCTTTGTTTCTGGCACCTCATATAGTGTAAAGGAAAGTTAATATTTTTCTTGTGATAATCTTTCCTCTACGTTTTCATGCTGTCTAGCATCAGACCTTTATAGAGCCTTGATGTTCATTGAAACTTGCCCTAGACTTGACACTCTACTAATATCTGTTTATTTCTGGAGCATTTTTCTGTGAATGTTAAATAATATACATGAAGGCAATGTATAAAATATAGAAAATTTAAGTGTAGAATAAATATAGGCCAAATAAGCATCGAATGCCTCTTGGTTTTGCATGTCATTACCCCCATAAATGTACTGGTTAGAGTCAACTTAGGCTAAAGGTCATCAGTAGTAATTAATTACCTGGTAGCTTTTCTCAGGCTCTGTACAGTGGTGAGTGTCTCTCTAAGATATGGAAATGTAGTGCTCAGGGGTTCAGGGATTGTGGATCCCTGTATTTTCCACCTCTGTCAAGGTCACGATTGAAGGCACTTGAGACAGTATTTCATGTTCAGACTCAGGTATTTATTATTTCTTATCAGTGTAACAGCCTCACAACCATGAGTCCTGCAGCCATTCATTAGCAAGGCACAAAATTACTAACCATCTCTTCTTCCAATGTCTTTTAAGACTAAACTATCCAATTAAGAAATGACACCTATATTATTTTCCCTTTTAACCCAATAACTGATCCCTCAAAGCCCACAATGTCGGCTTTTCTGTCCAATTACAAAATACCACCCAAACCCAGGAAGAAGAAGGGGAGAAGAACAACCTGCCTCCACCCTAAAATCTCCATCTTGCTTCATATTTATTTCTATATTCTAAAACCTCAAACTTTAAGTTTTCCACCCTGTGATATTGCATGCTTCTAACCAAGTACATACCTGTAATCCCAGTGCTGTTAATCAAATTTAGAAGTCTTCTCCACAGCCTCAGGTCAAATGCAGTGATCTCTTGCAAGTCTGTGCCTTTCAGCACAGAAAGTGTAAAATGTTCTCTGCATCCAGAATTCCAACAAAGGATGAGCACAGCTGCTGCTGCTCTAGTTGGCAAAGTCCTTAGCACAGCTGAATGCTTTCATGATCCTGCCTCTCACATGGCCTTTGTTCTGACATAGCCCCTAAAATGTGTATATAGCTACTCCACTATCTAATCAGGTGGGTGTGCTTGGATAGCAAAGAAAGGCACTTCCACGGAAAAAAAAAATCATTCTACTGTCATCTGTCTCAGGACAGTTCTTCTAGATTAGAATTGGAGGGCAGATTCAGTACAGTAGGTGCCTTTCTACTGCAAGGAGATTTTATAATGCCCTTCATCTTAAGGATGAGATAAATACAAACCTTCCTGGTGGGTTGGTATATGGAACTAACATGTAGTCTAACAAACTGGAGCATATGCTCAGTATAGTTTCCTCACACAACTGTAAGGAGCTTAATTTATGCCCACTGGGGTTTTTAGATTCCAGCAGAATGCGTTGGAAATAACTCACAAGAGCTACCAAGCAGCTGTAGTTGGGTTGAACATGAAGCCATATGAATTAATAATGGACTTAATGATCACATATGAAAACTAAGTCTGTTTTGGACAAGAAGTTTATGAAACCTTGTTCAGCTTCTCATACTGCTACCTGCATTGCCTTTGAAAATGTTACTGGTATGAAATAGAGTTGCAGATATGGGAATATCCTTTTTGAGTTTCACAGATATTTTTCTTAGAATGGTTTTTCTTGTGCGGTTTCTCTACTGCCCCATTGTGTGTGTTTTCAATGATGAAATTTTCATCTTCCTTCTGCTACCTTAGTGATCTTAATTCATGACAGTCTTTGTTTGCTCAGCTGTAAATCTGCTATATCATTGGGTCTTGACAAATAGAGCTAGAGATGAGTTGCATCAAAGCATACATATTAGCCACCTGTCAGTAGCTGTTTTAAAGGTAAATAAAAACCTTAAACCTTCATAGTTTTAAGACGTTGTATTTGTGCATATTCTTAGCACAAGACAGGCATGAAATATTTTAAATTTATTTATTTATTTGTCATGTAATTTATGACTAGGAGGATGTATTGAAGCAAATTGCTGAGAACATGAATCAGAATAAGGCACCCACAAATCGTGTAGGCAATGATGCAATTTTAGAGCACCTTGGCAGTGGAGCTTTTGGAAGTGTATGTAAGGCCAACCATTCTTTTGCTATTATTTTACAGACTTGAGGAGAAGCTTCATGAAGAGGGTCTAATACCTGTTCTAGGCACAACTGTCTTTTGAATTTTAGTTGGAAAATGTAGGTGCAGAAAGACCTTTGAGGGTCTGAGCTTATTGTTAGTGTTTGCTGTGATTTTGTTTGTTCTATGTTGTACTTTTATGATTGACCAGTGTATCTCTTAGGTTTCCTACCTTATTTTCTCTTAATTCCACTTACAGCATTTGTCTATTGCAAAGGCTAATCAACCTGTGTAAAACCACAAAAATTCAAGCATGTTTCATCTGAAAGGCAACACTGGGCACAGATAATATTGCTTCCAATACCGTGCAAGTTCAGAAGCATACTGCTAACCTGTACTGTTGGATTGTAGTTCTTCTACTAATCACATCATACACAAAAAAAGCAATGATTACATATTCTGTGAGAAAATTTTGGACTCTGATAACTAATCTGGTAGCCATTGTACCATTCTTCCTGTCCCCATCCTATATTTAGTATTCAAAGGTTTAAGCTTGGTTATAGGTTAGAAAGCATAATGGACAACATCTCCTGGTAATGAAAGAAGTCAATTTACACAATCCAGCATTTGGAAAGGACAAAAATGACAGAGACAGCAATGTAAAAAATATTGTCTCTGAATTAGCCATCATCAAAGGGCAGGTGTTTCTCATGAACTCTAGTTTGATATGCTGGCATTCTGAATTACTGACTGTGAGTTCTCATGTAGGAAGCTGCCTGGTGGAAAAGGAGACCTGGGGATGCTGTTTGGCAGCTGCCTGAACATGAGCCAGCAGTGTGCCCAAGAAGGCCAAAGACATCCTGGCCTGTATCAGCACAGTGTGGCCAGCAGGGCCAGGGCAGTGACTGTCCCCCTGTGCCTGGCACTGCTGAGGCAGTACCTTAAATCTTGTCTTTAGTTCTGAGCCTCTCACTGCAGGAGGGGCATTGAGGTTTTTGGGTTGGTCCAGAGAAGGGGAGTGGAGCTGGTGGAGGGTCTGGAGCACAAGTCCTATGAGCAGTGGTTGAGGGAGCTGGGGGTGTTGAGCCAGGAATAGTACCCTATTTTCCTGCTGATTACTCTGGTAATGTGCAACATTTCTCGGCATTTGGGGTAACAGTGAAGGAAGGTGTGCTGGAGTTCCTAGACAAGTTTGTGGAATCTTTGTAATATCCTTCCTTCCTACATGTAGCTAAACATTTTAAATACTGTGCCATCAGTTAAACTATTGTAAGCCTCTGCATTTCTTTCCTCATTGTAGCTTTATCATCCAAATGTTGTATGGTATTACAGAACCTTCTTGGAAAGTGAGTATAAATGCACAGAATTATCACATTTTACATAATGAAGAAATAGGAATATATAATAAAACGATTTACAGGTTGGCAGGAGCATGTCAAATTTAAACAATAATCTTTCTTCCAGAGCTGCTACAAGTTCAAATAAGCCTATATTCTGATTCTATCTGTACCAATACAATTTTTAAAGACTAAAAAATAACAGCTTTTAAAATACATTTTAACCTCAAATACTCTATTTAAAAATTGTTTCTATATAAATACAGTATTCTATTAATTTCTTTTATGAGATGACAGGTTGTATATAGTGATGGATCTCATGGAGGGGGTGCCATTGGGAGACCAGTTTCACTATTTCAAGGAAAAGCAACAAGAGTTTACAGAAGAGGAATATGGCATATATTTATCAGAGTAAGGGCCTCCATTCTTTTTGCCAGGATTTTCCTACCTGTAATTAGTAGCACCATGTTTTTAAGCTAATAAATGATGAAGTAATGTTTATTATATCAATCACTAATACATAGCTGTGAATTTAATATGTCTTTATTTAGGTTGTAGTTAAGAATCTTTGTGAGGCTCTTTCTGTTTGTTTTTAAGCTTTGTCTAGCTCTTCGTTATTTGCATAAAGAGAAAAGGATTGTTCATTGAGATCTCACTGTGAGCAATATCATGTTGGAGGATAAAGACAGAGCTACAATTATTAAGTAGAACTGCTTTTCTTGGAGACAATTTCTCAAGATGTACCTGAGAAGCATTTCTTTACTGAAACTCTGAGAAGGTTTCAGATTCCTCTGTGTTGGTTATCATTCTTAGAAGCTAGTAAATGATTGCATTATTATACTGTTGTGTGAAATCATTGAATCACAGAATGGACTGGATTGAAAGGGATCTTAAATATAATATATTTTCAACACCCCCTTCCCCTGCAGAGGGCCTTTCTCTAGACCACGTTGCTCACAGTCTCATCCATCTTGACCTTAAACATTCCCAGGGGTGGATGACCTGTTCCAGTACCTCACCACCCTCACAGTAAAGATTTTTTTCCTAATGTCTTATCTAAACCTACCTTTTCCAGTTTCAAACCATTCCCCCTTGTTCAGTCACTATGTGCTGTTGTTAAAAGTCCTTCTCCATCTTTCTCAGAGGCTCCCTTCAGGTACTGGAAAGCCACTATTAGGTCACTCTAGAGCCTTCTCTTCTCCAGGCTGAATAAACCAAATTCTCTCAGCCTCCCCAACAGGAGAGGTGCTCCATCCCTCTGATCATCTTGTTGGTAATCCTCTGGACTCACTCCAACAGGTTGACGACCTTCCTGTGCTGGGACCCCAGAGCTGGATGCAGGGTTCCAGGTGGGGTCTCACCAGAGTGAAGCAGAGGGGCAGAATCCCCTCCCTTGCCCTGCTGCCCACGCTGCTTTGGACACAGCCCAGGAGCCATTTGGTTTCTGTGCTGTGAGTGCCCATGGCTGGGTCATGTCCTGGCACCCACCAGCCCCTCTGAGTCCTTCTCTCCAGGGCTGCTCTCCATCTGCTCATTCCCAGCCTGTACTGATACCAGGGGTTCCCTGACCCAGGTGCAGCACCTTGCTCTTGGTCTTGTTAAACTGAGTGAGATTCCCATGGGCCCATTTCTTGAGCTTATACAGGTCTCTCTGGATGGCATCTCATCCTCCAGGTGTGCCAACTGCACCCCTCAGCTTGGTGTCATCTGCAATTTATTTAGACTGATCCCTCCATTAATGTCATTAATGTATATATTAAATAACACTGGTCTCATTATGGATCCCTGAGGGACACTATTTGTCACTGGTGTCCATCGGGACTTTGAGCCATTGATCACTACCCTCTGGATGCAACCATCCAATCAACTTCCTATCCATCTAGCAGTCCACAGATTAATTACTGTTTTGGGGAACTATGCCAAAGGCTTTCCAGAACTCTTGATGAATGACATTTGTTGTCCTTCCATTGTCTACTGATGTAGTCAGTCCTTCATAGAAGGTCACTATGGTCAGGAAGGACTTGTCCTTGTTGAAGCCATGCTGACCATCTCAAATCACCTCCCTCTCCTACATGAGCCTTAGCATAGCTACTAGGAGGATCTGTTCCATGACCTTCCCAAGCACAGAAGTAAAATAATTGCTGATGCAAATATTGCGTCATCAACCATGGCTATATTTTTTGCAGCTATCGATGGTAAATATAATGGAGATGATTTAGCCTTAAAATATTTAAACTATAGTTATGCTTCAAGGCCTGTTTTTATTTAAATTAGCAAGAATATTGAAATAACTAGATTAGAGAATAAGTGCTAATGAACATATAAAGTATAACAGCTCCATTCCAATTCTGCCATGAATCTGTAATCATCACAGGGTGGATGAAGGAACCTAGACAGGTTCCAAGACAGACTTTGAAAGCAATATGTGTGTCAGCAGTACAAAGCATGGCATAGTTTTAGTCTTTGAGCAAATTAACACAACCTGGTACACAGAGCAAGCCTTCCAGGAAATTCAGATCCTGTAGTTTTTGAAGTTCTCAAAGAACTACTGCATGTTTTCTTGCTGCTCATGACACTGAAGAAAACAAACAATTTGAATGCTGCAGAATTGTTGTGAGAAGTCTTTATGCAAAATTCCATTTTTCGTCTTTAAATATAACAGTAAACTGTTATATTTAAAGTTAAAAAATACACGCACACCCATCCACAAAACACTCAGCTATAAATAGTTAGCAACTGTTGTTTCATAGTAAATATTTTTACCTCGTGATCTACATATTTAAATTTATTAATTATGAAATTGTGTGTGCTAAACCCCTTCAGAATCTTAGTAATGATGCAGAATTGAAAGAATGTGATTTAATGGTGCAATTGTCCTTGAGTGATGAAAAGAAATATTCCAGTTATTATTTTAAAGTAACGTATAATTGTATTTTATATCAACTGCTGCCACTGAGGGGCACTCTTGTCTCAACAACCTTTCCTTATCCTTAGTCCGTTCTAAATATGGAGAAGTCTAAATGTACTTTCAAGTATAAGCTCAAAATTGCCCTTGAAAAGCATTTATATATCTGTCAAATATTTACAGGAGTTCAGGAAAATTGGAAGAACAGAAACTTATTTGGATAATTTCTACAGCAATTAGTTCAAAACTATGTCAGTATTTAAACAAACACACTCTATTTAGTCCTACAGCTACTGCAAGTGTAGTACCTAGTGAATTTTTTGGGAGAGCTGAAGAACTTTTATCTACTGTTTCTGAATTTTATTAAGCCTTGCTTTTTAACAACCTTAATGAAATTAAGATTAATTTACTTTCTCTCTGATGATGGTTAATATGTACTGTGTAAATGCATGCTGTGGTCTTCTTGTAACTCATACAGTCTGTGTATGCCAAAGACTGGAGCATTTGTGATCTTAATGATTATATCTCACCTTAGCTGAGGATAAAGGTACTGTCCGTTTTGTACATTTCAAGTGCTCTTGGTGAAAGTTTGTCCTGATTTTGTTTGGGATAGAGTTAATTCTCTTTCTCGTAGCTGGTACAGTGCTGTGTTTTGAATTTAGGATGACAGAAATGTTGATAACACGCTGAGGATTTAGTTATTGCTGAGGAGTGTATACTCTAAATCAAGAACTTTTCAGTTTTCCATGATCTGCCAGCGAGGAGCTGCACAACGAGCTGGGGCCATAGGGTACATCCAGAATGGCTGCCTGGAACTAGCCCAAGGGATATTCTGTACCATTGGGGTAATTTGGCCAGGAGGTGCCAATGGCCACTCGTGGACTGGCTGGGCATCTTTCAGCAGGTGATAAGCAACTGCAGTGAGCATCATTTCTTTTTCTTGAGTTTTATTCTGCCCCACATTCTTTTAATTACAATTGCTACTAATAATAGCAACTATATGTATATAATTTTATATTATATAAATTATAATACTATAATACTGAAATAATATAATATTTTATTTTGTTTCAGTCGTCAAACTGTTTTTACATTGACCCATGAGTTTTATTTCCTTTTTTTGTCATTCTTGTTCCCAGTGGGGAAGGTGAGAAATTGAATGTGTGGTACTTGGTTGTTGGCTGGGGCTAAACCATGACAAAGTTACAACAAAATGTCAGATGAATGTGAAGCATATGCTAAAAAGCTGAGAAATCTCTGAATTTAATTTTTCCTGTCAGCTTTTTAAAAAGAGAAGGTCTGCTCTAAGATTTACTAAAAACATTGCTTCCATGTTTACAAGCTGCATGCTCATCCAAAATAGAGAGAATTCAATTTTCTGGAGTCTCTCAAATCTGAAAACTGACCCAAACTTACCTTGATCTTACTAGAGTAGTAAACTGCCTGTGAAGAAGTGTTGTGTGACTGTAAGTGGGATATGGCTGAAATTATTTTGCTTTGTAAAAGAATCTTATAATACTGCTATATTTTCTTTTCCTCAATCAGTCCTTCTGGAAATAGTAACTCTTGTTAATCTCTTGCTATGAGAATCTGCAGGCTGACAGTATAATAAAGGCAGATCATTTTTCTGTAACTAATGTTCTTAAAAAATATTGTCTTTAGAGAAGTGCCTTTGTTTCAAACTCTTATGGTGTCTTTTGATTAAAAAAAAACTAGTGAAGTGAGCAATATAATGGAGAAAGACCTTTTAGAGATTCAGACTTTAATTCTGCAACAACCACACCAATGAACTGCTTTAAGAAAATTCTTGGATTCACAGATAGGCATTTTCTACCTTCTGTATGAGAATGGGACCACTCATATTCCAAATTCCTTGAAGATCTCTTACACAGTTTATTCCTTTATGTTGGTTGAAAAGGATAGAAGTGCATAGAGTGGGAGACACTCCCACCTTGCTGTCAGAGTGGAAAACAATAAACCTGCTAAATAATTATGCTTATTTGTCCTGAATTCATGGAGAAATGTTCTACAGGTGGCACTTGTAGAACAATTCCAGCAGAACTTGGTAGGCAGGGACTTAGGGTGAAAGAAAAAAAGAATTCATACAAAGAAATCTGCAGCTGGCCTGGCACAATTCAAGATTAAATTTGAGGGACCTCTTCTATGGATGGTCTCTGAATATCGTGTGTATAGGTCTTATTGAAAAAGAAATACCTGAGATAATACCTCACTCTCTGATAAGACCTTACCTGAAGTACTATGTCCAGCTCTTGGGTCCTCAGCACAAGAAGGTCATGGACCTGTTGGAGTCAATCCTGAGGAAGGTTATGAAGAGGATTGTGGTGGTTTTGCATGGGAGATCTGAAACTGATGAACCAAAACCACTGCACAGATTAGAGGAGTGGAGCACCTCCCCTATGAGGAAAGGTTGGAAGCATTGGGATTGTTCAACCTGGAGAAGAAAAAGCTCTGGGGAGACCTTAGTGCACCTTTCTGAACATAAAGGGGACTATAAGAGAGCTGGAGAAGGACTTTTTACGAGGGGCTGTAGTTGCAGGACAAGGGGGTATGGCTTCAAACTGAAAGAGAGTAGACTTAGATTAAATATGAGGAAGAAATTATTTATGGGGGCAGGGGGGTGGTGGGGCTCTGGAATCAGAGAAGTTCTGGATGCCTTGTCCCTAGAAGTATTCAAGGTCAAGTTAGATGGGTCTCTGAGCAGCCTGATGTAGTGAAAGATGTCCTAGCCCATGACAGGGAGCTTGGAACTAGATAATCTTAACATCCATTCCTACCCATTCTACAATAATATTCGGAAGAATTTTTGAATATTTATAGTCACACTGTGTTTTCTTTTTCTTAAGCAATGTGTGCGGTTAGATACTTTCTTTATTCAGATCTTTCTTTATTGTTTTGTTTTTGAACTTATGCAAGACAGAAATGAAAGTTCTAAGCCCAGGAGGTGCTTCATTCTAATGTGAAAATTGTATAACTTTTTTGTATTTCCCAGGACATCTTTTACACATGTCAATTAAACTCAAATTATCCTAATCTTTTTCAGGCTCTATAAAGTTGTGTATTGTTGCAAATGTAAACAGACATTTACAATCTGATCCCAGTGAGCTGTTTCTCTGTAGAGAACTTAAGCATGTTGTTGTTTTGTAGTCTCTAGAAGTGCCCACCCTACTCATTTTCTGTTTAATTTTTGACATAAATTCCATAGGAAGGGGTCCATAACTACCATCTCTTATGCTGGTACAGCATTTAATCATAATTGATTGAACTACCAATGCTATGAACATATAAATATTAAATCATGCCAACCTGCAATTTTGTAAGACATCTCAGTCTAAATTGATAGAAAAGTACAACCAAAACTGTACATCTCTGGTCAGACTGAAAGTCTCATGTATTGTGTCAGACACACACAAAAAAGGTGGAATTTTAAGTGCAGCCAGGTTGAAAGTTGTTTTGTTATAGGGTTTTTGAGATTGATTGAACCAATATTATCAGTGGCTTTCCTTTTCATCTGTCCAGCCTTTTTATATAAGACATTGAGAAGTTACAGTTCTAAATTGAAAATGTGTATCTGCTTTTATTGCAGCTATATTTTACTGCAGCTGTGTTTTGGTTCTAGCACAGTGTATTTCTGTCTAGAGCTCCATAGCTGCATCTGTTTGTATGACAAAACAGAAGACTCTGTAGATCATCACTTTTCCTCAGTGTCATTTAACTGCAGAAAGGTTTACACCTTAATGGTCAGAGGGCTGTGTGGAATCACTTTCAGACACCTTTCAGAGCTGATATCAAGGAGAATTGTGAAGGGTACCCTACTCTGTTTTAGGAAGCATGTTCTGTTTAATGTTTAGTTCTCATGATAAAATAGCAGCTGGAAAGATCTGTATGGGTCTGAACCTAGGATTATATAGCAGCAGAATGCTTGTATTGAGACAACTCACCTGTTGGATAAACTTCTAATCATAGCAGGCAGCCATGGAGTGTTAGAATGGTTAAATGAATGTGACTTGGAAAGTTCAAAGAGTTGCTGGGTGCTGGAAGAAAGTTCCCTGTTAGTTTTATAATTCAGAATATTTGCTTGAGTGCATTGTATAAAACACTTACTGGCTCTGGATTCTGTTCCATGCCCAGAAAAGCAGGGGCCATGAGATAAAGTGGACATAACCAGTGTCTGTTGTATGTTAGTCACTGCTCAGATTCTTTTGAATCAGTCAGTGCTATTTTTTTAGCAGATTACATGGCTCATTTATCTAATATTCATAATCAGAATTGCTACCCTTCACACTGAGGTTTAAGGAAGTCCTTGTAGTACTTTATTTTTAAAGTTATTTTCATAATAGGCTGAGTGGAATCTTCTACTTTTTTATATTCACATTGTAATTCAAACATTCTGGAAATCATTGGTGGATTAATACTATGATCACATCTCCCCACAAATCTCAGTTCTAGATGTGGATCAGGGCTTAGGTTCCTAGTGCAGAAGTTACAAGCTTCACAAATCTAGCAGTAGATTGTTTACAAAGCATTAATAAAAGCACACAGAAAGGAGAATGATAGAATAGCTAAAAGATTTATTTGGGAATGAGAAGTTAATTCTGTTTACATTCTATTGATGGGTAAAAGTAGAATAAGTATGTACTGTTGTTGATTAAATTGCAAATTATCCTGATTTTAGCATATGTTTTTATAGAAAATGAAGTTGTAATTTTATACTCTAAATCGCTGTACCTCAGTTAGTTGCTTACAAATCTGCTTGATAAAAATTGCAAACTTGCTGAAGAGAAGCTAAGGGTTTTTCTCCCATCCCTCTCTACCCTTCAGGGTAGAAGAAGAAACTTCAGCTGATACACAGTGAAAATCTGATGTGAGCAGGTCTGAAGTCCATAGATGGGGGGAATTTGCTGTTCTTTTTTGTGCTGCTTTTGGAGAACAGAAAAGAACATAAAATCCATTTTGTATTTGATTTTAGGAGAAATTAATGGCATTTTCAAATGGAGTTCAGATATAAATTAAGGCAAGAAACTTGCAGATATGGAATCAGTGTTGTTAAGTTGTATCTGGATAATTTTTGTCTTGTTTATATTGCAGAAGATAAATTTAGATCAGAATTTTGGGAAATGAAACAGCAAATGCAAATCCAGATTCTCTTAATAAAAAGAGTAATAAGAAAACCATTGCAGGTATCGGAAATGCTCATTGGAAGAGAGTGCTAAGATTTGGAAAGCTTCTGTAATTTGGCCATCATGAAAGCTGAGGAGACCATTAATAGGAGATTAAGATACTAGCTAAGTAAGCCTAGTCCTATTTTCATAGTTCTGTCTTTCCTTCATACCCTCTTCCACAGATTTTTAATATTTTTTGAAACCACCTTGCTTCATTATCACTTATTCTGCAACTCTAAACATAGTGTAAACAAGTGAAAAAAGTGAAGGAGGGTGATCAGAATCTAAAGGATTATGACTACATCATATTATTTTAATTTTTCTTCCTGTATGAGGATTGCCTTGTATACTTGTTTGACTAATTTTTAACAATTTTTAAAAAATCAAAATAAAACTAATCAATAGGGGTCACCTTCCTATTTTGTCAAATCTTCATTTAATGATACATGAGACAGGCCTGTCACAGATCTCAGAAGTTATTTCATTTGTTTGTTAGTCATTGTAGCAACTTTTGGCATCACATACCAAATAATCATGGAATATTAAATTTTTTAGACCAATTTATTTATTTATTAAGACAAATGCTTAAATACATTAAAAGAAGCAATGTCCCTAGTTTGATGCAGTTCAACAGTTGGCAGTTCTTTTTCATTTGAATCTCTATTATAGGCTTGAAAAAGCTAAGAAAAAAAATAAAGCAGATTGTCCTGGGCATTACATTCCTTAGCTCTGGCAGCGCCAGTTGTATGTAGGAGTTTCTTGCTGGTGTCAACAAAGTTTAGCCAAATTTGGAAAAAGTAATTGCCACTGAAAGGGTTTTATCCCTCCATTTCTGAGGACTTTAGCTTAAAATGAAGAGAATATATTTACTCCATCTGGCTGATTTTTCCCTCGCTTTCTTTCTTTTCTCCATAATCACTCATGTTGTATTACAATGAACTACTATTTCCAGAACTGAGATGTTCAGCTGCCTTCTTTCCTTTACTAAATCTCTCAACAGGAACTGAATTTATGAATTGTTGTAATGTCTCAATACTCTTCCTTCATCAAATATTATTTGAAGAATTCTAAAGGAAGGAATTTAGAATGATTCAGCCCAATTAATACAAGGAAGTATCAACACTGCAAAAACCTCTGGTCCTTTGGGGATTAATATTTCTTGTGGTGAGCTGCCTGAGGACTGCCTTAACTCAAGGGAAAAGGGAGGCTTCTTGGTTATCCCGTTAATTTAGCATTCTTTATACTTACATTTTCCAAGCACTGCAGAGCTAGTCCTTCTTTGGACATTTTGTTCAACGAAAAATGATCTGTGGCTTGAGCGTCTAGATTTATCTTTCTTATCAAAGGCCCTTTCTGAATTCAAGAACTGCTCCTTTTCAGACCCTGAAGACTTGCACTGAGCAAGAGCCAACAGAAACTAATTTTTCTTACCTGTATTTCTTCTCATCTCCAGCTTCTTTTAATGGGTAGTAACATTTTGAAATAAAATTTTTATGAACTGTGTCAGAGTGAAAGCAATTGGAATAGGCATGCTATGGGCTCTGTCCAAGTAGAACAGAAGTTCTTAGAATATTTTAAACATTGTGATTTGTTACTTACAGCAAAAATCTTCTTCTGAAGTAGTATTGCAATACAAAAATTATTAACAAGATTTAGGAAGTACAATAGTGTTTTCTGCTCTTTGTGCTTGGACTTAATGAAGTGTGATGTATCTTAACTGCATTGTTGTGTGGAGGCAGCAGTAGAATATTGAATTGGAAAAAACAAACTTGAACTGTTTGCATGGAACTTTGATTAAAAATATAATATCTAAGACTGTGTGTGCCATTTTGTCAACGACTACCTGATAATTACACAAGGCACTTTATTAACATAATTACATGACCATCTAAATCTACAGCTTTTTTCACAAGCTAAGGCTAAGATTCACCATTATTTCTTACCAAATTTCATTTTTGAACATGAACTACCAAGCTATTAGACCCCCCCACCCCCATGCTCCTTTGAAATTAAATTTGTTGCAAAGTCCACCCTTCCCAATTGTCATAATTTCAAGGAAAGAAAACTAATTACCATAGATTTCGATTATTAGAGATTAGTATGAGATCACTGCTTATTAGATACATAGCATTGACATACAGTTTGTTGAAATATATTAATATAAACCTGAAACTGGTCATATAGTTTACTCTGAAACCATCAGAAGTGTGCTTATGGTATTTTTAAAGCAGATAGGCTTAATTCAAGTGTAAGTTGCTGATGAATGTAGAGATAAAAGGATATTATAGTCCAGTTCTGTGAAATGTAAAAGATAAAAAATCCCAAACCTCCCTTCCACCCTCCCCCAGCTTTTCAGCTGTTGTGACTGAGCACTGATTTTCATCAATGAGTGGAGGTGGTGGCTATTGAGATGTGAATCTTTGTCCCTTTTTTTAATTATTGTAGCTGACTTTGCAAAATGAAGGCAAGAAATCTGCAAACTTGTATAAGTAGTGGTATCCTGTAATATAGGTAATCCTATAGGTATTTATGTATGTGTATATATATATATATATATATATATGTATGTGTGTGTGTGTGTGTGTGTGTGTGTGTGTGTATCTATCTATCTATCTAGGTGGGTGTTTATATATTACCTATAGGTAATCCTATTATCCTATAATAATAGGTAATCTTATTATATTTGTGATAAGTACTCCTGCATGTAACTTTTAGTCCAGGGACTTCCCTCTTCATGGTTACTCTTGGAGCAGACAGGGAAGTTGCAATGAAGTAAGGAACAAGGTGTAAGTCATGAGCTACTCTGCAATAGTTGGTTGCCTCCCTATTTTGATGTTGCCTGTTCTCAACACATGGTGGTTACTGTGGGTTAACTTGGTGCAAAAATGAACTAGCTGCAGCAATGTAGTAACTTATTCGTCTATATGTAGAATATCCTTATAGATAAGGAAATGTATGTTTAATTATAAAAAGGTGTATGTAAACAGTATCAATTACCACCACCACATGTGAGGGCTTTACACCTGTGAGAATATTTTGCCTGCAGGCTGTGATAACTAATTAAAAGGTCCAAGCCATGAGGGGAGCTGCTGGTTGTTCCTCTGAATTAAGAGTCAAGAACTCAGGCATTTGGCAGTTGAACATAATTCATTTTGCCATTTTTGAAATTGTTGCTTGTGAATTCCTAGTGCCAGAATGATAATGATTGACACTTATTCCCTAGAAATCCCTAAATCCTAAAATGGCTTCAAGAGTGACACCTTGTAATATGTTAAATATTCAAGTCACATACCTTGGAAGACATGCTTATAGCTCTTAGTGAGCAAAGGTAAGAGGGTTGCAAGGCTGCCTTAATTGCTTATCCAAATATTCCTGAAACATTGCACAATTTCTGAGTGACATTGGATCTGTGAGTGATAGCGGGGGTATATAAAGTGTAGTAAGAGTTTGGTGTAACTAGTTATGTGCCATCTTTTTTTCAGCTTCTCTGAAATAATCAATTTGTTTTGTTCACTTACAGCTGGGAAGAGAAGCTGTTGATGAGAATTTATTCTGCTCTTTTAAACATCAGTTTAAAAATAGAGGTGTCAGAGGTGTCAAAACCATGCTGCCATGGCCCTCAGGCACACTGAATTGTAATTTTTCTTATCCCATCTACATTTATTTCTTCTTTTTCCTCTGTTAGATGCCTATTTTGTTTTCACTGATATCTTTTGGGTTTTTAATATTTTGCAGGAAATTTTTGTTTGAGAGTAGTGTTCTGTATATTTAAATACTTTTTAAAATATAATTTTTGCTTATGCTATATTTATTATTATTCTTATACCCTGTCTTTGTACATAGAAGTTCATATCAGAGCTGGAACTTTGGCAGATCTTTTTCTACCTCTTTATCCAGTTATTTGGATGCAGGATTGAGGATAAAATGTCCCATACAGGTTGCAGTCTCTCAAGTAAGTGGTCTTTTGGGACGTTACTTGTCAGTTCTACTCCACAGGCAAAATCATGGAAGCAGTGATCCTTGTCTGTCTGCAGTCAGAAAAGAGAACAAGGATAGAGTACAGATGTCTTTGTATTTAAAATATATGCTTGAGTAATATTTAAAATGACAGGCTAAGATATTAGTCCTTCCAATGTCATAATAATTTAAGAATGCTAAAGAGGCTTTGCAAACAGCACCATGCACTGGAGGCCACCTTCAAGGTGCTTGGTTAGTTCTGGGTGTGACAGTGGGCTTTTTGAAATGGAAGCCTGTTCACAAGGAATAAGATGAACTGACAGAGTATTTTAGGGCAAGTCTTGAAGGAGAAATCAGACCCTGTAGACTTAAGCAGTGCTTGGACTAGACTTTTTAATGGTGCTTTTTTGTATGATTTAAGTAGATGTTAAAGGCTATTAAAAACCAAGAAAACTGCCTACCTATCAATGCACAAAAAACCCCCCCAAACCAAAAAGAGAAAGAGAAGTGAGAGATTGTTTTCATCTTAGAATGGCAGAAATAGCTTTCTTCTGAATTGACAGGTAATAGTTTTGAGTAGTTTGAGATGCACCCCACCCTTCTTTGAGCAGACAATACTGTGCAGAAGCAAGACAATAAATATCAAAAGTAGCATTTGATGCTTATTGTTTAAATTTGACTAAGCAATATTATGCAAAATGGTTCAGATAAAAACACACCACTGTATATACCAAAATGTTTGTATTTGGGCTTGGCTGAATCAATTTGCTAATGCAATTTTTTGAACCTTGTGTCATCATAAAATAACTGCAGACACTGTTTTTTGTTTAGAGAGGGGCTTATATAATTATGTTTTGTAATTGTGATGGTTTTTAATTTTACTTCATACTAAGTTGCATTCTACTATCACACTAATTAAATTCCTTTTAATTGATTATCTCCCTGAACTAAAAAATCCAGCAATGTGTGTGTTTAGAATACCAAATGTATTAAACGGATGTGTTTACACTTAATACATTAAAAGTTGAGGAAAAGACTGCTTTAGGGAATTGGTAATGAATCCTGAAGTCTTTTCCCAGCTCGTAAGTCACTAGAAACAATCTGCTCCAAGTTAGTGGTGACAGTCTTTATTATTGTGCTGTCTCAAAGGCCTTCCCAGAAGAGACACAGCAATTGTCCATGGTTATAGAGAATGATGTTTCCTTTCAATTATACCTTCCATTTCTTTGTTTCAAAAAAAGGATTGTGATTTAGGAAGAGAGGATATATTGCCAGCAGATCAAGAGATGTATATAACTGTATATGTATAGAGACTATTTAGATGAACTCTGGGAAATTAACTTAATTTTGATATTGGATGGAATCGAGAGTCCCATCATAATTGCTTGAGAACTTGACTGATCTTTAAAAGCTGTTGAGAAACTATGAGTAGATCCCTCAGGTGTCATTAAGAAGCAGACAAGAAAGTTCTACCTTAGTTGATGAGGTAACTTGATCTTTCTGAAACAAAATTGTTTTCAAATGTTAGAAAACTGATGCACAGAACAATGTTGTTTATTTAGCTTTTTGTGCCAGTGTTGGGGAGTTTTCTTGCTGTGGTGTTTTGAAGAAACTCCCATTTCAGTGGCAATTGGACATATTATTTTACTCCCTCATCTTCTCTGCTGTGGAGGAGAAAATATTCGTTGATCTTCATTTATGTTTATGGACTACACACTGGGTCTGTGTACAGTGTTATGCTAGCCAGATTTCTTTTCTAGTACTGGTCACTGCTTCTCTTTATAACCGTATCTTGTGAGAGCATTGCATAAATCAATAGTCTGGTATGATTTCTCATGTAGAGACCTGCAGTAGCTGCATTCCCTATTATGGAGACAATATTTTCACTTACTTAAAGCATTTTTGTTTTGGGAAAGGTAAATTAAGATGAGGGAGTATGTTGTATTTTCAGAAATACTTTCTTTTTAGCCATTATGATGCTATATGGTCAAACTGATGATGAGATTTCCCAGCAGTACTTTATTCCTCCAAAAATAGAATCTGAAACATTTCACCAATTTCAAGCATGTTTGAGAGTTTAGCTTCTTTCAATGTTTGTGAAAATTTGGTGATGGATATCAAGTAATGAAATAATTCAGTCTTGGTGAGAAAAGTTTTTAAATTCAGCTGATTTTTTCCAAATTTCCAAAATAAGCTGCAGGATATGCTGTTGTGTGACAGCAGTTTGGTGTGTTTAGATAACCCAGAGAATAGGAAATGGAAGGTACTGTGTAATGGTGAGGGGAAACAGAAAAATAATGGAAAACTGATCTTATGCTAGTTTTACCATTCATGCAACAGATGGCTCCTGGAGGGGATTTGCTGATTTGAATAGAAAGGTAACAAAAGTTAAATAATCCTTTCAGTACATCAATACTGATTTTTTTACCAGAGGATCTTCTGAAAGTTGTTTAATACAAGTGTTCATTCTGAGAATGAAAGATAGCAATGAAATACAATTGTGAAAATTTGGTTGTAGTGTAGACATGAGTTTATAATACTGTGTATCAGCAAAAAGTCCCGTCCAATTAGAGATGGAATGCACAGGGAGAATATAGGCTGGACAGGCAGGCAGCACTGTCCCTGTGTGTAACCCACAGGACAGCTCTGTTTAGAACATTATGTTTCATTGTGAGCACCTGGTGACTAAAAAGATACCTGGATAAACCTCAAGGAAGAACATTATAAATACTTGACAGAGACTGCCTTACAAAAAGATGTTCAAATGATTTAATTTTTATAGGTTTTATTAAATAAGAAGTTTGTCTAGTTTACTGTCACCTGACATTTGAAATATACTTAATACCATGTTGTGAGATAGCATCATACTTGGGGGTAAAACTGGAAATTATGTGAAACAAAGTAAGAAAGCATGAAGATATCTGTATTTATCTCCAGAAAAATGTTCCAGTGGCAATTATACAATTCTCACCATAAGAGATAACTTAATACTAGACAGGAGAGAAGGAGGAAAAAAAAAATCTAGGACTAAAAGAAAACCATCCACTTTATAAGTAACATGAACTAGTCCATATTATGAATTTTTTCTAACCTGAGTAGAGTTGTACTCACAAGGGCTTGTAAGTAGCTCAAAGTCATAGCGCAAGTTGTTTACATGAAAGGGAATGTGAAAACAGTTTTCTGAACTTCTTTTCTATTAAGTGAATGGTGCTGATCCAGCTTCTAAAGAGTTACTTTAATGCTGAGGGGTGGAATGTAGCATCTAATAATTTTATAGGCTCCATGGTGACTTTAGACTGCTACCTTGAGGGAAAAAAATAGTACTGTTTTACTACCATAATACATTATAAATCAAAGTACTTCTCAGAAATAGTTATTTCTGTAAAACTTATACAAGTTGTACAGCAATTATTTTCATCTATAATAATCATTATATTATTATCTCTTTGGAAGAGATAATAATGATAATGAACAAACACTTAGAATAAGATTAGTCATTTAATCAGACTAATTTATCATCTTCTAAATGTCTTTTAGTACAATGTTACTGGCATTTGTTTGCTGGAATTCTTCTTTCATTTTTGTTTTAAGTAATGTTAAATGAGTTACATTAAGATAAACTATGTTGTTATGACATCTGAACTGCAGGACTTAGAATAGTTTTGGTGAGTTTATTTCTGCCTTTTCCATTCTATTCTATATGCAAGATGCTAGCTGTATTAGTATCTTAGCAAATCCTTACTATTTCTAAATCTTACTATTTCTTGTTCTTCTTTACTTTGCTGCTCAGTATATAGTGTGCTGTTTGAATTTCTTGTGCCACTATGTGGCATCTTTCTGTCTTGGATATTTCCTAAAGACCCTCTTTGCTATTTTACCATTTCTTTGATGGTCAGTTAAAGCTGTTTGCTCTTTTCATTTGAGTCTTGGGGTTTAGTTTCTTGTGTGGCCTTGGTTCAGTTGCTTGCTTTCTCATAGAAGCCAGATTTCAAAGCTCTATCAAGGGTTGTTTAAACTTAGTCTTTCCTTGGTCTGTTGTATCTATTCCAGCTGAAAGAGTTTGAATTTAAATACCCTGTGGTTTCAGACAGACTCATATGTCTGCATTTGCTATTTATTCTGCTGAAGAAAGCTGTTGTCCTGGGTTACTGCCCAGTATCTCTCTAGGTTCTCCACAATTTAATCTACACAAGCAGGGGTAAATGATTTTATGACTAGAGAGATAGTACAGTGTTACTAACTATGTGATACCACTTTCAGACAACTAGTGTATTTTTATGGAGAGCAATGTGCCAAGTTATTAAATTGGGAAAAGAGGATATGTAAATGTAATTTGTGGGTAGGTTTTGTTGATTATTATTTACAAATTCGTGTGTATGTTGATTCTCTTTCTACTTCCCATCTCATGGAGAATTTATAAAAGCTTTAGTTTATCCTGAAAAGGATTTTTAGAGAGAATTTGGTGAAGAAAGCTGTGGAATTAAATATTTTTCTCATTGGAGGATCATGTGACAGTTCAATTTGGATGTCTTGTCTTATTTTGCTTCTGGTCTATTTCTCAAGGATGCCCATTGCTGGGGTTTGGTAGTGAGCTGAACAGAATGAGGTGGTATCTGAAATCTCTTCCTTCCTTCTCTTTAGTCTTTGCTTAGTTTCCCATGTAACCTTACATTTTCAGTTGGTGTAACCTTACTTTTTCAGTAAGTGAGGTAGGAAGCAATACATTTCAATAAAAAATACAATAAAATATGTATAGATTATTGTGTTATAAGCCTGTGTGCTTATTTAATCTATTGACTTTCATCATGGTTGTTGGGAGCATCTGGATCAACAGATCCAGATTTTATTTAGATTGGAGAGTTTTAAATTCTATGCAAAAGAAAACAATGAAGTCCCCATCTTATTAGGTAAAATTTTCATCTGTCTGCTTTTTTTCCTGGTTGTTTTTATTTTTCCATTTAAGCCATACTGAATGTGATTGCTACACAGAAGAGTTGTTATTAGTTAATTATATTGTGTATTATTTTCCAGCAAATCCACATACTTGCAAAGTCATCTAATTCATACCTTACTGTGAGACACAAGTTACTGTCAGAAACAAGTCTCTGTGTGGCTGGGATTCATCTTATGCAGCAATTTTTAAATTTCTTATATGCAGCAATTTAAAAACTGGGCATCTTACTCAAGCAAGCAGCTAGATTACTGAAAGTAATGATTACTGAAAGTAATGGAAAAAAAATGGGCATTCTGATAATGAATTTCATCCCATCTACCTTAAACAGTTGTGTTTAGTTGATGAGATGAATCAACCACCTGATGTGTCTATCTTTCATTTGCTACAGAGGGATCTTAGCATAAATATCTTAGAGGAGTTTAAAGTTAGGTGAAATTGACACCTTTGAAATCAGTTATCAAAGATCTCGGTTTATTTTAGAGTTGTTGTAGAGTAGGATTTGCTATTGCTTCTGTCGTCTTTTTGCAGATACTTACTTTTCCATGTCTCCCTCAAAAATGTAAATATTCATGCAATTTCTTGATAAGCTTGGTTATCCAGCTTCTAAGCCTGATAAAGGCATTGAATAAAGTTTATTCCAAAAGGCATGTATCTCAGTATGCAAAATCCTTTACCATTTTTAACTGTTCAGATTTCTGTTCCATAGATAAAAGGAAAAAAATATTTTCTTGAGCTGTTTGTACAGTTACAGACTTAAGGCAATTCTTGAAATATTTTACAGGAAATTGGGATATGAATTCACTGAAAAACATCTATAGTTGGAAGGAAACTCTTCTTAGAAGAATCTGCCAGATGCATGTTAGGAGTACCTTTTTAGTATATGAGTGGTTCAGGTTTTTACGTGTATGGATAACATTTGCCACAGCTTACAGTTTGCCTAGAGCATTTCTGTTAAAACTGACAGCTTGACAATTTGCTAGGTATTTTTGTATAAATGATATAACATCCCATGGGTGGACCGTGCAGTGATGCTTGGTTTTGATAATATAAATAACAAATCATATCAAAAGGAAATTTTGTTTTTTTTTAAGTTTCAGAATGCAGCTTATACTTCCTTGTGTTGTTTTATACTTCATCTTGTTCCATGATGTGTCTGAAGGAATGACAGATATAAATTAGAACTTTAATGTGTTTTTCTGTTTTAAGCCTCCCAGCAGTTCTGTATGTAATACTGGAACACTAACTTACAAATTAATGGTACTGTGATTTGTTCTTATAACTTATTCAAAGAGGCATGTAATACTCTCGAAAATTCAGAAGTATAAAAAAGTTGAAACAGCTGTGCACATTTTGAGTTTAATTAGGTAAGTGTATCTTTATCCCAGTGTGAAAGGTGGTACTTTGTGACATTCTTTAGTAACAGTAATAGAACTGAAGAAAGAATTGGCTTGATGTAAACATGAACTTTTCAAATAGAGGCAGCGAGACTTTTTAAATTGTCCTTGACACAATTTTTTTTTTAAGTGAAGGCCTAGAGAGAATAGTATTTTTGCACACTGACTCCCAGCAAGTTTTTTCAGCAGATCGACAAATACAGTATATAGAGGAGAAGGCCAAATTCAAGCAGAATTGTATCTTTATGGTACATTTTCCCAATATGCCTATACACCCTATCCCGATGAGGGGTAAAACACATTGCCAATAGATCTGTGTCATATTTAACCCCAGCCATCAAGCAAGCCTCATGCAGCCACGAGTTGGACTGGAGAGAGAATCAGGAGAGTGGAAGCTGAAAAACTCATGGGTTGAAATAAAGGTTTTAATAGGGAAAGCAAAAGCTGTGCATGGAAGCAAAGCAAAGCAAGGATTTCACTGCTTCCCATGGGCAGGCAGGTGTTCAGCCATCCCCAGGAGAGCAGGGCCCCATCACATGTAGGGGTTACTTGGGCAGACAAATGTTGTCATTCCAAATGTCCCCCATTCCTCCTCCTGTATATACAAAGAATGATGTCATATAGTCTGGAATATCCCTGTGGTTGCTTTGGGTCACCTGTCCCATTCTGTCTTTTCCCAACCTCCCATGCATTCCCAATTTCCTTTCCAGCATGGCAGTACAAAAAGCAGAAGAGGCCTTGGCTCTGTGTAAGCCCTGCTCAGCAGTAACAAACACATCTCTCTATTTACCATGACTGTGTTCAGCACAAACCCAAAACACAGCTCCATTCCAGCCACTGTGAAGAAAGTTAAATCTACATCAGCCCAAACCAGCACATTGTGTAACTTTTTAAGAAGAGTATAGAAGTGCTTCAGTTGGGGTAAATGCACATCCCAGCCCATGAAACTGATATTTGTGATGTACTTGTAATAGATACCTAAATGTTGAGACATGGGCCTTTGGATTCTGTTAAGAGTTCTCCCAATTTTTATAGCCAATGTAACTCAATAGTACTGTACTCTGCAAGTGCTCCCAAGCCTCTTCATTTCTGAAATGAAACTTTCTGTCTGGAAAATCCTAGAGATTCAAAATATATCTTTGAGCAGTAGTACTGTGTATATATGCATACACACATATGTGCGTGTACAGATATATGCATATATATACTGAGACACACAAGGGCATGCACATACACACACATATATGTAAAAATCAATGAGAATGTACACAGTTGTGGAGACTTTAGTTTACAGAGTGTAAAACAGATTCTATCATGTTTGGTTTTGTGTTCGGCTTTTTTATGGGGGGGGTTGTGGGTTTTTTTTTTCTTTGTTTGTTTTCTCTTTGTGGGTTTTTTGTTGAATTTGTTGTTTCACAATGCCAAATTAAGCGTAGATTGGATTAGCAACACTCTTCCTGGCATAGCCACATATTCAGGAAGTTGCCATATTGATGTCTCTCATGCTTTCAACCTATGATATTTTACATAATGAGAATTCTTTTTTTGTTCTACCTGCTCTTGATACTTAAGCCAATGTGTCCTAGCAAGTGGTGTCCTAGCAAGCACACAATTGCCATACCTGGGAGTTGTTGGAGGGTGTTGTTCTCTGTGTGTTCAAACATGGGAACATTTAGAAATGGATGTTCCTTGGAAGCATAATCAGGAAATATATGTGAAATATATCCTTCAGTTTTAAAGATAGTTTTATGAAGACACTTGTGTAATGAGCTGCATTGCTCTATGAAATTCAGAAAGGGCTGAGATTTAGCATTTATTTTCTCTAGCACTAGAAGTTCATATGTGTAAAAACAGTGAAAGTATAAAGTTGCCACAAAAAAACAGGTCTGTCTGCCAGAAATGTACACTCTTGCAGGAAAGGTACAGAGTTCAAAGATGGGAGAATGTGTAGTAGTTGAATATAACTTGCTAGTCTTCTGAGTATGAAAACAAGTCCTGACAATAATATTCTTCTGTTCCTTTCACCAGCTTTTTATCTAGGCTTTATGCCCAGAAAGAGGAACTGGTAATAGATATGCTGAAGTTTTTTATCCATTTTCTTGTATGGTTATATTTTGATTGACTTAATTTTTCTTAGTAAAGGTAAAAGAGACTTTCAGTTCAGCATTATGAGCTAAGGGTAAAACTGAAAGCTGTGTTTCACTGAAAGCTGATTTTATATTTCTAAAGCTGGCTCCTTGGCAGTTCTTTTTAGTATCTCTCTTCCACAGGAAAAAACCTCACAAACTTCTGCCAGTACCAGTTGTTTCTGAGGCTGTGATATAAACTGTGTCAATGAAATGATTCAAGGCAAAAAAATCCAATTGTGACAACAACCACCCAACCTGAACCAGCCATACTCCAGGGCAAACACAAGCATTTAGGTAAACATATAATGATGAACTAGATTAGAGAACTGAGCTGGCTTAAAAATATTTTAGGTCTTTGATGTGTAAAGCAGCTGTAGAAGTACTTGTGCTGGCACAGGAGAGCAGACCCTGGTGGAAGAGAGTGACTGGGAACAGCAGAAGCAAGGCACCATCTTGGCTTTCAGTATCTTTTCAATATACAGCCTAAACAACTTACCCCACATGAGGCTGTTGTGGTCTTCACAGTTTCATATTTGGTCTAAATTTTTGATGGGGGAAAAAAGTAGTTACAAGTGCCTCTTTGCACTTAGGAATTGGGAAGAGGACCTTGTGCTCTGAACATGATTTTGCCTTGGGTATTTAATGATTTAGATATGAAGAAGGTGTTTGTTCAGTTGGTTTTGTTTAACAATGCAATATGAGTAAACAACAATAGAATAAACCTTTAAAAATGCTGTTTGATTTATATTCATATGTGGCAAGGGTGAATTAGAAGTGAGTTGGTGGCAGTTTTTCATGCATTCTGGAACAATGTCTTATTACAGTGCTAGGGACCATAAGTTATTTTCCAAATTTCGTATGTTTGGCATTGCTAAGCAATGTTGTATAAAGTTGGCACACATAAAAGCTTGAAGGTTTGTAAATTCAAAGAAATATGAATCTGTTGCTGAATGTTAACTGGATGTCCATATCTTCATTTTCAAAAATATAGAATAAGAAACCCAATAAAGTAAATTGTGAAACTTCTTGATTATTTCAAACAGAGAGGTAGTGAATTGTGTTAAAAGGAAGCAGTAAGTTAATGAGTTTTCTAAATTGTTGATCAACAGCAGTGTAACTGAAATTTACACTGGTTTATTACTGGGATCTTGTTTTTACGCATATCTCAATGCTCATTAACATTTGAGATTGAGACAGACTACACAAATTTACAACTATTTGCAGTGAAAAGCATCCTTCCACATCAAACCAGGTGTTTTTTTGAAGATATTAGTAAAAATATAAGGCAGGCATTATGCAGTCTGCTGTATCCTACAGTTATTAGTGGCCTGTCACTGACTGTGAATTGGTTTTGCCTCTCTGTAGAAGAAATTATATGAATGTAGCAGAGCTTTCTGGGCAGAGGCAGGCAATGGTTGGACCAGGAAATGAAACTGTTGAGATTACACTGATGAGAGAGCAATTATACACATGAAAGTGGCCTCTCTTAGGTGACTTCACCCATTTTAAAATTACATTCCCCACCTGGTGGCGCGAGGATTTATCACAATGTATAATTGCCATCTGAAGATAGTAAATTTCTTCCCTACCCCTGTACATTTTAAAACTTGGTGGAACTGATGAATAAGTGATGAATTTTTCTCTAAGTGTCAGTAGAAGTTTAGGATGTCTGCAAAAATGTCTTTTGTGAATAAGAAATTATATGTATATTTTTTTCCCAAAAAATATTTAACATAATTTGTATGGAGAAAAATGGTAGCAATTAGACAGCAACTTAATAAATTATTATAGACTTCCTTGGCCATACTTTTTCCATTTCAAAATAGAAAACTGTGAAGGTAAAATTTTAACTAGTGATTGAAAATCCTGTTCCTGCTTCATCACTCAAGGGATAGACAGAATATCCCCAAAAGGCTTGTGTTGAATTCTTTATGTGGGTGAGAAATGCAAATAGCTTTCAGCATTATTCACAGGACCTCTTTATTCAAACTGTCAGTTTTGTGGCTCGTGTTTCTTCTTCCATTGGTTTTAGTGGTAATTATGAAGCTATGGTAATGAATGTGTATCTGTAGCTTGCAGCAAACTATCCAGAGAAAAATTGTGACATGCAGCAACTGCTTTTCTATTTTTCATTTTGGGATTGTGCTGGTGGTGGCGTTTCTTTTTTTTTTATTTTTATTTTTTATTTTTAATTTTTTTTTTCCCTCTTCCTTATTCCTCTCTCTTTCTGTGACTCAGAGAACTGATTCTAGAGTAAATGTAAGGGTATTTTTGCAGTGGTCTCCAAATACTCACATATTACCCTGCAGTAGTTTGGCAAAATGAAGATGGGTTTGTAAAAACCTAGAAATGGTGTCCAAACCAAAACATTTTCTCATTCGTTGCACTGCAATTCATGGTCTTGGATCTTTTCTGAGAAAATAGACATGAATTGAAAGAGATTCTAACTTGATATATGCAAATATTTTTTTCTTACTTGTAACAGTAAAATATGGAAATGAAAGGTTGTGTAGTCTTTACCTCTGAAGATTTCCAAGGCACTGCAGGATAAATCCCCATTTGTCTGGGCCAGGGAGCAGCAGGTTTCATTTTTATAGTATTCATTTTAATTGTTGCAGTCATAGGTACGAAGATTGTGAAAATCCTTTTCTCTGCTTTGCTTTGGTGAGTCCTGCCAGTAAGTAGTAAGGCTATCCATTGCAAGTGAGTATTATTATATAGGTATTTTAACAAGGATACCGCCTTACCTGAACTTAGTAGAAGCTGCAGAGACTCTTTCAGCATTTGGGACCAAAGGAAGCAAAAAAACCCCATCGATCAGTTTGGCAAGCTTGCCTACTGTCTCTCCTACTGCCCTGTCTCCAACAGTGGGAAAAAAATCAATATCCTTAGGTAAGGGAGAATGGGATAAGCATATTGGATTTTTTGCAAATTTCCAGCTATTTTCAGCATGGATTGTTTCCTGAAATAGTTAGGGTTTCTAGGCATGAGTGTTTGTATAGCTAATACCTACTGCTGGAATTCTCCATCAAAGTTTAAGTAATGAACTGGAGTTATGTTAAAAGCAATAACTGTCATTGTTAAAATCCTCAGTACTGGCAGATGATTCTTTGTTTAGCCTTTCATTATAACCACCACCTTCTCTGAGAGTCAGTCTTGAAGGATCACTGCTGTTTTCATTCATTCCTAACTGTCCAGTTGAAACCAAGTCTCATTTAAAAGTGCTCCTCCTACTGTGGGATGCCACATACCAATGTGTTCCTACACACTGGCGTTGGAAGCACCAGTGAACACTGCACCAAGATAAGTCATGAGTGGCTCTTTGAAGTTCTGCGCAGCTCGGGAAATCTTCACTGGCTGTGTCCCATGTAAAGTCAGCCTGAAAGTATTAATAACATTCTTTAGAAGTTTCAAAGGCTCTAGAAAATTAATGCTGTTTTGGAAACATCATTCCCTCATCTCCTCTTTTCCTTCCTCTCCAAATTCAGGACTTCTTTTTTAATTTTGGCACTTCTGCCCACTAATAACTAATGTGGACACGAGCTAATCTAGTGAGGATAGTCATCTTTCATATAGCTGTGTGGTAGGGCAAATGTAGCAGACTCAGATACAGTCTGTTTAAATCTCTCTTAAAAGTGTTATTAAAGAAAAATAATGGTAAAATAACATCAGTAAGCAAAATTATAAATGAAAGCTTGATGGCAAAACTACCTCCAAGGCCATGTAGAGGTTATTTGGTTAAATATGCTGATGTGTTTGATGTTTTACAAGTAGCACTGTACTGACAAGATTTGTTTATTATTGTTTCTTTTTTAAAAAACCTCCTAATTATAAATGTGGTGTAGTATGGGAAACCTCTTCTGTATTTAGAATAGCTTCTTAATTTTGTAAAAAGGAGTTCAGAAGGAAAAACAACTATTTGGATTAAGCAGTGGCTCATTTTGATGCCATGGTCATGGATGATTCTATTATTAAGAATAAAAGCAGTGGTAGTATGTTGACCTTTCTGAGAAAAAATTATAAAATTGTCTGGTAAAGGATGCTGAGAATTTGCATGGTTATTCTGGGGATATAATTCTGTCTTTCATTTAAAAGAATTTAGTCTTGCATTTGCAATGGACATTTGTTTAGTGAAGGACTCCCTTATATTTAATATAATGATGCTGGAGTAAGCTTTTTCAGATTGAATATGTAAGTTGGAAATCACCAGTGATTTGCAAACTTAGATGAAAATTATCTAGAGCTATTAGATGAAAAATATCTTAGATGAAAAGTATCTTAAAGCTGTTATCTTGAATACGTTAGCTGTAAGAATTACATGCTGCCACTTCTAGTAGCTGTGGCTAATAGCATCAGCACTGCTGCTTAGTGGCAGTAAGCTCAGCCCCTGGAGCAATGGAAATTAAAATCTTTATAATCTCTTAGGGTCTCCCCCTTTCTGTATTCTGTTTTGAATGCATTTTATGATGTAGGCTTCTGTTTGCTAAAAATTTAACTAGTACTGCTGTCTGATTTCAGTCAACTGAGTTATCTTCAGCTAAAAGTTAAAGGATGAGTACTGCCTTTACAAATAATAATTATAAAAAAGTCATACTAATGCTTAAATTCTCAGTGTTTGTGAGTAAAACTGGTTCCACATACTCTTTCTGGTCTTGACCAGGCAGTGACAGTTTATACACATTTGTCATCTGAGTTAGGCAAACCATATGTACTCCCACCATGCTCCTGTTGGTGGGTGGCAGTGTACAGGAACAAGAACTGGGTACTTTCTCTGCTTGGCATCCCTGCCACTGGGGATCCAAAACATGCAAATTGGCTGCAGAACTGTTTTGCTAATCAACAACTACTGTACCCCACCCACATTTCTAACTAGCAGATGGTGAGGCAAGCCTGTAAAACATGGTGATGGGTTTTACTACATCCCCAGAAAAGTAAATAAATAATATTTGAAAATCCTATTTAAAAATCTAAATTACAGAACTAATGAACTACAAAAGCATAGCATCATATAAGTAAGGGATTTATATTCTCTGTAAAACTTTCATGGTCACCTTAAATAAACATTGCTTCAGTAATTTAAAGTACTTCTTAAGCAGGAGACCGTATTTTTTAAGGTATTGGTCATCCTAATGTTCTCAATATCTGAGGTTTCTGACTAAGACATTAGTTCTGGAAGAAAAGAAACACTATTTTGCTACAAGTCCCTTTGATAAAAAAAAAAAAAAAAAGAGGAATTAGATGAGCATTTAGAACAAGAAATCTTTCAACATGAATAAACAGAACAAATGACTTCATTAACTTTCAGCTACTGTGCATTTGTGTGAAACTATGCTAAAACTATAACCCTGTCAGCACTGTATTCTTTCTATGATTTCCAAATCATAGTATGATTTTTCCAAGTCACCAGCTGGTGGGCTGCTGTTTGCTCTGGACATCAGGCAAGAATTTTCCCTGGACAAATCTTCAGGAATCAAGATGCTGTAGGCTAGGTCATGGTTGCCTTTGTTTCTCTCTCAATTGTATTCAGCTTATTCTTTCTGTGGCTGCTGCACAGCTTTCTGCATAGTTACATAAATTTGGCTTGAATAATCTCAGTTTGGTATTTTAATATAATTTAGTAATGTAAAATAATATTTTTTAACTTGATCTCTCTGTGGATGAAAATTATCCTTAGAACAAAAGACTAAAATTCAATTCAGATATTTTCTTCTGATCAGGAGCATTCTTAGAACTTTACTAAGATAGGTGCTTTGCCTTATTGAGCTCACCATCTATATGATAAGTTGCAGTATTAATGTTTGCTAGTAGACACTTTTAATACACAGAAAGGAAATTTTCACAAAGACATCTAATGAACTAGTGTCACAGGCAGTGTGATCACAGAAATACCAGTATGTCCTAAAACAATATTCAGTACCCACTCTGTAGTTATGTAACAGCAGCAGCAAGATTCAAAGAAAATTGCTTATTAGATTTGACCCCATAATCTGTATCTTGCTTGATAATTTTATCAGAAGAGTGTGACCCTGTCAGTCCCTCTCACTTCCCTGCACTGTGACCTCTCTTCTGACTTTCTATTGTAAAGTTCACGTAATTAATCTTATCTTTTGTCTAGGGACCTCATCCCATATATTTTAAAAATCTGCATTTTGTATATAGCAGCAGGATATCCTCTAGCATCACTAATTGAATTTACACAGTACCTCTGAGCATCAAAATAAGACATTTTACCAAAGATATCAGTATTATAATTATGAAGAAAAAGTGGCTCCAAATTCTAATCTGAAGGGAAAAAGTAAACAAGTTGGTTTTCAAGTTGATTTTACAGATTAGAGTATTTTTCTATATCTCTGAATGAAAAAAACCAAACACATTCTATGATATGATCTTTACTTGGTGCTAAGACTTGAACTCCAACATCAGAATACACTGACTAGTGTAAATTGTTATCATCCAGGTTCATAAAAAGCACTGAGGAAATTAAACAGAGGAAGTAAATGCTGTTTTGTACTGCATCAAAATTGAAGTTACTGCCTTCTTCCATTTTCTTTAAATGTATCTTTACAATGTTTTTTGTATTGTCATTTGGCTGCCTGCTGAGTGTGCATGTTGCATCCTCACAAGGAATGCATTACAGTAGTTTTAAGAGGATGAAAATAATACAATGAGTCAAGTTCATTTACTTACATTAATAGCAAAACTATATCCACTATCATTCTAAATACAGGAGTTGTATCAAATCTTTCTGATGTCTGGATTATCAGATGAGGTGCCATACTTATCTGTTCTGTTTTACTGAAATGTCATCATTGTAAACTTGTTCTAAATGCTGTAGTTCATGTCCGGTATGTCCAAAGACAGTGTGAGTGGAAAGGACAAGTGAACAAAATGTAAACCCCTAGTGTTGTGAGAAAAAGTGCAGCAGAATTTGAAAATCTATTTACTGTACTTCCCCTTAAAGAATTTGGCTGGTAAATGACACATATGCAACCTTTTGAATGTAATTGTGTGTGTAATTATGTTGTAGTGAGTAACTAAATATTGGGTGAGTTGGGTGTTTTTTTGTTGTGTTTTTTTTTGTTGTTGTTGTTTTGTTGTTGTTGTTTTTGTTTTTAAAGAAAATAAGCCCACTTCTAGGGGAATTAATAAAACACTTGTGGCTTGCATTGCTTTCTCCCTAGTCCTGAAGTTGTAAAGGGTGAGCTGTGTGGAGAGAAGGCTGATGTCTGGGCTGCAGGATGCATCCTTGAACAGATGGCCACTCTGGGCCCACCAGTTTACAGCACCAATGTGCCCTCCTTGGCAACTGAGGTATCCACATTTTCCAGATCAACCTCCCAGTTATTTCTGCATGTTTTGTCATGATCCAAGAGAATTTATATTTAAGTTTATTGATAAACTGCTCTCAGCTCTAATGTGTGTGGCTTGTGAACAAGCACAAGTGTTTATCATTGTATGAATTGCTATCTTACCATTCTAATTGCAAAAATTGCTAATAAATGTTCAATATTGTAGCACTTTAACCTACAGTAAGTACACTAATGTGGATACCTGACTGAAAGAGACAGTCTGCATCTAAGTTGTTCTGCAAGTTAGAGCTGGTGATGTAATGCTCATCAGGTAGTTTAAAGGGACAACACTTATCATATTGGATGCTGAAATAAATACTGGAGTATTTTTCTTCAACAAACTGTAGATTTTTTTTTTATTTTTCAGACAGTAGGGGCTGTGTATGAACCTGTGCCAGAAGGACTGTACTCTGAAAAAGTCTCATTTACCGTTAAGAGGTAATTGCTCATTTTATTTCGACATCCTGCTGTAAAGATGTTTTTGTTTTGTATGCTTCCAGCAGAGATAATGTGACAGTTTGCAGACTTAAGCAACTGCCAGTATTTGTCTCTGAATAGGAAATATCTTTGGATTTAAAGAAAAACAGAGCTATCTCCTTAGACCAATAATAACATATAAAATATAGCTGCACACATGCAACTGGAAAATTCATACCAGTATAATCAGGGCATTCATTTAGCCAGTATAGACTTTATATTCAGTACTGAAATTTACATTTAACGGTATCAGTGCTGTACTTAATTCTCTGCACATGATTTTTTTCCCAATAAAAATCCAGAATCTGAGTAATTTTCAAATGCAGGTTGTGGTCAAGGAAATAACCCCATCAGAAGATGTTATTTACAGATTACTGTATGATCATATTCATAATTTTTTCTGTTTATTTGACTGATAGAAATATGTCTTTCATTACCTTATAATTCTGTTAGCACAGCAGCAGAGGTAATGAAGCAATGTAGGAAAAGATGAGCCTGTACTTGCTACACTCACTCATCACAAATTTCCTAGCTACGTTTATATTTTCCTGGAGATAATGTAATGTGTAAGGCAAAGTATGGAGTGAATTAGAGATTTAGTTTGCTCCCTTGATTTTTCCATTTAGAAAAAAAAACCCTACTTAGTACAAAAATGCTTATACTTTTTCATTCAGATATTCAATTCTGTCTCTAAAAAGCACATTACAAAGAACATTTGTGTAAGGTTATAAGCTAAGGTTTTTATAGTATGTTATAAACTAAGGTTTTTATAGTATGTTTTAGTGTACAGAAAGGTTTCTGTTGCTTAAAGACCTTGTGGATAAAGGACAACAATGGAGAGTACAGGAGTAATAGAACTAACATTTAAGTTGAAGAGATTCTGAAATGAATTTTAATGAAAATATTAAAATCTTTACACAAGAATTTTTCTAGGTATTTTACTAACAGTGGGAGGCATTAAGTGTTTTTTTTTTTGTTATTGTTAATTTTTGGGGGCTATTGTTTTTAATAATATCTCTTACTATGGGTTAAGTCTTAAATCATTTGTTATGTTTCGGTTTTTGCTTATGCTTTGTGAGCATTTAGAGCTATTTAGAAAGAATGAAAACACTAAAGAAAAGCAGTAATAATGAGATTTTAGTTATATAGATGAGAAAACATTAACAGAAAAGATGTTATTTTCAAATGACTAAAACAACACATTTCAAAGACGAATGTTGGCAGTAAAAAAATAATTTCTTGATAATGATTTGAAGAAATATCGAAAGCTTCTTGTTGTAACTGTAAATTTTCATTTAGTGTTATGATTACTATTCTTTAGTATTGTTATTAAAACAGGCAATTAAAATAGTTTTATTGCTTTAAGCTACTAAAGAATGTATGGCTGTGGATTCTATTCTGTAATCATAGCCATCAAATTCCAAAGTATATGGATTCTGTTCTGGAATCATAGCCAACAAATTCCTTCAGAGTTGAACATCAACCTACTTGATGTTTAGTCATAAATATTTTTTAGTCATAAATAATTTTTCCTGTAAATAATTACAGGAATTATTATGCATGGAAATGGATGCAGGACTTATTAAAAATCTCTTCTAGCTCCCTTTGGTCTTGGAACTTTTGTCCAGTTTCAGTGAATTAAAATAAAAAATCAAAAGGAAACCCCAACCCCAAGTATTTTTTAAGGGTGAAAACTTGCACCTCTTTCAAAGAAATAAAAAATTTAAACTAAAAATATTTTTTAAATTATGAAAATTAGTGAAATTAATCAACACATTTAAGAAAATTTAAACAAAAATATTCAAATCAGGAAGTTCAAGCACTGTAAAGCATTTTCAAAAGTGCTACTGTGCATGTCAGTTGTATTTTACTTAGAAAGAACTGCTTTAGAAATCATAAGTCATTCTATGACATTTTCTTTGAAGAAGAGTGTTGGGTTATATGTTTGTGTTAGCAGATTAATGGTCCTATGCAAGGAAATCATAGTACATGACCAGATTCATTGGAGTTAACAGATTTAAGACACTTTTTAGTATATGCACGACTGTCCCCAGCAGCTTTCCTGTCCTACACTGCATACACTGCAGAAAATATTTTGGGGATTTAAAAATAGACCTAATAATATATTATTACCATTACTGGGGGTACCTTTAACATAGATCTGTTAAAGTATTTTAGATTGGAAGGGACCCCTGGAAGAGTGTAGTCCATCCTGCTCAATGCAGATACAATTAGATCTGGTTGCTCACTGCTCAGGGTTTTGTCTATGTCAGTTTTGTATTGAAGGATGGAGATTCCACAACTTCTCTGGGCCCCTCTGTAGTGTTTGTCTGCCTTTGTGATTAAAAGTAATAGTAATAATAATAATAACAAGTTTTGGATCTATCCAGACTTCCCTGTGGTTTAACTTATGTCTCTTGCCTCTTGCTCTAACACTGTGCATCCCTGAGAAGGATCTGGCCAGGTCTTCCCATTGCAGGTAGCAATCAGATCTGAGAACAGGTGGTCCAGGTCCCTCTGACAGCTGCCCATGTATCCCTGCAATTCATTGCTCACAAACTGCTGCAAAATGCACTCTCTCCCATGATCTAGGTCATTAATAAAGACATTAAATAGTACTGACCCAATCCCTCAAGGTTGACTCCATCTCCCCCATCCCAGGAGAAGGCCCCAGGCACTCCTGAGTGTGTCTGGGAGTGCACAGCCACAGTTCCCAGCAGCAGTTCTGTTGGGTCAGTGTCAAGGATAATTGTTCCAGCTGATGCTGGAGGCTGTGCTCTGGTGTGGCAGCACCAAAGCTGCCCAGCCTCAAACTGTCCCAGGCAGCATGCTGGCTGGCATTACTCCATAAATACCAGGGCAGGAATTCATTGGTGGAAAAGAAACAAGTAAATAGAGAATGTTCTTCCTGTGGCTGCTTGACTCCTGATGCAGAGGCACGTCCAGACATGTTAGAAATCACCTCACTTGTGCCTCATGTGATGATGAAATATCTGGAATTTTTATCCACCTCTCATCTCATGCTGGAGAAGAAACTGGATTGGGAGAGGAGACAAACCCAGTGGTACTTCATGGAGGCCAATTAAAATGCAGTAACTTATCACCATCAACTTCCCATTTTATCACAAGTAAGTACATGTATTAGCTTTATTTTTTGTTATTGTTATTTGCCATATCTGAGAAAATAAGGTGCAGCAAAGCAGAAAATGAATCAAAATTAATAGGCACATCCTTCTGTAACGTTTTTCCATGCAGGCTCTTTAATTTATTTTTAACAAGGTATTCATTAATTTTTTTTTTCCTGCATAATTTTTTCCTTATGCAGGAAAAATGACAGTATCTTAAAACCCAATGTCATTCTGTGTTGGAAAATGGCATTGTTATGGAGGTTCTTGCCTCCAAGTTTTGATACTATCTGATAACATTTAATTATTATGGCACATTTGTGAGTGATTCGTGAGTAGGAGAATATACGCTTGATTAGGGTGGAACAAGTTGATAATCTTGTGTATGATTCATAAATGATGACACCTAGGAAATGGAACCTACAAGAATAAAATTTTTAATTACAGATTGCAAAATACAGACTAGTGATGCTGATAAGGTATTTGTTCATGCTTTCTAACTGTCTGATACAGTTCTGCAGAAATACTCACAGTTCTTCCATTTGCTTCAGGCTGTGTTTTAAGCATCCTTCATGAGAAACATCTGTAGTTTACCTACCATATATAATCTCAGAGAATTAATTTAAAAAATACAAGGAAAATATTTTTGCATAGCAAAATTGCTCTTTGAAAATTGTTATAATAATTCCAGTATAAAGTTATAATTTACACAGCCACTCATGTCTGTTCAGATATTGCATCTCTTAGATTCCTTTTGTCAGGGCTCAGTAGCTTGTACAAAGAACCTCTGTGTAGGAAAATGGTTTTCTAGAACACTTGGTACCAAACATTCTAGTTTTCACCTTCCAAAAATAAGTAACTTGTATCAATGGTTAATATTTTTTTCAGGAGTTTTTTGACCTATCAGTCTAAGATCATTATTTATATTACACCATTTTTTTCAATAAAAAAGAATGCCAAAACCTGCCAGCAAACTGTAACAAACCACTGCCTTTTAAAATGTAAGAGATATTGGCTTGAAAGGAAGATACAGAGTAGGATTTGTAAGTTAAGATACTATAAGCAACTTTTCCCATGTGTTTTTCATTTAATTTTTCTTAACCTACAGATTTGGAAGCTTGTTGTGTGCCATTATCTTTTGTATCTTGATATAGTCATTCTCTTGCATAATTGTGATGAAATTTGCAAAAAGATGTGCTATAGATGTAAAGATGCTAGATTTGGGATTTTGATGCAGTTATTGTGTCTTTGAGAAAAGAATGCCCTCTCTGGATATTTGTGATATATGGTAGAATGGATGGTTTTACATAGAAGTTAGAATACTTATGTTTTGTATAAATACTTGGAAAATATACCTATCTACAAAACTGCCTGTGTGTTTTAGGCAATAATGGCCAGTTTTCTCAAGGAGAAAACTCTGAAGTTCTAGTTCCAATTGATATTTTTTATGCATATTAAAAGAACAAGAGATTCTGACAAAGACCCAGAACACTGAAGAAATGGAGGGGAATATGGCTTAGTAATGAGACCTGATGTTGCAAATTGTTATAAATAAGAATAAATCAGGCTAGGATCTTTCAGATTTCAGAGATATGTTACAGGGCTTAGAAACGGAAGGAGCCATGTTGTTTCTTTCTTCCTGGTATTTAGGAAAACTTTATAAAGTTGAAGGGTTTCTAATAAAGAGAATAATTATTCCTGAAAAGTTTGCCTTTTGAAAAAAAAAAAAAGCAATGTTCTGACTAAAAGTGCTTGGAAGAATTTCAAGCAGCTGCTCCTAAAATAAAAGCTCTGTGAGATGCAGACAGCCTAATTTATCTTAGTCAAGGCCCCAGCAAGTCCACACCCAAGTAATTTGTCATTTTTCCATGGTGTCAGAGAATTTGGTGTTTCTGCCATGTAGTTCAATGTTTTGTTGAAGCCAGCTAGCTTATATGCTTTCTCTACTGTAATATACTTTTGGCCTCCTTTTTCATCCCAGTTTTGTTATATTGTGAATGTTTCTGAAATTAGGACTGTACTCTCTGTCCTTGTATATGGAACTAAAGAACAGAGATATTTTGGAGCCAGAATGGAATTTGTTTTATAAGTAGTTTAAAACTACAGTTTGGTAGCTGGAAAATAGGCAGTTGAAAGGCAGGTCAGCCCATTAGTTACCTTGTGTGGTAAGGAAAGCATAAAATCCATGCTTGAAAATAATCCCAGTAAAAAGAATCGTCATCAGCTCTCGACACAAATTCTTATATTTCCTAGTTTTCCACAGAAACTGTTTATGTTAGAGCAGAAACAGATATAGGGGTGACAGGTGTTTGATAGAGCTTGTGTGTTCAGTTCTCAAAGGTTAAGGTTACTGACATAACACATGGTACAGAAGACCCAAACAAGTAAGAATAATGGCAATAATTCTTTCTCGTTAACATTAATAATTCATGTTGCAACTTTCATTTCAAGTTGATCAATATTATATTTTCATGCTCTGGGCAGGAAGAGGTGGAAAGGAAAAAGGTAGTTTGTGTAAGGTCACCAAACAGACCAGTAGCAAATTTGAATTTTCTGTGTTCCAAGGCAAGGATAAGTCTCAAAACCGTAGTTGATCTAACTAATGAATTGTCTTTCTAATATTTTCCTTTGAAGAGATAAGTGTATAGCCAAAAAATTATTTGATTGCTTTTTGAAGTATAAAGATTTGAAAAATGGATTTTGTCTGTTTAGAAAACAGTGAAAATAAGTCATTTTTATTACTTTGGAAACATGCATTTCATTACATGGGCATCATCCATTATTGTTTCATTTACTGTATATATCCTAACAGGTTTTCAACTTTTCTCTCATTGCCACATTTTTAAATGTAAAATATACATATACCTAAAACAATATAGAATGATGAATATTCTGTTCAGTCCTGTCTTTTGAATGTGGTAGAGGAAAGTGTAAGTTTTATAATTGGAGTCCATCAGCTAGAAATATGAACCTTTTATACCTTCTGCTACTCTGAGAATATATTAAAAATGGGCAGACATGGTAGACTACCTGGATGGTCAGAACAACTTCCTTTTCTCGGTTTCTGTAGTTCTGATCTGTGTATAAGGCACATATATTCTGTCATGTTCTTTCTCTATGCTTTTCTGTATTCTTTGGGAATTTAAGCTTATTTTAATTTTTGTATCAATAATGTTACTAGAATACCCATTTCATTTTAAATTCATATATGCAGATCCGTGTACTCAGAACGAGTTCCCAGTTGCTTAGAGTAATGGGGGACGATGATACTTAGATAATGGGAAAAATAGGTCCAATATATTTTTCTGAGTGTAGTCTGATCTATGGAGTGTCTCCCCATTCCATGTTAGTTGGGGCTAATAGGGAGTCAGAATTGATTAACTGTGCTTGGTTTGAGCAGGTTCATTTAGGTTGCGCTTAGCTGAGTGCTTTGTCCTAGTGTTCAAATGCATGAGAATGCCAATTAGCAAGGCTGCTCTCTGCATTTTCCTGTTTTCACACTTGGACTGGTCTTTGCCTAACCCAGCAATCTGGTATATAGACCACAGTGAGGCATCTTTCATCTAGATAGGATTTTTAGCTGCAGGTCAGCACTGGCCCTCCCAGGCTAGGTCTGTAGGTATCAAGGTGCCATGCTACTGGACTAGGTTGGTGCTTGCAGAAAACATACTCTGATTATTCTTCCTGCAGGCAGCTTGGCTACAGCCCATGCTAGGAAGCCTGACTATCTCTCCTGCAGAGGCTCCTCAACTCTTTGTTGGCTGAAAATAGTAAATGAAGAAGTGTAGCTGTTTTCAAACTATATGTAAATGACTAAATTTAGACTAAAGAACCTGACCGAACCTGAAATAGCTGATGCAGCTTCCTGACCTTTATCTCTGACATAAACCTTCATACTCCACATCTAGATGATTATGAGTTGATTGTATTTTGTATTTTTGAGGATCATAGCAATATGATGGACAAAGAAACACAACATAATTTAACTGTTTTTTCACCCAGTCATTTTTCCCCATGTCTAAATTCAGTTCTGCTCTGCTGGCAATTGTTGTGCTAATAATCGTGTCAGTTTCTAAGCATCACCACATGCATTACAAAGTAGTACTTAATTAGCAATTCAATTTGAATTAATCAAGTTTTTTTGTTAACTCAGAAAAAGACATAAAGATTGGATTAATGTTCATTTTAATTTCCTTTGTGTTTAGAAATAGATTTTGTGCCATTCAGTGCATAAGAGAGTTCTTTCTTAAAACCGTGTGTGTGTGCAGCAGTTGTTTTGGTGTTTGTTAAAGCAATGAGTATACTTGAGTTTAAAACACTTGGCAGGCAACAGGTTATTAATTTTTCAGAAATATGGTCAATATAGAAGATTAAAATATTTTTGTTAAAATTATCACTGAAACTTGTTAAATTTTTATAAAATAAAAATGTGGATGATCATGACCATACACTGCTGCATACATAAACCTTTGGAAATGAGCGAGGACTCAGGAATGTCATGAAGACTTCCACAAATTGTTTTCTAATTCTTCCACCTTTCACTCCATTGTAACACCATTCTGTTCTGCTAATTAAGGAGCAGGTACTAGAACTTATGCCTAAATTTTAAAAATGTTGGTGTGATTAAAAGAAAGGAACCTTTTAAAATTGATACTATTTAACTTTGGAGAATAAAGCGACAATACGGGAACTGTTTTGAAGGTATAATTTTTTTATAATTGCTGAATGTTTAATTTGTTAGTGCATCAAAGCTTTTTAATAGAATTGCAGAATGTAAGGGAGGAAGAGTTGTCAAAGATTATCTTGTCCATTTCCAAGCCTTAGAGTTACCTGTCACTCCTGACAGGTATTTGACCAGTCAGTCTTAAAAATGTCATGTTATAGAAACAGTTTGGAAACAGCAGAAATGCAAATACTGTCTTTACAGTCAACAGTGATATGCCTGATTAAGTATTTTTTTTTTCATATGAAGATAAAATCGGCATTTAGTCGGTTGCTTGCAGAAAATTTTGACCTTTGCTTGAAAGGGTTTAGACTTCATGTACGTCTGGTTTCCAGGAGACATTAGATTGACTTATGCCTGTGCACCTATGGGATGTATATGACGCTTGGAATTTTCAGACCCAACCTAAAGTGTCATATAAGGACTCTGATAGCACTGAGTCCAGAATATCCCCAAAAGCTCTTTGCTGTGTGCATTCAAACCTGTTACACAGTGAAATATGAACCCATATTTCTCTCTGCAGGATCCCAGATAGATGCAATAGTTTAACACTTAATTACTGAAAATTTCCTCCCCACAGTGGAAGTAAGTAAAAGTTATATATGGTTTTTCTCTTATGTTGTATCCCCCCAGGTTTTTTTTGTTTTTTTGGTTTTTTTTTTTTAATTTTATTTGAGCTGAATAATAAAAAAAGTGGAGAAAGAGAAGGAAAGAAATGAGAATAATCAGAAGTCTACAGAACATGACTTAAGAAGTAAGATTGTCATGATTTTAAGTGTAGTGATCAAAATTGGACCTAATTACTCCAACTGAGAATCTTCTTGGTACAAAGTAGAAAGAATACAAAATTTTCAGAATTAGTCTCTTTTTATATATCCCAGTATGATGTCTACCTTTTCAGAACAGTATGGTATTGTAGTATAATCAGTTTCTGATCCAGTGAACTCCCCATGTCTTTTACTGCAGAGCTTCTGTCACCCGTCCTTCTCTAGTCTGTGCAGTTGTATGGTTGTTTCTTCTTGCTCTCAGAACTTTGCATTTTCCCTACTTAAACTACATCAGTTCTTTTAGTTTGTCCAGTTTCTCAAAGTTCCTTTGACACTAGCTGTCACTTTGATTGGCACAGCTCTGTGTGTGATGTATGTGCTGCAGTGTGATACACAATATGAATGGATCACAGTCCAGGCACTTCTAATAGGCACTCTGCCTATCCATTATGCAGATTGTCACTGTAATTCAGTGACAGCATTCAGTGCTTTTGGAACAAGGTCAAAAAGGAGCCTGATAAATTGTGCTCACTACCCATTTTCAGTTTAGCAAACACTCAGAGAAGTTACCAGGTTGAGTACAGTTTTATGGTCAATTATTCAGCCAACTGAATCAACTGGTCGTGATTTTGTCTAGCTCACACTTCCTAGCTTTATTCTAGGACCTTATGAAAAACATTGTCAAAAACCTTGCTAAAACCCACATATGTAATATCTACTTCTTGTTCCTAATGCACAGGAGCTGTTACCATCTTACTGAAAAAGATATATTGGTTTAGCTTGGTTTTTCCCCTGTCAATTTCATGTTATATATTACTTTTTTTATGGGTAGTTTGCCAGTGGAAATAGGTTGTAATTTGTTCTTGTTTTTGTTTTTCTTTTTTTAATAGAAATTCAATTGACTAGCATAATGCTGTGATTGTAAATGTCTCTAATAAAGAAGATTAATTAAATGCTCTTTGCAAATGCCACTAGAGAGCTCTATATTTCATGAGGACAGAAAAGTTAATTATTCTGGACAGCAGTATAACAAAACAGAGCTAAATAAAAGATCAGTATCTTTATTTTATTTCAACCTACATTTTCCTTTCTTTTTCTAAGAGCTTTTAGATTCTTGTTGGAAGTCAAAAGCAGCAATTCAGGTTTCACTTTTGCAAAAACAAAGTATATCTCAATTTTAGTGTTGATAGTTACCAATGAAGAGATAGGGCAAGTATACAGGATCTGAATGAATACAGAAGTTTTCCTCATGGCTGGGACACAAATTTACAGAGATGCTTTTGCTCAGTAATAATGGTAGATAAATGCTGGAAAAAAAATGTTAATTGGTTCATAATTTGAACACTTTTTTGTGGGCGACTTTCTCCTTAGCTTTCCTTTTCAGCTGTGTTCTTTATACAAGAAGGCAGAATTTGTTTCAAAAATTAATCTGATGAATTGGGAAACTGAGGCACTAGTTTATAAGGAAAATGTGAAAATACACTGTATTAACTGATGGAGCCTCCAGAGAAATTTGTAAAATACTGGACTCTAGAATCAAGTGTAGTTATGAGCATAGTTCAAATGAATAAGTATCAACTGAATTCCTTTTTTAATGTTTGGGATATTTTGAATATTCCAGTTTCATAGACAGATAAGCATCTGTCTTTCTCCTTATCTGAAAGAAGCCTCTCTGAGACTTCAAGGCATATGAAAGTGATTGTTTCAATGTGTTGGAGTACACTTTACTCCATGCACTTACAAAAAAATTATGTTATTTATAACCTTATATCCTTATGTAGGCCATTTTGGTCCCTCTGCTATAGTGAGCAAAAGTGACATTGAATTTTCCTTCCATTCTCTTCTAGCCAGGGTACTTTTTTCTTCTAAATCAGCCAGTGTCTTACTAAAAAGAGAAAAAGCAGTACATAATATCCCTTTTAAAAAATATTAGCTATTTTCTAGGTGGAGTAAAATATATCACAGCAAATTTATTTATTAATCTCAGATTAGTAATGAAATACTATAGTTTTCTGTGTTCAAGTGCTTTGTCAATGGGCCAGATTTTTTTTCGGGACAGGTTATAGCTTTACAGTTTGCATAACTGCTTTAACACTTTAGGATGTGTTCCACTGATATTTTAAGAGTTTCTCTAGTAGGTCTGTCCATTATTTTCAGGCTGAGGTCTATGGAATTCCATTCAGACATCTCAAACAGGTTTCCTTTCTTAAGGGACAGTGGGATCTGGCACCAGTTGGTATCAGATGTCTTTTTGATCTTTTTCTCCCCCCCTCAACTCCGCCTGATGTACAAGTTATTGTTAACAATGAATCTTTTGAGTATGAGGTTCAATACTGAAAATGTTGAAAGGAGATTTGAGTTTGAAATGTCCATGCAGTTTGACCCTTCTCTGTCTTTGCTTTGATTCCTTTGATGTGGAGCAGGTGGACTGTTTCTCTTCAGTAACTGTGCACTGACTGTTCAGGGCACAAGAAGTGTGTTCATGTGTGCCAGGACTGGAGTGCTCTCTTAAAGTCAGCTTGAGAGTCATCGTTAGTGATTTTCATGCTGTGCTACACTGCAGTCTATTGTGGCATCTTGGACATAACCTCAGCCCAGTACGGAAGTATAAAATGACCTTTTTCCACCTGAATTTAAAGAGAAAACCTTAACAAGCCATCTCTTGGCTTGTTATAGATTTGGGACTAGAACAAAGGATGGGGAGGTAGTTGAAGAAGATCATTATGTAGACAGTGTAGTATATGTAGTATATGTAGTAATGCTCAGGGATACAGTGAAGTTTCTGAGGAGTAATTTTCTAGTGCATTCACTCCTCTGTGTCCTAATAAAGGCAAAATACTTAATGGGAAAAACTTTGAATGACTGTTGTCCTAGATACAAGACAAATTTTATGCAGAGTCGGTAAGAATATAAGTTTTAGGAATGTGTTATCATCTGAAATGACTTTAATATTAAATATACTAATTTGTTTAATCTGATATAAATATATAATTAATCTCCTGTCCACCTTTATCGTGCTTTACTTTGACAGGATGGAGTAAAAAAAATATGAATTTATTTATACACAACAGAAATAACAGAAATAATATGTGAAGATTTGGAACAATAGGAGATCATAAAAAGTCTTCCTTCAAAATATGTTGCATTAAAATAGAAGCAGTAGCAGGGACTGGGGATTTCTATTCATTACAGAAAAACGATAAACATCGACAGCAGCAGGGGCAGAATTTTATATGCATCAAATAACAAACAAGATGCAGCACTTAAATGTTACAAGCAAATAATTTGTATTCAGTGTTTTGGTTTTCTTAGATCTGCTTTGATAATGCTAGCAGCATTTGGTCATTTCAACCTTTATGTCTCTCTAGCATCACATCTGTATTGCTTTGGTGCAGCCTAGCTTTAGGTAGCAGGGGGGGTCACAAAGATGGATCCTGTGGGGAAGCTGCTGGAAGCTTCCACCATGTTTAGCAGAGCAAATACTGATGCCTGTGAAGAGGGACATGATGCTGGCCAAAGCTGGGCCAGCGAGAGAGGCTGGTAACTTCTCTGTGATGTCATATTTAAAAAGAAAATCAAAATAAAGTTACAGGTTTTGTTTCCAGTCAGAGAAGAGGAGGAGGTGAGAATATGTGAGGGAAACAACATAGAGACACCAAGGTCAGTGGAGAAGGAGGGGAGGGGAGGAGGTGCTCCAGGTGCCAGAGCCAAAATTCCTCTGCAGGCTCTGGTGATGACCATGGTGAAGCAGCTGTGCCTCTGCAGCCCATGGGGATCCATGGGGAATGCAGAGATCCACCCACAGCCCGTGGGGATCCATGGAGAATGCAGAGATCCACCCACAGCCCGTGGGGATCCATGGAGAATGCAGAGATCCACCCACAGCCCGTGGGGATCCATGGGGGATGCAGAGATCCACCCACAGCCCGTGGAGGAGTGGGTGGGTGCCTGGAGGAGGCTGTGATCCAGTGGAAGACCTGATGGAGAGGGAGGGCCCTGGCTTCCAGGCTGGAGCAGCCTGTCCTTGGAGAACTGCACCCTGTGAAGAGAGACCCATGCTGCAGCAGTTTTGGGAGGACTGTGTGCGCATGGGAAGGACTCATGTTTGCAGCAGGTGCAGAAGGCTGCTGCTCATGAGAGTGGCCCCACGATGGAGAAGTTCATGGAGAACTGTTTCCAGTGGGAGGGGACCCGATGACCTCACAGGGGAAGGACTCCTCTCACAGAGCAGCAGAAGAAAATCCCAGTGCTAAACTGACCAAAACCCCCATGCCTTGTCTCCTTGCACTGTTGGTGGGAAGGAGGGAGAGGCTGGGGAGGGAATTGTGTTTTAAGGACTTATTTTACCTCTCATTATCCTCCTCTGATCCTGTTAGTAATAAGCTTCATTTTGCTACAGAAGTTGCGCCTGATTTGCCCTTGAAATATTTCTCCCGGTCCTTATCTCACTCATGAAGCCTTTGCTAACTTTTCTTTGCTAACTTTTCTTAGTTTTCATTTGTATGTGCAGGTATTTTCTCTGAATGACAATGAGATAGACATAGTGGACAATTCAAGCAGCTCCAGTTCAAATAATTTGGAAGAGTCTGCTGTTGGTAAGATTCTTCAAGAATGAAATGTACAAAACTTTCTAACAGTGAAGCAGTTGTTTAGTCGAATATATGAGGCTATTTCATGATTTGTCACAAGTTCACAATCTGCTGTTACCTAAGTGAAGAAAATCACTGTGCCTCTGTGACAGCCATGTCCAGTTTCATACATTTGGTACCACCAGGGCTTTGTGTAGTTTGTCCCCATATTTTGCAGTAGCAACTATGAAAACTGGAATATTATTGAGCTTCTTGAGAAGGAAGATGGTTTTCAATTTAAACATAAGATGACTAATATTGATACGAAACAGATGGAAGAGTGTGAAGAAGAAAGTTGAAAGAGGCAAGCTTTAGCTGTCTGGAAGAATTGACTGAATGGAACTGAAGGAATGTGCAGATTTAATTAGAACAGAATTATGTGGCAAACAGCATTAATTCTGCTTATAGTTATTTATGGTAATCAAATTGGAAAACACCAGCTGTGTTGTGTGCAGTAACAGTTTTTTGGATTATATTTCCAATTTGAAAATTTAAAAAAAAATCAACTCAAAAAACAGTAGCACTAACCACTATGAGTTTACTTGCTAGATTGTGAGCTACCATGACCTACCTATTAAATGCAGTGGGATTCTGATTAGTGAAATCCAAGTGCATTTTATACTAGAGAAAAAAGAGATGGGTGTTAGAGTTAAGCAAAATTTAAGGTTTCCATTAATAAAATATGGGGATGATTTAGACGTACTTTTAAAAGGTAAAGGGAATGTAGTTGTCTGAAGATTTGAAAATATTATTGCTGCAAATGTCCTAGGCTCCAAAAAACCTAGAATAACATTATTTGTTTGTAATCCTATTTGGTAGCTAGGTTTTATTTCATATTTTGGTCCAGATACTGAGGAGCTGGGATGAGCTCTTATTACAGAAGCTATTAGTGCAGGGCAAATAATGATGTGGTAATTCTACTTAAAATCCATTAAAATGATTTGCTAATTGTAACTGGATAGCCTGCCATTCTGAAGGCTGGAGGACCTGTGGCTAGCCAGCCCTGAGATTATTGTCAAAATTTTCTTTAAAAATAATAATTTTAGAAAGCACTTTTTTGTGGCCCCATTCTTGTGCTAAGAGAGTAACAGGAGACGGTTGCAGGATACAGGAAAGCCTTGAATAACTGTGGGAAGGGGCTGCATAAAATGAAGCCCTTGAGAAAAAGCAGCCTTCAGGGACAAAGTTGTATTCTGTGTTAACACTGAAGAATAACACATTGTGTATCTCACAGGAATGCAATTCTTTGTGGCCTAGCTCAGCATTGTGCACAGAAATTTGAAGCCTTTCTGTAGTTTGTAACTCACCACACCCAAAGCATTAGTGGTAATGATTTCCTTGTAGCTAATTTTTCTTTGTTAAGATTTTGACTTTAACAATATATCAGCTTTTCCTAATATTTGAATGTTCCGAGCCATGTTGCCATAGTTTTAATTAAATATTTTAAGTGGAAAGATTCCCTCAGTTCTTATCAGTCCCAGGAGCTTTAATCAGCATTTCTAGAAGTCATCTATTTTTCTCCTGGCAGAGAGTCTAATTATTATATAGATACTTCAGGATTGCTTTTTCAGGAAAATAACTGCAGTATTACATTCTTAGATCAGCTGTAGTTTCTACTTCATGTTGAAGTCAGTGTTATAGATCAGTTGTAATTAACGCTGGAAAATGTTTCTACTTTTCAGGGGTAAAGAAAAGATAACTTAAAAAAATATAAATTCAGGATAATTGGGTATTGCTTGAGAAATGTTCCATTCATTAATAATAAGTGGGTAACAGAGTTTGAATTATCGGCCATGGTTTTGTCAAGCATGTCAGCATTACAGGGGAAAATGTGGCCAACTTTGATCTAGCTAAATTGGAAATTTCTAAAATGAAGATGAGAGTTTTAGTTTCAGGTATATTGATGAGGATTGTAAAAGGATTTGTCTAATCATGCTGTCATCACATCACTCTCAGAGAAAACGTGATCATTCTAATTTGAAACTAGGGTGGTATTTTGCAAAAAGGTGTGGTATGCTGAGCTGTTCAGTAGCACAGACACTGGTATGGATTTGTCAGTAATAGGGGGAAGCTTTTTTATAGTCCCATATTGTCATAATATTTTTAATGACTTTGCATACTCAGTGTTTTTCAATTATGCTTTAAAAAAAGAATTATTCTTCTTAGTACAGAAGGTATGGACAATGTATTTCTACATGACCAACTCCTTTAACAACATTGCCAAGTTCAGGGTGTGTAGATTCTGGAATAGTTGCTCCGGGTACTTGAAATGATTAATCCTACAGGAACAAAATTCTGCACATTTCAGAAACATAGAGGCAGCAGTGACAGATGCATTTTTCTTTTCCTGAAGTAATTATAATTTCAAATTATGAAGATTGACAGAGGATAGGGACATACTGAGTCAAAAAACTGTGAAGAATGATGGGATGGTAACAGTTTATTAGTTGCACTTTTTTTCTTGGTTTAAAATTACAAGGTTCCCAACTTTACCTTAACTTAGTCATATTAAAGGATTTTTTCTTTTATTTGGTTTACAGCGTAACCATATCTTCACTTCTGTTGGTAAAACCAAATAGCAGGAAAATATGTTATATGTCTTAATGCATAGTAGTCCAGTAGAGCCAGTGTGTCAGTTGGGTGAAAGTTGAAAAATTTACTTTTTGTCTGGGAATGCTCTTTTGGACAATATTTTTTGTTTCCCTTAATTGTGTTCATTTTCATCACAACCAGGACAGTGTCCTAAATACATTGAAGGACAATTCTCTGTAAAACCTGCTATTAGAAAACCCTGGTCTAAGGCTTTATTACTCCTAACCTTCCTCGCAATATAGAGGTAGCATGCAATAGATTCTTTTCCGAATTGCTGAGCCTTTTCAAGAGAATAGTAAGTCTCAAAACACAGTCCTGCTGTGCAACTGGATCTTGTTTAAAAGTTTTTCTCTTACCTCATAATTTCATTTATGCTTCCACTATTTGGAGGAATCTCTGCACTTTTATATCTTGTGACCAATAAGCAAAGATACTGATATTCAGGATTCCTTTCCTGTAAGAGTATTCAAAGTTACCATGTAATGAAGACACCACAGATATGCCTGAACCATATTCTAGCGATGTAACTCTTAAAGGGTCTCCTATATCCTTCTTTGAGAAATGCAACTGGTTTACACAGTGCCAGGACTTGAGTATTGTGCAGGTAGTGCTCGTATCCAGTTGAATAATTGAGGATTTCTAGAACTAGGATACTCTCAAAATAGGAACTCAGTGTGTTTTATGTAGCAAGTGGTTTGGCTCATCACTTAGGTCATGAATTTAGGTCATCACTTCACTCTAAATTTAACTATTTACTTTTGAGGATAACAACAACACATTATGAAATAAACCCCCATTCACTAATGTAATTTGTTTTCTGGAGCTTGTGATTTGGGCTACATTGCAGACAGCAACCTTATATCTTGAAAGTTCTGTAGTCACAGAGATGAGCCTTGTTTTAAAATTCAGACCAGTTTTATTTGATAGATTTGGCGACTTGAGAAGACATTTCTTCTTTATTAAAATGACTAGATAGTTTGGTATGTTTTTGGAATAAGATTGTCTGACATCTGCTATATATGGTTTTCTGGTTTGTGAGGAGAAAGTTTAGGGAATGTCTTGAAAATTATCATTGCACCAAGAAATCTATCATTTGAGCAATGGACTGTCTGTGAAGAACTTGGGAGACCTTAGTGTTCTGTAGGCTTGCTTTTCATTATTTGTCTAAGATTCAGACTTCTCTTGAGACCTCAGGCTAATGGGATTTTGTTGAAGTCATCAGCCAAGACCTGGTTTTCCTATATTATGCCTGAGTTAAGTTTGAAGTATGTTTATGTCAACTTCTGTTGCTGTTCATGGAATCACTGCTAGCAAGAAAAAAAGTAGTTGTTTGCTCTGCAAAACAGCTTAATTTACCCGATTGGGATTGTCCATTCCTGCGTAGTGATTTGAAGGGCAGCTTACTAAGTTACTATTTTTGAATAAATAAAGGTAATTTCACCTTACTCCTGAAAAGATCATTGAGCTGTCATTCAAAAAACCACTCTGCTTCCTTTGCATTCAAGGAGATGTACTGAAGTTCTCTGCTAATGCAAAATTTTAATTCTATTTTCCTGCCAGTCTGATCAAACTTGGAGAGGTTTTCAGAGGCTTTGGTTTTTAGATACCATTGAAATGAAAGTTAAATCCAAAGCAAAAGTTACTCTCTTCTCAGGTTTTTCTGATCTCATATAATGTAACCTGCTCTTCCCTTGCAATTGCCTGTTTAGGTGCCTGCAAGAGCAGAACATAAAACTTCACATTAAAATGTATTTGTATGATTTTTACTGATGTTGATGCATGTTAAGAAGTTAAATTCTTAGCAGTTGCTCTAATTACATCAGCTGCTAATGACCAAAGTAGCAGTCAGAGAAATTATTTATGCCTAATTTAATACTTTTAAAAATGTCCTCAAGGCATCTGCATAGAGCCATTCAGAACAGGGAGGCTGATGAGAATTAAAAGCTTTGGCTTTTGTGTGTCTTTCCCATTCTAACAAAAGTGGGCACACAACAGGAAAGAGATGGAAGCTTTGTATTTCATTTTCCTTGAGATTGACTTGAACTGAAAAATACCCTCTTGCAAGGCATTTGAGCAGAACATATTGCCTTGCTCTTTCTATCCATGTCAAAGGAGTAGCCATGGTAAAAGGAAATATGGCCCAGGAAACCCTGAGCCGAACACCAGGATACACTATGTGCTCCATGACTTACATGAGTCACCTTGCTGCACATCTGTGCTGTTTCTTACTCCCTGACTGGCTCTGTATGATTAGCATAACTCATACACAGAAGACCAGGGATTATGAATAAAGTCATTAGCGTTCCTTGAATGTGTGGGTACACATGTGAGTGTGTTTGTCACAATGATTTTTACATGTTTGAGTCTCCTTGTGTTTAGTCATTAAGTAAATTATTTTCCTGTTTTCATAGTGAGTAACATAATGAGATTCCTCTCTCAGGTCTAGCTGCTCAGTGGGTCTCTAGCATAATAAAAAGCAATAAATATAGGCCTGAAGGGTGTTTGCTATTGTTTAGTGATGTTCACCATCTTTGGCATTTTGTTTTTTAGCATTAATAAGTATTTTCCTAACTTTAGCGTATGAATAAGAAAATATTGCACCTCTGATGTGTACAGTCAGTGGTGATACAGACTCTTTGGTGTGAAATATCATGCACTTGTAAATACACTCATACGATGGTAGATTAGCAAGTCAAATGTGGTGAGTCATCAAACTGATCAAACAAATTTGGATACGAACCCTTCACTGATAAGAGACCATTTATTTGAAACAGCCAAAGGGTGAAATATTTCAAACCCAATTTTGTAGATGGATACTTGAAAAGGGGGTTGTTTTTTATAAAATTCTAGCAAACATCTGTGTTCACTCTTAGCTTTCTAGCCAAGTGGTTTTAGTTACAGATTTTCTTGCATACATTCACATAATATATTATGGTATTTGTTATGACAGAGAGTCTGAGGTTGCAACTCAAAATCCTTACCCCAAACAACATGACTCACATTCACTCAGAGTTTCTACTTTTGTATTTATGTTATTTTGTCTGTGTCCTAAGCAGGTAAAATATCTGTTCCTTGAATAGGCACAATAACATTTTTCATTTCCTTCACTTTCTAGGCCGTGGGCACTCTCTTTTTCTATTTTTCTGTCTCATTAACAAAGTTAATTGAAGAAATTTTACTTCTATGAGGGTCTAGTTTATTTGCTGTTATGTAATTTAGCTGCTCTTGTCAAATAGTCTTTTGTGCTAGCTAGCACAGAATTTTGGTGTCTGTTTTGCTAAGCAAACAATCAGCAAAGATTAAAATGTTGTTTCTTTCTTGTTTCTTTCTCTTTCATTCTCTCTCTGTTTCTGTGTCTCCTTTTCAGGGAGACAGATTTGGCCTAAAGATGTATAATTTCTTTTGGTTTTAAAGTGAATTCAGTTTGACAGATGAAAGCCTCCTTCAGATTTTTTTCAAAATTTAGAGGATATCAGAAAAGTAGTAAAAATATTTCAGAGTACAACACAAAAGTATGTTTGAACATGAAAATATCTAAGGCTCTCAAAAATATGTTTGCTCTGCAGTTGCTCAAGAACTAATATAACTGCTGTAACAAGACCAACAATGGGAAAACAAGTTTGTTTGACATAAAATCTTTTTTTTTTCTTATCTGCTGTTTGAGTGATTAGATGCCTCTGTTCTTGTTTAGAGATAATGTCTATGATGTTACTAGTGTGGGATAAAAATCTCATGTAGACAAAGATGCAGGCCTTGTACTAAAATACAATAATTGTATGTGAAAATTGTAAGAGTATTCTAATCTTGCTATTCAGATTTTCAGTTAGCAGAATTATCTTTTCATTAAACATACACTCTACCAAAATGAGATACCAGGGTGGTCTCAAATTACCATCCAAATTACCATCAAAAGAATGGTTTTACAGGAATCATTTAAGACAAATGCTTAAGACTAATATTTGCTTTAAGGCAATGCTTTCCAAGTGCATGAATAATAGATGTCATCAAACATTAGCTTTCCTTCTACACATTTTTTGGCAGTATGCAATAAATGATTTCAATGTTTACATTCAGTTTTATTGCTGATTAGATGTTGGCCCAATAACTGGTCATACTGCTGTGTTCAAGGCCTTGACTTCAGTAGGATTATTTTAAAAGGAAGGTATTGCATGTGTTATTGCATATAGATAGCCACCAAATGGAATGGTGGCAGTAAATGTCTGGTGAACCTCTAAGAACATGGGCAAATATTCTATCTCCATACCCAGACTAGAGACAATGTTGTGGCTATAGTGGTAGCAGTACCTGTAACAATTTAATGCAAATCCGGATGCATATTCTGTGAACATCTAGTCAGCCTGTGTTGTTACTTTCTGTAACGGTTTTTGATATAATTTATTAAAATACTTGTCAGGCTGAGATTTTTGTTATGATGCAAGCAATTTTTTGATACATCAAACAGCAACTTGATAGGTGGAGGTTTGGAGCTTGTTTATTGCTGTTTTTTAAAAGTTGTTTTGACAACATATCTGGGAATAGAAGATATTAACATACATGTTGTACATTTCTTTTAAACAGAAAATAATATTTATGTGTTGGTTTCAGGTATAATTAAACAAAGTTTCAGTGTTTCTGAAAGACAGCCTCAGATAAGGTAGGTGTAATTTATGATTTAAATATAATTGATCACTGTTGCTATCAGTTCCAGCTGGTTGTTTCACAGTGGAACAGTTCCTCAAGTTCCTTGTGAAACATGTCCTTGGTTACCTTTGACTTTATTTTACCTCAGCCTAGGACCCCAATTCTGCTTGAGGATATGTTAGAGGGTGTATGCGCACAAAAGCTTTACATGATAAATAGTTTTAACAATGGACCATGCTACTGAAACTTAAACTGATATCAGTTTATTAGCCAAATTCTGGTTTTATATTTTTAAGCAGTTGCTTTTCCATAGAAAATGGTGCTTGTGTATTTGATAATTTAGAGTATGCTGTAGTCGTCTAGAGTAGTACCTTGTCTCTTTGAAATCCTCTGGACTTTCTGTATAAGCATAAACACCCATTTCTTGCATTTTGGAGGCCTCATTTCTTCAAAAAGGAAACAAACAGAAGCAGAATAAGTCATGCCATCCTTCTTCTAAAGATCTTCCTTTTTCTTCTGTGTCTTCAGTAACATATCAAACACATTCCCGACCATTATTTTTCTGATCACTTTGGCACCACCCTTATGCAGAAATGCTGTCAATTGTTTCTTCATTTCTGCTTTTCTTCCATATCTGGGAAAAAACTCTCAAAATCACTCCTGGCAGCATCTGTCTCCCAAACATTTTTTTTCATTTTGCCTTTGACTTAGCTAGGTAACTATTTGTAATGATTGCATTGATTCTTTTGCTTGTTTCTCCACAGACCCTGTTTGAGTCAAGTGCAATATTTTATTTTTGCTTTCAGAATGGTGCTTAGCATAACACCCATCCAGTCTGTTATTTATCCCTTCCTAACCTTACATGTTCTGCAGTCCTGTTGCAGCCTCCCCATGCTTGAGCGTTGAAGAAAGCATTTTCTTTCTCATTGTAGAAACTCATTACTATACAAATCTCTGCCCCTCACATTATCATCTGCAAAACTATTTCCTTGTCTTGATTTGTGACTACTCCTTGAAACAGTGGTTTTCCCTACTGCTACAAAAATAGATAAAAATTTGGGCTATTGTGGCTGCCATCCATCAGGACATCATGTTTATTCTTTCAGTTCCCTGGTATCTGTGCCCATTTGTTATTGCTTATCTCAGAGAGTGAGATCTGCAGGCTGGGAAAGTATTTGTCTAGAGTTTAGAGAAGGATATAGCATTGATACATGTAGACCTGTATTTCTGACATTGAAATATTGCCTTCCTGGTGATGGAATACCAATTTTTTCCCCATTTTACTAGTACTGACCAAGGAAAGAAATTTTTATTTAGTAGAAGTCATTCTATTTTGGGCATGCAGAGTAAACCAGTTTTTAGAAATGGACAGTTGTAAACTAGTGAATTTGGACAGATTTCCTTTAGGTGAAACATGAGAAGGAGTCAAGGAATACTGCTGTTTTCTGTACAATCATTGATGCCAAAGACAATTAAAACTTGTTTTTTTTTTTTTTTTTTTTTTTAAATGATAGATTATGTTGACAGTTCTGGATAAAGACTGCGATCAGGTAATCTTGTGCTCACAAAAAATTCAAACTTTAACTTACATTAAATCTAATGATTTTCAAGTTTTTGAACATTATTACATTATTCTCCCATTGCATATAGAATGTTTCCTCTTTTATTTCTTCCTCTTTATTGCCTATTGATTTGCTTTTAAGAGTACCTTCACTCACCCACAGGCCCCACACTAAGAAAATCAAGTGTTTCTTTGTGATGAGATGGCAGTTTCATAGTCTACCAGTTGTAGCTCTTTACAATGTGAATCATCATGGTTTTATTTATAATTGTATTTTTAAATGTTAGAAAAAGAGATAATTACATTTTACATACAAATATCTTATCTGAAGTATCATTAAGGTACTTCTTAAGAGTATGAATTCCAACAGTGAATCAGTAAGATCTCATATTAATTGTCATTATCCCAGCTAAACTTCTGCAGAATGAAATCGGAAATTCTCCTGTAAAATGAATATTTCATGCAGCTCTTGCAAATTATCATGTATTTATGCATCATGACTGATGAAACAAATTTTCCATTTGAAGTACTTTTACCGAGAAGCTTCACACCCTCTAAGTTGCTAAGATGTGATTTCAGAATGCATATTGTCTGAGTTAAATAATATTTGAAATAAAATTATTTTGATCAGTTAGGATATTCATCTTCACAAAAAAGTGCTTGTTGTCTGTACTAAGTTCTATTTTACAGCTTTTAATGTAAAAACTGTATTAAGAATTTTAATTATGCAGTACAAATCCAAATTTGATGTCAACCTTCTGTAGTTTCAGTGCTGTTTTCTAAAGGGTGCTCTGTAATAACAATTCAGTTTAAACATAATGTCTGTGTGCTATAATGATCTACAGAAAAATACTTTAGCCTTTGTTGATATTTTCAGTTCTGTGAGTAAATTGAGTGAATCCATTATCTTTTGTCAGTGATAAAAGTCTTAAAAGCTTTGGATAAAAGTCTTAAAAGCTTTGGTCAAGTCTTCAGCAGCCTATTCACACATGTACCCTCATCTTCCAAATAATGCTTCTGTATTAAAAAAAACCCCAAAAAACCAAAACAAACAAGCAAGGAACTTGGAGTGGTCCAGTGTGTGGACTTCATGGGAACTCCTAAAGTCTTTGAAGCACACAGGTACTACAAATAGACATTTAATCTGGTACTCGTAGATTTTTAAGTCAAATTGTTGCTGTCATCCTAGAAAAGAGAAAGAGCTCCTTAAGCTGAATAACAGAGAAACCTAAATGATGTCTTTCTTGGTCTTTGCTGTTTGCTGTTATCATTCTAAACATATTTCTATTCAGAAAAAAATAATTTAATACCTACAAAAGAAAAGGCCCTGACTTATTTACTTTTGGTTTATAATACAAGCCATTGACAGGAAAAGAGGAGACAAATACCACAGAAGAGAGAGCAGTGAAAAAGGGAACATGTCAAAGCAGTGAAGGTTTTATGAGTGTCCTTAACATAACTGAAGATTTTAAGGCAATAATGTCAAGACCACACTGGATTCTTTTGGGCCTTGATTATAACAGAAGTGAAACAGTTGGTAGAGAGGTGAAAATTAGGCAAAAAAAACTAAATCAGAATTATTCTTTGGATAGCATATATTTTTAGATTATTATAGCATGGCTTCCACCTTGAGCAGAACCAACTTACATTCTTCTTTAAGTGACTCAGAGGAAACGCAAAGCTTTTTTTTGTCTTACTGATTATTAAGAGAAGACCTAGGGAAAATATGTCAAACTGAATTTCACTTGGCTTTCTTAAGACATTTGCCAAAAGTCAGTGCAACAAAAACCCCCATAAATATCAATGGTGTTGTCTTCCTGAGCCTACTAGAAATGTGTCTCCCTGTGGTAGAGAAGGATGTTTATCTGTATTGCTTTATTTCTGTGAGAGCATAGTTCAGATCTGGATGGTCTTTAGACACTAATATTTGTGAATATATTTCTTCTTATTGAAGTAGCCAGCACAGAAATTCATCAGTAAAAAAGTAGTAGTAGTTCTTTTGTGGACTAGTTAATGTTGGTATTTGGATTTCATCACCCTCTCAGTAGAATTTTTAATCTTGACATAAGATCACATTGGGAAAAAAAAAAAAAAAAAAGAACATTTTCTGTGGTTGTAAATTTATACATCAGACTTGATGATCCTCAGGGTGTTTCTGTGAGAGTAAATGTTAGAATATCTAAATTAGTCTCTGAAGTGTGATTTAGAGAAAATTGTATTTAGGAGAGGTACAGGGCTGCTGGCTGAAGTTCAATACTTTGAGCAAAGCTTTGCTTAGCTCCCAAGTCTAATGGTCAATGTGGAAAGATTATTTTGTGAACTAATGTTCTTCTGTGATCCACTAAGTGTTTTATAGTGGAAGCCTGCTGATAAACTTTTATTTAATCTCCGAGCCTGACATGGTGTATGAATTCAATACACAAGATTAAAAATCCTAAACAATAGATTTACCTCATTGAAATAGTCCACATCAGACATATTATTATAATGCTTAGGGTAGAATGAAAATAAATTCAATAACATCAAAATACATGAAAAAATATGTTTTGTTAGTCTATGTAAAAAAAATCAGTTAAGAAAATTATGTTTCTCATATATTTATCCTTTTGAATAAGTATGACACAATTTTAACAATTGTTGAGGTACATTAATACTGCTTCTGTCATGGAGTAATTTAGTGATTCAGAGAAAGGGATTTTCTTTTGAAACACATTGTCACTTATATTGTCTAAATTTTTAACATTTTAGATTATCCTTTTTTTGTTCCCAGAATTATTGGAAAAACAAGTCAAACATTTCAACTTGGTATTTACAGCTGCGAGTTTTAAACATTCTGTGCTATTAATGTGCTAAGGCAACAAAATGAGCTGCCCTCCTGATTTTTCTCTTGCCATCTACAGCATTGGCAGGAATTGCTGTATCACAAGGAAAGGTGCATCAGATCAGTGACCCTGTTCAGCAGATTCTTGTTCAGCTGCACAAAATTATCTTCAGCACTAAAGTATGCATTACTGTTGCTTTTGACATTCTGTACTTTTTAGTCATTTGCTGTTGTCAAAATGATGTTACTGCAAAGTGCTGCTAATTTAGTTACTGTTCTTTAAAAACAACAGAACTTGACATTTTTGCAGATGGCAGGATGCTTTAAAAATACATCATTAAAATGAAGACTAACTTTGAATATTAGTATGTGGAGGATGGCAATAATTGAGTCATATAAAAAAAAAGCTGTAGCTCACCTCAGAAAAATGGATTGTACAGTAAAGTATTTTTACAACATTCTCTCATACCAGCAATATGACTACTTAAGGTGACAATATCATATACTGACATGGAGAGTTAATGAAATGCTTTCTTCTGTGGTAATAGTTTTGATAATTTTAAGTTGTATTTTAATTATCAGCACATAGTAATGCTCTCTTGGGAGTTTTAGTGCAATAGATGAAATCCTGAACATGTTAACTTTTTGAAATGTCAAATAGTTTTCAAATTTAAGACTTATTTTTAAAATTAAGTCCAACTTCATAGTGAGAGTTGAAGTTATTTCATTTTGATTCCAAAACAAAAATGGAGCAGAGCTGGTACAAAATCTGCCTTGAATTCTCACATAAAAATGTGATTGGAACCTCTTTATTCTGCAGAAGGATGGCTACCATGCAGCTATTTGAAACATTTGCTATTATTAGAGAAAAAGCTTTTTATTTTCCAAAATGAAGTTTACATTTGGGACATGATGTTTATCACCTCAGGGCTTTTGAGATTTATCAGCCACATTTGTTTGGTTTTGTTTAGAACAGAATAACATAACTGAACTTGGGTGTGCTTTACATGTCTCCTTTTTGTTTTCTTTTTTCTTTCCTTTTAATTGTCAAGCTTATCAAAACAGGTAATACAAGAACTAAATTATCAGAGACAAAAGAAACAAACATTATTTAAGACAATTGGAAATTATATCCTTCTCCTATCAGGAGAAATGAGGCAGTTCAGTTTTTACATGGTATTTTAGGAGCATGTCCAAGGTGCTCATTAGTTCTATCCTATTCTTTCTGTTGAAGGAGGTTTTCTCAAGTGGCTTACTAATTAGTATGAGTTATTGTAATGTGGATACTCAAGAACTGAGAACTAACAGCAGCTCAAAAACTGGCTCAGAATTGACCACTGAAGCAGTAGCGCCAGCTTTTCTCTGATGTCAGAGAAACCAAAATCCATACCTGTACTTGTTTACTATGTTCCACATGCCTCCCTTGCACTTGTTTATGTTTTTACAAATCTGAGGTCAAGTATTTTTTATAATACACAGCTGTTTTCTCAAACTGTTACATATTCCAGTTGACAGTTTTAAACTGAAGTTTGCAAGGAGGAGTTCTTGCCTGTTAGTTCTTGGCTGCCAGCAGCCTTCCCTGTTTCCATGGGAACAAGAATCAGAGTGATCTCCGGAAAACAATGTAAGAGAAAGCTTTTTAAAAAGCATTATGTAAATCCTTGGCTTTTTTTTTTTTACTGATCTGACAACTGATTTGATTAAAACAAAAGCTAAAATTGAACACTAGTGCCTGAGGCAACTCCAAGTTTCTCAAGCACTGGACTTGTTCTTTACCATTTCTGCTTCAGAATATCCCAGTATCCCCATGGTACATTAACTACACACTGCAGTGGTATGTAATCCATAGAATATGTTGTCAGCCTTTCCTAGGGCATCATTTTTTTACTCTCTCATAGGCTAAGGATCATTCAACTTCTGACTTAAAGCAAATGTATAAGGCCTTATCTGCATGAGAAAAGAGTAGTGTCTGTCTGTGAGAAAAAAAAAAAAAAATCTCTGCATGCCAGCAGCTGTCTGGAGAAGTCTTTTGTGCTTAGCATGTGACATTGATCCCTGGTTTATTAGAGCAAATCAGGACTCCGGTGAGGCCAATAAAACCATTCTGGATTTATTGCTGTCTAAGAGCAGTAATTTGTTCCAGTGGGATAAATGTCTCTATAATGTCTCCTATGGCAGGGTTTGAATGTGAATCATTAGGGGTCAACCCCTCCCTAAGTAGTCAAAAAGCTTCCTGAATTCAGTTGAGTGGTACTTCATGAATTCACATCAATGAAATTATTATAAAGTGTGTATGAAATGGGAGAAAATCATAGTTTTTCAACAACAGAGCAACAGAGAAGATAAATTCAAAAGGGTAGTAACATACCGTAGAATTGTTGTCAGACTGGGTTGATGTCATTGCAGTTACCAACAGCTGAAACTGTACATTTGCTGTTGGAACATAAAAATTATTTTAAAGGAAAAAATAATGTAAAGTCTTTATTGAAGACTTTAAGTACATTATTTGTGGGAGTTTTGTTTGGGTTTTTGTTGTTTTTCTAAATATAGGTGAAAAATGTGTTCTTTTTCAACCAAAAGGATACAGGAAGAAAAAGTATATAAAACTAGTTATGCTTCATAAACAAGTGAAAGGTAAATTACCCCCCTCAGGAAGCTTAGAGCAAAAGGGGTGTTCTGAATTGTATGAAGACCCTTGAGGACATTAAAAGAGGCCATTGAAGCCATTCTATGCACATTCAAGGAAGGTCTAAGTTTCTTCATTAATTTCAGATTGAGAGATTCATTATAGCCAACATGAAATCTAAGGCAATGTTCTATGTGCTTCATCTGTAGAAAAATGTCCCAAATACTGGCACTTTGATCAGGGAGGCAAATCTGGTATTACCAGTGTTAGACTAATAAAGATGATTACCTTCAAGACTAGAGGAACTGGGTTCATGGTAAGCTAAGCCTAACAGAATGGGCAAACAAAGGAGCCTTATTCTAATATGTTACTAAATCAAGCCTTACACTGTTGTTTATCACCATGTCATTAGATAACGATGTTTCTTTTTTCAGGGTAGCTACATTTCTCAGTAATGGCACTTCTGAATGGGTCCCTTTCATGGCAGGTGTAACTGAATGGTGAAAGTGCATTTCTTTGTCTCATGTAGCTCCCTCCAGCTTTGCAATGCAACTTGGAAAGGAGAATCGTTGAGAGATTCAAGAAGTCCCTTTTCAGTCAGAAGAGCAATCCTTGTAAACTGGAATCAGAAATCAAAAAGGTGTGGTACACCATTTACTACTTGTGTTCAAGTTTGTCTCTCTTTCCATTCAGTCATGCTATTGATATCAGTATCAGAAAAATGTAAGTGTAAGAATCCATTTTCAAAAGGAAATATTTTAAATATTTTCCAGCTATCCTATATTTGGAAAATATGGAGTCTCCTTAAGTAAGAAATTTTTGCAGGATGGTTTCAGGTTTGTATCTTGTCATTAGAACTCTTTCTGTAAATGGTAAGGACCTGCTAACTCCTAAGACACAAACCCAGATTTCATCTCATCAGAGCTCAAAAAGACAAGTGGAAGGGTAACATAACTAGAGACTATATAAGCTCTTAAGTAATACAAGCTCCGCTTGATTTGATTTGTTAATAGTTCCTTAATATTTTTCTTATTTTGGACTGTATGCCTACTTAAACCATTAAGAGAGCAGTGTCCCAGAGTACCTTAAATATAACATACCTTGTCCTGCTGTTGCACAGTGTGTCAGCAACATTTTAGTGTCATCAATTTAAAAGTACTGCAGATTTGTAAGAATGAAAAAGCATTCTTGCTTGTTTTCCAGTGACATGCTGGATGCTTTCCAACAGAGATCTAATGACTAATATCAGAATTTATAAATGTTCCTTCACAATCTCCTGAGAGGACTGCAATCAAAGGATTTGAACTTTACTTCCTTGGCATCTGTGTACTGTGGGATACTGAAGTGAAGATGTTTCATTTATGAATTGATGATAAAGTAGTTATTAGTTTTATTATTGTACCTAAAATTTGATGACTAAGGTGACTTATTATCATTCACATAGTTCTCCCTCTGTAACTTAATTTGATTATCACCTACTTCCACTGAATTATGGAATCTTCTGTGTAATTGTTTGCTGTGAAACAGACTCATCCCAAATTCTGGATCCTTCCTTTGCTTTTGTAATAATTAAGCTGAGGTGCTAAAACTTCCTGGAAGGTGGCACATTGGTAGTACATTAGATGCTTCTAAGGATGCTTCTTTCTGAGCTATCAGTTTCATGCTGTCCTGTTAAGTTGGAATTTGTATTAAATATTCCAGAATTTCAGCCATAACATTAAATCTAAGAAATACCTGCTCATTGTGTATTGAGTTGATGTTTTCAGAAACAAATGCCCAAAAATATGGTAAGAAAAAGGAAGTGTTTATTATAAAATTAACTTAATTTTCAGGTGTTCAGAAATAAAGGAAATTATTTGTAAATGTTATCAACTGTAAAATTGTGTTAGCTTCAAAACTATTGGACTTTAACCTGTAGAAAAGGAAAGAAATACTTTATTTAGAAAGTAAATGGTAGTAAATTGAAAATGCTTGAAACATTGAATACAATTCTGGGCATTCTACCTTGAAGGAAAGATCATTTGGAGGTAATGGGAAGAACCTAAATAGAGAAAAGAATGATGTTGAACTCTTACAGCAAATGTTGTTATGAGGTTTTACAATTTCTGGAAATAAAATTTTAAAATAATGGGGTTTTAACTACATCAAGTTAGAAAACCTAATAAGAATTACAGACAAAAAGATTCCTCCATAAATCTGTGGTGGAGTAAAGGTCTTCTAACAGCAGAGATTCTTCTGTTTCTGTAACTGTAAAAGTTATCATGTTGCAGAAATGCGTAACTGAGATTTCTCTCCCATGCACAAAAGTGGTCCTGTTGGAGTTGTTACCTTGTTACCTGTAGATATTTTCAAAACTAGATGCTTTTAAGTTTGTCGGTATCATTGCTCATATAATCAAGTAGCTGAACTGACTTTCAGATTTCAAAAGTGCTGGAATGGGAGTTCTAATGGGAATTATGCCACTTGAATATCAGCTAACAATTTTGCTTGAAGCCACAATTTTAAAAACCAGAGTCCTAAGCTGCTTCTCTCATAGGTTCAAGAGAACACACTTTCCTTTTTATCTTCACACAAATGTATAGTTTGTGACATTTTTTCAGATAATCTGAAAAACTCAGTGTTTTATACAAAGTGCAGCTTGCAATGTTCAGTGATTCTGGAGAGAAAAAGGTAGAATGTTCGTAATCATGTTCACCACTTTTTCATTAATCTCAAAAGTACTGAAATTTCTTTTGATTTCTGATTGCACTGGGAAACATAAGTGTAAACTGCCTCCCAGAAGTCTGAAGTTTTGGCAAATGAGAAGGAGGAACTTTTCAGGTGTCTTTATTTGTTTGGTCTCTTTTCTTTTTCCCTAGATGCTGCTGAATTGATTGAACCCAATATCTTCACAACAGATTGGCATGGGGTACATCTTTCTTCAGGTGGAAATATGCTGCTGCCAGATGACAGAAAAGGTAAGCGAAGCACCATAATCTTTGGTAGTGGCATATATTTTTCTGATAAAATGTATAGTAGCAATGTATATTTTTCTAATAAAATGTATGGTATCAAAGCAGAAGGAATTGCTACTCTATGATCAGTCTTTAAAGACAATAAAGTTATGTTGACCATACTGATTTTCTAGGGTGGGTTATTGGTTTTTGGTTTGGAGTTCTTGGTTGGTTGGGTTTTGTTTTGTTCAATTCCTGGTAAGATACACAGCTCAGCACTGCTGGAACTTTCTACTGATTGAAGAGAGTACACTTTGAAATTATAAAGAAATATCACAGATACAAATAGTTCATGATTCATCCATGAAAGTTAATAGAAATGTTTGTAAGTGAAAATATCATATTAAGGACTTACCTGTCCTTGTGTATGACTTTTAAATCAACTATGTTTAAACCCTTAGGTTGTTCTTTTGTCATTGTAAATGTCGTAATTGGTTGATTTAATTACATAGATCAAACCATAAAAACTTGAGGAGGGAAAAATGCACACATGCATATATATATATATATATATATATATATGTATATGTATATGTATATATGTATATATATATATATATATATGTATGTACTTTAGAAAATATATCTATATATATGTGTCAATTCTACTTTGACTAGTGATACTCAGCTAGACAAATCATACACACCATTTAAAATCAAACCTGCCAACCTGCCAGCTGTGGTGTCACCCAGGGTGGGGAACTACAATTCCTGGTTCAGAGATGTTTTACATCATGTGGTTTTTTGTGCAGTAGACATAAGGGAAATGTGCTGCCTGTATTTTGGTAATTGTCCCAATTACATTCTTCTAAATACAGAAAAAACTGTTGCAATCCATGGACTAGCAAATACAGTAACATGAAAATCTGTGGCACCAGAAAGAAGAGTGAAAAACTTTAATTTTGATGGTCTTTGTGTTGAAAATAGCATATCTGTTCCGCAGCTTATTGCAAAAACCAGAATTAATACTAGGTGTCAAGGGTGACATTGGAGTAGGAAATGAGTTCCTAACAATCTCTTTAAATATGAGCATTATTTTGTTCCTGGAGACGATAATGCAATTTGTTGATATGCTCATTATCTGTAATTTTTGAATCTCTTAACCTGCAGACAATACTTTTGTCCTCACAAATTGCTGCTGGCTGTGTGCCCTTTCCACTGTAAATTTCCTCTGTAAGTGGGAAAAAATATGAAAGTTGCATTTCTGAGTTCTGTTACATTAAGTCTTTATTTTTCATTGGTTAGAACATTTCCATAGTGCATGTGCACCAAATGTTCATATCATGCCATAAAATCACCCCACCTTTTCGGGGGGTCATTATGCTCAGTGGGAGTTACTGATCATGAAGCTTCTGGCTTGTCATTGTGTTTGAAGTGGAATTGCTAAGAAACTGATAAGGGAGCACAGATTCCAAATTCAGTAGTATAACATTGCTTGCCTTTTACTTGAAAGCATTCTTGGCACTTCTGGCATGGCAGAAGGGATGACATATGAGCAGTTGCAGGTAAGCTGTATATTTACCTGTATGTATTCATTTATTACTCTTAATGAGTATAATTCATTGAAATTAAGTTCTTTTGTGTTGTACACTCTAATTGAAGAGGTTCTGGAGGAAAGTGGTTATTACAGCTTCTCTTCTTACAGGTCAGTCTAGTCAATTTAAAAAGAAAACGTTAATTATGAAGTGCTAAACCCAAATGTATCATCTTCCTGTTTATGTGACTGCAATTCACTTTAAACTTGGTGCAGTATGTGGTTTATTATAATACATGGATGTATGGACTGGAAGAAATGTGTGTGGGATATGTTAGCTAATATAAGCAGCTTTTTTGGACCACATCTATTTTCTTCATTCAGATGAAAGAGTCGTACAAGTGTAGCAGCAATTTCCTCACATTTTTTCCCACATAAACTCACATTTAAACAAAAGATTAATTACATAGAAGAATATTTTATGTTAACACACTGCCATTACAGGATTTAAAGGAAAAGCTGATATCTTTAGCAAAATATTAGAGTACGGTGCAAAAGCCAGAATAAGTGTTTACTAGCACGAAAGTGCAGGGGATGAAAACAAATGTGGTGGTCTTTGAAACTAGGCAAATGCTTTGTCCTCACGATGGTATATCTTTTCCTGCAAGAAAATTTTGACACAAGAGAGAAAATTAACTATATAATTTTTCATGTTTTTCACCTGATATCCTATTATTTGTCATCTCAAATATTCTTTAATGCAAAAGAAACATTAACTGCTTCAATTAAGTAAGTCTTTCTTGTCTTTACATTAATCACCTTTTTAAAGTCTGAGAGACTGCAGTTAGGTTTTCTAAAACAAACGAATAAACAAACATAAACCCTCCCAGCCCCTTGCCCTGACTGTTATAAGTATTAAGAAATTTTAAGAATGGTTCCTGGTGCCTCAGCATACTTTTCAGTTATTTTTTATCTTTGCAAGGTTTCTGGTATGATTCAAACTCAAAAAATTTCTGATGGTAGTCGATAGGCTACTCATTAAACTGATATTTCAGCTGCCAGCTCAAAGTATTGAAAATCATGATTCAACACTCCCAAAATAAAATAACAGTTCAATCTTTAAACCTTCAGGGTGTGCTTGAATTATGTTTACAGATTACTTTTTCACCCATGAAGTCTAACAAACTTCTTCATGAATGTTTTCAAGTATTTTAAAATCTTTGTCCTCATGAAAATCTCCCAGAATTTGATGCTTAGAAAAAGCATTGCACAACTTATGGAAAAAAAAAAAGAGAAGAAAAAGACATCAAGGTCTGCCAAGTCCTATATAAATATACAAATGTGTTGTAGTTTTATAGGGATTTATCTCACAGACTAGTAAAAAGTGTCTAATTAACTGTAACAAAGGTGGTGAATATGCTGAATATGGACTTCAGTATTTTTTTTTAACAAGAACTACTAGAGAGATAAGGTGTCTATTAAAGGAAATCAGAATGATAATGTGTCTCATTTTGAATGGACATGTAAGGATTGAGTCCAACTCCCTGCTGCTCACAGGACTTTCTAACACTAAGCCATATGACCAAGAGCTTCATCCAGATACTCCTTGAACTCGGACAGGCTTGGTGCTGTGATCACTTGCCTGGGGAGACAGTTCCAGTGAGGAACCCTTTCCTCATGGCCAGTCTGAACTTCTCTTAGCACAACTTGATTTCATTCCCTTGTGTCCTATTACTGTGAATGTAGCTACTGAAATGTAGAGCACACTTCAAGGTTGCAGGCACATATGGTGATACTTTCAACATATGAGTGCCACAGAAATGCACGTGGGATTAACAGTGGTGAAATAATTTACTGTCTTTTTTTTCCTGATTTATTCAGAACTTTTTCTCTGCTCGAATTCCTTAGAGGGTAGCTGTTCTGCAGAAAACTAACTTGAAATTCTAAATGTTTAAAAATGTTATTTTAAGGGAGGCATAAAAAGTTGTCCTTCATAGCTACATGGGATGACAGCATAGTATAAGGAATTCTTCTTGATCCTGCAGCAGGAAATGGGTGAAAGAGTGAGCAGTACATTTCAACACATATGTAAGCTCTGGAGAAGGCCAGGGATATTTGTCCTTAATCACATTGGTTGATGTGCTATGTCTTTGATTTTCACAGGAGCACAGCAAAATTGGAAAGCACATTTTGTTTTCCCTGAGCCACACAATTTCTTTAGCAGCACTTTGAGTATGTTACTCACAGTCAGTGCTGATCTGTGTTTTCTTCGTGGGTTTTGTAGCAAAGACAAAATTGATTTTGGAGTGAATTTTGGAGGAATGGAGTGAAATCTCCTTAGAGGTGAAGATGTATGTTGTCTAGATTTTGTTGGGGTTTTTTAATTGCTTAGATTTGTTAATGGCATGCACAAAACTGCTATTGCAGACTTTGCCTGACTCCATTGCATGTGTGTCACTACAGCATGTCCTGGCTTTAGCTGGCAGGTACAAGACAGTTGTACTGCAACCCTATTGTTGGTCTGTCACCAGCAACTTGTTTGTTCAGTATGTTTTTTGTGGTGGATTGACCGTGGCTGAATGCCAGGTATCCACCACAGCTGCTCTGTCACTCCTCTCCACAACTGGTTGGGGTAGAGAAAATATAATAGAAGGTTCATGAATTGAGATAAGGACAGGGAGAGACATCACTCACCAATTCCTGTCACAGGCAGAACAGACTCGACTTGGGGATATTAGCTGAATTTATTACTGATCAGAATCAGAGCAGGATAATGAGAAGCAAAACAAATCTTAAAAATCTCCCCACTCCCCTCTCTCCTTCCTGGCTTTACCTGCTCCCCAAAAGGGGTGCAGAGAGACAGGGAATGGGGCTTACAGTCTGTTCATCACAGGTTTTTCCAAGGAGAGGAGTCCTTCCCCTTCTCCACTGTGGGGTTGCTCCCAGAGGAGACAGTTCTCCACAAACTCCTCCAGCCTAAGTGCTTCCCATGAGTTCTTCATGAACTGCCCCAACATGGGTCACTTTTCCAGGGGGCATAGTCCTTCAAGAATAGCCTGTTCCAGTGTGAGTCCCCCACAGCATCACAAGTCCTTCCAGGAAACCTGCTTCAGTGTGGGTTCTCTCTCCATGGGTGTGCAGATCCCTGCCAGGAGCCTGTTACAGCATAGGCCTCCATGGGCTCACAGCCTTCTCTCAGGCATTCACCTCTCCAGTCTGGGTCTCCTGCATGGGCTGCAGGGGGGTCTCTGCACTCCCATGGACCTCCATGGGCTGCTCCATGGACCTCCCATGGACCTCCACAGCTGTCTCACCATGGGCTGCAGGGGAATCTCAGCCCTGATGTAGAGCAGCTCCTGCCCGTCCTGCTCCACTGACCTTGGTGTCTGCAGAGTTGCTGTTCTCACATTCCTCTCACCCTTCTCTTCTCTGAGCACAACTAAATCTGAACAATAACTTTTTTCCCTTTTGAATCTGTTATTACAGAGGAATTATCACCATCTCTGATGGGCTCAGCCTTGGCCAGCAGCAGTGCTGGAGCCAGTGGGCATTGGCTCTGTCAGACCTGGGGGAAGCTTCTGGCAGCTTCTCACAGAAGCCACTCCTGTAGCTCTCCACTACCAAAACCTGTCCATGCAAACCCAGTTTGAACACTATTATTTGCTGTGATGCATAATTATGTTTGGTTCCCTTGTCACTATTATGTTAATTGTTTCCCAGACAAGGTTCTACTCCCAAATAACTTATATTCTTTCCTCCTGAAAACTGACAGACCAGGCTTTAGCCTTGGCTGTCAAAAACATGTCTATATTTCTGTATTGCTGTATTTTCTGAAGTGTGTTCTGCTCAGTGCCATTCAGAGCCTTCAGAACTTGAGCAATTTTTATTTTTTGCTGCTCACACTCTATCCAAAAAGCCAGAGTCCAGTTTTGATAGCTGTCCAGTATTGAATGATTCATTTGGTTAGCAGACAGAATCATTAGGTTTCACCTCAAACTCTTCAAACAACATGAGCAAGCTAGAAGAACAAATCAGTTTCCTGAGCTGCACTGCAAGTCACTTATCAGTGTCCACCATTACCTGGTTTTATTCCATCACACAGTAATTGGTTTGCAGCCCTCACAGCAACATGCCGTCAGCCATTCTTGCCTAAAGCTGATTTGAGCCTGGCTGTACTTCTCTTTTACATACACTGAGACATTTCAGAAGCAACTGCAAATTTTCTAGCAGAACCTCAAGCCATCCTGCAATCCCCTTCTTAGAAAAATGTTCACAGAGGAGCTTTAGGAAAAGGTACTTAGAGTAATGAATATCTGTATCTTACTTGCTTTAGCAACATATAGGGCAATACTATTTTTAAACTTATGTTATGTTAAAAGTTTTTAGTTTAGACTGGGTTTTAAATTTTCTAAGATGTAATGGTGCAGTATGTGTGGGTCTTTCCCAGTGGAAACAGAATGACAGTGCTTCTAGCAGGAAACAAATTGCCTTGCCTTCAGCTCATAATATAGTTCTAGCTTGTCTAGTAGAAATGAGAAGGAAAAGAACTTCAGGGGCTCAAAAGTCCTTAGAAGGTACATCAAAATACCACAAACTTGATTTGAGAACTTACAAATGTTTAAAGGTGCTTTTCATTTTAGGGCCAAATTTCCTCACATTTTCTGACCAAATTGACATTGACATTATCCATTACATACATTGTAAGATTACAGGGTGAATCTTGGTTTAGAACAAAGAATTGGGATGAGTGCTATGGCTAAAAGCATGCTTAAATGCAGAATAATTAGCTAGATAACATAGTAATGCAGTCTTCTACCTCACTGTGGAACACGCTTTATAGAGAAAATTCTGAAAATATGTTGCATTTATTTTCTGGTTTGGGAGAATTTCTATGCATTGTCTTTTTCTCCCATCACTGTTGCCCCTGGCTGTGGCCTTCTAAAATACCAAGAAGATGGGAAACTAAACCTTAAGTGAGGTGATGACATGAAAATTGTAGTAGGACAAATGAACTGTGTAAAGAGTTAAAAATAATTCAAGCAACTTGATTGGGTGATGAGAGAAACATGAATTCTTTAGAAACTGACAGCTTCATAAGAATAATGTCATGCTGCTTTTTTTACCCTATTTTCATTATAGTAGTAATTACTATCTCAATACCAGTCATTTCATGGGGATTAATGACCAGCTGAGGATAATGACCCTCAGCTTTATCTTGAATAATCAACTTGTGCCCATTTATCACTAATCTCCTGAAATTACTCAGCACTCCAATTGTATTACTTATTTATACAGAAATTTGGTAAACATGCATAAAAAGACCCTGTAATGTTTCCAAATTATTCTGCTCACATTCATTGTGCCACTCTCTCTTTTCCACCTTCTGATTTAATATTATACTGCACAAGAGGCAAGCTCCTTGTTTGTGAGGCTATTTATGAATAAGGCTGTGAATACCAGTTTCAAAATTTCATGCTGTTTTTTTATATTAAAGTACACATGTAATACCCAAATTCATGCAGAAATCTATTTTTTAATAAATTGCTTGAAGAGACCTAATCCAAGCAGAAACTCAGTTATAAGAAAAAATGCAGTGGTCAGAGAGAGGAGATGTGTTCAGCTGAGTGCTGTAGCTCTGTTGAGGTTTCACTCCCATGGGCAGCCTCAGCACCACACAACCACTCGTTCACTCCCCTGCAGTAGGACAGGTGAGAGAATTGGAAGAATAAAAGTGAAAAATTCTTGCCTTGAGATAAAGATAGTTTACTAGGTAAAGCAGAATCTGCATCTGCAAGCAATGCAAAAGGAAGAATTCATTCTCTGCTTCCCAGCAGCAGGCAGGTTTAGCCTTTTCCAGAAAAGCACGACTCCATCACGTCTCATGATTACTTGGGAAGACAAGTGCCAAAAATCCAAATATACCACCCTGCCCTTCCTTCCTCCTTCCTCCAGCTTTTATTGCAGAGCATGATGCCACATGATCTGGGGAACATCCCTTTGGTCAGTTAGGGTCAAAGGGAACATCCCTTTGGTCAGTTAGGGTCAGCTGTTCTGGCTGTGCTCCTTCCCACCTTCTTCTGCTCTCCCAGCCTAAGCACTGCTGAGGTGGTGAGGGATGCAAAAGTGGCCCTGGTACTGTGTAAGTGTGGTTCAGCAATAGCTAACACACTGGTATTTTGTCAAGGCCGTTTTCAGCACAAATCTGAAACATAGCAGCATGCAAATTACTGTGAAGAAATTTAACTCTAACCCAGCCATAAGCATACAAACTCAAATGGCCATGTCTGTTTATGAGGAATGCTTCCACATTTGTTTTCTAGGAAGAAAAATGGTTGCAGTGCAAGTAAGACAAGAAGGAAACAGGCTTCGTAATCAAATGCATATTGATATGTTGTCACATAATTCCTAATTTTCTTCAGTGAAATTTATTCCATTGTTATTAAAATTTTAGAAACAGAGAAGCAACTAATTTTGTCATTAGAAAGAGCTATTTCATGAAGAGCATGTCAAGTCTGGCTCTAATGATAGCTATACATTTTTAACTATTCAAAGAATATCTCAACGTATTATCCCCAGAAGGATTATATAGCTCAGGAATGACAGCAAATTCTGAACTGTGTCTGTTTGAGGCAGCTCTCATTTGTATTTGGTCTATGGTTCATAATTTGAAAATAGAAATGCAGTAGTGGAGCTTTTGCTGCCTGCAAATTTTTACCGTGTTAATTAAGTATTCTTCAACATAATGTACCACTTTAATTCTGTTAGATGGCTAACGGATTCCCATTTGGACTTCATTTAGTTAATGTTTTGTTAATGTTCTAGAACATACCGAGCTAGGGAATAGATGACAGTACACAGCTCCAACACTCCTGGAATCTAAAGCAGATTTTTGACTTGGTGATACTTAGGTGATTTAAGACATTCTGGTCCTTTTTATTCTTGCCTGGAACCATTTCCAGTAATGCTGCCAGGTATCTGTTAATTGTTTTCTTCTTCCAAATGGTTCTCCATGTAGCTTCATAGTTCTCACACATACAAGAGATTGTTTTGGCCAGCAAGTCATACCAGCATTCTGCTGAATTCGTATGACCAATAAAATTGGTATGACCAATTTTACCTCCAAGGAGGTAAAAAAGTTTGCCAAAGCACAGAAGTACTTTTTACTACTACTACTACTACTACTACTATTATTATTATTATTATTATTATTATTAGCATAATTACTGCCAAGCATTCGTGGCTGCAAGTTTCATTTAGCTCCCTGCAGTTCTGGTGGCTGCCAGCTGAGGGTCTATGTGGCACTGAAAGTTTCCAGTCCCATTTCCACAGACCAGCATTCACTTCACCTTTTCAGTCAGCTGTCCTTCCACTGAGAGGCAGTATTGACCTATCTTTTCTAAGCCACAGATCCTACAGAAATTAAAAGCAACATGAAAACCAGGTGTAGCAATTCATCCTAGCTTTAATTTCATCCAACTCCTGGGGTTAGACAGTGACTAATATTTGTCACATTGAGGAATACAGAGAGTTGCAATGGCAAAAATTTGGCCATGAGATGGATTAAAAGACACTTGTAGGATAGGGTTCACTGCTGCACATGGTGATTGTCACAGTATGCCTTTTCACACTTGCTGGAGAGATAATTTTAGCCAAATTGTTCCAGCTGCACAGATATAGGCTGCATTCAGAAGATATATGTCCAGGCTTCATGGTAATGGTAGAAATTTGCAGAAATAGTGACTTATAAACTAGAAAAAATGTATGCTTTGGATTCTAGGGTATTACAATTCTTCATGTCAAAATCAAATGATCAGGTGTGAAAAATGTATTGCTAACTCTATTTTTAGAGAAATGCAGAAATGTTCTAGTTATTTCATGGGTAACCAGTATGCTAATAGCAAAGAGTATTTGAATTTTTTTTCCTGGTATTACTTTTTTTTGTATTACAGCACCATAACAAGACATTTTTCCCACTTTGGTTAGTAAGTCAGTCTTCTAATTTTTTAAAAAATTTATTTGAGGCCCGTTTTTCCTTTGAGTCAGAATGAAAAGGACTGTGGAAGAAACTGTTTATTGCTTTTCAGCAACTAGTCAGCATCAAGACTGCTAGACTTGGCTCGTATTCATAGTGCTAGGTATAAAAGATGGATAACCTGGCTGTTATTCATGACATTGTGTGGTGTAGAACAGAGAAAGTAATCCATCTGGTACAAGTGCCAGAATAATCTGATCACGTGGTAGGATTGTCATTGATGCAAACCTCTTCCCTCACTCAAGCTGAGGATTATCTTTAGCAATGAGGTCTGTGGAAAGGTGCATTTCACCTCTTGTTGGAAAAAATGAAAGAGCATTAGGCCTGAATTTAGGTTGACTTGTAGGTACCAAGTTACTGATACAGTTCAGTGGTCTAGAGACAAAATTAGTGGTCTCCTGGCACTAGGAATGCCTGAAGTCCACAGTGCCTGTAGAAAAAGTGCATGTTTGTGAAGCTGTCTGTCAGCATTTGGGCTGTGGGAATGACTGTTTTCAACAGCAGGCAGATGGCTGTGGTCCCTTGCAGAGATCACATGCCCTGAGCTCTCAGACATTCTTCTATGAGCTCTCCACCTTTGAGTGGAAGCATCTGTCATCACAGACTTGTTTGGCCGAGATAAAATGGGCTTGCTCTCGCAGTTCTGAAGCAGGTCTTTTTACCAGTTTGATGAAAAGATTTAAGAACAGCTATTGTGCATCAGGGATGTCTGCATGGTGGAAATTGTGCATAGAGCATAAATAAACTCAAAGAACATCAAATAAGGAGGTACCTCCCTACTTAAGCTGGTTCAGAAAGCTCAGTATAGTCTAAAATCATTCTTGTGTAAGCATTCTTATACAGCTATTGTGAACTGAACACTTTCAGTTGAAGTAAAGGGGAACGGTTTTGGATGTGTTCTTTTTTTGGTCGGTTTGTGTTTTTTGGGGCAGTGTAGGGGTTTTTTTGTTGTTGTTGGTTTGGTTTGGTTTGCTTGGTTTTATAGGCTTTAATGGTTTGGCCAGCTGGCCAGTTTAGCTGCTAAGAATGTAATATCCTTCCATGTCATAGCAAGATTATGTTTAAAGGCATTTTGGGAACTCTTAGACTAAATAAAAGACAACCTGAAAGTTTGGGAAGAAATGGAAGATGAAATTGACCTCAGTGTTCAGAAATCAGGGCCATACAAAGATAAATTATTTTTTACCTGTTTCAACATCTCCTTAATGACTATGGGTAGAGGAGGAATTGCAGAGTTACATAGGTGGGTGTTTTGATATAGGGCTGCAAGACAGAACAAAAGCTATTCCAGGATGTAAGTATAGTACTAACAGACACAATGTTCCTCTAAGTACTGTAGTTGTGTCTTGTTTTTTGAGTACTCCCTTTTTACTAGCAGAACATCTATTTAATGGTAAGGGAAGGTCAAATATTCATGTTTCTGACATGGTACTGCATAAAGATAATTTTTAAGTCTCGTCATAGTATCAACTCCAGTTTTGAAAGTTAATTTGAAAGCTTTTACTAAGACAAATCATGGGAAAATGATATAAAAAGAAGGAATAACTGTTTTTCTTACTGTGACATTGTATCTGTAAACTCTCTCAATCTTCTGAGCTTTCCATTATTTCATGGAGTCCTACAGTTCTAGAAATCTGTTATGTGGAAGGATCTGAAAGATTTTCGCCTTTACAGCACTAAATGAAGGCATTTGCCCTACCTTGCTTGCCCATGTTAAAAACATTCTAGTGTTGTTTTCTTGATTAACTTGTGTGCTACAGCAAGGATTAGCCAGAAAAGTACTTTTGTGTTTGTTTTTGTTTTTGCTCACAGGTATGAATTTCATCCTTCACTTAACAAATCTGTGCCAGTGTCATAATTTCAAAAAAACCCACAGTAGTATGTGTATGCTTAACAGTAGGCTTTATAGAGTACTGAAATATCTGAAATAGTGTCAGGTCAAGTCTAGACATCAGAACAGAAAGTAAGGTTTTCTCATCATCGTAAGGTAATGCCTAGGCAAAGAACTGATGAGGAAAAACTGATGAGATAGAAGGTAGGAAATGAGAATACATCTAGTGCAGAGCCAAGAACAACAGGAGATGGAATGCAGGAATTTTGAGAAGGAGATTGGTAGGGGCAGAAGGAAGAACCACCTGTAGCTGGGACTGACTAAGACAAGAGAGATGGGTTTGCAGCTGGGGCAGATGGTAGACACATAAAACAGGAATCAGGCTCAAAAGCTCAGACAAAAGGGAATCCAGGGGGAAATTATTACAGCATTTCAATAATTAAAAGGGCCTTAGAAGAGGATTTTTTTTTTTTTTTTTTTTTCTACCAGGGCCTGTAGCAATCAATAAGGGGCAACAGTTTTAAATTTAAAGCTGTAGATTTATGTAGATTTGGATTGGACATAAGGAAGAAATTGTCTGTGGTGACAATGGTGAGACCCTGGAACAGAGAAGTCGTGGATGCCCTATCCCTGGAAGTGTTCAAGTTCAGGTTGGATGGAGTTTTGAGATTCTAATGATAGTCTTTCCTGCCCATGGCAAGAGCATTGGCCTACATGATCTTTAAAGGCCTTTTTGAGTCACAACCATTCTGTGATTCTAATTTTTGCACAGATATCACAGATATGGTGTCTCATCAAGGATTATGTTATCCACATAGCAGGCTAAGTGGAAGTTTCCTGTCAGCCTTTACTCCACGTGTTTTGTTTTTCCTTAAGTGCACTTGACTTTACAGCTTTAATAACAATCTTTCAGCTTAGTGAATTCTATCTACCTTTGTTGAAGTGTGCGTGCAAAGCTATAAACTATTTTTCATATTTTTCCTTTCCTCATTCCTGGAATACTTTGATATCCTTCAGTACTCCAGTAATCAAAATAACACTGCTTCCCAAGGGACCACATGAGCAGAGGAACGTTTGCAAGGCCTTTATGTATCTGAGTTATACAAATTGTATACAAGTAGTCTGGGAAAATTTCAGAAGAGGTCTTATACTTGTGTTGGAGACTGATAGAGTTTTTGACAAAACCAAAACAACCAGTTTTCCTTTTTCACAGCATTGATTATGAGAAATCTTTACATCAGATTTTCATAGAATAATTGTAACGATATAATGCATCTTGATTATGAGACAAGTTTCACCAGTATAAAGTTGACAGATGCAGCTCCATCACTTTCTGTGCTAATTTTCCATGTAGCAAGCTAAAGAGAAATTAGAAAAGGAGAAAGAAGTGATGTTAAAGACTTGCTTTCCACTTGTTCTCCATAGTGCTGAAGTTTCTGGGTATGTTACATCAGCAACATAAGTTAAAGCTGTCCCACAAATACATTATGTTACATTCAGGCTTCATTGATTATCTGTGGGGGATCTTTGCACCATGCTGTTCTAATTCTATTTGTGTGCTGTGGAGACTAGTCCATAAATTTTGAGTCAGAGGATCATTAGACAAAGTAATTCCCAGTGTGTAGCATAAATGATAGAGTTTCACCCAGATATTTCTGCATCAAACTGTTGTAAACTATGAACTAAAACCATTTTGTTTGATAGACTTTTGAGGTTCCTTGGCTTCTCCATCATGCTCATACATCAGCTTTCTGCTGGTAGCACAAAGATTGATCCCATGCCTGGTGAGTGTGAATAGTGGGAAATTCTTCCAACTACCTACCAATTTTTTCCCTCCAGGTATCTCTACGGTCCTGAAGGGAACAAAGAACTATTCAGCAAAAGAAGAGAATGTGTGGTTCTAAACAGAGGATATGGAATTATTCCTGATTAAATCAACCTTTCTGTATTTCAGCAGAGGCTGATTACCAAAGGGTCAAACTTTGCCCATTGTATTGCATACCAATGTGGAACAGCTTCAAGTATCATTTCCAGATGTTACTCTTTAGATTTGTTTACAGCATAAGCACTTTACAAGAAGCATTGTGAAAAATGCTTCTAGGTTTAGACATTAGAAAAAAAGCACAATTCTCAATAGTACATATTTTCTATTTTTAGAAATTTTTTTGGAAGCTGTTGCATCGTCAGGTTTTCTGGAATGATGGTTTGGTAGCCTTATTTATATTCATGTATGCCTTCTGTGTAAAGAAAAAAAGATTTGTAATATGACCAGACAGAAAATACATGTCGATTCACTGTGCCAGAATTAGAAACAGATTAAATACCATCAGTATGGTTTTAATATTTGGAAGAAACTACACTTCTTACGTTTGGATAGTAGCAAATTCTAATGCTGATTTGACGCATTAATAGTCACTATTTGCAACTGGCACAGCTTCTGAAAACAGTGTTATTTTAAAACCAGCTGGTTTTACTGCTATTTCCGTCTTCATTTTATATGTCTGGAGCCACACATTATATAGATCTATGTACATAAAATGAATCATGTACATCTCTATACATTTTATATACACAGTCATTTTACTCTGTAACAGGTTTAAGTAAATTAAATACATTTTTTGCTGCTAATGAAAAGTACTTAAGGACACTTCTAGAATTTCAATTTTTATTCACTGTGTTAAATGTAGATTAAAATGTTTCACTCCAGTAGCAGAGAAGCTATGTTTAACATGTAAAAATCATGTTTTACTATGAATTTAGTAAGGAATTCTTACTAAGTGCAAAGGCTTTTCCCTGCAATTGCTACTGTGGCAACCATAACTGTTTCAAATAACCAGGATGCACTTGGTAATTATTGTTGTTGAAAATTGTTAGCTTTATAGCAATCACACGATTACTTGTAAGTAATTTGATACGGATGTATGTTGTGTACATTTTCTTTATTTTTCCCCAGTGGTTCGTTTGTAACTTTAAAAAGCTAATTGGCATTCATTTTGTAACTATTTAAATGTATAATTTTATCTTTGTAACTTCAATGCCCTGAATTTTGAAGCAGTGAAAAGGGGCCCAGTGGACAATGCAAAAAATCCCCAAAACAATAGTAATTAAACTGATCCTCTTTTCACATACATATTATGTTGAAAGTCATCAGGCAGTGCCTTTGCATCTGTACAATGGTGCACTATTGATGGTAAAGGTCTGCTAAGGGTCAAGGCATGTCATTGCTAAGGAATCCCCAGCAGGGAGCTGTGGATTCCACAGGTAGCTACAGTTTGCACCATGAATCACCACAGATGATGCATTTCCTGCAATGGTGCCACTCAAAATCAATTTCTACTCTAGTTCAGAGTGTTAGTTTTGCTTTGCTAGAATGAAGAAAGGGAATGCAGTATGGTTAAGTCTGATGGATTATAAAGCAAATCCATATTGTATATGACTGCCAGTGGAACGGATTACATGGTTATTTATCCAAAATTCTTCGTTTAAATTCAACCTTGATGTGTTCTACTCAAATTGCATATAAATTCTAATAATAATTTTCTACTGAAATAGCATGTAACAATCTACACTTTAAGTAACCTATTCAAAGATAATTTTTTTCAGAAATTTTTATAATTCTAAACTGCCAGTGTGCACTGAATACCCTAGAAATACTTTTGACTTTATTTCAAGTGTGTTTTGAAGTATCACTGTTTATATTTTGTCTGGATTTGTATGATGTTAATTTATAATTTATAGTGTTGTTTTTATTGAGAAATAGAACATAATTAATTAGTGTTACTGCTTTTTTTTTTTTTAATGTACTTTTTGTGCTTTTGACTTTGAAGCAAATTATGTGCTTGTTTTTGTGGCAGTGAGAAGTGGAATGCTAGGTGGTGGCCAGCAGAGCATCAGACCTCTCCAGTAACTCCAAGAAAACTCCAAGTTGATTGGTGGCATGTGCAACCACCAAGGCTTTGATTTAAAGCAGGAAATCAGTGATCTTTTCTGTTTCTTTCCCAGTGTTCCATAGGATTACTTTTCCCTCCCTGGTTGCAACACAACAGACATACTGACTGTTGTAGGAAAGAGCTGATTGATGCATTTTGCATGTAGGGCAGCCAGTGGCTACAGAAGATCTATTATCTAAGCTGTTAAATAGTTTATGGCATGAGTACATAGATGGTCCCCACTGATACCAGCTTCCACTGTGTTTCCCATAGTATGAAAAGTAACAAGTGCCAGTTCTGCCATGAATGATTTCTGTATGGCTAAATTCTGTATAGATAACACAGGTAAAGCATATTTAGGGAAACACAGAAACCAAAACTAAGTTGCTTAATATCATTCAGTAAATAATCAGCAAAGTTGGGAATGGAACTGACATCTCCTGGCTTCCAGTCCAGTTCATAACTGTATCCTTCATGGTACGTAGCTCTTTTTTTTTTCCTCATGTTTGACATCTTTAATGTAACCTATGTAAAAATCCAAGAAACAGTCATAGCTGTACTTACTATTTAGCTAATTGAAAAAGATCCTGCAAAGTATGGTACTAATCATGTTGAAAAACTGTACTGAACTACAGGTAACTTTAGATAATTTGTGAGTTAATCTAAACTGTGACTTATGCATGCCTTTCAGTTTGCTTGGCTGCAGTGGAGTACCTGAGATTATGTAGTGTTCTGTCTTCTATTATTCATGCTCTCACTTACTACAGTCATCTGGTTACAAATACTTTCTCAGGAGAATGTACCATGTCTGTATTCCGTGGCCTGATTTACATATGTTGTGCTCTGTCTGAATCATTTCCCAGTCTCCTTTCATATCCATCTGAATAATCAGATGTAGACATTGGACCAAATCATGAGTTATATTCCTGTTTACGGGCACAAAATAATGTGTTTAAAGACTCTTTCTTACTGTCATTGTAACTCTGTGGGATTAGTGCCTGGTTATTGGTATTTCACATCAAGAAATTTGACTAATTAAGGAATTTTTGGATTTATATTCATTAAAGAAGAAAGGCCAACAAATTTCCATGCTGTAAACAGGAAAGCTTCCAGCAGTGACTTCTCCAAACTGAATAATAGACACAATTTTAGCATGTATGAATTCTGCCCTACTTTTGGGAAGAACCAAGCAATTCTGAATGACTGCATTTCAGGAGATGTGAAAAGAGGAAGCCACTTGAGAATATTTGGGTTTGACTGTATGAATTCACCATGCACTTGAATTAAAAAACTTCTCAGCTGAAGGTTTCATCATTCAATTTGTCTAGACAGATAACAGCAATTGGAAACAAAGGTCTTCTAATTAATTTTGTTTTGTGACTTGAAGGAAGCGAAATTGTATCAATACTCTGTATTCAACTGTTCTCAACAGGAGACAGTGAGAATTGTGATGAGAAAACTAGTAATTTAAAATTATTTAACATTTGATTTCCTACCAAACGAAAACTTATTTCTATGAAAGCTTTATGTCCATAATTGAACCCATTGTCTACTGGCAAAATACATTGGCTGTATTTTGACCTATGTTTCTAATTTCCACCAGTAAGGACATGTTCCCTGACTTAGACTGCAATTGGATTTACTCAGTTTTGCTCCAAATTTAGGCTTGGTGTAGCTTCATTACTGTCTTTTGTCTGCCTCCATATCCATTGGTGCAATGTAAGCAAATACAGATTATTTTTAGTGGAGAGTTTGCTTAGCAATAGAATCTGTAGTCAGTTACAGTCCAAATCTTTATAGACAATGAAGACACACACACATCTTTAGATATATATATATATATATGCGTGTGTGTGTGTGTGTGTATAAATTATAGAAATAAAGATGTAAGTTTTTAAAGTTAATATAGTTGACATCTTAGCAATCTAATTAAAGAATCATTATTAGTCTAGACCTCTTGCAGAAGAAAGAACTATAATGCAGTTGAATTGTTTTATAAACACTTTTTAGTTTCTCCCCATTTGGGCAGTTATGCTCACCCTTACAGTTCTCCTTACTGTCCCAGGGTCAGTGGTTTGGTTCTGGTGGGGTTGTCAGCAGTTGTAGTCCTGTCCTAGGAAGAACAGGATGTTCATACTGATGGCTCCATCTTCCTCACTCTAGGATCCACCATTCAGGATAATTTTTCTACATTTGCTAACACATTTTTACTCCTTTACCATTTCTTTGTTGGTTTGCAGCTCCATGAGACATCTGGATTTATAACGTATGGTGCATTTTACACATACTGGGTATTGTTTCACTGTTCTCTTAAATACCTCTAACCCCAGTTTTGTCCGGGCCTGCATTTTGTTGCTGATCATGGCTGAAGTTGTTTATAGTTACCAGTGCCCACCCTGTGCCTCATCCTTACCCTCCCATACCTGAATTCCTCTATACCACATCCTGTGTTTTAAGGCACAGCCCTCTTAAGGACCCTGCTGTCTGACTTGGCCCGTGTCTCTTCATACTACATCTTATGTTAGTCTTGTAAGTATCTCAGTACCACTTTTTACAGCTCCCTGCATAAAACTGTCCTTGGTGGTAGTGGTACTGCTTTATTGCAGAGCTCGAAGATTGCAGCTTCCAAAGCTTTTAAAAATGCACTGACTCTTGTTCCTGTACCCTGTGTACTGCTCTTGATGCCTTCAAAAGGTACAAGTCATTAACACCATGGCAATATTCCCATGTGTCAGAAAAGAAGGAAGACCTTGTTGCTGAAGTCTGGTGTCTGTGATCTGTCTGTTGTGTGATCAGCGATATCATTTAAAGAGGACTAATGTTTCTACGCTTGCTGAAATGGCGAATTGCAGTTGCCGAGTGTGCGACCATGTGGCTAAAAGTGGCCAAACATTGGAGCCACCATTTGGAGCAGCAAGCAGTGCTGCTGCAGGGTAAAAAGGAATGGATGAAAACAGGAGATGCGCCTCACCAGACAGAAAATGAGTCTCTTTGCCAAAGGCATGGTTTGAAATCAGAGGACTCGCGGCCTGTGCATCTGGTGCAGCCTATGCTGCAGTGCTGGTGGATGGGAAGAGACCTCTGACTTTGTGAATTGAGCAGAACATGCTCTATGGTGTTCCAGCAGTCTGTGGGGATCTTGGATCCTTGATGGCAGGGCTCCATGAGGAATAGTTTGATTATTACTGATTGTAGCCACTGGAAAGATTATGACTATGAGGGTATGCTATTGGAGAGTGGAATGTCAGACAATTTGCTCTCTGAGCTTGCTTAGAACTTTCTTATTTCTTCTTCCTGGTTCTCAGACAGCATAGGGATGGAGTTGTTCCACAAAATACTTTCTTGAGTTTCTGCCACAGTGTAATACGTATAGATTCTACAAATACATGCATAAAAGAATTGAAACAGTAGCCATTGAAACAATATTTATTGACATTATTTAGAAAGATTTAAAAAATTGTTTTAATTAGCAGTATTTGGAATCAAAGTTTTGCCTTTCTTTAGCATGATCATGATGATTAATTCTTTACCTTTTGTTAGGCAGGTCATGATACAGTGGAGTTATACAGGATGGTTTATGTTAGCAGAACATGTCAGTATGGTGTAGTGGATCTGACACTGGCCCACTGCTGATGACACAGCATATACCTGAAGGGATGTGGATCTACTGTCAGTTGTGATCCTTTGTAATCCAGTTGCAGGCAATGAAAATAGACTGTGAAAATAGACACAGACCAATGTTTCACCTGTTGGCAGTGTTGGTAGGAATGATCTCCTGGAGACCTGTAGGAACCAGTGAGAGCACAGTAAACCCCAGAGACTTCTGTAAACCTCTACAATGCAATCTGTTAGTCCTAAGTTATGTTGTGCTGTATGGATCATTTCTGCAATTAGTTTTATATTGCAGAGAGTAGGCATTAAATAAATGAGTGAGGTGTAGCACTCTGTAACTACAGACAGCTATTTTTAAAGATGTCTTCAATGGGGCCTAAATTAAGGTTGACCTATTTGTCATCTTCACTTCTTCGAGACAGACATTTACCGTGCTCCTTTGCATACAGTTTGAGTACCCTCTCTGAATAAGAAAGCCTGGCAGTCAATTAGAGCTTTGCCTTGAGTGACCTGCCCACTGACTTTCAGAAAGATTAAATGATGATGCAATACAGTGATATTTTATTGAAAAATAATTATAGAATGGATGGAAATAGATGTTCCTGACATGAAGGAGTAATGGACAAGGAAAAATATCGTGTTCCAGTTAATCAACAGTGAACTAACTTCTACACCTGTTCTCAGTAAGAAGTCACTGCTGCGAGACATTCTGGTGAAAATCAGCAGTAAATCCCTTTTTTTACCAATAGGAAACTCACTTTGTGTTCAGATTTCACTAGGTGAAACTGAGTGTACTTGATAGAGCAAAAGTTTGGAACAACTGTTTAAAAGGTTGAGTAAATTCAAAAAAAGGTAATAACTGAGCACTATTCTGCTGAAATCACTATACATTTTGGAGTATTTAAATATCTGATCAGGCTACTTCTCTGCAATTTCCGTTATTGAGACATGAGACTTTCCATACTGACAAAATAAGTATTATAAGTATTCCTAAGAATGAGTCTCCTCCTCCATGCATTTTCTGAACCACGTGACCTTTGCATTGGTGCACCTAGCACTGAGGTCACACAGAGAATCAGGATATATTGCTATAGAGCCTGGGGATCAGCTAATCCACAGGAGGTATTATAAGGGAGATATTCTTGCAGATTTTTCTTACCAATGTAACATAGAAAAACAGGTAATATTGCTGAAATATAGAGCTATAACAGCAAACAAACACCCACCACACTGATACTATCCTGATGAGTGCTCAGGGAAGACTTTGATGAAGCTGCCACTGTAGAGGCTTTTGGGAAGCTGACTGTGCCCTAATTGCAGGAAGCCTGAAAAGTATGTATAGCATCTAATCAAATTGAGTTTTCTTAGAATGAGTAGCAGGAAAAAGATAATCCCCACATAATCAAAGCTATGCTCATATTTTTAACCTAAGTTTTTATCACCTTCTGTTTCAATTGCTTCATGCACTCCTGCTTGTTTTTGTGAGCCTGTGAAGAGAAGATAGTATACTTATATGTGGGAAAGAGATTAATTTCCTCAGGCTATTTTTCAAGATTTGTTATTTGATTTTGTGTATTCCTCTGTAGCTGCAATGTTCTTTTGTATACCTCAGAAAGATCTAGAAGATATTCTTAGTTCTTCAGCCAAGCATGTTTGGCAACAAGCTGCATCTTTTTGTTTAAAAATGAAGAGAGTTATCCATCTTTTTTGAAGTGTGATTGTTACCCCTCTCTTGTCTCATTTCTGTTTTTCAAGACTGCACATTGCAAATGTTCACTGTTAACTGTTTCAAAGAGACAAGCTGAATGCACTGCATTCAAATAAACTTAAAAATAAAATATTGAAGGGTATCCTAAAACATGTTTCAACATAATCTGTAAAAGAAAGCCCGGTGAATTTTGTACTGTAATCTGTAATTCTGTAATCATCACTGCAGCACATACTGCTGTTTTTTTCCTAAAGCAAATTATATCCATCCTCTTCACTAAAATGTGTTAAGTGCTTGACAGTAATTATTCTACATGTTTGCTTCATTAGCAAGTAAAATATTAAGTCTTAAATACCCTTAATGGTAGGGATTGACGTCCTGCAGCTTTGACTCATTTGTATATTTTTAAAAAGCCTTCAGATTTCTTGGTGTTTCAGTATTAGTCTTTTATATCCGAGAAGGTTTTTATAATTTTTTTTCCCCATTCAGTTTTAGAGGAAGGTGAAAGTTATTACTGTGTGTTGCTGGGGCAAAGTAGATGGAGGAAGGGGAAAGAAGTGTGGGAAATATTTTGAAATTTCATTATTACAGTGGAGAGTTTTGTTTAGATGAGAAAAGGCGGCTGTATTTTTTGTAATGTATCAGAGGATGTAGTGATAATTTGCGTTCCTGTACAGCTTTCCATTTAAGGCTCTGAAGTGCTTTATAGACATCAATTAAGTAAATCTTTTAGCACCCAAACTAGGTAAAGATTAAGATCCTCATTTTACAGATGCAAAAGTTATGCAGGGACAGATGATCTAGCAATAGCTTTATTCTTTTACCCATAAATAATAACTCTAGTGGAAGGTTTCGTTGAGGGAAACAGCACATGTCACATTTGAGAGCAGCAAGTTCTTGAGAATTGTTGAAGACCTATTTCACTTCAGGATGTGAGATCAAAGTTTCCTGAAATTTTGACTTGTATTTTAGAAATTATATCCTCTTTATTTCCTTAAAAAGATGATCTTACATCTTCTTATTATGTTGTATCTAAGAATATTATTATGATTATTGTTTGGAAAAATAAGCTTTTCTATGTGCTCCTGAAGAGATCAAACCCAGTTTCTGTGAGCTTGGCTCACTGTCTGGTCCTGCTACTTAGACCACAGTTAATAATTAATTAAAAAATAAAATCTGGAAGCAGAAATGTAGTGATATAAAGATGCCTTTTCACCTCATTCCTAGCTGCTGTTGATGTAACTGATTGCACGGATGTCCTAGTACTGCCACTAGCAAACTGGGAAAAAACCAAACACCAAAAGGGCAGAAACTAGAATGAATGAATATGTACAGATTCATTTTTACAGAAAAGGACTCAAGTTGAACATGAGCCAGCAATGTGCCCTTGTGGCACAGGAGGTGAATGGGATCCTGAGCTGCATTCTGGGCAGATTTGACAGCAGGTCAAGGAAGGTGATCCTTCCCCTCTGCTCAGCACTGTGGAGGCCATACCTGGAGTGCTGTGTCCAGTGCTGGGCTCCCTGTGCTTGAGAGACATGGACATTCTGGAGAGAGCCCAGCAAAGAGAGGCAGACAAAGATGATGAAAGGACAGGAGCATCTCACATAGGACAAAAGGCCGAGGGAGCTTCTACACATGTAGAAGAGGAGGCTGAGGAGGGTCTTATCAAAGTGCATAAACATCTGAAGGGAAGGTGCCAAGAGGACAGAGCCAGGCTCTTTTCAGTGGTGCCCAGTGTCAGGACCAGTGGCAGTGGGCACAGAGATGAAAACCAGGACTCTCTGCCTGAGCACATTTTCACTGTGAGGGTGACCAAACACTGACACAGATTTTCCAGGGAAGTTGTGGATTCTCCATTCTTGGAGCTATTCAGAAAACTTCTGGACATGGTCTTGGGTACTGAGCTCTCTAGGTGGCCCTTCTTGAGCAAGATGTTGGGCCACATGACCTGCGCACATCCATTCCACCCTCAAGCATTCTGTATTTCTGTGAATATCCATTATTTTATCTGTTTCTCTGTATCCTTGGTATCTGCAAAACCCAGAAGTTTAGAACTGGTCTGCAAAAGTCAGTTTTTAATCACTGCTGTGGATGTCAGAATTTCTAGTTCTAATCTCAGATTGTTCTATACACAATAGTCATGAAAGAATTTGAGAAAACTGCAGGCTGGCGTTGGGATAGTTTTTTTGAATGTGGAAATTCTAACTGCTCCTGTGTGATAGTCTTACTTGATGGTACTGAGCACACATGGAATGACTTCCTTTTTTGAGTTTTTCAGTGGTAAAAGGGAAATGGTACAGTACACTATAGAATAAAATAGATAAAAGATATATAAACGATGAAATATGCTATTTAAGAGGATTGTCTAACAACAGTCAATAAATCAGTCTTTTTTTCCTTAGCTTGTTATAGTCTAAAAAATGGTCTGTAAAGAATATTAGGAATGTGAACATGAATATTACATTTTGTAATATATTACAATATTACAAAATGTAAAATCAAGAATTATGGCATAATTTGGTCCTATATTGCTCATAGTATATTTTATGAAACTGAAAATAAACTGAAAAATAAAGTAGCATGGAATTGGTAACATATCAGAAGGTTGAGAAAAATTGCTCACAACTTGCTAAAGCAATGATCCCAAAATGAACACTTTTCTCATATTTAATTTTATTTATTAGATAAGAGAATTTATTTATTAGATTGGGGAAAATGGTAAAGTAAGCTGTATCTCTGTATCAAGGATTTTCAATGTATTAGTAACATATTTTTTATTAATACTGCTTCCTTTTGTATTGCTTTCATTACTTGTTTATCTTCTTGTGTGTGTGTGTGTGTGTGTGTGTGTATTTCTCACAATCTCAGAGATGGCATTAGGGCCACTTGGAAACATTCAGCTTTAGTGATCCTGTAGAAATGTGCTCTCTGCAGGGAGTGTTGGATTGCACACAAGTGTGCAGACTTCCTGTCTTCCAGCTGAACTTCTTGGAAAATGTCATCCATTGCTACACAGTACTGCCTAGCTTTTTTTAATTGATGAATTTTATGTTATTTGATCAGGTTCTCTGTATCCTTGGGATTAGAAACTTCATGTTAGAATTCTCTTTTTCTTATGCACTAAAACCATATATTTTACATGATGCCTGGAATAGGCTAGTAAAATTTGATCTTTGTGTGGTTTCAGTCTCTTGTCTTGGAAATTCCCAACTACTGCAGTATAGTGCCCTCCTTCACATACACATGTCTCCTTCCTTATTTAGGTGCACTTTGTTTACTCAAGCTTTTTATACCATCATTAATTTCAGAGCTGTGTGGTCAAAATCTTTCTGTGTAATTCTTCTTTCTAAATGTTCGGGATGTTTATTTGTTCACTTCTTACTTATAGAAAATACGTTGCTGTTTCAAAAAGAGCTTATTTTGTTCTCTGTTACTTGGAAAGTTGCAAGTGCTCCAAAATGCCATCAGATGTTCTCCAAAATCTACTGACAGTCCTACTTACTAAAATATCAAATTTTTATTCACAAAACTTACGGGCATAAATAAGTTTTTTAGAACACAATGAGGCATGAAATGTTATTTATGACTTCTAAAAAAGTCTATTAGGCATACAAATGCTAACTCTCCAGTTGTTTTGTATATCATTTTGCTTGCTAATACTGACAGAAATGTCTTGACTTTCTATAAATTTCCATTTGCTTGTTAGTGTGCTTCTCAGGTCCAAATGTAATAATGTCTTACAAACATATTTAGATTTCTGTTTTTCTTTTTTGATTAGAGACAGCGTCATTTGCTTCCTGACTGTTAGACGTTTTATTTAATATGCATTAGCTTGAAACATTCCATGAAAAATGTGTTGAATGTGAACTTTAATATATTTCAGTGACTTAATAGATATTAATAGAGCAATAATACAGTAGCAGACACAGACCAGATTACAGCTTGTAAATTACAGCCAGTGTACTGAGGGCAAACACTATTAGGAAAACATAATTTGAGCATTAAAGAAATTGTGTTTGTAATCAGGACATCTGCCAAAACCATATCCAAAATGTAGAGGTCCTCTAGCACACTTCTTTTGCGGCTTGCATCTGTACAACCTGATGTCTTCATCTGCCCAATTGAATTAAGTATTATAAAGTACAGCCACAAGGATAATTGCTACAGGAATACCAGATACAGATACAGCAACTTAAGTGGTGGTAATGTTTGCAAAATGTGGTCTGTGGACAGGCTTGGATGTGGAACTCTTTATCCACAGTAGCTGATGGAGTGATTCCTGTCCCGTGTGGGGACTCACAGAGAATCAAGAGAACTGGGTCACTGCTTTGCTGTTTTCAGTCTCTTCCTGAGACTACATTGGTGTGTATCAACCACCTGGATAAGAACAGATTTGAGCTTAGTGTTGCTTGAAGAGGAAAGTGATCTTCCTAGCTGGAGACTGAGCGTGACTGAAAATCAGAAGGAGAATCATTTGCATTTTATATTTTGCCAAGGTTTCTGACAGTTTGTCTGCTTTGAGATTTCTGTTAAGCAAAGCAATGAGATCTTCTCAGGTGTTTCAGTGGTCCCTGAAAAGTTGTCATTTTCCAAACCCTATCAACATCTCCAAACACTTAAGAAAAACTCCAGACCTGGGACCTAATTCCATGTTGCTGAAGAATTTTGAAAAATTATTCTGGAAAGAAGGGGTGAAACTTGAAATGCAAGATTATTTTGCATTGGACAAAGTGCCTGAAAAGTGATGAAAAACAAGGAATTTTGTATCTGTTCCGTCCTTGGTTTGTGTAATGCAACAGATTGGCATCAGTTCTGTTGGTAGATTTTGACGTGATATCTATCAGTGGGAAACAATTTCTTTGAACTCCAAAGAAATTGCTTCATAGGAGCTAGAATTTCAGATTATTAACAGGTCATAGATGGTGAATGACAGACACCACTTTTATAAAGATCCATTTTCAAAGAAGTGACGGAGAACAGAAAGGCTAATTAGGAAGCTATGGACCAGCCATCTAGCTAGAACATCATCACAAGCTCAACAGCTGTTTCATGTCTAGCTCTGCAAGTCATCAGGGACTTACTTAGCCATTGATTTTCTTGGCAAACTGCTGAAATTCTTGAGTTTGCTCTCTACGTGATTCAAACTCTAATAATGTATTGGTTTATTTGTGTGAATCTTGCCTCTGTCCATTTAACATCTTTCTACAGTGGCTCTTAGGCACCTCCTGCTGTGTTTCCCCCATCTATTTTATATTTTGTTTCTGTTGCTCTCTAACACTGGCTGTTGTAGTGTGCTTGTAGTCATTTTCACCAAAAGTGGACTGGCTGTTCAGCTCTCTTACAAGGGCTCCACATGCTTATCACAAACCAGGTCTTCCCCACCTTGAGGAGTAAGGGGCAAGACCATTTTCAAGTTGTGTGATATTGATGGACTTCAGCATTTCCAAAGAACTTTCCCCTTTCTAAACTAGTTTTACAAATTTTCAGTGTGCCAAAGAGCCATCCAGGACCTTTCGGCCCAAAGTATTCATAACTCCACATTTTACTTAATTGACAATATGAAGGCATTTAAATAACCAGTTGCCAAATATTCTTGCCTGACAGTAGTCTTGATCACAGGTAGAAGGGGACAGGAGAGGAAGCGCCACAGTGTTATTTCAGTGTCAGGGTGTTTTCTGTAGATGTTCTGCTGTATTTTACCTTTGGGCTTTGTTGCAGGCTCCCACCCTAGTTTCATGCTATTCAACCTATTCATGAACCCAGTTTTTAAAGCTTATATAGAGATCATGGCAACTTACCCGAGTGTGAAGCTGTCACTCCATCCCTGCTCTGGCTCTGCCTGATTTATAGAGACAGCTCTTCATTATGCTGTACACACACCGTGACCAGAGCAGAAATGCTGGTTGTGCATTGAAGCTGAATGTTTGATTTGGAAGCGACAAAAGAAGGGTTCTCTGTTGTTCAGGCACCGCAAAAAAATGGGAGGATTTTGTATCCTCTGGGGTGCTGGACCAAGAGCATCATATTTGCTTTTTTGCCTCCTACCTCAGCAGGAGGTACCCAGGAGACTCAGAGGCCAGAACAACAGACCTGAACAAGGTCTTCTTCTGATGCCTGGAGCATCCAGGTTGTCAGGCTCCATTCCCAGACTTTAGTTATCATGCATTAGTTATCGCCCATACACTTTCCTATATGCTGGAAGGACCAGTATCCCTACAAAAAAAAAAAAAAAAAATGCCTTAAATCACTTTAAGGCTTTGCAGCCCTTTCAGTTTCCCCTTCATTATTATTTGTGTGTGAAGCTAACTCATGCAGTAAATTAGGGAACTGTTGATTAAATTAGAGTGACCTGAGAGAAAAAAAAAATAGTAGAAGCTAAGGAAACATTCTTAAAGGAAGTGTTTTTAATGGCTCAAAATCTTCAAACTGCTGCAGAGCATAGCTGGAAAATCAATTTGGAGTTTCATTTTTTTCTGTTCTCAGAAATGACACAGATTTGGCAGTTGTGATCCAGCATTAATGATTTAAGGGACTTAACCTTGCTTCATGAATAGAATTCAATCCAGCCTTAAGGCAGGTTGCCAATTACTGCAATAGGTATGTACATGACATGCCTTAAAACTCCATATACATTGCAAAAATGTGGTGAGGGGTGGGGTTTGTAGGGGTACAACAAACTCAAAAGGAATTTCTAATGGCACAACTGCATGCTAATCTTTATCTAAACATAAAGATCATATAGTGCAGGACAAGATGCTGGTAATATTTGTCTCAAACTAAGAAGGCACCATGTCAGGTAATGCAGGAGAAATGAGTATTCTTGAAGTGATCAGACTGAGAATGTTGGTATCCCATAAAGTGCTGCCTAAAAGTAAGTGAATTTTCTGAGAACAGTGGTGGAAATTGACTACTACTATTATTCAGGTAAGTTTTTGATGAGGTGGGAAAAAAACCAAACTCTTGAAGACCTGGAGCAAAATCAGTGAGTTTAAACATAAAATACTGATGGATCCATTCCTGATCTTAGCAGTTATTGTTCTCCCAAAATTTTAGAAAAGTAATGTTCTTGATTAATATAAAATAATAAAATGGTACAAAACTATCCTAGATTTTGTAATCTTGTTTGTATGGGTAAAGAACAGAAGAAATGTGCCAACTTTTTGTTCTTGCCGCCATCTAACAGATTCTGCAGGAATTTTTCCTGTCTGTTCGTGCAAATTTGCTCTGGATCCTTCTCATTTCCTTCCCATTTATTCTTACAGGAAGTGTTAGATATTGTCTTTGTAACAGAAGTGTTGGACTGAGATGGTGCTATCTTTCTAACATTCCCCTGAAATATTTATCTGTTTGCTGTCTGAATTGTAGCTTGTCTTCACATTTGATTAGTGAATGCTTGTCACTTAAAAAGGCAGAGTAAGATGGAAAGAAGTGAAACGTTTCAACAGGAATGGTAAAATAGAAGCATCTGTAGACTGTTTTCTGATCTTTAACTCATGGGACCATTTCTCAAGCCATTTCACAAATTTTTTAATCAGTGTTTCACATATTCATACTGCTCATTTTAAAGAAGGCCTTCTATCTGCATATAGTTACGTTGGAAGAAAACTCTGGATTACTTGCATGTGTTGACTCTCATTAATGCAGAATAGGAGTCCCTGATCTCTTGTAGATCAAAGTATCTGGAAAATAATAGCTTTAAAAATATCCATTTTCATAAAAGCAATGAAATATATAATTATATCCTGCAGCTCATTTACTAGTGCAATTGGTGCAAGACATATTTTCCGCTCTTTCTTTCTCTTAGCTAATAGGATCATTAGAATAACTGAAAATAAGGCAGGAAAGGATTTTGGGATTGGTTCTTTTGCCCCAGGGTAGGATCAGTTAGACTTGTTAAACTTCTCACAGATGATTGTGTGTAACTAATTATTATTTTTACTTTTTTTTTGCAAGTTTCAAAGGTCATTTCAGCCATTTACCAGTCTCTAAATGAGCAAAACCTCAGTAGTTCTAAGACAGAGAAAGAACCAGATAGACTTGCTACCTTTATAATTTGTATTTGCTGCTAGCCTTAGTTGAACTGGTGTTGGTAATTAATGGACTGATGGTTTTGGTAATTCACTTGACAGCCAGCAGTTTTGCTCTATGCTCAGGTAGACTCAGGCTGCTGTGTTGGTGGGTTACTGAATTGCTGCTGACTGTTGCTACTAATTATTTGCAATTACACTGGATTTTGACAAAATCTGTGAGGTGACATATGACCAAGAAAGTCACATTGAAAGAAAATCTCACAAAATTTAAAATCTGTCCAGGTGCCCCAGGCCACTCTTTCACAATCGTTAACATTAAGAATTTTTTTGTGGTGTAACTTGAGCTTTTTCATTTTAAAGTCCAGTTTTGATTCCTTATTTGTTACCCTTTTCTTTTTAATGAATACTGTTTTCTCTTTGAAAAACCTTTTATATTCTCTTTCTGTGTTCTTCTGGTTCATCTTTGGGTTGAGAAGTTTGATTTAAATTTTTCTTAGAACCCACTGTCTGAGAATAATAATGTATTTAAAGTCTTCCTTTCCTTCCAAGTTTTGCCATTGGTTTCTCTGGAAAAAAGAAGTACAGAATACTACCAAACTGTTATATTTTGGATATTAACTAGCCCTTGAAATTGATTTTTAACATTAAATAGTTTTTAAAAAAAGCCCTCCTTACACATCCTTGTAGAGATTGTCATGTAAGAGGTAGAGACATAAGTTTATGATATGTAATTAAAAAACAGGAGAAAGTTAGTGGTCATAATCTTTAGTTTCTGAAGTAATCTTAGCCTGTCTGTTTCACTTTGCTTTCAGGCTAGATCTTGCTTTCAGAGTTGTGATCTGCTGTAATGACATGATGTGCCAGCTGTACACACTCTGTTGTACCTGGTTGGTGCACTTGTCTCTTTTCATTAGCAGATTGTTTCTAGATAGTCCGACACAGAGTTATTGTTTAGCTTCACAAGCATCATTTCAACACGGGTGCAGGTAATTATGGCTTCATGACTTTAGATTGTGCTGCTAATGTCCTCTAATTATAGTAGCTACAGCAATATGTTAGTTGGCCTTGCATGTTGTGTTCTGGCATGGTTGGATTGCTCACAAACTGTAAGAGTGATTCTAAAAACTTTTAAACAAGGTTAACAATCTTTTTAAGGTTAAAAAAATGTAAAATTGTTTTGTATGTGAATTCTAACAGGGCGATGTTTAACACCAAAATATGTGCTCACTGCTTCTGTTCTGTAGTAAACTGGTGCACAGTTCAGAGGCAGCTTATGCAGCTGCAGAACCTGTTTAACAGATGGACTGTTGGGTACAAATCATCTTTAAATTGATTAGGACATGGTCATTACAGTGAAAAAGAGCATTACCATATGATCAGTGCTTCCCACAACCCAGCAATCTAAATGAAGATCAAAGCTCAGGAAACTAAAAGCCTAAGAAAAGCGAGATGAAATGCAATGTGCCATGTTAAATATTTGAAAACTCTTTTGTCAAATGATTATTGATGAAATAATAAGATCAGAGCTGGAATTCATCACACAAAATCAGTTTTAAGTAGTCATGGGAAAGTATCTTACTGTCACATGGTGAAACTAGAACTATGGTTGATATGGGGAGTGGGCTACAGATTTAAACACAGATGAAATGAGGATGATCAAAGGTATACTAAAAATTAATAAATATGGGAAATCATATTGAAAATCAGCTAATCATCAAGAATGGGAAAATAATTAGATATTACAGGGAATGGCATAGGCCAGTACAGGTTGTTAGCACAGGAGCTTGAGATAAAGGGTGAGAAAAGGAAAAATAAATCAGAGGTAAGGTAGAGTAAATGGGAATGTTGCAAAAAGCAACAGCATGAAACTTGGCACAGGATTGTGAACTGTGGAAGTTGATTGTATATAATCAATGTACATTCCTTGACACCACATAATCAATTTAAGTACACAGATTATCAATTGCTTTTACTATTTACTCTCATTTATCAATCAAGTCTAAGATTGGTTTTCAGTAGTTTGATGGGTTTTTAAAATTTGTTTTGGTGATCTAGGTCACACCAACTAAGCAATTAAGCTTTTAAGTTTTACTGTGAATCAGAAAATTGTTCACTTATGTTAGAAAATGCTATATATACTCCAAAATATGAAGTAGTGTGAGTCTTGTCCCTGTAGGTCCTCAGAGGTGTCAGAACCTAAACCAAAAAAGGACTGGATTTCATCTGGTTTGAAGGTACTTCTGTTTCTATTATATTTTTTTAAATATTTTTTTCTGATTTCCTGGAAACAACTTAGATTTATTGGTCTTACCCATGGAAATGTTTCAATGAATTGTCATCAGATATCCTTTCCTCCATTCTTCAGACAATATGTCTGATTTCAGTGAGGATTTACATCTCTCAATTAATAGCTCAATTCCTTTACGACTCTTCAGAGTTACCTGGTTTTGGTGTGATTTTTTATGCTACTTCTGCTGATTTTATCTAAGACCTTCCTATTGTCTCTTCAGTTTGACCCAGCTCTTCTAATTGCCCCTGAAAAGCACTGTGTGGTTTAAGACATCTAAGCAAGCTCCTCTTGAGCAAACATGAGTGCAAAGTATTCATTCATTTGTACCCCTCCAAGCGTGCTTTGTGGCACCCCTATGACCCAAAATTTTCGTGTCTCATGCTCCTAAGTTCTAGCCAGTAGCAGATTGCAGCTGTTCTATCATGTTCTGTACTTCTAATGTGCAAGTACTAAATGCTGTATTTTGGCAGGGATGTGATTTGCTCTCTTAGAGATTTTTAAAAATAATCATAATAATTTCATAATCAAAACTCTCTTGGAGTCTTTTTTTAATAATCGTGATCACTACATCAATATAATTTTGATCCAAGTCCAATAGTGTACTCAGGAAACAGTCAAGCATTGCTTCTCCTTTTCTGGGTATTAGTTGTTCCAAGAAAATATTGTTTAAGTGGTGTGAAATTGTTTCTTATGTGCTGTTATGACATTTACTCCATATGTAGAAAGGTAAAACTCCTCTTCCATTATTAGTCCTCTACACTCACACCATTTTCCCAGCAGCTCCTCTGGATAGTTAGGAAAGTAATAATAAAAATAACAATAGCAACAAAAATAGTAATCCTTTTCAATTTGGGCATTCAAAATTCAGCCTTCAATGTTTCTTATTGACACTGTTAATTTTTGTGTCCTATTTGACTCTTGGCTTTCTCTAATATGTAAATACTCCTTCACAGATATCCCTACTACTATATCATTCCTATGTAATTAGTTCTCCTTCAATATTATCATGAATCACATTTTGGACTTTTCACCAACTTTTTGAGCTATGTTATTATCACATAGAGATAAGCATTTAAGACTACCACCTTATTTTTAGGCTCTTGAAAAGTATTTGAAAGGATGATCTTAAACTGATAATTTCTTTTTACAGACCTGCTTAACAAGTTTTATATTTTTTTTGGCATTGTAATTCACTGTTTTCTGTTAGATGTTTATCAACTTTTATGCTAAACTTTATTTAAAAATGTTATCTTTAGTTTAATGACTTAATCCCTTAAATATCTTTTAACATATTATGTTGTTCTCCTTCACATCTGTTGGCTTTTTCTAGTTTTAAAAAGCTGTTCTGTGTTGATTTTAATTTCAGTTGTGAACAAATTGTTTTTGTTGTGCAGTGAGACATTTCTTTCTTTGTAGGCTCATCTACCCCAAGCTTTCCCAAGTCATAATAAATTAAACCCACTCTATCTATTATTGTTTCCTGTATTATGCCTTGAATAACTCAATGGGACCTGTCCTCCTTGTCTTGTCCCAGTCAAGACACAAGAAGCACCTCAGAAAATTGCTCTCAGAGAGATCTAAGGCTTGAAGTGTCTTGTAGAAGTTTTGCTTTTTGCCTTGAGCGACTTTTGCATCTGCTTCCTTCTCATTGCACTGTAATTCCTTCCCACAGCCCAAAAACTTATGATTTTATTGTTCTCTACCCTGACTGTAGTTCCTGTTGCATCTGAGTTTGCCACATTAATTTACTTATTTTTAGCTTGTTCCAGCATACACTTAGCATAATATGCATGGGCAGAAAAGCTTATGGTAGGGTGTTTTCCACCTGTGATTTTTATGTAAAATGATATTTTGCTGTCTGTCCAACTTGGGATATGAGCCAACAATGGAGATACCATCCCTTGACTTAGTTGTGTTTATTGCTCCCATAATAATTTGTTGATTACATGGGTTTTATTTTTCCTTCCAGGTTAGTTGCCAACTAAATGAATTTAGTTCACCAGGAAGATGGTAACATACAGAAAGTGGATAAATAGAAGGATCAAGAAAATCTTTGGGGGAGTGTGAGAAAGCTCTAGAAGATTGTGACAACTGAGGTCTGAGTCCCAGGAGTCAGCTGGCAATACCGAGAGTCAAGCTAGGCAGACAAGCTCAGGTTCAGGGGGCATCAGCACAAATGAAATGATTTTTTATGGCTGCTTAAGTGAAGCTTCTGTTAAAGCCTTGGCAACAGCCCAAAGTAAGTCTGTGTTGAAGAGATTTAACTGCAGTTGGAACAAATAATCCTTATGCAACAACTGAGTCAGTGCTGAGGAAGGAGTGCGTGTTTTTCACTTGTGTATACAAGAAAGAAAGGAAAAATCTCTCATCTTTTGCACATCCAGGAAAAGCATTCAGGATGTCAATACCTTGTTGTTTGTCTTGAATCTCACTTGCAGTGCTGTATCACAGGGCTTCTTTATGGTAAAAGTACGCATAAGAAGTTTGAGATTGCTTTCCTGAGATCATGAACTCTTAACCTGCGAGTTTTGTTTGCCGGGAGGCAAACTAGTTTGCCAGTTTAAATCCCTCTGACACGTGGTGTGTTTCTGCCAGTGTTCTTCAGGCAAGCATTCTCTTGCATTGTGAGGTCTGTGCAAAAGAGATAAGCCCAGGCTCACACTCCTGACCAAGCCTGACAAGACATTTTTTCATCAAGAAGGAAGGGATGATTCTAAATTGCAATCCAGACTGCATCTCAATCTGGAAGCTTGAACCTAACTCTAGTTTACATCTACTGACCCTTGCAATAGCCAAAAAGATTTATGTTTCTTCAGGACAAGTAAGGTCGATGGTTCATTTGCCTTGCTTTTCTTCTGGGAGTCCCTGACCAGAGGAGGCATCTGTTCACAGCAAAGCTTAACTTGCATGTGTGACCTTTCTGACCACTATCAGAATGTCACTGCCACTGGTCAGTGCCTCTGGTGCTTTGTTTCTGAGTGTTTTGTTGTGAACTGGTTATTGAAGTTTTCCTGTCGCTGCCAAGAGATCTGTGCTCGTGAAACTTGTGACACAGATGGATGTCTGTCACCTGTGCACTGGGGAAGCAGTGAGCCCAGCAGGCCATGAGGGATCAGAGTGCACAAATGTGCTGTGACAGCTGGGTAGGGTGATGGCTGTGGCCCTGTGCTCTGGCTGACAGGATGAGGAGCTCTGCAGTATGTAAGGGATTTTTCTGCCTTCACAAACAAAACCTTGAGACACAATCTTTGTACTGCCTTGGGACTTAAAACATTTGAGTTTCAATTCTTTGTCTGTCTTTTTGTTAGTGTTAACATAAATCAGTATCATTAATGTGGTTTGCATTTCATGTGTGTACATGGCATTACCTTGCCAAGACCCACAAGTAAGTTTTATAGCAACAGCCAAGTATTTCATTTTTGAAATCTGAAAAACTTCTAGTGAAATTAATCACAGCATAGCCTTCTAAATTTGATATAATTCAATATGAATCAGATTTAATATGCAAGAGGATGAATCAAGGCATTGCTAATAGGATACAGAATCTTTAGACTCCCATCTGAAAATCAGTGCTACATAGAGATTAGTGAGGTGGTTTCTGAGAATTGGATCTGACAATATCTTTGCAGTGTCTCTAGCAACACCTGGAGTGGATACATTCTGCAGTTCACTCTACAAGTCTTCATTATTCATATTCAGCAACTGGTGTGAAAACCCTGCATGAAAATCAGGCATAAGCTGGGATGGTGCACCCAGCTTTGTAGGGGAATGACTGAAATGCTGAACCTCAGAGCACTTTGCAGGGGGCATAGGTTAGTCTGTGACTGTAGATAAGACATCTTCAAATTAGCTCAGGAGCTCAGGAGGTGGTTGCAAGAATGGTTGCACTGACATGTCATCTTCGTTGCTGATCACAGTTTGTAGAGCCCTGGGCAGATGGGAACTTCGCAGAAATTTTTGCAGTTCTTCCATGGATGAAAGGAGGTTCTCTTGGGCATCAGCTTAATGACTTCTGTAGGCATTCCAATGGTTTTGAAAATAACCAAGAATAGTATGTAGAAAGATAGCAAAGGAGTGAAGAAAAAGGTTCTTGTCGGTGAACATATTTTTACTATTTTGGTTTCTAATATTTTACTATTTTTACTATTTTAAAACTATATTTTTACTATTTTGGTTTCTACATGTATTCAGCCATCACTACATACCTAAATTACTTCCAGCAATATCTTAACGTGTGCAAATAGTCTCAGTCAGGAGTAGCTTTTCCTTCTTTCATATTCTTTTCAACTTGAAACCTCAGGATATATTTCTTTAAGGAAAAAAAATTGGTATGAGGTTTGTGTAAAAAGTGTACATAATTTTTTTCTTTCATATCATTATATATGAATGTGTAGATATAAAATACTACATCTCTCTATTACAAAGACTATATGTTATAGGTTACTCTATTTTATATATATATGTTTATATATTACCTTTTTGGAGCCAATAATGAGGAGATTCTGCAGATTATGAGAAGGAGATTCCATTTAAGGTAGTGATCAAATGCAATGGAAAATTTAATATATGGAGCAAAGACAGCACTGAAACAAATGTCTTCTTATCTTCATGACCAGTATGTCAGCTGAGGCTGCAGGCTGGATATTTGTTGAAAGAAAGCAGAAAAATTATGGTTTGCTTCTGAGATAGGAATGCTTCAAGACTTTTGAAGAGTACAAAAGAATTACAGCTTTGTATTAATGTGGTACTGAAGCCAGAAGAAAGGAAAGTGCTCTCTAACTGTTGCAGCACAGCCATGAAGTATCTTTTCCATAGCGTTGTCCTAGAGAAACTGATTGCTTGTGGCTTGGATGGATGTGCACTTTGCTGGATAAAAACTACTGATTGAGCCCAGAGAGTGGTGGTGAACAGAGTTAAATCCAGCTGGCAACTGGTCACAAGTGATGTCCCCCAGGGATCAGTGTTGGGGCCAGTCCTGTTTAATTTCTTTATCAATGATCTGGATGAGGGGATCAACTGCACCCCCAGTCAGTTTGCAGATGACAATAAGTGGGGCAGGAGTGTTGATCTGCTGGAGGACATGGAGGCTTTAGAGAGGGATCTGAACAGGCTGGAATGATGGGAAAAGGCCAATTGTGTGAGGTTCAACAAGGTGAAGTGCTAGGTTCTGCACTTGGGTCAGAACAACCCTATTGAACACTGCAGGCTTGGGGAAGAGCAGCTGGAAACCTGCCTGGTGGAAAAGGACCTGGAGGTGCTGCTTGACACCCAGCTGAACATGAGCCAGTGTGTGTGTCCAGGTGGCCAAGCAGGCCTATGGCATCCTGGCTTATACCAGCAATAGTGTGGCCAGCAAGACTAGGGAGTGATTGTCACCCTGTGCTCGGCACTGGTGAGGCCACACTTTGAATGCTCTGTCCAGTTCTGGGCCACTCACTTCAAAAAGGACATTGAGGTGCTAGAGCAGGTCCAGAGAAGGGCAATGGAGCTGAGGAAGGGTCTGGAGCACAAGTCCTGTGAGGAACACCTGAGGGAGTGGGGGGTGTTTAGCCTGGAGAACAGGAGGCTCAGGGGGGTTCTTATCACTCTCTACAGCTGCCTGAAAGGAGGTTGTAGCCAGGTGGGTGTTGGCTCCTTCTCCTGGTAACGAGCAACAAGATGAGAGGAAGGAGTCCAAGTTGCATCAGGGGAGGTTTAGATTAGACATTAAGAAACTGTTTTCACTAAAAGGGTTGCCAAGCTTTGGAACAGGGTGCCCAGGAAATGGTTGAGTCACCATCCCTGGAGATGTTTAAAAGACTTGTAGATGTGACACTAAGGGAGATGGTTTAGTGGTGGACTTGGCAATGTTGGGATAACAGTTGGAGTCAGTAGTCTTAAAAGACTTATCCAACCTAAATGTTGGCTCTGTGATTCTGTTATGTACATGGGTACCTAACTTCTTTCATGGACATTTGTTTAAGATGTGAATGGAAAAACAAAGAATGACTAATCCTTTGGGGTTTCAGTAGGTGTATGCTTTGTGTGTCTGTGCCTAACAGAGGCAATACTAGGAAAAAAACCAAAACTTCAAGGGTTGGAAAATGGCCAAGCAGGATGAGGACACTTGTCAACTGCTTGTGGTATGTGAAAGGGAGATCTCCTGCAGTTTTCTAGAAGACCTACTAATCTTCTCTATCTGTGCGTAGTTTTCTATGTGCTCTATTTCGTACAACAAATGACCAGTGTAACAGGAATCCAATCCCAGCTATCTCCAATTCTATTAAAAACTCTAGTTGTAGAAGACTGGAGCCCAGAATGGATTCTAAGGGCACAAATGAACATCTGCTTTTATGTCCTCTTTCTTAAAATCTTCTTTCAAAGAAATCAGAATTGTATTTGACACATGAAGGAACATTTCTCTTCTTTTCCAATGCCCTCCTCTGCCACCAAAACCATAGTGTAAGTACCAGAATGTGGGTGAATTTGCACACTTAGCACCTTTGAAAAGATGTTGGGTGGTTTCCCACCAACATCGTGTTCTCTTCTACCCTTAAACTTTAAAGATAAGATATGGTTATTTATCTCACCTCTCTTTTGGGCCCTTGAGAAAAGATGAGAGGATAAATTTTTGTACAATCTGATCCTCAGATGAGCCTGATAGGTTCAGCTGCCAGAGTTTAGTCACTGTCTCAAATAAGTCACCTATTGAGGTAGAGTGTGTTGCCCAATTTCACAGTTTACTCAAGCTGTTACTTTGCTTGTTTACATAGTCTGTCTAAACCTTGTTGTGGAAGAAAGCCTGAAAATGTGTAACAAATAGCTGGATAGATTAGAAAATATAGTATTTATTTTTAATTCAAAATATTTCAAGCAAAAAAATTCTACCTTGCCAAAGGGTCTGATCCGTTGGCTTTGCATACTTCAAGAGTGTCACACTGAATGTAGGTACAGATACATGACCTGAAAACTTTATGTGAAAAGCAGTGTAATAATGAGATGACCAAGATGGTTCTATAGCTGCATGTGGCCTACAGTGCCAGGTTTATATCATACAAACATAAGGAGACTGAGCTGACATGGAGTTCTTGAACTAAAGTTGGGTTTGTGGATGTGGAATCAGGGAAGGAAACATAGGCTGTGAAAATATTCTTTCCAAGCTGGCCAAGAAAGTCACCCTTTGGGTCTGAGATACTTGGATGTGTCCTGTGAGGATTTTTAAACATATGAAGGGTTTGACATGTAATTGAAAGAGGAGAAAGACTGGTCATCTCTCATCAGAAGATATGCTTTCCCCATGTTGCCTAACCTCCTTTTGGCAATGCATATTCTCACTGCTTCATTTTGTATTTCAGTAATGTTTCTGTCCATGTATAGAACCACTTCTCAGGCAAAGCTGGAGGCTGCTTCTGATAATAGTCTGCAAGCTTTGTGCTTTTTATTTGGGAAGAGGCCAAAGGTAATGATGATTCTGCTGTGGTAAGAGCCAGTTTCTAGGGAGATGAAAAACCTCAGTTTCCAAGAATGATCAGCCCAGTTTTTGTTCAGATGTTTGTTCCACTTGTCCAGCTCCTGGAGGAGAGCAGACAGGCAAAATCCTTACTCCTTTGCTTAGCAGGAAGGGCAGGACGGTGCAGCAGAATCTCAGTAGATGTACTCCCTTGTGCCTCTCCCGCCTCATGTCACCCTGCAGGAACATCAATGTTTGGTCAATTTTTACAATGCTAAGACTTGAAAGGGAGGAGTGTGCATCACAAAGCAGGAACCGAAGGTATGAAACCTGGGAAAAAGGTGGTGGTCAGGCTCTTTTTGCCTGGAAATTACTTGGAATGAGAATAAGACTCCCTAGAAAAGGCTGGAAGTAAGCAACTGCCACTCCTATCTTCAAGGAAAAAAAAAAATCTGGAGCACTACAGTCTGGTCAGTGTCACCCTGATCTCTGGCAGCATGAGGGCATGAATAACTGTGAAAACTGTTTCCAGACATTTTAAAGACAAGGAGGTGATTAGGAAAGTAAACATGGATTTATAAAGGAGAAATTCTACCTGGCCCAAACTGATAGTCTTCCATGGTGAGCTGACTGGCTTGTGGATGAGGGAAAAGCAACACTGTTGTTTATTTTTACTTCAGCAAGGCTTTTGACATTGTTCCCTAAAATCCTTAAGGCAAAATGGTGATGGATAGTTGAGGTAATCAGACAGCACAGCAGATTGGAAACTGGCTGTACCAATGGGCTCAGAGGGCAGCTGTGGCACAAAGTCCAGCTGGAAGCTGGTCACTAGTGGGGTATTTTAAAGGTCAAAACTGGGTCTAGAACTGTTTAAGACTTCACTCATTACCTGAGGGATGTGACAAAGTGTTCACCCTCAGCAAATTTGCAGATGATAGACCAGAGGGATGTGTTCCTACTCAGAAGAATTTCAACAGGCTGGGGAAACAGACAGGAACCTCATGAAGTTCTACAAAGGTAAGAGCAAAGTCTTGCATCTGGACATGGATAACACCATGCACCAGCTGCCCTGGGGGCTGACTGGCTGAAAAACAAGTTTTCAGAAAAGGGCCTGGGGGTTCTGTTGAACACCTAGTTGAATATGAGCCAGTAATGTGTCCCTGTAGCAAAGGAGACCAACAATAACCTGAGCTGCTGTAGGAGGAGTTTTGGCAGCAGGTAGAGGGAGGTGGCTCTTCCCCTTTACTCAGCACTGGTGAGACACATCTCCAGTGATTTGTCCAGGTCTGGGCTCCCCCATACAAGAGAGAAATTGACATACTTGGGGAGTAAGAAAGGTTGAGTCAGACTCTTCTCAGTGATGACAAGAAAAAGGCAGGAGAGACAATGGGCAAAAATTAAAATGCAGAGAATTCCACTCAAATCTAAGGGGAAATTTTTTTTTTATCATTAACTACAGACTGGAACCAGGTTGGCCAGAGGGGCCATCTTTGGTGATAGTCAAAACTCAGCACAATATCCTGTGCAACCTGTTCCAGGTGACTGCATTGACCTGGATGACATCTGTAGATGTTTTCTTCCCACCTCTCTACCATTTCTGTGACCTTTTCAATCAATGTGGAGTCAGCTGTCCCAATTGTCAAAGTCTGAAAATCCCATACAAAAACCTCTTGCTATTTCAATGTCAGTGATATTTTTTGTGTGAGGGTAACTCATATTTTTTTAACCTTTGGGGTTGTCACTAAAAACTAAGTATAGATGTGCTTTGATGATGAAGCCTGGCAACTCAGAAATGGTTTCTTTTCTTCAAGTATAAATAAAGATAGAACCTTACCAACTGTTTAGCTGGCTGTTGAAACTCCTTCATTTTTGGGAGTGTCTGCAGACATGAGAATATTTTGCTTGGGGGATCCACTAAATGCCTGAACTTCTAGGACATTTAAACCCTGGTGAATGTACCTAAAGAAAAAATAGCCTTCACTTTACCCATGCAAGATGGGGCTGTAAATGGGCTATTGCTCTGTTGGAAATGAATCTTGCTATCAGTTTTTGGCAGTTTTCATAAAATCACAACTCCATGTTGCTGGTTTTTTATGAAAAAAGTACAGAGAGTGACACAGAAATTGCCCCTAGATGACCATATCAATTGCACTAAATACACATCCATGATGGCCAGTGCTTTGGTTTGAGTGTTGAGGCTGTGCTTCTGTCCTCAGGCAGGGCAGTATAGCAGACCTCAGAACCAGTCCTCTCATGAGCTGTATTTCCCAGAAGGTACCTAAATCTTGTTCTTAATTATGCATTTTGGCACCAGGAGCACAATTTCCATTGAATTCGACACAGATCAGCACAACATATTTTAAAACCTCCTGGTGCAATTAGAATTGTATTAAGGTTATAAAATCCATTGCCAGGACACAGGAGCTAAAGAAAGTGCCAGCAGCAGGAACAGGTTGCGACAATGGTGACATGTGACATCTTTTCTTCCTGCCGTCACTCCTTGTGTCCCTGACTACTAGCATCTCAATTATTTAGTGTCACATGCCACATTCTGATAGAAGTGTTGCAAGAAACTGTGGAGGTAAAGTTTGGAATCCTCATTATAACAAGAATGATTAGGCAAGCTTTCTGTATCTTTGCCTGCAGCATTATTTGCCTTGAACAATGTCTGTCATCTTTCCTTTTGGTGATGCTGTCATTGTTTGATTAGGCACTGAAACCCACTGATTGCAAATAATGTGGAAAAGCTCCTAGATATGTGCCAGTCTTCATTTCGCTATAAGTAATGAGTAGTCAGGAAGTCAAAATGTTTGTTTTGTTGTTTTTTCCTCCTTCTCAAAGAGTCTGTTTCATTGGATTCTGATTAATGTTTCTAAGTTTGGAGCCAAGAATAAATCAGGAAGAAAGATCATAACTGGAGGGATGCCAATCCTTCTACAGGTAATTTGTCTACTCTGTGAACAAAGGTGTTTATGGTCATGACTAGTAATGGCAATCTTAGTGATCTTTTCCACTTGAACAGACAACTTAATTAATTTACAGTATTCTGAACCCAAGTAAGTGGTGGATATCTCATCAGTAAACCATGCTATAGTGTTTTCTGAGGCACCATATCATGTCAGAGCAGGATTTAGCCATGTTCTGAGAAAGAGTCCCATTTAGAAAAGGGTGAATTTGCACATGATTATTCTGCTCTCAGGGATCTCACCTAAACTTTAGGCTACGTAGCTCAGTAGCCTTGAGAAACTTTATCTTCTTTGATTCACCAGAAGGATGATATTGCCTCCCTACAGACCTACAAAACCTTTTTTATTCTACTCCCACCCTTTAAAACCTCCACTGTTCCTCAAGTTCTTTTTTTCCCAACATAATCCTTAACATAGAAACTCTCTTCATTTACATACTCCACCCAAAGGCCTTTGTGCTCTCCTTTCTAGCCCATTGCTCTTTAAGCAGCTGTCATTAAGTTAAATTTACATACACCCCATCATTCATAGCTCCTTAACTTGCAGCATGTGTTTGCAGCAGCAGATGGAAGTAGGAAGAAAAATCACCTGTGCTGCCAGGTTTCATTTCCCAAGGCAGAGAGTGGCTATAGATCAGGAAGTAATAAGGAGATTTAAAAGGAGAATGCACGCTAACTTTGCTGTGTGGTGGAGGATGCTTGAACATCTCTAAATAAGCTGTACCTCTTGAGTTCTGCTCCGTGATCAGTCCCAGGGACAGCTTCCTTTGTTGCTTTGTGTCAGTCAGCTCCCATGGGCAGTTTGTGCAGGACTGGGGATACCCATTAGCCAGGGACAACACTGACATGGACATGAAGAAAATCTCTGCCTTTCTGCAGTAGACAGTCTTGCCCCTCAAAATTTAAAAAGAGTTTTTCTTAAAATCTGTGAAGAGAAGTATTCCATATACCACAAAATTCCTGTTTCTGCTTCAGTTACGGATGCACCTTGCTCCACAATTACTGCCCTTTATCATTCTTTTGGAATTACAAAGCTTCCCAGATCCAGTCTTCTCTGGATTCCTGCTTGTGAATAGGTGACATGGGTTCTTAGTGGGGAGGGAGAGCACTCCCTGACATAGCACAGAGTTCACTGGCTGGATGTGATGAAAAACCTGATTTACACATGTTTGGGAGCCAGGCTGCCTAGAGAATCCTGCTCCCTGACATTCCCTTACAATCCTGTGCTGCTCCTGCTGTTCTGTCAGCACACCTGTCACACAGTTGGCTGGGGAACAGCTTTGGGCTGGATCCTTTCCATGCTCTGGGTCTCTGACAACCTTGTTAGCAATTGTGTCGGCAGCACAGGGATATGACCAGGTGGCCTGGGGGGGAAGGGCTATTCAGCCAATAATACTGCTGGAGATAAAGGTTGACCTGGCCTTTAATAGGCAAAAACAGAGCAAAGGAGACCATTGTCAGTACACAGAACACTGTCAGAGTTGAAAAGTCTCTTGGCAGAAGGAAAGTGACACTGGCAGTTTGAGCTTTGCATGCAGAGTATCCATACGTGTGGTAAGAAACAGTGAATTTGGAAGTGTAGAACATGGAAGACCTACACTGTCAATGGAATTTATGGCTCCCTTCAAAGCCAGGCATGGGATCCAGTCAGCCCACATGTACTACTTCCCAAAACCAGTACTGATTGCTTCAGTACCTGGCCTGAGTAAGAGCTACTTATATGCAAATGTTTGTAGCAACTGTGTTCACCAATGTCCAAATTGTGGCAGGGTTCAATGAATGAGGATACCTCACACTATGCATAAAGGGACATGAGATTGTTGAACAGAGAGAAGTTTTACCTTTCATCCAGCCAAGAAATTGCTGACAGGCCAGTCAAGTACAGCAAACAGTAATTGGTCCCTTAAAGAAACATCTCCTTTTCCTTCCTTTGTTTTAATCCTCCTCTTGTTATTTGTTGAGTGAGACAGAATGAAATAAATGGGATAGGCATCTGGAAGCAGGGTGGAATATGGATCGAGCTGGAGAACCTCAAAAGAGAGGCTGGCTGAAAAAAATGTTAAGAGTTAACATGAAGATGATTTAAAATGAGTCAGGGATACTAATAGTCAAGTTTTCAGATGTGATCAGAATAGTGGCAGACTTTTCTTTCATTTCTTCACTTTTTATAAAGTTTTCAAACTGGGTTGTTTTTGTGGATTGAAAATAAATCACCTTGGAGATAAAGTGTATTTCACTTTACCCTGCTTTGAAGGTGATTTTAAGCTAACTGATTAACACAAGCCATTTCTCATCCACAGGTGAGGTTGATCCTTCAGTCAAAGCCCTGGAATGCCTGAGGAAACACCCAGCTCCCTTATGTATCTCTCCAGGGTCAGATACCTGCCAGCAGCAAGGGCAGGTTGGCACAGAACCGTGTGAGCCTGTTGCAGGGCTGACACTGGAATAGCTGGGTCTGGGAGAAGTGTCATCTGGGATGATATGTAACTAGGAAGGCTGCCCAGCATGTGACAGGCAAGCAAAAAGTGCCTCCATCCCCTTTCTCTGGGCAATGTGCAACTCTCTGTTGTGTCACTACATCCCCAGCATCCATCCCACAGCTCTAGCAGGTGGTGTGCCAGTGCAGAGCAATGCCAGGAGACTTCTCTTGCTAATGTGGGTGAAAGTGGAAGTAACACTGCCCTGCAGAGCAGAGCTGGCAGCTGGAATGAGTCAGAGCAGTCAGTTTTAGCCTCCCAGGACAGGCAGCAATGTTCTGCCTTCCCTGATGCCTTCTTTGCTGACTTAATGTCTTCAGCATCTGATAAAGTGTGAAGGGAATTAGATTATTTCTCACTCTTGCACGTTGGGGCATTTTAAGAGGGAGTCATTACTCAGGCACATTCCTGCAGTTTGCAGTTTTGCTGTTCCCAGTGTCTTGAAGGTGGGGGCAGATGTGTTCACTGCTTACCTGTAACGCCCCCAGTGAAGGAACAAGGAGATTGAGCGTTTGCTGAGAGGACACTGAGAAGAATCAGAGTATTTCCAGGTGTAGAAGAGAACTTGACCAAGTGTTAAACACATTGGCCCCGGAAGTTGGTTTTGGATGAGTCGGCAGTGTTTGCTGAAGGACTCCATCTGAAATTCCAGAAGTTTGCTCAGGATTTGATCTAATAATAGATCCCTGATGAGGGCCATGGTAGAAACTTGATTTCCAGATGCCTTACCATGTCTATAAATTAGGCCATTGGCCTGCTACTCCCAATTTCCTCCTGGCATTTGTAAGTAGCACAGAACAACAGGGTCTAATGTAATATGATATGGAATGTTTTGAAGCAGATTTAAATGAAAAATGAAGTGATGGTCCTGCGTGTAAGGCTGATGTAATAGAAAAAAAAATATATTCTTCTTGCCTAATGAATTTACTGGAAAATATATTGCCAATTATGCTCAGCTCTCTCTGCTAAAAGCCACTAAATAACAGATGTGGTTATTTAAAGAGCTGCCAGCGCAGGGCAGAGGGAAAGAAAGGAATGGAAAATAAGAGCCACCTTCGATGCACTAAAAAGTGGAAATAAAGAGAAGGCTGTTACTGACACAGACTGACTGCTGGAAAAACCATGTTTCAAATATCATCTTTACATAGGTGACTCTCCAGAGGTTTCTGGCAGGTCCTTCATCCCCTCAGTTGGCAGTTCACTATCACTGAAAAGGTAAAAAAGTATTTGAAACTCTGGTAGTCTGTTGTCGGGATCCTTCACATCAAAACCATTGAACAAAAATGAGTTTGGAATTTGCTTTGTTTCTTTTCAAACAGTGGTTCTGAATCTTGTGCACGTCTGTTGATAGTCTTTGCAAGATGAGATGAACCAGAGTTTTTCCCCAGAAAAAAATTCTGCAGTTTTTTACCAGCACTGAATGAGGTTTTCCTTGAAAGCAATCTACATAATATCTTGAAAAGGAGAATTATCTCTAGTAACTGGCACCCTGCAACAGATGAACTGAGCTTATAAGAAATGTATAAGCAAGGGGCAAAAAGCAGTGCACATTCTGCATTGCCCATCTGTTGCCCGAGCTCTCCATTAGAGCTGTGTTGTTAATCTCATGTTCTAATCATCAGTTAATCATCAGTTTTACTGATAAAGGATAGATTTCTGAATAAAATCAATTCATATTTGGTCCTCAACCCTGACCTCATATTAATTCTATATGTGTTACATTAGTGGACTTTTTGGTGTAACCGCGAAGTTTGATGGGTTAGGCAGGTTTGATTATTCTTGTTCAGGGCATTAAGCACAATATGAAAGACCAGCTATGAAAACTAAGTACAGACAGAATTGGATACGGTTGATCTGGTTTTACTTGCTGAGTGACATTTCCAGTATAAAAAAAGAACATTATGGTTTAAAGATGCCATTATGAAGTTGCTGCAGCTTGAAAATGAAGAAACCCTTAATACAATAAGTAGGCACTGTGGCATTTGGTAAAATAAAGAAGTCTCTTTCCTTTAACCTTATGGATAAAATCAGCATCCTTGGATGCTGTGTGAATTCAGCTTTTTCATAGAAACAGCACAGGGCTTTGACTCAACTTCTGGAAAGTTTCATTATCCTTATATCTATGGAGGAAGCCGTGGTCCTTTAACAACTGTGTTACTTCTCTAGAAATAGTCTGAGCTTTTTCTAAATTTATTCTCTTGCACAATAGTCTTGGGGTTTTTTTTATTCACCTCAATCTATCTCAGTCTTTGGGAACCAAGTGTGTTTGACAACTGTCTGTCATTGTAGGAGGTAGACCTTTACCTAAATGAATTTGGAATTCTTTTGTGTAATGCTTGGGAACTGAAAGTTTGCTCTAATACAATGTGCTGACCTGCAGAAAAAATGGTTCACTTGCTTCAGTTTTGTAGGAGGTCCTAGGCTGAGTAACTCGTCTCAAAAACAGCACTTAGATTGCTTTCAAAAGTCTCCTGTTTCAAATATTTCATGGTTGTGAGAGACATTTATTTATTTCTCTCAATTCATTCCAGCTCTGAGCAGCAGCCTTGTCTGAATGAATAACACTTGCATTTGACCATGGCTGGGAGCCTGTTTTCTAACTCATTAATGGCTTGGCAGCATTACCAATTTAGCTACCATCACCTGCTCTGCAAGGACCTGTTCTGTCTGTGAAGAGCTGCTTTCCAGTGGAAGTGTGCAGAAAATCCAGGTCAGCTGTTGGGAACTTTATGATACAGCCATGTCAGTGCAGTGCAGCACCTGGGCTAATAAACCCCCCATCACTGAGCAGTTTTGATATTCCACTGCCTTCTCTAATCCTGGATCTCTTATGGGTTTTGTTTGGACAGATGGAACTGCCCCACATGTCACAGCACTGGAGGTAGGGCTGCTTCTCCAGAGGTGTGGGCTAAGTGGGGATGTACATGCAGATGTATGTGCAGTGGTGTTCCCTGGGTTCCTGTTAAGGAGGAAGGATGTGAGCAGACTGACAAGAAGTTGTTCCAGTTAACTTGATTGCTTGATGGGAATAGTCCTGAAAAGAAGCTGCCGTTTACTGGTGCACTCCAGATGCTAGCAGTCCCTGTATATTCCTTAGTGCAGAGACATGCCAGGTTTCATTAATTATGCTGGAACAGTACAGGCCAGGATGCAGCAGAAGTAGCATGTGTGCGTATGTCAAACTGCTAATGACACCCCTGCCTACACTTCATATTGAAACAGTTCCAAGATGTGTCAGAAAGGAGAGGTATATAGTAATTGACAGTGAAGAAAGCAATGTGAAATTTAAGCACCCATCATTAGAGCTTGCACCTAAAAGGCAAAATTAGATTATTGTGGGACTAGGTATTGAGTTGAGAGTTATGAATTTGAACTAATATCTGGCTTGACTGGATTCTTGCAGTGCTCTTTCAATCTGCAGATGAAAGATGGGATCTAGTTTACAATTCAGTATGGAATGCACAGAGATGAGACATTGATAGAGACCCATTAGTTTAAAAAAAAGAAGGAAGGCAAATGGACCCAAATAATACAAAGGTATACATCTCTTCAGAGTTGTCTCAGTAAGGTAGAGTTATTTCAAGATTTCCAGATGATTCACAGTGCCTGAAGTATCATGTTTATAATTCTCTGTATCTTGGAGAGTGGAGGTTTTTTTATCTGATTTCAACTCAGAATATTTTTTTTGTAATAATTTGTTCAATTGATCTATCTGAGGAGACATTAATCCAGAAGTTTATGGGTAGTTTGATTCTATTAATTGATCTTTCTTTTCAGCTTTACAACAGCAATAAAAAATATTCTTCAACATTCCCCTGTATCTGCCCATTTCTGACAATGGGGAATGTGCCACCTCCTGCTCAACCCAGCTTCTCTGCCCCGAAGGACTGAAAAATCCCCAAGTCATGGGACCAGAGGAAACAGAACCTAAGGAGAAATGCTAGGTGATAGAAGTGATTGAAATGTCTTATATATGCATATTACAGGCTCTGTGGAGAAGCATTTGCTGTCCTTTGGAGGCAGTTTGATCACCTCCATATGGACTGTTGAAAATGTCACAGCCTGCAATTTAGTTCACTAAGAAATACAAGATGTTTTCTTCCTTCTCTCCTGTAGATCTTTCTATCACCTGCCATCTTCCTCAGCCACTTCAAGAAACTGCAAAATTAGGAATGACAAAACACGCAAAAATGAATCATAGGTAGAAGTGACAGCTCAGAAATATCAAAATGTGCTGTAGGTGGGACTTGATTTAAAATGGAACATGAAAAAAGAGCAGGAATTCTTTGGAAAGAAAGAAGTGGCATGCAGAAAGTAGAAATCTGAAGCCTCTGAAAATCCTAGAGAGAAAAGAAATGCTAAAAAAATCAAGCAGCCAAGCAAACAGATCTGTGTAATTAAACAGAGAGATGTGTTAGAAATTGTTGATCCAATTTGCACCTAAGCACTGGCTTCTGTTGAAGTCAGACCTGTCCGGGTATCTGGTTATTTCTGCCTCTATAAGTGTAAGATCAATTACTTTGGTTCACATTTGTTTTCACTGTAAAGGTTGATGTGCCTTTAGTGACTTGGAATTCACAAGAAAAGACAGAATGATGCTTTGCTTGCATTGTTGCAGTAGCTGAAGTTGAGTCAGCTGTTTGAAATATCATTTTCCTGGGTTACCTTCTCATTCTTTATGGACAAAATGCTTTGGGTTTTTCCTTAACCACGCCTGCAAACCCTTACAGTGAAGTCTGTGATTTGCATGTGATTTGCATGTAGGCCCAGAGATTGTCGAAGGATGCTGCTGCTATCAGGTGAGGAGGACACACAAAGCAGCAGTGACATGGCTGAGAGTTCTGGAGTACACAGCCTTGAATCTGCATCTCTGGGGAGAAACTGCAATGGAAATCACAAAATTTCTTGGGCACCAAGATGCTTCTACATACCTCTTCATGGTCCTGGGACAACGGTAAGCTGTGGCACACTGTGTCTCCTACCTTTAATTCTGTTATGCCAGATGATGCATTCAAAATCTCTATAATGTTTAATGTCTCAGGGGCCTTTGGGACCTAAACAAATGTTTTTCTTCTCACCCTGATGCCATCAAGACATTAAATGCAGGAAAGTAGGAAAGGAGGTATTTAAATCTGAAGAAATTGACAGAAATCTTTGATTTCCAAGGGCAGGACAACAGAGCTAAAGTCAGTTCTTCAGTTCTGGAGAGATCAGAGCCAGGGAAGCATGAATTAGTTGAATATTTCGAAGGATTTTCCCATCTGTATGACTTTGTAAGTCAATTTTCTCCTCTCTTTTGATTTTAGAGTGATCACGTACCTAGAGAATAGACAGCCTTGGGCTGGTCTGAGGCAAGAGTTCTCTGAATTGCTTCTGCACTCTCATGCATGGTTCTGATTCTGAGAAACATCAGGGCAGGCTTAAAGAAACTCTGTAAGGGGATACCAAAGCTTCCAGGGGAATTGTAGAGCTTTTGTTGGATCTACCTCCTGGAACCTGAGCCAAAACCCAATGTAATTTTACAGTCCAGGACTTGTCTGGACCTGCATTCCCCTTGACTGCAGGCTAGCATTTCCCTTCTCTAAGGAAAGGAAGGAGAGTTGCTTGAAAAGGGGTTTTAAAGCATGATGGATTTCTTGCAAGCACAAAACAAGACACAATGACTAAAAATTTGATCATGGACCATTCTGTTTTAAACTGTGTTTTTTCACTAGCAAGAAAAGAGAGATAGGCTCAGATAAAAGGTGAAACCATTATATGCTTTTTATTGCATGTCTTCTTCCTATGCACTGCATTGGTTTTTATCCCCTGAGGTATTAAAAAAGAAAAGTTGTGAAAATAATTTCAAAGAGATCAAAGAGCACCCAAAATACTCATGAACAAAACCAGTTATTCTGCATATATGCAAGCTGATGTACGGCCTAACTACTGATCTTGCAGTCTAATGCTCAGCTGTGTTGGAAGATGAAATCTCTGAAAACAAATTTCTCAGTACTAGCCAGAGAAGTGGACGATTTGTCCATGCTTTCTACCAAACCCCTGTGCCTCACGCAATAGCACCCACAGAGCTCAGGCAGAAGGAGATTGCTCAAACCGATCTAAGCACTATCCCAGAAATGCTTCCCCTTCACTTTATCCAAAAACTACAGACCCCTAGACAGCTCAGAGGGGATAACAGGCAAAAAGGGTGAGAGACAGCTCTCACAAGAGGTGACAGATCTCCAGTGAAGATATGGAGCTATAATAGGGGATGATCAGAGACAGAAATTTTTGGACAGAATCTTAGAATATCTATGCAGGTCATAAAGGATGGCAAATGGGGAGAAATGTTTCAAGAACCCTTTCTTCAACATAGGCTGCTGCTTCTGAAACATTCCCCTTGTGAGTGCCACCACAGGCAACTGTCCAGAAGCTTGGAAACACTGGACTTGCATGTGCAGTAAGACCATGTGAAAAAGATTAGACAAGTACTGAACATAGGTCATGAAAAATACAGAGATTATCAATAATATATGACGAACAAGATAAGTGACCTACTGGCTATTCTTGGTTATAATATTCTGTTCATTTTGGCTCTGTTCAGGGTTATGAAGCCATCATGTTCTTGCTTCTATTTGACACAGTCCTTGCAGACAAGTGAGAGAGGTCACCTGGAAGGATTTCATGCAGCTTCCATGCGTCTGATACCCTGCTGATACTCTGGTGTGGCTGGAGTGTAGCTCCTGCTCAGCTCTTGTCTCTGGGCTGTTTCTCATTCTGCCATTTGGCTTGGTTTGGGCACCCAGCTCCTCATCCTAGCCCAGTCTTTGTGGCTGAGCTCTAGGCATGTGAGTGGGGTGCAGTGCTGCCTGCCTTATACTGAAAGGGCTGTGCTGACCTCCCTCCTGCTGGCACTGTCAGCCTTTGCAAGCCCTAGTGAAAGAAATTCTCTCTAGGTCTAAATACAATGCACTTCAATCTTTAAACTCTGCATAAGCCCCAGTCACTGTCTGTCTTGGAGAAATTTCAAATTTAAATACAGCAATTAACTAAACCTCTCAGGCAGATAGTAGCTATCCCAGTATCTTTTTCTTCTTCCCTTTGTCCTTCTTTCCCTCTGCTATTATTCACAAAATTATCCAACCCAAAAGCTGAAAGAAAAGACATCTCATGTGTTTACAGCCTGAGATAGACTTTGTTTTGTTTGACAGCATAATTCCCCTTTGGTGACCTCATTTGCACGTGTGACAACCTGTGTGAAACAGTCTGTTCAAGCAATGATGCAGTGATAGGGATAGCACAGGCTTTGAGAGTAGGAGGGTGTAAAGAGATTGGTGTTAGTGACTGGCAGTGTAATGCACACCACAGGCAAACATCTAAGTCTTCCTTTAAAGGAGATCCTTGCAATCCTTCCATAAATCACATTTCCTGCAAGCTCTTTGTGAAGCGAGAGGTGTTAGCATTAATTCTGCTTGAACGTCAAACCTTTTTCTCATGGACAATGTCCCTCTCCTCCCATCATTCCTTCAGTACTTCACTATCTGAAGCTGGGGAAGGACTTCCATGCTAAGATCAGGCCCTCTGTTGTAGTTGCACGCTGCAGAGTGGCACCTCCCTCCCCTCCTAGGGAGGGCTTGTGCATGCCCTCTTCAAGTGTGAGACACCCCAGCACAGCCAGGGTACAAAGCTCCTGGGTAAGAGATGGGATTGCAACAGAGGGAGCCAGCGATCTCTGGGCATGTTTTAAAGATTATCTGCTGGATTAATTGACTGAGTTTTCTGGTTGCTCTTCCATTCATGCTGGCTATCTTGTTTGTCTGTAGTTTTGCTAAGAAGAAAATTGTAGTAGATTATCCAGAAAGGTTAGTCCTTCTTCCTTTACAGAAACTGGTGCAGCATCTTCTCTCCTGGAAGTGCTGCCTTCCAAAGGTAGCACAAGCGTGTGTGCTTTTAGAGCTTTATCCCAACAAGTCAGCTGTGCCACTGTAGCATTCCTCTGCAAGCAATGCCTCAAACACCCACATCTCCAAAAGCAGAGACATGGAAGAGACCCTTTATGGGTGGGTAACCAGTGATGACTTCCTCAGTCCTTCCTGCCTTTTCTAAAATGGTCTTTGAAGTGGGGTTTTTTTGTTGTTTTGTTGGGGTTTTCCCCCCCAAAAAAAGTACATGATTGTAATTAAGAGAGGAAAATGAGCTGTTAATCAGAAACAAACTATTTGCTCCAGCAGCTCAGATACACCTGGGGCTGTGATTGCCATGTGTGATACATCCATATTAAACAGCATATGGGCAGGCTTTTCTTTTCATGGTTGCCTTTATCATTAAAAATTAGTATGGTTCTTGCACAGATGGCTTCAGCTCAAGCTGAGTCTGGATGACTCAGTCGTCCACTACATCTTCAATTATGTTTGGTGCTGAAGAGGAAGGGTACTTAGCTTCAATCTGCAAGCAGGATATGCTGAGTACTTTTTGTGCCTTTCACTGGACCTGCTCATATAAAACGGAAATGCCAGTGATTAATGTACTGAAGCAAGTGTTTTTTAAAAGATACTAGCCACTGATTTCAGAGGTTAATAGGAAGAAACTCATCAGATTCACTTGGGATTCACAGAGGTAATGTAGTTTATGAAGTTGCTGTAAAGCTCTTTTCTTCCCTTCCTTCAGTGTTACAGATTCACAGAACATATCCAAGAACATGTTGAAGAAACATTAAGTTTGTTCAGAGCATTGTCATGATATGAAATCACAGCTGTACCTCCCAGCACTTGTACGTCCTCATGTATGTTTGTTGTGGCCTTTCAGGCGCAAAAATCAGTGCAATTCTGTTGACTTCAGAACCATGTCAGGTCACATGCTCACCTTTTTTGGCAGCAGCCTGTGCTTGTCTCACATTCTGTTTAGGTCTCATTGTGGATTAGTACCAGCTGACGACTTAAGAAAGCAAATGTTAAAGGCAAACAGCAACATTACAGAAGCCTCTGACAGTGAGGTAAGGATAAAGTCAGAGATCAATGAGAAGTATTATTTTCTTGGGCATTTTATGCAATCATACCCCTAACCTTAACTTCAAAAGCTGCAGCCAACTCTCAATCATAATGCAATACTTTCTGGTGTAAGGATTCCTTTGTTAAACTTCAAGTCAGTAAAATCTTGCAGACAGTAATGTATTTAGAATTCAGATTTCTTGCAGCAAAGAACAGATGTAAATTAACCAAAGTGATTAACAGATAATTTTTTCAGTGCAAATGAAGATAATAGTTGAAAGAAACATGAATTACTTGAAAACAAAGGGAGATAATAGGTAAAGTTCTTCCAGTTTTATGTTAGGTAGTTCAGGAACAGGTTCATGAACAAAGTTGCTACTATAAAGTTGGCAACTTCCATGGGAGAAAGTGTGCTGAAAACTGAAAATAGAAACAATCTTAGATACTGAATTTTAATATGCTGCTGCAGATCTATGAGAGATCTTGGAAAGGCATTGCATCTTCCAGGAATCCTGGCTCCATCACCACCGAATTTGCCATAAAGTCATTCAAACCCTTTCCTAAAAAAAAATCAGATGTCTGTAGGAGTAAAGCTCCAAAGTTCAGTATGTGAGAGATGTGGGCTAAGAAGCCACAGGGCTGGTATGTTAGAAACTCTAACATGCAAGGAGGAGCTGACTGCAGGATGGGAACAGGATTCCTTCAGCAAAATTTTACTTCATTCAAGCCTTGGAAGTCCTGTACTTTTAATCAGTTTCATTTTGTCTGACCTAATGTACGCTCACATGCACACACCCCCCACTCCATTGCCCTTATCTTGAAATACCCTTAAAAGCTAATAATCTTCCTCATTCTGAATATGGAAAAATGTAAGCTCTTTAAAGAAATGGTATATAATATTTAAACAAGGAGTTTACCTGAACCCCCAGTTTTATTTCAGAAGAATGAGTGCTTATCAGCAGTTTTCCATCTCTTAAGAGACTAGCTTCAGCACAGAGATTTATTCTGACCTGTGTTAATTTCATAAGATCCATATTTCCTACTTATGCTGATGGCATCTCCACCTGGTGGCTTCAGTGGTATCTGGGAGATGTCTTCTAAATAGCATCTGACAGAACATATGTTATTTAATGTGAGTAAGAGCACTGGAATCTGGGTCTATCAAGGTTAGAATCTTGACTGAAACCTCTTGAAAATGGATTAGAATTTCAGTCCTTTTCCAAGTCACCACTGATTGTTTTCTGCCAGATGCCATGCTGCATTTCTCTTTTGTTGTCCACATTCCTCAGCTGCCCTGTCCTCCAGGTTACCATTCTTTGTCTTTGACTCCTTGTCCCAACTCCTTTTCCTCTCCAAGGAAATTATGAGATCCCGAAGAGAGTTTACCTAGTCTCAGTACATTCAGGGAGACCTGAATCACTCTGAAATATCTCCAAAAGTTCCTCTATAACTGAGCCATTTGCTATAATTCTAATTTGGGGTGTCTTATCTCTACTGTGGCTACCAGAAATAAACTTTATTGAGGCAGGAGCAGATGAGGCACTTATAGCCTGACACAATATTCAGAGAAATACAATTGATTTCCACAAGAAAGCCTGATCTTCCAGCATTGAAGGGTCATGTTCAAAAAAGCTTAAAACCTTTGTCAACTGCGCATAGATTAAAGGAAAGCAAGTGATGTGATGGATGGCTTCTTCCCTGGTGTATTCATTTTGGATACAGTGCATTTCAAAGGGGCTTCATTCACTGAAAGCTGAGAATTCATCTTCTTATTCCTTGGGTCAGAAGGGGATATGAATATATTAAGATCAGTAGGATGACTGTCCTGGGTCAGAACATTTATCCAACCCAAGTACCCTGCTACCAAAAGTACCTATGAACAGACTTCTCAGGAAGAATAAGAAATGGCAAACACTTGAGAAATGTCTTCCTGAATCTCTTTCAGGCTCTAAATTTTTACACTTCAGAGACTTCCTGGTATTTCAATATATTTCTAATTGTATTTCTCTTCCATGTACCTGTGCATTTTGAACCCATGCCAATTTTTAGCATCCTTAAGTAATTTAGCAACACGTTCTGCAGTCTAGTGTTCACTGTGTGAATAAGCAAAATATTGTGTTTGTAGTGGACCTGGCTGATGTTATCTTTATTTATGCTCTTCAGTTCTTTTTCACTGTAAGACAGTGAACATCGATTATTATCTATCCATGACACAATTATTTTGTGTATACCACATCATCCCCAGTTACCCCTTTTCCAGACTGCAGTGTTTAGCCTTAGTATGACAATGCTTTCATGCCCTTGATTATCCATCCTTGTTGCCTTTCTGTCAACCTTCTCTAAGGCTGAAGTAAAAAACCATAGATTTACACAGTAACAAAATATTTACATCTACATTATTTACAATAATGTTCTGCATTATTTTTCTAAAAATGCCAAAAATCCAAGTTCCTCTGTTCACTGCAGTTAGGTATTGAAGTGTTGTTTTGATGCAGTCACTTGCAAGAACTCCAGGATTTTTTGAATGGTGAAAAGCAGTTTAAAGTCCATCATTCTTTGTGTGAAGTAAGGATTATTCTTTCCATCTTCTATCATTTCTATAATCTCCTATTATTTTATTACACATCCTGTTTCTGTCTTGCTCTAAGACTTTATACAGTCAGCCTACAGTCTGACTAGTAAAGGTGCTGTCACCAACAAGTTTGTTCCACTATTCAACCATTTCCAGGTTTTCTTATTAATATGTTGAACAGTAGAGGTCTATTGTTTTACCCCTGAAAAATTCCTCTTTATTTCCCCCTCCATTGAAAGAACTGGTGATTTTTTTCTCTTTCATATCTTATAACTGTACAAGACCTTCCCTCTAAGAGCTGCATTTGTTGAAGGTCTTTCTCAAAGCTTTCTGGAATTAAAAATAGGCTGAGTTGTTCAGATAACCCTGTCCCATACATAAGCTTGTTGACATGACAGAAGAAGCAGGATTATGACCTTTTATATAAAGATTCACTGACACTGACACATAATCAGTATGTATTATTTATGGTACAATGCTTATGCAGTTGTCTGCTAACCCTTTACAGTTTCTCTTAGTTTGTCCAATGTGGACATTAGTCTGATATTTCTGTAATTCTCCTCTGGGACCTCTGCATCACATATGTTATCCTCCAGTTCTAAATATCCAGACTGTTTAAAATGAAAGGTTACACAAGTCTCCAGCAATTCAGCTATTTCATCCTTGAATTGCTTTAAAACTCATGAGTGATTACCATCTGGTCTTGGCAATGTGTTACTGTTCTTTATATCATTTTTTCCCCAACTCCTTCTGTAGTCGCTTCATTATCAGTTATGACCTAAACTAACCCAAGAGTCTCTCTTTACTCCTGGGTGAGCCAGGGCAAAGAGTAGCTGAGTGGTTGATGCATTTTGGAAAGCAGGGATTGTGCTGCTGCTGTTTGCTTTGGGCTGGGCTATGGTTTGGTTATATTGCACCTGGTATCCCATTATTGCATGTGTAAAGAAACTGTGTAGAGGAATGTGATAGTGTAGTAGTGAGATGGTCACTTGTCATCATTAATTGTCAGGGTGGCTGTGCTTGGAGCACTGGCTGTGTGAAGCCAGGAGTGCCAGCACTGAGGTACCCACCCAGTTACACCCACGAGCATCTGGTGCCTTGCTACACACCCACAGTTACTCCCTGGAGGTAGAGACACTAGTGAGCATTGCGGGTGCAGGTTAAGAAGCAGGAGCTATGTGGTGTGTGGTGATGGGGCCCAAGGAGTGATCTCAGGCAAATGCTTTCCTTCTTACAGCCTGACTGCAGCCTCTAGAGAGCTTGCAGCCTAAAACAGGATGCACAGGAGCAGGGCATCATATAGAGCTCTTCATGAGAGCAGTCACAGATGGCTTTCTTTATGCTTAGAAGTACTTTGAAAACAAGAATTTAAGGTGGAGATAACATTTTCTGTGTTATGCTGGTCTCAGTTTAGGCTGAGTCCTTGTGCTGCAGCAGCAGGCGTTGCATTTGGTCAGTCCTGGGGACTGAATCTGCACCAGGAGCTTCCACAGCTCCATCTGCTTCCAACCCAGGGGAACAAGGAAAGGCTGAAGAGAGGGGATGCTGTGGAGCAGTGAGGGCTGCCTGTTCTTCCCTAGAGGTCAGACTGGCCTGAGAGAATGTCTGCAAAGCATCTCTACTCGCCAGCTGATTTCTTCCTGGGTCAGCAGAGCCAACCTTTGTGACTTTCAGGTCACTTTTTCCCCCCTTTGATTTCTAACAAAGCAGAATCTTTGAGTCAGTTCATACTGTTCCTTCAAGTTCCTTTTTTCCACCATCTCTACAGTGAAAATATTATAAACCTTTTCCTGTCAGCTTTCAGCTCTGTGTTGCTTCTGGCTCTCTAAGTTGCAAAGGCAGAAGGCATTAAAAGCATCAAAACCAAATCCCTGGATATATAATTGTATAATTTATCAAGCTGAGCTCTGAGAGAGTGTCTTCTCTCTCCAAACAAGAGCAGAGTAGTGTGAACTAAGACTTTTGGGTCCAAGAATAATAGTGGCTACTGATAGATGACTTGCTTAAGTGAGTTTTCATCATCAAGACAAAGCATAACAGTCAAGACAAGGCTAAATAACAGGTGGGTTTTTTCCTTAATAGCACATTGCAATGAACTGATCTCTTGATGGTCCATTAGTCCCATCAACACACAGCTGGTTTCATGTTTTAATGAGAATTGCTTAACAAGTGGGCTGTGCTCTGGATGGTACCAAAGTGTGCTTGCACCGTGGCAGCCCCATATAATTTAAAATAAAAATCTGGTTTGGATGTATTATTATCTTAAAACCCCAACCTTCTCATATGTACATATTAACAGTGGTGGAAAATAGTATGAAATTTCAGGAAAATTTATCTTACATTTACAGACTTAAAGGTAGAAAAAGAGAGAATGAGATTTCAGAGAAGTGGAAAAATCATGATGAGAAATGGCAGTAAGTCTGTTTAAGGGTCAGACACATTTCCCTGCCTTCAGCCACCTGAGAGGTAGATGTGCAATCTTCAGTACTATATCACTCTTGTCCATGGGAAAAATGTGTTTTCAACTCCCACCTCAAGAGAGAATGAACTACTGCCCTGTTACAGGTGTTTATGTGCTGTGTGGATTGTGGAAGCTAGGCAAATAGCTTGGATGGCTCAATTTGGCAGACTTGAACTCCAGACCTAGTCTAGTCTAGAGAGAGGCTTTGAGGGTTCAGCTTTTGTAAAATCAGCCATGCAATTCAGCATGTGCCAGTATGTGTGTGACATGCCACTGACTTGAAGGTACTTTTTCCGCCTTGCAATTAATGCAAGTCCTTAAGTTTTCCTCTGTGAAGATTCTGCAAAGCTTTATTGTTGGCTTTGGACCTTCCCCTGATTCCAGCTTTCGTGTCTTGGGGCAGCTGGGAGGACACTTGCTAAAATGTTAGTGTTGTGCTTGCAGACACTCTGAATTCCACCTGGAAAGCTGGATGCTTTTATGACTAAAACTCTGACTGTCTCTGTTAATTTAATTTCAGAGTCTAAGTTTTCCCATTATATCCAAATAACGATACCTGAGTTGTAGGTGTGTTGCAAAGATTAATGGATTAATGCTTCAAAAATGTTATAGAAAATGTAGGCATGTGTCTTAGGAAAGCGTTCAGTTGTTTTCTATTTTTTTTAAGTTTTAAAGAACTGATCACCACATTAACAGAACCAACTCATTGAAGCCATCCTGTAATAAATATTAATAATATATAAGCCTAATAAATATTTCCAAGCTCTTATTCCCAGATGCTGCTTGCAGATGGATCAACAGTTAAATCCTTCCTTGCTAGACTAAAACTGGTACTCAGCATGCTCCAAGTTCAGCCCTCTTTTTTTGAACGTCGAAATGCCCCTGTTGCCCAAGGAACAGGTAAGTAGCCTGTAAGTTGTAAACCTGCTGTTAAAAGAGATGGAATTTCAAGTATCTCACCTCTGTTTTTCTTACCCTTTCCCCATATCAGGCACATAAAAGTGTGGTAGTCTCTTCCCATTGCCTCTCTTAAGCTTCTAGAGAAGGAAAAGGCTGAATGGCACCACAAGAAGACTTGTTTGAAGAAAATGGTGCAGGGAAACTGAAAAAAAAAAAAACCAAATTAAAAAAACTGTAGATGCAGTGAAAAGGGTGAGGGAGATTTTTTTCCTCACAGCCACATTTTTGCCTCCTTTATTCATATTTGCTATTATTCTTCACAACAACAGTTTTTGGACAACAGTTCATTAACAAAGTGGTCACCTGACAGTTATTTCAGTATGGAAACTGAGACTGTCATCTGGAGGTATACAAAACTTTGTGGTTGGATTCACATACGCTTTTTTTGGCTCAGAAGTCATTGCTTTTCAGACTTCCTTTGTTTCCATTGAACCTTTCCTAGCAGCTGATTTTGAGATGATTTGATGAATACCCAGATCAGATACAGAGTGCTGTGGTCCCACCATAGGCTGGCATCACTTTCTAATACCCATCTGGCTCTGAATGCTGTGTGGCAGATCCCAAATGCTACATTGTAAACCCATGCAAAGCATCTGAGGCCACAGGATAAATAGGTTTTGCTATTAACTATTTGTTGGGCAGTCTCTGTTGAGGGGCAGCTGACTTCTTTGTGCTTTAAAATTATGCTTAAAACTTGCTGAAGTCTGTGTTCCAAGCTACACTTTAGGTAAAGGTCAGTTCCATAGATGATCTGTAAACATTTAATCAAAATCTGGTTTTACTTTAAGGCTCTTTAAATATGGCTCTTGCCATATTTCAAAACTTATCACTAAATGCAGTTTTAGTCCAGATTCATGGTTTTGATTGCTATCAAGTGCATTTCTATCTCTTTAGAATTGCTTTGTTTCAACTGGGAGCCGACTCTTTACAACAGAACGTGGATCTGAATTTCTAAAGTGACTTAGATGGAAAATGGTTTTGATAAAAAGGTTTATTTAGTAACTGAAAAGGCTCACTCAGCAGCTCAGAGATCAGCTTCCACCACTTAGGCTAGAGAGATATATACCTACAGTCACATATGATTGCTTACCTAATATCACAAAAACTGTTGTGTAAAAATTCATGTTTGTCTTCAGATTTGCTCTTCTCTTTTGCTAAATCAGTCCATAAAGACATACTTTTTTTATATTTTATCAAAAGAAGCCTTCACTTCTTCTTGAAAAACAGAGAAGCAACTTAGACTTTTTAGTCTTACCAGATATTAGATCCCCTGATGCTTACCCTTATAATTTCTGTCATGAAGAGCAGAGTTGAAGAGTTCATGTACTGATTTCCCATGAGTGTGCTGTGGTTGAATTGTGGCTAAGTTGCTAAATTAGTTAGGAAGTCTGGAAAAAATGGGTTTTTAAAAAAGTTTTTTCTTTACTTTCAGTCTCTGTATCTCAACACAGATCTTCTTAATGGCATTAAAATTTGGTGTTTTCTTCCAGGCTTAGACCTTGGGCCATGTAAGGGAGCAGCAGTTAGGAAGTACGCAGAGTCTTTTTAAAGGAAGGTCTTTGAACATGAGACCTGCCAGGGCAATTCTCCTGTGGTTTCTGGATGCTTCCCTTTCCCAGGAGACCATTGGCCCAGGGCCCAGTGTAACTGTGATGGCAATGGGGACCTTCTAATTGCCTTGGCGTGTGTGTGAAATTTAGAATAATATTAATATTGTTACCTTATTCCCCTTTCCACATCCCTTGGAAAGTGTTTATTTTAATGAGATCAAGTCTAAAAATCAGGTTTTGGTTGTGTCAGTTTGGAATTTAAAGTGGACCACGGAAATGCAACACACAGCACAGACAAGCCCATAGGAAATGAAAAGCAGAGGAACATAAGCTCTGTGGTAATCAAGAAAATGAAAATGTTTTTCTGAAAAGTAATGCTCTTTCTATGTAATAAATAAAATAGTTTGTTTTTCTTTGCTTTCTGCCTCTCATTATGTAGTTATGAATTATAAAGAGAACTTTGTAGTCCCTCTGCATATTTCTAAGAACATATTCCTTTTTTTCCATTAGGAAGACGATACTAAGTATACAGTCATCAGATAGATGCTTCATATGGATTAGTGATTAATGCTCCTTACTGTAACTGGAATGGCTAGATGCCTACTAATGCACTTCCAAATATTCCCAAAGATGGCTGTGAAGACACTCTTCAGATTTGCATTCAGAAGGTAATGACCTTACGGTAAAAGAAAACTAAATTGGACTGATGGAAATATATTGTCACTGAGTCTTAAATCCAAGTCACCTGCTGGGTTTCTATTTAATTTTTGTTTGCTGGGTAATGAAGGATTGACTTCTAACATTCATTATAACAAGGCATTATGAGTGAGAAAACTCTTTCATGCCAAAACCTTCTATTCAGCTGCACAATGCTTTCCAGAAAAATTACCCTTTGGGCTAAAATTACTTATGTTTTGTTCTCTTTATGCTCTCTTCTCCTCACAGAAGTAATTTGTTTTTAAAAAGTATTTCAATGCTCTTTGCTGGTGGTGAGAGAAATACATTTAAAAACAAACAAACTAAAACCAAACCCCCACCCCCCCCCAAAAAAAAGATTACCTTATTGTAGAATGGGATTCTCTGATCATTAAAAAATCACAATTACAACCTCAGACTCAATGGGTTTCATACCCAAGGAGCACAGGTGATTGTTCTGTACTTGGAAAAGTTTCATTAAGTAGAAATACCAGCACAGTCTTGCCAGTTCCACTTGCCTTTTTCAAGGCAAACTGTGAGTCATTCTGCTGAAATATGTTCAGGGTATCTGTGAGTGTTTGTGTTTGCGCAGGCACTGGGACATTCAACATTCATAAAACACTGTGTGGCTAACAATGTGTTTTGTACATGTAAATATACATCTACTTTCATGCAAAGCTGTATCAGCACATACTATTTGTGACTTTTTGGAGTTCCATTGGAAAAAGTGGTCCTTGGTGTTTATTTTCTTGCTTCTCTTTTCCTTGCCATAGTTAATATTAGAAAAACGAATAAAGCAACATTCTGATGAATTTTCAAGTACACAGTTAAAGATGAAAGTAATCCAGTGGAATGGGGCAGGCAAATAATTTATGAAATAAAGGGGTTTGTTTCAGTGTTGTTTTCACATTACAGTGGATTTGAGAGAAAATTCATTTAGAATATGAAAATGTAGCATATGAGGAGAAGTAGAGTCATGAAGAAATTAATTGGTTTTTTCCATTCCTTGGTTTTGGAAAGTCACAGATGTCACTGTAGGAGCTGTGCCCCAGAACAGTCATGTCAATGAAATTATTTGTATTATCACATAAGAGGCTGCTGCTGTAATGGGTGAACAGGTAAGAGTACTTGGAATTTCACTGGAATGCCTTTCTGACAGAGACACTTTATTTTGAATTACTCTACTCAGTATGTCTCTTGCTTATAAAGAGAGACTTTGAGGATTTTTCAAAATCAAATGCAGCAGTAAAGCTTGCCAGACTTTTGAGTCTGTTCATGTCCCTTCATTCTTCTGCAGCTGGCAATAGCATACCATAATGACAATCACTGAGCTCTGGTTCTGCTCTGGTAACTTTATACCAAGTCTCTGTGACCAAATAATCATATGATTTGCCTTCTATTTGGTGTGTGCAAGGAAGTTGTGTTTACAGGCTGGACTACACTTGGAATAAAGGGAAATGTTGTCACCTGCAGCCCTATTCTATCTCTTGGATGTTAAGCTAAACTCAGAAAGCATAAGGATAGCTGATCTCCATTTTTTTGGCTCATCCCTTCCAAATCTGTTGTAATATTTGGGAAATTTAGAGTTAAAGAGCTCTGTTTGGCTAAACAAGTAAAAAGGGGGCAGGTCAGTTGTGTTTCTCTTCAGGTCAAATACTTCCAATGATGATGATAATAGTCTGTGATCAGAAATAAAGGAATCAAATTGCATACCAGATAGATTAGTAAGTCAGTAGTAACTGGGGAAAGTAATTTTCAACAAGTTCTTATGATTTTACAGGGAAAAGAAATTAAAAGATGCCATCACAAGAAATCAGTCCTCAGTAGTGAGAGCTGTTACCCAGGAGACAGGTGATAAACCCAGAGTAAAGAAGGCAGAATGTAGCAAGAAGAGAAAGAGAAGGGAGTCAGAATTAGCAGCAGGATTTAAGGTGCACACTGCTAAACCCACCTAAGACACAACAAACCCCAAAGAAATGAATCTGTGAATTTCCCTCTGGCCAGTGTTCCTGAATGGAGCTTAAGGCTCACATCTAATCTTCTTAGTCTCCATTTCATTGTGCACCAGATATTTTGGCATTGCCTCTATGTCAACTTGGCAGAGCCCTGAAATGCACAATGACAAATAAAGGGTGGCCATATGATATGTGAAGGTACTTCACTGCATCACTATCTTTAGTGCTCTAAAAGATCTGGGTTTATATCTCCTGAATACTTTGGGGTTTATAATTTTTCAACAGAAATGTAAATCAGAGCCAAACTTCAGGACTCAATACCTAGGATTATAGGACTATTTTTCCTCCAAAAGCTGATCCTTTCAGTCTGTGTCCCAGAACTTGGAGGATATGGCTGTAAGTTATCAAATATAGATTTTTCTTAAAACTGGCAGTGTCCTAAGTTCCTACAGTCACTAGAAATAACCTCTTGCATCTCAAAAAAGATAGCAGAAACATTAGGATGAGAGATTAAATTCTCTTGTGTTTCTTTGGCAATTGAAATTCTTCATGAAAACATACCTTTCTCCTTTTAATTACCAATGTTTGAAATGCAGAGAAGTCCATAAAAAAAGGAGTACACCTTAGCTGCCATAATCCTTCACCCCAGTGCAAAGCAGACACTGCTTATTTGTGGTATAAATGGTTAAAAAATGCAGTGAAATGTAACAAAAGCTGAAAAATCCACTTTTAAAGCTACAACTGTTCAGAGTTAGATCTTTTCTGCCTTGCTTTAATGAGAGCTTTGCTTAACAATGGGTGACCCATGAAAATTTCTATTGTATTATTTCCACTTATTATGTCTGAACTCCTCATGAAACCAGCGTCTCACTCCTTCTGTCTTGCTCCAACAGTGTAGAGAATGTTGTCAGACTTTACTTTTTCCAACTCTGAAACACCTAGGTTTGCTGAGAGTTTCTGCTTTCCACCAAACCCCAAAACACTGATGAAATCTAGCATGTTTCAGCCAATGTCCCAACATGATCAGTGAGAGCAGCCTGCTCTGAAAATGCAGTCCTGGGCTAGCAAATTAGCTCTTACAGATTTTACAATAATACACTTAGCTTACCTTCTCCCCACATGCCTAAATCTACATATTACTCTGTGTTATGGGATAAAGCAAAACTCCCCCAAGTGTCTTCAGCATCCCCTCAAATGCTCTTTGAACTCCCAACGTCATAAATAGTGACAATTAGCAACCCACCAATAATGTGGATCTAGATGATTTTTCTTTCCAGGTCTGACTTTATTTTGTGGAACCTGGAAAGCTGAAACAAGGTTTGTGTTAACAAGAGTGGAAAAGAGTGCTGCACACAATTTGGAGTCTCCTAAGGAGAACTCAGCCAGCTCTGGGAATACTTGTCTGGTGCGGGGACTAGGAGGACAGGGCTGCACTGAGCAATGATACCAGGCTGGGGACCTGCTGCCACATTTGTCAGAGAGACTCAGAATAACAGAAAGGTCACTTCCAGGCACCAGGTTTTTATTTTTTTAAGACTTCTCTATTAAAAGTGCAAAGATTTTCTATTGGAATAATTATACAGCTGATGCAGACACATGGTGTCCTATAAAACTTGTGCTTGTGGGAATATGCAGTTGTTGATCTCTCCCTCTCCCCACAGTAATTTTTGAACCCGCTGTGTGATATCACCCAAACTAGAGAAAGAAAAGGGTCCTGGAAGACAACAAAGGGTTCCTGGTCTTCCTGCTGGTGAGTGCAGTGGGACTCCACCAAGCAGAGTTCTTGGCCTTATACCTGTCCCAGCTCCAGGCAGACTTTCAGCCATAACTTGTACCATCCTATAAATCAAAATCAATGAGCTTCAAGACTTCAACTTGCAGAAACCAGGCTTCTTCTGTTGCAGAATTTAATAACCTACATCTTTCCTGCAGGTACTCAAGCACAGAATAACTCAAGGGAGGTAAAGTATTTCTTCTTCTCTTTCTTCATTTGCAGTAACACCCTTAGTAGGGTGTATTGTGCCTGTCCTGTCCTGGGGATGAAAGGGAGGCTGTGCATGCTGCAGGTACCCAAGACCATCATGGGGACTGCTCATGATTCCCCTCTGCAGCTCTGGTTCTGGTGTGAGAGGTGTATGTGGATACAGCTCTCCCTAAGGGCAGAGCTTCACTGTGGCTGCTTCCTCCAGACCACCAGCTCTCTGTGGGGATGATGTCCATACCTAATTTTTCACAGGATTGATCCCAGTGACCTGGGAACTCAGGACTACAAGGGATCATTTTTTTCCTCATTTTCTTCCCCAGGTGAAATTTAGTTTGACAGAATCCAGGCTATGCTGAAGGCAGTGCTCTGAAATGTGCAATAAGTTATTTTTGCCCTGGCAGTTCTCTGCAGACATAGCAGGAGTATTTGAAGACAAAGACCATAAAGCAGTAAAATATGCCAGATTTGAGTATTTCACCAAGATACTGATAAAGCTGGCAGTATTGGCAGGGTGTGTGCCAGTGGACTCACAAGGCAAAAGTGTGCAGATTCCTTTTTTTTTTATAGTGAAATTGCATATTTTTCTTTTCCATGAAACAGAGAGAAGTTGTCAGCCTTTTCAAACCACTAACACTTGGATTTATGAGCATGCCACCCATATTTTCGTGTGGAGAGAACTGCTATCTCAAGTCTTGCCACTGCTAAAATTAACTGCATCTCAGGCCACGTTAGCTGCTTATGCCCAAATGTCAAGTCACTAGGGACATTTACAGGAAAGTGGATGTTAATGGAATATTTCTGAGAATAGGCATTAAGTATGGAAAACACTGGAGCAAAGAAATGAAACTCATCTGAGTACCTTAGGCACCAGCCAGAGAATTCTGTGATGGGAAGTTGGTGAGATGCTCAGTGTAGAGAGGGAGTTGTGAGATAGGTCATTTCCTCATCCTGAACACTTTGTATTAGCTCCCATTCCCAGCACAAGGAGCATTTATTCCTTAGCTTGTTCAGCAAAGAGATTCTTGTCTCAGCTGTCCCATCAATCCATCTGTAACAGAACATTATGGCTGAGGCCATCTTGTTCAGATTCCAGAAAGAAAATTACTTTTTCCTACCTCAACCAAGAATTTAATGAGGAAAATACTGCATGAGAACAACTGTTTTGTGTTCCATAAGTAAAGCCTGGGACTAATGAGCCACTGACTTGATTTGCTGAGATCAGAATCAGGTGAAAAAGAAGGAAAAATGTAAGCTGTGTGTAAGATTAGTATTTTATATGTTTTACATTACAGGCTGACTATAAAAGCTAGTCAGCCAAGACTGGCTAGTGATGTGAAAGGAGGTCATTTGCCAAGATTCACAGCGATATGCCAGCTATTTTAAAAGGGACTGTGGAAATCTGGGATCCCTCCTGCACACAGCCAGATCACTGAAATAGATTTGCATGATAGTTCCTCTACTGTGTAAAATGTGTATTGGATTTGAGATCTGGCACCTCCTTTACTCCTCTGAACTCCAAAACACACCTGAGCCATTCACCTCTCTCCTTCAGAATGCTCATCCATCCTTAGAAATGAGTAAAACCAAAAATCTCTACCACAAACCCACCCAAAATCTCACCCTCTTTGACATTTGTAGAATAGATCACAAGTAGATTATCAGTTCCTTGTCATTTCCCCTTGCCTACCCCCTTCCCCCATCCCCAGTTTATCCTAATCCAAGTTAATACATTCCAACTAATATCTGTGTTGCTGCAGGAATCCCTTTGTGTTTCTGAGAAGCACATTTTCTAGGTAACCTTGAAAGCAGAAAGTCTGAGGGGTCTGGAGAAATACATAGAGGTGTCCTGATGAGGCAATTCCCAGGGGAGCACGGGCAGGTCTCCTAATTAGGGGAGCTTGACTGCAACAGCAGCTGGCCAACTGCAACCCCAATTACTGGAACCTCTTGAGGAAACCTCAGGAGACATGATCAGGTTTTCAACAGCAGATGATCTGGGGTAAGTACTGGATATTCAGCATTGCACACTGGGACTTTTTTGGGTTTGATTATCATGGCTTAAATTTAAATCTAGTGTTAGTGCAATTTTTTTCTCATAAAAATGTAAAGAGGGGAATTCTTCTCAACTTCGCTGCTTCAACTTTTACCTTATTTTGTCTAAAAGCAGCAGGTACAGAAAGGTATTGTCTTTATAAACTGACTGCCAAGTCCTTACCAAAGCTGGCCTTCTTAAAGCCACATTTTATAGCAGAGATGGACTGCAATTCCACCCATAAACCCAGCAATGAGCTGGATTACAGTGCTGATTTCATGATGTTTCTAAAAGTGAACACTTTTAGAAGGTTGCAAGGGAGGCAGGAGCTGTAGACCCTGCTCCAGAAATAAACAAACTATGTTTATTCCAGCTTCCAACTGCCTCTCTCATAAAATCCCTTCTTGCTGGACTCTGCAGGATCATCAGCAGAATTTGTCACCTTTTTGTTGTCTTGGTAAGGAGAGGCCTCAGAAATGTTTGGTCTGTTGCCTAAGTTAAATAGCATGGGCTGAGAAGCAGAAGTGCAAAATATAAATTGTCTTTGGTGAACCAACAAGTTTACATGTTTGCATGACCCATGGTCCCAGGAGCCCAGTTTCTGGAAGAGTTTTGTGGTTGTGCTCACAGCAGCAGCCCACCATGTGCTGTGCCCAGTGATTACAGCAAGGAAGGCAGCAGATCTTTGGGGAGTCGCCCCCTCTCCTGCAGAATGACAGTGGAATGTGTTAGGTGCCACAAATGTCATTCATTGCCAGTTGTCCCATGTTTTCTGTGCTACGTAAAGGGAACTGGTTTTTTTCTGTCTGATTCTGACATAGCTTTCCTTACTATATTAATTTATCTTTGCACAACAATTTTATTCAATTTTATATTCTGCCATTTCTTACTGGTATATATTTGCTGTCTAGCTGTCTTAACTAAGGCCCAACCTCCTCATTACTGATCTCAGGAATGTCTATGACATTATGACAATTTAATGCATACACACTTTCTGGTGGTTTACTTCTCTTTCTTGTCAACAATTATGAGCCATCATCAAAAGCATGAGAAATGGTTACTGTGTTGTTAGAATTTTAAATGGATAGATAATCTAAAGGGAATAGGGGGAAGGCAGGGACAAAAAGCCTCAGAAAAGCAGTGCAGAAAAAGAGAGCTGGAAAAATTATGAATTAATGGAAGAGTATAAAGAACAGGGAAATGCAGTTTCTAGTCTCATAATTTCAGTAGATTCCCTGGAACAGGGGGCCTGTGACAGTTTTCTAGTCACAGTTTAAGCAGCTGTATATGGGAAAGGGGAAGGAAACGCCCCAGAAAAGCTGGCAGGGATTGTCAATATATAGTCAGAGGGATCATAACATTCCCAAAATCATCCATGGCCATGCCATGCAGATTGACATGGATCTATATTTGTGGTACCTCAGCTGTTGCACTCCATCACAGTGTCCCATAATGATACAAATGTCACTATATTGTAATACATGGGACGTCACTGTTGCACACATATGGTATTCCTAATGCTTGTTTGCTTCTTAGAAAACTGAAAAGCCATAAATTTAGTGGTAAAATATCGTCTATCACGGCCTGAATCAGTATTTCAAGATTGTGCCCAGTCAGTTGATGACATTTCTCTGTTCTACTGAAGCCTGTGAGGAAAGTGGTCCTTCCATCCTGAGATGGGTGGGTAGCATCAGTGTTTAGTAGATTCTTATTTCTCTCCATAGCTGACAGAATCAATATAGTTAATTCGTTTAATCTAAACATGATTTTCAGGCAGCCACAGTTGCTTTAGGTAAAATGAATGCTTCCCTCCAAAGGTGTGAAATAGAGCATGAAGAACTGAGCAAGCACCAGGAAGGACTTCCCAGAGCCAGCAGCAGGCTCAGGATCCAGCTAGTGTGTCCAAGCTCTGGCATGGCCATTCAGAAGAGAGATTATTCATGGATGTGATGGAGAGGCTGCTGAGTACCAAGTCCAGCAAGGAAAGAATGGGGCTGATATGGTTGATGGATATCATCACAGCAGTAGCATCTGCCAGCAAAAGATTTATGGCAACAGCTCTATTTTTTAATTATTTTTTTTTTAATATGAGGGGGGAAAACTTTCTGGTAAGTAAATTTCTAAATTGATTGCTTCATTCTGGTTGTTAACAGAATTTGTTTGCCATAGTAAGCAAATTCTGCATCATCAGGCCAAAGACAGGGGAAAAGAAACTCCACTTAAGAAAGCTGAGAAGAGGCAAGAGCAATAAGACCTGTCCTCTCTGTCACATAGTTATGCCTCCTGAAGCCTCTTTTTTCCACCAAAGGGTTGGCTATTCTTTGCTACAGAAGCTTGTTCACTGAGACCATTCTCTGGGTTCTCACAGGATTTTGTGGAGAACAGGAAGAAACACAAAGTCCTGTGTTGATGGCATAGCAAAGAAGGTAATGGAAATGTCTGGTGTGATGTAAAACTAGATTCTAACAGAATGGTCAGAATGGTGGGCTTTCTTTTTCTTCTTGTAGTGCCCAGACCATTTCCATGTTATTATCTGGGGGAAACATTACAACCATAATTATAAACAGACATGAGATTCCTAGCATTGAAATGTATCCATGTATTGGTATAAAAATGCTGCATTCTGGGGCTGAGCCTGGGCATGACTGTTTCTGCTAGGGAATATGCATTGAACATCCTTACACCCAGGGATATCAGGGAGAGACTCAACATCAGCTCTTTAGAGACTTGTGTAGAGGATTAAAAGGAAATTAGGAAAGATAATACACTGAGGTGTCTTGAGAATACTCCAGACAATTAAAAGCATGAGCATGTCAAAGCAAATTCCCGTGCTCTCCTCCTCCAAGGAATACATTGTAAAAGCAGACATTCATCTTGATATTTGTCTCCTATAGAAGTGAAGGAGGAAAAAGCTACAGAAAAGTAGTAGAAAAAACTGGTAATACAGTTAGATAAAAGAGTGCAAGGATATCATCTAAAAAGAGGAAAAGGAGGTTTTGCCTCATCCCAAGATGTATTGCATACCTTCACATAAGGAGATTGCTACCAGAGGTAAGTCATAAATACCATTGCTAAGTAAGTGTGAAATGGAGTCACGGGATATTACTAGTCTATGACATTCTTGGATAAAAAATATAAGGAAATTAAAATAGAAAAATGAGCAAGGAGGCAAAGAAATTCTTATTTTTGCTTTCATACTCAGGTTGAATCAGCCTACCATGTAATTCTGTATCAGAAGGAAACTCTATAAGCTAGCAGCCCCCTCCATCTTTCATAATCATTTGATCAAATAAGGACTGCCTAATAGCAAGAAGATTGCAAGAAATTTTAATAACATCGGGTTATTGAAGCAGTGAAATACAGGAACACGACAGGCCTCTCCTTGCAGGGTGTTCAATTACTTTTATGTTACTGCTGACTCATGAAGGGAGGTCCTGGGCTTATCTTTCAGAAGTAAAAGCACAGAGACAGATCCCAGCAGATATGTCACCAGAACAGCCCTCTCTTTTAATCTTTAATTTGTGTAGTATTTGCTAGGTCTCTTCCTCAAGCTTTTGAGAAGAGAACTCTGAAGGATGTCCTTTGAGCTTTTGTTATGGTTTACCAGTTTTCCATCACAAGCTGCAAGAAGAAATACCTGGCCCAGGTGGCCAGAAGAGAGACAAAATACCTCAGCAGATGAGGCTGGATCTTGAGGCTGAGTATAAATGTGTCACACAGACCTGGGTTTTCTATAGCAATGAGGAGGAGTGGAATAAGTTCCTGTCCCTGCCACAGCCCTTCAGAACAAGTGAGTGGAAGTATTCAGGCAGCACATCCAAACTGATGCTAAATGGCTTGAAGTAACTGTGTCTAAAAAGCCAATGATTAAAAACTCAAGTCTGAAATATTATGTAGTAGGAAATGGTGAAGAGCTGTCTTGACCTTGACTGTCGTATGTGAACGTGTAATCCATCTTTCAAGTTGGGCAGCTGCTTGACTGATTCTTGAATTAAAGCAGACTGGACTGTGTAAACAGATATCTTCCTCATTTATATGCTGTTCATATGCTTTGAACAGAACATTTCTTAATTTTTCAGCTAAGGATTTTAAATGGTAATATGACCACTTTTGATACTTCTGGCCTCTCCTGCCAGTTCTATAGATTTTTATTTATTAGTTGCTACAACCTGCCTCTGAGGCAGGGTAGCTGAGGCTCTGGTTAATAGATCCCCTGTGGTGGATTAGAGTGAAAAGACAGTGAATGACCTGTGTACATATAAGCCAGGTTTATTTTGAAATCATTAGGTTGCAGCAGGAACCTGACACCTCCCCTGCAGAGGAGATTTTACACTGTCTGAAGCAACACTGTGGAAATGATTCGGAGGGCACTTTGGGGGACTTTGATGCTTTCTAACCCCTCTTAATGACCCAACTGCTGCTTGGCCATGCTTTTCCTTGTGCCGTTTGTGCCTTACTAGGAGGGAAGAAACCTTCTGGCTTCCATGTGAACACCAATACCTCCCATGGTGGGGAGTTTTACACTGTCAGATGCAGCTGTGCCTTTCTGGGAGGGAGGAAATCAACATGATAAAAAAGCATTACACCACCTCCAAAGGATCTGCTGCTTACCTGCCTTTTCCCTTATCTGGCAGGAAAACTGATGGCTCTTTAAGGCATCAGTCCTGGGTTATCAGGGAGAAATTTATCACAAGGCTCAACCAGTTTATGTAAACAAAGTTCAGTCTATCACATTACTTCAGTGTGATTTCAAATGCAGAGCATAATCAAATGGCAAATCTAAGTATATTTTTTTCCATTCCAACAAAACACTTAGACAGGAGGTAGAAGTAGAAGGCTGTTTTGCATTCGTATGCCTTTTCTCACTCTAAGTGAATGAACAGCTACCACTATATATCAATGAGTAATTTTGTCTGAACCATAGGCTTTCACAGAAGTGAAGTTGGAATGCCATTCATTAGCACTGAAATCCTAGTGACTCGTACAATGCTGAAGCCTAATAAGACCAAGATTTTAGCTAGAAGATATGAAAAAATGTTCCGTTTTCCAAAGGCAGCCAAATCTGCTCATTACCTAAAGCTGTGTAACAGTTTACAAGAAGAGTTTGGACCAAGGAGGTCCTGGTTTCTACTTGCCCAGTGTCTTGGTTTATGACCCTGTCATGTTTTGTGTGTATTTTCTTTATTCCCTTCCTTTGGCCATGCTTTTTTCTGTCTTTTTCTGTGGCCTCTTTTGCCTCTGTTTATGATGTAGTCAAGCCAGTCCACCAAATATAGGAAGGAAAATATCATTGTCCATTAACAGTCAGGTAAGTCATAAAACATTTCAGACCAAGTGCTGATTGGTTCCATCCCCAGTTCTTCCCCTCTAGCTTCAGCTTGATTTTCACAATAAACAGAAAAGTGAAGTTGTCTGTCTTTGCACCCCAGGTATTTTCATCTGGGGAGAAACAAGATGTAATCAAGAGCCAGCCAAGTGATACAAAATATTCCATAGGAACATGCATGTCTTTATGTGCAAAGGAAGTCATAGATCTGTGCAAAAGATGACAAACACCGGCCATGGAAAAGAACCTACAGCTTTAAGACAAGTTTTTAAACAGTGATAATGCAGGAAATCAAAATGGGATTGATATCAAGAACCAAGTCACACAAGACTCGTATTTTAAACAGTTTTCTCTATGCCATTTCACAATGTCAGAAGCTTAATTAAGTTTGGCTTTAAATTATTCCAGCCTAAAAAAATAAATAAGTGATGGAATTGAACTGGCATGCCAGTGATTTAAAAGTAGCTTGTATGCAGTCAAGGGCAAGGAGCTCATTGTTTAATTCAGTACCAAATCAGAGGGCTTACATTGTTCTGAAGCCTAAGGAAAAGAACAAAATCATCCCTGTTTTTCTGAAAACTCTCTTCCATGAATTTATCTAATTACCTTCTCATATGGTCTCAGAATGCATCAAAATTTGTTCAGTGAGTTCTTATCACTTGCATGAGCTGCCTCAATATTGCTGTATAAAGGACACTGCCTGCTTACTAGTAAAAATTGGGACGCTTCAAGGGAAAGTAAAATCTACTTCTCCCAAGATACTAGGTAAAATATTGCCTCCAATAAAGTCTGTAGGAAAATGCCTGATGAGTTTAGTGGAAACAAGATTTCATCCATGTGTATTTCTTGTTATAGGAACCTTCCAAGAAATAATGGAAACTAATGAGAGTTTGGAGTGACAGAATTCTCTTCTTAAAAATTTTCTTCTTAAAAATTAATACTGAGGCTACTTCCAACTTTTGTGCTTGATCAAAAATATAAATTAAAGGTATAGTCAAGTGTGTAGTGTGAATAGGCCTTGATCTGACATCTCTGCAAAAGGTTGAAAAACAGTGTGACATTTGCATTTTTACTGTGTTGTAAATCCCAAACGGAATGAATGTATTTGGACACTTTATAGCTCTAGCTGCAGTGGCTTTTCTGGAACAGAAATATTGTTTGGACATTGCTCTTTTTATCTTTCTAGTTTCCACTCATTAAAACCAAAATATAGACAAGAAAAGAACTGATTATGGCAAACCAGCATTTCCAGATGCTGGCAAATACTGACTTCTAAAGATCAATTTCTCCCCATCTCAGCATAGGTGTTTATCATATCAATTGCCATGTGTTCAGTACTTAGAGCTAATGAGATTAAATTACTTTCCTCACATAAGTATGCCTTAAAATCCTAATAGATCACTGGAGGCAAGATTCAAATCCTAACAGTGCTGGAATGGGGAATACAAAGACATCGAAATAACATGCTGGAAGATGGAGGGCTAAAGGGGTTTGTAATTTTGTCTTAAAATATCATGATCATCAGAGGTTTGTGTGCCTTTATGTGTATAGAATGCAGCATAGCAAAAGTGCATTGCACAGGTGATTGTGAACAGGTTTCTGCTCCTCAGAGACTGCTAGACCAGCCTGTGGGTATACCTGTTTTGGCAAAACTGTGAAAGATGCATTCAGTTCTCCATCAGTTCAGATGCATTAGAGGGCTGCCTTTCACCAAGTGCTTCCTCCTCCAACATTTATACTTCCAGGGTTGCCTGATCATGCATTGACTTGTGCTTCTGTTCCCCTTTTTTTAAATGCAAGATTTCTTACGCAGCTTCTCTATTCTACCTGTAAATGTGTGAGCTGCTATTTTTAACCTGGCCATTCCAGATTCTTTTTGCTAATCATTGGTAATCCTGTCTCCTTATTTGTCAATTCCAAACACTAAATTTTTGATGCTACCGCTAGCAGAACCTATAGTCAGTCTTTGCAGTTTTATTGTGTTTCCTTAGTTCTCTGGGAGAAGATTCTCTTAGATTTGATCTTTTAGTTTAATTCAATAAAACCTTGACTCAATATTTCTTTTTTATTTCACTTCTTGCCCTGAGTTAATTAACAGTATTCTCTTTGCTCCGTCCAGTGAAGCTGATAAGAATGCCTGCATCCTGATTCAACTGAGGATATAAAAGGAGCCTTTTGGTGTCTAATTATAGCAAGTAAGAAAGAGGCAGAACTGATTTATGGGCTAGTGCATCATGTACTACACCTACTCTAATTCACTGGTTTTGTAAATGGCAGAATATGGAGGTAAAAAATCAACAGTGCTTTTCCACATTTTCTTTTTATTCCAACAAAACAGCCAGGAGATAGGAGGTTATTTTTCATTAATATGCTTTTTCTCATTTTAGGGAGAAAGGGAACCATCTGAGAGCAGTATAAGGCTAATCCTCATTAAGACATTATTAACAAGGCATATTATTAAAACTATTAAAGCCATTGCCCTTGATTATAAATGAGTAAATTGGTTAAAGAGAACAGTAGTTAATTGGGGGTATTATTACCAAACAGGGAAATCATATGAAAGTTAAATACATCACAGTGATTCTTCTACACAATTAAACATCTATGAGAAAAGAGATTAAGGAGGAGAGTATCAGAAAGTAGCAGTCATAAAGCAGAAGTATGTTTTAAAAAGTGAATTGCCAAAGTCTATTAAAACTGAATAAAAGTCAATGGTGCATATTTACTCTGCTGAAACTCATCTGAAGCTGCTTCTTGCAAGACAGAAAATCTCAAACTCCATCAGTGTGCTGAAAGGTTGTGTAATCATAGGGCCATCTGGTAGGGATAAGATTTCCCACCCTGCATTTGCCTTAAGATCCAGACATCACATCTGTCCTTCCTTAAGCTTCTCCTTTCACGTGTTTTATCCACTGTAACAACAAGGATTGTTTTGAGCAGTTCTTTGCTATAAGGGTTAGATTTTGCCTGTCTTTTGCAGTCTTAATTGTGCTTCCTTTTCCAGTTAGCTCTGACAGAAATTACATGTGTTTCTGCCAATAATGTGTTGTGAGGGAAAGCAATGCACGTATGAGTTTTATCCAGGGACCTCAGGCAGGGGTACCTATAGCTGATTGACTAGGACCATGTCCAGACAGCTTCTGAGGAGTTCCAAGGATGGAGAATTCACAACCTTCCTGGACAAGATGTTGCTTGATCACTCTCAGCGATGTAAAAACAGAAAAGAGTGATACCTTATGTTTTGATAAAACCTCTTGTGCTTTTGTCTGTGCCTGTCACCTCTTGTCCTGTCACTGGGCACCACTGAAAATACCCATCTCCCTCTTTTTTTCACTCTCCCTTCAGATATTTGTACACATTAATGAGATGCTCTTTGATCCCCTCCTGAGCCTTCTCTTCCCTAGGTTAAACAGCCTTCCAGCCCTAACCATTCTGTGATTCTGTGATTTCTTTTAGGCAGCTGAAATTCACCCTGGTTGGTAACCCAATACTCACACCTGGCTTTGGAAGAGAAAAAGTTCTGTGGGGAAGGAAATTGCCTTATCAACTCTGCCTTGAAACCACAGACATGGAGATGGGCATCCACACTACCCCAGAGCCCAGTGCCAGGCCCAGCTCAAGAGCAGGCAGAATCATCTTGAAAGGCCTGAAAGAAATATTTGTGCCATTCTTGAGGATGGCTTGCTTCACCAGGTAAATCCTATGGTTTAGATGATGCTTGTTCAGCTTGGAGTGTACCAAGGGCCATTCTCTGTGGCTGGATAGGTATCAACCAGCAAATAATACAAGTAAGCACTGATTCTGTACCTTTGCTGTCCTCTGTAGTCATGCTGTGTATTTGTAAGGTTGATCTGCAAGGAAACCAGTTCAGTCTAGGGCTGTTAGAAGCAGTACGACAGACTTTTGTCTTTGGAGCTCCTCGCAGCTCCTTAGGTGCACTGAGACTTTGTGCCAAGGCCTTTGACCTGAAGGGGAGGCAGGAGATTGCTGGGCCAGTTTGGCAGCCAGCTGCCCTCAGCTTGTGTGCAGGCAGGGCCAGCCCTGGAGATTAAGGGCTAGGAGAATTCAGCACAGGCAACTCGCTTCTCAACTTGTACCAGTCTCCATCTAAAGCAGGAAAGATACACAATTCAAAGCCTTTCAGAGCCGCGTTGGCAAACGCCTCGTTAGCAGCTTGTGGAATGTTTAAGGTGCACGCACACACGAAAAGTACAGGGTGTGACTCAGAGCTGGCCACTTGAGAGCACTGCTAGAATTGCTGACTGTCTGTGGGGTGAGCAGCCTGGGGCACGGGCTGTCATTTATAGCGGCATGTGCAATGGGCTGCTTAGTTTCCAGATGAAATTGTAACACAAACACAGATGGAATGATAATGTCCCACCCACTCTAATTCTTCTTGAAATTCCTAATTAAGTATTTTCTCTTCCAGCTTTCCCCTTTATGAAAAAAAAAATTGTTCTCTGGAGTGTTGTTGAGGAGGGGAGGCAGGCAGGGAGGGAGGGAGGGGCTGGATGTCTTTCAAGTGGCACCTGAGGAGTGGCTAGGTTTTTGATGTTCACTGACAAAACCTTACCCTCAGCCTATGAAGGACTGAATTTTTCTTCAACCTGAGACCTGCTTTGGAAACCTGAATGCATGGAGGCATGGCAGAAGTGGGTGAAGAGGGAAGGGTATTAGATCCATACTGAACAGTGTTTTCCATTCAGTTGAAGAAAGTAAATCCACAGCATGCTGCCAATTTCCTGTCATTTGTTTGATGGCGGTGGCATTTGTGGAGCACCAAGCTGAGCATCCCATAGATCTCCTGCATAAAAAATGTGTGTGAAGTTGATGATACATGTCTTGTAACAAAACAACACATAAGGGCTGTGCATCACTGAAGTCTTTTTCTATCTCTTCATTTTTAGTGTTACCCTGAAGAAGAGTTTGAGTTTGTCATCCTAAAGCTGCAAAACAATTTGGTTCTTTTGTGAGATAGTAAAAACATCCTGCCAAAACCACAATGTGTTGGAAAAATTATCATAAATATCAGATCATAGCTCTGTGAAAAGAGTAATGTGGATTATCCAGAGATAAACTCCTAGGAATACTGTTTAGCTGGTGCACCTCTTCTCTTCTCTGATCTCATCTATCAGAGGTTGTTCTGGTAATAAGCGTTTCATTTCATATCTCCCTCTAAAAAAGTAGTCAATCGACATTTGCTCTTCCATTTTCCCACATTGACATGAGTTAATGGAATATTCTTTGTCTTACCTGATATAAGAACACAAATCCTAGACCTGCTGCTCTTCTCCTAATCTCTCAGGGTCTTCACAAGAGCCGGTCATGGTTATGCTCTGCTAAGCTGAAGGCCCACGGGACCTACTACATCTCCTTTAATCCTTCATAACCCTTTCCTTTTCAGCTTAAACAGCTCCCAGCTTTCCAACAGTTTTTTAGTCCTTTGTTCCTCAGTTGCTTTAGCTATGTCTAGGCTATTTTAAGGAGAGAGAATGAATTTATCTTTAGGCCTCTATTCTACCAAGGGAAGGTTAATATATTAACATAAAGGAAAGACCTGACAGTTTTGGCCAGGCATATCCATGGCATTTTTCCACTGCAGCATTTAAATGCCTCACAACTACCTGTGAACTTACTCTGTCTGTGCTACAGTCAGCAGCATAAGTCATTGTTGCTAAACTCTGCCCCTCCCACCCTGTAAAAACAAGCAAAAATATTAAATTTTCCCAGATCATGTCCCTTAAGTTTACAATCAAACAGAGAAATTGTCTCAAGTCTGAGTCACCAGCAAATACTTTAATATGACACCTTTCTCCCAGTTGTCCCAGTGGTTTGTCTGGTGGGGCTCTGCTTTTTTCCCAAATGGGGTATGCACACTGCAAGGTTTGGCATCACCCTTCTATGGTGAGTCCCTTCTGAAACTTATCTGGGAGTGAGATATAAACTTAAGGCTTTTTCTGGATGTTTTGGGCACCTTCAAACAACCAGCACCCAAGCTGGGCACACAGTGAAACCCATTCCAGATTTCCCAAGATGTGAAATAGGACCTTGATGCCAGAGCTTCTAGAAATAGACAGCATTTTAGCCAGAGAAGAAATATTCTGCAGAAAATTCACTCTCAATCAAGATACATCGGGAAAAAGACAGACAAAATCAAACTTCTTCCCAAGGTAAATTACAGATACTAGCTAAAAGCTAGTTGCTGGCTTACATAATTGAAGCTAATATCCTAATTGTAACAAAGCCTGGACTCCAGCCAGGATATAAAGTCATGTTACAACATGAGTAGATGATCTCCCAGCATTAATGGGTACAGACTGATCTATTTTCTTACAGCCCCTGTTGATATCTTATCTGTGTCACCATGAGATGCTGCTCTCTCCCTCAGGGGTGCTAAAATGTGCTTTTGTAATGACAGCTTGCTATGGGTGGGAGCTGCCCAATGAGTTGCAACAGGAAATTATCTCTCCATCCTTAGACTTCTTTTAGAACCATTTTTTTTGTTTGCCATGAAAGGTAGCAATGGGCCACACTTTGAATTGGTGAGCCAGTACAGACCATGAGCCAGTGATATGCAGGTACAGGGCCAGGATGTTGTTGCAAGGCTTCCAAAAAGTCAATCTGTACAGAAGGACCAAGGAGGCAAATGGATCCTGAAATAGACAGGGAAAATCTTATATCCACACTAAGCTGGCCAGCATGGCAGTCCCTTGTTGGAGGTAGACTCTCATGGGGCATAATTAATGAACAATATTTTATAACATCTCAATTTGTCCCAAAGTTTCCATTCCTTCTTGGTGAATGGTGATCTATCTGTAGTTTATCACTTCTCAAATGACAATTTGACATCCTGGAATACTGACCCTTTGGCAAGTAAATCCTAGTAGTGTGGATTACTGATTGGCACATCCTTGGTGCCAAGGCTCCCATGGCACATCCAGCTAGTGCTTCACTCGCAGCAAGGAACTTCAGATAAAGTCAGGATGTGGGTTCATGGCTACCTGAAGACTCAAATCTGCTTGACTGTGGTCTTCTGATAACTTTGACTACCTGAATATGTTTCCTCTTCTTGACCTATATTTGTCACTTCTCTCAACTGAAGTAGAAGTGCTAAGACATGTAGTGTGTTCAAACTCCACAGGTACTTTTGTGTGTATATAAATTGTTTTTCCAGGTGCCTCTGCAGGTGGATTAAACTTGGCAGTTCTACAAATAACTTGGTCTCTGCTGGAGAGTCTGTGTCCACAGAGGAGAGTGGATGACAAGATCTGTAAGGAGGAGAGAGCAGCTCTGAGACAGGTATATGTGTACAGAACATGCCTGTGTAGCCCAATACCCTAAAAAAATAACATATGGAGCTAAGATATCAGTAATGCTTTTCCACTGGAATTGCTTCCATGCTCAGCCCTGATCTCACTCAGCCATCCTGCCTGGGCAGCTGCAGAAACCCTTCCCTCAAGGGAAGCATCAAGGGAAGTATGGAAATTCTATTGCAAATGAACCTGTGAGTTCACAGATTTGGTCCAAAAGTTATTAATGTTTGCTGTGAAATATAAATAATAAATAAAATAATGAAATAAATGTATTAAAATTTAATATATAATATAATTATGTATTTTAGTTCTAATTAATTTTAGATAAATTAATATAATTAATAATAAATTATGAATATTTTATATGTAGTATATGTCTAAATATAAAAATATTTTATATCTTTATATGAAAAAATATAATAAAATGCAATAAGTTTTTTAGCTAATTTAACTTTGGATTATACATGAGGTACTGGACATGTGGCCCTGTAAGCCAAAGTCATACCTGATTGCATCTCTTGTCTTAAGATGGTAAATTTTCCCATTCAAAACTATAAGCATTGTAAACACTGTTCTGTTCCAAATCATGGTCAAGTATAAGATCAGAAGGTCTTATAATTATAAGATTACAGAAAGCAGTATTTTTCAGTAAAATATCCATGGTTAGAATGAAACTAAATTTTTTTTTTAGTAAGTCTTCAAGTTACAGAAAGCAATAAAGAAAAAAACCCCCTGAAATTGAAAAAAAATGGCCCCTCCTCTGAAGTGTGTTAGAGGAATGCCTAAGCACAGTACATATCCCTGTGTTCTGCTCAGAAATCTGGTGGGTTTTGGAGTATTATGGAATTTTTGAGTACCAGCAAGTACTGTTTTAGTATATTAGAATTGCATGCAAATGGAAATATGAGACACACAGACACACATCCATTCTAGATTAGTTTGTGTGGTTTTGTTTCCCATTTCAGTCTCAATTTCCTTTGTTGATGAAGTAATCACCAGTATCTCTCAGGGAAAATCAAAAGATGATGCTGGTGCTCTGTCCTGAGTGGGTTTTTGTAAGTTAGTTAGTTTAACCCAGGATGAAAACTGTGAGCTAGCTGTATGTCTGAGATGGGCATCCATTCCTAATGATTTCTCTAAAATGAATTGCTCTGTCCTGAGTGGGTTTTTGTAAGTTAGTTAGTTTAACCCAGGATGAAAACTGTGAGGTAGCTGTATGTCTGAGATGGGCATCCATTCCTAATGATTTCTCTAAAATGAATTGCTGAAGTACATGTATCCAGATAATTCCCTGGTGGCACCACCCGCTGCTAAAAGCACCCATTTATGTAGCAGCAATTTTTTTTAGAGATGCAAAATTGTTATAATTTCACTCCTACAGTAAGCAGCAAAATACTGCTTAGCATGAGGTTTGTCCACAGGAGTTCTGTAACATTTCCCATTAGCAACTGTCTGCTCACACCAGCACAGCAGCTATTTGATGCTGAGGCTGCTATGACAGCTACTTGAATGTATAAATAGAATCATGCTTCACAAATGTGACAGTATCACGTGGCTGGATGCATGGAAGTGCTGAAGTGGGAAAAATTTCTCTTACCCCGTAATTATGTGTGTGTTAGTGTTACATTTAGTGAAGTGGTAGGCCTGATTGGACCCAAGAACGAAGCATTTTTGACAAGCTTGGGTTTAAACTACAGCTGTGGTAAAAGGATTAAATTCAGGATTGGTGTAGATAGGTACCAACATTCTATCCATGCACATAGCCAATTCATTTTGTCTTCAGCTATGTGGCTGATCCATGAAGTCTCCTGGTGATCTCTGAGTAGATGTGGCTTGAGACAAATAGGCAGTAGATTGATCTCTGTGCTGTTTCATGGCAAAGCAATGGACTAGAAACTGCCACAGTGGAAATTTCAGACAATTGCCTGTTGTGCCTAGATCAGTTAGGCACTACTTTTGTGCTTCAATGTGTTGGTGATGTTCCTCCTGGGTGGAGGAATCCTGGGCAGTCCCAATGATATCGTTAGTTCCAGAGACAGGTGAGGCAACTGGCCAAATGCCACATGGATAAATTTAAATAGTCTGCAAAATGCAGGTGCAGAAATGTCTTTGAAAATGTTCTAGACATAACTAGCAAGATTTAACTACCTTAATTAAGGGCAGGATGGGGGCAGCAGGAGGTTGGATTAGATGACCTTCCTAGGCCCCTTTCAATCTAAAGAATTCTCTAGTTCTGTGATTATAGGTAGGACACTGTACATAGTAGGAAAGCTAGAAGAAGTTCTGTGCATAGTTTTAAGATAATAAATAGAAATGGATCATTGATGTACAGTAGTCATCATGTAGGACCACAGACCAGCTGGACTGTAAGAAATAATCAGAGCAAATTGTGGTATCCCACCCTGATCCTGTAGAAGCTGCTCTTTCAACAATGCTTGCAATGGAGACTCCCATCCAGACAGCAACTGACCCTGCTGTTTGAGAGACTTGATTGCCCACATGACCTAAAATGTTTATGCAAAATATCTCAGTGAGTAGGTGGGATGTTGTGTGTTCTGAGTGCTTCTCAGAACCCATTCAAGGTTCTCATTGTGTGATTAGGAATGAAAGAGTTGGGCAAGAACTGGTCAGTTCCAAGTGATTTTCTTGAGGGTTATCTTCTTTCCTGCCAATAATGTTTAATGTAATCTTTGCAAAGAACAACACTGGTGGATTTTCTTTGAGGTACTGGGGAAAAAAATGTTGTCAGTCAAAAAACCACAACAAAAACCCCAACCAAAACTCAGTGGTTAATTTTGTGAATTTGTGACACTTGTTGTATAGCTACAGAAAATATTTGAATATAAACTTGTGTAGCATAGCAGGTCATGTTTTCTTCCCTTCAAAGCAATTGTTCAGATGACAAAAATACCTGCAAGAATTTTTTTCCCTTTCTGTTTTGTTTCTTCTTGTCTTCTCCAACCCAAATACCACAATAAGGTATGTCTCTGTGCTATGATGAAGGCTGCCCTCAGTATTTCTGTGTGCAAGAAGACAGAAAGTCCCAAGACACCAAGCAGCAAAATTTATTTCTATCATACTCATAGACACCTGTATGACAATGAAATATTTCAAGATGTTCTAAATATTTGCTCCTAAAAAAAGACTGATGCCACATTCCTGCAATATAATATCATATTCTGTAGGTGTTGTGGACAGATTATGCCAATCAAACACTGGAGGCAAGAATATTTATGTCATTCCTGCAAAGTCTATCTCATCCCAGAGATAATAGCAAGAACACTTTTTCTTGAAATCCTAATAAATGTGCCATTTTCTAGATAGGGCTTGACTTCATGCTGTCTTGAAAAAGGAATTGGCTTCGATTTTTTGAAATGCTGTGCATGGCATAAACAGTGCAAAGTATCCTTTCCCATTTGTAAGATATTATTATTAACCCTTGGAACTTTTGATTTCTACTTAATCTTCTGCTTCATGCCTTCACTGATAGTGAAAATCATTATCAAATGCCATTTTGATGTGTTACCTCATGGAATGAATTACTGAAGTCAACTGAGCAGCAACAAACAGAATGAAGGCTGGTGTGCTTGCAGGCCTGTATAGCTTCACTATTTAATTTATCTGTGTTCAACTTGAATTGAACCCAGATCTTTATTTAGCTTGCTAGCAGGCAATTTACATTCTCAGAGTCTATTCCAATGCCAGCTGAAGTCGATGACAGCCTTCCCTGACTTCAAGGAGTTTTAGATGAGGATCTAGTTATTGGATGTGATGACATAAAGGCAAACTATTAATGCTTTACTTTTTTCGTGGGGGTTAAAAAAAATGGGTGCAAGACAGAGCAGTTTACTATGTAGCCAATGACTCTTTCACTGAATGGGGTTTTTCTTCTGTGAAGCTGGAGCTGTCATACGTGGTAGTCAGGAGAGGTAGAAGGGGAGGTGTTCCTCTTGACCAGGTTTTATGATTGCTTTTCCCCTTTTCATAGGATTTTTTTTTTTTTAACTGATTCTGAAACTTTAAAACTCTAATTTTAATTGACTGAAATTTACATTCACTAGCAATTTGACCCAGAGGTTTTGGAACTTTCTGATAATCAGTAAAATGGAATATATTGACAAGACCTGCAACACTCCTTGTTAATTGCAAGCTGCTTTCCCTGATTTACAGTGCACAGCAGGCAATTGGTTGTACCAACTCTCCAGGGCCCTGAACTTCTTATTCTACCACGTAAAACCATCTGGAACACAACATCAGTGATTCACTGGCTTCCAGCCTGCAGGTTCCTGCCCTGATACATAACCTCTGTTGCTTATGGTCTTAGTTACAGGTGTGACAGCAGGATTCCTGCCTCTTCAGAAAACACTCATGGCATTAAAGAAAAAGAAAAATAATGTGCTATATATGATTTAACCACAGCATTATTGCTCCCTCAGTAGTCATTTTGCTATGGCTTTGTGTTTACTTTTTCCAGGTCCTAATCAATGCATCAAATCTGTAATCACCAAAAAGTAGGTCTGGACATACAGATTCGTATGATTGTCCTAACCCAAGATCACGTTACCAAGTACTTGCTGAACAAAAGGAGATCATATAAATGTTCCATAATTCTATGGCATCCTTGGCAATATTTCAGCTTGTCAGGTACATGATGCACAATGAACCATTTCTTTTGTTGTTGGTTCTGAATCCGGCTCCCACCATCTCCATTTGAGATATGCACTTCTTGTGGTAGACAACACTGCTCACAGTTGCTTTCTAATTACCATTGTCATACCAATTATAATTTTTCTGGATAATTTCCCCCAACTCAGAAGTCGTAACCTGCTCAATTGCTTCTTTTATAGAAGGTGTTTTCCATTTCAGATTATCTTTCAAGCTTTTCTTGGCACCTTTTCTAATTCTAATATAAATTTTCTGGCAGAGGCAGATGTAAACTGCATATTTTTCAAATTGTAGTCAAGCCATGCATCCATAAAGTGTTACAGTAACACTGCCTATTGCACTCTATTTTTCTTACTAATGCCTGCAATTTTAACCTCTATTTATCCCTGACTGCTACTGACTGATACACTGATGTATTCATGGAACAATCTCACTTCTGAATATTAGTGCTGGGCTCAGAGCCCATCATTTAAGATGTGACATTAGAAGTACTTTTGTTCAGGGCTCGTCCCTTTATGTTTATCTATACTGAAAGCTATCAACTGCTGTGATCTACACAGGCACTCATTATTGTAACTTGTGCACTTCTTCACAGACAGTTCATTTATCAATATTGTAACCAGAAAAGGCTCCTGCACACATCCCTCTGGTTTCTGCCCACCATCACATTTGTTCATTCTGCTTCTCTTATTTTTTAATGTTTATTACAAATGCTCAGGAAATTAAATGTGAGGAAATCTACTGAAGTTGCTTTAGAAGGACAGATACACCACTCCAGTCAGTTCACTCTGTTCAACTCCTTCCTGACTTCTTCAAATTACTCCACTGAGCCAGCAAAGTAAGGCATAGCCTTAAAAAAAAAAATGTGGAAAAACTCTTCCCTAACTGATCATACTTATCCAGGTGTCTGTTCTTTGTGAGATTAGCATGCTACTGAACCCAAGGATAGGCATCAGGATTCCATATTTGGACTTTCATGGTTCTCCCTGAAACTGTTTTTTGGTCAGTTAGTATCATGTCTGACATCTTCAGATGTGTGAGGCAGGTTTAAGAGCATTATCCACCACTTTCAGTAATCAAACTCTTTCATTGGTGAGCCCTTTCAGAGCTATTGCCTGACCACATTCTTCATCCTGAAAATTTGCTACTTTTGTCCATTTTCTCAAGGACAAAACTAACCTCATCTATCTTACAGTCAATTCAGTATCACACAGATTTTATAACGTGGTTTCCCACAAAAAAAAATTGGTTTTTTTCTGGTTTGTGTATTGATGCTGTTTAGGTTCTTGGCTATTGCTTCACAGAAGCTGAGCACTCTTTTCATATCCTGATCATTCACAGACCCAAAACACTCTCAAGTGAGCCTGTTTCCCTGACATGCTTCAGGTTATACTATTGTACTTTTGCAACAGCTAGGAGAGCAAAGTGATAGGACTTAGATTTCCATGAGAAGTAATGGATAATGAACAGCAACAAAAATTATTCTGTGGTGTTTTGGAAATTCCTTGCTTCTTAAAAGTGTAGCAAAGACCATTTGTACTTTCTGTCTCCTGCTCATTTTAGTTTTGTTCCTCTCTTTGTCCAGCTGGATATTAATGAAATGTTTACCACTTAGTTTTCCTGCCAAACTTAAGATGACTCTCTGTGACTGTATGCCTTCTCATGCAGGTACTGTTCAGGGAATAAAAAATGATATATTAGCTAATCTTACACTAGGGGAAATCTTGAGTCCAGATCCAGGGCCAGCTGCACAATTCAAGTATTTATCATCATCAATTGCCAAGATCAAATCATACCAGAATGCATTTATTGAACAGTGATAGACTGCCAATGTGATACACTCTTTCAAATACCATGAAAATGTTGAGTACTTTTTTCTGTGTTTTTTCATGAGTAGGATTCAAATTTTTATTTACCAACTGAGATCAGCCTAATGTTCCTTGAAAATGCAAGCAACATTAGAAAAGATCTGGGAGAAACTCAGACTATTCCTGTTTCACTACGATTCTTTCACTCTAAGTAGATTATCATAAAGTGATATTGGCAATTGCCAAGGCAATTGCACAGGGTACAACTCTCTCCATCAGCTGAGCAGGCGTAATTGGATTGAAAACCTGGATGCATTAGTCTAATCTAATACTATACAGAAATGTACAATCAGTTATACATCATATCATCTCAGCACGGTGTCAAATCAATATCTGTTTTCAGCAGGAAAAATGTGCAGGTTGTGCTGGAGATATGACTAATGGGAATGCTATTTGGAGTGTTTGGAGTGCAGTTTGCACTGTAAGGAATGATGACAATTGGTTTCATCTGGAGTAATTACAGCTCAGTGGCCACCAGTTAGGCAATTACTCAAAGGAAATCCTCTTGAGGGAAGAGTATCTCAGCTTTGACAAGAAAACATAACCAGTATAAATTCCTTATGTGTGGTAGAAAAAACATCTATTCTTCCAAAAGATATAAAAAGCAATGTAAGCAGAAGAATAGATATTTCACCAAGCCCCACAGTATTTCATGTTTTCTGTGTGAAAAAAATTCCTAAATCTCACAGTGTCAGATTTGGTCTCCCTGAAACAATTCTTGAAAAGATAGCGAGAGAGGAAAGGCAGTTTTGAGAAAGTGCTCAGTCATCTGCATTTCTAATGCACCATGTCTGCATTGGGTAAGGTATGCATGTGGTGACTATGATTTATGGCATACACTTCATGAAGCACTGTGGCAATGTTGTCTCTTGAACAGTTCTGACCTCCAGGAAGGCCACTTTAAGTAGGAAAACCATATTTATTTCAAGAACATGCCTAGACTATGAATTCAGGATGTTACCAGAGTGGCAATAGAGGTGTTTTGCATGTGTTACTTCAGAGTGCAAGTCCAGAAAGAGAGGCAGTAGGAGAAGGATGGTAATAATTAGATATGTTTGAGAGAGAGCTCTCTATTATCAAAACCCCCTTGTTAAGAGACAAGAAAGATGAGGAAAATAAACTCCTGAAAAAAAGAGAGAAATGTAGTGCCAGGTGGTGTTCCCAAGACTGTTCCTTGGATTAAAAGACCACCTCCCATTTCGGTCTTCTACAGTCATGAGCCTGGATTCCAGTCCATCAAATCTCTGCAGAACTACACTAAGGAATTAACTGTTCAATAAAGCCCTGTTTGCATTGCAGAATTCAGCCTGCAGAAATCAAGTCTTGACAAAACCTATTGACAAAGCTTGCAAAGCAAAGACATTACTTTGGTTTTGTTTTTAGTTTTCCCAAGACTACCTTGAAGTAAAATCACAGTTATGGCACTGCATAAATAACTACTGATGTTTCTTCTACTTGTAACCCAGATGAGGATCAATTCATAAAAAGGAAAAAAGCTATCTTTTGTGAAGTGCTTTTAATAGCTGTGGAAAAATGAAATACCTGACACAAAGAGACATAAGGGTACTTTATTGCTGAATATTAGTACCTATGCACCTACCTCCGTGTGCATAACGGAGCTGTGAAGCACAGACTTTTCAGAAAAGTCTTGGAAGTTTCCAGACATTATTACAGCAGGGCTTATTGAAAACTTCACCCCCTCCTCTGGGGATGGCAGAGGACTCTGACATGGGGGGGCTTCTGAACTACTGAGTCAAACCTGCCTTTGATGAAGCTTCATTTCTCCCTAGATAGCTCTGAGGTATTATCTCCATCCAAAAAATAATTTTACATTTGTGTAGAACTTTTTAAACTGCAGAATCCTGTTTCCTTCTCTATTTTATATGAAGAGAATTTTAACCCTCACCAAAAATGTATGATGCGTATTTTCAGTACAGTTGAAATCCACCTTCAAGAATTACTGCTAAGATTACCCTGTGTATTCAAGCTCCCAGAAAATAAAGACCATTTTATCACATATATTTATTATAACTAAATCATGTCTGTTATATACAGAACACAGTACCTAATGTGTGTCTAACTACAGATTAAGTCTAACTACCATAGCATTTTTCATTGGCTGAACTACATTCTTAATAGAGATCATAATTTTGGCACTGATGGCAGTAGTAATTTCTTCAGTAAATCACAATACACTCCCTAAGTGGAAAGAGCTTTGCAATTGCCCAAATAAATGGAAAAATAATTTTGCAGGATCAGTAAAGGTAGCAATAATTGTTATAAGGCTTATTGTAGTTATTGCAAAGAACCTCGATTGTTAAATATAGCCAATCAGAAGTAAAACAGCAGAGTGGAATCCATAACAAACATAAGTGCAGCACAGTTAAAAGAACAAATTTTTTTTATTGCTAATAAACAGGAAAGCACAGAAAGTGATGACGTGACTCCTTCAGAAGCAATGAAGTGCAGAATGTCGGGTCACATCATCATGATAGAGGTATTAATAATTTTGTCCAAGGTCCACTTGGAATTAGGCTGTAATTTATAAGCACAAAAGGGTTTTTAAATTTTTTTCTAATTAAAAAGGCCACTGATGTCCCAATACACAGAGATATTAAAATGTTCCAATACCTGTATGTGTAGGTGCACAGTCCCTTTATTATTCTCCACATTGTTGCTTACTTTGAGGGCAACATGGAATCACACCAGCAATACTGGAAGATATAAACAATATTTAGCCATAAAGCAGTGCATATTATTATAGCATGAAAATTAATATTATTCTAAATAATCTCCTAGTCCACATAGTGCATAATACAAAAAGGGAAGCTATATATGGCTCATTGTACAGCCTTGAATGTATAATATGAAAATTTAAATTATCTCTTGTATTTTTGCCAAATGTGTTTCTGAATTACATGGCAGTTTTCATTTTGTCATCCTTGAGTGCACAGAAATGTTGAGGAATTTCTCTGCAACGTGGTTATCTCCAAACCTCTGTAAATTAAGAGCCTGAAAATCTTGTTCTTATATTAGAAGCTGTTTTCCTATTTCATGTATGGAAGTCTGTATTTTGGAATAAACTAACATTCTTCCTTTCCTCCAAAGTTGTTTCATATCTCTGAAGTTTATATTTCAATCCAACCATGAATGCAGGACTAGGAAGAATATTTTACTTTTGTGAACAAACTTCAACATTTAAAAAAAAGGGACTGAATATCATTTCTTTTAAGGCAGCACTTCAAATAAATCAGTTTCAGTTGTACACAAACAGAATTTAATGAACAGAAGAAAATAGAAATATAATTTTAAATTTTAAAATTAAATTTTATGACAATGACTCCATTGATGGGGAATTTAGATAAGGGCATCAAATGTACATTGGAAGAAAATTAGATGGTATGAAACAGTCTTTTTATGAATGTTCCTTATTGGGTTTTGGGGGGTATCTTGCTTTGTTTTGGTGGTGGTTGTTTGGTTAAGGGTTTTGTTTTTTGGTGTTTTGTTGTTGTTGTTGTTATTGTTTTGTTTGTTTGTTGGTTTGGTTTGGTTTTTTTTTTTTTTTTTTTACAGCTGGTTGTCCCTGTGGCTAGGAGTAATTTTGTAAATTTGTAAACTTTCATTGAAATTTAAGAACCAGCAATTCAGGATGCCAGTGTAATATCCTTCAAAGAGCGCAGGCAGCAGTTAAGTGAGATTTCAAATGCAAAGTGCTGCTCAGGATGACTTTGTGTTGTCTTTGTCTATACGCTCTTGCTTTCAACATTATAATCAGGAATGAAACCATTTGTCTTACTAGAATAAACCCATAGTGAATTGAAGGTGTTCTGGTGTTAAAAGTGACTCACAGTAGAGCTGGTAAACCTGACCACTACACTTTGTGTAGATAACTGGCTCTCTTCTAACATAACCTTTTACCATTTTTAAAAAGGCTCTCCTGCCAGCTCCCACATTCTCTCTTTCAGTTCTCTGCCCTTCCAATTTGCTTGATTTAACTGTGGGTAGTGACCTGCCCTTAAGCAGGATCAATGAAATTAAGCTGGTTGGAAAAAATCTGCAAGCCTGTTCACTGGAGGAATGACAGCCCTGCCCTCCAGAGCTAGAGCTGCCTGCAGGCACCTGGCAAGGCTGAGGGCTGATTGAGGGACAAGATTCTGCACTGACCAGTGTTCCTGGAGCTCCAGTGATGGAGCAAACAGCTGGCATTCCCAGCACCCTCAGCTTTGCTCAGCCCATTCAGACTGCTGCACCTTGGCTTTGACAGGTAGGTGAGAATGCCTCTGAAGCCCTCTGGCTGTTGGCTTTTATAGGGAAACCTAAAAGGGTCATGTTGGTGCTTCCATGTTTCCCACCCAGTTGCTAGCTCTGAAATGCTGCTATGCCAAAAGTGCACAATTGTGCTTTAGACTACACATATTTTAGACTAAGCCATCACAGTGAGCCTGTCACTCAGTGTAAGTACTGAAAATGCCCTCCAGCCTTTAAAATGTTCTGGTAACTGCTGCTACCAGCAGTCCTGACTTCTCTTTGATAGTAGCTGAAATTATGAATGCTTTTACATTAGTTAATGTCAATCTCTGCTGGTTAATACTTGATTAAATTACTGACACATTGTTCCAGGTAGCAGCACACCCTGACAGGTCAGTGAAACTATAAAAGCAGTCAAGAAGGATAGTTAGCCAGGGAGTAATTAGCTGATTTTATTTTGGTAATAAACATGTTTAATTGAATAAATAAAAGAGGATAGAAGTGATCTCACTTGTTTCTCTCCAAGGAACAGTATAAAGGCTGATCATGCATTTGGTGCTGGGCACTACAGAATGAATCTATGAGAAAAGTAACACCTTAGTCACAGAATAATCACATACTAGGGAGAAAGTACTGTGAGTGAATCACCCATTTAATCTAGCAAGCAAGGGTACAGAAAGAAACATGAAGCTAAAGGACAGCACATTCAAACTAAAAACAAGACATAGGTTGTTCTGGTAGGAGTGATTGACACAAACTATCTAGTGAAGTGATAGATTCTCCATCTTTCAATGACTTCTAGAACAGGCATGTTCTCTGAAGATGTGTCATTTTTTGGCAATGACAAGTTACCCAGAGGGCAGTCTAAAGAGCAGTAGCTGATGAGCTAAAGATCCCCTCTGGCCTCAAACTCTCTAAACATGGTACACTGCCACAGATCTTACAGGCAAGGCACAAAATACAAAGATGCTACAGCTTTCTTTTGCCAGCTACAGGAGAGAAGAGGAACAATAAGGGCCGCAGTGCAAACTGAAGCCTGAGAGAAGGGAAACTCGTGTGCAGGTATGTCTGAAACAGAAGAGGCCGTGGGATGTAAATAGATTATAGTCCCAGGGTGCAAAGAGGATGTATGAGCTTCTCTATGATGTTTTACACATGAGATCCCCCACTAGCTTAAGTGTACATTAATTCAGATGCAATATGCATAAACCAGAGCAAATCCACAAAGCTGCAACATGGAAACAGCTGCTGTACTCTTTAATTACAATGAACCTCTTCCATATGAGATGTTGGGGATTTGGGATGAAAATTAGAAACAATTCTATAAAATGTTGTACTGGTACTTGTGCATCTGCAGTCCTGAAGGCTCATGTGGCAGGTGCCTGTCTGCATATCCCCATTTTGCTGGCCAATTCCCTTATTTTTCTAAGTGTAAGGCTCTGACAATCATACAACATATTCATGTGGTGTGTAGGAAAATGCTTGGTGCTTTAGCACTGGGAACTAAACGTGCATCATTTCAAGGTCTTGACTCATGACCTAACCACACTGCAGGGTTGGTCACATCACCTTCATCTAGAGGAAAATACTGATTTCCAGCCTTGTCCTTGCACCTACATAGCCTCCCTGTCTGTTTTGGGATGATGTGTGGGCAGTTTCTGGCATGTGCTGCATTTTTATGCTTCCACAGAGAGACAAAGGTGAAACAGCAAAGAGGTGGTACTGTCTGATTTTTTCCTTGAAACAGGAAAATGTACATGTGGAAACATCTACAAAAACACAGCAAAATGTGTAGCTACACCAGGTAGTTGTGCTTCTAAACACTTTTTTGCAAAAAAATCTTTACAGGATATCTGAAAGTGAGGGGGCAGAGGAAGTCTCGAGGGACCAATTCACAGATCCCCCAAATCACCAAGGTTTTAGTCCAACAGTAAGATTTGTTTCCAATTTCATTCCCAACTCCCACCCCCTTTTATTTAACAGAGCGTTTGTAACATGCTATTTTGCTTGTACTGCTAAAATAATCCTTTTATTTTTCTTTCTAAACAGGAGTAAATGTGATCATTATCTTGCAAAGGCTCAAGTCTGTCATTTCCTTGGCACTGCCATTACACTGATGGTATCAGTTGAAGAGAACGAGCTACTCTGAGCTATTAAAGATTCATCATTAGTGTAGAATCCTATTGATTTTCCACATCGTTTTTCTAAGGCTGAGCTACATGGACAACCTATAATATAATCCCTGACCATCAAGTTTAAATTGGAAGTGCTATAGCTTGTTTTCAGCTGCCTCAAAGTAGAATGAATAGCAGAAAATATTTGCAAATACTTAATATGTTTGAGTGCTAAAAATGGTTTTTTGTTCCATGGTGGATAGGCATTTTCAGATTGGTGTTTTTCAAGTGGAGTTAGAGATACACAGTTGTTTTGGGTTTTTGTCTGCTAGACATTCAAAAAGCAAGACTTCTTCCTAAGATGTTCTATTCTGTTCTCTCCTTAAGATCCAGCCTCGATTACCTGCAGGTGGCCCAGAAGGAGTTATTTAGGTATTAGTTAGGTATTTTCCTCCAGTTTCCATCTCTTTCCTTTGGTATCAAAGCTCTGCTCAGTGTTAAGTATGTCTCTTCTTTTTGTTTAGCATTATGATGAAATGTGGCTCAGTGGCTCAGTATGCTCTATTGCTTCTTGGATTCGCCAAGTTCTAAGTGGATTGTTCTTTGAATGTTGCCTGCAGATTCATGAGTACATCCTTCCCTGGGATAATCTTCTCCATAATCTTCTTCTTTACCATCACAGGGAGTGTAATTACAACAGAGAGTGGTGTGACAGATGTGGGTATTATAAACAGGCTATCATTGCTTTCTGAATGACTCAGGCATTCGTTTTCCCTCCTACCAAACACTGATGGAATGTTCCCTGTATCTCTGTATTGTAAATTAGAATCTTGGTATAGGTGCTCATTCATTCCAACACTGTATTTTAGCCAAGTACCAATAACAGTACATTGCAATGTATGATCCCTGCTCCCTTCCTCTGTCTGCTCATTTGTTTCTGCCTCCCTTCCCCTGATTTACTTGCCACTGGGAGCCTTTATTTATTTTCAAATGGAAATCTGTCTAGATTTGCTTTTACCATGTACATCATCCAATCTTTCATTTACTGCCTCTTTATGCATTTCTTGGTACTGTTTTATTTTTCTGTTAATAGAGAACTGTCTAGAACTTTTGCTCCTTTTTCTTTGTGTGTTAATGTAGCTGTTCAAATCACACAGCCCTTGGCTCACTTCTCCTCAGAGTCCACTTTTTTATTATTACAAATGTGTAGTGAAATTGGAGAAGCAATCTGCCTTGCAGTACGTTTTACACTTACATGAACATGCAGACTGAAGGCATTTTATTCCTAGAGGTGCCACTTTCTTGTAATTCATTTCGTGCTAAATAAAATAAAGGGCTACCCATTTTACCTCTGACTTGGAAAATGAAAAACACAAGAAAGCTCAAAAATAAAATAAAATCTCCATTGACATTTAAATGTCTTCTTTTAAAGGGAAGAAAAGAACTGTAAGTATAAATTTTTTTGAATCCAAATGGAGCTAGAGAAACCCAATGTCCATGTATGCTTTAAAGTTATTCTGACAAATCTAGTCCTGTTTTTTATCCTTGTCCAATTGAGTATACTCTGTAGTGCCACTATAGTATGGAAAGTATTCATCAATATTCTTGCATATAGAGGCAACTTTCCTAATGCTTTGGAATTCTCGCTTATTTTATATTTATTTTCTCACTCAGAAATTCAAAGTCTGCTGTCTGGGCAAGTATCCTAGAACACCTGGTTGTTAAGCACAGAGAATCCTGTTTGCTATTGCAGAATGAGAAGGATGTCTTCCTGCCAGCACCTGAATGCACAGTGCCAGCGCCTCAGCCCTCAATGAGACCTTGGAGGTTGAAAACCACCTTCACAGGTAACTGATGAACCAGCCAAGGAAAAGACAAAATTTGAGTCTCTCTCGCCTACTCTGCTTTCAGTGTCTCTTGTCTCCAGGTTTGGGCTTCCAGTTCCCAGGCACAGCCCCAGCACTTAAAAGGTTTGACAGACAAACTTTTACTCCTGGCTGGAAGGCATTACTCTCTAACAGAATGTCTCAGTTTGGAAAGACAGAAGTCTGCTAAGGAAGGCAGGAGCCTCCCCTGAAAGAGAATGTAAAAAGAAAGACAATGGAGAATGTAAACCCTCCCCACCCCTCCAAATTGCTATAAATTTTAAATTAAGGGGCTCTCAGACAAAATATATGGGAGCAGGAAATAACAGTTCTTTAACAGGGAAGAAAACAAAAGGATAAAATAAACAATGCAGTACACTAGAACAACACTGACAGAGGTCAGAACTCAACCTGACGCCCTGTTGGTCATGGTGTTGGTATCAGTCCAATTGGAAATGTGGCAGCAGTCCTCCTGGAGTGTCAGGTGTGGTTCTGCTGGAGCACTGATCCTGTAGATAAGGATGTAGTCTTCCTCTGAAGATCCAGTGGAAGAAGAGGCAGCTGCTGTTCTGCTGGGGAATTCAGTGGAGAAGCCGTGCTGGTGTTTCAGAACCCAGACTATATCTGGGTAGGAATGCTTGGCTCCTCCCTCTGGGCGGAGCATCTCATAATAGGATGTTATAGTTCTTATCAGTCATGCAGTGACATTCAATAGCCTGTTATCAGCAGATGTCCCCTCCCAAGGGAGGTGTGATTGTGGTCACTCAGAGACAGATAAGGAAAACTGCCCACTTGGCAGGAGACAACTGCCATACAGATGGTGATGGAATACATCTTGCCTTGCAATCTGGAACACAGAGCTAACAGCACACAGGTGCCCAGTCCTTCAGACTAACTCCATCCTCACTGCCCAACAGTTTAACCTGTGTCATCAGGTTGGCACTGAAGCTGCTGAGATGCAGAAGTGTGTGCCTTGATGGTGATGCAGAGGCAGCAGCAGAGGCACAGCTGGAGATGCAGAAACACATGTGGGCAGCCCTGGGCTGGAACACCTTTAGCTTCTACAGCCTGTAGGCCTGAGCCTGGGAGTCTTCCTGTCCAGTACATAACAGGCCCATGGGAGCACCGAGGAGAATCCAGCCTCTGACTCCTTAAAAACAGCAGTGCTCAGCTTTGTGTCTCTGTATGTATCTGGACCTTGGAGAAGTGAATCTGAGAGCATAAACCAAACAGTGGCTTCTCTCTACCTTAAGCTGCAGAGTTGCTTTGCCAGTATTGCCTGATCCTAAAGCGCAGACTGAAACTTAGTTGGAGATTTTCCTGCATTTCTTGTAGACATGTCTGTGTATGTTGGCAGGAAATGCAAAGGATTTGCCAAGTAAAGAATTCCCTAGTCCAAATCTTCCTCTAGCCCCATCCCAACCCTTGCAGGGCAATGGTCCTTGCAGGAAGCAATTTTGTAAAGGCCTTTTCACAATGTGGAGAAATAGGCCATTTCCCACAGCTCCTGCCATCCCAGTCCTGTGCAATGGGATCCCTCAGGCCCTCCTGTATGAGAGCAGACATGGAAATGTGGGCTCTCTTTTTGATTACTTGTTTTTATTGCAACAGTTTTTATGGGAAATGTAAACATTATAGACTCCATCCCAAACTAAGCCATCCTCCAAGCAGTCTTGCAGCACTGGTCTGCCATACACTTCCCTATAGTCAGGAACAGCCTTTATCAGGTGAAAAATACCTCTTTACCTGTGGGACAGGGGACATGGGACATACCATTCTTTCAGGGAACAGAAATAAGAGGATACAGCTCCTGGTTCCAGTCCTAGCAGCAGCTTTGTGAGTGAATCGGTGAGTGAGATTTGTTTGCAGTTATATAGAAAAATTGTGAGCAATAGTCTTGACTGGAGAAGAAAGACCTGCATTTGCAAGGTAATTTATTTGGGATAAATCACATCAGTAACTCCAGCCTCCTTCAGTGGAGCTGTTTACATGAGGTGCCACCAAAACAAGAAACAGGAAGGAAGGACAACTTGAAAGGAGGGAGGTGAACAATTTTCTTTTTCAGTGGCTGCTGTTGCTGGGTTGGCTGCATAAGTGACTGTTTAGCTGTGCAGTCTGTTAGAATGAATTTCATCTCAGATACAAGCATTTTTTCCACATTTTGGGTTCATATTTACGTTTGTTAAGGTTAATAGACCTGACAATTTCTTCATGTTCTCACCAGGGAGCAGTCACTGACAAACCGTGGGAGAGACTGAAACAATATTCTCCACAGAAAGGAAAATCTGTGCCTCACAAGGCTGTTACACATTCCTCCCTAGTCACAGCCCTCAGCTCTCAGTGGTGAAAATCCATGTAGTGCCCCTGAATTTACCTCAGCAGTGCCAGTTGACACCACTTGTAGCAGCTTATCCTTGTTACTTATCTTCCTCAGTGTTCCAGCAATTGCAGTGGAGCCTTAGCATTTCCTAAACCCATTTTTTTCTTTTCTTCTAGAGTGTTTTGGCCAACTCTTCTGTGTTTGTGCTACAAAGCCCCAGATTCAAGTGTTCTACCTTGCCTTTTAGATGCCATCTGCAAAAAGCCATTTTTTAAAAGAACACGTAAAAAGTAGACATCAGGCAAGAGGCGCCTTTGAGCACTTGTAACATTGCATGCCTTTAAAAAGAAAACAGAATAGGAAGCCAGGAAATTCCTTCAGGAGAGAACTGAATTGAATTTTTAAGGTTAGCAAATAATCTGGGGAAGTATGAATCTGCATTTTTCCTACTGTCATCAGGGCTCTTAGGATATCTGAGGCAGGGACATTACTGTGTCCAAGAGCCTCTCCTTTCAGCTTTCTTCCCCTTCCCAGACTCCACAGAGAACTATCCAGACAGACTTTAAAATTCAAGAAGGCAGCTAAGACCTAAGCAGTTACCTCTTGAGCTGAGCTGAACTAAGTGGCCATATGCCTGCTCCTAGACTAAAATAAATTTGGGCTAAAATGCATTAGCTAAATGCAGCAATTTAAGGTAAAATGTTTGATTTGCATTTAAAGCAGTATAAGTGGGGGGTATAGGCAGGTCCTGTGACTAAGCTGATGTGTACTACCCTGATGTGTACTACTGAAGGAATCAAATCCAGTGCATCAGTCCACATAGAAAGTACTCACTCTTATCCTTATTCCAGCTTCAGTACAAGGAGGCAGGAACTCCTTGTACTGAAAATTGGTAAAAGTGTTGAAAAGTCCCTACTTTGCAGACTAGGTTTTAGGAAGACTCATCCCCAAAGCTCACCTGGTGTTTTATAAGATGGTTCCATTGCATTCCTTCGTGCTCTTGCCTTTAGTGAAGTCTGGCTCAATCACTGCAGTGCTCACCAGTGAAAGATCTCCCATCACAATGCCTTAACTGTAGAGATCTCCATGATAAATTTCCCCCAAAAGGAGAGGATAGTTAGAATAGCATGGCATGGTCAAATTCTTGCTCTTAGCAGCCTTGTGGGGAGAAGGGTGAGTTGGCCCTGGTCAGCACCTGCTATTAGCTTCTGTGACAGGCCACACTGCTCTTTCTGTGGGAGTCCAAGCAACAAAAGCTGCACATGACCAAGTACTAATCATAGCTCTTTATTTGCAGATCATCCTTCCTTGCACCAAGCCTATCTTATTTCTCTGCCTCCAGCTCCACCCCATGTATCCTCTGGCATTTTGGAAGACCAGGAGCAGAAGGCTTGCCATCAGTACACCTTTGTAATCTGATGTCATATTTTGTTTGCCCTGTGGTTTTTGTTTCATCAGGAAGTTCTAGTGCACATCCTGTCTGCAAAGTTTTAATTTAGTCCTTTGTTGGACAAATCTCATATGGTGACTAATGCAGGAAGAGAGATTGGGTTAAAGTCAAATAATGTCTCAAAGATTTGGCCCCAAGTGAAATAATGCTAAATATAAATGCAAATAGGAAAGGTAGACTGGGGGAGAGAAAAAGTGCTGGCTTGCATACAGCTTTTCTTCAGAGATAAATAAATTCAGAACATTTTTAGATACAGGCTGAATAGAGTATAATGCTGTATTTGTCCTCAGCTTTTATCACAACTGAGAAGAGTGAAAAATTGCCTCATCTGTAAGGGCTTGGAATATAATGAGCAAGAATGAGCTTCTCTGTCAGTCCTAATAGCTTTCCTTCTGAACAGATAGCTGCAGTGGGGGAGATGTCACTTCCTGCAGTAACCAAACAGTACTAGCAAACCACAAGTTTGCCACTGCAAACCACTGAGTTGCATTGCAACACAGCTGCCTAGTAAGAAATACTGACCCCTTCCATGGGATGCTCTGGAGCATCAGCTACAGGCACACAAATACAGCTACAGATGCACATAAAGAAATGAACACATAAATGCATAAAGAGAAGAGAAAAAGGCTAAAAAACATGTACCCTACAAACTGTTGTGCTCCATAATTTTAAATACATGTCATAAAACTTTGTTGCAACTAAACTTTGCATAGAATAACACCAAATTTACTTAAAATATCACTCTATACTACAGCTATACATACATCTAAAACCAGAATATATATGTAATAACCATATATTCACATATGGCCCATATACATATTCACAAATTAATATGGAGCAGCACTGAAGAGGTTATTATAAGTCACTAAGGTCCCAAGGTTTATTTAACATCTAAACTTAAAGAACAGTAGTTCATGTTCTTACATACCACTAGATGGTGACTTGTGTAATGAGTTGTTGACTTTTATCCTACAGCACCAATTTCTTTTTTTATTGGAATGAAACAGAATCACAACATTACTGTCTGTATTGTTAATAATTTGCCCTGAAATACATTTCCATAAACATCATGCTGGTTATAGGGGGTCTAAGGCAAAGCTATGGAAAGAAAGGTGAACATGGTCCCTGCTAAACTCTATTTGGGATTTTTTAGTATCTTTGTACAATTCAAAACTTTTGTTAATTGGAGCTGCAGGATGTCACGTACCAATGATTAAGCTACAATTCAGATGTCTCCTGAGACAAAAAAGCATCCAATTACAATTATGTAATGCCATGTGCATCAGCTTGTATAAACAGTAAGCTTTCACACATCAAGAAAAACTGCCTCCCCCCACGTGTGCTGTGTTCCCACTCAGTGCAACCTCTCATTTTAGCTATCTGCTATTAAAAGGCTACTTCAGAATCATACTTGGCACCTTTCCCTGCATGGCTGCAGCTCCCACATCAAACAAAAGCGCTTTGTTTGGCAGCTGTAGTCTTGTTCTTCAGCTGGGCAGGGGATCAGAGTCTTATCAATAACAGGCTGTACCAAAGACTCACTCACCACTTTTGTCCAGTGACACTTGTTGCTATTATTACCCTTTATTTGGCATAAGTGAGGACAGCCTTTAGCCACAGATAAGTGGTGAAAGTTCAATGCTATCAATGCACTGAGTAAGGAAAAGTAATATTTCTCTCTCTCCCCTTAATGCATCATTGAGAGTGGAAGCTATTTAGAGCTGAGCTTGTCTTTTTTGTGTTGCACATTTTACAGAACTTCCTTCAAAGAGGAGACCTGTCTCCAGTTGTTTCACCCATGCTGCCAATCTTTGTCAATAGCAATGCAAGTAATAGTAATAATAATAATTCACCGCAATAAGAGCCAACTTGTAGTTTGGTTGTTATTTAACAGACTGTGATCTATACAGTGTAGCTTTCAAAAACAACTGAAGAATGAGATTGTCTTGAGGACCTTGGATCCTGAAAATCTGACTCCTTTAAGGAGACTTAAAAATCCACAATCCATTTTTGGCCTATACAATAGACTCTCTTTCTGAGAGTACATGATTAGTGAACAATGTGTAATGGCTATTCCTGTAATTTGTACCTGGGGGGAGAGCAGGTACCCCCTTGCTTTGCCTGTACTGTCCTGATGGATGACTGCACTACATGGGTCTTGTTCTCTCCACCAAATCAAATTTTCTTTTCTCATCAAGCAAACTTCAACCTGTGAACTAGCAGTTCTTTTCTGTGAGCATTTACACAAGCTAAAATTTTCTTGTGCAAAGGGAAAGCCAAAACAGATCTTGGCTGAATCAAAATGTGCTTGAAGAACCACAAAGGCATCTGAACATCCTTCTGGTCTTCACCTACCTCCACTATTGATTTGTTATAGCAAGGCCTTGTGCGTGGCTGGGCTCCTAGCATTTCTGGTTCAGTGTTTATTACTGCCTAGCCAAGATGAAACATTTCTGAAACAAGATTAGCATCAAGTATTTGCACCATTAGTATTTACAAGCAGAGGGTTAGCTCTAGAAATAGCTCGATCAAAAGATGTCAGAGCAGGCAGCTATTCATGGGAAATAACTTGCAAGGGACACATTCTCCCCTCCTCAGTTGTGCTTAATGTTTTCTTCCTACCATCAGATTCACTCTCCAGTTCAAAGCTTAAATGAGGAAAATACATAATTGCTTCCTAGAGTACAGCTCTGTTTATTTTCTGCTACCTCTCTGCTGCAAAACTGCCTATTGATTTCCTAACGTGTGTATTTCTGTCCTAATGACTAATGACTAAGCCCTAAGCTGTGCCAACCCCGGCAAAACAGGTTGTGTCTGTGCCACACTGAAGAAGTGGACATAAGAGGAATTCTTTTTTAAATTTAATTGATATAATCCCTGATCATGTTTTGCTAAGCTGAGACTGCTTTTATGTTCAGCTCTGTGGGGACAAAAGGGATGGGAAAAGTCCTGGGAGAGCAGAAGCTTTGGAGACACATGGAATTTATGCTAAGTCCATAAACTATTGGTCCAAGACTATATATATCCCTTGGAATATCCTAAATATGAACATGTTTTTTAAATCTAGCTTTCTACCCTGACAGGGTGTGTGTTTGAGAGATCCAACAGTCTCTGGTTTTTCATTCTGAGAAAACAACAGCCAATATCCTGGCTTTCAGAATGGATACACAGCCAAGCCTTCTGAAAGCAATACAGCTAATTTGCAGTGTCCGGCTGGGAGCCTGGTGACGCTGTAACCTGAACCTTTGATGTGACCGAAACAGGCCTCACACAGGGTACATTTCTTTTGAAGCAAACACACAAAAAGCAATAACAAAACCAAAACTCAACCACAACCCAAAAGCAAGTAAAAATCTTGGATAAGGGGAAAACAAAAATAAAATTTAAAATAAGACTATTCCTTATCTGGTTTGAAACAAGAGCTTTTTCTAGACCCTAATCTATATTCTACCTCTCTTTTCACTACAGCTTGTCAGATGAATTTTGAAATGCAAGTAAAAAATTGGTAGTTTGAAAAAATTGCTCCCATTAAACTATTTTAGAGGGTTATAATCTAGTCAAAAAATATGTTCTAAATCTAGCTTACTTTTACTTGCTAAAGGGAGTTTTGAAGAGTGACATGATGTAGCAAACTATACATGCACATGCCTTGTAACTGGTATCAGCTGAAGAGTTAATCCTTATAGAAAACATACATAACATCGACTAGAACTCCTGTGATTTTCTGTTTTCCTGTTGAATAAAGTGTCTGGGAACCATGACTGTGATACATTGCTGCTACTAATGCTGTAGCCTGTCCCTTTGTTTAATTGCTGCAATTAATCTTAATCTGTCTTTGTTTGGCAACAGCTAGGTTAGGAAGAACCAGCTGAATGCTTTTCCAAGAGACTGCTGTTTTGATCACTAAACTCAGTTTTTTCTTTGGCAGATGAAAATATCCAGCATTTTATTGCAATCCGTGTATGTGCTGTATGGTTCCCCAAAATACAATTGTGTATTACTTAGAGAGTGGGAAAAATATTTACTACAAAGGGATTTTTTTTGTATACACTGTAGAAAAATGAAATTCAGTGTATCAAGAACATTTTGTCCTGTTCTGTCTGTAAAAATGACAGCTGCGTTTCACATTGTATGAACCACTCACATAAGCATTTAATTCACTCGTAAATCGAGCTACATAAAGATGATATAATAATTAGGTCTGAAACAGATGGAAGTCCTACTTTAGATAATACACTCACAAAAATAACATTTGCTTGCTTCCTTCAATTCTATACATTTTAGTCTGTGAAGATGTACTTCTAATCAGATGACAGTAGCTGAAAATAATAGAATAGGCAAGGTTTGCAGAAAATTTTCTGAGACAGATCTTCATTTTTTTCAGTACTGCATTTTTTAGGCATCGCTGTATATATGTAGAACACTGTGTATGATTTCTGGGCTGTGATTCTAGGAAAATACAGTGAAGGAGTAGCAATCTCATGGAAACAAGCTTAAATTTACTGAGTATAACTTTACCCCATATAGGCTGAAGGACTATGAGCTATAGTAGAGGTGGCCTTTGAACCCTAGTAAAATATGTGTATTGTACTTGAATATCTGTAAGTAAAAGGAAAGGGGGAAATATAGTACTTGAATATGTGCATATAGGCCTTGCCCCGGTAGGTCCCAGTTGCTCTTGATGGGCTGCAGCTGTGATGTCCTTAATTGGGTGGCAGCTGTGGCTAATGAAGATAACTGGGATAAAAGGGGGTGGGTTGGCCAGTCAGGGAGAGCCTTGGAGGAGCCCTGGTGAAGAAGCAGGAACAGCACTGCTGTGAGGAGCTGATCATGAGAAAACCACCCAGAAGGTATGAGACTCTAGAAATATGATAACAACAGTGAGCTGCTGTGGTCTTGGCTGGGCAAAGATCTGCCCCATGGGTCATTTGGTCTTTCCCAATCTTTGATTATGTGGAGAACAGGACCATGCACACATAGGGTGAATGTGTGGAACACGCTGGCCAGATAGTCACAAACAAAGGTAAGTTCTTTGTTTCAGATGGGCTTCCAGCATCCCTGTAAGAAGAAAAGGTTCTTTTGCTCTATTTTCAGAGCTCATTTTTATGAAAGCCCAATTAAGCAAAGTTTCTGCTGTTTTCAGCTCCTCTGGACATGAACAAGAGGTGGAATCCCATCTGCCATAGGAGAACTTCACCTGGGAGCAAACTGGAACCTAATGCAGGATTGTGCAGAGCAGGCATCGCCACATGAGTGACCAGGTAAACTCAGCTTCTGCAGGTTTCAGTGTCAGCCTTGGTAAGAAAATACTGAGTGTGGGACAAAGGCATCAGGTATTGTAAGCACTCCAGAATAAAATTGGTCATGGTACATTTGCCATTTCTGTGTGGTAAGCTCTGGGGATATAGGGACATGCCAATGTTTGTGACATCATTACATGGCAGTGGATAGTGTGCTCAGATCATGGCATCTGGACAATTTTTTTTCAGAGTGAATGTATGCCTGACCTCTGCCCCAAAATATTTTAAACAGGAAAAAACCACCTGGATTTTCTGACCCTCTGCATATCTATTTTTCTTCAGCACGGGAAAGACATGGACCTGTTACAGTAGGTCCAGAGGAGAGCCACAGAGATTATCAAGTGGCTGGAGCACCTCACCTATGAAGACAGGCTGAGAGAGTTGGAGTTGTTCAGCCTGGAGAAGGGAAAGCTCCAGGGAGACATGGTACCTTCCTGTAGCTAAAGGGTGCCTGCAAGAAAGATGGGTGAAAAACTTTTTAGCTGGGCCTGTTGTGATAGAACAGGGAGAAATGGTTTTAACGTGAAGGAGGGTTGATTTAGAGTAGCTATAAGTAACAAGTTTTTTACAATGAGGGTGATAAAACACTGGAACATGCTTGCCCAGATGTGGTGGATGCCCCATCTGTGGAAAAATTCATGGTCAGGTTGGATGGGGCTCTGAGCAACCTGATTAGTTGAAATGTCCCTGTTCACTGTAGAGGGTTTGTATGAGAAGACCTTAAAAGTTCCTTCTAACATGAACTTTTCTATGATCTCATCTCTGTCCTACTGATGGCCAGTTGTCTCACACAGTTCTGCTTGCTGTGAGGTGACCTTTTAATGTTTACACATTGTGCTGCTTCAGCCACAATAACACAACTCAGTGAAGAGTTGGGGAAAACTGAAAGGGTTGCATGTATTTGTTTGGAAAATAGATCAGTGTCTGTAAAATCTATGTGCTGAGGTTTTATGTTGGTGTGTGATTTGGTGTTGTCTGGTTCATGCAGGTAAGGCTGAAGAAATCCCTCTTTGCACCTGTAATCCCAGTCCTTTAACAAAGGGCTCTCTGCTCCAGGGAGTGCAGTTGTGTTTCAGACCATTGCTCAAACTCAGTATGAATGAGAGCAGATTAAAGAAACAGCATTAACACCCCTCAGTTTAATCAGCACAGAGTCACCCAGCTGTGTGTGGGCAGCCACCACTTGCTCCCTGGAGGCCCAGTCCAGCACTAGGAGTACACATGCTTGTGCTTTACCAAACAAGTTTCAGTCTGTGCTTGCAAGATGTTCTCCACAGGGATACAAGTCTAAATCATATAGATGTATAGAAAATGACTCCATGAGTGATTGGTTCAAATCTAAGGATTTTAAAAGCAAGACATGGTGGTTTTGTTCACTTGAGGAAACATTCAGCATTTATTTATTGTTATAAAAAAACACCAGCAGATTATGATCACTATTTTCTTATTACTCTGGCAATCAAAAAACACTACAGAGAAGACCTGTCTTTGGCCCAAAGAGCTTACAAGCCAAGCATGGGACAAGAAATAGCTGATAAAAGTGATGTAGGCATCCAGGTTGTCTCAGAAGTGAAATTAATAAATAGATGCTTTAATTTTGTTGTTAAAAAAATACGGAAGGAAATAAAATCTCAGGATTTGATATAGTATTTGCACCTGACTGCAAAAGTGAGCTTGTTGTAAGTGCCTGAAAAAATGGAAAGGAAAATGAGGAGCTGGATTTTTCACAGAGCTGTTATAAATTCCAGTGTTGGTATTTCTCTTATCCAATGACTCACAAATAGGCATCTTGTCTCCCAGGAGGAGAAGAGACTCTTGTCTCCCAGGAGGAGAAGAGCACAAACCCACTGTGAGGCTCTGTACTGTTTTAAGTTTGGGACAAGGGTGTTATTCATGAGAGGGGCTGAAATCAGACATCCAGGTCATGCCAAAGAAGTTTTCACACATCCTGTGTGCTAGTCCATGGCACTTCTGCTATATTTGTGATGCATGCTCTGTAGAAAAAAGTATTTTGTGTAAGCTTCAAAAAACAGTTTTCTTCACTGCTGCCCTTTATCTTCACCTGTCAGTCACACTGCTAACTGCAGGCAGAGACTTGTTTAGCATACTGCAGAGCTGTGTCCCTTTGTTCAGTTCACAGATTCTGCACCAAGGACTTGTTTGTTATTTGGCATTATTAAGCAGCTGATTTTGCAGGAGTACATTTGAGCCATGGATTGTTTGCCAGCAGTTTGTAATAAGCCAAGAATGAGCAACAACATATAATCAAATCCATTATGACTACATTAAGATTACAGTAGAGAAAGGAAATTGAACAAACAAAAGTATTGCAAAAGTACAGCTAAGAACAATGAAGATATCTGAGCAATGCTGTAAACACTTATTACTACTTACATAAGGTCCACATGTCTGTGTACTCTCAAGCTTGAGACTGAACAGACTTTCCTTTTAAGGCTGTGCTCAGATAAGGTCAACCTCTGTTAACATGGAATCATATCAAATACAAATTTGTTTCTCAGCCGCTCTCTTAGGAAAACTGAAACTATTCCTTAAGTGGCCAAAATCTCCCTTCAGTCCTGAAAATTTTTATTATTGAAGAAACAAGAGAAATGCAGGTAAGATGATAAAATTCCAGAGGAATATATCAACCTTAGGGTAAATAAATATTTAATATAGACAAATTTAAAATAAAATAGTAAACACAATACATAATGGAGCATCAGTATTTAAGACTGCAGATACATTTGTTAATGCAGAAAACAAATAATGAAGTAGGTGTAGTGACAGTTCAGGCCTAAATGGTCACCTTCCTCTTGATGTGGAGAGGGAATGGAAGGCAGAAAAAGTAAGTACAGGCCACTAGCAGAGAGGAGGTAGAACACCAGACTCTACAGAAGGCGACTGGGAATAGTTTTGTAAGTCAAATGTGTTTTGCAGTTCTCCCTTATATGACATTTGCTGTGGGAGAGGCGTTGGAGGTGGCTGACAAGAGCAGCGTCTGCTCTGCCCCGCACACAGCACGCGCTGCTGCCCGGCCCACGTGCTGCCAGCAGCTCTGGCTGCCACAGTGCACACACAAGGGGCACTGCAGCAAGGTCCAGCCAGCCACACAGGCATCCTGGCTACAGAAAAACATTGTTTCTAAGGGAATGGTCTCATGCAATAACTGCTACTGCATGACAGGCCAGAAGTCTGTTTTTCCCTGCCAGCATCTTTTGATGAGAATTTTAATAGCAGATTTTGGATTATTTGGCCATTAAGTGGATTGAGACTTAGCTCAATCAGCTACTCTGCCATTAAGATCAGTGACTTTCCTGGGACTGAATTTATCTAAAAAAGAATTATTCACGCTCTCAGAAGGAAGGATTGTATTTCAGTATTTTGGTAGAGAAGACTGCTGAGGCATAACGAGAACACAGAGAAAGAAAATATATAGCATGCTGTGCAAATGATATGGTCCTCCTTTCTTCTCTGCATAATTCAGTCCTTGCCAGATTTTAGCAGACAGGCTGCAATCAGTTTGCCATTCAGAAGCTGATGATTGGAAATGCCAGCGCTCCCCTATTTCCCTGCAACAGGGGAAATGCACCTCCAGACACAGCAAATAACTCCCTCAGAAGGGAGACTCTGAGTAGGTAGAAATCATTACTTTTTCCCCAGGTTTCCCCTCTGATCATTTTGTCATTTAAGCTTAGCATTGTAGGATTAAAACAGGAACTATCTTCGGGATGTAGAGGCAAATTAAGCTTATTGAGACTGAAGAGATGATCTCTTTTGGTCAGTACATTTACACTAAAGTAAAGCTGGTGGGAAGCAGTCATGGATCTGTCCCACTAGGACAGACCTGGTTGTATCTGGGGTGGGAGGATGGAGAGGGAATTTCTACCCTCTCTCTGCAGAACTCTCTGCTCTCATGTAAAAATTAGTTGGAGGGCAATTCTTATTCTTCTTAGGCACAGCCCTCTTGATTACAGCCAACATTATCACTGCCTTCTCGGAATTAAGTCAACGCCTTTGAAAATTAAATCATGGGGAGGGTTGCTGGTTTTCCAGCAGTTCAAGATCTGAAATGCCTTTCAGGCTTCACAGAAAGAAAACCACTGAGCTTTTCTTCATACTCAGAGAATGGCACAATTGTGACCTTTTTTTCAGTTCAGTGTAAACCATGGGAAGATCAGCTTAGAGCATGGAGCTGAGTTGCCTTGGAGAGAGGCTTTGTTGGTAAACTCTGCAAGGGGAATGGAAAGCCATCAGCAGTCTCATGGGTCAGCAGCTGGCCCCAAGGGATGTGTGAACTTTTGGCTATATGCAACTCAAAGTCCTGCTTGGCCACACAAAATCTGTAGCCTGAACAAGCCCAGCACAGCAGCATAGCACCTGTCCAGTGCATGCCTGGGCCATATTTTATGTCTGGGTCTGAGCTCTATTCACTCATTAAAAAGTATCTGGGCACAGGTTCTCTGTGCAGAGCAGAGATGCAGGGACTGGACAAGTAAAGCCCAGGACTGTGCCATTCCCTACCTCAGTGTGATCAGGACATGAGCAGCAGCCAAAGCTCTCTTCACAGAGATGAGCTAAAGGCATTATAACAAAAGGGCACTGGAGATTATGGGGCTCCTGCTCAGGCACTAGCCCACACTGCTGTTCTCTGTGACTCCTTTACCATGTATTCTTGATGATCTATAAATAAGATAGATGAAGCCTGCTCTATAGGATCTATAGGCTGCTGAGGTATCTGTGCTGGTATCCTGCTCTGGGATCAGGTGCTCTGAAAAAAAGGCTCACAAGGCTCAGTAAGTGACAGGTAAATAAAGAAACTCCTTCCTGGTCCCCTCTCACAGAGACTTTGCTCAGATTCAGCTTCACTGCATTTAGAGGCATTCAGAATTCCTTCTTTTATTTCAAGGGGGGAATTTTTGTATAGGATTAAAAGAGCAAGTGGTTAATGAAGCATTTTTAGGATGAAAAGTAGTTTGTGCTTATGTATGTGCATTTTTTGTAAATATGAAAATACAGCATCCTCCTACATGTATTTACCTTAACATCAGTGTATACACATACCAAATATTTGCTCAGTTTCCCCCATAATTTAATATGAAGATCTCTAAATATCCCTTTCTTGGTGTGTCCTCTCTTCCCCTCTCTCATACCACTTCAATAAAAAGTCAAAATCCACAGGAATATAATAATGCTGTACAAACATCTAAAATGTGAAAAGAAGTGAGAGAAAAACAGTTTCCCTTATACAAAACTGTGAGGGATAAAATGAAGGCTCATCAGCTCTGTGCAAAGAAGCAGAGATTCAGGTCGGGTATAAACCTTCTCCAGTGCTAAAGCAGATCAGGTTGTGGAATTAACCACCTGAAAAGATCACTGAGTCACATCAAAGGAGGGATTGTGGAGCTGGAGGCTGTGGAAATTGCATTGGCATTAGGATGCAGCGACAGAGCCCCGGTAAGGCTGGCTCAGCTGCCTGATCCTGCCACCTCCACCGGGGGTCAGTTTTTATTTCATGCACAATTTAATGTGACTTTTTGCCTTATCTGCATGTAACAAGCTTGTTGTGCAGCTCCTGGTGTCCCCTGAGTGAAGTCTCAGGCTATGGCTGAGCTTATCCAGCCTCCAAGAGATGGGGAGAGATGACTGCCCCAGCTGCTGGGCTTTGCACTCTCTGGGAGCCCTGGAGGGCCAGGAGAGCTCCCTTGTGGGCAGGGCTGGCAGCAGTGCAGGGAGGAGTAAGAGCTGTGGCTCACACCTGCAGCAGGTGAGATGTGAGACCAGCAGTGTCACACAGAGCTGTGCCCCATTCCATCGCTGCTTGTGTTGACCACAGCTAATGAGCTGGAGAGAGCAAACAGCAGAGACACGTGGAAAGCAGCTGGCTTGGCATGGCTGCGAGCACATTGAGCACAAACACTGATCTGTCTCTGCCACTTCCACATTGACCAGGTCCCCAGGTGCCAGCAGCCAGGGCCAGGGGAAGGAGGATTCTTGCTCCACCAGCAGCAGCCAGACCTGCTCTGGGCTGGGGACAGGGAGTCTCTGTGTGTGCAAGCAGACGGTGTCAAGGACTTCACGTGTTTATGTGCTATGTATTATAACCTGTGCTCCTCTTACTCCAATTTCCTTACAGATTTTTTCTGCTGTGTCTTTCTCATTTCCATGACAGTACCACATTCCCAGTGACACTGACAGTTGCTCATCCCTGGGATCAAGAGGAAAAAGGTCCCTGGTCACAGTAGTGGTGTACAGTGATCCTAGCTGAGCTGTAGCGTGATGTCTTTCACTTGCCCAGCCTTTTTTCAAGCAAAAATTGGTTTCACTGAATCACAAAATCACAGAGTGGGTCAGGTTGGAAAGGACCAAAGTGGTGTCATCTGGTCCAACCTCCCTTCTCAGCTAGGGTTGTCCTAGAGCAGATGGCACAGGATTGTGTCCAGATGGTTCTTGTGTCTCTCCAATGGGAGAGACTCCACATCCTCTCTGGTCAACCTCTCTGAAGTTTCCCCTCTCTGAAGATCCTCCTCCAATCCTGGATCAGGATGCACTCAAGTATCAGTGACAGACAGACTGACTGTGTTATGTATGCATAGCGGCTCTATACAGCAGTTTGGAATTAAAAAACCCCAACCCATTGGGTTTATCTGTCATTATGCACAAGGGCAGTGTGTAATATCTCCTTCTGGGACCCAAGCTAGGAAGGATACTCTAAGGGGTTACAGCCAGGCACTGGACAGGCTGCAATGAGAGAGCTGTGCCTGGGTGCAGTCAGCATCACTCCCATGCGAGCTGAAACTTGGCACTTCACCCTGGCTGCTCTCAGTGACACTGTCCCATCCCCAGTGTAAGGCAGCAGAGCTGCAACTGGTTTTAGACTGATGGCAGTGAGGTTTTCTCAAACTAATGTCCCAAGAACTATGAATGCTTAAAACAGAGATCTTAAAGAACTCCTCTCTTTTTCAAATCCAGTAAGTCTTTACTACAGAGGTGAACAAAAGACAAGCCTTGCAGGTTGAGCACATCTGAAATGGAGGTTTGTAATGAAGGTAGTGGGCTCCTAATCTGTGTGTCAGGGTGCTTCAAGCTTGTTTTTGAGCGAGCCACCAATGTGTATACAGTCAACAAGGAGAGCATAGGAGGCTGTAATCTGTGGTTTGCAGTAATCATGTGCTCTGTGCACTGCCAGGTGCTGTCCTTCTGCTTAGGGAGGCGTTGCTGTTGCTGTAGCTGGTCTCCCAGGCTGGACACTCAGCAGCTCTAATCCTGGAGAGATATCCGTGTTCAGCTTGCGTTGCATTTGCATGAACAATCATTGTTATATCAAAAGAAGATAAATTGCTAGTCAGAAAATTATTTGAAAGGAGTTTCTGGGAAAAAGGCTGTGCTAAAAACAAACACCTATTTATGTATATGCATAGTGTGAGGATTATCACATAAGGAAAGTAGGATATAATGCAGTTAAATGTGTGTAATGCCTCTCCACACCTCCACACACTACTGTTGGAATTAAGTTCCTTTCCCCTATAAACTCCTCTCTGCTCTGGTATTACGGCGTCCTGATCGGGCGCTGCTGGTGAGAGAGAGACGGTGAATCTTGTATCTTGATCAGAAGGCTGAATTTATTAAGATATTATATAATACATTATAGTTATACTAAAAAGAATATAGAGAGAGGTTTGCAGAGCAGCTAGCTAAGCTAAGAAGAGATAGAAAAGAACCCACAACAAAGTTGTGGCCAAGGACTCAGTCCCCTGGCTTGAACTGATGATTGGCTCTTAATTATAAACATAGAAAATGAGCCAATCAAGGTGAATCCTATTGCATTCCACAGCAGCTGATAATAATTGTTTACCTTCTCTTCGGGGGCCCCTGGCCTCCCGAAGACACAGAAATGTGAAAGAAAGGATTTCTGTGGAGAAATGTCTGCGACACTCTGGCAGGAGAGGGTCTGGAAGGCCGCTGCCTGCCACTACTAAATGAATTGCACAACCATTGCCTACATCCCACTGGTCTGCAGAGACTTTCTATTTTCATATTTTCAGTTTTCAGTCCTATAAAAAAACACTTTAAAGCCCAAAGACAGTTGACTTGCCACAGATAATTACAGCCTCCCTTGGACATAGCTGCATGCCTTTCCTATTTATCCTACCTTGCCTAAGGGGAGTATCACTTGCTATTAAAGACCAGGCCTGAGTCTGTCATTAATATCATTTACTAGACTAATGTGCTGTTCTTCTGCTAAAGAAAACCCAAAGTCACAGAATCTCCTGGAAAACAAAAAAAAATATTTAACATATTTATAGATCCCTCATCATTGCTTATTATAGGCTATTGCCTTCTGCACAGACTCAAAAAAAGCAGTGTGCACAAACATTAAAGTGAAACAAGCATGTAGTATCTTGCATGCTTCTTTGGTTAAAAGGTTGTTTTTAAAAGCTGAAACAAGTATATATTCTGTGTGTGAATATGGAGCAGAACAAATATGGAGCAGAACAGTACATCATAATTTCAACTGAGATTCCAACCAAGAACCCCCAGTGTACTACCTGAATAAAATACCTCATTATATTATGCTTGAAAACACTTTCAGTGCCTGTAACTAAGATCTGTGTATGCCAAGTTTTCCTGTATTTGAGGAGTAATTAAATTATTCCCACCTTCCTGGAGATAGATTTGCAAGTCAGATAAATTACAGCAACAAGCAGGTAATTAGACAGATGAATGTTGTCATTTACAATGGTATTTATTTAATCTACAATCTTCTAGTTACAGCTGACTGGACATTAAGAAGGGGGATATGGACTCCCAGGCTATTTAAAAGCATTGTGTCCATGGTGCCTGAGTAGATCTAAATTGATGTAACAATTTTCCATTATATTTCCTTCATATTTCTTGCTGTCATGCTTTGCATCAGCTCCTTGCATGTCTCCCACTTTCATTAGGCAGTGCCTGAATCACTTTCTCTGTTCCCTGCTATGTTTTTTCTGTCTCCCATTCTTTATTTCCTCCCTGTGATTTGAAAAATGTCTCATCCCATGTTCTGTGCCAGAAGGTGAGTTTGGAAAGGAAGCCACAGGTCACAAAGCCTGGATAAGTCACATACAAATATATTTGCACTAAAGGTTAGATACTTGCATCATCCACTGTTCTAGCCTGGGGTGCCAGATAGCTAATGTGTGCAGTAGCTAAATAGCAGCTTGATGTTTTTTTAAAGGTTACATTGCTTTTAGCTTATCTGCATTATGCTGGGCATGGTGTTACTGGCATTTCATGACACCAGCCTTACCTTTATTCTGACAACAATACAGAAATACCCAGAAGCTACAACATGATATAAGCCCTTCATGATGGTTATGCTTAAGGTAGCCTTACCAAAAATCGCAGATTTAATTTCTGTCAGAAAAATAAACTTTTCTGAGGGCTGTGGTATAAAAGTGAGCTCTCTTCTCATTCTCCTCTACATCTTAGCAGTCATTTAGCTCAGTCTGAAAAACCAAATGAGGTGATAATAATAAGATTTTCATGTAATATTTTATTTAATCCTTTTTATTGAACTGAAAGGAAACAATACAGAAGGTAGAACACTTCTTCAGCTGTAAACTAGAGGAGGGAAAAAATGCAGTTTCTCTCTTTGCCCAAATGGATAGAAAAGAAAAACAAAAAGCCCAATGTGCCCCCTCACTCCCATTCTTATTCCCTAAAACACAAAATTAATAAAAGGGAAAGAGCCAGAGGGCAGATGAGCATCTGTCTTTTTTCTATGTCTGTGAAAAAAAAAAAAGAATTTTTTTCTTTTGACTTAAAATATCCAGTTCAGCAACAATTTTGGATGTTGGAGAAATTACCAACAGACTTTGATTCAGGCCAGCACTTTGAGCCACATCTGGAAGGCAGCTGAAGGCCTGGTAAATGTAATGAGTTGAACATTTCTATGCTTCTAAACTAAGCTGCTTTTATCTATGTGGCAGTGAGAGCTTCAGATTACACAAGTGGGACTCTGCAATCTGCAGGGTTCAGGAAATGCTGTACCAGGGCTTTCAGCCCATCCTTCCTGCTCCAAAGATTATGGGTCATTCGAGAACAAAGGAGATCTGTGGAGATGAAACAGAGAAATTTGGCATTAATGTGTCACTACACATGAGAGAACAATTGTTTGTTTTGATTCTGCACAAAATCCCAGTGCAGATGATGAGAGCATTTCCTCCCCTGGAATTCACCAAGACTTCTGGAAAGAAAAACATGGCAAAGGACACTACAGAACATGATCAAACATGTAGTAGTCAAATAAACCACAATTTTGATTGCGATGGCAGATGGAGTGAAGTACTAATATGGGGGTTGTTTAATGTGAAATAGATTTTAAAATAGCATTTCCTAGCATCAGGATTTGAATGTGAGGCTGAGAAGGAGCATCTAAAATTACATGACGATGAGACTACAAGAAGATTTGTTCATTATTAGAGTTAGATCAGGTAGCTGGACCTAGAAGGAAATTGTAGGAAATATTGATTGGTGAAGAAGTAGAGAATCTCCTGTGGGAGTCCTGTTGGCCAACAAGCTGAACCCCAGTGCCCATTGTGCTGCTACAGCCACAAAGTCAAATCAGATCCTGGGCTCCATCCTCAGGGACACTGAGCAGAGACAGAGACGTGATCATCCCAGCCCATTCAGTGAAGGAGAGCATTCCAATATCTAATGAAGGTTTATTTTGCTGTAGAATTGAAGAAGGGAACGATAAAGAAACATAGCCATGGCTGAAAATAGGTAAGAGAAGGGTTTAGTTTAGACAACAAGAGAAGTACCAAGACTGTTGTATGACTCTGACTTATGAAATTGCCCCATACAAAATGTGGCAACAGGTGTTGCCAAGAAATCTAAGGGAATAATGCCTTAGGAGTTAATACCACTAAATATATTTGTCTGGTTATGCCTGTTTGGGTTCAGAGAGAAAAGACATTAGTGGTCCTTCCCATCCCTTAACCTATTGTCTAGTACCAGTACAGTGAGAGGGGTGCAGCCATCCTGCTGTACTGTGTGCCAGGTTAACCAGGGACAAGCTGAAGTCCATGAAGATCTCCCTTTAATGTCACTGGGAAGGTTTTTCCACTGGTGCTAGGAAACAGCTTGCTTTACATTTCAACCCCATTTGTGAAGCTGTTGCTTGGATGTTAAATAAAAATATGGTACCTTATAAAAAAAAATAACTAGCTCTCTGTTTTCCATTTAGAACATATTATATTGTCAGAATAGCACAAGGAATATATTGCCAGAAAGGGGAAGAAAAGAGCCAATGAACCCTCAAGGTGTATCACTTTATCTCTTTTGGTAAATAGACAATGGTTTATTCCTTGACAAGGAACATTCATTCACCTTCTGCTTTTTTATTTTTTGTTGAGTGAGTGGGCAGGCTGTGATAAGGGGTACTTAGTTTGACATTGCATGTATTTATGACCTACAACACTTGATATAGACCAGAAAGAGTGGGCAGGGGATGGAAACTGAGAGCTGGCTTAGCAGCTGAATATAGACCTAAGAGCCAAGAAATCCTCAGTACTAATTGTACTGCCACTACTGATTTATGGAGTGTCCTTGGGCACTGTTAAAACTTAGCAAGGGTTTTGAGGTGGAAGAGAGCTATGTGTTTCTATTAAGATGGCATAATGAGGCTTTAATTAGGGAAAAATTGGCTACTTCTCTGCTGAGATGGAATAACTATTGTAGATGTGAATATATAAATACTCTACTGAAGCTGAAAAGGAAGTTATTGTTTCCTCTGACATGAAATCTTGAGAATGGGCCATAGAACAATTTCAGCATTACAACAGAGATTGTATATAGCTTTGTATATGCCAGTGTCACCATCAAATGCAAATACACTTTAACTAATTTTAATTTATAATTAATTTTGATTGAAAAGATTGTTTTCATTCCGGGGCAATTAATGTAAGCCAATATGTACTCAAGACAGGTGGAAACTTGGCCATATTTCCTTTCCACAGGGCCACTAAGCCAACTTTGACATTTTTATACATTTTTAATTAAATCACTATGATCTTTGCAGGCCAATGTTTGCTCTGACAGTATTTTTAAGCTTGAAATTCAAAGGTAGATTATTTAACAAATGTGCACAAAGATTAAAAATTGAATCCCTTCAGTGTTGAGACTGCATTGTCTGTTATCTCTGTTTTGAGTAAAACAGATGGTTCATATTGCAAATGATGCATGAATAGGACTTCCCCAATGTGATGCAAATGACTCTGTGAAACTGGCATTGTATGGAGAAAAAGAGGCTGATGTTAGTAGAAACTTCTTGGACAAACATCAGTAATGAATATGTTCTTTGATTATGTTTCACCACCTGTTGAAAAGCAAAGCATGTTCAGAAAAAATAATCAGAGAGAAAGATGTCCTTTCAGAGGCTGATAGTTTCAGGGACAATAAACCAGTCAGCAAGCCAGTGCCTGGTGCTGCTGCTGGTTCCCATGGTCACCTTTGGCAAGTGCAGTCACTCGGTGTCTCTGGGTCAGCCTCTGGAACACAAGGGTTGCAGCCTCCTGCTGTTTATCATCTTTCTGACGCATTCACACCGTGTGTGTTTGGGGCAGACATTTTCCCCCAGTGGCTGGCACAACCACTGGATGCTGCTGTATTCCAGAAATTGAAAACAAGCAACAGTGAGATGGGAAAAATATTTCCCTGGGCTTGGATGACCTTCCGTGTGCACTGGCTTGTATGGAATAGATATTAGAACATAAAAAAAGGCATTTTATTTGAGCAGAGTTTCTCACCTCACTGTTCCCAACAAAGTATTTTCTTGAAATACCTTATTACTACTTTAGGTAAATGAGGGTCAGGTCTAAATTCCTCTTTAAGCTCCAGTTTAGAACAGGCCTTAATGAGCTTTCAGTCAGTTCCTACAACTGTCAATATATGTGTTTCAGTGATTAAAACTAAATACATTCCCAGGCTGGTGTAATGCTGACCAGATTTGCATAATCTTTACAATGACAGATTCTTACAGTTTTTGAGGAAAATTCAGATCTATCACAGGAAACCAGTATGCAAAAATGGTTTGTATTATCCTTAATTATGGTCTTGACAGTGCCCAACAGCCTTGTTTTAAAATGGAGTGCCCCAATCACCATGTTACCAGCTTCTCTATTTTTTTGTGTGTTTTACTTCATTTATTTCTGTTATCATAGATCAGAGAATGGTGTTATTTTTGGAAAATAGTTATTAAGTTATTTATTTGGGTGTTTGGGCCTGGTAGCCTAAAGGTTTTACAAATTTATGAAATGTCTGAGAGAGCAGCTGCAACAGGTTGAACTGAATATTGGGAAAAACATGTTCATAAGAAATAAGAACCCCAAACTCTTGCTTGTCCTTCTATTTGCACATCAGTCTGTCTTGCAGATTTTGGTCACATGGGTTCATTTTCATGTGTTTATTGCACCTACTCCCCAGGCACCCCAACATGGTTAATATGTGGCCTTGCTATTAAGTGCCATAATTGATTGCCAATTACCTGCTGGAAAACTTTCCTTTTCCCTGTTCAAATCATGTTGTCAAAGAACACTAAGCCCTCTGTCTTTCCACAGCTTCTCACTTGATGGATCTCAACCTTGTTTTCTCTGTTGATCTTGATGCAGAGCACACAGGTGGAAAGACCCAAGATTGATCCTACCAGAAAGAATCTGCGAGACCTTGGGAAAAAAAGATGATATCCAGGATCACCAGCTGGGAAGGCTTGGGCTGAGAAATGATTGTGACAGAGCATGTAAAAAAAGGAAGGTATGGAAATTTGAAATTCTAAGAACACACAGAAGTTTGGAATGCCATGAAAATTTGCCTTGTTTTAGTTGTTGAATATTATATAATCTGTCTTCTCCTTGCAGGTGTGCCTAATTCCTGTATTAATTACAGTTTTTGTGGCATACTGGGCACTCCTGTGCATATTTGCTTCAGAGCTCACCAGCCTGGAAGACATGGCTGAGGTTTGCTCCTTGCCTAATAGAAAAGTCTGATCTTGAATAGGTCTGTCTGGCCACTGTAGTGAGTGATGCTGGCAATCCTCATAAAATGAAATGTTCAATATTCTGTGTGTAGAATCACATCCATTTTCACAACATCTGGAATGATTCCCCTGACATTTCAGGGTTCTTTAGCTTAAATGTTCCGTGAAGACTGTGTACAACTAACAGTTGCTGCTTTTCTTCTGGAGTGCAAAGAGAATATACAGTTTTGCATCCATTTGTGTGGCTTCTGGGACTTTTTCTGCTTTTAACATTCTCTGGCAATGCCTCATCCTGAGTCTGCCTTTGGCAGCAGCCACAGCACTGAGGGGCATATAGGCAGAATAAATAACAAGGCAGTGCTGAGAGGCTTTCCTTGATAAAAAATTGCTGCAGGCTGGGCAGAGAGGGCATATTTTTTTTTAGCAAAGAAAAAGCTCCCATGGCTGCTGCTGTAGGAAACGGATCCATTATTGTCACTCTCTGTTCTGGGAAGGGACAGAAGAACTTTTTGATTTTCTTTGGTTTCTCTTGTACAGTCTGCCACAGCAGTCAGCATTAGCAAAGCCAGACCTGTGCTCATCTTTTCAAAATATCACTTTTATTTCTGAATACTGATTACTCAGGCAGACTGCAAGGCAGAGCTGTGAGAGTTTCAAAAGCAGGGCAACAGATTGTTGTACTGAAGCGGTAATGACACGAAAAATGGAGGCAGGGTACAAGCAATCCACTTAAGGGACCTGGAAATGCTCTGAAGAAAAGGATTGGGGCTGAAAGACAGACGTTAGATGAAGGAAGGTTTTTACTCAGCACTTGTTAAACCACATCTAGACTACTGTGTCCAGCTTTGCCACCTGCAACACCAGAAAGGCACCAATGACCCAGAGCAAGCTCAGCAGAGAACCTCCAAGATGATCGAGGCAGGAGCACTTGCCTTATGAGGAGAGGCTGGGAGAGGTGGGCTTCTTCCATCAGGAGATACAAGGGCTTTGGAAGGACTTAACAACAGGTGTCTGATGAGTACAAGGAAGTCACGGAAAAGATGGAACCAAGCTGTTCATATTTGGGCACAATAGTGGAGCACAGACAGTTGAATTCTCATGAGATTTAAGGAGAAGATTTTTCACTGCAAGGGCAGCCAGGCAGCAAAGCAAGGAGGCTGTGCAGTCAGTCTCCTCTCTGGAGACCCAACTGGATAAACCTCAAGCAACGTGGTCTGAAGCTTACCTTGTTTTATGCAGGGGCTTGAGCCAGAGACCTCCTGACCCTTTCCACCTGAGTTACTCTGTGATCCTGATTACCAGCCCCTCCATCCTAGTAAATATAATAACTGCTCTGCACAGCTCACTACAGCTCAGTCATCACCCAAAACAGCCACTACATGAACTCTTAACCTCAAGAAAAAAATGTGCAAGCCTCCAGGATCCTTGCAATATTATAATTTGTTTAAGAAACAAACCTTGAAATATTGACCTCAATGTCTTCAGTAGAGTTACAGCAGTTCAGAGCTGTGGAGAGTGTGAAACAATGGTTTCAACTCAGAAATGTGTTGTATAAAGCCTGAAATCTCCTGCTCTCAGGCCATCAAGGTAAGTTAGTGCTGGGTGCTCTACATTGCTTAGGGGTCCAGCAAAGTCAAAGACCGGGGTACCAGGAGAAGTTTGAGATGTTCTTTTCGTTCAGAGTGTGACGGAGGAAATGGTGTTGATCTTCTCATGCCCTCTGGTTTGCTGTTATTATATATGTATGATGGTTCTCTGCTTTGAACCTCACACTTTCAGATGTAAATATAAACCACAGGGCTGGTGCTTTGTATCAGTGTTAGAGAGAGATAAACAACAGCTACCAGTTGGAACTTAGCACTTGAGAAAACACAAAGGAAGGTAAAGAAGTTACAGAAAAAGTGGTCTGCCAGGTTCAGCATAAGAAGGACTTTTTGAGTCATAGTACAAGCAGATGAAGTAGTAAAAGACTACTTTCACTTTGCAAAGTGAAAATAGGACCATTCATAACTTCAACAGACAAAAAAAAGAAAGAAATTAACAATAGATATTTATATTTGGAGAAAAGCAGGCCATAAGCCTATGCCACTTCAAATGTTTTCCAGTCCATTGAAAAGTAAAAAAAAAAATTACCATGTATTTAAGAAGAATGTTTATAAATCACCAGACTTTCATCAAAATATACAGCAAATTGCTTCAGTCCTTTGGTGATGGTACAGTAAAAAGGAAAAGTGGGTTTGTATGGACAACCAGCTTGCTATCCTGATGTGTGTCTCTTGCAAGATAAGAGAAAAATAAACAAGATTTAATTAATGAAGATGTAAATAGATGTAAAAGGTGTGAATACCATTTCATGACAGTCAATATGATGCTGTTAAAAAACAAATCTTGTCAATACAACCTGATTTTACTATGAATTATGTGTTTGGCTGATTATTACTGTCACGTAGACATAAAAGATTTCTATGGTTTAATGTGTACTGTTTGCTGGCATAGAATAATTTGAGCTTTTCAAAAATGAGCAACTGCATGGCAAGGTTGCAAAAATGAGCAATTAGTGTCAATAAAGCTTGGATAAGATTAATTTAGAACTTGCTAAATGGCAGATTGCAAAGCTGTTGCTAACATAAAATTTTCTCTGAATGAGTATGTTTCTAGTGGCATCCCATGGTGGTATGTACTAGAAACAGTGCTGACCAACCAATTTCATCAGTGATCTGGAATTAAATGCAACAATCCTGTTGATTTAAAACAAACCGGTGAATATCACATATGCTGCTGGAATAGAAATTATAATGCCATGACAACTATATGAAATGGTGCAGGGAGTTTAGGTGTATGAGTGTAATCAAATAAAGCTTCTTCATGTGGCTGAGACTGTATCTGCAGAGTTGTGGAAGCAGTATTGAAAAGGAGAGTCTCAGAGTTGCCACAGTGCAAGCAGAGTATCCCTGTGATGCTCTGGCAATACAAGCAAATGTAATGCTCATCTAAATAAACATGAGATAAACAAGTAGGAGCAGGGAAGTCATTCCACTGGAACTGAAATATTGCATGAAGTCCTGATGCAGGCATCTTGAAAAACACTTTGGAAAATGAAAATGTGCAGAGATGATTTGAGGCCTGATGAGTTTGAGAAAATAGTTTATTTGTAGAGGGCTTGATCTATTTATTGTGAAGTAGCTTGATAGCAGCTGAAATAGGGAAAAAAATTAAGATAGGGGACAGTGAATACTTAATCTAGTGAGAGGATTTCAGGAAGAAACAAGAAAAGAACAGGGTTATTAAGCCCAAATTTTGGAAGCCAGAAAGGGTTGTAGGACAAGAAGATCCACTATTTTTTAACATTGGGGTATGAATCTTTGAAAATAAATTTTAAAAGGGATGGTAAATCTGTTTCTGAATCTTAACCTCTATTAAGAAGAAAAATGCCTTGAAAAATAGTTTTTAGTCAGACAGAGGTCACTTGGTGTGGTAAAAGAAAAACTCAACATTAATTTGGTTAAACAGACAAGAGTCACTCTGAGACCTTCCCTCCTGTTACCACTTAAGTCTCAGAGAAGTCCAAGGATGGGCATGTGAGGGTAATTTCGTGTTTGTGCTTTTTTTTTTGGTTTAAATGCCTGTAGGGTTTACCCCAACCTGTGGGGCACTCTGTGCTCTAGCAACACTGGTCATACTCATCCTTTTTGTTGCATGTTGAATGGTTATCACAGTCTTTCTGAAACGAGAAGAACTGTCTGTGTCTGTCCCCAAATTCCCTCCAGGCAGGGAAGAAACACTAGGAAAACATCCTGCCAACAGAACTTTTTTTTCTGAAACTTGTAAGTAAGAAACAATTTGTGAAGGAGGTGTGAGCCATTGTGTTTTCTCTCTGGAAGGATCCCTTTCCATATTATTGAGACTGGTCTTATTACAGCCATCTCCAGCTGGCAGGAAAGTTATGTATGTACTCAATATCAGCAAACATCAATGAAATGAGCCCTTAGAGCCCCTTACTGTGCTTGAATCACCTTTATTGATGCAGTGGGATGCAAACTGCATTTCCAATAGCTGTAGCTGATGGACCTCAGGACCAGATGGAGGAAACTGCCTGCGACTGGGGAGAGCAAATTTAAACTGCTCCCAAGTGCCCCAAAATAACCTCTCAAGCAGTCATGGTTACAGGAGCAAAAACAGAGCCAGCACTGCTACAGACATCACCCAGCCAAAAGCGCTCTTCCAGAGAGGCACTTTATCTGCCTGCATAAAGCAGGGTTGGGAGTCACTCACCTAAATGTAGGTCACCTGGGCTGAGTGGTGACCAGGAGAGGTCAGTGCTGAATGGGCACCAAAGTGTGATTCAGCCCACCCTAAAATAGACATCTAAATTAAGGCTCCACAGAAGTGTCTTCTCTCTCTCTTGGCTGCACAGGGAGTTTTCTAAGTGGCTCAGCTACAGACTGCTCTGCTGCAGATGTCTGCCTTCATTAACTTTTAGGGTCTTAGGACCAACTCAATTTCTGCCACCTGTCAGCACAAGGAAAGGGCCCTGATGGGCCACAGCCACACTTGTCGTGTACAGGAAAAGGAGCAGATGTGATTTTATTGTGTTCCACATGCAAAAAAAAAGCACATTCACACTGGCTGGTGAGCACTTACTGCAAGCAGTGCAGGGAGAAATTCTGGGCTCTGGTTATCCAGTCTTTGTTAGCAATAGTTGGACACTGCTTATAAATGAGTAAAAGTGATTTCTCAGCTTTTTCCCTGCTTGTTACACATGAGGATGGATCCAACCTTGATATCAAAAGGTAATGCACATTCCACTTTCCAGCTGAGGGCAAACCAAAAAAGCCAGTTCAAACTTTGCACCAGTGACATGTGGATAATATGGTGGTGCAGTTTTTCTGTGTTTTCTGATTATAAATGGCAATCTGAAGTTAAGGTAGGGCTTCACATTCCCAGAACCAAAGTGCCACCAGTAGCATTGTCAGAGGGCTGCAGGAGGAGTGATGGGCTGGGTGCTGTTGCAGCTCAATGCTAGGAGATGAAAACAGCATTACTGGAAAATTTGCACAGAGCTCTGGGGCTTCCCATGTCCTGTTGGATGCAGAGCTGTTTTTGAAAGCTATAAAACCAGTCAAGTTACTTGAAAACATCTTATTTTGTCATTCACTGGGAAAAATATCATCTCTGTTAGAGATGGACTGTGAAGCAGTATAACAAAAGCAAAGATTAGTTCAAGATTCCTGGCATTTTTTGAGTGGGATATAATTTTACTTGTGTGAGACCATTTCCCTGCAAATGGAAGACTACAGTTACAATGTGATGGAAAAGAAGAGGGGAATTTGCTAGACTAACAGAGAATAATCTGATACCAAAGAGAAACCTCTGACCTGTAGATTTACACAGTTCAAATAAATGAGAAGCTGGCCAGTAAGCCTCTTAAAATGCCAATAGTGCTTGAAAAGGGCTAACGAGCAAGTTGCCATGTAAAAAATGGCACTGTAGGTGATGTCAGAAGCAGCTCTTTGAGCACCTTCAGAAAACCCAGACTGCCATGAAGTTTTACATGAAAGAGGACCTTAAATTCCTAACACACATAACATGTCTTAAAATAAATATTTTTATCTTTCCAATATACATCTTCTGTCTTTCATTGTGGTTCTTGCTTTCACCTCTTGGCTAAGACCAAATTAAGAGACAATAGTAAATATCAGTTTTCCATTCTCACATATCACATAGGCCAGAAGACACTGAGCACTGTGCCTAAAAATATTTTCAGGGACTAGACACAGAGGATGTGTGATAGAAAGAACCTGAGGACATGCATTATTTCTGTAGTGGAATAAAGCCTGCAGTAGTACTAGCAAAGGGAAGCATCCTGGTGGTGGGACCAAATAAAATGGGACAAATATGTATGGCAAGCACAGCATGTCTCTACCCACACTCTGTCAAGTGAGACCCAGTCAGCAGGCAAAGGAGGGTACAGTACACACAGGCAAGTCAGGATCTGTTCCAGTGGAAGTGGATATTGGGCTGGGCCTTGTTAAGTGCAAGCACAACTGATTAAGCAAAATTGCACTATTGTGAACTGTGGAAATTGCTAATGCCACCAAGGGGAATGGTCTGTACCATTTGTGCTTCTCCCAAATGCATTTGCTGGAGCCAAGATGCTGCTTGTGCATCTGCAGTGCTGCTTCCCTTTGTGCTGGAATTGTTTCACTCTGAGTTCATGCTCCCAAAGCCCTGCTCTGCCATTTGCCCTCAGTGTTCCTCTCTCCCCCCCAGGTTTTGCTGTATCATTGCTCTGACATGCCCACTATGATCATACCCAACATTATCCTGTCTGATTTTTCTTCCTGACAGCCACTCACAGGAAATTCTCATCTGAAGGAGGATTTGTGAAGACACCGTTGCCTCTGTGTGTTGTCTCTGACTTGTTCCCTTTTTGCAGTTCCTGTCATAGCTCCTTGCTGCTCAGTCTCAGTTCTCTGATGAATCTAATCTGCTCCTTGACTGAAGATACCTTCACAGCTGTTACTCAGCACATAGCAAGGGAGACAGCTCCATCTTATTACTCTCTTTTAAAAGCAAGAGCCTCGTGCAGAATGTTTGCTTTCTTGGTGGTTGGACTAGATGATCTCCAGAGGTGTCTTCCAACTCTAATAATTCTGTGATTCTGTATTTCTTCCCTTTTAAGTCACTCCTTCCTTTGCAATCTGAGGTGAGGAATTTCTCAGCCCAGCTTTGGACCCTGGGGTTTGGAGAGAATCATCATCTCTGTCAACTTTCACTCAGTCATCACAGTCACCTTTTTAATTTGGAAAATGTGTTCTCTGTATTGGTCAACTTCAGTAAACACCTTTAATGTGACTGTGTGTGTGTGTGTCCATTCACACTGAGGTAAGAGCTCGGAGGCAGCACTCAGAAGATCCAGCAACCTGCCCCCACATTTCTCTCTTTCCAACACAAGGCTTCATGAAGTCCCACATTTTTCTACAGATCTACCCCTTACCTGTGGTTTCTCTCAGGTCCACTGGACTGAGTGTCCAGCTCCTCCATTTAATTTGCTTCATCCAACTCCAAAGAGTTTATTAGCATGAGTCAAATAAACCCCTTCAACACCTTCATATTATTTCTCATTGAAAACCCCTCTTTTTTCCTTCTAAAAAGGAGATGCTGCAAACACATTTCCACCTCCTAATACCCCAGCCCTTGCTTGGCAACTTCTTCCTCAGAATCAGTGGAATTTTTCAGTGTGGATGTGAAGGGATAACCACACTCCTCAGGGTCATATGGCCCCTAGCCATGATGTGCAAATTCCCCTCCCAGCTCTGCTAGAATGATGACACATTCATTACAGAGCTTGGAGTTGAACAGCAAGGGGCAAAAACCCTGCTTAGTGAGGTGCTCTGTGAACACATTTTTCCCTGCAATGAAGCAGAGAACATGCTGAAATGTGAAATGATCCTCACCACTTGTACTAGGGCTTACAGTGTAGTTGGACTTTATTTTTAGCTCTTTACCACTTTTTTTTTGGCCATTTATTATTTATTTCACATCTTGAGAGAGGCCACTCTTGCTCATCACTCTCTGAACTTTCAGGTAGTCAATGATTTCAGCTCATGCCTTAGAATAGATATGGTCCAATAAGCCTGACTACTGCTGGCAGACTCCCGAAGTTTCATTTGCTAGAAAATAAGCCTAATGCCCATTATTTTATCACCAAGGTACTTCAAGTTTCCAGACAGTTTTCAAATTTGAGATTAGGAGGATAAACAAGCCAGTTGATTAATTACAAGAGTGTACAATAATTTGTACATCTGCCAAAAGAGTGCCTGTTTGCTCATGTGGCTACTGGGCATGGGAACAGGCTGCTCTCTCTGAAATTCCTGTTAACAAAGAAGAAAGACTTCTAATCTGAGGAAGCAATGGAGAATGAGCAGAATGAGGACATCCCCTGTCCTTGCTGGTGGTTCTCCACCTCTGGATCCTGGATGACCACACAATGAACCAAGCTGCCTTTCACATGTTGCTTTTTATTTCTTGCTATTCATTTTGATGGACGCTGACAAAGTCCCAGCATCAAATGAGCACAGCCAGAGCTCATCTCCACCAGAGGGAGGTTGGGAAAGCCTGTCTCCTGCTTTCCATGAAGGCACACTCACCTATAGCAACACCAGTGATTCCCAGGATCTGTGTTGTTCCCTTGCTGCCTTTGTAATGGTCTCTCACCCTGAGCTGCTCAACCTGCCCACACCTGTGGCAAACTCAGCCTAACCATGGCATTAGAAAGGGCATCACAGGAACCCTTCAGTGTCTGCCAGGTTTGTGTCAGAGATGCCAGGGTCCTTGTCTCTCCCTCCCAACTTGGGGCACCACAACTCCTGATAGCACTGACTTCATGGGGCTGGGACACCTTTCCTTTCCATGCAGGAATGCTGTCTTTGCAGCTACAGTCTGTGTCTGCTGCCCTTCCTCCATCTCACCAGCAAAGGTCCCCCTCTCTTAAGGTAACCCCAGCCCCAGACTGAGAGATACAGAAGGAGAAGGGAGGAGTAGGCCTACAAAGGTTTTATCTCTGGCACCTTTCTAACAGCATCCTATCAATTTCAGCAACTTCTTCCAGCATTTCCCCATGGACAGAAGTTTTTAGTTGTCTTGTAACAAGATAATTTTTTCACTAAGTGAAATCAGTCTTGCTACCAGAAACAGAAGCAGTGGCAAATTACATCTGCTAATTCCTATCCCTGCATCATTCCCAAGTGGTTAAAAGCTCTGAGTGCACAAGACAGCAGGGAAGGGGGAAGGGTAACTAAGTGATGCCACAAAAAATGAAAGCTGTCTTGAAACAGAACATTAGAGTATAATTGAAAGCAGCTGCACTTTTGAGTTGAATGCCCATCCTAGATACAAAATGAAAACAGTAGCTAGAATTGTAATGAAATAAAGGCTTAAAACAGTCCTAATTAAGAGTGAGATCTCACATATCACAGACCTGGTCTTCTCCTGGCTTCTGGAGAAAGGAACAAGGGTCACTTGGCACTTGCCAATGTCATATCCTGACATTCTAAAAAGTTCTAGTAATATAGCATTCAAAGACTACAATAGCTACAAAAGGTGACTGAAAATGCTATGAATGACCAAAAGTTAAAAGTTGGAGATCTCAGAATAGATTAATGTTCTATGCATAATAGTGGGACATAAGTAGAAAACTCAAGTACTTGAAAATGAATGAAGTAAATAAAGTTCTAAATCAAAGAAGAGCTTGCAGTAAAACCCGTTCTCCCCTCCAACACCCCACCCTGCTCTGCTGACAAAAATGCCTAAAACCCATGCACACTGAAAAAATGCTATCTCCTCTAAAGCAAGGCAATAAGCTAGACATAGAAGACCATGGAAATGAAGACAGTGCATCCATTTTCAAGTGTTTTCATGACTGATGATGACAGATCCTTTCCTGGCTGTGAGTGGTATAAGAAGGAACTAATAATTTTCTTTGGCTTTTCTCAGGCATACAGAAAATAAGGCAATGAAGCGTAGATAACATGGTTTGGCAAGTGACTTCTCTGGGTATTGAGTAGGACAGATCTTTAGCTGGCATATATCAGCATAGGATCATTGCCTTCATATTAATTTAACATCTGCCCCAGTTTATTAATGCTTCTGTTGCTGTTCTTTCTTAATGGACATTTATACATATCCTAACAAAGAAATCCCCAAAGGAGCTGTCTTAAATCAATGGAGCAAAACAATTTACCCCAACAGTGGAAAAAATATTGGAATGATATTCAAGAATTCCAAAACAATGTGAGTAACTCAGCCTGGGATTTGTTTGAAAGAAAAATGAAGATTTTTATAAATTTATAATTTTATAAATTTATAAATTTATAAATTTATTTCTGCCAGGACATGGCTGCCCATTCTTGTACCTCTAGCCTCTATGCTTGTATGCTTCTGTCTGCTAAACTAAATCCAGTGCTAGTGTCCAAAATCACTCCCCAATACAAGGACTGCCTAAATTAGATTAACCATCAAGGAGCAAGCATGTGTCTAATCCTGTACTTGGATTCTTCTATTGATCATAACTATTTCTTTGTTCAGTATTCTGTCCAAATATATTCTAAATATAAAATACAGTGTTTGGTGTTACATATGAGGAATGGCAGGGGAGAGTGGGGGTTGTCTTACCTCTCAGTCAGCAGCTAGTAGCTCAACATATTCTTGACCATCTGATTGCTTCTCCTTGGACCTGAGAGTATTTCCTCACACAGGCACTGAAATCTGTACATTTGGAAGCCATAGCAATAGGAATAAACCCTTTCATTGTTTTTTTGGGTATTGAAGCTTGCCTCAAAGGTCCACATCTGTCTCCCCTGTTTATTACCTACTTAACTATTGGCTGTTCTCTGGCTCTCCTGTCCTTCAGTCCACTGGCAATTCATCTGCTCTTAATGAGGTGTCAAAAATGATTGATACTGCCTCTGTAATTATCTCTGCCCGCTCTTTAAGAACATTCAGGTGAGACTATCTGTCCTTGCTCATATGTGAGCATTTAGTTTGTCACCATCATTTTCTTTGTTCTTTTTCACCAGCCCAAACAACTGCTTCCTTAATTGTTTTCTCACTTTCCCACCAACTGAATCAAAAGTACAGCTCCAAATGCAAAGCAACAAATTCTGTACTTGCACATATCTTGCTTGCGAAGTCTCAGTGAGATCAGTGATAAGTGCAAGATACAAATCAGAGCTCATGTTAGCCTTAGAGAAATGTGCGGTATGCTTCAATCTACTCCTGGTTAATATGTTTGGATCCCAAATTGGCTTTGATTCCTGTGCTTTCATCTGATGTGCCAGTCTGGGGGCCAAGTTTCTGTATTAGAAGACAGATTTTACTCTTTGATGGGGGTAGCCTCTGAAGGCTTTTGGTTGAACTCCATGCCCAAAGCAGATGGCAAAGTCAGTTGTACAACCCAGGACCTTAATTTGGTGTGGATGAATGCTCTAGAGCACCTATATTGCAATGAAAAGATAAAATTATTTGCTTTTGAGGTACACAGGGACATTTCATCCATTTATTCAGATTATGGTGCCTTGGAAATCATTACAAATTAAGACAGAGGAATGACCAGGACTGATAAAGCCTATTTTCACTGAAAAATGAGTGTAAAATAAATGCTGATGTATAGAATGTCAGGAAACTTATCGTGAATTTTGTCTTCTTAGGAAAGATTCAGTGCATTCTAACAAACAAAAATTAATTTTCTGCAGGTACCCTTGATTGTAGGTGAGAATCATATGACTGCACCATTTTTTCCACTGATTTTTTAGGAGTGTAAAATAAATGACAAATTGGAGGCAATGAAACTGAACAGCAAAAGGTACATGACGTAATTTTAAAAGTATCATTATAATTCTTCCAACAGACTTTGGTGCACAGATGCACCCATCATATAGATAGATAGATAGATAGACAGACAGACAGACAGACAGACAGATAGATAGATAGATAGATAGATAGATAGATAGATAGATAGATAGATAGACAGAGGGTTTTTGTTTTGATTTTTTTTTTTAATATATATACCAAGGCATGTATAGTGAGCTCTTCATCCTGGTATTTAAAGAGGAGGCTCCACTGAGCATATTTATTGGGTACTCCTCAAGAAGTCTGGTCTCACCCAATCTTATACATCTAAAGCAAAGACTTTTATAATAATTAATTACTCCCTGTAGTCTCCTTCCAGTCAATGGAAAAAACAAAGCATGGCCTATCTCTCACTTAGGTATCACCTTCACAAGAGGAGGAATTGTACTCTAAATTGTGTCTTTTTCTCCCACTTGGGAGATAACTCCACTTCAGCCAAAGGATCCCTTCAGAGTTTTCTTCCTCTGCATTCCCTCAGATTTGATGAAAAATCTGGCCTGGTCATATAGAGATGGGTTTCTCCACAGTTGTTTCAGAAGTCTGCTTAAGGTCAGAAGAGAGATTTGGACAAGAGACTAATGGTTATGGGTTTTATTGCCTTACTTGTGGAATAGGAGAGTTTATACTGGTATGAGATGAGAGCACAGCCCCTAGCACCCTTGCTGCCATTCTGAAAGGGAATCAGTACTAGAGCATGTCCTGCTGTTTCTTCTGGCTCAAGCCTAATGAAATGTGCACTAAAGTTTATTAAACTGATCCTTCCATCTGTTCCTTTTAAGATCTGTTTTTGCAGTTCTGATGGAGTGCTGTGAAGAGGGGCTACAGTTTCACTGGCATCATTATTTTTTTATTAAGTTCGCCCACATCATGCAGTAATTGAGTTTCCTGATTTGGAATCCTGAAGGTTCTCAATATTCTTTCAACGTATCCATCATGTTAATGTCCATACCAAAGACATCTTCTCCAGCCACTGGCACAGATCGTTATGCACCCTGCACTTCAGCCCTAGGCAAGTCCCCTTCTATCCCAATCCAGTTATCCTGGCACAGATAGATTCTGCAGCTATTCTAACTCTCAGTCTGTTAGAAGAAAAGATCTAATGTTGGCACCAATGAGAATTTTACATACATACCACTTTTTGTCCCCAAACTGGAGAAAGCACACTAAGCTACCCTTGCTGGTTGGGAGCATGACATCCTGAAAACAGGATTCTGCTGTGCACATTGCTCTGCATAGGCAGTGGGACGAGCCCAAAGTGAACAGCTTCCAGTTTGGGTAATTTTTGTGATCAGAGTGATGAGCTCTATACAGTTATCCATGCTGGAAACATAAACATGTATATACAAAGCACTGGAAAGATTATTTTTCAACACATCAAGCACCTTGTCTAAAAGAAAGCCAGAATGCTTTATTCACATGAAGCCAGGCCTGGAAATATGTTTATTCAGGACAGACATTTTAAATCCCATTTTCAATGCACATATCGCATGGTGGTTTTCCTTATTTTGTTTTCTCTTTTCTCTCCTTTTTCCTTTCCTTTCCTTTCCTTTCCTTTCCTTTCCTTTCCTTTCCTTTCCTTTCCTTTCCTTTCCTTTCCTTTCCTTTCCTTTCCTTTCCTTTCCTTTCCTTTCCTTTCCTTTCCTTTCCTTTCCTTTCCTTTCCTTTCCTTTCCTTTCCTTTCCTTTCCTTCTTTCTTTTTCTTCTCTTTTCACAGTGGGGGGTTTGTTGTTTTTGTTTTTTTTAAGTGCATAAATATTCAAATTTACATTAAAACTTTTAAACCACATAGCTTAATGCCTGACTTAACCACTTTAATGCTTTCTTTTCACTTTGGGTTTTACTCTTGAAGCAGACATCTTGGGTTGCAAAACATCTTTCCTTGTGTTTTTCAAAGACATTTAGATGAATCTGAGCCTGAGCATGAAGGGACAGTACAGATTAAATTGGCGCTTGTTAAATCTTCAATAAAAGCAACAATGTTCTGGAGCATCTTAGTCCTGAAGGCCAAACTGTGACCAAGGAAATGCCCAGCAGGAAGCAAAATTACACACATTCATAAAGAGCACAGTGAATTCCCCTGCACAAACCTTGTTCACTCAGCCCAAAGCAACTACAAACTACCCTGTGTTTGGCACTGGTCATGACACCCACACAGTTACTGCAGGTCCCCTGCAGGATGGCAGCTAATGAGGTGCTGGTAATGCACCACCTCACCAAACTGGACGTTTCAGAGTCTCCCACCCTGGGAACACCTGTGTGGGGAAGGTGATTGCACAAGACACAGCTCTGACCCCTGCTCTGGGCATGCCCTTGGGCCCCATTCCTGGCACTCCCCTGGCCAGGGAATTATTACCAATATTTTCCAGGTGCAAACACAAAGCTTCCTCCCTGCCAATTGAAAATTATTTAGCTTTTGGCAGATTGTTGCTGCAAAAAGAAGCTTTGGAAGCATTAGTGGTACAGTAAATAGTGCTGAGAAGGCAAGTGTGTAACCCTGAAAAAATAGCATGTTATTCAACTATCAGAGTGACTGACATGTTGTTTAACTGCAGCACTTTCTTGTTTTAATTAAACATCTTTCTCTTTCTTTCTTTCTTTCTTTCTTTCTTTCTTTCTTTCTTTCTTTCTTTCTTTCTTTCTTTCTTTCTTTCTTTCTTTCTTTCTTTCTTTCTTTCTTTCTTTCTTTCTTTCTTTCTTTCTTTCTTTCTTTCTTTCTTTCTTTCTTTCTTTCTTTCTTTCTTTCTTTCTTTCTTTCTTTCTTTCTTTCTTTCTTTCTTTCCTTTCTTTCTTTCTTTCTTTTCTTTTCTTTCTTCCACAAACGTACTGTCGGCTAAGGAGCATAATGATTAAAATAAAAATTAATTATTCAGATTTGCTGAGGACAAAGAAAGAATTCTTTCTCGTAAATTTATGATCTTCCAGGGACAAGAATCAGCACTAAGTGAAAAGAAACCCAAGTAAGCAATTAACAGCAGTGACAGCAATACCAGAGATGGGAGCTCAAAACACCTTAAACATAAATGTTCTTCAAGTGCTGTGCTGTTTTAGTTCAAACTGGCTGGAAAATGAGAGCAGTGCACTTCTTCAGAAACTGACTTCAAACACTGAATTCTTAACCCTTGCCATATAACTCACCCCAACATTATTCTCAAGGTATAATCTTAGACACACATCTTCACATTCAAAATTGTAATTGTTTTACATTGTTGAGAAGTAGGCAATTGGAGACAACATTCAACCTGGAAGTCTAAAATGGGACATTACAGCACACCACAACATCTCCTAACATGTCAAATTCAGTGCCATATTTGGAAGAAAAAGGATTAATCTATTACTAGTACCATTTTCATCCACTACTTACTGTTTTGTTCCTTTTTTCCTCTCAGGGCCATTTCATTGTGGGATCCGAGAAGTCATGCCAAGTCTGGCACAGCTCAAATTTCAGCTAGAAAATCACAGGAATGGCACTTTATAGGTAAAGTGATGCAGAATCGAAGATGGAGCACAAGAAACTGATAACCTTATTTTGATCTTTAACTGGTCATGGTAAAATACAGACCGAATACTGACGTGGAGAACTCGGATGCTTGAATAGCCTGAAATGACAGTGGCCCATCCTAGTGCAAGAGCAGAGTTTTGGGAAGAGCTGTTCTTTCTTGAAATGTAAGTTTCTTTGAGCATATGAAGTTATCTCTATAAATCATGTTGGAAATATGCTTAAAATCTGCCACACTTGTGAGTAATTCCAGTTTTACACTGCCATAGATATATCAGTACTGCTTATTTTTAAGGATAAAGTATAATTATTAAAGACAAAAAATACTCTACATAAAGAAAGTAATGTGTTACATATAATAAATTAGATTAGAAAAGGTCAGATGACAGCAAAGCCTAACTATGTGCCAAGACTCCCAAATACTCATTCAGCTATTAACTGGGCACTTCACACAGAAGAGCCTTGGCTCTTGGCCATTACATTTGACAGTACAAACTTGGTAACTCCAAGTGAGTGCTCTTTGAGGGTCAGATGGTTGCTGCTTTGGTTGGCTTTCCACATTTGTCAGAAGCAGCCAGTCTGACTGCAGACAGAGACCAGAGCCACATGCGTGGCTCCTCTCCACTTCTCCAACATTTGGCAACGCGTAGCTGGCAACCACCTTGTGAATCAAATGACTTCTGTCAGACTTTTCAAGAAATGCAGAAACTGGAGATTAGAAAAGGAAGGCAGCCTTTTGTGTTCCCTCCTGTTGGTTAGGATCCTTCTTAGAAGCAGAATTTGGTTTTCCGGGAAGTACTCCTTATAACATTTTCCTCTCAACAAACCTTGCCAAAGTAATTCATGCACAGCATTCACAGTAAAATAGGATCTTACCATTAATCACCTCATTTAAAAAGGAAAGTATCCTCCTTATGTGCTTGAGGATTTTGCCTTTGTTGGGGTTAACCCACAGGTCTCCTGTTAGCATTTTCTGCTCAATTGATTCTTTCAAAGGGATTATTGAATCTACACAGATATTGTGTAATCTGGGTTAAGTCAGGAAATAGCATAATGAGAAGCAGTTACATGAAGAAGGGAGGTCAAAAAAAGCAGCAACAGGAACTCAGAAAATATGAGGATATAAATAAAAGGACAGGTGCTATCTTCAGTCCTGTAATGTGATTTGGACTCAGTAATTGACCTAAAAATAGAGGAGACTAAAAGAAAACATTCTGAAAAGCACAGTAGAGGCCATAATCTCAGCTGGTGTAATTCAATGTACTTCCAGAGGAATGAGTACAGAAGTGAATCACTACAGCAGAATAATAATAACCTATATATTTATAGAAGAAGTGGCAAAAATAGCACTTGTCAAAAAACATTACTCAAAGCTAAAGCAAAATGCTTATTGAAGTAGACCACATTCTGTGAAGAGAGCTGTGATTACTATATTATGATTACACTAAAGGCAGGCGATGCATAGACTCAGTTAATTTTAAATGCAATTTAAGCAAGAAATACTTGGTAACTATGATACAGATGGTAACAATCCCAAAAAGGAAGGGATCATGTTTATATTTTCCTCCATGGCAGTATTTTTGGAGTGACAATGGCTAAGTCAGAACAAATACTTAATTGGATCTTGCTCAGCTGGGTATATATCTGATCACATTTCAAACCTTGCCAGTTTTGCCTTGGATATAATTATCTCAGGCTCTGAAGAATTATTGAAGGAATTTTACTTATCAGTGGCAACTGGCGATTTTAAAGGAGGGGCATTCCGTATCAGCCTGTGGGCAAAAGGAAACCAAAGGCTGAGATTGCCTTAGACAACATAAACCTGACTTTTAGATTTCTTGCTTTGAAATAAGATATTAGATCTTCAGTCTTCCCTGTTTCAAAACCACCCTGCTCAGCTCCTGAGAAATTTTACTGTTGAGAAAACTTGAGAGACAGAATAGATGAGGAAATGCTACTTTCCTCTTTGGTTGATTTTTTTTTTTCACTTGAATAGAAAACTTTCATAAAGTTGGAAAAATTCCGCTCCAAGAGGAGTAAACAGGAGGAGAAACATGCTTTCTGGCTGGCATCCTTCAGGCCAACAATACTGCTAAATCTGTGCTTTAATCACTGACATTTTATGCAACCGTCTATAATTAAAAGCAGAGTTTTCACCCAAAATGTATCTTATGCAAGCAACATATGTTTTGTGCAAGTGAGCTTAACTGTTCCCATGCACTGAAGGAGCAACTCCATTCCTGGAGAGCTGAGACCAGCCTCCTTCCAAGGCTGCTGTGCTCCAGGAAGCCGAGCATTACCCGTGCCAGGCTCGTGGGGAGCGATGCCCTCGCTGTTGTAAATCGGCGCAGCACGGTACTCACTACACTGATTTAAACCCCCAGAGACTGTGGCTCCTGCAGGAGCAGCACTGTCTGACTGCTGAGCCTTCACGCAGTGCCAGGATAATTGCATCCAGAAGCAGTTTTCACCCACAGTGGGTAATGCAAAGCCCTGCAGCAGAGCCGGCTCCACAGATGCGCTGCTGGGTCGCTGCATCCATTTCACACTGAGCAGCTCCCATGAACCATTTCAGGATGGTGCACCTCAGCACAACAGAGCAATGACAGCTGCAGAAAGGGCTCTATTGTCTCTTTCAATAAGGTTAAGGAATAATTCAATAGCACAAAAATCACACTGTTTAATTGAAAGTTTTCATAGCTTTTAAAATGTTAACAGAATGGCATTCCAGCCTTCCCAAAGATCAATGAAAGCTGCATGTGTGTGTTATTTCTTTGAGAACTAGCACAGTCACGAAGTATTAGGGTTATTGGCTTTAAATGGAAGCGAACAAATTATAAAACATCTAAACCAACAGCTTTGATTCACACTACTTGCTTTGCAGCTGAATAGGCTAAAATGAAATAAAACTAGTATATATGCCTCAAGGTTAACATATAATTTTTCTATGGAGTAGTAAAGTAAGACACTTTATTTTAAACTGAAGAATAACATCAAAAAACAACAACAAAAAAAAAAAACCTCAGGAAAAGTTAAACACTACTTGGACCTGTTCACAAAATATCAACAACTTCTCAAAAAGTAAAGAAGGCAACTTTTCCACATCAGATTGAACCAACTCTTCTCAAATGCTTAGAAATCTCTTCTAAGAGACAAGAATTGGCACCAACTTCAATTTCGTGCTGCAACATCACAAAACACAGTTTTGTAGGATAATAGAGCTCTTCTTGTTCTCTTAATATTTTCTCCTTGGCTTCTTTTGTGCAGAAATGTCCTGAAGATTCTTTTTCCATTAGTTCTGTTTTGCTTGAAATACTGATCTGTTGCTGATGTGCTCTGTGAACCCATTACCTTATCCTCTGACTAATGTGTTGCTGGCTGTCCCTGCAAAGCTGACACGATGGTGCCAAGATGCCTGTAGAGCAGCAAAAATGTTTTCATGGTTTGATTATTTATACTTAATCACTTTAGAAATACCAGAAACCGTGCAACTGGTCACACGTTGTGTCGCCACTTCTATTACATTCTATTAATGTAGATTTTGTTCAGGTCTTCTCTAGAGTGAACCTGTGCTTTATGTACATGAGTATACTGAGTATACTGTGCCTTCTGTGCACAAGAGGCTTCTTGTTCCTCACTGGAAATTCTGACATTAGCCTTGCACAAGGTCACTTAGGATGGTGCACTGGCACTGAGATGCTCAGGAGGTCTCACTGGGTGATTTTACTCTCCCAGCAGAGACAAGGGTGTCTGGGGCTGTGCAGTAACACAAATTGCAGCCCAAATCTGCAGCAATGACAGATGTGATTAGCAAATCTGTCCAAACTCTATGTAATAATAGGCAAACTTTCTGATCATCTAGTGACAATCATTACATTTGGATTGTTTGAAATCCCATTTATTCCATATTTACCAATTAATGTTTTCTCCAATTTGCCAGAAGACTCTGCATTAAATGTTGTCAGTAGGCTGGAACAACATTATATTGAAAAGTGGACAGTGGTGCTGGGGCTGTTTTGAGACAGACATAAAATAAGCAGTTGATTGCTAAACCAAGTAATCTCTTCTATGACTATCAATATTAGTGAGATGATGAATACTATTTGCTCTCAAAAGTTGAAAACACTGTATCCATTTAAACAGCAACAGCATTGTTTTACCTGTCATAAGGCCTCTGGTAAAATACATGGGAGAAGTTGACATGTTTTTGTAGCCAACTGACATAATAGGGAGAAAAAGAAATGAGCAAGAATTTTTTCAGTTTCTGCAGTTTGAAAGATCTTGTCTATTGGGTCCCCTCCCTTTTTCTCAGCTATATTCACAAGTCTAAGAAAAGACAGTACCTTTTACTTTTATAACAAGTACATTAAGCAAGGGGGAGCAAGTGAAAATGTGCTTGAGGGCTTAAGAGTAATGCAAGGTCTTTGATAATTCAATTCAAAACCAGCCAGCTGGAAAACCTTGAGTGAACTTTAGAGTTCTTTAATGGTAGATAGGGATGATCAGGAAAAACATATGGCATCGCCCCATATATAAAATTTTGCAAATGTTTTGCTGAATGTCGTACCCATCATCATCAGTGGAACATCTTAGCAGATGTTCCCAACACTGACAGGTCTCAGGTGAGTGAAAATAGTTTAGACAGCTGGGTGTATAAGGAGATAACATAAAACACAGTTTATTCCATCATAAAATTCTGTCACAGAGTATATTTTTTTAATCCTAGTCTGTCTCAAGGTTTCCTGTTGTTTCCCCAACCCCCTTTCCTAGGATAACTGCAAATACAAGACAGGAAGGTGAACTCAGATACTCCATATCATGTAACAAGCCACAGAAGTTTGTCTCTGAGCAAACAAGCCATTCTGTTGTCAGCTACTTTTGAAGAGGTTGCAGATGCACAAATTGATCTTCATGCTGAATTTGATGAGCAAAAGTGGAAGCACTTCAGTATGTCACATATTTTTAAAGCCAGACTTTCCCAGCCAGATGATTAATTAATATTCCATTAGGATATGATATCTGATACCAAGACCTTTAGTTCTAATGAGTAGCCAAGAATTTGGATACTCTGAGCCCTTCATCCTCATTCAAGACGCTGAAGTAAACACAGTTTTCCTCTGGCAGTAGTCTTAGAAAACAGGATATAAAAGCAATGTCCTCGCTTTAAAAGTGGTTACTAGCAAGCTGTATGTGTTTTGGAGGAGCTCTTTAGGCTTTGCTCTTACAATGCCAGAGTCCCTCGTGCCCTGTGTGCAAGAGATACAGACAGCACATTGCCTGTAGGAAACAGCACTCTCAAAACGTGAGACTCCTTATCTAAACACACTTCCTCCCATCACAGGAATCACGAGTGGGGAAGACAAACCTGGATATATCTGCAGATTACTCCCCAGCCCTTGGGCCCTGCTGGGGTATGTCATTGGTCTGCATTGACACAGAGGACTGAACCTTCCCTTCAGTGAATGACAGGAAGGAAAAAAAATCAAAGTGGAAAGGGAAGAAACACTTGCCTCAAACACCCCCACACCTGGGGGGTCCCATGGGAGATGATCTGGGTGAGCACCACAGCAGTCCCGTGCATGGTGGGGAAGGTTCCAGGCATGCAGGCAGGAGCAATGCAAACTCTTGCTGATGACCAGGCTGACAACCCACCAAACTGGTGAAGCCATGCCTTGCCCTCACCCCAGGCAGAGCCAGAAAAAGCAGCTCCCATCTGATCGATTCTCACCCCACCCATAGCAATATTCCAACACACCCTCACTCAGATCTGTGAGCACCAAAGCTCAGCACAAAAAGATGGGGTCCTGGGCTTGTCTTCATTCTCCCAGGCTGCCCTGCACTTTTAAAATAAAGAATTCTTTTTATTAAAGAAAAATGCTTTGACTTCTGGCTTTTACCATCTTCCTAAACAGGCATTTACAATCTCTGTCTTCCTCAAGAAGATGCTAAAGGATGCCTCCTTATTTAAGAGAAATTTTTAATCCCCTTGACTTCCAAAACAATCTGAATAATCCAGCCTTAAGTCTCCTCATCAAGGCCAGATTTCTAAACACAATCAGACTTTTGCTTGAGGTTTTGCAAATTTGGTTTTTAGTTTCTGTATACTTAGAGCTGCACAGGTCAGTTTGAAACTCTGGGAAATTAAAAGAAATTAAAACCTCTACACCAAATATTCCTTCCATTGTAGCTGACATGTGAGAAAATAGATATTTTGTATGAAGCTTGTCTTCCCCATCAATTTGGTGGCTAAATTACAGCTGCTGGGTCAAGGACAGATGAAGAGGATAAAGCTAAAACCTTCTTGGTTTTAGTCTCCTTTAGATCAATTTGAAAGATAAAGAGTTTAGTCTTTCACACTTTCCATGGCTTAATAAAGGATGCATCAAGGATGTTCAAGTTCTTGCATCTTCATGAAGGACTGAAATTGATATTAGAGACTTTACAATCTCTTTTATCTGAAGTTAATTAGCCACTGAAAAATAAATTAGCAGAGTCTAAGATAATTTGACTTAACAAAAACCCTTTCTTTTATTAAACATCCTCTCATTTGGCTGTGGCAATTCACTACTTTTCTATTTCTCCAATCACTGTAAAATTTTGCAGGACTTCATTTCCAAAAGTGAAAAAGAAGAAAGAGGGAAACAATAAAAGTGAACCATCTGTTTTCTGAACACCTTTCCAATCAAGCTCCACAGATTCTTTCCTTCAAAAGTGAGCTTCACCCAGGTATAATTGTTTAAAAATTGAACAATATTCTTATATCAACAGGAGTTTCTTAGTCTTTTTTGATATCAAACACCCCAGCAGACCAGCCTTCCATCTGTTCCCATCTAAGAATTATGAGGTCCTAGGGCTTACATTCATGGTGCTTGAGTATATTTAATAGAATTAAGGGTAATAATAGACCTGAGAAATTCTAATTTCCTTGATAATGGTGGGGATCTTAGGTAGAGACAGCCACTGTATCTAAAATAAGTTACATAAACCTGCAAAATAAGGTTTTTTAAACGCAGGATTCCTGCTTGTAAACTATTTATCCATAAATTCCTCATGAGAGCAAGTGATATAATCTTAGCATTATAAACACTAAGCTTAATAAAACTCTGGTTTAAAAGTTTTTAACTTAAGACAAAGCCTGAAACTGATATTTTAAAAGTAACTTAATTTTTTAAAAATCTTGTTGGGCAAGGGAAATGCCTGTAAACTGGTAGGGAGGCATGTCTTCAGTCAGCTGAAGAAAAATTTTGCTTTTAGTAAAGTCTGCTTTACTGGTCTTGCAGTATAGCAACAACATTTTCAGTATAGTATTAGCTTTGAAACAATAATATTGAACCATATAATTCCAGGAAAAAGAACAGGAGTTATATTGGCCTTCACAGGCTTTGGGATAAAACAAAAGACAGGTTTGCTCCTACTTTTAAGATGGAAGAGTTCATGTTTCTTCTTGCCCTTCTATGCACTGATGAACAATGTGATCTTTCAAAATTCAGTGAAGATCCTAATTAAAATTGGATTCTCTTATCTACAAAGCCTTGAAGCTGTCATAATTTTAGTGCTATTCTTCTTGATCTACTGAGCCCTGACAGCTTAAGTCAATGTTGAATTAAACTTGTGCTAAACCATCCCCTTTATCAGCATCTTTTTCTCTGATAGGAATCCCTAGGCACAACTGAAATAGGAGAACCTTTAAAGTAGACTGGCTAAATAGTCCCCCCAAATTACCATGGATTTCTTTCCCTCATGCTCAGGGAGGAGGCAGTTAAAAATACTTTCTGCAAGAGGACCTTTACTGTGATAAATGAGAACTGCTCCTTTGATTTTAATGGAATTACATTAAACTACTGCAGGTAAGGATCTGACCCTCTACACTTTTGGATGTCACCCAGGCAGGCATTATAGCAGGGCAAGTGGTGTCCCAGCTTAAAATTTTTAAAAATACATACAAAGCAGATAGAAACATACAAGGGATGACTTCGTTATATACACTACATTTTCCCTGTGTTTCAAAGGGCACATGCAGCTGGTTTAAAAACCTTTCAGTGGGAAAGCAGAGAATGGACATTATTTATGATTCACCTCCTAGAAAGAAAAAACCTCCTCAGCCCTTGATGAAGGCTGGGCAGGGAAGAGCCAGGTATCAGATTGAAGAGGAAAGCTGTAGGGTAGCACTACGGCAGAGGCAGATCAACCCAGCAGCCACCAGAGAGGCTGGAACCTTTTCTTCCCCACCCCACTCAGTGGGAAACAGCCTCACAGCAGGAGCAGCTCTCAGGAGCTCCAGCTTCAGGAGTGTCCAGGCAGAAACACTCTGGCCAGCCCAGGTGGGACTGGCTAACTGACCATCAGAAGCATAAACCTCCTAATACCCCTCCTAGCTCAGCTCTGCCCCAGACAGCCTTTCTGGAGCAGAGGAAGGATCAGTGGTGTTAAGGGAGGTGGAACACAAGGCATGGTGTCAGCAAGGGTTGGGGAAACTGAACAGGGGAATTCCCTGCATCTCCCCTGCCCTCCCCAGCACCTGCCTGAATGAATGCATATCTCCATGCAGAGCATCCTCTCCAGGCAGGCATCTTACCTCAGCTTCTCCCTCCTATTCCTCCACTCTCTGCAGAGTTCAGGGCTTCTCCCATATACAGATTGCCAAATTTCTGGGGTTGATTGACTTTTCCAGGCACTTCTGTAACCCCTTGCCTCAAATGAAGTTCTGCTTCATCCACCTCAGCCACTCTTTTCTCCCTGGAAGCATAACTCACAGATTCTCATCACCCTTCACCTATCCCCTCTGAATGACATCTTCACTCCAACAAGAAATGAAGTTTACATGAGGAAACACACAATGTTGGAGAGATGAGTAGATAGTTTGCCTCTGACAGATACAAAGAAGCCCCTGAATGTGGCTGCCAGGTGAACAAGGTGTGTTTTGCTCAGTTGTGCGCCCTGCAGTCAGGCAGGGATGTACCAAGAACTTGGCTGACTCGTTCCCTGGGGAGTCTCCCAGAGAAAAGTGATGTGACAGACTCTGATGTGACATGTAACATACAGTAATTAAGCACTTCTTCATTACGGCAGAAACATTATGGCATTACTGATAAGTGAGGATTTAATTACTCCTTCCTTTTTACAGAAGAGGCTCCAGTATTAAACCAGTAAGAAAAGCGAAAACAGAATATACACGAACCACTTATATGAATACTTCAATAGCACATGATAATGGCAAGCACCTTCTGACCTTCTCCCACCCACTCTCCAACAAGTGTGCAGAGAGCTTCCCGGGGATATTGTTGCCATCCAACATTATCAACTGTACACACAATAACTCACAACATCCAGCACAGAAATTCTGCTCTCCCACTAGCAAGACCTAGCTGAATCAAGTGTTGCTGGACCCACACAATCTCTCTCTCACACACACACACACACACACACACGTGTACGGGAACAGGGAGCTGGAACAGCTGAGGTCCATGTGTCATGAACCACTGTGGTTTTCCACAAGGGATGAGAATTTGTGTTTCAAACCAAGTTCATCAGGAACAGCATCATCGGGCCTGCAGCGAGGGGTGCCATCTGCCAACTGTCCCTGAATACAGGCGGCCCACACGGCTCAGGCATGTCCTCAGTTTGTGTGGAGAAGCTGGTTCTCCGTGGAGCTCAATGCAGCACCTGCAGCAGAAGGAGCACACTCGTCAGACACCCAACACTGAGCTCACGTAACGTGAGCAGTCGTCACCCATCCGCCTCTGCAGCTAAAACTGACTGCCGTACCCAGAGCTGCCATCACCACGCTGTGTCAAAACAAATCCACTGGCAGCACATGGAAAGGCATTTCAAGACTGATTAAAGACTTGCCTGCAGGATTTTCCAAATGTAAAGCCTATTTAATCATTGCATTTCTGTGTGCTTTCAGGAAAAGCAACTCGGCTTTGAATGACTCACCCTTCTCAGCCCAAACCATTTGTTCTCTGTGCTAAGTATGGCATCTATTTACTCAGGCAGTCAGGGGCCAGGCGTGAAATGTGTGTCAGGTCTCCTCAGGTCTATGATTATGTACTGTCCTATTTTTAATTGAGGTAGTTTCCATTAAAGACCTTTTTTCCACACCCTCAGGACAGCTTGGAAATTCAGAGCTCGTTCCTCCCAAAACAATCACCTCCACAGTGGTGCTCACAGAGGGAACACAATACTGCAGAAACAAAAATAATTGTGGAAAAATACTGGAACACAAGCATTTAAGCAATAGTGGTGGGTATTTTCCAGAAGCCTGCTGAATCCAGCGATTTTGCTATACAGTGACTTTGTGGGTGATGGCTGCCTGAAATGTGATCCATTACTGGAAGCTAATTACATGCAGTCAACCGTCTTAAATCCCTTTTTCTTCACTCTAAAAGCCTGTCCTCATACACACATACTTAGGAGATTCCAGAGGTCTATGTGGAGCCAAATACAAGAAAGCCACTACGTGCCTTTTGTCATTTAAACAATAACAAATTAAGGAAATTGTCATGACTATCTGCCACCAGGGTAAGGAAAGGATGGTTCCTCATTGCCATGCTAGAAGTCTGAGGGTGCACCACTGCAGAGCTGTGTGCTGTCATTATTTAGATGTTAAACCCAAATCAACCCTTTCAAAAGTACAAAAGCAATTGCCAGTATGGTGGCTCAGTTCACCCTGAATAATAACACATTTATTAAGGAAATGCTGACCTCACTGAAGGCAATTTCAAAACTTCTGACTCACATACAGTCCAAAGTACATTCCTGAACTTGGGAAGAAAGCTTGCTAACTAAGAAAGCACAATTTCAAGTTCAGCCAGGAATTTTGGTACATTAAACAGGGTGAGAACCAAATGGAGAGATGGTTTTTCTTTAATTATCAATTAAAAATAAATTAATTATTATTATTTTCAGCATTGCAATTTACATATACTATCCCGCAACTATAGTTTCAGGGTTGCCACAGCTTTTGAAAACAAAAAGATGTTTCCATGTACTTCAGAGCTTGTTGTTTGAAGGAATACCTTTTCACCTCACCCAGCTCTCCTAAACAGATCATTCTTTTTTACTTCAGAACTTTAGAATAGAATCAGCAAATTTCACTTTGTTAATTTCTTGATTAGCACTGTTTTTAAAAAAAGCTTGTGCATACATACATCATTTACTCTGTAAAAATCCCTAATATATTAATCAGTTAAAAAAAAAACATGAGAAAAAAACAAATCTCTGCTGACCCATGAATGTATTCACATTTCCCAGTGAGGTTTACCATTAACAGCAATTGGAAATCTTTTCTGATTAGTGAAAACAAGCTTGCTTGAAGATTCAATCTGAAGAGCCATGAAGTTTATTCAACCACAAATGTAACACTAAACAACAAAAGACTAAATACAAGGGAAAATATTCTAGTTTGAGTACAGCTGCAATGTGGTTAGACACCCTCGTCTTGAAAACCAAACAGGCTGTGCTGGTCTTTTTCAGTTTATAGTACTGGAAAGTTTGATGTACCAAAAATAACTTGAATCATTCTGAAGGAAAGCAAGATACCTATGGTTTTAAATGATGAAGTCTCTGGAATCCTGGCCTGTGATGCATCTGCTACCAGTGGTAAGACAAGTCCCTTCAAGAGTGAGAGGCTTCACAAATCTCATCCAAACAGCAGTTTCCCTCCTTTTACAAATGGTCTAAACCATCACAGCTGGCAGTTCTGAGGTGAGACTCTGAACAGACTGCTCTCAGTGAGGGTGGCATTTCCCAGACATGGCATTCCCCAAAGCCCTTGTCCTTAAGGATTACATGAAGACAGGGACAGTGGGTTTTGTGTCCTGTAACAGCCACCAGACCCAGAGCTTCTGAAATAGAATAGTGAAAAGGTGTGTTGGCTGTCCCATACACAGTCACATTAAAAACACTAAAGCCAGCATCTACTCGAAAACCTGAAATCTCTCTAGTATTACCTTAATTCAACAACTGCTTTCCTTTGCCACTAAATTTAATTAACAGGGTATAGAGATACTGTCTAGAGGGCTTATTTGTTGCAGTCACAGGGGTTTTTTTCAGACATGGTATGTTTCAGTATCCTCTGTAGCTAAGAACTCGATTTATAAGAGACTTTGCTGAAAGTGAATGCTAATCTGGCTTAAGGTACCGAAATAAAAAATTGGTAAACCATGAAATGTAGCATTGAGCACAAAGCTAATCCTCAAAGGAAGAAAAAAAGAATAGGTTTTGATAGGGCTTTTTTTTCCTCTCCTTTTTGTCCTGCTTTGATGCCCGAAGGCAACCTGAAAGTTCTGGGGTTGGTTCTTCCTTCCCAACTTTTCCCTTGCTTTTATATATTAAAAACTTCCAAAGCATATTTGAAAGAGCATGATTTTATAACCACATCTATGTACAGAAAATGTGTATTTTTCTAATATATACCTAAAGGTTTTTTTACAGATGTGCAGACAGGCATAGAAACAGACCTCAGTGCAGACAAGTTTTAGCCAATATGTTCAACTTCAATCTCGATTTAAATATGAGTGGTGTCAGCTCATAAGTGTTAGGGCAGATGTATTTAAACAGAGCTATGAAGAATTCAAGAGATCACAAACTCTTTCATTATTAGGCAGTGACTACTAATTGTGAAAGATGAAGATACCTGAACAGACGGTTTAACGTGGACTTTTTGTTTGGTTGGTTTTTCTGCTTATCTGGGTTTTGTTGTTATTGTTAGTGCTTTTGTCACGTTGGTTTGGTTTTGGCATTTTTTCTCCTCAATGTCCTGTTTAATCTGCCCCTAACAGGCTTTGGATATTGCTGCTTTGTTATGAAATCTGCTTGCAGACTGCCCCACCAAAGCAGCAGGATGCTTACAATGTGCTTTTAAAACCTCAATCAGCACTAAGAATAATACAGAAGTTTGATTTCCAAAAACTTAACTGCTTCTCAAGTTTCCTTGCAGTAGGGAAATCTTAAAACCATCTCATTTTTCATTCTGGCATTTCTTTTGGAATTAGCAGCTGTATTCAGACACACAGCCAACTCAAGGAATTTCCTCCAAGGGTTATAACTATCTCCTAGGAGAAAAACAGAGCCAAACACATTTGTAATGCCAAGAACCTACTCATTTACAAATGCAGAAGAGGAGAACTGATCCAGGAACATGAGCTGCAGTTGCACTGTCCAGTTTTCACTAACAGGGCAGTTCCTTATGAGCTTGAAGGCATTACATCATCCACCTAAATATCTTGCTTTCTAGGAAGTTGTATTGCTTTCTGAGCCAGCTGGAAAACAAAAGGTTGCTCACAAAGGTCTGTAACAGCTCGATATGGTAGGCAATGGATGTGACTAAGGATCTCAGAAACAGCATGAGCTGTACCAGTGTCGCCTCATTTTCTTCCACACTCTGTGTAGCTGGTACTGGGATCAGGGAGCATTGCAAAAGGCTGAAGATGGAGGTGTACTTGGCTTAAATGCAGTATGAATCATGGCTTTGAAGCAACAAAGTAACTCTTTTCATGATTAAAAAGGGCAAATGAAAGCATCCAAAGGAGACAGTGTTTTATCTGCATGCGTGTGTATGTACAGCTAACTGAACACGACTAACACAGGGAAATGTGACTGAGCTTGAGAGATGTATACCCATACATCTGCACATGCACCTGTACATACTCATGGATGCACTGGCATGCAAAAAACACCTCCTTCACATATTGCTATGGCATGGCATGTATATGCCTCTATCTGATGCTTTTTGGTGACTTTTGCTCCTCAGACTGACTCCAGAAAAACAAAACCAAAGCTTCCAGGCATTTCCCTGTCATAAGTGGCACTGGTGAAGTACTTGTATTTTCAAGAATTCAACACACCAGTTTTCACTTGAAGAAACAACAATGAAGGGATTTCTTTGTGAAAATCAAGTCCTTAACTTTGTTTTAATGAAGAACCTGCAGAGAAATTTCCATCCTTTCTTAGATGGACCACCAGGTGAGCTGTAAGAATAGTATCAATTTACGTAAATATGTCAAGCAAGGTTTGAATTAATTTTTCCACAGATCCCCAGTGGAAAGCTGTCACTCCTTTCGTTAACACAGTCTTGGCACAACTGGGCACAGAGTGCTTGAACCTTGTCCAGCAGTTAGTGCTGCAATTCACAGTGAGAAGACACCAACACTTACATGGGAATTTTCTTTTCCTGGATTTCATTCCCAGTCCATGCACGGAAACTCTCCTTGTCTGTGCTACAAATACCAGCCTCTCAGGAAGGCAGCTTGATTTTCATCCCTCTGGAAATACGAGAGCATCAGTGCCATACAAATCAAAACCACCTTCCCTTCTCCTCAACAAACACCCACAACAGCATCTCAGAGAGTAAGAGAAGCACAAAACTGTAAGCATTTCCTAGGGAAACCATCCATGCTTCCTAGGATGAGCAGGGACTTTCCTTGTTGAGAACTGTATCTATATAAAGTTAGCATTGTTAACTATTAACAACCTCGACTTCCAGGAATTTGTGGAGTCCTACCTTTGAATATGTTTTCTTCTCTACAATAACCTGTACTTCATTTAAATGCATGCTCTCTACAAAAATGTTTAAAAAACCCTAGCATCCACTGCCTGATATTGTCTAACCAAACTGCTGTTTTCTGTTGCAAGAAACAGAGATCAGAGCTTCTGAATTTCCCTTTTGTTTACTACTCCAATTATTACAGTGAGTTCTAATGTCATCTCACCTCCATGACTGGGGATGTTAGATGTTTTCTCCTATGGAAACAAACTTCATATCCTTGATTATCTTATTATCTTTCTCCACATATTCAGTACTTCAGAAGTAAGTTCATTTTCCTTTAAGACAAGGAAAACTGAAATGCAATGCTCCAGATGTGTGTTCATCACAGATTTTATTCAGTGGTTTATCATGTCAATCCACCACACTGTTTGATTATTTCCCTCCTAATAATTTCTGGTGTTTGTCATTGAAGAGCTTCCCACTGTGCCTCCAAGATGTTTTTTCCATTTGATTACAGCCAATTTAGAGAATATCCTCATGTTCAGATGTGCCATCTGCAGTACTTTGTAATTATTCACACAAAATCCAATCTTCTTTATATCATCATCTGCCAACTTAGAAATGTGAGAACCTTCTGTATTTCTTCACAGTTAGCTGTAGGCTGGACTGCCCTCCATAACAGTTTATAACCAACAAATGTTATCAGCTCATTATCAATTCCCTTCTCCAGGAATACACTGTACAGCACTGCTCCCATTCTGATTTCCATGGGACACCTCAGAAATTTCAGTAACCATTCTCCTTCAAGTCAACAGATTATTTCTTCTTACTTTTGTTTCTTATCTTTTAACCAGTAACTAATTGATAGGTGACTTTTTCCTTCTCAAATGCTAGCCTAGTTTCTTTCAAAACATTTGCCCTACCTATTCACAATGCTTCCTTAATACCTGATGAACTCTTGGCTCTTGCTCTAGCTGGACTCTTTTTTCTCACTTGCTTAGGAAAAAATGTTCCCATTTGTTTTGCCCATACTACAGCTTTACATGTAACCTCAGAATTTATATTCTCCTACATTTTGCTTCTTTAGATTTCCCTCCTAAAATTTGAATATTTACTCTTGTTTAGCTCCTTTTCCACGTGTGGAAGTAGACATCCTTTTTAAAATTGATTTAGATTCACTCCAAGACCTCACTGCACATTTAAACATGTTGCAAGACTCCATGACACCTTCAAGTGTTTAAGCCTACAGCTGCTCCTTTTACTTCCCTTTTTTTGCTTTCTAATGCTTCTGATTTTCACCTTTCAAGCTTAGAAACAAATGTGGTAGATTTTCTGCATGGCATCTATTTGGTAAATAAAAATTCTATTCTCTTCTTTTTTTCCTGGGAAGACCAGAACGTGGATCACCACATTTTCTGTTCATACTCAACCCCTGAAATTCATGGCAATTGCAGTGCAAAATCTTGCTACCAAAGACTTAAAAATATAATGTACATTAACAGGGAAGAGATCTGTATCTAATAGTGTACCAAATTAAGAATAAAATAAACACATAAAGCCTGAGCCTTAATACACACAGACCAAATACACTACCACAGATCTTACCAACAGAGCATAACACTAGAAAACTAGCAGAGAAAAATCACCATTATTTTAAAGAAAAAATAATGTTGACAGTTATCTTTTACCATTTAGAAACAAAAATATGGATGTTTTCTGTAAGAAAATCAGGGTAGAGAAATTAATCACATTTAAGCCATTAAGTCCCAGCTCTACTTTTCCTGAAGCATCTTAATAGAAAAAAAAATCACAGTATTATATATATCCCTTCTTATTTTCCACCATATGCTATCTGCTGTGAGTAAGGAAACATCCATTTCCGCTCATCTGTATTTACATGCTAAGGTATTACAGATAAAAATATATCAAATTACTCATTTCTCAGCAAAATTTGTTTTGTAAATGAAATAACTCCTTGAAGGGTTTAACTTCAATAAAAGTCTAAAAGTTTGTGCCATTGACTTCAAAGGGCAGCACCTAGGCTTTTCTAGAGACAGTAGTTTTGGAAAGAAAAGTGTGAAGTAAACACAGTAAAAAGAAGCACCTTCTTATCTTTTTGCAACCATCCCTCCAAAGCATTTCTACAGAGTAATGTTTAATTTTGTTTACATTTTTTTGGGTCAGAATTTAAAGCTGGAGAGCCAGAAGTTCAGCTGGGGTAAGACTGTACCAGATCCTGCCTCATGGATCACGTAATAAAGAAAAAAACCAGAAAACCTAAAGATAACGTATTCATATTTTTCTTAGTCAGCTTTGTGAAGAGGGGCTCTTTTTGAAAATGTTGCTTGCAATTAAATTTTTAAAACCTGCCAATTGTTTTTAAAAGTGTTTGAAGACTGACCAGGATTTCTTAAATGTTGTTTAAATAATTCTGTTCAAATTTTGTGGAGAAATTCCTGCATTCAGCTGTGAATAACAACACCAAGTTCTTGATTTTTAGTACCTCCAGCTCAGAGTCATCTTTTAGCTAGTTCCCCCTGCTTTTTCCCACAGTAGCATATTAGCTGGAATCCTAAATATTGCTTGGGGAACATAGTGACAGAAATGAGACCGATTTTACTCTGAAGGAATTTTTAGAGAAATTAGGGGAATTACATCAGGAAGTAATTTTGCTCAGCCTACACAGAGAGACTACATGTCCTGTTCAGTAGAGTTTGTTATATTGCCACTACAGGGTAACATTTTATCTGCTCTCTTCAGACTCGCATGTGTATTTAACCCTACTGCTTTTGGGTCCTGAAGGAGGCCACACAGAGTTTGGGGGGCTTGGGTAGATAGTCACATAGAGCCTGGAAACAGGAAAGCATAAAATGCTAACTAAGGAGGATGCGTCATCAACAAGAGTCTCACCTTAGACAATAATATTTTTACTTAAGGGATTTAGCAGCAGGAACAGAAATATCAGACAGTGGATGTTTTATGGACAGACAGTCCCCTTTACAAACATTAACATTCTCTTAATTTGCTAAAAACTGGTCATGGAGGTATGCAAACGGCTAAGTCAGTCACAAGGACTCACCCTATGAAGGGTGCAAAAATGACATAAAAAGTTGACTCTATGTCCATTTAATTTTTTCCTGTTCTGTTACTTGCTTTGAAACAAGTTTTAGCTATTATTTTAACAGTGTTCTGAAAAAAAAAAAAAAAAGATAAACAAGCTTCTGCCGTTGTAACAGAACTGTTACAGAAATAATAGATAAACTAATCTGAGAGATTGCTCTGGAGGGTTTTTACATATTTTTAAGGCTGACCTTTAACACTTTCTCTTGAAAAGCAGTGTTTTATATATTTTTCAATCCAACCTTCTGTAATACATATTCCAATGTCAGTTAGACTGAATCTATAGGGATGCAGAGACAAGCATCATTCCATTATAGTCATAAAAGACAGGAGGAATACGTTCTTGTGGATTTGTTCCCTTTGAAAATTTTATCTATGAAAAGAGAGAAACACTGCATTTTTAAAGACAGCAGAGATATAAAATACCCATTTCATATGCAAGGCTGAGTTTAACTTCATGTGGACTTTCTATTGTCCCGAACCTTTAGCCACAAAATCATACAAAAACATACATATATACTAACACACAATAGAATATGCCTAGCCTATATATTAATTTACTTCCTTCAATTTTTTAGAAGGCTACTTCTTAAAAAATAGAAGCCACATTTACTAATGAAGTAATATACAGCTTAAACCCACCAGATTTTTTTTTTTTTAATTATCACTGGTGATACTCTAGTTGGACCAGCATATTAAGCTTGCTGTTGCCTTATTGCTGTACTCCCCAGTGCAGAGGTCATGCCTGGAGCTCATGCAAGGCAGTAAGAGAGTGTAAGACAAAAACCATCACATGCCCCTGGCTTACCTCTCTTTGATGTCCTGAGGTGCAGCTCCTCCAGGTTGCCTCCTCCCCAGCACTGCCAAAATGCCCTCTGAGAGGTTAAGCAAGCATCAGACCCTTACACTCAGAGTCTGGGCACTCTGCTCTGCCCACACTGTGCCCCCTTCCCCTTTTTTGTGGGCTGTGGCAGGCAGCCCACAAAATGGGCCACCATTCACCAGCTGCTCACCTTGCACCCATGGGTGGGGTGTGCCCTTTGGCGACTCTCCAATCCTGTACCTCTCACAGCCAACTTCATCATCACTCCTCTCCTCTACCTCACGGGCACTGAACAAGCCAAAAGTGCTCTGGCACTGGACAGGTTTCTGATCAATAAATTACTCTGCTTTACATGGTTCAAATTTAAGCTTTTATTTGGTTTTTAAATTAAAAAAATAAATTTCATTATTAAATAGTGGAATGGGTCTAAACTAATGTTTACATATTAATTCACTTGCTTTAGGATACTACCAGAGAAATAATTGAAGTTTACCACCTGGACAAAACTTTCTGTTAGAAAGCTCAACAGTGGCGTAATTCAGTTAAACAGGAAAAAAAAAAGCCCCAAAAGTTTTAATGTTTACAATGAACGTTAGAAGTAAACCTCTGGTTTTAGCGTCATCCGACTCTAGTTTCCATCACAAAGGCAGTCATTGTATTCAGAATACTATACCACAGTGCTAATGTCATCGGCTTCATCTGGTTTCTTTTGCCTGCTTGGCAGGGATTTCAAGTACTCCAGGTGCCTCCTTGCATCCTCCTGGTTCTGTCGCACGTAATAAACCACGTAGGAGATCACCATGGTGAACCAGCCAAACATGGTGACCAGCATGGCGTAGTCAGTAGTCTTTTTAGGGATGTTGCAGAGGTCGGCGTCGTTGGCAGCGTTGAGGAAGGGCCTCCCCGCGTGCTCGTCCAGCACAGAAGTCTTGCAGATGACGTTGTTGGCCGTCTCGTAGTTGGAGGCCATGCTCCGCAGCACCTGCTGCAGCGTGCAGTCACAGTGCCAGGGGTTGTTGGCAATTCTGGCCCTGGCCTTCAGGTTGTTGAAAGCGTTTTTGTGCACGCTTTTAATCCGGTTGTCGGACAAATCCAGAGTCTGCAAGGTTTCTGCCACCCCTTTAAAGGCATGTTCATCGATAAACTCAATCCCGTTTTTTGATAAATTGAGTACTCTCAATTGGTGCAAGTCCTTAAAAATTTCGTTGGGGATAGATGTTATCTGATTGGAGTCCAAATAAAGTAAGACTGTTTCTGAAGGAAGATCTCTGGGTATCTCCTTGAGGTTTGCATTGCTACAGCTGACGTTCAGACCTCCGGAGTGGGAACAGAGGCAGCCTTTTGGGCACATACTGGCAGAATGAAAGCACAGTATCATGAGGACAAAACTTTGTAAGAGCAGACACATGGAGAGGGAACGAGTTAACCACAGGTCTACCAAATGCATGCTGGGCTGTCAGCATAATCACACGACCATTTCTCATTCAGCCGACAGGGTGGGAAAAGGATCGGCAAAGCTGAAACGTAGCTTCATTTTCTTCGGCAGGATTAGCAAACACTGGTTACCAGCACATGGGCTTCCTCATGGTCAATACCCTTCTTAGAAGCATGCCTACAGAGAAGAGGGAAAAAAGGTTTTTGATACCACAAACTCAAATTCTAACTTTGTTTTCATTAAAAAAAATAGAAATAAAAAGATGGTAAAGGGAAATGCCACGCTAAAGAAATTATTTATTATCTTAAGTAACTCCTATTAGCATTAATCTGAGTTTAGTGCATAAATCCCCAGGACATTTTTAAGAGGATAGAGTACACTTACTACAAATTGCATGGGTTTGGTCTTTAATACTTATTAGAGAAAGCACTGGTTTGCTTTTATCACAGACTCTTCTAAAACAGCTATAAAACTAAACTGCTTTTTCCCTTGCTGAAGTAGAAGATGCATCGATAGGAGCTAATACTTGTATCTCCAGCAACAGTGACGGGTTAAGTGAGGAATCTGTGGTGGTTAATGTGAACTTATCTCAAAATTATTTATGCTATTTTAAGTCCAAATCCAAGTACTTCAGCAAGGAAATATTTTTACTATATCAAGGAACAAAAATCAGGTACAGCAAATGCTGCTACAAAACACCACAATCACCTGCCACCTCCTTGTTTGTCTCCCCCTCCTTCTCTTTCGCTTTAGAATGCTGGATTCCTTGTATCTCCCAGCATTTGGTGAGAGCCACAAACACAATTTCTACCTCCAGTTTTTTTGAAAATTTTCTTTTCATGTAACAAAAAGAAATGGAACAATTGCAAAAAACTCACATACCCCACCTCCAAAACAAATAAAACTCACAAAACCTATATACGAGCCAAACACTAAAATATCTTATTCATGGCATGTGATTTGCTAATAGGACATATGAAAAATACTGTTTCTGTTTCTCCCCCCTCAAGCTGGATTTAAAATAGTAAACATCCAGAAGCTTTTCCATTTTCTCCTTTAATTGGAATACAAATACAGAAGTCTGAAATGCTGACCTATATGGTTTCAAAGACAACCCTTTCTCCCCACCACCACCCCTATTATGGTAAACTATGAATTTAAAACAACAGGTCCATTTGTTTTCATGTACATGCTCTCTGTCTTTGTAGAAGCTCAGATATGTGTAGCCTTCAGGTTGTATTTACATATAAATGAATTATGTTTTTTTCCAAGTCCACACTGTAGCCCACTGAACAAGAAAATCCCTGCACGGAGGATATGTGTGATTTTACATGAAAAAGGAGAAATTGCATTGCAATCACTTTTTTACTTGCAGAACTGACATACCAACTGCAGTTACTGACACATTGCAGTAATGTGGATCGGATGTGTCAAGCATAATTTCAAACTCATAGCTCAAGTTCTATTTAACCCTTTCTGCTGAGGCTCAGTATGCCAGTAACCCCACAGGAAAAGAAAAATAAAACAACCCAAACCAATCTTAACAGCATGTACATTACTTGTGATTACTCCATGGCTTGGGAATGCTCACACAAGCTCAGCATACTCTCACTGCAACTACTGGAGTGTCACCACTAATCTTCAACTTACCTATTGTTCAAATCAGTGATTGCCCAAGAACCTAAACAGAAAGCTTGCACTTGGATTCCATAAAACTTCTACTCTAAAATTGAAAAGAAATGTAGTTGTTCCAAATGAGAAATTGTGAAGTTAACCCTGGAAATGTGAAACTGCTTAGAAGGGAACTAAGCAGAGCATGAAAAGTTCCCTTTGAGGAAAGAGAGGTGAGGCAGAACCTCCCAAGTCAATGAAATCCTTCACGACCTCTGTGGAAAAAACAGGGTTTACATGAAAGAACCCTGTTGCGGTGGGTGCATCCTTCCCATTTCTCCCTTTGGTTCTTTGGTCACTGCAGTGCCTGCTCTTCAGACCAGACAGAAATCTGCTATAGGAGGGGATAAGCTCCAGAAGTTGTTTTTTCCCAGCCTGCCCAAAAGCGCTAAGTATTTGCTAAAATGTGCAGCCCGTTCGGAGGCCAAGCTGGAGCTGGCAGCTGCTCCCCCTGGCACTCAGAACTGGCAATCTGCTGCTCCCTCCAGCAGCCCTGGGTGCTGTGGCAGGACAGCCTGTCCCCTGCAAAAACAGCACCTATTTTCTTCTCCCTCCATGTTCATGTGTCTCACTACTGTGCTCCTGCACCAGAAGAGTAGATGAGTGGTCCAGCTCATCACCACAGAAGGAGCATCATCTCATCACCTACTGCTTGTACTCAGTGGCTTCCCATCAGTGGCACTGGAGCTCTACTGCAGGAAGGGACTGGGGGGAAAGAGCAAAGACCTGAAGTAGTCTCGGGTGTTTCATTTTATAGAATTACAAAAATGATACTGTTCTCATCAGAGTGTGACAAATGAATATCAAATTTGCTTCATTACAGGCTAAAAAAACCCAGTCAACCTGGAAATACAGCGTTGACTGCTGAGTCCTCCACAGCACTGCTACATCACCAAAGACCATGTATCAGAGACCCCAATCCCCTTTGTAGAACATCCTGATCCCACTGAAGATAAATTAATCTATTTAATGCATTAATGTGTTTAGAGAAAGAAGTAGAGTCATTACAGACTAAACAGGATAGTGTTTAATGAAGCAGTGCCTCTTCCAAAGGCCTAACTAAGTAAATTAATATAGAGAGGGAAGAACTCGCAATGTTTTAAGTTGCTAAATAGAGCAAATACAAGTTTAAACCTGCAATTAACAACCCACTCAACAAAACTTGTCTCAATAAGAACAAAGCTCAGCAAATTCCCAGTAAATTAACCAGAAGAAACACAATGGGACTGAACATCAGTCAGGATAAACAGAGCTTTGTTTGCTTCAGAATATGTGATCGAAGGGATATCTGAGGTTTGTTTTAAACAATAAACTTAGAGCAAGAACCTTCTTTACTTATAGTGACTGCAAGAAAAGAAAAGAAAACTAGAATTCACATATTTCTAATGCCAGTATGAAGATCTGTGGCTTCTTGAGCAGTATCTAATTTCCTCTTGCTTGGAACACAATAAATAAAGAAGGTGTCAAAGTTGGAACAAACACAATAGAGATATACCAGAAGACACAGTAATGACTACAGACAAAGGGATGAAAGACACAGAATTAAAATAAATATGTGAATTAATTATAAATCTGCAAATAAAGCAAAAAGAAAAAAAGAAATTAAAAAGTGAAGGAAGGCACAGGGAAATGACAGCAATACCAGGAGCACTTGCAGCACTGTGGTATAAAAAAGCTTTTTGTGCACATTTCTAAAATACAAGTACAAACATAGAATGCCTTACACCAAGTCAAATATTGCAGGGGAATAATACTACAGACAAAAGATTGCACAGAAGAGCTCTTTACAGTCTTGCAATTTAAAGGTTTCCAAGGCTCCCTCTTCTCAAGTTCCCCCAAGACCATTTACTCAATGCCTACATCCAACAATGTAGGAAAATGTACAAATCCTGAAATCCTCAGGGAAAACACACTGCTTTTAATACATAGTGAGATTTCTACTGAGCTTCAGGCGTCAGGTACTTGCAAGTGTTTGTCTTTACTACAAACAAGGTGCAGAGACTGTATCTCAGCTCCTGAATGCAACACTACTAAATTGTCTAATTGAACAATAACTTCTCCCCACAAGAACCACTGATGTGAGGAAGCACTGGTGCCTCCAACTACTGACATGGAAAAGGCTTCACAGACTCAAGAAAGTCACACAGAAAGTCCAGGACAAGACTGCCTGCAATATTAATTTATCCTGGTTTGTCTTCAAAGAAAGACTTAGGAGGATAGGAAATCCTATAACCATCACACAGAACAGCCAAAAAATGACACAGGCTGAGATGTTTTTATGATTAGGGCAATACTAAGACGACAAAAGATGCAGAAAAAGACACCCCATCATATATGTTTAGTTCAATATGTCTGAGTAGGGGAAGGAGTTTCTACTGCAGTGTTGAGACTGATTTCAGAGTCCACATGGCAGCTTTGGTCATCACCCAAGTACTCTCACACCCCCTGCCTCCACAGGAGAGAATGGACCAGAGATACCAAATCCTTGCACTTGAGTGTCAGGCACTGCTCTCAGAGGACTCAAAAGCAGAGACTACAACCAACCTTGAGAGGTATTCTGCCTACAGTATGTTGAACACACACAACTACCCAAGCCCTCAGGTGAAATCAGTGGTGCCATTTGTTGATGACACTCTACCTGCAAATTTCTATCTTTCAGATGCAAGAGAGGGATTTACTCCCATTTGTTCAGCAGATGGCTTCTCCAGGCATTGTGTATCTACATTTTAGTAGGGTCCTTCAAAAATTACTTCCTAGCACTACAAAAATAACCTGTGACAGTAAAATATCTTTGTTTAAGTTGTTCCAGTAGGACAATACTTCAACTTGGAATTTCGCCTGAATTCTCAGACAGCGTCAGGTAAACTCCCAAACATTTTTTTTGAGGAAAAATCAAGACAATTATCCTTCTCCTGACAGCTCTTCATCAAGCAAGACCTCACACATAATGACAAAACCATGACCTAATGTATTTAATATAGATGTTTTTATGGGAAGATTCCTGTCGTAAATCACATAATGAGGGCCACAAATTAGGTCTGTAGAACAGGATCACACAGGTATATTCCAACACAAGAGCCCCCAGACTCACACACAGCATCCTCACTTGTTTTGCCCGTTTGTCAGAGCAGCAGCTCTCTGTTCTCTCTTCAAAGCCGGACTCACTGATGAAAAAGATTGCATCTGTAACTCCAGCAATGTCAAAGGGGTCACAGTTAACTACTAATGCTCAGCAACTGCACACACAGCTTGTACTTAAGGTTACTGAAGGCTCCTTTTTTCCTCCAAAAAGGAATTTCTTTTGATTGTAGCTGATGTGCTCAAACGAGCAGGCAGGATCAGAACAGGGAAAAGGAAGAAGCCAACGGATCAACCACAGGGGGTGAGCTGTTGGCTGCATCATGAGTATACTCAATCTGTCTGGTCTGTCACTTTTCAACCACCAGAAAAACTGGAAAAAAATTATGTACAATCCAGCTTCTTAAGAAGGTGGATCACGGGAACTGATGCACAATTCACCTGCCTAGGCTTACCATGCTTCTAAGGATATACAGCTGTAAAGCTTAAGTGACTAACTAACTTGCTGCTAACTTTAGGCATACTACTACCCAGAGAAGCCCTCATTTGAAAATGGATCCCCAATGGCACTGCAGGCTCCACAATCCCTGGGATCACTGTGTTCTCAGTTAATACTGAAGGTATCCCCACAAACGACTGCAGGCCCCCCACATCAGAAATGCACGGCACCTATCAGGGTGCCTCCCATCCTCCTCTCGTACAGCCCATACAACTCACATATGAACCTAGAGACAGCTCCAATTTCTATGGGCAGTTCTACTGTCTTCAAAAGAAGCTCTCAACTCCCAGTAAGCCCTCAGGAGATCCCTCAAAAACAGCTCAATTTTTCAAGCCTGGTCTAAGTAAAGTCCTACCCTTCAGTGTAACAACTTTCTTGCGTGCCAGCATCGGAATTTTGATACAAAATTAGAAAAGTCCAGGAAATGAGACTCCTACAGGGATCTTTTTTTAGATATCTTTAAAGCAAACTTGCACTTTGAATAAATATTAAAATTTTATAACTAAAAATCCATTAAATGGAGCACTGAGAAAGATCATTATTTTAACTTCCAGAAAATCACTGAGATGCTTTATAGTTTTGAAAGACCTGACATTATTATAACTTTTTTCCCTCCTTTAAGACATCAACTATGTTGGTTTATAGAAAAGATGCTCATTGATAAATCTAGTTTTCTATTTAAAAAGTTAAAACAGGTCTTAACTTTACCATATTGAATATTTTTGGGTTACATCGGGTTTAGCAAATTAACCATTGAAATAGAAAATATGTCCCTTTCTAATACATTGCTTCCCATGAGTTCTGCTTCCTGTAATGCCAGTCTGCTTCTTATAAAACACACACTCCCCACCCTGCTATCCCCCATCCACAGAGCTGTGGTTGATGACTTTGTACTCCTCTTTTTTCCCCCACTGTCATAAAAAGCCATATACTACTACATCTGCAAAGTAAAATATTACTTTGCCATTAGTATTGACAAGACAGCCATAAAATGGATATTATAGGCTAAAATTAACAGGTGATTTTCCAGCCTGAAAAGTCCAGTTAGCTAGAGGACTAAGGACAGGACAATTTTATCTGAACCCAAAGAAAGAGATTTGCCACCACTACTCCCAAACAATTGCTAATGGCATATTTAGGAAGAGTTAAAACAGAAAAGATATTTGGAGAAAGAACTATCTATATGCCTCCTATGCTTAATGAATCTTATACTCCTGGTGAACACAGACCTCCCAGTAAGCTGCACACTGGGCTGTTTTGTGCACCAGGTTTGAGGGATCTGTGCCTCTGGAGGCCAGCAGAGTCTGTGCCCATTGGGGAAAAACCTCCATCAAATCCTGCCTGGTTCCACCAACACCTGCAGGCTGAATCAGCCCACAAATTTTCAAAACACAAGATGTAAAAATAAAAAGTTGCAGGAGTTTTTTTACACATCTATGGACATACGATGAAACTACACCATGGCAATGTGAGTGACTGACTGACTGAATGGGCACTGGGCTGAAAAGTGATCACATTTGTGAGCTGGAGCTGGACAGGAGCAGTAGGACCCAAAGGGGAATGCAGCAGCCACTTCTGACTTCTGTGCTGTCTGTGCACTATAAAACATCACATTGCATGGGTACCAAGCGAATTCCTCCAAACAATCCAATCCTTTAAAACAATGCCACCTCTGTGCTGTTAGCACACCAGGACCAAGGACAATCTCACTAGCTGCACAGAGGGACTGTGAGTCAGGCAACTCAACCCTCTCCATGGCTCCAGGACAACATGGAGAAATTCCATTCAGCAGATCAAACAAGAACCTGGTTTGGACTCCCAGGACAATCTGTGAATCTCTTTCACACATCTCTCCCTGTCACCCCTCAAATGTGGAGGCCTGGCTGCTCCACAACTCAGCCACCTTGAAGGCAGCTAAGATGCTATGAAGCACCAAACCAGAGAGGTGCCATGACCTGCTTGCAAGATGCCAGGTCATTTCAATTCCCAGATGAAAGTCTCCAGCAGAGGAAGAGTTTCAGGATTTCAGAATATGGCAAGATGAAAAATCCTAAAGCAGTAAAAAGAGAAATTAATAGAAGCCAATGTCAAATGAGGTAGGAAAAAAGGGGTGCAAAAGATCACTGGTTCTATGAATAATTGAAATGTCATGATTAATCAGTGTGAGCCTGAACTTAAACTACATAATGGATTCATTATCTAATGAAACACCAAATGTACTCAAACTGAAATATTCTCCCCTAGGACAGGACTCAGAATGCCAATCGACATTTTCCCAAAAACATCCAGTACAGGCATCTATATATAACTGCAAACCTTTTCCAGTTGTAGAAGCAAAGCTTGTAGGTAAAGGTTTATAGATCCTAAGCTGTGAATGCCTTCCCTTACCTGTCACAGAGTAATAAAATGGTTGAGGAGAGCCAAATGAACATTTTAAGCTATAATTACTTTCTGATTGTGAGATCACTGAATGTATCACTCCTTATTACAGATTAACATCTTAATTATACTGTGTGGGCAAATGAATCAGCACTTTAAGACTGATGGGTTGGGTTCATGTTCAAAAATGCATTTGACTTTTTTTCCTTTTCACATCAAGTCAGGAACTATTTTGCAACTCTCAGCTGATAAATAATTGTGTGAAACTTAGCAGATATAATGACAGATTGATGACAGAAAAAATATTACCAATCATGTCCTATGAAGCTTTGCTCTTGGAAGTCTTCTGTGGCAACACATTTCTTGGAATGAAATTTGGTAACTTGCTGGAAATTAAAGAAACAGCTGCTGGGGATGCTGTTAGACCTTGTTCTTTTGAGCCTTAACAAAGACTGAATCACCTGCTTTTTAGAAGGTATTCAGTGCTGCCTATTTCTCTTTGTTATCTCCTGACATAGACTACAGACAGCTTCTGTCCCTTCCCTGAGCTATACCCTGATGGGAAATATAAACAGCATTTTGCGTGCACACCTATGCCATTTGAAAAAAAAAAGTTACATAGACTTACACTGCATATGTAGTTGCAACATAAACCAAGTTAAAAATGAAAGGCACAAGATGTAAGATACATGATAATCTTTAACATAATTTATCACTACATTCAGAAGAAATTGTCTTGACAACCTATAGAAGAAATGAACAAAGATCAAGATATGCCAGTTACTACTCAGCAAACACATCTGCAAAAAGATTTTTACCACTATATAAGAACATGAAAAACCACATTACAGATGCTAAAGGAAAATGCTCCAACACACATAAACGACTACTTGTGAAGAGCTCTCCAAAGCCTCATAACTTTTTTCTAGATTATTAGTGTGCATCAGACTTTGGGATTATATTCTACCAAGTCTCAGTCACATTTTCTGAGAAAACATCAACAACCATTCTATTTGGCAAGAAAATCCTTTCCAGTTGCAGCTGAGTCAATCCTCCACATGATCCATAGCAGGAAAAAATGTACTCTGAAAGCTTAAAATAACATGAAGTGGAAATGCTTCATCTTCCTTGGGTAAAGAGATCCAGACTAAAGTCCTTTCTAAAGTCTGGTTATGAGGAGAATACCTAGGAGCCTTTCATGAATAAGGAATGCTGTAGGTTTTCAAGAAATCTGATACAACCCAATGGAAAATGCTTTCATCATGAGATGTCAATTTCACAATATTTGCCGATTTATTTTTCTCCCATATTATAAAATAACATGATCAAAGTGAAACAGACAAGTGCCCAGTTGGAGCCATACTCTTTCCAGTAGCTAATGATGGATCCTCCTTCATCTTAATTAGGCAGAATCTATCAGATCAGAGAAAATCTTGTCTTGATCTCAAGATAATTACACTGATTACCTCAATGATTACCAGCATAATCAGTGGCAAGTCTTGCAATTTAATCTGGATAACTGCATCTGGTGACTGCAGATGGTGTCCTTGCCTAGTTGAAGACCTCATTCTATTTTTGCAAAGTGCAAATCTAATCCCTGCTAACAAAACTGTGTTATCAGAAACTGACAGGCCTTTAAGGAACTAAGGCTATTGCAAAGACAAGCAAGATTCAGACCACCTAGAGACCCTTCTTCCTCTTTTAAGGGTGTTTATTTGGTTCTGTGTACCATGATCTTTGGGCTCATTTGAGGTTCACCCAAATGCTCCTGCAACTTAGTAGAAGACAGAGGTTTTAATTAGGGTGGGGAGGCGGTGCTGATAATGAAGTCAGCAAGGCAGAAATGAGCGCGCTGACCTGAGGGGACTGCTCAGCGAGGGACACACTGGTGGCTCTGCAAAGCTGCCATCAGTGCCCAAAGCAGCAGCAGGACAGCAGGACAGCTGCTGGCAGCAAACACCTGGGCACCAGGGAATGCTGCAAGAGGTGCTGCACACTCCAAAGCACAACAGGGAGAAGGAGAACAAAGCAAAGAATGGCTGAAAGCTGCTTTTCCCAGCTGACCCTCTGTCACAGAGCAGCTTCCCAGGACAATGGGTCACCACAGGTGAAACCACTTCTTGGTTGAGACAGCTCAACAGGAAATACAGATGCGAGCAGAGGAAGTGCCACAGTGACACTTCAGCACCCACTTTCACAAACTCTTGCTTTTACTGTGTCTAGATTACCCTGCTGCGTTAAAACCCAGGAAGGCAAGGCTGCTTCTCTTCCTGCACTCTTCTCTTCTTGTCACTCTTTCCAGTGACACAAACACAGAACAATAATTCATGGCACAAAGAATTTGAAAGGAAAGAAGCCAGCAGAAGCTATTACTAAAATAAAGCAACTTGAATAATAGTAATACACAAGATGAGACTAGCAAGAAAAAGAACATACTTCCAGAGCAATTACCCTGAAAAAATTTTAAAGGGGAGAAAAAAAACCCCACAAGATAAATTAGCAAAAGGGGGCAGCAGTTAAAATATAGTACCTCAGCAGTTATTAATTCAGCTCCTTGTGCTTTGAAATATGCTACCTGTATATTAACAGGACCTTAAAGAAGCATGCAGAAGTAGAGTAACTCATTTAGAAAAATGCAAGAAAAATAAAATGTGTACCAGCATATAAAAGAAACCAATCAAGTTTGAAAGTTCCAATTAAAAGCTCTAAACTTAAGAGTGAATACTCAAAACCACAAGCTTCTCCTAATGAAATCAAAATTGTTATTTAACAATATAATTCAGAAAACAGCAAAAGAGACAGCAAGTTTGGAATAATTATGAGATCAATAAGCAATTAAGCAACTTTAAAAGACATTCAAATAACCTACAATCAAGTGACACACTGAGCTGCAAGCCATTTGACCTTGCCAAAGAAAGTGGCTGATAGTGATGCTGGTTTTGCTGTGCCAATGGTTATTACAACTGCACACTGCCATTTGCATAGCTGGAGAGCCAAGAGCACATCTACAACATCACACTTCCATTTCTGCACCAAAGGTGTCAAGTAAAGTATAACCTACTGTATCAAACCATCCACCCAAAAACCACATCCCCACTTCTAATATTTTAATCCATGAATAGCTTCCAATAACTGTAATTTCTTTTTCATTAGCTTGCCAGGGAAACTTACCCTTTTTTTTTCCTGTCCTAATAATAGATTTTCCCTCCATATTTAGGTATCATTATAACTCTAAAAGCTCAGCATGTGGTAATTTGGAATAGTCAGACAAAGGGATTTTGTACTTTCATGAAAGCAAGACTACCAGGTTCTCATCAGGACTCGCTTTTAGCTCTGCTGGGTGCTACTACCATTAGAAGCTATGGAAAAAACTAGCCCAAGTACAACTTCTGCAGCCCTGCTATAGGTAAGGATCTCCCAAGAAAGCAAAATCTAACAGTGTAAACCTTCAATGCCATCTTGCACTGGCAGCACTTCCCTAATTAAGAATTTAAGGCCAGATGGAGCCATTAGATCATCTAATCTGACTCCCTGCCTACCACATGACGTGTCGTTTTACCAGTAAACCTCACATTGAGCCCAAAAATTTAGGTCAGACTGAAGCATGTCTGAACTGAGAAGACTTCTGTGTGCTCAGGGCAATACCTTTTGTGCCCACTGATCTTGCAGCACCCTGTATCAACAATCACCATAAGAGTTAAACTACTCCAGCAGACATATCTGCTCCACCAGGATCCAGACACCAAGCAAGAGTGTTTGTTTTCAAAAGAAGGGCTATACTGGAAGATAATGTTCCACTGTTCATCATCAAGAGCTCTATGTTACCACTTTCTTCAAATAAAAGTTAAACAAACTGGCTATTTTTTAATCTGCTGGTGAGTTACATCAGGCCCTCAGCTGCCATTAAGTAATGGTTCAAATTACATGTGTTACATCTAAGCAACAATCAGCATGTTTTCATTTTGAAATAAGTGCTCTTGGGCATCCCCAAGGCTTCTCAGGAAGTCAGGTAATTTTTATTTTTTTTAACCATGTAGTAGGACTTCTCCAAAGTCATAATAAAACTTGCTGTATTAAGTTTCTCTTCTGAGGACATATAATGATAGCAAGTCATTATTACAACTTGAGGTTGCAGGCTGAAATCCTTTAAGGGTTGGTTCTCTGACCCTTACTCAGCAAAAACCTTTAGCCTGTTTGCAGCTCATCAGCTTGGTAAGGGGCAAGAGAGCCTTCAACATTCACCACACTGAAATAAAAGTTATCACCAACTGCTAAATGAAAGGAACAGCTCTAAAAAAAAATAAATCTGCTTTTCTCAGTGGAAATAAGCACCAGCCTTTATTAGACATGGAGCCTAGCTGTGCAAAAAACAAAAGCAAGGCACAGCTGCTTGACACTGAGTGTGCAGAAATCTTCCAGTTAGTCGTTTTTCCCAAGGAGAAAACAAAAGAAAGGAAGAGCCAAAATGAAGTGTTGCAATGGCTACCTCCAAGAAGAGAAAAAACCCTTAAGGTCACATTTTCACTAAAGGAAAAGAGGTCTTTATCAGCAGCACTAGAGCACAACAGAAACTTGGTTCAATAAAACCCTTAATTTAAAGACAAGAATGTATCAGCTCTTTGCGTGTCCCCTCTGAGGTTATACCGCCAAGTTGACTTTGGCAGACCTAGGTGATACAAAAAGCAGGAGTTGTGAAGGAAAAAAAAAATCTTGATTAGCTGGGCAATGATCCAATAACCAAGACACTCGAGGCTGCAAGTTCACAGTTGAAGAAACTCAGGTAGAAATAATTTATAGCAAATTAAGTTAGGTCATGATAATGAAATTTAAAGACATGTGGGGCACAATTTATTTTACTAAGGCTTGTTGAAAAGTGAAACCCAAGCAGAGCAAACAGGAAGGCTAATTTAACTCTGGTTACTGTTGGCACTGGCACTGAGATAAACTTAACTTGACACGCTTGGAATGGGAAAGTGAATATAAGAATAGGATTTTTAAAAAAACTTTTTAACACCATTTCTCCACATTTGATCCCATGAATCATGGCAGCTCGTTCCCCAATTTTATAACATCCTGGCACACAGCCCTCAGTGGCAAGTGCAGTGAAAACAGCTGATTGCAAGGGTTGGGAAAGGATGGATAGCAACATCTGCACTGCAAAGCCCCTGCCATCAAGGAGCAGGAGGGAGGATGGAAAAACCTAAAAAGGTCTCCCAAGAGGTGCAGTCCCCTTGCAGGTCACTGGAAACCAGCAGAAATGGCAGGAGGGATGCTGTCATCACTGAGGGCTCTGCAAGGTACCTCAACAGGTTATCTGGCAGCAGCCTGGGCTTTGGCTGCACTCGGCAACAGACGAGGTCCGTGATGTCCTCAGCTGTCCCTCCTGCCACCCACGTCCCCCACGCTGTGAAAAACGCCAGGTGAGGGGGAAACAAGAGTCACTATAATGGATGAATGCAGCAGTTTGCAGGAGGGGGGAGGGACAGAGTAATGAAAAAGTGTTAATATTGAAGTAATAAAGCTTGTGGCCATTTTTCAGTCTGAAATCCACAATGCCATAAAACAATGCTTAAAGGCACTCACTTCTGTTCTAAACCACCTGCACGTTAAGGCACCCTGCTATTAGCCCATAAGTTGTTTACTACCAGTCTTATTTCAGTCAGACTCCAGGAGAGCCATAAAGCTGAATTTCTTCACTCAGTACAGGAGTCCAAGTGGCCTCAGGTTTTCCTGGGTATGCCAAGCCCCAGCGTGTCACCTGCGATCCCTGCCCAGTCACTGACCCACTCCTTTCTAGTAAGATGTATAAAAATCAAATCAAAGCAGGGGGAATCTGTGCCTGGCACATGGCACACACACACCCTCCTTTTCGCCTGCTTCTCCTCGAGCTCCTGAAGCAACAGCTACTCTCAGTGAGATGTGTTCAGCACAACTATGATGGTGGCTTTATCTGCCAGTAAGCATCCCATGTGTTACACTCTCCCAAAATGGTCTGGGCACTGGTTGGTAAAATGAGACTTCTATTTCCTCTCCTGAAACAATTTCTTAAAAAAAATGTAATGGAGAAACAATGAAATATAATGGCAAAGCAAATAAATAATGGATATTCTTCTGAAATTAACACATTTTCATCTGTTTATTTGTCACTTGTCTCTTTTTTGTTTGTTTCTTTGGTTTGCTCTTTTGTTTGGCCCAAATAAAAGCATGTGTGTTCAAAGCAACTCACCCATTTTTTTTTCCTCTGTCAGAAGCAAATATTACAATTCAACGACTCTTACAGAGATGGCCCAGCTACAAAGAGAAGTCTTTGTCTCACTGAGAGGACTACTAATTCAAGGACAAAAAGATAGAGGCTAGAAGAATTGTGGTACCTACAGGAAAGTTTAAGGCTGACAGAAAAGCCTGTGGAATTGCAGGAATAGTGAAGAGTAAAGAGAACCAGAAGTGAATCTCAGGCCTGTGCTAGCACCATGAAGGGAGGAAGCCAGATGTGGGAGTTTCACATGAGAGACCACAATGGCTCACAAGCCCACGGGTGAACTCCTTACAGCCTGGAGCCCAGTGAAACTGCCAAGCCTTAACAAGTTCTATAAATTATACCATCTTTCTGGGAGCTATATGACAAACCATGAAATAGCCCAGCAGCAGCACCATTCTATTGACTAATACAATAAAGAGAGATACACTGGTATGGTGGAAAAAACAGTTTTGCCCATATTTACACACCTTCACAATGAGTCAATAATGAAAAGGACCCTATTAACTGCCCTCCTTTTTTCAAAGGCACCTTTACCTCTTAGGCACTCAACTACCACATCTCAATACAAGTCAGGAGTCCAGGACATACAAAAAAGTCCAAATGGCCTAAAAAACACTGTTGAGTCCTGGGTTATGTACTATGAAGAACACCACAACAACAAGTAAACTAAACTGTATCACTTGAGAGCAGCATTTTCAAATCTTTTTCCTTGTGCTTCCCATCACAAGAAACATTATCTTACTCATTCTTCTTTCCTTAGTTGCCATAGATGCAGTGCCACAGTGCTGAAGCAACATGCAGCCGTCTTCATAAGCTGGTTCAGATCTGAGCACAGCTGCACTCCTGATGGCTTCCCATCTTGCTTTCAGTCTGGCAAAGATATCCTCCAGTTCCATCCTGCCCTTCCCCACTGGACAGTGAGGATAACAGACTAGCTCAAGCACAGCAAAACAGATTAAGCTTCTGTAATGAAGAGGCGCCAGTGTCACTCATTCAGGTCCAACAACAGTTTGCATGCACCCCAAAAGGATGCTTTCAGAAAATGACAAATCTTCCATCTCTTCCAGCTGCAAGGAGAGCCCATCCTTGCAATCCTACATTTAAAACCATTGCTAGCCCAAGGAACAGCCCAGTGTTAAACCCCAGCCAATATAGTGCTGTCAACCCATCTTCACACTGATCCATGACATGTGAGCAGCAGCAGGGTGTTCACAGTGCTAACAGCCACACGTTATTGAACCAGGGCTCTCACAGTGCTCTGTGCTCAAAAGTGTCCCCAGAACATGAAAGGGAGACAGCCACAGCTATGCTATCAGTGTGTGCTACCAGCCACCACATGGCTGCACCACGGCAAGCAAGGAGCCTGCAGGCTGGCAGGCCTGTGGCTCCTTGGGGAATGAGCCTCAACAGCCCCAAAAAGCTCCTATGATGGGTCTGCTTTCCTTTTGATTAATATATTCAACCTCTCCTTTCTCTTTCCACCAAAAAACTGTCATTTTGCAAATAACCCCTCCAGAATTCTTTCAAGTTGCACATAAAAATGTACTTGGCAAATACCTCTGCAAACAGGGAAGAGTGGGCAAGTCAACCATCAATCCAGGAGGAGTCTTCCAAGTTCATCTACCATACTAACCCACCATATCATCATTTCTTATTATAAAGTTACTTTCAAGGCTGTACAAAAGCTCCATTAGGAATGAATTATTAGTTCTCCATCAATGACTTTAACATCTGCCTTAGTAAGGCAATAATTTATTAACAACAAAATAAATAGCTAGGCTTCTCTTAGAATAAATTTTAGTCGTAAAATGAGAGAAAAAAAGACTCCATTTATAACTTGTTAGTATACATTTTATTTAAAGTTACCCAAGTATTTCCCAGGCAAAATGCTACATCCTGCCTTTACTCAGTAAAACATGGCCTGAAGTTTAATGAAGGGGGAAAAAAATTTAATATCTTTTCCTACAGAGTGGCATTCTTTCATTAAGTAGTTTTTTATTTTTGCTGCATTTTTCATAGCATCCATATTAATACTGCTACTAAAAATTTAATGGATATGTAGTGCTACTGGAACATACATGTTTTCTTTATTAAATATTAATTTTAAAAACATTTGGAAAAATTAAAAACATTATACAACATGAAAAACTTCAACTAAAATACAAAATTTAAACCACGCTGGCATTTTTCTGTCTTTCTAAAAATATGGTACTTTATCAGTTCCTCCTTCTGGAGCTTTCAGTCAGCTCTTTTCAAAACAAAGAGAAGGTGCTTCTTTGGTACACTAAAGGTTGCAGCTCTTTATGAAAAGGTGAACAAGGTGGCCCCACTGAATGCTGCTTGGCTGGGCTCACACTCATCAGCTGAGCAATGATCTGAAGCAGAAGTTCAGATGGTGGTGGTGAGCTCCTGCAATGTGTTTTCACAGGAGACATCTGATGTGGGCTATGTTATGAACAGTCTACCATGAACAGACACACACATTGCAATTGTGACTTCACAAGATGTGATGACAGCAGCAGATATGCTGAGGAAAATAAACAACCTTTTTTTATGTAGCAGTGCCAGCAGAAAGCAGCCCAGAAGTTGGTACAGCTACTCTTGGGAATAATTACTGCAACACTTCCAGCCTCCCACTAATTTTGAGGCAGTGCCACAGTTCCCATGCACAGCCATTCTTGCTTCCATGCAGGAGAAGGAGCAAGCCTGGCAGATCTCCATGTACTGCTAGGCTGAGTCCTAAGTGCTATGCAACCCTCTGAGAGTCACTGGCTGTTTCTGGAATCTAAGAAAGGGAAAGGCTTTTAAAAAGTTATGATGAACTTAAATCTGGTGGAGTCGTGCTGGAAAGGTAAACGAACACTGCTGAGGACGAGTGGCTACTCAGCTCTCACTCCATTCAGTGTGGATGCCCCATGTCTCTCTGGAGAGCAGGGCTGACCAGCCTCTGCTCCCCATCAGTGACACATGCTCAGCAGCCAAGGAGTGATCTGTGCTTTGCACCCCTTAGCCCAGACTGCTGCCAGGCTTGGAGCTCAGAGGAAGGCAGGAGCCAAAATCCTGCCTCAGGCTGATGGCTTCACCCAAGAAGCAGCATTTTCTGGTCCCACTGAACTCAGGAGCTGTCAGGTTCCTGCTGAGCTGGAAATAAAAGCTTTACTTTTTTTTACTTTTTTTTTCCCTCTTTCTTTCTCCCCATTTGACAACTGCACATAAACACTTGTAGATTGGGACTGTTACACCCCTGCAAGCTTAAAACAACCTTGCTCAGGCACATACGACAGCTCTCGATGGCAACATGAATGTAACTGGAGACTAATTCCCCTTGTTGTTCTGACACATGAAAACCACCTCTGAAATGGCTGCACTGTCTGTCGTCACTCCTGTTACACATCTCTGCACAGTCAGCACTCAGCCAAGCCAACACAGGAAAGAAGCACACAGAAAAAACTATCACCTTTTTGGTAGATTCATTCTGCTTTGTGCAGAGTTCTTTCTTAGTGTAATCATGGAAAGACATTATTAGCTTAATTTAAATACAGGTCTATCAACAGACTCTAAATTTTTTTAATACACGCACTCTGCACAGGACTGGTTTGTGTCTAAAGAACATTAAGTGAATCTCTGTCTCTGGAAAGACAGACTACTAGGAAAAAGGCTGTCAATTGAAAAGGTACTTCTTCCTTCAATATTCTATTCTCAGAAAACCCAGGGCCCTGCAACCAGTGAGAAAATCTGGAGCCATAAAGGCTTGTTGTCAGCAGAAGAGGACCCAGTGAAGGGACATTTAACCACATTGGACATACACAAGTCCATGGATCCAGGGAGATGCATGCATGAGTGCTGAGGGAGCTGACTGAAATTTACAGGAGGCTACTTTAAACCATCTTTTGAAGATCATAGGGATCAGATGAATTTCTTGAGGACTGCATGAAAGCCACTCCTATTTTCAAGAAAGAGGATCCCATAAACTACAGGCAGGTCAGTTTCACCTCCAACCCTGGGGAGGTGATCAGCAAATAAATCTGGGAACAATTACCTTAACATATGGAGTAAAATTAAATGACTGGGAATAGTCAGCATAGATTTATGAAGGCAGAAATCACATCTGACCAACCTGATAGTTTTCTGCAATGAGATGCCTGCTGAGATGAGAGAGTAGTGGATGTTAATCTATCTTGACTTCACCAGAGCTTTTGATGCTGTCTCCCGTAACACACTGATACACTGATGAAGTACAGACTAAACACGGCAATGGTGAGGTGGAGAGAACACTGGCTTAACTGCTTGGCTCAAAAAGGCTGTGCACAGCAGCATGAAGTCCAGCAAGAGGCCCATCACAAGTGGAGTACTCCAGGGGTCAGTACTGAGACCAGCATCATTTAACATTTTCACAACCAGCTTGGAGGGTGGGAGAGAATCTCCAGCAAGTCGGCTGATAATAAAACCAGGGAGGAGCAGCTGATGCACCGGGAGGGTGTGCTGCCATCCAGAAGGACCTGGACTGGCTGGAGAACATGCTGGCAGGAACCTCATGCAGCTCAACAAAGGTGAATTCCAAGTTCTGCACCTGGGTCTGGTTAACTCCATGCATCACTACATGCTGGGGCCTGATCAGCTGGAAAGCAGGCTTGCAGAGAGCAGCATCAGGGTCCTGACAGACACAAAGTGTGTGCCCTCACAGAAAGGTGGGTAACAGCATCATGGGCTGCTTTAGAAAGGGCATCGCCAGCAGGTTAAGGATGCTCCTCCCCCTCCACTCAGCCCCGGTGAGACACCTGCACAGAGCTGTGTTAGTCCTGGGCTTCCTGGTATGTGCAAAACATGGACTGGAACAAGTCAGCAAAGGCCACAAAGGTGATAAAAGAACTGGAAGATGTGGTGTATGAGAGGCTGAGATTCCAAGGACTGTTCAGCTTGGAGAAGGCTCAGGGCAGGTCTCATCAGTATGTATAAACAACTGATGGGAGACAATAATGAAGACAGACTCTTCCCAGTTGTGTGCAGCAAAGGGACAGGAGTCAATGGACACAAATTGAAGTACAGGGAGCTCCATCTGAAAGTGAGAAAATAATTTCTTTTTCTTTTTTCCCCTCTTCCTACTGTGAGGGTGGTCACACCTGGAACAGGTTACTGAGAGAGGTTGTGGCATCTCCATCCAAGTCTGGTGGACACAGCACTGAGCAACATGCTTGAGCATGGCAGTGGACCAAACAATCACCACAGATTCTTTCCAGCCTCAGCCATTCCATGATTACTTCCAATCCAGTTAAATAGAACAGCTGAAAGAACTACAGTTCAAGAAGAAAATACTCAAAAGCAGCAGAACTTAAGACAGAGGTAATTCTAGGCTTTGCAGCATAATGCTTAAATCCTATAGATGCACATTTTTATTTCCTCTTTATGTTACACAAGACTGTACAACCTGTGTGGTCTGAAGAGATGCAATTCATGGGGTTCTTCACTTGCAACAGAGAGTTAGTTATAAACACATATTCCAAACAATCACTTGGCTGAAGATGTTTTCTATCACTCAGATTTTATGAAATATCTTACCACTGAGTACAGTTTCCACTATGACTACAGTAAGTAAGCAGATCCAATTACAGATGTTCTCTTTTAAAAACACTTATTTGAAAGGAACATGGTGTAAAGCATTAATTGAAACGAAGTTCCTTTCCACAAGAACAGTGCTTCCTGAGAAATGGTTATATTAGCCAACTAACACTGAAGAGACACAATTACTGTGTTGCTCTGTGACTCTAAATCAACAGTATTCTTCTTTTTTAACTCACACCAGCATCCAAAAGCAAAGGACCAAAACTGCAAACGTTTATTCATTTTTGTAACTGAAGTCAACAAACTGAATTATTGAATTGATTAGCATGACAATATCCCCAGTAAATATGCATAAACTTATCTGTAAACTCTTGAAAGGAGAAGTTTTTTAAATGACAACAAGTCACACACAGTCAATTTATTTAGGTAAATAAATTCCTAAGAATCTAATGGACCAATTAAGTGATTAACTGAATTCAATGCATCAAACACCAACTTAGGTGTCTACTCTCATACAAGCTGTTTTAAAAACACTGCTCTTAAAGAAACCAAACAGAGTGAAAAAAAGAAGTTTGAGTCTTATTTTAAAATGCTTTTGAGCACCAAAATGACACTCAAGCTGGCAAGAAAACAAGGGGAAACTTTCATTCTGTTTTCTGTACACAAATTACAGAAGATAATCCTCAAAGTGTAGCTAGAAAGCTTCAAAATGAAACAAGACCACTGAACAAGCTTTCTAAAATTCCAAATTTTGTTATTAATTTTGTCTGTCAAATGGATTGTAATAGAAAATACATTTTTCCATCCTTCATTTACAATACTCTCTTAGAACATCTGAGGCCAATTCACAACCCTCTACAGGGATATGACATTTGCCAAGAGAAAAAAACCCAACTCTGCAGGAACAAGTCACCAAGGTTTTCCCTGAAGCTTCCTGTTGGGATTTGTAGCCTTAAAAGGAAAAAAGGCTTTTTTTGTGTTGGTCCTTAGCTTGCCAAACTAAGAGCCCTCGGGTGTGCTTGGTGTCTGTCACTGCATTCGCTCAGGGATTCTGTGTGGCTTTCTCTTGCTATCTTCCAGCAGATCCAGCACAGCTGTTTTCATGTCCGGGCATGATCCAAACCCTCTATCAGGCTATTTGCTAAATCCAGAAATCCCAGAGCTCCCCAGCAGTCCAAGCTCTGCAGGGGAAGTTCAAGCACCAGAAGACACTGCAGAAGCAAGGCATACCACCTCTGCCCAACACTTCTACAGGTCCAGATAATCTGGAGGTGAGAAGAGGGGCACCTCTGCATGACCAGACTTTTTCCAAAGCCACCAAGGGAGTCATCCATGAGGATAACCTCTGCATGTAAGCAAAGGACCTACAGGATCATGCAGTTCCTTCATTGGGGGGGGAAAAAAAATCAACTACCACCTGAATTTTCAAGTTCACAGTAACAGAAATACTTTTGAAATTCATGTAGTAATAGCCCTGACAGCAGACAAATTCCTCTTAAATGCCCCGAACTATTTGGTTTTACACTTCAAGACAACAAGTTGAATTTCTACTACTGTTTTACACTGAAGAGAAGCTCCCTTAGGTACTAAGCCTAATAAAAAGGAGCCCACCACATACTTGCCCACAGTCATTAATTTTGAGCACTGAAAACCACTACTCTCTGCTTTTGTCATGGTGGAAAAGGGCCATGCAGAGGAAATTCAAATGCCCAGATAATTCATAAAAATACTATATAATATGGTACATTTAAGCATGGCTACATAAAGTAAGCAAAACTAAACAGTATGGCAAAGAGAAGAAGTAAAGTAGAAACGTATTTTCCGTTATAACACCAAACGGAAGTCACATTCATTTAAGCAAATATTTTTCTATATTGATGGAAGCCAAATACGTGGGGTAAACTGCTGTGCTTTTTTTCTGTTTGCTTCATATAAAATCACACAGAAAATTTGTGTTCACATAACACTAAAAACAAAATGCTCTTTGCTATTTTACAAGCTGTTTGTAATGAACATTTTAGCTCTCTCAAAAGGTGAAGAATAAATCAGCCAAACTCTTTATGCGTGTCCTATGAGGATACCCATCCTCAGTAAAAACAAATTTCACTAGACTTAGTCAGCAAGTTGCAGTGGTTATGTGCCAAAAGCATGACACGCACCAAAAACTTAGAGACTTGTTAACTGGTAGCAAGATACAACAGAATATGCCTACTGAAAACTACCCAAATCTCCCAAATGGCCTTTGAATAGCTTTTCTTTTTGAACAAGAACTTAATGGTTCACATTATATCTGTGCACATTATTTTCTCCTTCTTCCCTGAATTCTAAACATTTTTCTTACATTTACTTTTTCTGAGATTCAGTAGTGACAGTTTCTTCTTTACACTCCTACATATATTTTGCACAAGCTGTTAAACAGAATTAGTCCATGCTCCTCTTTCACATTTTTCCTGTGCTCTGAAGGAACCTAATACACAGACTTTTGAGAAATCCCAGCTTTGACCCTTACCACCTAGCTACTAACTTGTGCAAACATGGTTTGCCAGGCTGAAGAAAGATCTTGTGAACTGTAGTTATGCAGACCCTCCAAATGGCCACAAGAAACATTTACCAGGTGAAAAGAGGTCCCAGGTGGCTGGCTACAAAGGGGCATGAATACATCCTTTGGAAGATGAGTTGAACATGCTGAGTGTAAACTCTACACTGCCTTTAGCTACCATGACACACCTTACAAACAGATAATCACAAAAACATTGCCTGGTATCATTTCACAGTTTGCACTCTGCACATACAATAACCCAGGTTAGTTCTACAGAATACCATCAGCAAGAGGGATGGCTGGGACTTGTACCTAAATACAGAAAGAGATTATTCATTTGCCTTGAGCATAAAGGTCCTCACTCCTCAAATTTCATGACAAGTCTTTATTGCAAATTTCCCCTTATCATTCAAAATCAGCATGAACATGTTAGAATCATCTAGAGAAGTGAAGCCTTGTGGTCTTCACAGACCTAGCAAAACAGAAAGATTGATATAAGTGAATTCCGTCTGCCTCTTCAAAAAAGGCAAAATTACACCTTGATAATTCTTTCAGTTGGAGTTCACTAATTGTCTTTTAGTTGGAAATAAGAACAACCAGTTTTGTGGTAACAATCACTAGCCTTAATGCTTGATTTTTAAAAAAATAAAAATAAAAGTACCAGAAGAGATACTAGGAAGAAAGTGAAGCAACAATGTAAAACTCTTGTATTCTAGAAGAATAAATAATTCAAGTGTGGACATCCTTTCTTCACCATGTGGTAGGACCACGTGGCAGCAGGAGCAAAATCATCCTGTGCAGTATCTGAAGCCCATGCCACAGAACAGAAAATAAAGGTGGATAATAAAGAATAAACCTATTATGCAAGTGCTGATATGTTTAAATCTGGAGGCACACCAGCACTTCCTGCAGAGCTTTTTGCCAAGTACAGAATCCTTGGGGAAAAGGCTTAATCCCCAGCAATGACGCAGTGTGAGAAGCCTATCTGGGACACACTTAATGCCGTCCTCCACACAGAGGGTGCACTTCCAGGAATAAAGAGTTAGTCACCATGTCTACCTCCACCACCCATCCCCTCATCTTTTGCATATCCTGCTCTGCAGAGACAGGCATTTACACCTACAGGATGCTGCAAAGTCATGCAGGGACATGGCATGCAGGGAACTGCTCTTCTAAAGAAAATGCCTGCAAATAAAATGGACATCTCACTAGGATTTCTTCTTTCACATGGATTCCCACAGGTGGTTTTGCTACACTCCGTTCCTGAATGGAAGCACCAATCTGCTTCTGCACACCTTCTCGTGAAGGTTAGAAAGGGGCAGAGAGCAACTTCTTGCATATACCAAGACTCAAGGGAGTCATATGAAACAGATAATTAAAATGGTTTAAAATCACAGAATCACTGAAGTTGGAAAAGACCTCTAAGATTGAGTCCAACCATTAACCTGGCCACATCCATGTCTGTCACTAAAGCATGTCCACAAGTGGCATATCCACATGTCTTCTGAACACTTCCAGAGATGGTGATTCCACCACTTCCCTGGCAGCCTGTTCCAATGCCTAGAACACCACTTCAGTTAAAAACATTTTCCTAATATCCAGTCTAAACCTCCCCTGGTGCAATGAGGCCATCTTCTCTGGTCCTGTCACTTGCTACCTGGGAGAAAACAAGGAGTCCCTTAGGTATAGAATCATCTCCAAGTTATAGGAAACCCATTTTTTTCCCCCTTAAGTTTCTCTGTGGAATTGTGATTTATGCTGAATGCTGTAAACATTTCTTGTTAGCTCATTTCCAAAGCTCATCTCAGAGTGGGATAAGATCACATGCAGCAAAGCCATGAAGCAAAGGAATGAGTCATCGGTCTGAAAGTTAAGGAACAGACAAAATTGTAGATTTGGACCAAGGTAAGCACAGTAATGAATGAAACACCAGTTCTAAATTACATCTCTGGAGAGAGCAGTCTAGAACAGCAACTCATAAATAGACCTACCTAACACAGCATTAAAAAATACATATAGGGTCACCAGTGGGACACTTAAGATAAAGCTCAATGGAATTCAAGGAAGGGGGAAAGTCTCCCTGAAAAATGCTTGAAACAGCTGAAGAAATCCAATAACAGCAGCAAACACTTCTGTAACTAAGTTGGTCAAGTTTGTGTCCTGTGTTTTTACAGGCAGGCATGAAGACTATGGACTATGAAAATGTCATTTTTAAACAAAGTAAATAATTTCATTTCCAGTGAACTGTATTAATTTTAGTTCTACTAAAAGCAATACAATTTTCCACAAAGAAGAAAAAAAAAAGGCAATAGTGCAAATGCTCTCATTTTGAGTACAAGTGGTTTCTTCTTTGACTAAACAAAGAGCACTCAAAAAATGAGAGTATGTCTCATGAACCACCCTGACAAAAAAGGCTCAAAATCTGTTTATGTGATTTTGCTAGTCTATATGCAAGTAATCTAGGTAATAAGCTTAGACTTCTACCACAGTAACTGAGAGCAAAGCATGTCCCCAGAGATCTATAGCCTGATTAGTGATGGTAAACTGAGATAGCACAGCCCCAGCTGCTCAATATTACACCAAAAAAAAGAAAAAGAAAGCTGCACATATTGGTTTCACTCCTATTAACAATTTACCCCTACTATCTCACTCACCCACTCCCTCTTCACCAAAGCATGAAATGACAGTTGCTTAGATTTAAGCTGTTCAATATTCAGTTTACTGTCATCACAGATTACAAAACAAATTGACAAAATGGCACCATTCCACACAGAAATTCCCAAATATCACGCTAGCCCTGTGAATCTTCAGATGTTTTGCTCTCCTGAAGTCTTCTGCTCTGTCTCCACTTAACCAGCCACAGCACTGAGCTGCAGCCACAGCTCCTTCTCCTTCTCTGCTCCAAGGCAGCACTGAGGATCACCGAGGGTGCAATACACATCAGGGGGATTTCCCCCGCCCAGTCCTTCACCTGCACCTGAGCATTACATCCCATTAGTTTCCCTTTAGCTCCTGCATGCTCTACAGAGATCATATCTACCATCTCCAGGGAACCTTACCCACATCTAGTGCATGACTGCCTGAGCTAGTTTAGCCCTCACTGAGAGAAGGAAAAGAGAGTGGGAAGAAGGAGAGCCTGGGAGTAAGGCCTTCAGCTCAGCTCTTCAGGAAACTTCCCCACACAGTGACTCTGTTGGCTCAGGTGCACCATTACAAGTTTAAATTGTGGTGGCTCTCTCCCCGCTAACAGTTCAGCCCAGCCATGCTGCAACATCCTGAGCACTGACTGCATCATCTAGGCACGGTGAACACGCTCCAAGTGTCTGGCTGAGAAGGGTGAGGACCTCATCAAGGAAAGCAATACCAAAAATGTAGTAAGAGGATAAGTGCTCAAAACAGGGCAGTGCCATTTAAAAACTTCCAACATATGCTAGAATGTCCCAAGGATGGAATACTACCAAATTTTTATATTGATAAATCCAAACACATGATTCAACAACTTAATAGGATGATAAATTGGAATATTATAAACACTACATCCCTTCATCTCCAATCCGGACCTGCTTCTTCACTTACTGATTTTTTCAAGGAAGCTCAGCTTCCATCTCTATTTCATGGCTTCTAATTAGCTTATTTCTCATTTTAAGTATTGACAGCTTGGGAGTTGAAAAAGCAATGGGATAAGTGATGAGCAGAAGGAACAAAAATTGGCTGTACAGGATAACCACTCCAGGAGCTGGACCACCTAACCTGCAGGCAGGATGGAAAGCAGCTTGGGTATGTCTCCTTCCTGTTCATGAAAACACAAGGGGCTGTGACTTCCCACCAGACTGCAGCTGCAGCACACCTACCACACAGTGACTCAGAGCACCCCTGCCACACACACAATTAATTCTGTCAAGCCACCACTGACCACCTCTAGTGCACAGCACATGGCACGCTTTAATTTAGCATTAGCAAAATACCAACAGTCCCTGGAGAGACTTGGATTTAATTCTACTTCAAAAATATGTTCACTGTACTAGAAGCAAAGTAGCACCAATGAATAATAATTACTAACTGTCAGCTCTTTGAACATTTTCATACCTATACTGAAAGTCTTGGAAAGGATGGCTCCTCTCTCCCAACATGAATGCCAGAAACAGTATTTTTTTTCTGAAAAGGAGGACCACATCAGATTGCAGATGTTAACTCTACATTTTCTTTCTAAACAGTCCAGCTCCTGAAAGCAGAAGAAACAAGAATAAAGTATGTAAAACTGCAGCTCAAATGTTTTCAGCAGCCCTGTAAAATCATATTGCACACATTTTTCATGAGTTAAGAAACAGATCTGCTGAGGCACAGCATGTATTTCATGGCAACAGTACAGACTCATGTTTCTGCTTCCTGGGAAGTCACTGCTGTGTAAAAGGATATGACTGGCTTCACAGGGCAAGGTAAAATTTACTGTCCTGAAACAGACTGAAAATGGAAAACAGGTGTAGCAGTCACAGATAGAAACACACAGAGCTATCAGAAGGGGTTGAGGAGCAGGATACATCAACACAAATTTATACAATTTAAATACCACAGGCGATGCTTTTCTTCTCCACCTGACAACTTCACTTTTTGCTTTCCATTTTCCTTGCTTTTCAGCCCTTTGGAAACCTCACTCACAAGGGAGAAGATGTCACATTTCCCCTGGAACAAAATTGGCTTATGACACATTGTACAATTCCAAAAATACATCATGCATTAATTTGACATACTCCTGTCATCAAGACATTAATTTCTAATATCTTCTTTTCCAGATATTATTAGAAAATTCCTCTGCCTCAGTTACCTAACTTGTAATACTTTAGGAAGCAAAGGGTCTCCTTGTTCATCCCAAGTTCCTTCACCTGGAGGAATCACAAATCTTCGGGGAAGATCTGCTTGAATCTCTTCTTGAACATATAATGTTCTCACCTAGCAAGTGACTGCTGGTGAGCTGCTTTTCTCACCCAACACTTTGTATTTTAATTCTTGTATTTCCTTCGCTAATTTCACCCTTCTGCTTCTGTGCTTTAATTTTTCCCCCTACTCTTTGTTCCTATCAACTCTTTCCTTTCACTTTGTTTTGCTGTCCAGACCTGTGTGCCCTCTTTACCACCAGACTACCATGAGTGCTACAGGTTATCTCAAATTCTGCACAGGAGTACAGTCATGATTTCTGTGCCATACCCTACAAGCTTGGGAGTGTGTCTGGCAACTGTTCAAACTGTTCAGGTAGAATCCTAAAATTTAAGTGGGACATTTTCTGTAAAATAGATGTGCTTCTGCTACATAAACTTTATGCCCTCCTACCTTCTCTAGAATTACAGCTGCTTCACTCTTGATTGTAAAAAGGCAGGAACAGAGAGAAATAGGATATATACACATGCTGAAATGCTTTATAATGTCTTCTGATGGACAACTAACTGTAGTCTGTGAGTCAGAAAACTGTAAGAGATCTACCTCTCACAATTTTGTGACCTTTCTGCTGTGTATAAAGAGTTATACACCAGCTCAGGTAAGTTGCCATTCCATCTTCACAACAGACCTCACCTGGTTAAATACTACATATCTCTTGCAGATAGCAGAATAATTACATGCAGAATAATACACTAATCAGATGACATAGTGCTATGTATTTTTCACAAAATGTCCAAAAGTCCTATTCCCTCTCCATAAACCAGAGATCCACCCCAAACTGTATATTGATGTTGCTAACATCAAACTTGTCTCTCCAAATCAGCCCTAAATTAAAATATAAAAAGGATACTTCACAGAGATAATAAATACTGATAGCTATTTTTCACAGCCTTCAATATACACTCATTTGCACTTGTGAAAGACAATTACAAAACCTTACTCTGACTTTATGCATCACCAAACCAAAACAGTGAATGGATGTACCCACATACTCCCTTTGCACTGCTCTCTGTGACTAGAGAGTCTGGGAGAAATGCAAACCAATACTGATAAATTAAAGAGTTCCTTTCTGTGTCCTATCCCACTGTTTTTGATTAATTGCTTCTTTGTCTCACCATCAAAATCAGAGTACCATTTACTGTCACAAAGCTGTCCTGGACATAAAGGAAAAGCAAAGTTCTTATTTTTGAACCCAATTCCTTAGGTGGGAGCATTGCCCAAGCAAAAGCAGCCTGGCTGGGCTGTGTAAGAGGGTAGGAGGCAGGGGATAACAATCTTAATATTTTTGGATGCAAGTTTAGGAAAGAAAAAGCAAAGACAGATGCTGTTAACTGCAGAGGATAACTGAGAAGTTGCTCCACAGCACTCCACATGAGCCAAGGCTGAACTTACTTTTCCTTCCCACATACCTGGGCAAGCAGCCCAGCTAAAAGCACACAGCACCAGCAAGGAGACTCTGCTCTGAATGTGCTCTTTATATCACATACGTTAGCCAATTTGACCAAAAACACCTGTAAATTCTGTCCAGAATAAAAAAAAAAACCCTCACCCAACCAGAGCCAAAGCACCACTGCCAAGCTGGAGAAAATGACCCTGACTTGGGGAGCAGCACTGCCAGAAGCAGAGGGGGAAAGACTGGAAGATGTCTTCTTCTGTTTAAACGTACTCTTAGTCATGTCTTTGTCAGTAACTATTGTTTTTCTGCCAAGTTTGCATAATCCTTTGCACAACAAGGTATGTTTAACACATGATTTTATAAAAATATCTTTTTCAAAAAGAAACTATTTCTGCAGCTATGAAATCTAAAATCCTTCAGGTTACAGATTTTACTTTGGTCTACTTCACTACACACCTCGTGTGCAGACTTATAACAGGAAAACGTTACCTAATTAAATTTATTATGCTTTGTGGGGCTGTTTTGTTAACTTAGTTAATTAAAAACTTCTCAATTTATGTAATTTATCATGGCATGACCATTGTTAATGAAGCTGACAAAAGATACTGTTGGATAAATTCATGCAAAGGAGATGAAGCAGAGCAGAATGAAGGATTATGTTCTCAGACTTGCGAAGCAAAGAAGCCTGAAATAAATGGAAGTTGTGAGTGTTTGGAGCAGACAGTGCATTTATTGTAATTATTTCAGGCTGCATGCTGATTGGAAAAGATTAACATAAATAGGAGCTGCTATTGCAGATGTTTCTATTCTTGCTAGGAAATCCCTTGAATATAGGAAGCACAGAATAAAAATGCAAAGATGCTGTACTACAGAAATGTAAGCTTTTTTCTATTATTTTTTCTATTCTGGACATACAAGAAGAAGTATAAACAAAGCTGTTAATCCTTCAGGACTTGAAGGAAAAACATCACTTTTCTCTGCTAACATGATAAAACCTCCAGATGTCATCTGACTACCCAGTAATGAATGCTTTGCACATTCCCTCCTCCCTTCCAGAAGCGTCCTTAAACTGCACGGCACCCAGGTCACTGCCAGGTCACATGGCCTGCAGCTACGACCATAGTCAGTGAAATAAAATCCACAGTAATTAACAGCATTTAAGATCCTTGTTCCTCCGTTCACAGCAGCAAATTGGATACATAAATAATTCACATGTAATTCTGGTATTACCGACTTCCTTTCTATATTAACCAATGGCAAAATTTCCATTCAGTCCAGGAAAAAATACACAGAACTCTTCTTCTGAAAATTTTCCACCATTTAGAAGTAGATAAAAATACCCAATGACAGTCCTCGAGGTGTGTATAATACCTGTCATCCTGTCTTCTGTTTACCTTCCTCACAACTCATAATTTGTTTCCTTGTCTCCCAAGGATCCCAAGAAACAGAAACCAAGAATTAAAGTAAATGACTCAGGGCAGGACTCTTTTGACTGCAACTTCAATCTGCTCAGGTCACTGCAACACTTTCAAAAAGAAGTGTTATACAACTATTCAAACTCTTTGGCTCTTTGTGGACCAGTTGCATGAAGTATCTTCCACACTGGCAAAGATCAGCTTGAGTCAAAGATGCTGTGTCAGTACAGTATCTGCCTGAACATTATTTCCTGTGGTTCTGCACTAAACATGAAGCAAAAGGATCATATGGGCCCATCCATACACCAAGGTACATCTCCTTTACACTATGTTTCACAGTCACAGGGCACTCAGCTACACCACCATGGGCCAGTACCCAGAGCCAGAAGACCGAGGGGGTTCCTCAGACCTGTGCTTCCTCCATACTGGACGATGCTATGAACATGTCAGACCTAAACACTGTTTTCTTGGCTCAGAAGAAACATCTTCTGCTGCCTGGGACTCGCTCTTGTGCAAGATCAGGGTCCACCAGGATACCCCAGGGTGCTGGACACCACTGCTGCCAACCCTGCTAGCAGATGGCCCTGGCTCTTTCCCAAAGGAGATCAGGCTGTTGAGGAGGATGGTTGCATGGTGACCAGTGGCTTGAACGCTGCCAGGAACCAGAACCCCACTGAGGACGTTTTTCTCACAGCACAGACACTGCCGTGGCACCCAGCTATGACAGTTTCAGTGACAAACTCCACTGACAGCACGGCACATTGCATACTCCAAATCTGTCCCTCTTTTTCAATGTTATGAAACAGTATCATCGACTGCAGCTCAGGTGCAGCTTTAAAGTAAAATGTACTAGAACAAAAACAACAGCCCTGTCTAACATTTACAGAGCGACTTTCAGCGGAGCAGATCTCATGGGATTTCTTAAGCCTTTCCAAGCCAAGCATATAATGCCACAGGTTTTCACAAGCGTAGCTAAGGGCAGACTTTGGGTGTCCATACATTTGATTTCTTCGATTCACTGCCAGCTGGAAGGGATCAAACACCAACAGAACACAGAAGCAATTCTATGTAACCACACTGCAGAGGAATGAAAGCATGGCCAGCGGCAGAGGGAATCCACCACAATTGCTTTGAAAAAGGGGGGGGGAAATGCTGTTTCCTCAACACAGTAGGGTGGCAACAGGAATTCTACCCCATTTGCAGGGGGGAGCGAGGGATTTATGGGCACAATTATGTATTCTGCAAATCGCTTCCAAAGGACTGCCCTTGAATGACTGAAGTGAGATCCAAATCTGCCCAGACTAACTGCCTAACAGGGCTCAGCAGGAATGAAATGCATTGTACGACTGTCACTTCTATCATTTTGAGCAGAGTCTTGTTTTAGTAGTCTGTCAGATGACAAGGGTAGATATGAATTCAATAGATGGTACTAAAGTCCCAGAAACAGTTATTTCAAGTATTTTTATATTGCAAGTTAGGAACAATACCTCACTTCCCATCTGGAAATATCCTCTGTTCAAATCAGTACAAATAACATCCATCCTCAAGGTGTTTTCATTATTATTTTGCATAAGTCTGTAAAAAATTGAGACATCATGCACATTATGGACATAAATCTATTATGCCTTACACCCACATAAATCAAAGCAATTCCACCAAGCTCAGACACAGGTTTACCTGAAATCTTTAAATATGAGTGATTTTCAAGCAAAAAAAGGAAAAATAAATCCACGATACTGATGTTTCCAAGCTAAATACCAATCTAATCACAACCTCTGTACAACCCCAGTCTCAGGTCTGAACCCAGGCACATTCCCGCAGCCTCTTCTTCTCAAAAAATCCAACTTCTTTCCCACCAGCGCCAGCAAGGGTACAGGAAGGCCAGCTCCAGACACCTGCATTGAAAGACCTTTGCTGCCCTGTTTCATGCAACCTTTAGCACACATAAAGGGTCAAATTGGTGCCTTGGAAGAGTCCTCTGTAGCTAGCTGACACCCTGAAGAGAGGGTAAACAGCTTTTTCTGAGAGCAGCAGCACTGAAAAGGTAAGACAGCAGGATAAAAAGATAGCTCTAGAAAGTTTAGGAACTGTAAAGATTCTCATTAGTATCAAAATACTTTCAAGGAAAACAAAAAATTTACTTTTTATTAACTTACTACAGGTCTATGTTCTAATAAAACATCTTCCCCCCCTTGATTGGGAAACACAGAGATTTTTTACTTGTTTAAGCATTTTGAAGACTCTTCTGTCACCTGAGAACACTTTACCTTCTTATTTAGAAGGACCATTTTCCCCTAAGAAAGGAAAAGAACTATTCACCTCCCATTTCAGACCTCCTAAGCCTCTTCCAGGAATTTTTTTCTTTGTTATTCCAACATATTTCCTGGTCTTGGTTCTTTAAACATCACTTTGGTCCAGAGGAAAACTAGAACAAGGTTTGAAAAGTACTGGGGAAGCAAAACAAAACAGAGGAGAAATGCCTGGCAAGTTAGAAAATATTGCAAACCCATATTGCAAAAGTCACATGGGGACTCTCTTCCACTCAGTGCTGAGAACACAAATCTCATCCACCCATTTCACTCCTACACGATGCCACTCATTTGGGAAAAGGAATTGAGCCCTTTTGCTCAGTAAGGTTTTGGGAAAGCCCTCATGTAATTCTCAATCACAACCTTGAAGGCCTCATGTAAACAACAGCAATTTAAAACACTGCCTACTTGCACTGACAATACTCATGTTAACAGTCAGACTGGTATTTTAGAGTGAAGTAAGTGTAACTGAATCTGGCAGCAGCAGAACTGCTAAAGGTACTAAAAACTTGCCATAATTCCTTTTTCACCCTGGACCAGCCACCCAACCTATAAAGAAACTCCACTTTTGTAGAAAAGCTCAGCTCTCGAACAAACTTTTAAGGGATGCCCACCACTGCTGACAGGTGTGAGCCCAGACACTGAGCTCCTGTCTGAGAAGCCTCTCTGGATGCATTAGGAGCTCCATGACTTTGCCTTTGCACCAGGGCTCATGCCTCAGCCTTGGCAAATCCTCATGACCTTTGCATGTCCAAAAGACTTTTCTCAGGGCCCAGCAAGATGCCTCCATTGGGGCTGCCAAGAAAGCAGCTGTAGGCTTAGCAAGGACATGCTGTAGTATTAGTGATGTGTTTTATCTTTTACCTCTCACCAGAAGTACAAACCTTAATGGAAACGTTTCTGCAGGTGCTGATTACTCTGCCTTTCATCTCTTCAGATGAGCCTTCTTACAGGGATATTTTATCTGGTACATCCCTGCCAGCTCTTTATAGACATCACCTCCCTCTCATTTAATTTTCCCTAAATCCTGACATGCAAACCCAAGCTGAAGAACACCAACCCCGTCACACCTGATGAATTAGTAATGACAGCAGCCAGTGCTTTTGCTTAGTCTGTTTGGTTTGGTTTTTTTCTGCAGGGTCAAAGAAATCAAGTTCACCCTCCAAATGAACCAAGGGTCAAATCCCTAATGAAAAATTAAAGGCTTTCACCATTATGGGGAGCTACAGCACAGCCCAGTGTTTTCTTTGCTTGTCGCCACAGCCATGGAATAGCGATGTTCTCCTTATGGCATCTGGAGAATACAGTGTTTCTTTCTAACCTGAAGGAGTACAGGCAATGGCACAGGAAATAGGTTTCAGATGGTTTACACAGATGGGCTTTTTCTTTTTTCCCATGCTGGTGTGAAAACGTTGAGAAGAATGTAATTATTTATGTTGCATTTGTTTTGTAAGTGAAGATACAGATCACTTGCTTTTAATTTCCCTTTTCCAGGTTCATCCTTTATTTAGTAGGAACTATAAAAATTCATTTGAAAAAGTAATATATTCAAGACTAATAAAGTTCAAGTGCAAAATATTTTTAGAGGCAGCTTAGGTACAACTATTAAGTTGTCAAATTAAGCCATCTAGTCTAAGTTATACCAGAAAAGGGTCAAAGTTTATGGCTAATTTCTCTGATTGAAACTGTTTCCAGGAGCAACACTTCCATGCCAAATGCTGCTAGGTAATTCCAAGAACAGTCAGGTGTATGAGTAAAAACACTGAACCCGAGTTATACGAATGTTAGCAAGAAGCTCACCTCACCAATCTCCAATTTTCATTACCACAAACTTTTCACCACTGCATCAACTGACCACAACAAGCTCAGTATCTGTAATTAAAAACAAACATGGCTGGTTTTTTTCCTAGATGGGAATACTGAAGTGTACTTCCCTGATAGCTGATCCTTAAAAATTCAATCTTTCTCTGTCAGCTGTGGTATTTAAAGTCACTAAAATGTTACCCTGTCAGTGCCCTTTACCTGCAAGTGGCTGGTCCAAAATGCAGAAACAAGGTGGGAAGGGCTGAGACCAAATGCTTTTCAAGTCACATTAACTCCTCATACACACATCACATCTACATTTACAAAAATGTCAATTCTACTTCAATAACAACATTTATTAAATTCGATGGTCAATCCTTACATACTTTTAGAAGAAAGGCAACAAAATACCTTTATAAAATAGTTTGTGGAAACTGTGGATGCATAGGAAACGGAGGAGGCTACTTGGAGGAGCCAAGTGAATGGAGAAACACATGAGGTCACAGAATCAGCCCACCAATGCTTTACATTAATGAAGAACTGCTCTGCAAGCCTGATAATATTTTAATCTCCCTTTGCAAATGCCCAAGCATTTACTCGGTATTCAAAGCTGCACATCACAGCTTCAAGAACCAGAATTTAAAACTAGCAGTTCTGAGCTCACTGATAAAATTCTGCTGCAATGAAACAAGACACACTAGCTCCAGTCAACAAGACTCCTTTTGGGACTCTGCAGAACACCTACTCTGCAAGCCCACAGCAAGGGGAAAATAAAGGACCTGTGTAACCTCACTCACTCTACATTATTCTAATGATTTCCCAGTTAATTCAAATGTCCATAAGCTTTTAAAATTTACTTATTATCAAAGCATTGCCTGCCAAGTCATGCATGCCACAGTGAAAAATACCACTAAGATGACAGTGCATGGAGCTAACACTGCATAGAGATTGTTTCTCTCAGGGAAGTTCTTTGGAATATGGTCAGGGTCTGTAAAAGTATGTTTGTGGAGATAATACAGTCATGGAATGTCCAGATTGGAATGGTACTTTTATACAAACTAATCCTGAAAATGATGTAAAACATACTTTAATGTATCTGACCTGTGGTCAGATTTCACCTCAAGAAAGATCCCTAGCATGACAGCTTTTTACATGGAAAAAATAAATACACATCTGTGAAATTAGATGTGTATTTATAGCTGAAATCAGTGACAAAGGTGTAATAGCAAAAATCCCTTATGGCAAGCTTGTGAGAAAGGGCTGTTCTCAGAAAACAAAGCCTGAATACAAGAGGGTACATCAATTACTGCTGCACAAACCAGACTGAAAAAACAGCACACAGCTGATATGTCCATAGTTGTTCAGACAGCATAACAATGGGAAGGGCTGAGATGGCATTAGGCAACACAACAGCATGTATTTCCATTTTTAACAGATTCATGCAATTTTTTTTCTTTTTTTGCCCACAACCAAGGGAAGTTGCAATGCCACTGACACTGCACTGACTGTTGCTTTTCAATGTGTTGAAAAAAAAATACTACAATTAAGTAATTGGTTGGCCTCTATCCATTTCATTCCACACTGCTGCCTTGCCTCACACTTGTTTAAGGAATAGAGAAAAAATTGTTGAAAATATGGCAGATAGTGGGAAAAAACCCCAAACTGTTAAGCTTGACTTGTTCAAATTACGTGGTATTTGTACAGATGGAGCACCTGCCATGACTGGCAAGAAGAACAGTCCTGTCGCTTTGCAAGAAACATTTTTGGATCGAAAGTTATTGAAATACCATTTGTATCCATCAGGATTGTTTCCTGAGCCAAAGATTTAGGTTTCTTGCATGTCTAAATCCTGTCAAGTCCTACTCTAGCAAAATAAGTATTTATAGAATCACAGAATCATTTAGGTTAGAAAAGATCTTTGAGTCCAACTGTTAACTCAGCACTGCCAAGTCCACCACTAAAACATGTCCCTAAGTGCCTGATCTATACATCTTCCAAACACCTACAAGGATGGTGACTCAAACACCTGTTCCAATGCTTGATAACCCTTTCTGTCAAGAAATTATTCCTAACACCCACTATGCATCAGAGATGCCAATAAGTACACCAAGTAACTGATGAAAGTGATGAGCAGAATACAGATTAAATGTTTTCTGTCAAGGGGCAAAACATGTGAAAGACTCTGGAAAGAGAAAATGACCGATTCATTTTCTGAACAGAAAATATTAACCCTTCAATGACAATGGTCTTGCTTATAACCAGGAAAGGATCACAAATCCAGTATATAGGGACATGACATGTCAGCTCTGCAGCCTAAAAACACACAGGAAAAGACAGGATTACCTGGATTGCACGCTGTCATCCATGTGCTGCTTTTCAGTCAAAGCTGAGATGTTCTTATTTTATTTGAATTGTGTGCTTTGGTTATATGCAGTGTGTTAGAAGTGACAACTAAAGGTTTAAGAAATACTGTGATCTGAAGTTTGAGGAGTTATTTCACTCTAACTTAGAAGAGCCTAGAAACCAAAATTTCCCACTTATATCTCATTTTATAACAGGATATAGACCATTCCTTTGAAAAAGGTTTCAGTCTGAAATATCTCAGCTTTGAAAAAGAGATGTCCTTGTAGCAGCAGAGTAAAACTGAAAACTGGTACTCCCACCTGAAGAACAGGACCAGGAACACCCAGAGAACAACAAAGTTGAAAATGAGGACTTAGAAGCAGATCTCCTCTGATACAAGCCTTCCCTTTCAGTGCTTGTGCAAACTGGGACTGACACACATTCATAAACAGTAATACTCTATTACAAACTTGGTTAAAAATAGACTGTTTAAAAGTCACCAATTCTCATCTCAATGACTTGGTGTCAACAAAGCGCCGAAAACAAGGGCAAAAAGAACATTTAGAAACACTATCACGCTATTTGAAGGTTGCAATGGCAGAATTAGCCTGTTAACTTCATTTCATGAGAAAAGAAGTAAGGGTCACTCTTTTGACATTTATAACAACAATTACATTTAATAAAATGTAAGAATCAAGATAAATTTTAAAGACCATTTGCAGTACATCTAGGGAAAAAATCCCAACTATACCAAACCCAGCTCTAGCAAGATTTACTATAAAGGCTGACCCCTGGGTTTACCAACTTCCAGCCTTGCAAACAGTCAGTCTCCTGCTGTTGAGGGCCTTCCCTCTTCTGCAACTCCAATTGATTCCAGAATTTTTGCTCCTGGCAAATGTCTAAATCTTCACATGAAAAAAAGCACCACAGAAGTATTCTCACAAGTGTAAGAAAAGGCTTTCCGGGTTTTTTTGTTTTTTGTTTTTTTTTTTTTGTTAATAAAAGGGCGTATAGAAAGCAATATACAAACACTGCTATGTGAAGAATTAAAAATAAAAATAATTGAAATGGAAGTCTAAAGAGATTGTGCCTATTTTCATTTACAAACAGACTAGAAACAGGTTCAAAAGTCAAGAATTAAAACACCAGTAATGTAAATTCATTTTGGTTTTAATGCTGATAAGACGACATTTCATCAATAAGATATATAACCACTATTGCTTGCTTAACCATATATGACCTAACAAGCAATTTCATAAAATTTTTTTGTTGCAGATCCTCTTTAAAGAGGAAGAAGCATTTGTCCCTGCTTTTAAAGATGAGGGAATACTAGCAGGAACTTAACACTGTTGACCCAGTGCTTTTCCTTTTCTTTTCATTGCAATGCCTTCACAATGGCAAGCACCATGGATTTATTTTCACATCCAAAGGCTTCACATTTTTGCTGCAAATTATTCACAAGCACACAAAAATGTATACTTTTTAAGCATTACAAAAATATTTTGCATGAAGCAAATTCCACCAGAACAACAGACATTTGTAATCTACATATGGGAAACAGCCTTCACATGCTTTTCATGTATCCCACTAACTCCCAATGCAAACATTTGTAATGAAATGCTGAATACTTATGATCATTATTTACAGCGTATCTTTAGCGAGTACAGTTGTGCAAGTGTGAAACCCAATTTTGGTGAACTGCAAAAAATACTTTGTTTAAAACCAATGCTATTGTTTGGTGGAGGAAGCAACTTTGACAGAAGTGACAGCACCACTACAACTAACAACATCCACGAAGTAAGCTTCTTAAGAGAGCCCGACACCTAAGACATGCCATCTTTAGAAGCACCTGCCCTATTAACTGATGTTGTGCATCCAGAGGATGAAGTGGGAACATCCAGGAGGACACTGTGTACTAAACTTCCACAATTTGAGTGAAATACTGGCTGTTATGCAAGTACCATAATATGGAGGTAATATTTTCCAACTGAAAACTCCATAGAAATCCTAAGTTCATCCCCTGGCCCTTTGCTCCCTTCATGTCCACCTTCTATTTTCTTTATGCATTGTTTTCTGTTCCTAACCTTTTAGAATTCTGTTCATCGCTCCTTTTGCTGTCACTTGAGAACTGGACTTCTCATTTATTGTTCCCTAAATAATTAAATAGTGTCCATTTGCTTTCCCGCTTCCAGGCCAGAGTAGTATCCCATTTATATATTGTCACTCACTTTTATCACTTTTCATTTTTTCTTATTAGCGAATCTTTATAGTACTATTTGGCAAGCAGAGGTTAACTTTTTTCTTCTTCTCAAAGGATAAGTTAGCAGCTTTATGAAACGCCTATTAATGAAGTGGCAAATTAATTTAAAACACACACACTAGCTAGCTGAAAAGCAGAGGTAAACCTTAATCAAGTACATCAAGATCTGTAGTGGTAATTTTCATTTCTGTTTAAGTAAAAAGTCCAATTATCCAGATCAATGTATCTCTGAAAAGGCTTTTTACCTGTCCCATTTCCTCGAGAGGCATTTTTTATCTGCTTTCTGTCAGTGGAGCTGAGATACAAAAAGCCAAATTCAATTCCTCAGCTAGGTTTCTAGTCCCACTGAGATCAACCAACACATATTCTCTGAAGGCCCATGGCAGGGCCATGGTAAATCCATGGCACAGCATGGAGCCGAGCCAGAGGGCTATGGTACAGCCCAGATCACCTCAACTTCAAGACTCAAAATACTCAGATCAGCCACTACTTTCTCCCTCTTGTAATCTACTTCTGTTTTGTGGGCATCAGGCCTTCTTCATCTGTTCCCATTCGTCTACCTCTCTTTTTTTCATCACTACGAAAGTTCATACCCTCCAGAGAAAGAAACACCATTTATATTCAGCAACCATTGCCTTTTCCTTGCTGATGGAAAACAGAAATCAGGAGCAGGGATGATCCTTATGAAAAGGACTTTCCCACGTCCACTGCAGAAGTCAGTCAGAAAAATGCCCGTTTTCACAAACATCTGCTTGGTGAAGGAACTCAGCGGAGCCCAGAGAGAGAAATAAAAGATGCTCTGTTATTTGGTAACAGTAAGCACTGTGTTTGCATTTCCAAGCTCAAAGTAAGCGTGTAAAGCCAAGCCAGCGCTGGATACAGGTGCTGATGGAGATAAGCAGTGCAGGTCATCAGTGGCAAGTACAGACACAGGCAGCAGTCACCCACAGAAATCCCCATGAAGCAGGATCATGCATCTTTAAGCATTGTGAACTAATGACATCCTCCTCCACAGCAAGTTCTACAGCAACTGTTTATCTGATCTCTGATGATGCAGTGACTAAAGCCAATACCACATCACACTCCTTTTCCCCCTAGGATGCACCCACAAGTCTGCTGTGCATCCAGACTAACAAACCACGCCAGAATGACGGAAGCGTGGAAACTACTTATGAAAAGAACTGGACTGAAACTAGAAGCAGAGATTAAATTCACCAAAACATCTCTAAATTTGATGCTACTTCACCCACAGCATATTGGATTTAAGAGCAAAAGATACACCTTGTTCATCCATGTATTCACAGGCTGTAATCCCTTTAAAAATACTTATTGAAGGTGCTGAGAAATTCCTAAATCCTTTCTGCTTGTACTTTCAGTAGACATACTGGCATTTGATTCATACCAGTATTGAAGTGTCCTATCAAAATTGCACTTTCTAGAGGTTACTTTTAGTAAATAAAATAGCAACTTAAAATGCATGGCCAAACAAGCCAATGTAAATGCTACATATTGTGTGAACTCAAATAATTTATTCTTGGCTCAAAATACCATCATTTTGAAATAAGGTTCTGCTTAAAATTATTATAAGTTTCTAAATTGCTTCACAAGAGTTTTCTCTAAGCTTATGAACAAAGCTTACTGAATGAGGCAAAATTAGGGGCATTATTTTGCTAGCCACAGAACACTAATTTAATTTGCATTCTCTAATGAGCGCTGATCCAAGGACCAGGCATGCAGATGACAACAAGGACAGTAGTTACATGCAAATCCTGTAAGTCATTACAAATGTAGTATTCCACTCTGAGAGGAAGTACCTTCCTTAGTTCATCTTCTGATTAACTGAAGTGGCAACAAGAAATATTTCTACCCATATTCCTTCTTGTTTAAATCATCCACTTCATTAGTTTAAAATCTTCCTGCCAGTGAGCCATGTATCCTTTGCGCTACTCACATAAATATTCCTAGTGAAGTGACAGGAAATATCCTTAAAAACAAAACTCAGAAGCATCTTATTATTTAACTGAACATCTAAAGGTGCTTTTGAAATGAAGCAATACATTTTTTCTCTGGCTTTAGACACTTGAGTTAGCACTTCTGAATACAGCTGAATTTTATAAATTCCAGTTCTCCTGCTGGGAGGATATTTCTTGAGCTGACATATCATGCACTTGTTCTGTTACTCTAGTTATTCCAATGCTGTTTCAGTGTGAGCAGGAAGAATTTCCTACCTCCCAAAAGACTTGAAATGCAGATCCATAAAGCACATGGAAAAGACAAATCACACCTGTACCCTTAAGTCTTGCTATTCCATTTATATACGGCAAAGCTCTCATGGACTTTATTAGCTCAGGACTGGATCCAGAACACAGACTTATATGCCTATTAAATGATACTTCTCTTTCAATTAATCTCACATTTGAGGCAAAACACATTGATTCTTGATAGCTGCAGGTACAATCCTCATTCACTCAGGCCCTGATCTCCAAGACACTCAGCAGCTTCCACCCGCCCTAAGGCAACTGGAAACTACAATCACACAGGAGCTCATTTTGGCTGGACTGAAGTCAGCGCAAATTTTACAGCAAACCTCAGGGATGGCAAGATCAGGGTTCAGTGATCCAGCCAGCAATAGCTGACTAAATGCAAGACATCCAGACTTAACCTCACATTCTTCTCTTGCCAAAGTCCAAATCATCTCATTAGCGCCAATGGACACAACCCTACACGGTGCTGCATGCTGGAACTCTCTGACCATGGGCCTCATCCTGCCATCTTGAGCCATCAGAATATTACCTGTAGAAGTCATCCCATAGAAATCCAGGCAACTTGCACAAGTAAGGGCTGCCACAATCAGAGTTATAATTAATTCTGAGCAATTTTACTATTTAGAAACTAAACTGGAAAATTAGACTCTGAATGTAGCAAAGGTTTTGCAAATTAAGTTCATTCTACAGCTTATTTCCTTTCTCTTTAAACCAAACTGGGAACTTATACTTTTAAAATAAATTACTAAGAATAATATCAATAGGTAAGCCCTATGAACACTGTGGTGCTCTATATCAAAGCCTTCAAGCTACCGCTTTCAGGAGGGCATGACGCACACCTTCCAGTTTAAACCTACAAATTATTAGACAGGTTACCGTAAGAAGAAATTTTGACAGGTCTTTTCAACATTCAGAAAAGGCTACCCCAGTCAGAGTTTTCAGCTTGAGGAAGGGTTGCTTTCCCTTCCTTGCCAAATCTGTAACATTTTCTCATGGCTATTATATTTTAATTAATTCCAATAATCTCAAAAGCTTTAGCTTATTCTGTCATTTTCATAGGTATGTAAATAACTCTAGAATTACTTATTTGAGGAGAGCACTAAACGTTGTTTGCCTGGTTCTCATTCTGACTCTTTAGGTAGTTGGTCTATGTATGCTTTTCAAGTCGTTGGGCTGTTTTCATTCTGTAATTACACAATTTCTGCTGTCTAGGGACAATTAGAAAGATGGGATGTTAACCTGCAGCCTCAATCACCTTCACATTTTCTAACCGATAGTCTAAAATCTCCTAATTTTTGAAGGCAGAAGCAAAGACGGAAAGAAGAATTCTCGCTGGCACATCTGAGGCATTTTCCAAATTTTTGGCGAGGGAAATTCTGGACGTGTAGCTCGCCAGAAAGGCGAGAGAAGAGCCCGCGGTTCCCACAGTACCCAGTGCCCGCTTGCTGCAAGAGATACCCACATTTCTGTGCAGGCTCAGAGGTCGCGACCGTTCCCGTCTCGGAGCGCCGGGTCGCACGGAGCCCCCGTTCGTGTCCCGGGCCGGGGGCACCCGCCCCCCGTCACAGCCCCCCGGGGCAGCTCCAGCGCCACCCGCTCCGGTTCCGCCCGGTGCCTCCCCGGGCAGCGGGGGCGTCGCAGCGCACCTGGGCGCAGCGCCGCTGTCCTGCAGCCCGGCTGCCGCCCCCGCTGCCATTTGTTGCTCGCGTTCGGAGGGAGATGCCCTCTTCCCCCCTCCCCCCGCATCGCGGCCACCGCCGCCCGAACCGTAGCGACTGGTCCTGATAGGTCTCAAAGTGGAAAAATCCTACGGCAACACACACGGCGCCTTCCCTCCCGTCCCCGCCTCCGCCGCCCCCTCTCCCCGGCAGCCCCGCTCGGCGCCCCGGCCGCCGCCCGCACGCTGAGCAGCGCGACCGAGCTCCGGCAGCCCGCCCGCACCCGGCCGGGCAGGGACAGCGCCCGGGAACACATACGGATGGGAGGGGCGCTGGATTTTCCACCCCTTTTTCTGATGTTGCTCCGGTACGGGATCGGGGGCCGCGGGTCTCAAATTCCTCGTTTGCTCCCAAACGAGAGGGTGTTAACCCCCTTCCCAGAGCCTCCGCCTCTGGATTCCCTCCCCATCTCCCGCTGCCTCGGCGGAATCCCGACCCCGTCACCCCCCAGAACTCACGGACACCGAAGGTTCGCCAGCACGGGCTGGGGGAGGGGGCATCGCCGGTGGCCCTCGCCGATCGCTGCCGGGCAAGGTGGCACGGCACGGCCACGGCTGTACCCCTCGGAGGCAGCAGCGCTGATCGCCTTCCCCCGCTCCCTGCCCGTCGAGTTTTCTCCCGGTGCTGCCGCCCCCCACCCGGTGCATCGGCGGGGCGCCGCAACTCACATCGCGGCGCCTTCCCGCAAAACTTCTCGGCGTGTGGCCCCGGCGGCTCCGCTCCGCTCCGCTCGGCGCAACAGGCAGCGCTGCTCACCTGGCGCGGGGCCGCCGCGCCATGGGAGCGCCGGGCGGAGCCGGGGGCGGCGCGGCGGGGCCGGGCGCAGCCAACGCCCGCCCGCCCTGCTGCTCCGCCGGGCGCCCGCCGGGAGGCTGTGCCTGCCGCGCCGCCGCTCCCCTGCCCTGCGCTGCGGCTGCAGGCTCGGAGGCAGGCGGGCACGGAGGGAGGAGAGAGCGGGGCGGGGAGCGAGAGAAGGAGGAGACCTCCCTCTCGCTCCCAGCGCACGGCGGGGAGGTGCTGCCCGCCACGGGGGATGCTGCCCGGCTGCCTCCCGGGGCTGACTGTGCCTCTCGCTCCCCAGCTTTAGGAGCAGGGCCGGGGCCGCCCGAGAGAGATAGCCCGGCCTGTCGGGAGCACCGTGGGGTGCTTCAGAGGGTGCTTCTGCTCCCCCCAGTGCCCGCCAGGTTCCCCAGCAAAATACGAATAAGGTTAATTGTTTTGCTCATCTGAGTGAACAGCTGTCATTGCCAATGTATAATACTTGCTACGATAGGTGAACTTATGCTATGCTCAGCCTCACCAACCTTTTGTGCTGATCCAGTTATTCACATCCTGCTTCGGGTTTACCACAGTTCTTGCAAGGGTGACTTTACTTTCCAAGAGGTGCTTCTGTGAAGTGTGCTGTGTTGCAGCAGTCGCATGGCCTGTCATAACGCAGACTTTAGGAAACATCACCAATTGGTTGCCTCTCTCATTCGAACACACATTCTCTGTTGTGCACTTTTCTACTCTGACTCTGCAAAGTAAACTTTCTATTCATTTTGTGCAGCAAAAATTTTGTTGCTTGTCTCTAGTTGAGAGCACCTGAGCAGATGGGTTTCAGAAAGATCCATCTTAGCTGTTTTGCTTTAAGGTGAAAGCTGCCTAAGATGCTGCATGGAACAGAAAATGAATTGGCATTGATTTCCTCTGGACTGTTTTTTTGCCTCTAACTATACAAAACTGTTTTATCTCCATATCAGCCATTGTCAAAAGGAGACTTATAGATCAGAAGGACCAGTGCTATGGCCACAGAGAGGTGGTCTTTTGAGAGAAGGGGGAACAAAAGAAATGCATTGCCAAATGTCAATTTACATAATTAAATCTCAGTCCTGTAAGTTTTTATCTCAGTAAATATTTACCTACCTGAGTAATTTATCTGAATCATATTAGCAAGATAATGCAGGACCAGGCCTTGGTACTATAGCAAAACCCACTGGTTTTTCTCCTAGGAATATTTGCAAACTGGTTCATGAACACGTATATGTATGCCTATCATTTAAAATTCTTATTAGTAAAAGAGAAAATAACAAATACAAAAAGCAGCTTGATAAAAATCACTTTCATTAGTCCCTTGCACGACTCTCACACTGACTCAACCCAGCTTTGAAGACACAATCAGTTAAAAAATAAAAACCTAGTACATGAGCATGCATTTCTTTTTGTAGTGTGTTTGTGTCAGAAAGCTGATGAAACTGACTAAAGCCATGACTGCATTAACAGCCCTGTATTATTTGCAATGGGAAACAATTTTCAGGCTTTGTGAGTTTTATTCCTTTAGCTGAAACCAACTCAGATTCATTTTAAGGAAGTAGAAAAATATTAATCATTGTTGATAACCCAAGTCCAAAATCTAATGTGCAGCATCCCTTCCTTCAAATACAGCTTGTGTTCATATTTTTCTGTTTGGTATATACATATATGGCAGCTGGATGTAGTACCCAGAATGGATGCTCTTGGTAGCAATACACCACATTACCAGCATTGCAAACTTACTTGTAGTGATTTGCTGATGATGAATATTTTTTTAATGAAAAAAAAAGAGTTAGCAAATCTTTTCATTTGGCTTGACACCCAACTCCCCCCCCCAAAAAAAAAAAAAAGATATATAAATGCAGTCATTTCTCTTTAAAATTGAACCTCTAGTGGTACTTTGTGGAATGTTTGCATTGTTAAATATCACAACAGTAGAAGAGAAGGCTGATCTTAGCATGCATAACTTAATTTACTGCATTAGCCATTCATCCTAATGATTTTAGTCCAATTGCCAAGAAAAACAACTTCACAAAAAGATAGAAACACTTTTTTGTTTTTGTTGAAATTGCACCTAATAATAAGCTTTTTGGCCAGCTGCACATGTGTAGCTGGTTTGCAGGTTTGTATTGAAAGACTCACTGCTGAGAGCAGCTAAGCATCTACAACTTCAGTTGAAAAGTAGATTCTCTGAAAAGAAGAACACAGTACTTTTTCTGGGGAAAATTACTGTGAAGGGATGCACAGCTACTTGCTGGTAAAAATGTCACAATTTTTGAAGACTGAAATACTGCTGATGTCATGGTGGTTGTGTGCAGAAGAAAGACTATATTATCATTCTAGGTGAAGGAAACTTTGCTCCATGAACAAACCCAGCAGCAGATTTGCTGACTGGCTTACAGGCATCGCCTGTCCATTTTACAGAAGTGAAAGAATTAGTCCTCTGTTAGGAAGGAGTGTAAGTTTAAAGGATAAGGAGAAGATAATTTGGCTGCCCTCAGTTAAGAAAGAAAATGCTAATATTTGTTGACTTCTACACATAGTTAGGAAAATCAGGGAGCATTAAATAACAGGAGATAGCAGATGGTTCTTCAGTTTCCCTCATAAAATAATTTTGATCAGTGTTTGTAAATATTTAAGGGCCTGGTAGTACTGATCTTTACACAAATTTTTTTCTAACGCAAAAAACCCTACATAATTCAGCAAGGCTGTTTGTGAGTAAGAAGTATTCATATAAACAAGACTTTACAGGATTAGATCCTTAAAAATGTATAAATATTAACAAAATATTTCAATGGCTAAATTAAAGACTCATCTGGTACCATCTATTCCCTTTATTTTCAGAGACATTAATAGCTTTTTACAAAATCAGCAAAGAATACCTCTTCTTCCAGTGCTGAGATAAATTGAGTGACCTTCTCTTTATCCCTTGACTAATATTCCTTTCATTACAAGATCAATTCTTTTCATAGCCAACAGTAGTATGAAATTAATATTCTAGATGTAGGTACATTAAAGAGCTAAGTCTCACAAGGTTTTTAACTCTAGTAGCACATGCTTAGGAGTTTAGAGGGAATATTCTGTTCATGGTCTAGAGTATGTTTTTTTTTTTTTTTGTAGAGAGCAGTGCAAAGACATGTCAGGGGCACCTTCTCCCTGGGATTACTCCAAACTCCAAGGGAGGACATGGGCAGGGCCCAGAGCAGTAGTCCATGTTGAGCCGCGAGAACAGCAAAGAAGCATGAAATTTTGCAGCCTGGAAACATTAAAAGCAACACAAACCACAATGTTTACACTATAGCTGCATTCCTAAATTGTGTATCTGTTTCTGCTCTCTCTCTAGGCTTGGTGGTACCAGCAGTCCTCATTCTCCTCTCAGCCCATGGGTACTGCTGCTGCATGTATGGGTGATGAGCTTTTGCCCTGAGAAGATTAGTAATGAATCAAAGGCCTCTTTACAGAGGACCCATACAAATCCATTGTGTCTCTTAATCTTTTTAAGCTCCACACTGGCAATGTGCAGACCATCTAAGCACAGCTACTCTCACAAGGCTTTGAGGACTGGGCATTTAACACACCCTTCAAGAAGCACTACTAGTTTCTGTTGTTCCTGTATTTGGCAGATTCCATCATTTGAAAGAACATTTCATTGTTCTTTGACTTAGTCTCTTTATAGGAAAGAGATGAAGTAACTTTTAGGAGAGAGTTTCTGTTTTAAATAACAGAAGATCCTGTCAGTAATTCATTAACTCTGAGAGAGAAACAGTGGTTGTAAATAAGTTCAACTAGTTCAGCTCATACTCCACCTAGCTCTGATTTATAGAACAATATAAGTAGGGAAGTATATTTTTCTGCTTTGTGCCTGCCATCCATTAGCTGAAACTGATGCTTTGGTCTTCTCACAAAATAGCATGTGTTTCTGGGATACTTAAATATGAGAAAAAGAATAAATCTATTTAATCCTGGTCAAAACAGGTTAGTGGCAGTTCTCAACACGTACACTTGTGGAATTTTTGGTTATTTTGAAGATTTATATAAAAGATTACAGGTCTGCAGGAGAAAAGCAGTTGTATTGATAGGAGGTACTTGGATTTCTGCAAGGCAGTTAATACCACATGATATTTTGATTTCAAGTCTTGCATTACATGGAATTAACAGGTCACCTATTGTGAGGATTAAGAAATGTCTCACTGACAAATTTCAAAATGTAGCCTTTTAATGGAGAGATTTCACTCAATGTGAGGAGATTTCCAAGCATCAGAAACAGTCTTTGCCTGATACTGTTTTCTTTTGTTTTCAGCGTTTCGGGCCATGAGGTAGAATCTTTGCTTTAAAGGCTTGCATATAGCACAATAAACAAAGAAGATATATTACTTCTGCAGTAATTTGATTGGCTAAATGATCACTGTCCAACAGGCAGCACATTAAATTCATTTCACTACAGTCCAAAAGCTTGTAGGAATGGACACTGTCTCAGAGAGCAGAGACTCAAAAAGTGATTATCCTAATCACCCCTTACAGGAGATCTGAGTACATTGGTGAGGAAAGGATTCAGCACAGTCCTTACGTGTTTCAATGATATCAAGCACAGTTCTGGTGCCTGCACTTTAAAGAAGATGAGAAAATGTTGGAGAAAATCCAAATATTTTGTATGTCAAGTACAAGTCTTGATATAGGAGGCTTAAAGAGCTGGACATATTCTACTTTAAAAAAGAGTGGGAGAATACAGGGAATAGATAACAAGAGTGAGCTTTTTCACTTTTGCTGACAAAAGCACAACTAAATCCAATGACTGGAAGTTTCAGGTTAGATGTAATCAACCTTGAAATCAGATGCAATTTCCTAGCAGTAAAGATAATTAAACTCTGTAACAGCTTATGAAGGGAGGTGGTGCACTCACCATTGTTTGATCTTGTCCTAAAAAAGGCTGTCTTTCTTAAATACATCTTTACTTCAGCTTCTGGGAGAACTTGTAATGGACAGAGCAGGCTCAGGGAGGGAAGGAGGGTCACATCAGGCTACATCCCCTGGTGATCCCTCTGGCCCCATCCATTAGAACATTGCATCTGTGCAACTTCTTCCATTATGGCTGGAACAAGATGGCTTGAATTGCACCCTGCCCACTCAGACATTTTCAGGCTGGCATTAAGGTAATAAGTATAATCAAATCCCATACTTGAGAGCTCCAGTTGGCTGCCTACAGCAGAGAGGAAGAATCTCTTCTCCACTCCTCTGAGAGACATTTGGTCTCATATATTCTGCAGAAGAACTTTTTGCCTTCCCTTGAACCATGTATTATTTATCTTGCTGTAGCCAGGAAGAGATTAAACCAATGCAGAAAATTATTTTAGACATCTGATGCTTGGGTTTGAATTAAGCCCAGTCCAGAAGCAGTAGAAATTTTAATAGCTCAGATGGGCAAGAATGATGGATATTTTGCATGGATTTTTTTTTCTGTGGTTGTCTGGGCATGCCTAATCAGTTCTCAAGTATCATAGGAAGCTCAGGTACTGTTTTAGGCACTGTTTTAGATTGGTTTCTCAAGGACTAAAATACTACGGGCTAATGAAAGTGGTTCTCTCAGCCTTGGCATACATGTACAACATTTAGTAGGCACCTATATGCAAGACAGATCAGACAGGCTGATGATCTCTCTTGGCCTTAAATTGTAAGAAAATTTAAATCTTGTACATAACAACAGCCTCCAATTTCCAGAGCTCTCAGACCATGGTTATACCATGAGCCACAAGTGTCACTGGCCAGACATAGAAGAACTCAGTGAGAATTCAAAAACCAAGCAATTCCCACCAAAATTTAAAAATATGCAAACACAAAATATTCGAATTGCTTGCAGGTCTTTGCCTTGCAAGCATCAGAAGAAGTTATCAGAGGGATCTGCCTGTAGTAGAGGAGACCTGTCGTCACAGCCTCTGCCATCAGTAGTCCCATCCTGCCTACGCTGACAGATAACTGCAGGACAGAGTGGCAGCTTGGTTGGTGAAAAGCTCTATTGAAAGCAGGTTTCTGAAGACTTCCAGTCTTAAACTAGGTGGTGTTCCATCTTCATGACATGAGGGTGCTCAGCATCCCTGCATGAAAACTTGGATATTTAACACATTCTCCGGCAAAACATTTATAAACATACCATGGTGTTTTGGTGTGGTTGGAAGGTGTGAGTGGCTGCATCCAGGAAAACAATTACTGAATAAATATAAATTAGCTGTTTCTCTGTGTAGACTGACATAATTAGTGAAAACTTGTTTCTAGCATCTTACCCAAAGAGTCACAAAAAGAAGTGAGAGAAGAACAACTCAGACTGGTGAAACAAGGTAGAAACCATATATCTATGACTTACTGCCCCTGAATAATATACTTGTAAAATAAGTGTTCTGTGTGTCACTAGTCAGTACAATGAACAGTGTGACACTGCAAATTATTTAAAAACAAAAATGGTATTCTAGATCCCCAAGATGTTTGCTCCTGGAAGCCTACAAAATCACAGTAGGTATAGCTTCATATAATGCTTATCATTACAGAAAGTGGATATTTTTTGTTGCTGAAGGGTAGGAGAAAAGGACACATTATAGCCTTAGCTCATCAATATATTCTTCTCAGTTTAGATTTATCACAGGTTTCTCTTAAACTACAGTTTTATTTAAGAAATAGGCTTGTGTCATTGAGTGTATGTACAGACTGCAAATTATGTTTTCCAAGCAACTCCTCTGTTGCATAATCTTTGCTGTCATTTTTAGTAGCTGGATGGAAAAGACGTTTCCATAAAGAATTGTTGTTTATGATGGGACATATAAGAAACAACCAGCACTATCCCAGAAGCAGATTGCAGGGTGCCTGGACAGAAAATGAGAAACTTTGGTGGATTTATTGTCTTCCTTAAACAGAAAAAAAAAAAAAAAAAAAACAACTTTAAAATGTAGTCCAGCAACAACTGACAGTAGCGTAACAGCTATTCATTTCAGCCATCTGAGATGTGGACATTTGAGACACTGTTCAGAGGATATTGAAGATATTTCTTTCTTTATGTACAGTATCATGAGGACTTACAGAATTTGATTACTCTGGTAGAATTCACATGGTACCCAGGATGTGCTATATTGAGTCTTTCAGAATATTTGGCTTGACTGTCTGGGTTTAGGTTGAATTTTTTAAATTATGTCTAGTATTGTTATGTACAAAACTCTTAGCCAAATTTGCTGGAATATTGTGCATATTTACAGAAAATGCATATTTTCCCACATTTTTATCTGGTATTTTTACAATAGTGGAAGTGTGGTGTGCCCCAAAGAAGCTGCCAACCTAAGATAATGATCCTGCAGGTATTTACACATTTGCTCATAATAATGTGCCAAGAGTACTAAGAGTACTGATATTGTCTTCAATTGAGCCTTTTAAAAGTTTTAAAGTAAACTATGTGCCTAAGTTTTGTGTTGAATGACAACACAACAACAATAACAATAATTGTAACAATACCTAGAAAAACACTGTGAGAACAAAATATGTAGGTTAAATGATACCTCATGCTTAGGCACCTAGATAAAATGGGAAAGTATATGCAGTTTACTTTCAAGGTAGATCTTGCTCACAAAATGAAACATGCTCCATAAAAGCAGTTATTATTATGAGATAGCTACTGTTTTTGAAAAAAGTGCTTTTATCTTCCTTGAAATTGTCTCATGAGAAAATTATGTTTTGGTGTAATAACAGGTGTGTTCTGATATAGACAAATATGTTATGGTGTAATAACAGGTATTACAGGGGAAATGACATGATCTGTAGTAACATGTATATATATATATATGTCCTATGTGTAAAGATTTCCTTCTCTTCTCAGATATTAGCCATCCCTTGTTATTACTTTTCTCTTGTGCTGAACAGTAGGGAGGACCAAGATTGAAATCCTAAGAAGACTTCTCCACAGTAATAAATCAAACTCTGAAAAGAAGCTGGTGGTGATAACACGGTTTGTGATTCTTACTATCACCTTTCAACAGTCTCCTATTTGGAGAATTTTGCAGAAAGTCCAGTGTGAGCCCCCCACTGAATTAAGTTTTGCCAGTACAACCAGGATGGAGAAGCACCATAAAAGAACTAGAGGTCCAGAGAAAATAACATGCATGAACATTGTCTTTCTGGTTTATTAGGAAATTGGAGAGGCAGGACTTTCTGCAAAGAAGCCCACTAAGGGATTTTTTTGTTACAAGGCACTGATCTTAGGCAAATTGCCAAAGCTGAAGTTACAGATTCGTGATAGATACACAGTGATCCACAGCAACAATGGTAAAACAAAAGAAAAGATTTTCAAGTAACCAGAAATCTTTGAAGCATAATTGCTTCATTTCTTCTGGATGTCAATAAGATCAGACATTTTCACTCTTGTTTAACTAATCTAGTTAACTAACACAAGTCCTGGCTAGCCTTCTCATTCACTATTGTGTTAAAAGGCACTAAAGATTGCCATTCAGAGTATTTAACCCAAAAAACCATTAGATCCCACTTTAAATCAGTGGTTTGCCAAGAGCTCTTTCAGATTCAGTGGAGTATCTGAATCTGTTAGCCATACTGATCATTAATCAGAAGGGACAAATTGCCCCAGATTCCCAACAGGCCAGAGAAAATTCTCATGTGTTCAGGGTTTTTCTGATTGCAGGAAATGAGCCTGGTCACAGCATTTGTCTGAGCTGTGTTCCTCTCTGAAAAACAGCTGGAGCTTAGACCCTCTTTATTTTCCTATTATATTTTAAGGGAGTCAATTATTCTGTGGCATATTCATTTAAATTGATTTAAATTGCAAATAAGCAAACAGGATTAGACCAAGGATTTGGCCTGACTCTTGCTAGCTTGGGGGAAACAGTAGGACAAGGTCTCCAAATCATACTGCTGTCAGCTAACAACTTAGTTCACCAAGAGAACAGTCTTATGATGAAAATCATCTTAAAAGTGCCTAAAATCATTAGAATTAATTTTAAAATGGTCTCTGGGAAATAGCTGGGCAGGGACTTAAAGGAAGATAATGAGAGCGAGATAGAAGTGAGGACATTAAAAGAAACTGATTAATAAAATATGAACACAGATAAAGCTGTGCAGCTGGGGTTTTACACTGCCATTTAAAAATAGCCATACATATAATTCTGACACAGAGCTTATATCACTTTAAATCTTTTAAAAACATATTAAAATTACTCAAAGAGGGACCATTTTCAGAAGCTCCCTGGACTTATGCATGATAACTAGAAAGAATTTCATTGTAAATCCCTCTGTCTAGTTCAACAGTATTATCTGCTTACAGACAACCCTCAGAGGACAAAGTCACAGCCTTCATCTGGCAAAATGATTGTCCAGTGATGATACATTGTTTGTGCTTGCAGAAATGCAGCATGAGCACAGTAATATTGGATCTTATATAGGATGCTACATTGGCAGGACAAAAACATCAACTACATTATTGTTTTTACTAATAAGACATTTCTGATATAGCATTGTTTGTCTAAAACCAAAGAGATCCATTTCAAAATTCAAGGAGAACAGGTAAAGAAAGAGTCAGCTGTACATCAGTTTTCCAATTTAGGACAAATATTCTCTAGATCATATGGAAGCATAATACAAATATGTGTAAAAATGAATTTGAGGAAAACCTTGAAAACATTTTGATCATAAGATCTCTGTGTATACATGAGATCAGAAGATCGTGGTCTTGGAAATAATATGATTCAGTAAAAAACAGGGTGGAAAGAAATTCTTTAACTCATTTGGAACTGTATACTGGAAAAGAAAAAATTAACTGAATTTGAAGTTCTTATTAGTCATCACTGAGTCAAGACATGTATCTATCTGACCTACAAAGAAGCAGATTTTTCATGCAGCATTCCTCTTTTCCCTGTTGAGCATGCTAAACAGCACCAGGTTTCAGAACAGCATCCACCCCTGATGCAGAAAGAGGCCTGTGCAATTTTCTTCCATTTAAGCCTTCAAGACAGAACTGAAGTGGAATTTTTATCTTTTCTAAGTCAAGCACTGATTTACATCTGGTTCCTTGTTTCCCGTCTTACGTTTATATGCACTGAGGAATCTCCTTGTGGAGAGATTTAGTGCACAATTACTGTGCATGCTTTGGAGGGTGAGTCAAAACATGGCCCCTGTTACCACAGAATGGCAAGGAAGAAACAGATTCATTTTAATGAGGCGTGCATGGGCCTTTCCATACTTCTTACAGGTTGGTTTGAATTGTTTTCATTATGAGCCTATTAGTTCAGGAGTTTAACAGTGCCAAGCCGCTCTGCTCTAGGCTAGTATTCGGCACACTACTCCACCAGCACGAGAGTGGATTATTTGGACAGTTTTCTAAAATTAAATAGCTCAACTCTTACCCAGCTCAAAGACAACCAAAAATGCTAGTGGAAGTTTTCAGATTTTAGAAACTGCATTCAGATTCTACAAGGCATCTTTGTCTTTAAAAGCTAACTGCTCAAGAAGATGGGAGTTCATAATCTGAGGTAATGCCCAGGCCAAATTAGGCAGGAAACATTGCAATGTTGGCATACCCAATACTAGTTGGCAAAAATAATGTTCAGAGATAGTGCAGTAAACAGTTGAAATTCCATGGAATTTGGTTTTAAGTATCTGTTGATAACAACATGCGTCATTTGACATGGTGGGGTATGATGATGAATTGCACTCTGTACTCCTTTGTAAGGTGTTTTGAGTGTCAAAGAACTCATGTTTCTCACCTAACTACATTTAGTTGTTATTATTTAAGAAAGATAAAATTCAGTACAAAACTAAATGGTTTTGGCCATTACAGGTCTTCAAAGAAGAAAATCTTTGTCCCTAAAATTATTTCAAGAAAGATGAATTTGAAAACTGTTGCAGTGTGTGTATATATATATATGAAATGCATCATATACTGCATGCATTTGACTGAGGATGCATTTTCTCTTTTATTTTTTTTTCCCTGTGGCAGTTATTACCTACATTTTCAGAACTAAGAAAGAAGTGTGTTTGGAGGTGTACTGCTAAAAGTCTTGCAACTGAAAAGTTTGATTTATAGGCTTTGAATCAAATAATCAGATGACTCATGAAAATGGTAATAGGCCGTTATTTATTACCAATAGGTAATATGCTCCTTAGCCACAATTGTGGTAAAACTCTCGCTCAGAGTTGCTCTAAGTCTCAGGTCACCAAACAGGCCTTGCAGGGCAGTCACTAGTCTGGGGAACAAGTGTAAACTTCCTCACATTGCAGGTGAGTGGTCACATCTGGGGAATATTGCACAATCATTTTCCCAGTCCCATCAAAAGCAGAGCAGTGAAGAGCACCAGGTGACCCTCTCATAAGCCATGCTAACCCATTGCTCCTTTATGCAGCCCTCCAAACTACATCATTTGTGGCTTCTACAAAGTATGCACATGATAACTACCTAAGTATTCCTGTGCAGACTTTGCGCTGGAGCTTCCCTGGCTTCCAATCCATCAGCAGCACCCAAGCTTTCATTAATGTCCAGGGTCCCGCAAACCCTCTCTGCTGCCTCTAAGTCATTGGTGGCTGGTTGTCACCAAGGGCAGCAGGCACAGTGGGACAAGGGAAGCATTTTGTCTTTCTCGAACAAGATGGTGACTTCTCAAGATTGGGATCAAGTTGGAGCAAAAGAAAGTAGCAAGACTGCACATTTTCTTTTACTCCTCTGGAACAAATAGGGAATTATTGAGCTCTTATTTCTGCCACCTTCAGGAAAACTGACAGTCTATATGAGTATCTGCAACTGGTATCTTTCATAAGCATTGAAACATGGACAAGACCATTGTATTTGTTGTTTTGGAGGAAAATTTTGTATTGAAATAGGTGGCAGATGTTTTATGAAACAGCCCCATTTCTACAATCTGCTGACTTTACTGTCCCTTTTGATGTGGGTTGCTGGCAGAACTGCACTCTGTGGACACACTCTCCTCTCAAATTCACCCAAACAACACGTGGGATGAAGGAGAAGAAAGTACTCCACCTCAATTTTTTCAAAATGTATCTACCTTTAGATGTCTTTGGCATTCACAAACAGGCTCCTTTGCAATTGCTGGCAATTATATCTATTTTTAGAGTTGTCTAACACACTTCAAAAAGCAACAGGGGATGCAATAAAACCAGGGATACTATATATCACTTTCATTAAGAAACAACACTTTAATTGCCATGACTTACTACTTCAATGCTTGCAAGATGGATGGTGTCACCCTCGAGAATTTTCCAGGCATGGTTTCTGCTAAAATTTAGTTTCTCAGACTATATTTATTTCAGTTTCTTTGGAATGGGAGACCAGAGAGTGGTTGGACAAGAAAAATGCAATATTGGAGAGAAGATAGAATGATTGAGAAACATTAGCTCAAGGATACACATGTGTGGAACAAGTGTATTACCTGGGAATACCTTATGCTGTAATATCTTACATGAAATCCAAAAAGGCACCTGGAAGAGTGTGACCCTGCACCAGTTTAACAAGGATTATTGCATTTTGAACATTTCTCCTGTAGATTGGCAACTCCTCATATTTAACAGGTGTTGTGCTGTCTGTGGGCTCCACATAGATACCCCCAAAAGCACTTGTGGCCTTGTAATTAATACTGGCTTTGTATATACCATATTTTTGAAACTTATGTTTCAGTAAAATCAGCATAAATGAAGGAACACTTGGAATTACCCATGGCAACTTCAGGTTTTTTTGGCCCTGTTAAAAGAGGCATTGGGATAGTCACAAATTTTCCCTCTAAGTGAACATAGGATCAGGAATAGCTATTCTGCATCTCTAGAAAGTCATGGGATTTTGATCATATGAGAAAAGAGGACTAACTAGGAAATTAAATTGGGTCTGTAGAGGAGGTACTTCAAAGATATCCTTCATTTTCCTGCAATCCAGGATCACAAAAGAGCTTGGCCATCACTGGAAGCTCTTCTGGGTTTTATCACAATGAACAAAGATTAGCTGTTATTATTCAGCATCTGCTTCAGTGTTCTAAATATCCTATAAAATTCTGAGCTTTACCTAATTGGGCTAGAAGGAGAAGCAGACCAATAAATCTATTTTTATTATGATTAAGTTATTCAAGTCTGGGAGTAAATAAATGTTAAATAAAATGCATGGGAATATTAGTTAATCATCTTCTAACCATAAGAATATGGTATTAAGAAGTAGACTGGAGTTTAGAACTGTTGTTCAAAAATATTCTCTTTCTTAATCTTATAGCAAATAGAATAGCCTTTTTTTTAAAGTCATTAGTGCCACCCAGGCTAGAGCTTGCCAGTGTAGTTGAAGTGATGCTTAGCCCCTTTCTTACACAGAGAAGCTGTTGAAAATGCATTGTACAAATTCTCTGAAACCACTGATTGGTTCCAACAAGCTTCTTGATGGGACTGAAGAGGCCATCTTTAACCTTGTATGCCCTAAATGGTTTGGAATTTGAGGAAAAAATCTGCATTTCCATGTCCTAGTGCCACTGGGGAGATAAGCAGAGATTCATAAAGAGAAGCACTGGCTTGAAAACCTCTGTACAAGTTTAGATCTTGCTCTCAGCCATGCACTTTGTTATTGTTTGAGGCATCCTGCTCTGCACTCACTTTCCCTCTTGCAGTTAAGGCAGGGTGGGCTTCAGGACGTACATTTATGGGTGCCTTTCTTCTATTCTTACCCTATGAATTCTTAGTGCTGATGCTGGGATAGGTGTTTTGACCTATTTTTGGAGCTGGACATGTAGAGATATATTTTGAAACTGTGAATCTAAATAATACCCATGTATGATTAGTAGACAGATTGAGGACTGCAGAGTTAAAATTCCCAAGAGTTGTTATTAGACTCCTTTTCCTCAGTGATGCCAACTGAATTACATGTCAGAGACCTGTGCTGTGAAGAACTGCTCTGGCAAGTGGGCAGCTCTATGGCAGGATGCCTGGCACCCAGGCAATTGATCTCTCCTTGCTACTAACTGCACCTAAAAACCTCACCCCAGGGGTGGAAGGGACAGATTCACTTCCCAATTCTGAACCAACAGAAGGCTGTGGTCTACCAGGAAACAACCTTAGTCAACATTATGCTATGAGTACTAGTGACAGCAACACAACTTTCCAGTTTTGGTTGGGCCAATGTCTTATTTGACACCTCTTCTCTGGCAAAGACATGTTCTGTCTGAATTGGGCAGATACAAATGGCCTGGGTTCATCTTTGCACCTTTCTTCATGTGCTTCTCCTCAATAGCTTGGGGTAGGGTAGTAAGACACTACTGCCAGTTATAAATAGCACTATAAGTAGAACAGACACTGGGACACCAGCTGCAGAAGGAGCAGTCCTGAACAAGATTTTTAGGTTCATAGCAGAGAAGAAGGAGGAATTCTAAAATTTTAGTCACTGAATATTGGAATCTGCCTTTTCCAAAGACTAACCATGTCATACTGTAGCACAAGCTTTCCAGCTTGGAAGACAGTTAAGAATGGATGCATCTCTGTGCATGCCATTGTAGTAGTTGAATACAAAATCATAAACCCATCACAGCCTGAGTATTTACAGCATTCAAATTCACTGACCTTGCATTTCTAGGAGGAAAAAAAAAAAAAAAAAAAGAAAAACAAAAAAAGAAGTAGAAACTACTGGGCTTCCAATATTGAGCTTTCAAAATATTTTCTAATGGTGACCTGGCTGTGACATTTTTGATACTGATACAAGGTGAATTTCTTGATAGTAATATAGGCATACTTTCAGTCACAGTACAAAAGACCTACAGACATGAAGTTACATATGTTAATAACCTAAAAAAGGTAAGCATATCAAATGGATTTTACCTTCCCTGATTTATGTAAAATCTAATAATTCAGTTGTAGTTCAGACATTAAACTTTATTTTTTGCAAGCTGTAAGGATAGGGAGATAAATTTGAGTTTAAAACTCACCCAAAACACTCTCATTCATACCATAAATAAGTTATTTGACTGGGAATCTTTGCAGAGACTGGCTGTGAGAAAAAAACAGTCATTAAAATGAGGTCACGAAACATAAACCTTCAGAGAAGGCATCAGTATGCTTCACTCTTGTAACACCCTCTGAAGAAACCATGCTTCTCAGAGTGTTTATGTCTGAAATGATATCTGTTTGCCGGCTTCAGATCAGTGAGGAGGAACTGTAGTGCCTTCTTTTTTTTCCCAGCCCTATCTGGCTGCCAGTGTCTCTGAGCTGTCAAGGAACAAATGCTCTGACTTCATCTTGTGTGCTCTTTTCTCTGTATTCTGACAACGCTTCTCAGGTTCACAGATGTGTCAACCCCATTGTAATGATTTCTGCCAAAGCAGATGCACTGAGGAATTAAATGTGGAGATATATGTTAAAACTGCCTGCCATATTCATCAGAGATGCCAAGCCCCTGAAAGAAATTTCTAAGGAATAAACACATCTGTAATGGTTGGAGGAGGTTTTCTTTTTCTTCTACAGGTAACACTTTATATAAAGCAAGTCCTCTTCACTCTGGTTTTCTCATCTGAGAGAAGGAGAGGTCACAAAAATCAGAATTTAAAAGGTGACAGAATCTTACCATTAAAGCAATTACAATCAGAAATCTAATTTCTTTTCAGAGGAGCAGTGAGATTGCATAAAACAGGATTACTCCATTTCCAATTTGTCATGCCAGCCTAACATCTTCAAAAGTTCTGTATTATTTGCACAGGTGTTTTTAAAGAAAACCTATGTTAATAAAGAAAATTATGTCCCAGTCAGCAAGCAAAAAAAAAAAAGTCTGAAGGAGGAATGGTTTCTTATGAATGGAAAATGCTTAGTACTCATACATACATCCTAGAGTACGACACCCTTCCTTAGGAAGAACTTCTAATTGATTTCCTTCAGCAAAGCCTTTTGGGATCTCTATAAATTAGGTCTAGTGGGTAGGCTTTGTCAATCCAACAGTTTCCACAAAGTAAAAATTTTAACTGCTCCATTTCTCTCAAGGGGATGTGATTATTTAAAAGAGAAGGGGAATAAAAGAGTAAGAGAGAAGGGATAGCAACTCATGCTATTTAAATAAATGTCAGCTCCAGCCAACTTGACCTTCACTGCAAAGATGGTTTTTTTTCAGAAGGCCACTTTACTAATTTCAGAACAAAATTTCATGAGCTTATATTTGGAGACATTTCCATAACATTTTGTAAACTACTTCTCACCATCCCTATTTACTCTAGTCATATTCTTCCTTAGTAGCTCCCGCCTGAACTTCCATTTGATCTCGTCCCTGTCCAGCCATGTAAAACCAAAAGGTCCTGCACTAGCAAGAGGCCTTAAGACCACTGATCTCTATTGCATCCAGACACAGCAGATAACTTTAGATAAATTAATTAATGTTTCAATATAGGTGCAGTACTTTTTATTCTTCCATTTAATCCATCCACCTGAAGTCAGTGGAAGTTGAATTAGCTCTTGCACTTTCAAATGACTCATCAGTCATGCATTTGCTCCATGAAGTGCATCTCCTCCTGCTCTATTCCATGAAGGCACAGTGCAACGAGGGCAGTACTCAAAAAAGGAGGCAGGTGTCCAAACTTCCCATGTCCTTTTCTTACTACCAAATATATCCTCTCTAGGATCTTGCCTATATAAGTACTGTAGCATCACTGCTTGTAGCTCTCTATGTTGAGTTATACAAGACTAAGATATATGAAATCTCAGGATAAATGAGCAATTGCCTGCTTGTAATTTTTAATTGAAATGTTAATGCAATCTCCTATGCAGCAGACAACATTCAAATCAGATTTTCTTCAAATTTGCTGTTGCTGAAAATATACACACATAAAAAAGAACCCTTCACAAATAAGATCTCGAATCCTAACTCAGATGGGAAAATTCACAGTCCGCTCTCTTTAATTAATTTAAGCATCACTAATTTAAACTAAGTTCTCCTGAGTAATTCCGGTAACAGCACTTAAAAATAATGCTCCTGTGAAAAGCTCTGCTGCTTCAGAAAATGATCAGAATTAATATTGCTTATTTCACGAAGAAGATTGTCTTTGTTGTGGCACTTGCAGAAAGTTCTAGTCTATTAGCAAACAAGATCAAAAATGAGATCAGTAATACTGGCTGAAACAAACAAGATTTTTGATATTCACATATTGTAGGTCTTATGAGAACCTGAGGGGGAATAGGGAAAACAAAGCAAAAAATATGTGTACCCACAATGGGAGGGAAAACTATCCTTCATGATACTAGTAAACAATAAGTTAAGTTGCAAACACTTTTATCATTGTTATAAATAGTTCACTAATTCAGGTCACAATGCCAAAATTCTTTTTTCATCATGACAAACGGTTGCTGGTCAACTTGCATTTTTAATTTCTTCCTGAAATTTCTCACTGATCAACTTCCAGGCTGCTATGATTTTTTCCCACACACTGTAAATGCCTCTGGCTTTGGTCCAGTAAGTAGAAAAGTTTTTTTTATTTAACATGATGAATTTTTGATTTTCTATGAAATGTTGCGTGCCTAAACTTCATTGAGCTCCTACAGAATACTGATTCTGCAGGAACAATAGATGTTCCTGCAGAAGCAGGAGATGAAATATACAGATTTAAGTCTGTAAGAAGGGCTGGTCTGTAAGTGGACTTAAAAAATGTGACCAAGTAGCTACATGATATTTTAGTTGGACACACTCAAAACACTAAGTATGATGTCAAAATATTCCTTGGCTAGGTTCATTGTCAAAAGTTAGATCCATTGTTTCACAAGTTGGTTTGCTACAAAAAAAAAGAAGGTATATAAAAATAACTCCTCATTTAAACTACCTGTTACCTACTATGACCATGAGAACTCAGCTAAGTGCAGGTAGGGTCCCACCTTCTTGGACTTTGCTCATCTTTGTTCCTGGTTTTTGGGGGCTAGCAAAATCAGTTTTACTTAGAGGCTGTTACCACCACAACCATTATTAGATCTGTTAATTTCTTCTCTATTTCTGTTCATGGGCACCTGGTATTTATTAGCATGTTTAAAGAGGCTAGACTATACACTGGTGTAAATATCACAGACAGGAAGAAAGTATGTGGAATTCTACAGGGAAGGGCAAGATGGCTAATTTTAGATATGTCTATCCTTAAACATGTAAACATTATATAAAGGCTACCTGTCTGGCACTTCATCCATAACTTATATATCAAAAGAAGATTCTGACCTTTATTTGTTTATGTAGAAAACAGCCAGAGGTCATAAAAGTGTGTGTATGTACCACTTTCTTTTTCTAATGCTGCAATCTGTGTAGTGTTGAAAATAACAGCATTTGGGAAGACAAACAGACCTGGGGTCACTATGGTCCTAACATATTGCAGTATTCCTTTCAATGTCTTACTTCACTTCTAAAATTGATTTTTGGTTTGCTTTTCTTTCTGATATCAACTAGAAAATTAGATGCTATGGAGCGAGCAAGATGAACAATAAGAATTCTGATCTTTCTCCTCATTTAGAAAACTGAGATTACTTTTCTATTGGTTTGCATTTCAGATGTGCTGATTTTCAAGTGCTTCTTAGAGCAAAGAAGAAACCCTAAAAACTAAGTATCTCTCCAAAGCACTTTCTAGCAAAATGGATGGCAGTACAAGGTTTTTACATTAAACTTAGAGTCAAGTACCTGAAAGAAAATGTAATATATAAAGATTTCTCATTGAAGTATGTTTCTATTTACACATTTCTGGAAGCTTCAATCCAACTAAACAAAATCTGATGCTAGGTTCTCAGTTGACTTAAACTGAAGTTGATCTATTGCTCTTTGTTAAAAGAAAAAATTACTGAGTCACTGAAAAGATGCAGAGTATATCTTTGCCTTTTTGTATTACAGTATATGGGACTAAGCACTCACAGAGAATGTTGAGATATTCATTTTTGTAAGGATTTTCTAGAACCTAACCTTCCCTGGCTTGCCCCTGATTAATTCCAAGCTGAATACTGAAATGCTTTCTTAGGCAAAACTCATAATTTAATTAAAACTTATCATTAAATTCTGAGATCGTATTCAAGAGTTTGAATCCAGATTTGCAAAGGCATTTAGATACTTAAAGGTGCAGATAGGCATCAAATAAGATTTGTAAAAAAGCCTACACAGGATATAAGACTAATTCATTTTGAGAAGTGGTGCATATTAGATGTCAAAGAGACCTGGTGTTTTGGAAATATCGTTGGACATTTCCATGCAAAATTAGGTGCCAACAGACTTTAGAGTTTTTATGGTTTGCCTTACATCTGGAATTCCTTTAAAATCTATCTCTCAGAATAAAAGAGTTGAAACAGATACAAGAAATAAATACATCAAATAATTTTTTTTAAAAAAAGTGCCACCCTGTAAATATCTGACAGGTAAGTTCTGAATGTTCACATTATAAACTACTCTCTATGCATATCTCATTACTATATCTCATGACTTATGAGACGGGAGGGTGTACTACATAGAAAGACTGGATTACCTGACTTTACAAAGCTGTTTATAATGACACAGCTGCTTTGTCTCAGCATTTGAAATACATTTAGAGCATGCAAGCTCCTTTTCAATTGCAAGTTGAGTACAGCTATGTGAACTATTACATTTTTCTCCTGCAGAAATCCAGAAAAATGAAATTGCTGCCTTGAGCCATGTTTTGAACTACTAACTATTGCCATTTGAACCAAGAAAAGCTTTAAAACTTACACTGCAAGACTTCTTCAGCAGCTACAAAATCCCCCTCCAAGCCTCCAAATCAGCTTCTGATGGGAACATTTTGGTTTTGAGGTTGCCCCCACAGGTATTGACCTTTCAAGTCAATCACTGCTGAGTTCCTTGTGTGTTGATCTTACCTGAGTACAACCATAGGTCCCTAAAAAGTACTTATAAGAAATAATAGTGTGCCTAAAATGTTAGTTAGCCATGACCACACACGTGAAACAGCCCTGAGTGTAAAGAGCTGACAGATTAATCTTGCTAACAAAGAAAAGGTAAACAAATATTTACCTTTCATCTTTTTGTAAACAAACAAGGAAAACCAATAGAGATTTCTTTTGTTCTGTAATTTTATGTGTGTCAGTGCCATGTCTTTCCCAGTTCATTTGTTGTGATTTATATTTTCAGAAAGCACATGTTGTGTTGCATAAGAAATATCTCTGTTGAATTGAATTCTCTGACTTATATAATATAATAATTGCAGATGAGCTCAGTGTCTCAATCTGATGGTTATTTCTTCTTTTTATAAAACAGATCTGTACAGTGGCTGCATTACTTACAGTAATTAATTTTTGTCTCATCCTGCAAATTCTTCAGTGTAGGCATTGCCAGAATTTTTTTGTTGTTGTTGCACATAGTGAACCAAAACAATACCTTTCAGTGAGTTTCTATTTAAATATTGTGACACAGATCAAACTCTGCTTTCATTGTAATGGTTCAGATAAAGCATCAAGAAGTTCAAAAGAAAAAGGAAGATTTTTCTAAAACTTCAGCAAGACTTCTGTAAGAACCAGCATTAATACACCAAAAGATAACTGAATATCCAAGGTGGCTGGAAAAAAGTTTTTATCTGAAGATTTCTCTGGTGAAGGTAAAAGAAGAACATCCACAGAGGATGTGAGAAAAGCAGAGTACAAGGATTAAAGGACCAGAGGTGGCTTTAGTTCCTGTTATTTAGCAAAGATGGGCTCTGGGAAAGTGCACTCTCACTGCAGTGTTAATATTAAATGCTAACAGCAACTGGCCAGCAGGCCGTACTTGTGTAGCAGACCAGAGAAAAATCTGAGGTTGTGTGGCCAGATCATGACTACAAACTTGTAAGCAGCAGCGTGCCCTTTGGACTAGGGGGCTTGTCAGCCCCTGAAATTAGGAGCCTTCACCTAAGTAACCAAATCGGAATTAAGGGATCAGGGCAATGTAGGCAATGTGTTAGAAGCAAAATGCATCCCAGTTAAACCATGTTATACATAAATATTTTTCATGGATTTTAAGGTGCGGAAGATGCAGAAGAGCCAACAAATCAGAAAGTCTGCTTCCCTCTGGTGACAGGGGGTTTCCCTCTGGTGACAGGGGCTGCTCTTCAGCTATCCATTCCAGTGCTTGGTACTGGGCAGTCAGCCTTATTTTAAGCACATCAGGCAATGACACACTTTCCCATTTCCCATAGTCAATCCTAGAAGAATTATTCCCATTCCTAACCTTCTAGCCCTCTGTAAAAGGAAATTTTTAAATATACATGATGAACTAATACAGCAAGGGATTTGGGGTCTGTGCCTTTTTTTTTCTCAAATTGTAAAGAATTATTTTAAATTCAAAATAAATTTTAAAAAATAGGATAACCTTACCAGTTTGAACCAAGGAAAAGCTATTTTACAGCCCAGTACAAGAAAGATATCTTCTGCCTGCCCCAGGTATAGTGCTGGAACTGGAAACACTGCCTTCCCATACCTTTGAATTTTTGAAGGTGATGGTAATGAAGTGACCCAGTTTATACACTTGGCTTTAGCATCCTCACGTTGCTAAAAGTGAAGAAATTATGGCTTTGGCAGCAGGAGGTTGAAGGCACGCACCATTCTGTTAGATAAACTAAGTCAGGAGATTTTTGGCTTAGTTGGTGGTATCATACTTTCATCTTAGTGTCCTTCCTCGGGCTGGCTGTATGGGTGGTGAATCAGGGTTTCCTGAGTGAAAGGAATAGGAAATGGGGCACAAAAGGAGCCCCTGAGAGAAGTCTGGAAGACCTATTGTCCAGACATGACAGGGAGGAAGGCAGGAAGAAACAGCATGTTTATAATCCTTGTCATGGATGAGAGCAGCTCATCCTGACCCAACAAGTCAGGATGCCATTGTGCTGTGGTGGCCAGTGCTGAGAATGGGCACAGAGAAGCACAGCACCCCAGCTTTGGTGGCTGCAGAGGCCACAAGGTCCTCTCAGATCTGCTTTGTGTGAAATGCTCACTTATTTCCCAGCAGTTCACTTCTGGTTTTGTAGAGTTCACTCTGCACAATCTGCACAGTCACTGGTGGTCACATCAGCCAGAGAGACACGTGCTGTGTACAGACACTCTCTCAGGACACACACAGAGCAGAGCAAGCCAGACAGGCTTGCCATTTTCCACACAGCTACTGTTACAGGCTCCCAAAATACATGAGTTATTTACTCATTATTGGCTGCCCAGTCCCAGCCCGGGTGCTTTCCAAATAACATGAAGACACTAATCTCTCCCTACAGAACACAATCCAAAATAGGAAAGATCTTGTTGGAACAGTGGTAAGGGACACCAGATCCAAGCAAAGGGCTCAAGGCAATTAGCAGAAATCACCCCCTTAAAATACTTTTGTTGCTGCAGTCATGACACAGCAACTTTATATTCTCCCAGTGCCTTCATATCATATTCACCATTCAGTTCAGCAATTTACCCCTTCTATCTGGTTCAAAACTCAGCCACATTTTTCCAAAGAACTCAAACAATGTTTTTGTTTCTCTTCTGGATAAACACAAAAAATTCTGCAATAATTCTGCAATTTTCCAGGAAAGCTTGCATAAATCAGAACTTCAATGAGAACTTCAGAACTCCTTCAAAAAGAGGTAATTTTAGCTGTTTATGTAGCTATCTAAAGAACAAAAGTGATTTCTTATTTGATTATATCTCTTTCTTATGAATAAGCCTCCAAATAGGAAGAGAACTTTTCTACCCATCACAAGTTACTTCATAGCTGTGGCACAAGCAGTGCCATCCTACACTATTTGAGGAGTGAACCATCCATCCATGGCTAACCTGACAGGCAGTGCTCTGCATATTTGAAATATTCTGAAATTTCACTGTTTGAAATATGACCATTTTCTCAGTAATGGTATAAAATCATGCTGAAACATATCACAGTAAACAGACTCGCCTATTCTCCTGGGTAAGATGTTGAGAAAGTGGGCTAAACCCTGTGGCTTGTCAGATATGCTAATAGGTGAGGTGTATTTTCAGCACTGGTCCTAAGAAGAATACACTGAGCAAATGTCACTTTTATAACCACTAATTGGACATGGCTATGGCGGACAGCACTTTCCTTCCTCCTCTGCCTAACCTCAGAGACTATGTCCCATTTGTTTATTGGCAATATTCATGCTTCCCCAAAGATTCACCACAAACAATCTCCCTGCCAACAGGACCTTGTATGTGGAGTCATTATTCTGTATTTGTTTGTCAGTCTTGTCTGATCCAGCCAATTCATATCATCATGTTCATGCAGCCCTTCTGCCAGCAGAGGAGGGAGTGCAAGTCATGCCTAATTTTGTATTTGGTTATGCCACACTTCAGGGTCCTCAAAGAATACCAAGGAGGCCTACATCCAAACCGGGTGACCTCAGGCAACTTTAATTTTACATGTACTTTCAAAGCAACAAACAACCCTGGGTAAACAGTTGAAGAAGCAGCGTTCATGAGGAGATGAAAGAAAGAAAAAGACAACAAAGAAAACTAGCATTGATTGAAGTGAAATATTGGGAAACCATCCCTTCAGAAGGCCTGATAAGAAGAGATAAGGATCATCTGCACATTATGACTTCCACATATTTTTGTAGGTGGACTTGCCCAGACCCAAGCTCATGCATTAAAACACCTCTCAGCTTTCAGCACCTCAGTGGCAGGCATCAGAAACTCCAAAGTCACTCTAACAGAAACTAGGCTCAAATTTAACATTCTAGTTTAAATGCATCGCTAGAAAATAAATGTAAAATTTTCTTGTACCTGCAGATAACTTCTTTTTAGCCCTGCTGGAAATGGGATGACAATGATTCCTGGGAAGTTTTCACACTTTCAGCAGATATCCCCAGAAACACCCTATTTCATCAAGACACCCACCACCAGCAGTAGGTCTGTAAAGCCAACTAAATCCTTGAAAAGTAGCATGCAGTATCTCACAATTTATGAATAGTGATGAGTATATTAATGCTCACAGACCTATGAGCTCAGCAAAAACCTCAGGTAATTTTTCATTATACTGCAATTCTCTATACCTTCTAATCAATCAAGGTTCTGCTGTGAACTTCTAAAGCTAGGTAAAATACCTCAGGACATGCAAAAATGCACAGGTCGTGGTGTAGTAGTAGCATAAAGCAGCACAATCTGTATCAGCCCAAATAAAATACACCCACTGTTGCATGATTTATAACAAAAGATTTTCAGTGCTGCAGTTGAAAGAAGTGAATTCATGAAGGTAAAATACCGATTCAAAGAAGCTGTTTATGTGTTATAAAAATAAAATGCTATGATTCCTTTCTTCTTATTTAGAAAAAAAAAAGGCAAAACTTTTCCTTATGCACAAGCAAAGCCAGCCAAAGCTTTGCACACCTACAAGCCATATAAAGCAGACAAAGAAAAGTGGTAGTAGCACACATCCAGATCCTTTATACCAACAGGTAGCTGAGACCTGTCTCATTTAATAGGTCAAGATGCCTGTTACATATATGCATATAGAGAGAATAACTCAATATATATACTATTTACAGTATGTTTTGAACAGGGGGGGGTCTGTAAATACCTATACTCAGAGGGGTGGCTTCAGTCCCTGTTAAGGCTGGAACATCAGGGTCTTAACAGCTGTGTGGTGAGACCAGGACATCCAGACAAGCAGTTAAGCATCCTCTGCCCCTCTTTTTGGGGATTCCTTCAAGCACACTCACAGCATTCAGGAAGAAATGCCACAGTGCTGCTGCAAGCAGGGAGTGTGATATCCTGGTAGCCATGGATGAAATCCTGGCTCCCCTTCATGATGTTTCATTCCTTAATTTCCCTGTAGCCAGAGTTTTGATGGGTGACTTTGATAGATCACAGCAAGGATGAAATGCCACCTGTCTCTAAAACAGCCTCCAAAGGCAGTCTGGGCAAAAGCAACAGAATGATGTAACCCCCTCAAGCCTGCAGCTTGTAACTACTGCTGGCACCCTAGCAGGCTGTGTGTGCCTCCAGCCCCAGCTCTGGGTGACCACGGGGCTGCTCTGCCTCTGTGACACCCCTCGGCTGCCAGCTCCACCTCTCTGTCTTCACTCACACACAGCTGCCTCTGCTTGCATGCCTCAGGCAATGTTTCCTTTCCTTCCTTTGGCTCAGAGGATTAGCAAATCAAGCTGGATACTAACCCAGGAGGCAGCATAGTGCCTCATAAAGAGCCAACAGTGTGTGATAGCGTGCTGTGCTGTGTCCCAGCTGGGTGCTCAGCGGCCCCAGGTCTGGAACAGCTCAGAAAGCATCGAGCCCACTGCCCCTGGAATCTGACTTGGATCAATGTAAACAAATTATTAACAACTACTCAAAAAACCCACATGAACCATACAAACTGTTTTAGTTCTGTATGGACAGGTGCTGGACTCAATGGTCCATGTTGGTTCCTTCCAACTCTGTTATTCTGTGCAATTCTGGAGAAGAAAATTTCAACGCTCCCATTTGAACCTTTTATTCCAAAGTCTCAGTTCACCCCTTCAAGTTGAAGGTATGGGCAGGATTATGACATGTAGGACCATAAAACATGGATATTTTGGGATTCAGTTTCCTTAGGTGCTATGAGATTCACATTTTACATTGTGCTGTTAATAGCAGGTAATACTGCTTGTCTTTTTTTCCACCTAGAATGTGTTTATCTCCAACAGCAACAATACATACCTCAGGCTGCTGGCCAGCTGTAATAAAATGGATTACATCTCAGGAAGAACAAGGCAGTCTTTGAAACCCTCTTCTTTCTGAGACTGGCTCTGGACCTGGCAACTATTACAGCCAGAAGGACTGAAAACAGAGCTGAAATGCATTTCTGGTACTAAAAGGTTGTCAGATTAATGGCTTCAAAGGAACAGTTTAACAGAAAGGAAAATTTTGGAAACTGTTTGGGTTTATTAAAAGAGGGATGGTCTGGGGCCTATTCTTTTAAGAGTTAACATCCCTCAGGGCCTGAGATGCTTCTGGTGCTGCTTGCAGAGACCCATTAGAGACTGCAGCATGGATGAGAGATACAAATCCTGCTCTGGGCCTCTGCCTAGAGAAGGAAGGAAAGGCCATGGAGCAGCGGGAGAGAGTAGATGAGGATGACAGCTTTTTTTCTGTATCTGAATTACCAGGGTTTTTAGGTATTGTCAAACCTGATGGTAACAAGGATGTCTGTACCTATTTCAGCATCACTCCAGTCTATTACAGGCTGGACTGAGGACACTAACTTATTTCATATGACCTATATAATATAGACACCACAGTTACATGAGCAATATGATGGCCAGCAGAACCCTAATGGTAAAAGGTTTGGTAATGTTTTATTTTGTCTCTGAGTTCCTAGAAACTTAAAAAGGAGGCAAATGTCTGAATAAAAGAAATCCAAGTAGTATTTATGAAGTTTTTTGGTAGGCAAATGCCATTACCTAAACAGACTCTCAAACACATGAAATGGTTTTAAGTCCCTCCCTATTCCCCCAAGAGTGTCTATTCACCAGTGTATGTCTGTGTGTGCTTTTAACTTCACAAACCCCCCCCAGCAGTGTGTTGTTGAAAATGTAATGCTTCTATGGGAAGCATTCAGCTCTGACTCATTATTTGTACCTAACCATAGGATCATGAGCTCAGATACACAGAGCAACCCTCATATCAGCACAAGTAGCCTACAGCATTCTTCTCCTCACCATTTTTTTTTCACCTAGCATAAAGTTTTGTTTGATTTTTTATCCCAACCATGGCTACTGTAACAATATAAAGTAATGAAAGGGTGAGAGAGCATGGGTAAGAGAGACAGGTTCTTTGGCAATGTGCTTGTTAAGCTGCTGGCAAGTTGCCTTGCTCAGGATGTGGAACAGCAGCTGAAAACAACCAAACACCAAGCCCCTATCAGGAATTCTCAGGACTGTAATGCTGTTGCTAGGGATCCTGCTTTCAAAGTGCCAAAGTTGAATAAAGTAGGTCAAGAAAATTGCCATTATAATGATATTCTCCTTGCTGTTCTCTAGCTGGTCCCCTGCCTGGCCCTGTGCTGCTGTAGGACCTTCCTCAGTGCTTCATCTTGCCTCCCTGCACAGTGGCCAATCTTCACAGAAATGGCAAAAAACTCTATTTCAGCCTTGTAGGAAAGACTCAGCTTTTTTTAGAAAAGGGAGCAGTTGCACTGAAGCCCTCAGGCTGAGAAGAATCCACACTTCCCAGGTGAGCTCTGCAAGTTATTGCTGTCCTCTCCCCTCCAGCAAACAGCCACCCTCTGGCACACACTAAGTACTGAAAGGATGGATTTTAGGATGGACCTGTTTAGTGAAAAACCCTGATTTAGATGCCCATTAAGACACACACCTGTCTTGCTGTTTCTCTTTGGCAAACCAAGCATCTTATTCTTCACTCCTGGGAGCATTGAATGGCTTCTGTGGAGGTGCCTAGTCTTTTTACACTATCCATCAAAAAAAACAGGCACCTCTTTCTGTGGTAATATCCTAATTTAATGAGTTAACACTAATCATCTAACCTAGGAGCCCCCAGATGGCACACATCTGTCCTATTACAGCCCTACCAGTACAAGCCTGCTTTTTTTAGGTCAATTTGCTTAGGGGCTTACCTTATGAATCAAGGAGGGCTCAAGAACAAGACAATGTACCCAAAATGTGAAAATGAGACTGAAAGACTCTGTTAGCCAGGATTATGGGCAGTTCCTCCCCTGCTTCCTTGTGGAAGTAGTGTTCTTAATCGGACTGTATCATCACAGTGGTCTGATCTCGTTAGGCCAGATGGTAGCCAGTATTTTGGAGAGTGGTAGCCGGGCCTGATTCACTTCTGTTCTTCCCATTTTCAGAAGAAACATATGTTCTCTCTGCTGCTGTGCAGGAAGACTAAGGAAGACTCAGGAAGACTAGGATCAGGTTGTTTAGTTCATGGCACAATCCGGTGCTTAACCCCCTTTCCAGCCAGCCATGCCTGAGCATTGCCAAGAAAATGACTCAATATATGACATTAAGAAAGAAATTGCTCCTCTGGTCTATCATCAAAATGAAAATATTAATATCTACTTATTTAATAACTATGAATTAGATATTGTTTGCACAGTATTTATGTATGAAAAAGAGGTAAGACTATTAACTATGAGTGCTGGTGACACATATTCTCTATCTTCATCTCAGAAAGAGCTTGTGGGCAGGGAGAGGCAGTTGTATGCCTTCTGATAATAGCAAAGCCCAAAGTGAGGAACATAATTGCACACGTATTTTTGTCATACTTTTGCCTGAGGCTGTGGACAATATTTTGGATCTAGCTCTCTTTTTTTCATGGCAAAGATAAATAGATTATGCTAGTCAAGTAATTCCTTTGGTGCCCTCCTCTATTGACAAAGATTGCACTGAGGGCACTATTTCCATGAAAGAGGCAGGAGCAAAACAGAATCAATCACCATGTTCTGAGATCCCTGATTCTGCCTTCCCAAAGGGGTTTGTGCTAAATATCACTGCTTTCATTTCCTCTGATTTCTCTATTTTGTTTTTCATATCTGTTCTTTTTTTTCCTCCTCACAGAACCATTTCAGAGAGCAACTCCCAAAACTTTGCCTTTGCCACCTGCCTTAGAGAACCCTCCCCAGAGCCACAGCTTCACTGCTGCCAGGATGCCTGGTGAGCAGTGACTTCCTGTGACATCTCATCATTTTATAAAGGCCTACTTAACTGCTTCATCTGGTTAGCTCAACACCTCAGGATATGGAACAGCTGCTCCCTATAAGCAGATACATAAGTGTAACAAAAGACATGGTTCACAGCAAACAAAATTAGCTTTCAACATCAATGGAGATCTTCAGGAAAGAAGAAAAAGGCTATGAATTTCATAAATACCCAGTTTTTATCTAGAACTAGAGTTGGACAGTGTCTGTTTTGCTCTGAGTCTTGGCCATCTTGTTTTATTTTGTTTCACAGCAGTTGCAATTGTCCTTCGATTGTGATGGGCTATTGTGCTGTTTTCCCATTAATTCTATTTGAATTCATATTAAGGGTTTGATTGGACCAGATTTCTTATGTATGTTAAAGTGTTCCTTGGTCCTGCTGTTATTTATATATTTGTTCCCCAGGTTTTTTAGGTACCTGAAAAGAGGACTCCAGGTACTGTTAACTGTCCTTTAAGATATTTTGACAAAAACGCCAGTTCCAATTAGATCAAACAATCCAACAGTGAAGTCAGCCTTGTACAGGTTCCCCATTTAAGCCCTTTCCAGTGCAGCTCTCTTCATGCACTCTGCCCTCTGCTTACCTCCTGAGGATGAGGACAATTTCTTTAGGACCTGCAGGGAAACAGCACCAGACGCCCACACGTTCACATTTCAAACTGCTCCAGCACAGGTACTGCTGCTGGCTACAGCTGTTGCAATGGCAAGGACAGCAGGAGAATACAGAGTGTGTCTGTAATGTGTAATTTCCTTTGGCTCCCTACACTTTCATGCTATCCTTTCCAAAGCCAGGGCATTTAACACAACACAGACACTTTGTACAGTGTTGGCAAGAAATCTCTGTATTCAACAGATGGTACTGGGCATCTGTTCTGATCCAGCTGATAGCAGAAGAATTTGGAAACAGAAGAGAGTGGTCCTGTATTACTAAGGGATATCAGTACATATTTGATTACTAGAAGTTCAGTCACTACCAATGATAGCACGTAGCACTTCCCACTGCTCCCCAGCTACTTTGCTCCATTGCAGAGACCAGCACAAAATAAGCTTCAGAAATACTAGAGAAAACAGCGAATTGAGGAGTCATATGCAGTGCTTATAGGCATAGACACTCCATGAGGGTCAAACCAGGCCAGAAGAACTTGTCAGAAACAGGAGACAGGGCAGTCCTTTGCTGCTCCAAGTCTAGAGGAGCTGCTGGATCAGGGTGCAAATTAGAACATCTTCAGGTGGGAAATCAACTTTGAAAGGTCTATAAACACTTCCTTTGCATTAGCTACAGCATAAGTAGGACCAGCATCTGTAAAGAGGAGAGACTCTTCCCTGGGTCAAAGTCCTGTCTGCCACATCTGGTGTTTTTCCAGAGTAACATCTCTGATCCACTGACTTTGAACTTATCACGTGTAAGGGTTGACATGGGGACACACTGAGATTGTGCCATTTTAACATTTATCTTCCAGATTCCTCAAATAAATGACTACATAAGCTTCTAGGCAATAAATATGCATATAAAAATGTGAATATACAAACCAACCCATCAAGCAGCTTCAAAGCTGCAATATACCCCCATCCTGGCGGACTGGAGTCTTAGCTGCTGTTTGCACAGTAGCTCTGGGAACACTCACTCTCCCCAGGACCCTCTATGCCATGAATGCAAAAAGGAAAAATGTTTGGGTGAATGGCTCATAAACACAGCTTGTTTTCACAGAGAGAGAAGACAGGGAACGAGAAAGATGTGAAATATTTAAGAGAAATTTCTGAACATCATTCATAAAGCTCTACCTGTGCTTTACTTATGGTACCTTTTAGGCAAATTCAACAGTCTATAGCAAGAAGACAAAATTGACATAAAGAGCTGTAATCTAAACTTCCTGCTGAATAGCTGTGTGGAAAGGGAGACAAGCCTGAGCTCTTACCCAGAAACACCTGTGGCTTCTCAGAATTTGGACTTTTTACCTTTGCTGTCTTTTGGAGAGGAATTTTAAAAAAATTATTAAAAAAAAAAGGAGAAAACAGGGAGAAAGATGGCAAAGAGTCAAGAAAAAGAGAGAGGAGTACTACAGTTGGCATTAGCTGATGGAGCATATGGCCCATAACCCATGGCAGGCATAGGGCTGACTTGCTCTCCCCCAGCAACCACGTAGATGCTAAGTAAGAGTCTTGCCAGGATCTCAGGTATAAATAATAGATGAGTTGTCTAGGGAAAACTAATAATACCACTGGAGTCAGTGAAATGTCTCCAGGGTACTGTAAGGAAGAGGATACCCTAGCCAAATGGAAAATGGTCTGTTTTGATCCTCAAGCCCATAAACTGGGGGGATGTTCACACAGAAAGCTGCGCTGTAGCTCAGAGGTGGCAAAAGTTCAATTCATCATGGCAGCTTGCTGTGCCCTGCACCTGCACTACAGCACAGAGTCTTGGAATCTCCATGTGGTTTTACCCTTGCAAAAAGCGTGGCACCATCTAGAGAATATCTCTGAAGGCAAATCTTATCCATGTCCTCTCCCCACTGCTGTCTCACCCACAACCACTCTGGAGATGCCCACTCATAGCTGAGTCCTGGGGCAGTTCTGAGGGCAGCAGAAGATGGGGTAAAGCAGCCTTTAAGTATAAGGGTCAATCAGGGTGGCTTTAGGAAATGCTTTCTGACTGTCCTTCTTCCCAAGGGATGATTCTGGCAATGGAACTGAGAAAAATCACCAAGGCAAAAGGAAGCACAATATATAATTACGTTACTTCATATTTCCAGCATTCTGACAATGTAACCTTGTAGATACTTCTTAATTTAATACAGAGATACTTTTAAACAGGTGTTTGAGTTGTTAAGAGGAGCCTAAGTCGGGTGAATAAATATTTGGCAAATTTTTGATGGCTGAATATGGTTAGAATACAAAATACTCTTGATAAATTGAAAAAGCTTTCTGGACAAACATCAAAATGGTTCTCAGCAGGGGTGAGTGCAGTGAACTACACCCAGGCAAGCACAGTCAACTGAACAGATGAGTACAGATTCAGCTGGACAGCAAGACCTAGAAACATTTCTAATAATTACAATGGATTAAAATGTTTGCACAGGACAATGCTATTGGAAAGTAAAAAAAATTCCTTGAATTATAAAAAGAGGAGAAAAACCTGGAAGATACTGTGTTGGTAAGATCTCAACTGGAGTGGAATGTCCAGTTTTATACCAAATATTTGGAGAATGACCTGGAGCACCTGGAGAGCTTGAGAAAGAACACCTTAATACCAGAAAACTAAGAATCATCACCAGTGAATAGTGATTGAGATGATTTTGTTTATCTCAAAAGAAGCCTTAGAATACAGACAAGACAATTGCAAAGGGGAAGAGAACAACTTGTCTGTTCAGATGTCTCAATTGCAACGAAGAAAATTCAGAGGCAAATTAGGAACTATTCTATGTCACTAAGAAAATGGAGCACAGAAATAGATATGATGGATCTTCATTATTGGAGCCTTTGACAAGGAATTATATAGTCTTTTTGAGGGTGGGATAGGAAGGGAAGGCATGTAAATAGGTCTGACTGAAGCTTTTTAAGCCCAGATGATACTCATCAGTATATTTCATTGTACAATAATTCACTCTAAAAGGTTCTTCATTTTGTTTTTAATGCAGAAATATGACACAGAAAAATGAAGAAACCAGAGATTCAAGAGGTTTTTCAGCTCAGGGGTAGGTTGGTGCCTGTAGGTAAAGTATGAAGACAAAAGAGGAACAATTATCACTAGCTTAGTCTTGCCACTCTGGGGAAACAGTGCAATTAGGGCAAGGAGTGAAATACCAGCATGACCTGAACAAGCTCATTATCAATGAGATTGCAAAATGACAATATCATTTAATAAAATGCACCATGCAGCATTAAAATTCTAGCATGAATTTGAGATATCTATAAGGGGCAGAAATAGAAAGTTTGTAGGGTTCTTTGATTCACTTTACCTGAGAAACAAACCTTATCTTTTGAGATGTGATGAGGCAAAGACTCTACCATTTGAAAAAAAATTTTACTGTCTTGTGTGTGTAGTCTGTTTCTTAAGACAAAGCATTGGTTCAGATAATAAATTATTCAACAAATGAAGTTATATTAAAGCAACTCTCTTATCAATTAGAATTAATCCTTCACTTCTGACATTTGCAGCTAAGGTGTACAAGGAGGTAATATGATACAGCAATGAGAAAACACACTGTCTGGAGCTAAAAATATCACAACCCACTCTTGAAAGTTAGCTCTAAGATGAACAAATTACCCTTTTAATGAAGTGAGTGGCATATATTTGACTATCAAATAATTTTGAGCATTTGGTACTAAAGAAATGCAGATGTTACTAATAATACACACTTTTTCTCATTACAAATTCTAGTACCATATAGTTAGAAAAGACAAAAGTCAGTGTAGTGAGAGGATTCCTATTAGCTCCAGTGCCTAACAGAATAAAGGGCCAGATCAGTGAAAGAGCACTAATTCCTGCTAGATAGAGCAGCTGGGATCAAGACTTCAGCATGCCAAACTCTGTTCCTGGTTTAGGGATCACAAATCAAGGAACAACAGTACAAGCAGTGTCCGTAATGCCTCACTGAACTTTCCAGGCTTTACAGGTTGGCTTGATCTAGTAAGGAAAATACATCATGGTTTTATCAACGAAAGCAAAACCACCAGTGCACAGCTCACTGCCCTCCCAGGCACCCTAGCAATAGAATTAGCTGCAGGGGCACACAGAGTTTCCCCATAGTGTTTTGTGCTGAGCACATGGGCACACGGGCACAGACAATGAATTTGCTCAGCATCAGTTGCTCCAGACTAAAGCAGTCATGCTTTCAGTGCTGAAGGGAAAAGGGCTGAGATGCTGTGACACTACCAGTGGGCAACTCCTGTGGACAACTCCTGTGACAGTGCTGTGCACAACTCCTGAACACCAGCAGCATGCCCTGCTTGAGGAGTGGGAGCAGATATTGCTGTATCTTCAGTGACTCACTCTGTGCAGCAGCTTTAGCAAGGGAAGTCCAGGCAGCTGCAGTGCTGCCAGCTCTCACGACACATCACACTTTTGTAGTCCCTGAGCTGGTGCAAATTGATTCTTGTTCTCTCTTTTTAACATAAAATGCAATTTACCTCTCAGAGGAGGAGATTTTTGGGTAAGAAGAAACAGTTCAAAAATTAACTTTGGTCACAGAAAGCAAAATTTTAATTTGCAGTTCAAAGCTACCTATTAGTGAATGGTACCCAGAGGAGGAAAATCATGCAGCTGTCTGAAAGGAGTCCAAAATTCAAATGAAATGTTTCCAGGTAAGCCAGCCAAATTTATCATAACTACTCCTGGGTGAGCAGACCAAAGCCTATAATTTGTCTACAGCATCCTACAGCTATGTGTGTAATCAGATAAATACCGTAGGCCTGGACTGAAATCCACTTTTCAATAATTAACATAAATAAATACATAAATAAATAAGACAAAACATTAGGGTTTGGGATTTCGGTTTTTAGCAAACACATTATTTCCTCATTCAGATAGATAATTTCTTTGAAAACATGCAGAAGCTCCATTATCAACAACAGCAATGCTGCCTTTGCAAGCTCTTTTAAAAAAATACTTGTGTGTGCTAGATGCATAAAATATCTTTTCAAAAGCAATTTATGCCACTGAGAATTGGCTGTCTAAAGACCTTTGAGGATTTGGGCTTTGAGGCTGGATTTTTGAAGCCTCAGGTCTTAGGCCTCATTTTTAAGAGTAAAACTCTAACACAAATAGTTGAAAGGTTTCTTTTTTAAAGTTCTGAGTTTTATTTTCTAACTCGCTCCTATTTCCTTAATGAGTTGTATTGTATTGCTCAGGCCATGGCTGCACACCTTACTTCCAGGGAATGATTAACTGAGGTTTCCCGTGCAGGGAAGGGGCTCTCAGCTCTCACTACACAGGGGCTGGCTCACACTACAGGCAGTTGCCAAGTCAGTGCATCTTTTCAGCTCTGTGGACCCCTTTTTAACATGCAAAACTCTTGTGTTTCTCCCCTAAATGAGTTATCAGGTCTCTACACGGAGGAAATCATATGAGATAGCACAGTCTGTACGTTCTCATGGGCAGCTTTCCTCCCTTGTCCTGTTGCACAGACCATGACACACATGTGCCAATGCTGAGCATAACAAAATAAAGAAATTGGCATGCTAGATGGCAGCATGGAGAGCCCTTCCCTACAGCATGTCCATGTTCCTGTCACAGGGAACAGCTGTACCACAGCAAGGACAGCAAATCTGGACCTCTTGACCGTGCCCTTAGCAAAAACCCAATCAAAGAAGTATACAGTTACTGTTGAAAATGAAATTATTCCTGAAGGAGTAAGATAAAAGTAGGCAATCCCTTTGCTCAGGGCCATGTTTTATTCAGACTGCCCTGTTTTGTAAGGGGGATTTATTGAATTTTCTAGTTTCATAGAGTTTGTCCCATTTAATTTTGTTCTAAATCCTAAAAAAGCAGTACCTGAAATCCTGAGGCGGGGTAATGGGAGTTTCCTTTGTTTGTCCAGCTTTGATGAACATTGACTAGTTTCATTTACATAACTGCAATGGTAACACTTCAGCCAGCATTATATCCAGGAGAGCTGATTGGCAGGCATTTGAAATGAAGGATTATCTTGTGGTTGAGGCAGAAGAACAGGACTCAGGAGGCCTGATTTCTGTTCTTTGATCAGTCACACAAATCCTGCATGACACTGGGTAAGCCAATTAATAGCCCTGTGTCCGTGTTCTTTAGCAAAATTGAGGTATGAGTGTTTTGTTTCTGATTTCACTTTTCTCCAAACACAGGGGCAGCTCTGGAGATTGTTTTTTGTTGATTGGTATGGTAAGGACCTCATTTCTATTGTGCTCCTCAGTGCTTCCAAAATTCAAAACAAAAAATGCTTTTGTACTTTCATGATCTGTTTTCATGCAAATACTAAAAAGTGATAGAGTTCTCTTCTACATAAATTAGGCCTAGGAGTTTCATCACTAGTTTTCATTATTATAATTTGCTACTATTTACCTGGCAATGATTCCAGGCCTCAGAAAACACTTGAGAAAATTATTTTACAAATGTGGTCTGTGGAAATGAGCTCTGGGTGTGAGTGAGAGATCGCATTTATACATCAAAGTGATAGTAGTAGTTTTGCTGCAGTCATGATGGTAAAAATATGTAAGCAAATCAAGTCTTCTTTTATCTCTTACTAGCACAGGTAGGGTGCCAAATACACAAGGCCAGGTCTCACACTGTGACTTCTGAAGTACCTGTGGAAAATTCAGAGATCCAGCCTCCTGCTCTCCTGCCCTGTTTTCCTTGCCCAAAAAGTGCCAGCATTGGTGCTGATTTTACCAAGTGAATGAACAGATACAAGTCCCCATCAAACACTGCAAATCTGCACCTAACATTAGTATATTCACAGCCATTATAAAGGTCAGAGGAAGAGTTTGCTCTCATTTTTCCATCCCCACAGTGCAGCTGACAGCTCAGCACTTGATCTGCAGTGATGGACAGTGACTGCATCAGAGTTTCCTTTCAATTTCGCTCATACAAGACACTGATTATTTGGACAGATAAATATGAGAGTGGAATAATTTACTGCCATGCTTCTCACTGTGCTGAATAAGTCTCCCTTTAATTTAGCTCAGCTACTGAAAAGAAAATCTATTTTTATTCTAATTTTCTGATTGCTTACAGGGGAGAATCATTGTTGCAGTTATGATTTAAAAACAACAACTTGGACCTGGACCAGTCCAAGATGAGCACCAGGCATAACAACAGAACAGGCATAAGAACTTCTATTTTTCAGTCTTAGAAAAAAGCTAAATACAGCAGGACATCAAACAACATGTTCTCTTCTTCCTGGTTTGCTTGTAATGAAATAGCCCAACTCCAGATTTGCATCTGGAGTAAAAAATTTGCTCACCTTTTCCTACCTGTCATTGAACACCTGTCTCTTTTTAGGAGGGGACATCACAGCCCATCTGCTCTTCTTTCCAAAAGTATTTCAGAGGGGCAAGCCACCTACCTACAGAACATTTTACTAATGCAAAAGAAATCAAGCCATTGCTATTTAATGTGAACTTGTAGTCAGTCTTCATTATTAGATTTCAGGCCAATTTGACAATGACCTTTTGCCTGGTGTTGTTAATTTTGTTTCCTGTAGTTTTTCATTAAAGGAAGATAATGAAAATACAAGCTCCTTGGTGTAAATCATTAAAGACTCTGACTAGCATTGTGATAGCAAAAAGTACATTCTTCCTCTTCTGTTCTTTTCTTGTTCATATTTTGAAGTACCCTTATAAAATCACGAAAGTGAAAGATTCATTAGCCTGCAAAAATAAAGAAGCCTTCATAAGACACCATACTGTGTTCCATGAGAAGCCCCTGTTGTACTGCCGTTGGCAAAATTCACAAAGAGTGGTAGTCTGCAAAAAGATTCCTTAATGAGGACAGCATGTGCCAGCAGAAAGGAGCTGTGTGGCTGGAAAGCTGAACTACCCCAGAAGTGCTGGGCACTCATGAGATGTTTTGATGACCAGAAGATGCCAGTCTTCACTACCAGCTTCTGCAACCCTTTTGCTGAAACAGAGGGTGTCGGGTGGATGACTTATTAAGGATTCCTTTCTGTGTGCCCTTTAATACACTGCAGTCTGACCTGATGTTCAGGCAAATGCATTTCACAGGAGCACCTCATAAGCAATCTGTACACACATTAGCTGGGAAATTGCAATGGTCTCGAAACTGAAGTAGTTTATATTGCATTAGCCCTGTCAGATTTGCTTTAAAGACCAGATTTTCCTTTTGCATTGACAGAAATAGTGAGTGTTCTCCCTGATATCCTTCACTTGGAAAAAAGTGAGTTCTATTACAGTATCTGCTTCTCTTTTGAGCAGAATCAGTTTTGTCTATTTTCTAGACTGGGGAGTACTTTTTCTATGCTATGTTATACGTCAGTAAAGTAGCAAAGAATTTGGATTGAGTGGGCAATTTGATTAGAACAATTCTGTTGGTGCTGAACTGTAATGTTTCAGCTGTCCAACTAGTTTGCTCATTCTAACTCCTCCTAAAGGTAAAAACCTGAGCTGAAAAAATAACCCTGAAAGAAAAGAGTCAAGGCTGATTAATGTAGTTACCAGTTTGCTAAAAATTAAATAATTAAATATTTAGCTGATTTAGACTTCTAGTTGCCTGTAGCAATTGGACAAGTACCTTGGATACTGCAAGAAAAGTGGGTTAACTTGAGCAAACTGCAAGACATAAATGGATGAAGATTACTTCCACAGAAACCTTAAGCTGTCCTCCTCCAACATGCTTGAGTTCCCATTCTGAACGTATTCGTAAATATCTCACATCTCTAATGTAATTGTATCAAATAATTGCAATCACAAAATTCTTCAATATTTATAGGAAAAAAACCAGATCTAGAGATCATTGGCACTTTCAGTTTTGCCAGTAACCTGGATACTGCCTTGAAATTGGGTTAGAAGTGGCTGAAGACCTACAAACTATCAGTGAAGTAAGAAACTGGACCCCATGACCTAACAGGTATTTCCATCCCTATTCCTAGATACCCAGGACAATGCCATTATTTTTAAAAATTCTCTCCACGATGTTATAAATAGAAAGTAACACAGATATTTGTGACTTCTTAAATATTGTACCTGCAAAAATCTAGACCTTCCTTCCTGATCTTCGCACCCTACTTAGTTAGGCAAGGCTTTGCTGAAATCTGTGACAGTTTTGACTGAATAAGGGCAGCAGGATTTGATCCCATGATAATAATACAAAAATCTGAATTCCAAACAAGGTATATGCCAGAAATTCCTTGTAAAAGGAGTATATCTTTTTTTTTTTTTTAGCAGTATAACAGTGTGGCAGAGAAACAGACTGTCAGACACTTCCAGAATCAGTGTTTCCAGCACAACAAATATTCATTTTATACAGTGGAGTACAAAGCTATGAATCATGTTTCATGTGAAGTGCAAAAATCAAAAAGAGGTAATGAATATTACAGGTTGTAATATCAACCTTCTACTAGTTCTACTCAGGTTCAGTACTTGAACTAACTCCCAGGTTAGTTCCTTCTGCAACAGTCTAACTTTCTTTTTAGAGTACAAGGGATTTCTATTTAAATAACACATCTCCATCATATCCTTATTAGTTATTATTTCTTTCATTCTATTTGACTTCTAGTATAACAGCAATTACAAATGACAAAAAGCAAGAAAGAAAGCATTTCTATAACTGATCAAACTCTGTGGTCTGCCAGTTCCATTGCCTTTTCACCAGTAACTAGTGATTGCTGTGACAAGGAAAGGCACAAACCCCCCTGATTACTGAACAGAGAGAGAAAGGTTCTCTCTCTTTTGACAGGGACAAGGCAATAAATCTATTTTGTGGGCTGCATTGACAATCAGGTGAAAGCAAGTGAAAAAGGCCACAATCAAGGCAGGTCAAGAGGAGCAAGTAAAAAAAGATTAAAAAGCCATCTGTTCCAAGGGTGAAATGAATGGGAATGCAGTCCAGGGTCACCAAAACAGGGATCAAAACAGCAGGGTAGGCTCCAGGAAATGAGTAGGCAGAGTATAAGCAGTATCATGTGAGTGAAGACTGCACTTCCTGCCACTTAATGGGTGCCTGATGGTGAAAGCCAGAGCTGGGCAGAATAGTCCCCAAGTAGCTACTGCCAACGGGGCAGTTAAACTCCTGAAAGCTCATACTTTCTTATCCCCTAGGGAAGATAGTCAGCAACCTAAAGTCTCTTGAAACTTGAAATTTTTTTCCCCTCTGCCAACCTCTTCTCTTCTCTTCTCTTCTCTTCTCTTCTCTTCTCTTCTCTTCTCTTCTCTTCTCTTCTCTTCTCTTCTCTTCTCTTCTCTTCTCTTCTCTTCTCTTCTCTTCTCTTCTCTTCTCTTCTCTTCTCTTCTCTTCTCTTCTCTTCTCTTCTCTTCTCATTTTCTATAGGAAAATAACATGGCTGAGGGGTTTGTGTTTAGGCTTTGTTTTTTTTTTTTTTTTAAAGGAAATTGTCTTGCTGACATTTTATTGAAATTTAAAGTGAGCTGAAGGCATTTCTGCATAAAGCCCCTATAGCAGCGGGCCGAGGAGACCAAAGCCAGGTTGCTGGTCCCACACCACCTCCCCACTATCCTACATATGGGCACCTCATATGCACTTGAAGACTCTCTGAGAATTCCCAGATGGGTAACACATCCAGATGGCAGTGACAGAAACACTTGTTTTAAAAATCAGGGTTATAAACCAAATGCAGCTTTTAGGATGAAATCTTGCTTTCCTCTTGATCACAGCATTAAAACATTTGTCAAGCATTACATGAAGATATCGGTGGTGTTCCTAAGACTGTTGAAATCTTTGTAGGGTTTGGGCTATGCAGGAGGTGCCAAATCAGGATTGGAGTTTTAATCTTTAATTACTAAGGAAAGAAAAATAATATAGTAATTTTTTCTTCTTTCTGCATGAGTGTGCACACAGACATTTTCCTTCTGGTTAGTAAATATCACACCCTGACTTAGGGCCATCATTTGCCATATGATGTGTGAGAATATTTTGTTGCTCTCTTTAAGGATTTATTCCTATTTGGAAGAAAATAGAGGTTAGTTGTGAGCAGGGTGGCACTATGACAAATCTGCTAAGCCAAGTGCTTTGTTCTTCATGAGCAAGTAAGATGAGAAAGCTGTGCAGAGTGAGTGCTGCAGACTGAGGCCCTGAATGAATAGATGGTCCTTAGAAATATTCATTTGAGCTTTTGGAGGCATTTCTACCAGGGGCTGCCCCTGTTATTCGTTGATTCTTTTCTATTCTATCCACCTGCAAGTCAACAACCCATCTGGCCAATGGCAAACAGAGACATAAATCTTGTAAGTAGCCCAGCTTTTGCATTCCCTGGTTTGCACTGAAGATGCTTTCGGTCACATTTTTTAAATATTTTGGAAAGCGCTAACCATGCATGACATACTAAATAATCACTGGAAAAAAACCCAAACCCCACCTTCTGAAGCTATAACTACAAGTTCTGTTGAGTTTGGTGTAAGGCATGCTGTACATCAGGCAGGAGTGAAGCCAATGGTCTGAAAAGAGTACAGAGGCTTGGAATTAATGCCTAATGTTATGAGTAAACAGAAATTTCTTAATGAAGCAGCTTTGCACATTCATTTGTAAGATATTCCCTAAACTAGAAACTCTGTAGAGAACCCCTAACTTTTGAAGGATTTTGACACCAATGGGCAGGTTTTTGTACTCTCCATTAATAGCTCACTCAGGTGGTGTCCAAGACTCAGCACAGGAACCACAGGAACTGTGGATTTAGTGGTTTTCTCTTGGCTAAGTGGTAACTGCACTGCTCTAGAGCTGTGTTGTCTGGAAGCAATGTTTGCCTTAGGAGAACTTCACAGGTCTCCTCTGCACTTCTGCTACAGATGAGCAGCACTGCATTCCTCCAGATACTCATCTCACTCCGCCCAGAATCCACGAGGGAAAAATGGGGTGTCAGGCTGCTCATTTTTGAGGGTGTCCAAAACCACAGATTTTGCATGTCAGCACACCCTGTGGAACAGGGACTCAGTGATTCAGTCAGGTCATCTGGGGAGCAGCAACATTTTGTGGTCTGCAAGGAACATCAGCCTCACCTAAAGGGAGTGAATCCATAGACATTGACTATCCTGAGCCAACATTTAACAAACTTGTATTCCAGCAGCACAGAAGATGCTGCTTCACTGCAAATCAGAGCCAGGCATGTGAGAGGACAATCATTTCTGCTGAAGAATCTCAGCATTTCAGTTTCTGAAATGTTACACAACAAAGTAATAATCATGGCCTTTCTTGAAGGACAGTTAGGTAACACATTCATTAAAGCTTAGTTGAAGGAGCCTCTCAGAGATCAAAGACTTCATCTGCAGCACTCTGTTCTTGCAAAAGTGACATTTAAGACCTCTGGATATTTTTAAATACCATGTTTACTATTTTTCCTCACAGCAAAGGAAAAAAATATGCACAACTGTACACATTACTGCTTCACTACATCTCCTTTTCAGTGATCCCAAGATAAAAATGCAAATATTCATATTAAAAAAATACATGAGGCTATGTACACAGATTTAACAAGTGGAAAAAATTATAAACAACCATATTAAAGCATGCAGCCAACACCTGACACCACTGCAAGGATTTCCTGTGAAATTCAAAGGCTTCAAATTCAAACACCTCAGCCATTTTCAAAGCAAACTAATGTCATTACATGCCAACTTCACCGATCCTCTTCTTGTGGCCTTCATCTACCCCCACCTGAGTAGCAGCAAAAGAACCTATTTTCTTCTTCCAAAATACCTCATCTTCTGCTGAAACCTGAAGGACTGCATATGGTATGGATTGATAATGCACGTTTGGTAATGAATACATTCCCACTGCTGGCAGTGCTGTGGGATAAATGTGCTAGATTGGGCAAATGTAATTTCTCAATAGGAATATCCACTTGTCATAGGAAAGAAGACTGAACAGATGTGAGAAAGAGAGTTTTACAGACCAGTTCAGCTCTTCCTGTCCTTTCCCTGTCACATAACTACAGCAGCACCGAGGGTTGTGCAGGGAAAGAGGCATCTGCCCCACTGCCAGTTCTCACTTCTCTCCCTAACCAGTCAGACAATAAGGATAAAAAGTTCATCAACATTTTCCATCTTTCTCATATTAGGGGGGACAAAGAGGATCAGTAATGAAAGGGCAACCTCTTCCCAGTTTATCTAGGACTGTAGATGCAGGACATATTCCAGGTTATCACTTGTCAGTCCTCTTTGCTTGCTATGAATGAAGCCCTTGGACAAAAAAACCAGGACAGAAACCAAAGAGATTTTTAAAAAGAAAGCAGTCTGTATATGCCACAGAACCAAACACAAACAGCTTTCTAACTAATGAGGTCCCTGGTATTTTTTGGGCTGGTTGGCTTGTCAGGGACAGGAGGGACCTGGTGGCTGCACCAGGGCCAGTCACACAGGGGAAGGGAACAGAAGAGAAAAAAAATTAATGGGATTAACACACAACAAAGCCAGGGGCTTAGAAAAAGACCTTTAACAACATGGCCATTAGATTAGAAATCTAGAATCTGCTTTAGGCAGCACTTGAACAACTCATGATAGGAAGAAAAAGTAATATAAAAGGAAGACAAAGCCTTTTGAACAACATGAGTATTTTCTTTCCATTCCTGCAATAGACAAAATAATATCTGTAGTGGTTTTCCTGCTAGCTGGAGTCATATCCTTTCCTTGTAATATGCATAAATAGTTTATAGAGGTTGGTTCAATTTTTCCCAGAAACTATAAGAGATCAGCATCCCATTTTTCTCAGTGAAGTTAAAATACAAATCAAAGAAATATTGTTGCCCCACAGTGTTAATAATCTGAGGAGATAAGATAAAGGGTGAGAGAAAATAATTATAATTTATGAGAGAGAAAAGAGGGTGTGGGCACACGTCTAGCTGCAGTTCTGACTGCAGGTGGTAAGGTGGGCACACTATTCTGCCTGGTGCTACCTGGAGAGAAAGAGAGCAGTGAATCCCTACCTTTGATTAGCTCATCTTAACACAGACACAAAATGCTGAAGAAAAAAAAAACTTCATTGAAATCACACATGGGAGACTGTAGTTTATCCTCCACAGAAATACTGAAAGTAAAATGAAATGCCTTGGAGCACACTGCTTTAGTTTGGAAAAAATAAACAACACACAAATGGGGTTAATGTGGAAATTATTTTTCTATGCAGATTTGTTTTTCACTGGAAGAAACGTACCAGGTTTTAAAAATTTGTCTTAGCTATGCAGACAACATTTCACAAACAGGAAGACTAATTTTTCATCTCCTGTCCTGAGGGCACTTAACTCAAAAACCCAAAATTCACAACAAATTTATCTTCACAGGTGTCTGAAAACATAGCATGCCTTAGCACTTTGATGCCCGCTGGCTCTTTCAGCAATGTGAAAGCTATCCAAGGGAAAAACATTGTTTGCCAGAAATAACACTCCAAGGAATCTCTTTGTTCGTTTTCTCTTGGGTAATGCCACTTCTTCCTTCTAGATTTTATCATTCACAGAATAGCTTGAGAGAAGTCTAAACTGCAGAAATCACAACCACTGCCCTCCAACAATACTGGCCAAACAGCCCATAACCACCCTGTTTCTTATCTTTCTTTTCTTCCAGAGCAGTGGCAATAACATGTCCAAAGCACCACTGGCACTGCCACCACTGCATTGCAACACTGACTACTTGTCTCTCCAAAGCCATCCCCACAGGACATTTCATTATCAGTACTGTTTCGAAGTAGCAGAATGAAAATCACCTAACACATGTTCTTCAGGGCCTTCAGGATTTTTTCCAGAATAAAACTAAATTCAAAGATCTCTGGTCCTCTTTCATGCAAATATTCCTTTTTAGAGTAAAGCAGTAGTTTGCATTATAGTCCACAGAAAATGCATATGTGCCTTTATGTCTGATGAATGCCAATAGGAAAACTCTAACAACACAAAATAATACAGAGCAATAAAAGCTTTTGAGGAAGGAGGAAAAGGAAATCCTGGCTGAGAGGCTATACAAAAAAACTGAAGAAACACATTTCTGTTTCTTGTCAGACTAGCCAAAAAAGGACAAAGAAATAATCCCATCATATTTGAGATGCACTAAGTGCATTCTTATGCCAAACATACATTCAATGTTAGCAGAACATTGCTGCACACTAGAAATACAGACAAAAAAAGGTACCTTATTGAAAATTTCCTGTATACATCCCATATAGATGCTTTTTTTCCAAAGATAGATCTTTTCAGTAGTTTCTTCCCACTAACTTTAGACATTTTCTTGAATAGCCTATATTGGAAATATATTCTATCCTAGCTTCCTTATAGTCAAAGAAAAATCATTGGTTTACCCAGAGTAGAGTTAAGCCCTGCAGACACCTATGATGTTATCAAGGAAACCTGAGCCAGGTATTGCTGCATCTCAAAGGCAAACAGAGGCAGTGGGCAGAGCATGACATGCCCAGTCATCCTCACTATCCCAATAAGAACACTTCTCTGCTGGCTTCTCCCAGGAAGGATGCCAGGATACAGGGAAAGAGATGGTGGTGCACACCTAGGTCTTACCTGAGCAAAGAGCCTGGTTTTTCCCTGACCCACAGATTCATCCTGCACACCTAACCTGAATCTAGGGTAAGCACCAAAACCTAGGCAGTCAAAACTGAGCCTTTACATCTAACCTCTATTTAGAGTGGCACCATGCCACTCTCACTGACACCAATTTTGCCTGCCTTAGGTAAGGATCTGCACCCACACCCACATAAAAAGGCAAGAATTGAAAGGATTATATGCATACACAATGGAAAAAAACACAGTAAAATACGTAAATAAAGAACATTGCCTTTCAAATTCTATTTTAAAACCTGTGTGGGTTTCTCTGATCTTCTCTCCCCCTCACCTTTTTCCCCCGTTAGCACAATTGAAAGCAGAACAGAGAAACACAACAAAAAATTTCAAGTGTGTCATTTTAGCTGCTGAAGCACTTTTAACTTAGTGTGCCTGTGGTACAGCTAAAAGAGAATTTGATAATGCCATGCAGTCTATCGTTGTAGGTTGCACTAAAGGATTAATTGAAGGTTTATGCTGCAGAGTGCTATGCTATTCTTATAAACAAAACCTTGTTACCTCCGTTACTGAGGCTGTAAGTTTTTGAGTTCAGTGATTTGCATCTTTCATACACTTCTAGTGACTAGGAAGGGGGAGAAAGATTTATGGGACTGTTATGCTGGAATAATTTATTTTACATTTCATGTTAGATTATTTATAGCCTTCTTTAAAAAAAAAGCAAAGCAAAACATAAACTAGAACTAAAACTGAAGAGCAAAAGCCAAGTCAGTGTCAATGCTGTGCTTGTTTTGTTCTCCTCCATCTCCATTCCTTCACCTTACGCAGGCCTCCTGGCAGCCTTTCTTACCTGGATTCACGTAGTAGGCTCCCTCTTATTACTTTCAGTTTCAGTTTCTTGAAGACTTGTTTTAACTGCAGTGTCCATTATAAATTAATCTACCAAGCTGGGGAAAAAAACAACTTCTCTGCTTTCATCGCAGCTTTCATGCTTCTTCATGCAGAGCCTTATCTTTTCCTCTTTCAGTTGCTGAACCTGGACACTCTTAAAGATGGGATGTGCTTATTCTGAGAGTTTGCACTGGGCTGAAAACACCACCAGCACTGAGCAGATCCTAGTATACAAGTTATCGGTGAATGCTATTCAGAATTCTCCTGAAATCATGCTGAAATGTAGTTCTACATTCACAGTTATTAGTCAAAAACTTTGGAAAAGTCTGAATCCTTCATTTTTGCTTTATCTGTTGCCTTATTTGACTGTATATACAATCCAAAGAAGAGAGAATAGGCCCGGTAAAACATTGTACTTTTGCCTATGACAAAGACACAGACTACAAAAAAATCCAATAAAAATTCCTCTGTATGAGGAATTGTAAATCAATGCTATTACATGCATTTGAAAACATACATTCCACTTCATAACTTTTGATGTAGGACAAGTTTGTCATATTTTGAGTAAATTTAATTTGATGCACACTTCTGGAGATGGAAGAGAAAATATACAAAGATCTTTGGATTACGTAATATTTTTCCCCCAATCACTGCACAGTTCTGCTCTTCTGACTGCTTTGGGATAATGACATCAGAGTTACACACCTTAAGACAGAAAGTGTAGTGTATGGGGGTATTTTCAAGAAAATAACCTGCAGGATTCTGTGATAACCAGACAAGCTTCTGATGTGGGGAGACCTAAACAGTAGCCCATGGGATAGGGGTGTGATCTGCTGCCAGACAGGCTGGAATATCCTGGGAAAGGTGAGCCAGCTCAAACCAGGCTTGCCACAAGGGTCAAGACTGTGTTCCTCCAAGCCCAAGCTGGCCTGCAGGGGAGCTCACTTGTCTCAGAAATTCAGCAATGGCTTACCAGATTATTTCTAGAGGATGCAGTTGGAGAGGTGCTAAGCTATCACAGCAGTGCTTGGTGCTAGGGCAGCTGCACATGTGAAGGGCCTTAACTTATGCCCTGACCTCCACAGAACTTTGCACTTTGCCTCTCCTTCTGCCAGGCAGCAGAAGTAAACTGTGGGACCAGCCTTCAGCTGGTAAAAAACAGCATCAGTCCATTCATTTTGTCATAGCAGTATTAAGTCCTATAATACAGCTGTCCTCCTGCCAGTCTGTCGCTAGCAATCATCTTTTGCTAAGAAAAATACCATTTTATACTGTTCAGGGTTCTCCAAATAAAACAAACGCTATTCTGTTAAAAGAAATTCCACCAGTGATTAAATAAAACCTGAACTGCATAGTTATAATCTTGTCACCACTCTTGAGAAAAATGGAGTACAAATGCCTGCCTGAAGTTTATTGTATAACTCCATTACAGTGGGGGTTTCCCACCGCAGAGGCATTTTCCTGGATACGTAGCAATACTTCACAGGAAAGGCCTGCCCTGATACCTGGCAGATATATTTGAGAATTTTCTGATAAAGCCTGAGTTTAGGACTGCCATGTACCCAGTTTGCTGCATTAGTGATGATGGTGCTGGCAGTGCTAGTCATAATTTTTATGGCCTTTCTTCTTCATAATCAATATCCAAAGAAAGGGAAAGAAGAGCAATGAGAATTTCTGGGAATTAGAGAATTACTTTCAGAACACCACTAGAAAATTAATGAAAAATATGTCTTTGAACATCCATGGCTACCAATACCATTGGCTCTCATCATTGTGAGGAAGATCATCAGACCTAAGGAAATTTGGGTATGGAAGGATAAAAACTAGTTATAAAATCTCATGCAATGGGTAAATGTGACTGGGCTCAGTTCCATAGAGGCTGATTCAACTGCTACAGTGTGCTGGGATTAAGTGGTGTTCACTAGTCCTGTCTGATGTGAAGAAAGAAAGTGAAAATTTTAATTTTAAAATAATGGAAGATCCAGAGTGATGTGAATTAGAAGGATGAACAGTAAACAGTAAATTGAAGTGGGGAAAAGCAAAATTCAAAATGCACTGGTCAGTCTAATACAATTGTGTAGATAAGTCAGTCAGGCAATTAAATATATAAAAATAATGAAATAGGGGGAGATTATGAAATAAGAAAGCTGAAAGAGTTTTTAATTTTTTTAAGAGGCATTGTGATAAGTGCTGCTTCCTTTTAATATACCACAAGCCAGGACTAACTATTGCCATTATTGAACAAAATGAATGTCAGAAAAAAAATCAGACTGTATACCACTTCAGTCTGTGAGTATATTTTGAGTACTGTAACCCAAAGGAAATTGTACCAGCACAATGGAACAAAAATTAATTTCAATGACTGTCTATACTTTTGGTTGCTTATGCTACAAAAAGGAACAGGCTTGCTACAGATGTGGAAAAGATAAAACTGAGAAAATTGAAGGATATTAAATTTCTAATTACTTTAAAAAAAACCCACCAAAAACACCCTACTGAAATCATACCTAGGAGAACAGAGATGGATGCAGAGGAGATCCATGACAAAGGCATGTGATTTGTTTTGTACTTCCAGCATTTTCAGCTTTTTAAACCAATACAAAGGACAAAAATGATGGTAACACAAGATACTCTTGATCCAAAGCAGTTAAGTAGAAAGAAACCAATCTTAAACACAGAGTACTCCTTAGAAATGCAATATATAGATATCAATTTATGGCACTCCATATGAGCACACAATACCATGAGCCAACTAAAAACAAGAAAATGGAAGTTCTGTGTTAAAACCATTCCAAGGAGGAGGAAACAGACAAGCTGGAGCTATCAGAATTCAGTAGGAATTTACATACTTACTGGAAAGTAAAGTCTGTACCTCCTAACCAAATTCAGGGGTGATCACCTTAATGCCTCCTCTCTGCTAACATATTCAATAAAATCCAATTAATAAAACAAATTTTTAGAAAAAGTACTTTTCATGCTATCCATTCTGTAGGCAGCTGGGAGAGGTAAGAATGAATATGAGATCTGATTAATTTTCCAAGTAATGTAGTGTTTTACTCAGCTTTGAATTTACTAATAGCATAAGGAAAGGCAATAGTAAAAGATTAATATTCTATATAGGCATGGAAATAATATTTTCAGTTAGATGATCATCTAGCACCAAAATTATCTTTAATGTATTCTGCAGTTGTATTATAAAGGTTGAAGACTATTGAAGTAAATTGAGCAATTCTTTGATGCTTAAATTTGTAGACTTTTTCCGGCGTTCTATTATTATTTTCAGGTCAAAATGACATGCCAATCAATGTATTCAAAACAAGACTAAAGTCATTTGTCAAGCTGGTTAATTCCATTGTAATGCCATAGTTTATGTTCAGAGCAGTGTTATGGAATACACAATAGCTACTGTAAAGCTATTTGAGCTTTATTGAGCCAATTTACAACATCCTTACTGAATACATACAAAACCCTTTTTTATAAATCTCCAATAAGATTAGGCTAGAATGACTTTTGCCCAAATATGAGTTTGAAAACAGAAAAAGCCATAGATTTAGGATATAAGAATTAGAGAGGGAAAATAGAGTCATAAAGGAAGAAACCTGTCAAAGCCACCCTGAATTTAAGTGCTGGCTCAGTGTCAGATTAAAGAATGGTAGGATTAAACAGAAACAAAATACTGTTTTCCCTCACAAGACCCTAAAGCTGATGTACCAGTTCTGCAGATTTGTCTAGGCAGTGGACTTGCAAGATTTTAAATGAAAAAGATGTCTCCATCCTTTTATATTACTTCCTTGTAGAAAAAAATTTTGTTCAGATATCTTGTGGTTCTCACATTTGGAAATGGCCAGAGGTGTCCTTGCAGAAGTTTAGGAGATCTTCAATACAGTTATCTTTATCCTCTATTCATACCCAAAAGAATTATATGTATGTAGTGGCTTTGCACAAGTTTTATGCTCTGCTTCAAATTTCTCCCATGCTAAATACATCACAGTGGGGTAATACATTACTCTGAGGTAATTCCCCTCTCTGCTTTTCCATTTTCTTATGAAGGCTTCAACAGGACGTCAATATTTTCACATTTAGCCCTTTAAAGACCTTTTAAAACCTAGTAAACAAAAAGGCTGGATCTTGCCTCCTTTTGTGGTCTGAAAGTCTACACAACATTAATATCTAAAGGATATGGCTGGTCCTCCTTCTCTAAAAGATAGCTCATAATCATGCATTGTTTGTGCTCAAGATGACATTTAAATCATGAGGAAATAAGCAACAGAGTCGCTCCCTCTTAGTCATATTTGCTGGTTATATTTCATCCTTATCTCAACTGCTGGATTGCACCCTTGCAATTAGCTGAGCAAAATCTTTCTGCAAACCAGTCACTGTCCCAGAGAGTTTACTGTCTAAGTGATCAAGGCAAAGAGAAGCAGATAAAAATGTGCCTTATGCACAGAATGAATAATCCAACAGTGACAAATATAATTTGACTCCACGCTATTTTTCTGGTTTTGCTTGTATGAATCAACATGATTGTATCAGGATGCCTTGTTCAGGAAGAGGGTGGGAGATCAAGCATGAAGTTTAGAGGAGAAGCTGGGGCAAAGAGCCCATGGACACAAGTGGTACCATGTTGAGTGTCATTAGTCCAGGAGAAACCCAGGAAATGTCTCTGCTGATACTGTGCCACGTCTCGTTGACTTCTTGCAGTTTCTGCGCATAATTAGAGATGTTGACTGCTAAAAAGATAAGAGAAGCTACAGGGTTTGCAGACTGAATTTATTCATCTTTTCTCAAATCCAGCCGACAAAAAGTAAATAATTACAGAAAAGTCGAGGCAAGAGTCCACTCTTCACCAACAAAACACCTGCACATCTGTAGAAGGACTTTAGCACTCTCCAGTACGACAAAGTGAGAGCAGGCAGTTTGCAGAATGTGCCCCTGGAAAGGAGGTTTCTTCTGCAGTGGTACTGTAAAAGGAGTTGCTCTCATTGTAACACAGTACAGGGAGCAAGTCCCACTCCCAAACCTGATACAATGGGGAGATCTTTCTCAAGAGGACAAGCAAGGAAATTTTTCATAGTGTACTACTTCAGCACAATTTTCAAGAACTACTGGTAATCAAAAGTAAGGCAGCAGTGGCTAAACTCTTCCTATAAAATAAAAAGTGAACAAATGACAAACCAGGTTTGATTCCTCTGACAAGACACTTTCTACATTTTGTAGCAGACTCTTTGGTCATGTCTGGACGTAAATAGTGCCTGGCTAACCATGAAAAAGAGCAAATTCTCTTACACGATGTAGGGAGAATGGTATTCAAGTGCCTGCTGGTTTTTTTTTCCTCAACTTTTCAGACTGAACATACTGCATCAACACAATATCATAGCAGGTAGAAAGAGTACAAAGTAGGTTTGTATAGACCTGCTTTGTGAATCTGGTCATCTTTTTCCTATTAAATAAGAGTCCTGATGATTCTGTTTGGCAAGATTATTTTTCTTTTACATTTTAAACTTATTAAATTTAATGAATGTATTAAAGGTCAAAGGCATAAAGGAAGCATTTACCACTACAGCACAATGTAAGAAAGCTGAAAAATATCAGTTATAATGAACACAGGCAAGAAACCTCTAATGACACTGCATTATTTAAGGCCATCTCTCCGCAATTTAAACTGTGTATTTTGCTGAAAGTGCAGTTAAGAAAAGTCTAAAACAAGGACACAAGAAACACATTGCAACTAAACATTATTGGAGGAAATCTAGAAGAAATAATTCAAATTTCCAGAGTAAGAAGTACCGCTAGCAAACAGTAAGAGAAATGAGAAAGTGAATATGAGTACATATTACTGCACGATTACTTTCTTTTATTGCTTCTTAATCATGACTTCTAACATAAATTGCAAAGACAAGGAAAAAAGTTAATTTCAGATATTAAAATGCCTCATCTTTAATAAAAAAAAGAGAGAGAGAGAAATCTGTAGCATAATGGAGGATTTGTTTGAGCTTATGAATGTGACCCAGTATGGTCTTTCAGGGCACTTTCAGAAAATTCCAGTTCCTCAGTTGGAATGCAGAGCTGGTTATCATCTCTGCTCTGCTTTGCTCTTCTGTAGAGCTTGAGCTCCACAGGAGAGGATGTAAACAAATTTTTTTCATAGCCCAAGACTAGCTAAAATGTTGAACTCCGGCCATGATCTCCTAGTTGGGATAGCCACCTGATGGCAAACTTTCAGCTCCTCAGTGGGGACGTCAAGGCTTGTGACAACTGAGCGCTGTAATACGCACTGGGAATGCCAATCCTCCAAAGAGACCAACATGATAAGCAGACAACAAGAAACACAGCTGGAAAAAGTTACCTGGGAAACACAAAGATAGAAAGTTTTCCTTTTTAACTCTGGAGCAGGCAAGGAAAGAACTTAACAGAAAGGAGGAGAAATTAATGTTTTAGGGAAGAATTTACATGCAGGAAGGGACTTGGATATGGCTAGTTTCTCCACTGCTGAAGTCCAGATGCCAGGACTCCAAAGGACTGTGAGGAAAACGGTAGCAGTGAAATAAGAGGATCTCTGCTATCTCACTCTGAAATACACACTCTAGCAGATTACTCAATTACTCCTGAAATTGAAACAATGGGCTCCCATTAGCCACTCTTATAAAGTCAGACTATTCCTGGTAAGAGCAAATGAAATAGATCTAATCCTCAGTCTGAGGCCAAACACCATTTTTATCTTCTTGATTCTCCTTAGAACCAATTCTTTTATTCTTCCTCAAAGAATAGTCAAGGCTTTCCTCCCTCATCAACTCCTACTCTTTCAAAATACTTCTTCCCATTACAAAGCAAGTTCAGATATTTTTAAAACATAGCTTCTAACAATAGAACAACTGCAAAGAGCAAAATGTCAGAAAATTATGAAGATAAGCCCATTATTTCTGAAACTCCAAGGATCTAGAAAGGGAACATCTTTCTTTGCTCGTTAAAAATATTTCACATTTGAAACCACTGAAAGACAGGAGGAAAAATGTCCATCTGAGATACTTAAAAATTTTATCTACCCCAAAACATAATATGCCTGTTGTCATCTGAGTGATGCAATCATCTTTTTAACCATAACTGCTTGCAATTTAAGCCCATGAAAAGCTCTTAAGTTTAAAACCAGCAAATTAAGAAGATACATAAAAGAGGATTAATATACAAAGCATCCTGGACAATGTGTATCTTCAGTTTGAGGCCTCCTCAAACTTGCTGAGTAATATCCATATTTTTGATGCAAACTATATATTTCTAAGTACTTGAACAAGTAGACAGGTATGCTCTTTCTCCCTCTACTGCTACAGCATACTGTGAAGTACTTTTACTGAGAGCAAAAGGCTTCCAAGGGGATGTGAAAAGACTGAAAAGCTCAATTAATAAGGCTTTCTTGTTTTAATTAAATTAATTAATTAAACTAATTAAATTAACTTAAAATTTAAACAATAATAATTTCATTTATCTGAATAATATTAATTAAAAACAAGTTCACTATAACTCTGAACCATAATACTAACAAGTGAAAGAACAAAAATTACTTCTAAAAATGAGATACAGCATCAGCACTTCTCATGCTCAGTGCAATTCTTGGGGACAGAGATTTATCTTACGAAATTTAAAAGTGTATTTCTTATTTCCTAAACCATTGTTCCCTTATTGAGGATCAATTTGTTTCCACTAGGATTGACAAACTGCTGACATTTAAGCTCTTCAGAAGTTTTCAGAAGAGAGCCATAAGTCAAAGGATGCATGTAATCTCAGTGACTCCTGCCAACAGCTTCAAAATTTGAAAAAGATAAGAGAATGTTCCAGAATACAAAAAAAGGGGGGGGAAAGAGCATTCTGGATTTTTGTTCCTAATTTCTGGTATCCAAACAGATCATCTGTTTTCTGTGTAAAATAAGGGGATAAGAACTTGGTTTCTTAATACCGTCCTATAAATAATTTTGTCCCACTGCAGGAGAATAAGACTTGGATATCTTAAACATTAGTAAGAGGTAACATAAGTAAAGTATAGTCTTTATTAACAAGATGCGATTTTTTTATTTCCCATGAAAATTTTAGGATTAAAAATAATATTACCTTGTGTCTAATGAACTGCTTGTGAAAATATGCATCAAGAGTATAAAAATAAGACCTTTCTAAGCAACTAATACAGTAAGGACTATAAAGATAAAAATTACCTGCAGAAAGAAATCAAAAATATAAAAAGAGAACATATAGACAAAAGTAATTGTTAATCTTAAATAAGGATGAATTGAATGGCATGTGCTGAGATAGTCATAACACTTTACTGTCTCAGAATTTTACTCAATGATCCTTGACAAGTACAAAACTATGAAAAGTAGCCTTATGAAGTCAGTTTGAAGAGAAAGAAAATACTAATTTCCAATGCACTTTAAAGAAAATATTGATGGCATCACAGGCCTCTGTGAGAAGGTCACCCCATGTTTTAGTCACTATTCCAGAAAATAAAAATCACTCCAGATGCTCTTATCCTCTGTCTGTTTTAAGAACAAATACTTCTCAGTAACTTGACTTTACTGATAAATGATGGGAAACCTGAAAAAATAATTTCTGTGAATTTTCACCTCCAAATCATTAGATGTAGTAGAATAATGCCAAAAAATACTAAACAGTAAGAAATTATGTTAAATACTGAGAAGAAAAAAAAAAAAGAAAAAATGAAAGAATGAAGGACAGCTGAGCTGAAACCTCCTGCCAGCTCCTAAAGTATTCTGTATTTCTCATTTAGTCTGACTACAAAGTGCAGCCCTCTTCAAAGTGCTGTTCAGGAAAAAATGGAGAATTTGTGTTGGGTTGAATTCAGTGGTATTGAACTAATAATTTGGCTCCTCTGTCTTCAGAAGGTTTGTATTCAAATCATATTCCCACTGCTGGATATCAATCCCACTACAGGTTAGTGTGTTAAGTCAAATAATTAGGCAGGCAACATAAAAGACAGATATTATTGTTGGCCTACAAATACACAAAACTGGTTAAAATGCTTAAAAATAATATTTTAAACATTTAGTTGTCCTCTCTTGCAAGGGCTTCAGTATTTCTTGTTGCTGAAGTTCTAATGTAGATCAGCTTACTGCTGCTGCTTGGGCTTTTGGTGTGAAAGAGAGCCCATCAAGAGGCAAATGACTGGCAACAGAAGCACCAGAGTCATCAGCACCTTATAAAACATGAAAATCAATTCTGCACAGCAGGCTTGTCTAGCCAATCCCAGGCAATACTTTCTTTACTCAGAGGAGAAAGTCAGACAAATACACTTTAAATGGAATATTTAGGAGGGCATTCCCAGTAAGTAATCTCTAAAACATCAGAGGATCTACTAACAGTCTAGGCATATTTTTGCGAAAAAGAAACATCACTTTATGCTGTTGAAATGGAGTGTGCAGAAATCAGAAGGAGGAGCTGAACATTTAATTAAAGCAGGAATGTCAGGATGAAGAAAGCAGAAAAGTGGCAGCAGGAATGAGGAAATTAAAGCACGCCCTCCTTCTCATCCCCAGCTTCCCGTGCTTAATGAATCCAATAAACACTTTAGTATGATAATGAGCCTTTGTTGACTAAATCAGCAGGCTTTCTAGAGTGTGTTGGAGATCAGGAGACCTCATTCCTCTTGTTTACCAACAGAAATCTAAGGCACAGCAGGATTTTGGACTAGGTCCCTCTTATTGCAGGCTAGTTGCAATAAAGTAATTCCTCCACAGCACAATCTAACCCCCACTATCCAGATTCTGCGTATACTCTAAATAAATTAGCTAAAGACATTAATAGTATCAATTAGTTTCACAGAAGAATTTCAGCAGGGAAATTGGGTGATATGTCAAAGGCCAAGTGGAAAAATCAATTATTGAGCCCAAATATGTTTAATCAGAGTCTAATATGAACTCACTTTTTTGTCTTTATGTTAGTAGGGGCTCTACTGCAAGTAGATACATGATTTTGCTCCATACAGAGGAAATTGAGATTTAATTCCAGTTTTGTAGACAGAGAAAAAAAAAATTCTTCTCTGCCTAAAGGGATCACAATCATACTCATCACGATCCACTGTCCTGAACTAACTCCTGTCAATATTCTGACTTTTTTTGGCACCTAGATAAGAACAATCAAAGATGTTATAGATAGTAAACAGAATTGTATTTCCTATAATCAAATCCCTTTTTGCACAGCTCCTATGCAATTACATATGCACGTGTTCTCTGTGAATTCCCAAAGCAGTAAGCAGGGTGGTTTTGGAAGTTAATAAAAGAATTATGTTTCTCTTACAAATAGCCTGCCTCTTGAGTGCTTGCATCATATGCACATAAATCATGTATCTCTGTTAATTTGGATTTATAGTCAACAGGATAGTAGCCACGCTTCCAAATAGCTATAGGCACTCACATATTGTGAGCAATCTGTTACAACAGATAGTTACAACAAAATAAAAAAGCCTACATTATTTAAATGCATTTTTCATTAAGAAAAATGAACATTCAACACTGTTTAGAACTTCAAGCACAGGAATATGAGGTATTTAACCTCTTCTCATTTAAAACAGCAATCTTCATGTAAAATGGCCCAACTGTGTGGGAGAGGCAGAGTGGCTTAAGTAGTGGCTGAGCCTCCTCTTTTCCAGACTAAACACCCCCAGCTTCCTCAGCTGCTCCTCATAGGAGTTGTGCTCCACACCCTTCACCAGCTTTGTTGCCGTTCTCTGGACACCCTTCAGCACCTCTTGCAGTGAGGGCCCAGGAACTGAGCACAGCACTCAAGGTGTGGCCTCACTGGTGCTGGGTACTGCCATGGTCCTTCTGGTGGCATTTTTTGTGATAAGGGTCAGGATGCCAATGGCCATCTTGGCCACCTGGGCACACTGCTGGCTCATGCTCAGCCAGCTGTTGACCAGCACCCCCAGATTCTTTCTCACTGGGCAGCTTTCCAGCCACTCTTTCCCAAGCCTGTAGCACTGCATGGGGAGGGCATGCACAAGGGCAGGCAGTGCCAGTGGCACCCTACAGCTGCCTTGCCTCACCAAGCACAGACTGCTTGTGTCTTCTTGCTGCCTCTGTTTCAGCAGCCTCATAATTCAGCGCAGCCTTTTGGGCAGTGGCAGAAGGGACAGAAAAAGCTTCTGGCTCCTGAATGTGGACCCATAGCTCCTGTTATTCAAGCTATGAGCCTTGAATAGATGACCCTATAAACACTAGTCAGAACCTTCAGCTTCAATCCTGCTGGTTTACAAAAACCTTATTTCGACTTTATTTTTGGTTATCTTAAAGCCTTTGGTTCATGGTGAATGGAGGATATCTCCATATTTGCACCCTGATAGCATCTGGGAATCTAACCCAGAACCTAAATTTCTGAATGTTTAGTGTTACCACCAAAAGAAGGCAGAGGAGTATTACACTGGAAAGATATGATCTTGAAAAATTTTTCTGTTTTTTATATAACTTACAACTGTTTAAACAGGTCTCCAACATTTCTCCATAAAATGGGGAGCTGTGTTCAACATAGGGCCTGTGAAAGAAATCTTGCTCCAAAGAGGAGCTTATCCTTATCCAACTGAAGGCTTCTCCTAGGGCTGATATATGAGGTTGATGTTAGACAAGTCAAGCTGTACCCTTCGCGCAGCCTTTTGCTGATTCTTAAACTCAGCTTCTCTACTCCAATAGAAATATAGAACCAGCATTATCCTGAACATTTAGTTTGTGGAACACTCATTCAGCCTCTCTGAAATTATTGTTCCCTCAACTTGTTTGCTTTGTCATTTCCTCCTTGTCTTTATTTACTGTAGATCTATTTATTTAAACTGTTTATTGGAACCAGTAACACACATGAAAATCCTACTCTACCACATTGTTATTTTTTGTTAAATTCATAATTCTTCTCTGTGTGTTATTTATTTGGGACTTTTAAACTCTCTCTCTTTTTAATCACTAGCTGTCTAAGAAGTGGCTCATATGTACCCAGACTGCTAAGTAATCCCATCCTTTACTCAGCTGGATGATTTAACCCCCACTTGCAGATTTAACCACTATCTTTCTGTTAAAAAGGGTATTTCCTTCTCAGTTGTGAAAATTACTGTTTAGACTCATTAACTGAAGGGAAAAAAAAAACAGAATTGAACAGATTTAGGAAGAACTGCAACAAAGGAAGAGTAATAGAGTTCCTTTTCTGTTCCAAATACTTTTAAACTGTTACTACAGCCACTATTTCCCTTTACTTTAAAGAGAAAATGGGTGTGAATAAAACCCACAATAAGACATTTCTGGTGTCTTTATCTATTATCAGTCATTTCCCTTCTGTGAGTAAGCATAGCACCACTGACTCTGCCTAGCCTGTTGTCCCAACAAAACCAATCTGCTACTCTCCTTTGTTAATGGCTCGTCATCAGCTGCCTCTTATAGGCCAAATACCAAACAGGTCCCCAGCTATCCATTCTGTTAGTGAAAATATCATTCGCACTTAAAATTAGTAATTTATCTGGTGGTCATGTGTGTAATTGCCTCATTTTTCCTGTGCCCATCTGGCCTTGTACATGTAAGTAAGAACAAGATCAATGATGACAATAAAAAATCAGAAAGAACTCTGAAGAATGATCACTCATAATTCAAACTCTTTCCTCCAGAGATGCAACCTCATGTGGCCTAGAATCACTGGCAGAGCCTCTGTCAGGAAGAAAGGAGATATCTCCATCCTCCTGAGGCTAGTATTCATAATAGAAGTATGCAGGTATTTAGTAAGCACTGTAGTGAATGAACCAATTCTCCTCTGTAAAGTAGCTTTATTCTCCCTAATTCTCCAGTAATAAAGCCATCATAATGTACTGCATTTTCTTGGAAGAAAAGAATACAGAACTTCAGAACTCTTAATCCTCCCCATTTTGCAGCTTTACAATAAGAAAGCAGTGCAGAATAATAAGATATATGCTGCATAGCTTCTGCTGCCAACCCTTGACCCTCTAGAAGGGAATTCATTGTCCAACTTACGTAAAGAAAGGAAAACTGCACTATGTATCAAAAAGGAAGTCATATACATATTTCTCATTCAGGCCCTGAAAATCTCTGGTCTAGGATCAAAGGTCATACCTGAGATACAAAAAGCTCTTGACACCACTGGTAGTCACAGATGCTTAGTGGCATCTTAGACACACAGAAGAATGGCACCAACACTCAAGATGCCTCTCCAACCCCAGGCAGGTGCCCAAAGGTGTCTGAGACCTGTGAGCAGGCAGCACAGTTTCCTGCTTAGGAATGAAAACTTCAGTGGGATGCAGGCTGCTATGATTGCTCCCAACTGTTCCTCAAGAGGACAAATTGGTAGTGGCTATCAACCAAGTGACTTTGAAAATATAGCTCTAGAACTTCCAGACTATCCATCCAACTCCTTCAAACTGCACACAGATTCCTAATTCCTTATTCCTGTTTTCATATTGCTGCAGTAGAGCTTGAAGGCACTGGGCTAAGGAGGAGCAGAAAAACTGGTAGGCAGATTGAGGTGCAGTATTGGAAACCCACAAAAGAGGAAACGTATGTAAAGGCAAGAGGCAGATTGGGCATTTTTTATCCAAAGGGTGGAGCACTCCAGGTACTTGTCACCCAATGAAATGTTTGCAGGGAAGTCAAGAAATGTTATATCAAAGTGTATGGCTCACCACAGATCAGAGTAGAAATAACATAAGAAAAACCCCACAAAACCCTAATGTAATATGAAAATAAGCTTTTCTTTCAGGACAATACCAATATTTACCTGAGGCATAAATACTTAGAGTAAGCAATTATCAACATCCTTTAACACAAAATAGATACAAAAGAAATGTCAATGCAACACTAATTTTATTGTCTTCAAGAAAAAATCAATGTCGTACCAGAGAAGGAAATTCTCCATGAAGTAGAACTTACTACTATTTATAGTACCACAGTTTTACATTTCAGTTTGATCACAAACACCTTTTCCAGACACTGCTGGAGGCTAAGAAATGACTGAAGGGAAATTTTTGAAGTTGATTCTCTGCAGGCTGTCAGTGCACACTGTAGTGTTCTGAAAAGTGCATGTGTGAGCACAAATGGACATGTGCTTATCAGTGTGAATATCATTCCTTGCAATGCCTCTCTCTTCTTCCAAAGCTATGTGACAAAGGACAGGCGCTCTTAATAATAACAACTCCTGTTGCCAACATCATTTTACGCCTCTTCTATTTCACGGTATGCACAATGTGTTGCTGTTATGCTGCTTGATGGATTTCAGAATGGTTCCACTTTGGAAAAGAGGCAAAAGAAACAAAACCACTTTACTACTTTCACTTGGCTGCCAGAGGATATTTGGAGACATTTCGTAACCAGATAGTCTAAGAGGTTTCAGTGAGGGCAAGAAAGAAAATAGCTCTTCAGTGAAATGTAAGGATTGAAATATCATTCAGGGTACTCCATACATTGACTGAGCTCCTACAGATAGGTGACTGAAAAAGTCATTAAAAATGGGCCTCAACTGCCACATGAAGTCGATTTTTTTTTTCCTGTCCATATGTTTTTGAAGATAATAACAGGATTTTCACTGCGGTTTCAATTCTCTCCAGCTGAGTAATTTGTGTGACACACTTTCAAGGCACCCACCAGCTAAATAGCTATAACTTCTGGGTTTTATTGCATCCATCACCGTTTGTGTGCTAGGAAGCTCGTGAAAAATATTTTCATTTGACAAATTAGGCACTGCCTCCTCAAAACAATCTAATATTTATAGACATTCTGACAGACTAATGAATAGATAGATACATTTGCATAGAAGGACAAGTACTAGTTTCTAGATGAAAGAACAGAGCGATGTGATAAAATGTTTAAGACAGACAAATATGTCATGTAGGTTCTGATTATACCATCTGACTGTCAGGAGAAAAAGCAGTAACTTGCTAGCCACATCTCAAACAGAAAATTCAGCAATCAAAAAGGCTTTGAACATTTCACCACAGCTTGAAGAATTTGGAATTTTGGACCCTGTTAATACTGGTTATATTTTGTTGCTGTTGGAATGGTACCTTTGTAATGATCTCTGGAAACTATCTGCATGTACCCAATGAATCCAGCATCCCTGGATGAGGTCAATACATTTTAAACAGTAGCAAAGACGAGTATCTAACATCTTATCTTTGCTATATGATTATATAGAGGAAATCTGACCTTATTTTGTATTCAGCAGGCTCATTATTCCACCCCATATCACACACATTTTTACTGTTATCACCAACAGGAAACTGGAATAATGGAAACTGTGAGAAGAGATAATTTCGTTTTAAAAAATCCATCATCTAATACGTAGTAAATAAATAATGGAATATTTGAAAGTCTGGCAGGGTACTGTGAGAATGGAATATTTGAAAGTCTGGCAGGGTACTGTGAGAAATACGGCATCAGTATGTTTATGTGAGGTGAGTTAGAACAACTTTTTTACTGATAGATCTTTTTATGAGCTCTAACAAAATACAACAAAGTGAAAATAACTTCATAGAGAATATGTCTATAAGATACCTTAGGGACCCTGGCTGTGAATAAGGATAGGAAGGATGTAGAGACAGCAGCTTAGGTATTTGGTCTGTAGAGACCCCAAAGGGTTTTGATTAGCACCATAAATAAGAGGTTCTGTCATAGAGGTTATTAAGCGGTTTGAGAATCTTAAGGAACCTTGTTTATCAAAGAGAAATCACAGCTTTATGGATATGACTAGCCTATCTTTGGACAAAGATAAAAATATAACATGAAAGAGTCTTTGAAGATTATTCTGCAACCCTTACTTGCACTGAGCTGTGCTTAGCCTTTCAAGGAAGTCACAGTGGAACAAACCTAATGTAAGCACAGTTGCAGAAATATGCTTAATAGCACAACAGAATAGAACAGGTGCTTCCCCCTTGGCTTAGGGCAGCCATTTGGAGTTGCCAACAAAGTGGAAAGAATGAACTAGGAGGGTAGCTGGCCAGGTAATGCATTGAGCTATTACTCCTTCTCATTAATCTTTGATGGGGGACAAAACACTACACTGAAGCCAGTGCTTATTTTTCAGCATGTAAATCACGAGTCCTGAAGGAGAGGGTGGTATTACTGTCTCAGAAGTGTAACATTTCCTAAACACTTTGCCAACCGTAGGGGACTATGGAGGCACAAATGAAGAGAGTGTCAGCAGTGACTGGCTTTGCTCATGTTATTCACCCCTACAACTGCAGTGGAAGGGAGATACATCTGGCCCAGCCAAATCTCAGAGCAGAGCAGCACTTCAGCACAGTCCCCATAGCAGACTTGCACTTCCAAGAATAGAAAGCAATTCTATCTTGATGTCAAGATAGGGCCTTGCTCACGTAATAATACAGCAATTATTTGCTATAAAAGACCAAGACAGATACTGCACAGACAATGCTTTCCCCATGAGCATCTTGGGCCAGAAGAGCACAGGACATCCCTAAGAGAGAAGTGGGAGCTAGCACCAGACTGGCCTTCCACAAGTGAGTGGAGCAAGCGTTACACTTAAGGACTGTGACCTGAGGTTGCTGCCTGCATTTGGATGAAAATCATCCTGCTGACTCAGACTATCACAGAGCCTCCATGTCACTGGACTTACCTTCAGTGAGGTATTTTTCTGTACTTGTGACTGAAGAGTTTTTCTGGTCCTTGCCATGGGCTCACCACATGAACAGGCCCAGAACAACTTCTGAGTTACTGACATAATTAACTCTCATTCTTTCCCCCATGTGAACTTTACAGAAAATAGTATAAACATCTCTTAAATTACTAGTTTACTAATACCTCCTCCTACATGGCCTATTATCCATACTTTATCTTCTCCTCCTGCTTAATCTAACACTGCCTAAAACATCCCTGAGACCTTCTGCCTCTCAGGCACAGGCTCTTCCATTGGAGCTCTTGTAATTAGACCTTATGTGTTAACTCAGATAGGATTTATGGTTGAATAGCTCAAACACCCATAGGTCATTGAGGTGCATTACTGGCTTTCACAGAGACTCTTCAGCAGAATTACCTTCTGAATTGAATTTCCAGTAAAAGTGAAGCTGGAGATTAGCTAGATGCTAGAGCAATTTAAAACACCAGCAAAAGAGGAGAAAAATAAGGTTTTGGAATACTGAAAAGATGCAACCTTACCCAGGTACAAGTTTCCAGGAGGATAAAGTGATATCAGCATCTTCCCGACTCAATAGGTCATTGTATGTAATTTCTATATAACATCCAAGAACAGGAATAACCCCCACCAATTAAATTTTGATATTTCCAACTTTGCTGCTTTTGATGTAACTTTGTAGAAAACAGAAGTTAGAGCCATGTGTAAATATTACGCTGAATAAATTATGGGAGTCACTGTGACTTTCAAGAGCGCAGAGTACTGCAGGTCTGGAGAGGAGGCAGGGCATCATTCTGGACATAGTTCCATCCCACTGGTATAGATAGTCATTGCAAAGATACCACAGACATATTAAAGCAGAACATGACACTAGGTTACAGGAGACAAAGATTCTGGCTTCAGCACAGAACATTCCTTTCAGCTTCAAGAACTAAAAACTCCTCCAAATCTGGCTTTCCAACTTGTGTTTAATTACTGCTCTACATTTTGAAAATCCACAGCTCTACTCTCCTTTTTCAAATAATTCAATTGTCTTCAGCTTGATACTTATTTTAGTTTTATTACATCCTTTAAGACTAGTAAAGTGATCAGAGGTCCAAGCCAGAAAAAGGTTATGGATACCATTAGCCTTGCTCTTCTGTGGAAGTAAGAGCTGGCCTTGCTCCAGAAAAAAACTCCACATTTACTTCACCTTCTTAGCTGCACAACCAGCAAAATGCCATAAGTGTAGGGTCTATGGTAAGCTGTGCTGTTGGTAGGGCTGACGCTGGGGAAAGTCTTTTATCCTTCCCCTCAAATCCTTCTAATCTTCCAGACTGTCAAGCTGCAGAATTGCCTGTATCACCCTAAACTATTGCCTGTCTGAAGCTACTCTTCCATCCTTGTCATCAATACTCCACTGATGTGAAGGGTATGAATAATCTGGAAAAAGTATGAATAAACTGGATAAGAAGTGAGGTATATTTTGTTCCTCTGTCTACTTGAGGATTTTTGTATTTGCTTTTTGGCCTTTGTTTTCTCCTGAAAGCCAAAGAGGAAAAAACCCAGTAAAATAACAAGCACAGTCTAAATCACTTGACTTGAAATTTGACACATACTAAGGTCTTGACGGAAGTTTCACACAATGCTACAACTCAGGATATAGAAATAGATATCACATACACACATACAGGTCTTGAACATCTGCCAAAATATTGGTTATCTTGCAGATTCAAAAACTTCTGGGAGCAATCCTGCAAATGCTGACTGAGGTCAGCATCTCAGCACACAGAGGGCAGTTTGCAACTCAGCCAAGAACCATGGGGCAAGTTTCTAATTTTTCAGTCTAGGCACCCCTTTGAATCCTGAGAGCTGTTTGGCTGCAGTCTCAAAGCACCCCTGGTCAGGGAGGGCCTTTTGGGTCTGCCTGGGCCTTATTTCTGATTTGGATCTTCTCCATCTCTGGTGACGTGGGCACAGCCCACAGTATGCAGTGCTGCTTGTGGGCATGAGGTGTTATTACATTACACTTGCCTTCCTCTCCCATGGGTGCAGCAACATCTTAAAGACAAAGGCAGCAGGTTGAGGTGGGATGAGCTTTGGATCACTCTCTGTCTCACCCCACACTTGGTCCTTAAGGAATTGTCATTCTTCCTTCAGCCCATAGGTAATGTCTCCTGGATCACTGTCTTTGTGATCATGGCAGCATTCCAGGGGCAAAAACTAGCTTCCATGCATGTGGTTTAGTACCCAAACGTTACACCCTTTCAACAAAATCTCCAAATTATCAAGAAAAATTGGTCAACTAAATAGTACCAAGTGAATCTGTTTCTCTAGCACAAGGTGAATGCATGGTTGTTACATTCCCAAAAGGATCATCTCATATTCCTTCTCAAGCACAATGGGTTTGAGACCAATATTGAGGGCTGTGTTCTGATTATAAACACATAGGCAACAGCTAACCTACTAATTAGCCTTTCTATGGCTTTAATTTAATATCTAGCATATAAGGTTGAGCTTGTGAACATGCTGTGCTCAGGAGGAACCACAAGTGCAAAAGCCTGCAGGGCTTCATCCTCAGCTACTATTCCAATACTGCCCCTGACTCTAAGTAATTCATCGTCTTTGACAATACAAAATGCACACAAGCTATAAGCGCTAAGAAAGCGCTAAGAAAGAATCGCTTCTTAATTTCTATAAAAATCTCCAGACACCTTGCCTATGTTAAAAAAAAAAAAAAAAAAAACCAAAACCAAAACAAAACACAAATACTTCAAGAGGTTGCATGCACATCTTTGGAGGAAGTTGGCAAAAAGAGAGAAAATATCTACTTTGGCTTTTATGTTCAAAATACAAGTATAACTCAAATCACTCTTGTCTGTTTCTGCACACAACTTTGTTTGAATAAAGACAAGTGAACTAATCCTGATGATTGATTCAAAGATTTGCCATTAACACATACATAAAGAGCTTCAGTACTAAATGAACTCTCATTCTGGAGTAAATACTCCCATTTCTCACATGTCCATGGTACCAAATCTCTCCTCATGGGGAGCTGACAGGTCCCAAGAATATTTTTAAAACTTTATTAAATTCTGAAGAAAAAAAGATTGCAAAGTGTTCATTCTCCACTCTAAAATAACACAATCTTAAGCAAAGATGAAACAAGCATCTCACCATTATTTGTTTCCTTTAAGCAAAGTTTAGCATTTTTTAATAATTTAATTTTTAATTAAGGATTAAGATCACTGCCTTTCATTAGGCAGCTCAGCTGCTAGCAGGTATGTTCCTAGATCTATTTGGTAAACTGATCTGTTTATTGTATACTTTTCCCTAATTATGTGTATATTGCATTAATTCTTACCACTTAGGATTTCTGTTGCTCTGCAGCTTAAAGTAGTGCACTGGAAACTCGTGAGATTTTTAAAGTTCCTGCTAAATTTCAAGCTGGCAAGAACAAAATTATCCACTATGAGCAGCATATAAAATATACATTACATATGTAAATATCAGTACTAAAGATAGCAACAACACACACATTTATGGAGAGATGCTGGTGATAGTTATTAATGATACAGCATATTGACACTCAATCTGACTGCCTTCTATGGACTCATAAGAATTTGAAAAGAGCAAGGCAGACTGAAACTAACTCTGTGGATATTTTAGCATTTTAAATAATTGTTTATAAAAAAGCCCAAATAAGTTTCATTGATGTCTTGTGAAGGCTGACCTAGAAGAGAGGCTAGATGGAGTTAAAGAATAAAGTAGGAATTTATTAAAAGGCCTCAATGGATGCACATTGTGCAGCACAAGAGCCCAGCCAAGGCTACACCCAAGATGACCCCAAAAGGGTCACAAAATGGATGACCAGTCACAAGGTCTCTCTTATAAATTCTGGTCTATTTGCATATTGGAGTTAATTGTCCAATTACAGGTTTAGGTTATGAAGTCCCATCCTTCTTGTTTTTCTATCTTCAGTCCACCATTGTTTATGCTCTTGGGTCTGAAATTTGGGTCAGTTATCATTGGTCCTAAGCTAGAAAAGGAATTGTTTTGTCTAGCTGCTCTGTGAACAGAGCTTACCATCCCTTAATATGAAGCTCAGAACGGCACACTACAGTACAGAATCTAAAAAATATAAAAGCTAAAACCTAAGGCATCACATTGTCTGGCTGGATCCAATGTTTGGAATGTCTTTGTTCACTTTCCAGGTTGTGTGCTTGCTTTCAACACCTATAGAAGCCAAAGCAATATGACAGATGGAACTGCTGGTGAAAATTTTAAGGATACCCAAGCAACTAGTTGGAAGTGAAAGGTTTCAAGAGAAAGCCAGCCCATCATCCTTGCAGAAAAAAAAAAAAAAAAAAAAAAAGCTCCTAATAGAAATTTGGTTGGGGAAAAAAAGGTAACTATACTGGTTTCTTTTATTGGAACACAATAACTTCCACATTCTTGGTGCTATTAAATACATTCAAGATAGCTGTACAGACAATCAGTAAGAATCCAACCCAGAATGCAGAGAGCTCAGCCAAGCTGAGCTGCACACAGACTCTGGGTAGCTTGCGTAGCCCTGCTTGCGGAAAACAAAAGTCAAAGCAAGGTAAATATGGCTGTATTTTAGCATGAAGCTTAAAAAAATTGAAAATATTAAACTCCTGCATCTTGCTAGCTCTGTTCTACTCTTAAAAAACAATTTTAAAGACCTCTAAAATTTCCTTTTCATTTCTAAAGATAAAAAGTAAAGTTACTTTTCTTATATAAGAAAACACCAGCAGAGACAGAAAAAACATAATTCCCATTGCTGACTCCTTGATATGCAATATGCCTTGGATAGGTGATGGCAGACAAATATTGGATGACAATAACTTCCAATTCCTAAATATTTTTCATTCCTCCAAATGATATATTGAGGCGTGCTTATATTCCACAGTGGCCTCATATAAAGAGACACTGTTTGTTTTTCAACTACTTTCAAATCCCAGGCATTCCAGCTAACAACACTGATAGCCCAATGGACTTAGTCAACAGTACTGCATTTGCAAAATAAAAATTTATTTGTTTTCCTTTTTTCCTCCCCCTTTCTCTCACTCTCATTTTTTGACCCCTTCCTCGGGAGACAGATATGAAAGCCTGCATTTTTAAATTCTAAATGAAAACCCAGTTTCTACACTGAAACCATTTTTCATGCTGAGGTTTTGTATTCACTTCCGTAGCTGCATTGAGTATAAAATAGAACATCAAAATGGAAAGATCAGTAGAGTACAACAGTTAAGTCTGAGTTCAGTTCACAGGGATGACTCTACAAGACTGGGACCTACCCACCCATAAAAGCAGAGTTTTGCTGCCCCATGACCATGACATTACAGGGAAACACTAAAACAGACCCATGAAAATATCTCAGACATGCAACTCTGTTGGAGTGCACTGATGAGAGCCAAAACGTACATTGGAAAACATGTGTGGTCACACTCTCCTACCTTGAACAAGCCTCATAGAGATTTGCTCTCCAAAAATATGAGACTATGCTTCTCCAAACCAACAATTAATAGAAAAATGAAATGGAAAATAAAGTAAGGTGAGGTAAGATAATTTTGTGCCTTCTCTTGACCCAAGACAAGATCACGTGCATCTATGTCACTTTGACTGGTAGAATGGAGTAAGGAATGCTAGATAGATTTGTAATAAGTATTTCATGAGAATAATGGAAATAATTGGGAATACTGGGTGAACAATTATTCTTAATCATGAAAATAACTCAAAAACCACTCGCATATATCCAGCACCAAGAGCTTAAGGATTACCAATTTCTTTTTCCTCATTAAAAAAAACCAGTCTTTAGTTTGTTATCTATTATTTTTACCTTATTCTGGACAAACCAAGAAGCTGAAGCCTCTCTAATCTTCCACAATATGATTTGTCTGGAGGAAAAGCATACTTGTAACTTGTCACCTCCCCTCTGTTGCTGGCAATAACTTGTATAGCAGAACAACGGGCAGAAGAAAGGATGAGAGGCAAATGCAGCATCTAACCCTGGGGCACAGTTTAGTGAAGCAGTGAAGCCTGCAATCCCCTGGCCTTAGCAATATTCCTGGTCCAAATGGCATCATTCCCTCTCAAGTTTTGTGTCTAACTTTGCACTGAGATGAAACATCTCTCACAGGATCTCCCTTTGACTCGCTGGTCAGATGTTACACTGGTTCCCTGTGAGGAATCATTGAAGGACTCCTGGGATCAAAAGGAAGAGAGAGGAAGAGCAACATCCACACTTTTCCTCTCTTTTCTTATTCTTCAATATTTGTGTCCTGCATTACTTTCTTGTGCTCACAGTGCCCTTCATTTCACTTCCCAGATGGATATTTTCCTTCACCACCATGTGACATGAATTCAATCTGTTGGCCTCCAAAGTAGAAACAAAATTAACCGCTCAAAATTCTAAGGATTACCTTCAAGTTCCTGGGACTGCGAAAAATACCCTTTTCCAAAACAGTGCTTTCAGTGAGACCCTCAGCCCTCTGCCAGGAATAGCAAATGCCTTAAAGTATGGATATGGGGTTCACTGTCAGAGGTAATTAAATCCAAGTCTCAGCTAAATTCTCCCCATGGATCTGGAAATGAATAAATGTAGCATCAAAATGAAGTATTTGTTGCATCTGCTCACACTTTGTGCCTCTTCTGGAAAGTAGTAGAAAGAGCCTGCCCTATTACATGCAGTTTCATGACACAAGTAAGAATGTGACATTAATTTTGACAAAAAGGCACAAATTACAGGGGGCCTTCAGGTCTTTGTAGCGTTGAAGTTACTGATAAATGCTACATCCATATGCAAAAGGCATACAAAGGCCCCAGCACTGAGCCTGAAGTTAATCCCAGACTACTGAGTGGCTCTTTTTTCTTGTGCTGCTGCAACAGAAAAGGGTGGAGAGAAAGGAGGTTTGCAGAACTCCTCTTCTGGCTTCAAAAAACTAATTAAGATCCTACTGCAAAACGATCTTATTTGCTAGGAATTATTTCTTGTGAGCTGTGCCAAGTTTACTCCTTTTATAGCTGCAATGCTGATGTACTAAAGGAAGTGATGGAAATTTTGAGCTGCAAAATGAAAGAGTTGGTTTAACCCTGATTTATCTTTTTTGCAATTTTGAAAATTGAGATTTTTGTTTCTTAGAGAAACTTGGAGAAGGAAAATAACACCTAGCTTATTAAAAACAGTCCATTTGGATTTTGTTTTCATTGAGTTGGGCCAGTGTACAGACTTTTCAATACATGACTGAAATTTTGCCATCTTTTTTTCAGTAAGTTTTTTTCATGTGTAGCTACCCAGCTATACACAGCAGAAGCACCATTCAGTGAATTTATATCCTTTTACGAATGCAAAGCATGTAAACAAATTGCATGCTCAGATTTTAATTTTTTTTTTAATATAATTCTGGGGAGGGAGTGTCTTCAGGACAAAATTCATCTCTAAGCAGATCCTAAGGGAAACCCTAGATAGAACTTTAATGGGCTGTCTATATTTAGCCAGTGCTGTAAGACATTCACGAGGCAACCAGCTTTATCATTATTCCCAGAGTCACACATGGAACTCTGTGAAACCAGCTCACCAGGGATTAAACTTTAATAGTAAATGATTATACTCATAGTTCAGTCTGTGCCTTCAGCTGCAGTAGTCACCCAGGTCAGGACCATGTGCAGCACTGTGAGACAGGGGCAGCTCAGCAGCCTTGCATGGACTATGGAATAAGAAGCACAGCAAGCAATGGAGCCTGGTGCCAAGGCTCCTGTGCTGGTGCCAGTGGGGCTCCTTCCACATGTGGAACGCTTGATGCAGGTGCAGGACTCTGGGGAGCTGTGCTAGCCTGGTTTCCTGATGTCACACTGTGCCACACGGACACCGCTCACCGCTTGGGGCAGCTTGGGGATTTCTAGAACAGCGCTGCCCTGCTTCATGGGGTCGTGATTGTGCCACCTTACACTTGGCCATTTAAATGTGAAAAGCAAAAGCAAGGAAATTAAAAATATCAGCACCAACTCCTGACATAAACAGATGTTTTCTTAATTAGAAATGTATATATTTGGACATTGTTATTCTCTTCAGGTCTGAGAAAAAACATAAGTATGTTATCATCTGCCTTAATTTTAAATGGGCTTTCTGGACAGGTTTTGTATTCATAGGTTAATAAGTGCAGCTCTGATATTTACACTCACAACAGAACAGACTTATCAGTTCTGTCAGACATGATTTAGTTATGAATTACTGGACTCCACCCTGGTTATTTGCAGTTGCAGCTTGGAGAAGGTTACCTTTCCTTTCCCTGGGACATGCTCTGTTCCTGTGAGAAGTGCATAAAGAGCTACACTCCTTAACAAATCTAACAACACATATGGAAAAAAGAATCATCCACAGAAGATAATTTGCCACCTTCTGTACTTTTTTGATTCAGAGTGTGCCAGAACTCAGTAAAGACATACAATAAATATGTATTTCCCCCAGGTGTTCGACATATTTATCTATACTTTCAAACAAAATCAAATTAATACCTTACTTTCCTTATATTTCGCCATAGATAGATTTAAAGCTGTGGCATAGCCTGTGTTTTCCATTCATGAAAATCGCCTTTCTCCTAGAGAGGTAGAATTTGCCCCCAGCTGAGAGTGTAGCCATCCAGCATAGCCTAATTATCAAGTTGCTTTACACCCTCTGTAGTCAAAGGGCAGTGATGGAGCCAAGCCCTTCAGAAGGCAAACCATGTGACCTGTCCACCTTGGAACAGGATGACTTTCCTCTGGGAGGATGCAGGATGACTGGTTAAAACCAACTGTTTAGACTCAGGAGAGATCAACATCAACAATCAAGAGTTTCCAATATTCCATGATTGCAAGAGAAATGAAATGGCAATGAAGCAAACATGAGCCAGAGGTAAAAGTGAAGTCAGGTATAAAAAAAAAAAAATTCAAATATTCCTGCATATAAGATATTTTCAGTGACTGTTGATTTCTGATGCCAAATGTGATGAGGGGAAAATACTTACTAAGCTTTCCAGGATTAAATCCCACTGCAGTTTTATGCAGTTTAAGGTTCATCCTGTGGGGAACTCAAAAGTTACAATGCTCAGAAAAAAATAATACTGGTCAGCAAAAAATGCATCAAAATAATACCTTACCAACCATGATTGCAAGCAGTAGCACCAGACCTCCTTTGGCACCTGCTCAGTGTGGAACATGATTAACATCGTGACAGAGAAAAATCCACATGTATGACAGGGCCCTTGACGACAGTTGCAGGTTCTCTGTTCATTTGCAATCTCTGTTTGTTTTCCTTTCAGTAAATTAGCTTCTCACCAGTCTCCTGGCAGACAATCAAATCACTGTGTACATGATGGTCTGAGGGAGAGATCCGAGGTATCCAGGAGTTTAGGAAAAGGAAAAAACAGCTAAATAATTCAAACTTCAAAGGGGTGGACAGAAACCATCTTTTACTCATCCACATAGCCACCATGCTTCTTTATAGAGAAAAATTCCATATATATTGAGTCACGCCCAGGATGTTACACCTATGGATAGCAGAACACATCCTGTATTTGACCCTATTTTTTATAGCTCTTGTCTTTCATATGTGTTTATGAGATAAGATCTCTCACAATTCGTTTCAGCCTTCAAGCTGCTTGTTGTTCTTAAGTTTGAGGTAAACCGTGCAAAACATTTTGTTGCCTAGATATTATTTTCCATTCTGAGCAGGAGCCAAAAATAGCAGTATGGACTCTGCACTGTGAATTGATTAACGTGAGCTCTCTTCAGCAATAAATTCTGATGGCTAGAAGCAATGGTTTGGGCTGGCTGACCAAGACTTTCTCTGCGTTTCCTCCCTCAAGATAAAAGCAATGTAGAATCCAGCAATACATGTAAGCAAGTCCAGTTATTTTTCCAGCAAAACTATTTTTCAAGACTTACTTTCACTTGTTATAACCCGTCATTTTACACAACTGTAGCTCTGACTGGCAAAACAAGACAAAACCCAAACAAGTCAACAAACAACAAAAAGGCAAAGAAATGAGGATACCCTAGTGAAGGAGTTTTATTAGCTGCATGGTTTTCAACAGAAGCTGGCCAAAATTTAAAATTTAGGGTAAGATTAGTCCTTTCCTCATTCAGCTTCATTATTTCTCTGAATTCTTTATAGTTAAGGTTTAGCTTATCCCTATGCTGGTTTCCCTTGTGGGCCTGTTTTCCAAATGATGAGTAACAGTTTGGAAGTGAGTTTCATTCCAATTTCCTCACCCAATTTGCCCTCTCAATTTGATCTAAAAATATTTTTAGTGGAAAGTGCTTTATAAAAGTCTCAGTCAGAGAAAGTGTCTTGATTTAACCTCAGCTGGCAACTAAGCACCTCACAGCCGCTCGCAGGCTTGCACCACGCACTCCCAACAGGATAAAGGAAGGAATTAGAAGAGGAAAATTGAGAAAAGTCATGGGTTAAGGTAAAGACAGTTTAATTTGACAGGAAGGAAAGAAGAGAATAATAATGTTAATAACAGTAATGGTAAATCAGGTAGAATATACAAAACAAGGGAAGCACAATGTAATTCCTCACCACTTGCCAACTGGTGCCCAACCGGTTCCCAAGCCAACTTTCTCCCCACCTTATATCCTGAGCATGGAATATATGATATGGAATATTCCCTTGGCCAGTTTGGGTCTGTTGTCCCGGCTGTGTCCCCTCCCAACTTCTTGTGCCCCTCCACCCTTCTCGCTGGCAGGACAGGAGAAGCTGAGGAGTCCCTGATGTAGAATAAGCACTGCTTAGCAACTGCTAAAATATCAGTGTGTTATCAACATTATTCTCATACTGACTCCAAAACACAGCACTGTACCACCTGCTAGGAAGAAAATTAACTCTATTCCAGTCAAACTCAGGAGAGAGCAACAGCATTCTCTTCCTTAGATAAGACTAAACTGATTGGAATATTCTGCCCCAAGCACCACTGCTTCCTTTTTGAATGAGAACTGATGCTGCACCTGTGGAAAACCCACCTTCCAAGTTGTCTTGTAGTCATAATATCTAGAAACCTATACTGTTGTAGTCCTGGACAGGTAAGCACAATGAAGAACTAGATTTCATTAGAATGTCATGAGATCAAATTGTTCCAATTATCATTTTATGTCTGAAAAATTGGAAATTCCTTCTTTTAAAAAAAATGCAAAAATCCCTCCCTCTCCTAGCCACCATCAACTCTAGCAATATTGTTTGGGCTTTAGATACTAGCTACAGAATTTTGGTGATGTGGAAACCAGCCGTTTATTCAAACAATTTTTGCACATCAGAATTTTTCTAGTGCCTCATACAAATTTAGTTCTCACTCTATCACTGCTTAATTTCCTTAATAGCCTCTTATGATGGATATGCCAATGAAATTAAAGTCAAGAACTTCAGAGCAGCTTTTGTTACTATTTTCTAAAAGTATTCAAGAACATTTGTAGACCCTGTGATGTAGTAGAGAGTACAGCTGGTTCATGATTGAAATCAGCAAATAGAAGAAATAAAAACAGGGTGATTATCTGATAGCTTGTTCTCTTATTAAAATTTTGTAATCTAGATATCCAACTTCAATCCTAGTCCTTGAATATTCTTCAAGCTAGCAAAAAGGATTTACAGCGTTATTCTTTCCCATATGCCAAGCACAGAACCCAAAGAAGCAGTATCTAAATACAGAATTATGAGTATATGAAGAGACAATATGCAGCTGATTTCTTCTGTCCCCAGTTTCAGGACTTCAAGGACATGGGAAGAGGACATGAGCCCAAACTCAGCAAACTAAGAGTCTGCTAATATTCTGTCTGTCCTCTTATGCCATGCCTTCCCTAAACTTAAACTACAGCCATTTGAAGCCAGCTAATGGCTTCAAAGGAGGCTGAATCAACCAAGAGGAACTCTGCACATTGGCCACAGCCATACCCTTTTGTAGAGACACCTGGGAGGGATTTGCTGTACAGGCTGACCATGATTCCCTAACATCCAGCATCTCTTTGGCTCCAGCAAGAAAAAGAAACCAATAATAGAAGGTCTGAGGCATCTCTGGCTTCAGCAAAAGAAATCTCTTTTTGTACAGAAAATGCCTTCTGCATTTATCTGTGATCTGGAAGGAAAACCTCCTGCTTGTGTCAGAAGAGCTCAAATATGTTGATGAATTGTTTTATCAGAGATGTATCTCTCAACTTTTGAAATTACAAATAACTGAATCTGGCAATTAGGGAAGACAGTACCTCAGCCACAACTGAGTGTTTTATAGCCCACATCAGCAAAAGTATTTTTAGATCAAATTGGAAGCGCAGTGAGAGCCTGAAGTTGACCAGAATCATAATGCAATGGAAAACCTCACACAGACACCTGTTTCAAAGAGATTCCTGACTCAATTGTCAGATCAAAGAGTGTCAGCTACTGCTGATAAGCTCAGATAAGCCCCTGGAACTCTAGATGCTTTGCAGATCCCAAACCTCTTAACACAAGTGGCTCACTTATCACAGTTTCTTTGGGGTCTCCTGAAATTAACTGACAAAATTTCATGGTGTATAAAAGAGGATATCTTGGGAATGAGCACTGCATTCATTTTCCCCCGGCCAGCATGCTCCCCCTCACAGGTTCATCTCCCAAGTGCTCAGTGAAGTAAATTAGAGAGTAAATTGAATTGCAGTTCTTATTTTTATTTCCCCAAGAATTAGTGGAACAACAGCTAGAATACACACAGACACAGATGGCTAGAATGAGTATTCTTTTTCTGTGAAGCAATTTCTCTCTTGCTCTCTCTTTATCTGTCACATACACGTACTCTATTTCCTCTTCTGATGACAAGACTGACCAGGCTGCTGATCAGCTGTGTTGCTGATATTGACAATGACAAATCCCTTCCACAGCTCAGGAGAACCTTAAATAAATTCTCCCAAGACACTGGCAGACATTCTCCTCCTTGCTCTGTCACTCATGGTGAAGGCTGAAAGGCTGATTAGAAATTATGCAAGGGCATTCTAGAAAGGAAAAAATCTCCTTGATGGGGAATAAACCAGGACTATAAAATGCATTTCATTCCTTCTCTTTCCTCCTTCAGTTTTAATTAGGATTAAAATGTCTCTGCCAGATATTTTGGAATTACTTTCATTTTCTTACACGATGTATGAACTTATCTGTTTCACATTATCCTGAAAAAATACTGGAGAATTAAGTACTGGAAATAAAACTGTTGGAAGGCAAACACATGCCAGAAAAATCCAAGGATCTATTCATTTCCTCATTTCCCCTCCAGAACACATGCACATCAAAAGTTTTTGTGGCAAAAAAACGACCCTAACATCCACTTATTTTCCCATAAACATATTTTCATTTCATTGTAACAGAACCCTCTTTCTGGGCAAATGGCAAACAAAAGTATTGGCAAGAAGTAGAATCTTGGCTGGTGAGGGCTTGTCAGAAGTTTATGGATTGCATTCACCACTTCTCAGGACTAGGTGTATGATCTCCCAATAACATCTCATGTTTTATAAATACTACAGAAAAAATAAAGAAAACAAAAATCAAGTCACCACACAGAAGAGCCAAGTCCACCCTCAACCCAAAACTCAGAGAGTTTTTCCTTGCACAGCCATTCACTTCTCCCTGCCACCCTTACATTTTCTGTTCCTCTCCTGACATGTTGTGCTCAGCTATTGGTACTTTTCACATTATGTATATCCAGGCCATCATTTAAGATCCAAAACTTTGGGCCACAACCTTGAAAAAGCAAGCAGCCATGTTGGAGTCTAACAACAAACAGAACAACCTAGAGGGGCTGTGGTGAGAGCCACCAGCAGCCACAAGCACCTCTCCACACAGCAGAGCACTAGGGTTTCAATGAAACAAAAGTGTTCCCCTTCAATAAGGAAAAGTTTGGAAGCAATAACCAACCTACATTTGCATAATGGAAAGAAGAAAATTTTATTACAAACCTGTGGGATTTGGTTTAGATAGCTTTCAGAGCTGGGTATATCTGCCGGATGCTGACAGCATCTTCAAATAACTCTAGGAGAGTACAAAGCTGTACTTGACATTAATATTTACCTTTAGGGGTTTTACTCAGCCCTAATTATACAAATATCCACAGTAGGAACTGTTGTTGTGGTGGACCCTGTTGAGAAGGCTGGGACTGTGACTCAGGCCAGCCTTGCACGCTGGATGGGGTGCACACCTGGCATGCAGCATCCCCTCCAAAGCACAGGCATCTCCATGAATCCCAGTCAGCCAAGAAAGGCACATCCTTTCCTGTCTGAAGGGACACACCTTTAGTGAGCAGGACTCAGTCAAGAGGTGGAAATTCCATCAAGGGAAGCATTGCTGGTGAATTCCAGCAGGATGAGTGAAGTTCCATCAAGAGAAGAATTGCTGGTGGAGTCCAGCAGGATGAGAGGAAGTTCTACCAAGGGAAGCGTTGCTGGTGGATTCCAGCAGCATGAGTGCTTACAGGCAGTCAGTATAACAATGGTTATGAAGCAGCACAGGCAGAGACATCTCTACAGTCCTCTCAAAGACAGAGTGCTCCAAAAGTGTTTGAGACACCTTCACAATTGAGGTGTTCAATAAACTTGTTTACTGAAATGAGGCCAGCCACAACGGCTTTATAGCATCTGATAATATGCTTTGATGCAAGACACCAAACCAAATGGAGAAATTAGTCTACTCCAATGACAAGTTACATGTTCCTTTAGATTAATCATTTTAGTAAGAAAGATTAACTTTTCAAAGCACATTGTTCAGAATTTGTCATGATGACTGATGATGCTTCTGTTGATTTCATAACAAATCTTGCATTTAAAATGCATTTTATAATCTTTTGCACCAAATTCAGAGCTATATATCCACCTGTCTAGCTACAGCTACTTTTCAGGCAGATGTAGCCCCAAGAATACTCATACAATTGCATTATTCTGAAAATAAATCCCTACATTTGTGGGTCTAATGACTGAATTGTCTCTCTTCTTGTGAAGCTCAGGTTGGTCCAAGTCTTTCTGTGAGGAACATCTTAGAACAAACAGAAGAAAAGAGGCAGGGAATATTCAGTGTTTACCTTTCCAAATAAAGAGTCAAAAGACTTTTAATTGCTAAAACTTCCATTTAAGTACATAGAGAATATTTTAGTAGTGTTGGTTTTTTTGTGCAGGAAGATTTTGCTCCTTGACAAACAATCACACCATCTGCTTTTTTCTTTTTTTTTTTGTCTCCCAGTAAGAGAATATTAAAGTCGCAGAAATCCATTTTCTTAAATATTGCACAAGACTCAAAACTTGGAGACTGAAGACGGAAAAGAAGACTGTGAGACAGTGAAATAAGAGTTAGGAGAGAGGCAAAAATGTTACTAATAATTAATATTTATACAGCAGAGGTAGATTCCCTTGTACATTCTCTTAATTGTAAATTAACTTGTTAAGCAGAAATGTGGATTCTGGACTGTTGATCTCATTTGGTCTGAAAAATCCCAGTACAACTACATAGCAACTCTTTGATTGCTTACTACAGCTGATGCTGGCAAAAGTTCAAGCACACACAAACCCAAACAAGATGCTTTTTGATCTCTCCACACATGTTTGCCACAGGTGTTTACGTCTGATACATTCACAGTGAAAAACTCATTAGCTCAAATGCTAGCAGGAGTGGTTTGTTTGGAAGCTTTAGGCACATTGGATGTTCTTCTCAGGAAGGAAAATTTCCAGGTGCAAACCTGTTTTCAGTACTACTCAAAAATATCAGAGTGGTATATCATCACTGCTGTCTGTATCCCAGGCTGAGCTCCGTTGTCCCTAGGTCCTCTTCCTAGCTAGTGAGGGCATCACCAAAAAAGAGATTTTCTGTGGAATCTACCGACCTACAGGAAAGCAACCTGCCAAAAGGTTTCTCAACAGAGGAGCTGCAGAATCAACCAATAATCTCAGGAAATATCTGCTATCAAGCCATGGCTCTGCAGGGCTAGATCACTGCTACATCTATTTATGTCCTAGAGAGTTACAACAATTTGATTTGAAGCTCTTCTTTAGAAGGATTACACTTTACTCACCTAAAATGAAAAAAAAACCCTAGTAATTATATGTTAGGAAGTTCTTAACTCATTGTTCTATTTATATTTTAACCAAAGTGTGAAACTATTTTCTGTGAGTTGAGAACAAACCTTAATTCAAAGAGGTCAAGAATTTAATGTCCAATGGCTCCAGGGATTTTAGTGAAAGATGCTTGCTGTTCATCCTTCAAAGTTTGGACAGCTGGTACTGTAGGGCATATCCAGGGAAGCACAGCCAGCCCTCCTAACCCCAAAGCATCTTTCTAGTTACTCAGTCACATTGTCTCAAAAGCTAGGTGTTATTTTTCCCTCTGGCTTCTGTCTTACCAACACATCATTCACCCAATTTCCATTGCAAAGTCATCTTTGCAATAGGATTGACTTTTTGCTCTTATTAGCACAGAAAAACTAAGGTAAAGCACAGAGTACCTCAAATCCTTATAGCTTCAATAATAGATTATTAAAGTTGTCAGGCATGCCATGGAAATTTTCAGATTACTTAGCCTCTTTTGTAAACCAAAGGCTAATATATGACCCAAACAATTAGAGTCTGTGAACTTTCACAGACAGCCTGAAGGCAGCTGCAGCAGGCAAGACAGAGCAACAATTTGGAAAGAGCAGCAGGCAGTCAAGCACTGTCTGTCAGGATAAAGCTTCTCTTAGTTCATTAGGATGAAGAGGGAATCAGATAATTGGAATGCACTTGCGCACACGTACAGCTTTTGAAAACATATTTGAGCAAATGTTTTTGCCTAGACATAGCAGCACACTGCTAAAATAAATCTTTCCTTAGTTCTTGTTCAAGTGAAGTAGGAAAGAAAGAGGAGGAGGCAAGTAGTTATCCTTTACAAAGTATCAGCCCACCTGCACTAAGAACAGTCCTAAGGACCTTGCATGAGAAGTGTCTGGGCTTGCATTTAACTCTGCTCAACATTTTCAAAATAAAGGGTAAACAATAGAGAAAATAATTAAAGGCAACAGTGGATAAAGAAGAACAAAGCAAGAAAACTGTGACAGGAGCACAGAAAAGGGTGGGCAAAACCACTTCAGACTTCAGTAAGTCTTTCTGGTGCAGCATTACAGCTTATTTAAATCAAAGTTTTTGGAGGGCTTGCTGGCAAATGCACCATGTCATTTCTGCAAGAGTGAAACAAAAGTTAATTAAAAAAACAAGGAAAAAGAAAGAAAAGCAGCCTTTACAGTTACATGAAGCCAGATTTGAATAAACAAGTGGAACAATAGTGTGATTCCTTTCAAAGAAAATTAGATGTCTCTTTTTTATCTTCTCTCTGCTGTTTTACTGAGGCTTAAGAAAAACAAAGTTGAAAGCTAGCTTGTCTGCTTGCCTGTTTGCCTCACAAATATGGGGGATAAAGGATGGGTTCCTGAACTTATCCTAGAAGGGAGGGGAGGGAGAAAAAAAAGAAAAGCTGAGCAGCTGCTCCCCCAGACCACTAGCAAGGATGAGAGAGATCTTAGCCCAGACAAAGGCAGTGTAATGAGAAAGCACTTCCTAATTAATTTCAGAAATCTGGTGCTGACACATAGCTCTCGTATTGACACACACACCAAACCAAATGAGGGAAACAGGGGAAGATAATGTGGGGAATGTAAAAAATAAATACATTGCTAACTACCTTTTTATTTTTAAATAATATATGTACTGCTATAATTTCACTGAATTATTTATGTACTTTTTTAAAAGAACTACAACATTACTCTTTCTCCTTTGGATCTCTTCACTTGCATGCTGATCTTCATGAGAGGCAGGTTTCTATGATTCTACAGTGGGGTCATCTGAGTGAAAGATCACCACAGATGTATCTGAATCAGGAGGTGCTGTTAGTCATCCTGATAACTCACTGAATCAGTCTGCAATCCCAGACCAAAAAAATCCCATTTCACTAGAAATAGTTCTACTGAATTAAACTGAACTTCTGAAAAGTCAAAGGAGATTTTATTTTTACATATATATGTATGTGCATACACACACACACATACACAGCAGATGGTTTCACCTCATTGCCTCCTGTCTCTGAAGAGATATTTTACGGTAACCAGTGCACACAATCTTCCTCAGAATATAATATCAGTGGCACACTGTGATTCACGCTCTCAGATTAGTCAGCACAGAATATTGACTGAAAACCATCTTTCCCACACAACTTTAGTTACAGGCACAATAGTTACAGGCAATAAATAAATATTACATTCCACTGACATTAATGAGCTAAAACATTATTACCTATCTGGTCTCTAACACAAGTCCTTTAAAAAAATCTAAAAAGATTGTTTCCCCCAGTAGCCTTAACCAACCAAAATAATGACAAATTCTTCATGTTTATACAATATAAATCTTTATCATCCTCTGCCAGGTATTTCTGGATAAATAAGTCTTTATTTTTTCAGTTTAGAATAGTCAAGGCAGTGCAACATTTGCATACAAATGCCTACTTCTAGCACATAAAACTGTGAATTTACATGATAAGTTTAGAATATCATTAGAAAAAGCGAGCCATGGGACACATCTTGCCATCAGCAACAGCATTTTAAGCCTGCAAGGAACCTGAATGGAGCTTCTCTAGATTTACACAGGACTAACATAGGTAGTGAATGGCACATTTTCTTGATAAAATTTCCATGTGGTGAAATGAGTATAGAGGAGGAGTTTAGGCAAATATAATGCATAATAAATTGCCTTTTCTTTTTTTTCATCAAGAGAGATAATATAAGAAACAGTAGATTTTATATACTGTACTGGCCTGGGTGAAATTAATAATTTAACTGTGAAGTGATTGTGTAAAATAACAATAAAATACAGATATATGCTCAGGCAGGCATTTCAAAGGGATCTAATAACACAGGCTATGGAGAAATCTTGCTCTTACAGCCCATATGTATCACAGGACTTCAGAATAATTTCTGAAAGTTGTTTTTCTTAGCTTTTGTACACTCCTGTTATTGGTAGCCTTCGGCTAGATGCACAGGGATTCCCACAACACCCAAAAAGATTTGAATATCTGAAGCATAAACACATTGAGATGGGAATCAAAAAAGATGGGCCGAGTTTCCGCCTCTACCACAAGTGGCTCTGTGATCTTCACCAAGTCACTTTTGTTTCTGGTTCCCCTGCCATTTCAGCCATCAACATGATCAAGAAAATGGGTCATCACGATCATTTAGGAGGAAGAGGAAGCTCCCAGATCTTTCACTGGAAGCTTCTCAGAGCTTCAATCTGCAGCTTGCGCACGGTGCTACCTGCACTATGCATTCCTCAACACTATGCCTAGGTGTGAGAGAGGAGGGTCAACAGGAATCAACAGATGTAAGAGTTGAAATGAGGGATGTGGGACTCTAGGCGGCTCTCCAAAATGCAGTTTATTCCATCCAAGAGGCTACAGCAGCCCAGGGTCTTGGGTGACAGAGCCTATGCCTACAGCTGTCAGCTCCAGCTGCAGGCAGGCCTGGAGACCCTTTGGTTTTGGTTACATTGCATTATATACTTTTCTTTGCTTAGCATCTTAATACAGTAGAACCAATCTATACCTTAACTTTTATCTATAGCCTATCATAACTACTATCATTACCATATTCATGTTACTATTCTCCAATCACTAAAAGTTAGTACATTACAGCTTAAGCTAGAAGTTGTTTTTCAGTTTTCTTGCAGTGGAAAGTTCTGAGGCCTTTTTTCTACTTGCAGCTTTGCTGACTTTTTTGCCTGTGCTATCTTTCTGCTTGGTAAAAACATCTTCTTGTTTGAGGTGGGTTTATCCTTTGCTCTAAGCCATAAAAACCCCTTCTAACTAACATACTCTTTGCCTCTTTGGTCAGCCAGTAAGACTGGCTCAGCATTTCTTTTCTTCTATATCAAAACTCGCTTCCATCTCTATTCCTTCATCAGACTCTGCATTTAAAAAACTTTCTGCTAAGCATACATATCTGTAAGACTTTCTTGTCAGACTTTCATCCTTCCCAACAAACCGAGAATAAGGATCTATGAGAATGTTCATGCTCACATGGTCATGTGAAAATACAGGGTAGACGTATCCAAGTAAATTTACATTACTATCCAAGTAAAGTTACATTTTGCTTATTGATGGGGAGAAAGCGTTTGCAGTAGAGGGGTTTTGTAAGCAGGATCACTTGCATAAAGAAAACAGATACATATTTTTGATACTATTTTGATGCTATCTTTACTATTAATGCTTCAGGGTCACCACCATACAAATTTTTTATCAACCGTTCATTAACGCAGGTCATTACTATAAAATTATGCACTTGTGCCCTGTAAAACCTTTACTTAGTGTTTCATCAACAGTCCCCCACATGTGCTTTAAATCAGCTTGTTGAAAATACTTGTAATAAATTCCTAAACCACGAGTGGTCATAAAATCGTTTACACACACAGAGCCTATTTTATTGTATTTGCTCCTCTAAATCATCAGGCCACATTTCTTGAACCCTAGAAAAGCTATGTTTTAGTTCTAAAATGTGCCCAATGCATACATGTGATTCAGCTTTAAAATACCCTAATCAATTATGGTGGCAATGTGTATATATTATTTCTAACAGGCTGAAAAGGAATCTTAAAATGATTTATTTAGAGGCATCTGAATTAAAACATCAGAAGTGTAGTAAGAGACTGAAAGTACCAGTGGTTCACATAAACCCTAGATAACAACATGGAAAAGTCCTTTGAGACTTGAATAGATAATAGAAACACTAAGAAAGCATTCCTTGTATGTTTTCAAGCTGTTGCTGAAAGGGTTTCCCAATTAGGAAAAAAAGCCACATTTAATTAAAATTCAGTCTAAATGTCCTGTTTACTTATAGCTATAAAGATTTTATATTATTGAAACAAACACAGTCTACTATTATCAAAACCAACCACTTTATAATTTATATGGAAGGTGAGAATAGGTAGATGTACTCAGAACATTGTGTTTCCAATGTATTGCTGTATTTTAAAGCCATAAAAGAATGATCTGGCATTCAAGCTGTCCAAGAGGTAATTTGCAATTCAGTACATAGTATTTTAATCACTAAATAGTCATGAACAGAGGAGATCATGATTTCTCATGTTACTAGGCACTGCTGGTTTTCATGGAACAGCTCCCTTTCATGGATGCTGAATATAAAAAACCCCAAACAGAAACTGCCAAGAGCTTTGCAGTGTGGATGTGTTATCCCACTGTTTTGAAGTGAGGCTTTGAATTACACGGAAGAAAAAAAAAAGAGAGAGAGAGAGAAAAAGAAGAAAAAACAGCAAAAAAAGAGAGAGAAATAACATTTTTATGGTTTTCTGATAAATTATATTCTAAAATGCTAACATAGAATCACTGAATACTGAGTTGGAAGGGACCCACAAGGATCACCAAGCCCAACTCCTAAGGCTGCACAGGACATCCCCAGGAATTGCACCATGTGCCCAGGAGTACTGTCCAAACACCTCTTGAACTCTGTCAGGCTGGTGATGTGGCCAGTTCCCTGGGGAGCCTGTTCAGTGCCCAGCCACCTCCTGGTGTAAAAACTTTTCCTGATTTCCAACCTAAACCTTCCCTTATACAGCTTCAGGCCATTCCCTCAGATCCTGTCACTGGTCACCAAAAAGAAGAGATCGCTGGTCACCAAAAAGGAGATCACTCCTCTTCCCCTCACAAGACAGCTGTAGAGCACAATGAGTCTCCCCTTGGTCTCCTCCAGTGAGCAGGACAAACTAAATAACCTCAGCCGGTCCTCATGTGTCTTCCCCTCTAGAAGACACTTCACCATCTTTTTTGCCCTCCTTTGGACAACCTCCAATAGCTTAATATCTTTCTTATGTTGCGGCGGCCAAAACTGTCCCCAGCACTTGAGGTGAGGCAGCCCCAGTGCAGAGCAGAGCAAGACAATCCCCTCCTTTGCCTGGCTGGTGATGCTGTGCCCCATCCTCCAGAACAGGGCTGGCCCTCCTGGCTGCCAGGGCACTGCTGACTCTCATTCAGCTGGCCATCCACAAGGACCCCCAACTCCCTTTCCCCAGCACTGCTCTCCAGCCTCTCATTCCCCAGTCTGTCGGTACATCCAGGGTTGCCCCATTCCAGCTGCAGAATTCTCTACTTGTCTTGGCTGAACTTCACATGCTTGATGATTGCCCAGCCCTCTCGTTTGTCAAGGTCTCTGAGCAGGACCTCTCTGCCTTTGAGGCAGTCAACAGCTCCACCTAATTCTGTATCATCAGCAGATTTACTTAGTATTCCTTACAGTCCTGCATCCTAATTGTTTATGAAGATGTTGAATAGCAGTGGGCCTCAGATGGAGTCCTGAAGAATCCCACTGTTACTGGGGAAATGAAAGCCATATTTGTTTATTCTTACTACACTGTCAGTTTCAGCCATTTCCTATACACATGCTATTTCCAATCTGGTTATCAGCTCAAGGAATTTATTTTCTTTTGTAAAATAGTGTTATTTAATCACTGCATGTATGTGTACCATATTAGTCTCTGCCTTCACATGCCAAGAACAAGTTAGTCTTGCCTCACTGGTGCTGCACAGGCATAAAGCACAGTGGGAAAGAGGGGAACCTGTACACCCAGGCACAGCCATGAATATAACCTTTAAATGAGAAAACACCCTCCCAGAAAGTTGCTTCACTTGTTTCATTCAACCACAGTCAACTAAAACAGATAGCTCTGCTTCTCCTGATGGTGTTGTCATGGTAGTGCCAGGCTCCCTGCAGCCCTGAAATCTTTCCAGGAGGATGTGGAAGTGCTTACACAGGTAAGCTGGAGCAGCTTCCCTCAGGCTTGTGCAGAGATACCCAGTATGGTGATACCAAAGCCTTTTTAAGAAAGGGTGCTGTACATCACCTATTTCCAAGGCATATCTGAAGATCTGAAGTGAGCCTTGGCCAGGTAGCTCTCATCAACCCACCTGACAGTTCCCTGCAAGCTCCATGCCATCTCCGTCTCCAGCAACAGCAGGCTGAAGGGACAGTGCTTCATAAAAACACTTCACTGAGTTGGCCTCAGTGGCAAGATTTGAGCAGAGCCTGTGTTTCACCCCTGCTCACAGAGGAGAGGTGGGAGCATGGAATGGATGCAGGGCAGATGAGTAGTTACCAACAGTTACTGTCAGGCCTCCCACATGGAAAAGCAGCAAAGCTGCTCCAAGGAGATTCCATCTGCTCCTGGTAGGGAGCACAAACATAAATAACACCGTATGGCCGATGTTATCCAAGGCAGCTGTAGGATCTAAAGGATTCCTAATATTACGGTATTTAGAGTCTGCACAGAATATTTAAGAAGAAGATCCTAAAGAATTCTAAATTTAGTTTATAAGCTAATGTAAACATGAATAACATATATGCAAATATAGAAGCAGAGAAAAGCTACTGTAACACTTTGTAAAAAAATCCCTGTTTGGTATCACTAGCAGTAGCATTTTACCAGAATATACCCAAATATCTCCATACAGGCAGATTGATTTAAGTGGGTAACAGAGGGCATTTTCCTCACGCACTGCATATTCGATCTTGTCACACAATAACCTGTTTGCCACTCTACTCAAAACAACCTTTACACAATCTGGATGATGGCTGAGAATTAAAAATCAGCTTTGTTAATTTCCTAGCTCCTGAACTAGAGAAAAAACCCCTGTGACATGCAAATATTGTTCCCTTGGAACCACATTTGTTTAGCTGCTGATGAGCAAAGAGAGAAAGTGCTGCTCTTTCCTAGGTTTTTTACCAAGTAGCACAAATTCAGTGCTAAAATTCTTCCTGCAGCTGTGTCAAGTGATGGGATAACCATTTGCTCCAAACAATATGAATGATGCAATGGCAGGGGACACCAAACCAAAAACAGAAAGGGAAAAAACCACCCAGACAAAACAGCAGTTCTCTCTTTTAAAAGGAACACATGGTCATATTTGTGGGTACAAAAATATCTGAACACAAAGATTTCTTCTAGAAGATCTTTGCATTTTACAGAGGTCTGATAAACACTGCTTCATGTTTTCCCACCCAGAGCAACATTACACATCAGTTTCTAAACATCACTTTGAAAGACTTCATAATATAGGCCTTGATTTTGCAGAGCTGTTCAGCATGCAGGAGACCACAAGTGTATACATGGGTGTGGGTTCATTATTGAAGATGAAAAGGACATACAAAAACAAGAACACTAAGTGGGTCATCTGTTTCTCTCCATCTTCTCCCATCCACTTCATCAGGCTCTATCACCTTTGATTAGAACTGAGTGACTAATGTTTCCTTGATGGATTTAAACTTTTACTTTACATGACTTATTTGTATATGGCCTCTGCTGTAGTTCTAAAAGACACACATTATTTTTCAGCCCTGCCCAGGAGAAGAGCAGACTAAAAGATCTGACTTTCCTGACTTCTGCCATTCTATTTTTTCACTGCAACTACCAGAAAATGTTGTGCAAACAATCATTCATGCCACTGATTTTTCAAAACAACTTTGCTCTAACTGTGGTTTGACATACAACATGAGTGATTTCCAATTAACTCAAAGGATTTTTCTCCTTCCTAAGTGTGTGACTGAAGCCCATGGGAAAGATGAACCTTTGTGGCTATTGAACTGGAACTGTTAAGTACTATCATTTGTTGTGCCTATTCCAGCAGCCAAAGATGACAATAAAATAAGGTATGCTGCTAAGTGTGTCCAAATGTTTTGTCATGCTTGACATGCCATTAGATGGTTTAAGGAATACACAGACTCTGGAAGTGATGCAGTATAGATCTGCTAACTTCCCAGGAGGAGAGCTGGGAACATACCATTGAGGCAGTTAGAGACACAGAATTCCACATTTTCTCCTATTGACACTTATTTCCATTATGTAGTATTTTTTTTTTTGTTTTCTGTCAATTTAAAAGCAAACAAAAACAAAGCACCCAAAACCAACCAACCAACAGGAACAACAAAAACCTAAAACAAAAAAACCACAAAAACTCAACCCCCACAAACTAACCTCCACAATAAAACCACAAAATATCACTGTTCAAAAAAAAATCAAACAAAAAACTCCAGAAAAACAAACAAATTTAAGGTCAAGAGGGGTTTCATCACTCTCCTGAGAGACATTTTCTATTAAATTTTACCCCAGACCTCCTGCACCCCAGTATAGAGCTAATGACAGACACAAATAGAAATGTGTATTTGTACTTCATTTTGAAGTATTTCCAGTTTGTAATGCAATATTCCATTATTGCCTTCCCTCATTGTTCCTCTCCTCAGTGTGTGATTTTCATTCTTCCCTGTAATGGCCAAGGACAGCAGTGTAGTTTCTTTTGTTCTTTTTCATTCCCTTCATTGAATGTACCAGTTGAATTGCAGTAATTCACCATGTGAAATGTTTATTTTTAGTGGTGACCCCTTTAGGGCAAGAACATTTGCTCAGACACAATCAAGAAAACGCAGATGATGATACACTCAAGACCTGTAATGGAAGTACCTGTTTATCCACTGACACATCACAATTTAAAAACACATTGCGAGTAATTTGTCACCAGGGTCACTCACTACAACAACAGAGATAGAAAAAAGCAAGGACCAAATCTAGTCTATGAGGCCACAGAGGAAACATTCCCAATAATACTAAACATGAAATCTTCAGCATCTTCTAAAAAAAGTCATTGAGTTCCTCAATTTGGATCTCTGGGAGCTTTAGAAATGGAGTCAGTGCTAATAGAAGGAGCAGACATCTCACAGTCTACAGACAGTACTTTCAGCAAAGGTATGTATATTTGGAAGTAAACCAGCAACTAGTCAGACATCCCAATTTAGAGAGAGCCTCTGAATGGGTGCTTGAATGAGAAGACTTAGAATGAACTTCTGGAAGAGACAGCTAAGTTGCCACTACTATTAGCTACCCAGATTGCTTTCTGAAATTCTCTGACCTGCTGAAGCAGCTTAGTTATGCCTGGAAGTAAAATAGCCCAGTGGTCCCCCAAGCCACCTGTCATTCAGCTCCCACGTTCATTAGCACAAGCAAGGAAAATTTGCACTTCATCAAGGCAAATCTCAGCTTGGCTGAGACATATCCACCAACAGATGCAGGAGCAGCATCTCACAGCTCCTAAAATCTCAGCTCAGTATTTATTGCTCAACTGTTTATGCAGTTATAACACACAAGGGCTTGGGAAAGCACTCACAGCCACTTGAATATCTTTATAAGTTAAGTAATCAGATGTCATCAGAATGCAAACAAAGGAAATAATGGAAGCTTTCACTGAGGGATTTTGTCTTACCTTTTCCTTGCTCTCAAACATTAAACATCTTGAAAAATGCTTGACAAACTCTCATGCTGCACTAAGCGACTTCCTTCTGATGATACCATCAGAAAGATTAAACCCCAAAAGTAGCTGTCCAATTTTATCCCCTTCAAATTATTAAAGTTGAGGCCTATTTCTGGCTTCAGCTTTTTAAGTGAAAAGAGACTTTCAGGAAGCTTTCTCTGTGAGTTTCTCCATCGGAATTATTCAATAAGATACTGTTATTTTAATTTCTCTTGGTCTTTTTTTTTCAGCTACAACAATGGCTTAGCTGGAGCTAAATGAGTTTCCTAGGAATTATTCCACATTCACAACCAGGGTTCCCTTGGCAAAGGCTGCCACGTGTCCTTAGTTTCCCAGACACAACCTCCCTTTTCACTCTTCTGACCAAGGTCCACCTGTTTTACCAGACAAACATGGACAAGCAAAATATCCATAAGTACCACCTGGTGGATCTCAAAGTCCTGTCTGGGTTGGGATATTTCACAAAGAAGATAAAAATTACAATAAAATGTCACAAAAGAGGAGTTTAATTTCTGGTATGATACCTGTTCTCAGCTTGACCCAGGGGAAACAAGGTGGCTGTGGTTATATTAGAGATTTTTAATTTTTATTTTAAATAGGTTTCAATGAAACCTCCAGGAAGCACAAAATAATTTAATTTCTGACATTTAACTTGATCTTCCTGTCTGGTGGCAATGCCTCTAAATGTGTGGTGTAAAAAATTATTCCAATATCTTGAGTCTCATTTTCTTCTCTTGCTTAGGCCCCCAAGGTGAGCTGTTGGGGTGCCCTGCATTGCCAAGTCACAGCAGTTGGCAACCTGCACTTTGAGCAGCTGGTCCCCAGACCACCCAGCCATGAGCTTGGGTGAACTTCTCCTTTCATACTCATCAAAACTGAAAAATAAAAATTCACACATTCCCTTGAGCCATTACAACAATGGGCCCAGGGATCTCCAGTGTAGGACAGCCCAGAGACAGCAACACTTCAAACCACAGCACTCCACATCAGAAATGTGAGTCAGGGTCTGCAGAGAGTGGTCATAAAAAGCCAACTCACTCTGGAACATTCTCCTTACTTTTGTAAAAATACGGGGTTCGATTTAAGAGAATCTCCAAAGAACAAAATGTGGACTTCTTGATTTCCACACTCCCAAAAACATCATCTATCCAGTGTGATTTCCCCGGACCATTTTCTGCAGGAAACATCCTCTGATGCAGCATCATGGTTCATCTGCTATTGTTCTTGGCCAAACAACTTGAAGTACAGAGGGCAAAATGAGATTAATAAAAAGAAAGAAGGTCAAACCTTTCATCAAGTTCAAGAGTTCTGTTTTGCAGTTGAGTGAAGTAATGCCTCATTCCCACTTAAATTCATTCCTCCAGCACTAACGCCTACTAAATAATTATACTAAAGCCAATCCTGATTAAATCTTTTGTACTTTTAGAATCAGAACATCAATTAAATTAAATGCTGATTGAGAAATATTGAATCTTCTCCATATCCTTCCTCCAAGAAAAAAAAGTCTGCTTAATGATCTCAATTTCAAAAACATATTCGGCCAGTTAGTTCTCACTGAAAACCAAAATCCTTCTCCCACATTTGCTTCTGTGACTTTTGCTGGGTTTGTCCCTACTGTAAAATAGATATATCTTATATAGAAACCCAAACAAAAACAAATCAATCATAAGTATAATTTTCATTGATGGAATCAAATCCTTCATGAAAATCAAGGAATTCAGACTTACAGTTCTTAAAGAAGTGTTGGTATAGAATAGCAATCACCCTTTTCAGCAGGGATTTCTAAGTAGACATTACAATGTAAAAGTCACATAAGAAGGACAAAATGGCTTGTCTTCTCTTTTTTTTTTATTGAAAGCAAATAAAATACTCATTTCAAGACATAACTACAAAATTATTCAAAGGAGTTGCTACACTTTCCCACCTAACATTTTTGTGGGTTTAATTTTTTTTAACCAGCGATGAAATGAAAATGAATGAGTTCTTATTCAAAGCTAACATTTCTCTTGCCTCTGGTACCCACATGCAATTGCATGTGCGTCTTCAGGTTAGACTGGTATAATTTAAATATTAGTTGCTCATTAATGTGCAAGTGGTAGCTCCAGCATTCAGATTCTCTGCAGAGCTATTCAAGTGAGGAAAAGCAGACATTTCTTTATTTTCTTTCTCAGAAGCACCTCATTTATATAGTAAGTAGGGCATGCCCAAAGTGAATGTCCCCAATTACAAAGCATTATACTCACATCAACAAATCCACACTGAGAAAATGGCCCAAGTCTACAAATGTACAAATTCTGCCTGGTGTAATTTATAGCAGCTGTTTCAAAGGCACACTTGCATTAGAGGGGAGAGTAGCACAGGTCTTCTAGCTAAATGCATTTAGTTCATCACTCACTACAGCACCAAACATTTAATACACAGAGGAATGAGGTTTTGCGTCACTGTTACCAGCCATTATTACAATAATAGGCACCTTGAATTACTTGCTGCAAGTACAAAGAAGTGCCAAAGCCATTAATCTGAAGACAGGTTTCTCCAGAGCCAACACTTACTTCTGGTGGGTATTTATTTGGCTATAGAACCATTTCAGACTTAACTTTGCTCATTATGATGCTTGGAACTGGCCTTCAAGACATGTATTCTTAACACAGGGAGTTATGTGAAGAGAAGCTGCCATGTTTTGCCATTATTGCACTGTGAATAAAGAATAAAGTGGAGCGGAAGAAAGAACAAGTTGGTCTGCATTCAATTACATGACTTTCTGAGATGCACTTTATTAGTAATTCAGAGAAGTGTTCCTAAATCCTCTGCTAAGAATCAAATGCATACCACCAAGGAACTCTACCAAGTTACCATAGCTTAACTTTCTCTGGTAGCAGAGAAGTAGTTTATGAGGTCAGAAAGGTGGTGTTTTGAAGATGTCCAGTACTTGGAATTTACAGTGCTATTAGCATGTAATCATGGGCCTAGTCTGTGGTGTATCAGTATAATGCAAGGTTTTCACTAACTTGCCTCAGCTGCCATTGTGAGGGGCATCTGAGACAGGGTTCAAATTAGCCATTGGATCAGACCATTTTTGCTGGTAACAACAAACCTGTCCTTTTTAAACCCCTTTATTTGACTTTCAGGTCCTATCTACATTCTGCAGCTAAAAGAATCTTATTCCTAGAGATGGTCACAAAGAGTTACCACCATCACCACTGCTGCACATGCAACTTTAGATTGTAATCATAGCCTTGGAAACAAGAAACTAATATTATGGATACGCTGCTACTTAGGGATTACGCTCCACACTCTTGAAGCAGAAAAATACTTTAAATTCCAGTCATTACACACTAAAATTTGAAAACATTAGAAGCTTCCACATGCTTTTCAGGGATCAGGTGAAAATAATTGAATATCAGGTCCCATAAGTTCTTTTGAGCAATCAGAGATGAAAATTATGCATTTGCTCTGCAGCATTCCAGGGTGTATTTTGATGCAACGTAAATTAATTGTCTCTGCTAATTTACTCCAGTTACTTCACAGTCTTGTTAATTAGGCAGCTCTGTGCAGCATTATTGTGTTCCAATTCCTTCAGAATTACAACTTACTTTGCTGTTGTTTTTTTAACTCATTGAGCAGATAGATATATGCATGTCAAGAAATAAATCTAGATATGCTTGTGGGAGCTAATCCATCAGTATCTTATTTAAAGACAAGATTTTCTTCTTGTTCATCCCCCAGTATGATTCCATCAATAGCCCAGAAGGGACTGCCTATCCAACAGACCTCTCCCATACTGAATCCAAAACACAGCCCTGTGCAAGCTGCTTAGAAAAAAGTCAACTCCTTAGACAGTACCTAAGCTATCTCACCAATGCTCACAACTTTATGTGCTGCTCAGTTGAACATGTGCTTTAGCTGTGTCTTTAGTACAAGCACTGCTGCATTTGTGGCTTGAGTAAACCTGCTCCACTTTCACAGGATCTGTACAAGTTTATAAAACAACCACTTTCAAGTCATATTTCTGCAATATGCAATAATGAAAAGTATTCTGAAGTTTTATCCCAAAACAGAGCAGGAAATAAGATTGCTCAGAACTCTTATCCCCCATCTAGAACAAAGAGAAATAAAGACACAGAGTTATTCAGCCTAACCTTTAGTAGACAATGCTAACCAGTCCTCAATAAAAACTCTAAAGATAGAAAATACTTCCTCCTCTCTCTTTTAACTGAGGAAATTGGAGAGGAAAGAAACTAAAAGAGGCTTTGATGTGTCCCTATTAGTTTCTGTCTGCACAACAGTTCTCCTCACCTCCAAAGGGCAATAAGAAAGAGGCCAGCTTCCCTACCTGGCTCAGAAGCATCATCCAAAGAGCAGGGCAGCACCCTACAGAGGAGATAGCTCACCCTGCTTTCCTTCAAGCAGCTGAGCTGAATGGAGGCATGCAAGCCCTAATTAAGGAGGTTGGGCTAACTCTGCTTTAGTTAGCATGGAGCAGCAAGTGTATTAACATTTAAACGTTGGAATGGGTAAAAACAATGGATGTCTGTCATGTATGAAAGAGAAGAGTTTGAGTCAAGAGTCAAGAACTGGATTAAACAGGAATAACTGAAAATGAAACATCTTCTGCCAACTGAAGCTCAGTTACTTACACATATTTCTTCTTGCTAATTGTGTGCAAACTTATCTTGCCCTGGCAAATCTGTGCAGACTGTTTACAAGACTTATAAAGACCCAAGGAAAGAAAAATTAAATTATGTTTTGCCAGGGGGGTTGGTGGAGGGGATGGTGCTGTCACAGTGAATTACATGTCCTGGTGTAAGGAGTTTGCAAAATAAGCTGTGGAGGAGACAGTCTCTTGCACATGCAAAGCTGGAAGGGCAGAGACTCCTCTCAGAAAGGGTTCACCCAGGGAGAGCAAATGGTGCCATGATAAAGAGAAGAATAAGTGGGGCAAATCCAAGGGTCTGGCAGATTTCAGCAGAAATACCAATCTTCTGACTCTGTAGAGTGATGCAAAAGAGGGACCTGTGCAAGTGTTTGCTGCTCCTCCCTCAACCTTCCCTTTGTGCACAGGCAGAAAAGTGCATGGGAAGCTGTAATACATTTAAACATTAACTTTATATATTTGTGTGGGTTTTACACATACATATGTTGGGGTTTTATCATGGAAAAGTGTTGTAGTTTATGTTCGCACAAGGCCTGTAGCTACCTCTGCTGCATTATGCCACTTTTGCATGTCATCAGTAATGATAATCATCAGATTTTGTCAAGGTTACAAGATACAAAAACACAAGTGTTGGACAACTCTACTCCTCATTGCTGGCCCACTTTGTTTCCAGATGGAAGCATACAGGGATATTATGCATAAAAAGGAAGGTAACTATAGAAGGATCATCCTTACAGTAGTAAAGAACTAGAAATATAAATCAAATCCAACTATCCTAAATGAATATATGTCTTACCATACACAATACCATACAGCTTTGCACCTTCTAAGTGAAGTTTTTCCTTGGTTAGAACTATCTTACAAGACCAAAATTTAATCAAATATTTATTTGTGTGTTACTCTGTGCTGCACTTGTGGTAAATTTGCTGCATAGTTAGCAGGGAAAATTCCTGCATTGTACAGTTTGTTTAGAGTTGGTGTTGCTAGTTATAAAATAACATCTACTACTTCTCCAAAAGTATTCTTATAAATATTTCTGGCAGATAGGTTGCAGGAACTGAAACCTCAGCACAAACAGGTTCTACACCTCCCTGCCTTATATTGCCCGATAAAAAACTTTGGTTGAACCAAATCCTACTTCAAAGTTATAGAGCCATAATAATAATGTAATAATACAGTGGCGCAAAAAAACTGCTACATGCTGAAAATGTAGCAAAACATATATGTCAAACAGGAGAGTATGCTATAGCAAACATAACCCCAGTTGAAGATATTTTAATAAATACCCAAATAACAAAACCAGAACTAGCTTTTATTGGTTTTTATGCTGAACATGGTTTAATGCTTTAGAATAACTGATGAAATACTGCTAAAGGAAAAAAAAATCTGATATTTATTTTGACAGAATGATTAATTGACAATTCACTTTATCAGGACAGGACTTGTAGGGATAGCACTACTGGCCTTTCATTCTGTCTGTGAGGGTCTTCAGCTCTACTTAAGTCAGCAAAGGTCTCTCACTAAGCTTATCTGTGCACAGAGTCTCCCTAAGAGTCAGTGCCTCCCAGAAAAAAGAGAAATAAGTGAAGTCCCCATCCAGATCAGAGGTCAGGGTTGTAATGCAAGTAGAATGTGTTGACTCAGTATTTTCATCATGGCTCCAACCCACAGCCTTGTTCAGAGACTTTCAGAGCACAATCTCTAGGTCAGGGATCTGTGGGTGGCTCTGCCAACAGATCACCAGCAGTGCAAAGGAGCAGCAGCATTGGAGTCCACCTACTCAAAACCACATCAGAACATGGAGAAGAGTCAGGGGGAGACTAGAGGAAGCAACAGGAATAAGGAGCTGGCAAGTCTCAAGGAAAGCAAGTGTCAAGGAAAGAAATGTGCCCCATGCAAATTTCTCTCTTTAGCGTCAGAAATTACAGCAGTTCCACAAGTTATGATCTCCAGCTCTATGGCAACCTTAGTAAAGTCATTGCATTGATATGTGAACATGTCATTTTATAATTACCCTAATTTTATTTTAGAAAGTAAAGTTCCTCATTATGTGCTAATCAGACTTCTAATCCCTCAACACTCCCTTCTCTTCCCTCCTTAGGGAAGCCACAGAGACTTATCAAATATGGCACCTTCTTCTTTTAATGTGCTCATAAGAAGTCATCAGATAAGAAACATTCTGGCATCATAAAAGTGATTAAGCTATTTATAGTAAATATATCCACAAATGAAGAGACAATTAATTTGATAAGAACCATAGTAAAGATCTACTTTTGAATAACAAAGCCTCCTCAGTTATTTTTAAATCTAGGCATTAAGCACTAACAATAAAAGTTACGCTCACACTACTTCCATGCAAGGAAGTAATAATAAACAGAAAAAAACTTTTGTTCCTGAGGAACATAACAGATATTATGGATCTAATGAAAGGAATCTTTTCTGAGCACTGAAGCAAGTGTATGGCCTCAGATGTACCATCCAGGTTTTGCAGTCAGCTCAGGAGCCTGGTAAGCTGGGAGGTTTATCATGCCTCACAAGCCACAAACAACTTGAAATCAAATTATAAAAATGTTTGTCACATCGGTCCTGGCCACTCATGCATGTAAACTACAGTCTGTAGCCAGAAATGGACTCTTGTGGTGAGGCACACAAAACCTACATTGAGGCAACAGGTAGCTGGTAATACCTGTCTCATCTGTTTAAGATTCAGGAAAACTTGAATATACATATACAAGCCCAGATCTCCTGCAAGTTGTCTGTTATCATAATGTTGAGTAAAGCATGCGACAAAAGGCTGTCCTGGAAAGGGATGTCCTTAAAAAAAAAAGAACAAAATTATTTTTCCTCTCTGACTAAAATATGGATTTCTTTTTTCTTTTTTTCCCCTCTTCACAGTTAGGTAATTTTAATAAAAATCTCTTCAGATCTTTGTAGCAAAGATCTTTGTAGGTCTCCAAATTATTGGGCGAAATGTAAGACCTTTTTAGATTCTCTTTGGATTTTCAGCTTTTTAATTTCATTGGAAAACTATTACTTGTTCCTCCATTCTCTGGATAGTGAACTGAAAGGATAACGTGTCCTTTATTGTTTGTTGATTGTGTCCTAGGGCTATTGTTTGTTCTTGCTTTTAATATTTTTCTTTTTTTTTATTTCTCTTAATCTATGAACGCTTCTCATGCAGCTAAGATTGTTTGCTTTTCTGCATGTCTTTTATTTTAGAGAAGCCCTTCCTGAGACACAGCAGGAGAACTGTACCTGCTGTTCAAGGTGATGTTGTCAGTGACATGTTCAATTTATATTATGGCTTTCTCATATTTTCATTATTGTTTCTTATCTTATTCTTCTTTATCATCCAACTATTTTAGCTTCCTTATGTCTATTTATTAATTTTCTTGCTTATATGCCACTGAAAAATATCAAGCTGGGATCCTTTTTCTGATAACCTCTCAGTGTTGCACCAGGGTCTTTCTGTGAGGGTTTATAGTTAGTTCAGTGATCACTATGGATTTTCCCATTATCCTTCCTAAAGTGTGTACCTCAAACAGATGACGATTATTTTCTACATGAACAAAGGTCATATTTCTAGCTTGCAGAAGACACTACATGTTAAACTTGCCATAAATCAAACACAAAATATAATTCATCCCATATTTCTGAACAGGGTAATTTCTGGAGTACATTGGTTTGGAGAGGGAAGGTAAGAAGAAGCATTTCTTATCTCTATTTATGCATTTACGGAATTTTCCATCAAGGCTTTTGGAGTGCTCCAGCACTCCAACTGACTCTTATTTAGCAGGTAAACAACAGCCACAGAAATCACTTCCCAAACTTTATTCATTTTTGCTGTATAAAACGTTCATAATACCTTGATTTACACATTTTCTAACTCTTCAGCAAGTCTCTTTCTCCATATGTATGCAAACAGAATCATCCACAAAATATTCTCAACCCCACAAAGTGGAGCACATTTCTCTTGTGAACTGCTGTCCACAGCAGCAACCCTTAAAAATTGATTTTCTGTGACTTCCTGTTGTTCTCTTCTAAGATCACACAAATTTTGCCTTTTCTGTGTGGAATGATAGATAATGCCTAGGCTGAAACAACACAAATTTCTCCAGGGCAAAACAGTAATCTTGACCTTCTCCATAAACCTTATTCAAGATGGCAAAGCCTCAGTATTGTGCAGTCATTTTAAGAAAACCTGCAGTGGTTTGGTTTAATTTCATCGACTGATGGTCCAAGGATTAATTTTCAAAGAGGATTTATTAGTGCTCAGTAAATACATAATCTAACAATGGTTCTTGTTCTCTCCATCTTCCATTAAGAATGCATCTGTTTGTATGAATTACTCTGAAAACTAAGAGTGTGGTTCAAAACAGTCACAAAAGTCCAAGATAGTTCATTCAATATGCCTTTAGTGCTGAGTGACAAAAATCAGTGACCAGCTGAGAGGCAGGTCCCTTTTAGCCCATGTACCGAGCATCTTAACCAGTCAGACACAGGAAAAAGAGGAAGGTTTAGCTCTGGCAGAAAGCAGTGAATCATGGATAGTATTTAAGCTTTTCTGGTTTATTATAGAAAGTGTCAGGCAATGTTATATGAGGGAAGAAAGCAAAGGGTAAGAACAATAATTACCATGAAATTCATTGCCTAAAGTGTCAGACAAAGTAATAAGTGGGATTCTTTGTATTAGGAGAACAGGTAAAATTGGCAACATGAGCAAAGTCTTTATCAGAGTTCTAAGGTCCAAGTGAAAATATATTAGACAAATATAAAACTTTAGTGTTTCAACATAGAAAGGTTGCTATGAACACTGGATTTTACTGCACCACTTTCAGCCAAGAGACATATTGGAGCAGGGCTGTTTGGAAATTAAATCCTGTTCATACATACTTGGGTAGGCAGCACCGTGAAACAAAGCATAGCAGGGACATTTATGCATTAAAAACAAATAACAAAACTAAATCACGTCTTGCACCTTTAGAGGCTAAATCATGTAAATTATCCAACCTCTGAAGTAGGTATTCAAAGGCAAAATAGTCCCATCTCTCTTCAGCCTACTCTGTGGCATTAGCAAGGGTGATGTAACACTGCAAAGCAAGTGGCTGTACTATGGGTGCCCCAAGTTTCTTCTCGGAATTGCCCTGGAGCTTCCATAAAGACCACGGCAACAACCAGTTTGCACCCTGACATACCTGGCCCCAAACACTGTTTTGGGTGCCCATTCAAAACATCCTGAGGATCAGAACAACCATTTCCTCCACGACTGAGCACGTCCAGCCCCTGGCAAATCCTTCTCCAGATTCCCACAAATGCAGAAAGGTGGGCTAGCACTGATGGGAAAAGAGACCTTTAAGAGATGACACCAAGAAAACAATGGCTCACTTCCAGAATGGCAAGAAGCATTTCCCATTCCTTGGGATGGGCGGGGGATTTGACACTCACAGTTTTGAGATTTGTATTTTCAAACATCCATCGCTGTGATTGCTGTGGTTGTCTCCGGAAAGTCAATAGTTACAGATGATGGACACGATCACTCCCAGGATTAAATAGATGGCATGCTTTAACAGGTATCAAAAGACATCCTTTTGATGTGATGGAGGGGTTTTCACTTTTCACAATATCACATACTGAAGGTTAATACCAAAATCTGAGGTGTGGAAATCATGAAACAAATGGAAAAATGGCCTAGAAAATTCAGAAGAGTTACATGAAGCACAGGGAAAGGACTGGAAAAAGCAGCTGCGTCTTGCATGAATGATAGAAACACTGAAAGACTGGTTAACAAAGGAAACCAGATGCAACAGAGAGACGTTGGAAGGCTTTGATCATTCAAAGGCTTAAACCTGACAATACTTAATGCTGATGGACAGATATGAAATGAGGATGATAAAAGAACGAGATGCTAAGCAATAGCATTCAGCTTCATGAAGAATGAAAAGTGAAAAGGGACAAAAGAGTCAAAGAATCAAGCAAAACTAATCCTGTCTGGTATAAACACCTGGAAATGGTCTCTGTAGAGGAAAAGACAGCATGGAGAAAAAAAATCTTAAACCAAAACCCACAGCTTTTGCATCACACGTCATCAGGAGATTGCAGAGAACAACCCAGTGGGAGAAAAACTGCTCCTGAAGGTGCAGCCAGATCGTGGCAAAGCAAAGGAGTTGCTTCTCATGTTCCCTGCCTAAAGAACACTGAAACTTTTATTGCTCTTCTCAACCACACACCAAAGAAGCAGCCATGGAAACCACCCCTGGAGATGCAATATTGTTACTGCCTTGCATTCGCTTTCACATTATTTCTATAACAGTAAAATTTGTCACACTGGTAAGTCAGAGATATTGCCAGATTCATAGGAGCAGGATTTGATGAAAATAAGGATTTTCTGAAGGACAGGCATGTGGGGTTTGGGGGTTTTCTGCAATTCAGTGTGTTTTTCTTCCTAAAGATTTGGGGGAAAAATTCAAACCAGAAATTTTGACTGGTTTTCATTTCTCTTGCAAGAAATAATTCTTCCTTCATGCCCAGGTGACTCCCATGGTCACATTCTTGGAGCATTGCAATATCCTCTACTGCTAGTTTAAAATTTGCTATTTTACCAGTATTTCTGACAGTAGACTCATTACTTTGAATATTCATAACCAGGAAAAAAAAACAAAGGAGTGCCAACAAATGCAAAAATATTCAATTTTTAAAATGTAACCAGAATTTCAGAAACTGGAATGCATCCATGAGCTACATTTAACAAGGAATGCCAACATCTTGCAGAGGCAACACATGTTAATGGTATAAAACTGTTATCCCATGTCATGCATAATATCTGATGACATCTATACACACAACTTAATGAAAAATCACTTTACCCGAATGCATAAAAATTAGAGGAAAACCATCTGTATTGCAGCTTGTAATGTACAATTTTCCATATAATCACAGAGTAAGTCTGTCTCTGATTTTGGAAATTAGACTGCTTCAGAATCAGACAAATAATTGTTTCATCACTCTAAAGTTAATTGACAAGATCTAGTTCTGCCAAATAATCAAAATGCATTTTCCTACCGACAGGAGCATGCATTACTGCTCCCATTGTGGCTTGAAAGGTTAAGACTACTTTAGCACAATTCAAAACAAAGTTCAAAAGAATTAGTCTATCTTTAATTTTGAAGTGTGAACATAACAATCAGAGACCTGAAGCTTAATTGCTGGCTTGCTTGCTCAGAAGCTGAGCTACAACTCTCTGAAGACTGCTCTCAGCCACAGAGCTGGGCTATCCCTGCCAGGGGGGTTCTCCTGCTCCAAAGTTCAACATCCTCTGCTTAATTTAGCCTTTGTCTCACCAAATTTGTGCAGGGAGCAGTTGCAGACAAGAAGCCTTCCTTAATGGCTGCTCTGAAATCTCATGATTTCAAGAAGTCAGATTTTGTTTTGTTTAACTCTTTTAAACCTAATCTGTACTTCACCACAGAAATGATAGATTTTAAGAGGTCACTTGCTATGGTCACAACTCAAGCCTTCCCTTTCAGGTGTGAAACTCAAACCCTTTTACTGCTTAAAGCAAACTCACTGGAGCCAGAAGTGCTTTGACAAACATTTTTATTGCTGTTGTTTTGTTCAGAACTTTTCATTTCACTAAGGTTAATTTCAAAAAAAAATCAGATGGATAAAAAATTGCTGCAGTTTGGAAACAATAAAGCGTTACTCATTTTTATAGGTAAGAAAAAGACAGAGTACTGTCTGACAAAAATATGCTCCATAGCAGAAATAATAATATTAAATAGACCATTATGAAGTCATTTGAGGGGGGGAGTCACATATATTTTGCCATTTTGACATTTACTTAGCAGCATTTGGCAAATATTTATCCCTACATAAAAGCTCTGATATTTTACTTGTTAATTTCCCTAGTTATTTTCTGGAAAAGAGAAAGCCCTGAGCTGAAACATTAATATCACTTAAATCGCACCAACAAGAGCAATGTGTAAGCAATATTTTCTCATCCATGCACAGACACACACACCCCCCCCAAAGAAGGCATGGATTCCTTCCTACAAATGAATGCTTCAATAAACAACCCTTTTGGGATGCTATCAGGGATCTCTGTCTAACCACAGGCTGTAAGAGGCTCACAGTGAACCACAGCTTTGGAAAAATATCTGAGACCACTCTTAATTTATATATAATTTCATTAAAAATTAATTCATTTTTGCATGTTGACTGATTTCAATCCTTCTGATTACTTTCCCAAAGGCTCAGCTTATTTTCGGGTTAATAACCATACTGTACTACAAGGGCTGAGGGTAGAAAATCCCCTTTGTAACCTGGCAATGGAACAATGTGTTTATAGGAAAACTAAGTGAGGCTGATAGACTTGTTAGAAGATCAAAAGAATTTTTGGGCAGAGTGCCTCAAAAGTAAATTGTTATGGCTGTACCAGCTCTTAGAAACATCAGCTATTCCTGGCAATGCTGTTACAAAATTCCTAATACCACCAGCATGCCTATTAACTTTGGCTTCCAATGGGTAAATTTCCCTCCCCAACATTTGTATGAGCAGTTCTCAGGCCAGCTTGCAGAGTTAAGCAGAAAACCCTCTGCTCGCTCTTCAGACAAAATGGATTATAGTACCAGTCACTGCCAATGTATTTTAACTTGTTAGAACTGCTGCTCCCATAGAGAGGGGAGGTTTTCTTGCATCAGATTTTTGAGACTGAGCTTTACAACTAGGAAAATATATTTGAGGACAAGCTAATATCTAGATTTGTTATGATGAAATACACACCCAAAAGAGTGAATAACAAATGTGCTTCAAAATTTTTTGAGAGAGTGGAATTTCCCTGTGTGCTGTAGCACCTCAGCTGCCTTCTGAGTTCAGTTCAATAGTCCCTGAAGCAAGTGGGCTGGACAGCTCCTCCTTTTAACTTCCAACTTCCCCTTCTCTATTTTCCATTTCAGTTTGTCTTCCTATCCTTCCCTGCCATTTGGCACTAAGGAAACAGAGGCTTTACAGAAGGCTTCTTATTCCCCATCTCATGTTATTTTTCTTTTGCATGCCTTTTTTCATGTAGACCTAAAGCTGCCTTCTCAGACTTCTGGCCACCTGATAATACAGTACTGAGGCTGCACAAATTCGATCTCTTGGGAAATCAGAGTGGAGTGTCTGGAGTGATCACATTTAGTCTGTTATGTTGCTCATTTACAGTTTGTCTTAACATGCAAGCAGTAAAAAGCTTGTGAAAGTGGGGCACAGATCCTACCTTACATCTCACCAAATTCTGAAGAATTTACAATTTATATTTTCATTCTCTGATGACTCATTTCACAGGTGAAACAGGAAAACTGCTTTTTACATTATCCTCCTCTGCTTATTTACAAAGATGGACAATGTTTCCACAGGAAAACTCAGCAGTGCTCTGGGTTCAGAGGATCCGTTTCTCCCTCGCTGCTGCCTGTGCAGTGTAACACATGCACAGGAGAAGGTTAACATGTGACCTGTGAGGACAGCACGTGTCTGTCTTGCTCCCAGACATCAGTTCTGCCTGTCTTGCCTTAGTAACTCTTATGCCCCTCCCTCTCTCCATAGATTGTGATTTTGAATCACTGCACATAGAGGCTACACATGCATGTATGCCCATTTAAGTTCAACAACCTGAATAAAAGCTGTGTACAATAAAGCCTGAACTATACTAGATTTTATTCCCTGCTCTCTCTCTCTTTTCCATTAAAAACAGTACAGTAATACTATTAATAGCATTATTAGTGTATTTTATTTTATTTTATTTCAATCATTGAACTGTTTTTATATCAACCCAAGGTTTCTACTTTTTTTCCCAATTTTTCTCCACATCCTACCAAGGGTGTGGGGAATTGAATAAGCAATGGCATTGTACTTAGTTAACATCTGGGGTTAAACTGCAACACCCTTTAATTACTTATTTAAGAAGCTCAGCCTTGTGAGGATATATTGGAATTTTTCATCACCTTTTTGGCATGTTAATTTTTATCATAATTATGCACTTCAAAATTAAATTATAGTTCCATTGCATCTGAAGTCATTCTGTGTGCAGAGGCTCAGGTTCTTACCCCAGCTTGTGATCTTACACAAATAAACCCAAACTTGATCCAGTGTCCACCTTGCCTGAAAAAATGCAGTAATTTCAAAACTTTCAGCCAACTGCAAGTTGTTCTCACACCAGTGTGTGGGCCAGATGAACACAAGGTACTCAAGGTTAGCCAAGAAAATTACACAGTGATTGAATGGAGAGAAGCGTGAGAGGTCACACTAGTAATAAGTCATCATTTATAGATACTGTGGGTCATTAGCAAGGATTGTGTTGACTTCTCCTTAACAATAAATTTCCTAGTCTAGATGTATGTCCTACAAGGCGTGGCATTGCAGTCAAAACAGCTCAAGACAAAGATGCCTGAGTTATACAAGAGGCCAGAAATTATCACAAATAATTCTTCTTCATATGATAGAAGTTATCACAAATATTTCCTCTTACCTCCAGATTCAATTAAGAGATTCATGTAACTTTAGAAAACTGCCAGAATATTTTTAAACCCAGACTCCTGACTTGTAGGCTTTTGTGACTGCTACACAAGTGAAAAGAAGGTAGTCAATTGTGTTGGGCCAAGGAATGTTGAAAAGGCAACAGGCTCTATAAGGAAACTAAAAGCAAATCCTTGTCAAGCCAGGCAGCTCTCCTCTGGGACCCCCAGTAGCCAGCCTGCCACAGTTTCCTCCTATACCACAACTTCAAAACTTCTCACCCTGCGGCTGCCACGCTGTACATGGGGCATGGTACTAAATTTCTCTGGTGACGCCAGCTGGCTACCAATTGGTTATACACTGATCATTAATGCAGTGCAGAAGCCAAAGCTACGTGAAATCACAATAACTTTTATTCCTATATCCAGTATTTGTCTTCCAGTTTTATTTCAATGAAATACATTTTCCAGGTGTGCAGAGTTGCTACAAAGAATGCAATTAAAGTCTTTCTCTCATCTTGAGAATCCTGACTCAGTAAGATCATAATTTCCTCCTCCATCACTTATGTACTACATTAAAAAGCAGAGATGCTTTCAGTAAAATTAAAAAGTAGGAAGGGCTCTCTGGAACTATCTGCCACATTCCTCCACAATGCCCAATGGTTGAAACATCATATATTTCTTTTCATTGTAATCTTTGTATTTGTAAATTAATAAGCACATACTGATTGGCTGTCTGGGAAAGAAAAGGTGTGATTCTGTTTGTAAAGTCATCACACAGTCAGTGTGTGAAACTTTTTCTACATAAAGTTTTGACCAGGTTTAGCAAAATATCCTAGGATAAAAGAACTATAAAAATGCAAATTTTAATTTGCTGTTGCAAAATTCATGAGTGGACCTTTTTAAGGGGATATCTCCAAATGCCATACTCAATTGTTAAAAATTTGATTTACAGCTGTCTATATCCTTGGGACAAGGGAGTGCAAACATAAAGGGAAATTGGCAAGCCCGCAGGTGCATTGCCCTTGTCTGTCCTTCCCTAGAAGAATTAGGCTAAGACATTCCAATACTTAAAGGAGGTTTTAGGGACATTTAATGGCTGAGTTTGAATTCTCTGCCTCATAGTTATGCATTGTAATACCACATCAAATCACAGCAAAATGTAAATACTTCTATAGAGGATCAGTGAAATAAGCCAGGAATCACTGTCCCATTAGTGCACCAGCCAAGGTGCTGCTGCTTTCACAAGGAGACATTGCAAAATATACATTTAGAATATTGTTAAACATTCTACCAAGGAGGGAGCTTTGAAGCAATGTCATTTTATCTTTTCAGTTATCATTTTCCTGGTGTTTCAGAAATGATGTGTTATAACTAACCAGGCAAAAATGGAATTGAATAAATGATTCTTAGTAAAAATCACTATAATTTGAAGGAAGATAATATTAAAGGTGTTTACTGTTCAACAGCTGATAGAAAAGTTTTCAAGAACAGCAGAATAGAAGGAGTATATGCGTGGCAGATATGAAGTTGGGACTCCACATAGAACCAAGCTAAGAAACAAAACACTTTCCTAGGAAAAAGCAAGAAATTTTTCCTTATTGTCAAAAACAAAATAATGAGTGGCCAACAAATCATAAGTAAACCAACAAAATTTTTATAGTAGAACTAGATCTAAGTTTTAGACAATAGATATGCAACTCAAAGATGCTCTTAGCAAGTAAAACTCCACTTCAAACACTCCACCTAAAACACTTTACAAAACAAAAAGGAGATTTGTTTGTATCATCCACAGTGTGGCAGGAACATAATTTTTCTCAAGGATATAGTAGAAATATATTTCTCATGGCAAATAAATTTCTGACTTATAGTATTAAGCCTACATTTTCAAAAATGACCAGCCATTTTTTAGTCCTCAGCTTCTGATACCTCAAAATAACATGAACTTCAGAAATGTAGGTACTTAAATCTCTATAGAATGGGTTCCCCCAATGCATCCAAAATAGACATCTCAAAAATGGCTATTTTTAGACTTAAATTGATGAAGTTCATTAAAGGTTCAGACTGAAATGTCCGAATTTTTCCACAGAAGATTTACCAGTGCAGGTAGCCTCAGAACAAGTTTCACATGTCTTAGAGTCACCCAGATTGATGTGACAGGATCAGTTCTAAGTATCAGGAGACAATTTAACTTCAAACATTTTTCATTCATGGCTTCTAGCTACAGTTGCTGGAGGAAGAATATTTAAATTTGAAATCTGGAGTTGTTAATAATTTTTAGTAATTTATTTACGGCATTTTCAGCTCTCTGTTTCCAGTGTGGTTAAGTGATCATATCATGTCAAAAATTCCTCCCACAGGAGCTAAGTAGTAGCATTTACTTGACTAAACTGAATTTTATTTAACTGAATCATACTGTGTTTAAATTAAATGCATTGCAAATGAAGCAGAACACACATGCACTACTTTGCACATCTGAAAAGATTTCTAGGCAGTTACTGTTTTTTTAAGCCTGATATTACAGTTCTTTCCTCATTATTGTCTTCGGCTCCAATCTGATTCCTTTAAAAAACACAGTTAAATTCAGTGGACTTGAGCTCTAATTTATAGGTAGGCAGAGAAAAAAATTGCAGCTTTCTAAACATTGATTTAGCCTTCTTATTTATATTAATCCTTTATATGAATTTTATATATTCTTCTTTTGAAATACTTGCCACCTTCTTTTGAAATACTAACTTCAGACACTAATTTTATTGTAAATGATAGAATTTTCTCTAGAAATAGCCCATACAATTCAATTTTTTTTCCAAGCTTCTAAATATATTTTAAGTAATTGGAATAATTTTAGATATAAGAACATTCATAAATTCTGTATCTCAAGTTTTCCTTCACTTTGGGATTCAAAAGGTTGAAGAGGCCTGCAAGTCCTGTTGAGTCCATACGAACAGTCCATAATTTTGAAACTGGTAGAAAGACTTCTCTTCTTCATCTGGAGTCAATAGATTTAAAAGACTGAAGCCATACAATTTATTACTAGAGATCTAAAAAAAAATTCAGAGACAAAAGGTTGTTTGGAGCTTATTTCATGCTGGATGAAGTATTTGACTGTCCTTGAATTTTCAGTTAATATATTTAAATTTCAGTTGCAAGGCAAAAAATAAATTTCACTCTCATTCCCAATATAAAGTTCAAGGGGAAAAGAAATCACTATCTTTCAGATCTAAAATAATTATTTTATAGGTGAAGTCTTACAGAAAAAAAACATTTATGACAGTCTCATAAGTGTTTTATTTTTCTATTTCAAATGTATCCATGTGGTTTGCAGGATAACTGACTTTACTGAGGGAATAGCGGGCATTTTTCATCCTTTAACTGTTTTTATTTGCTCCTGCATTTTTCCCCTGAAAAATTATTTCGCTATTTATCCTCTGAAATGTCTCTCTAGTGATGTCTTGAAAATGAGCATCTTATCCATGATGCATTCTATTGATGTGCTCTCAAATAGGAAAGAGAAAGGGAATAAAAGATTTCACATCAAGGCTCACCTGCCTACAATTCATTGTGCTGTTTTCAGTGGCCCCCACCTTCCACAGGGCCATGACTGGAATCTCTCAAAGATGGTGTGGCTTGGGGATGCACTACTGGAGCATCATTCACATGGAACCCTCAAAGGCAGTGAGCAATGCATGTTCTACCAGAAGAATATTACAGAAGCCAGGAAGACCATAGTCATTGTGAGCTGATGTCCATGATCCAGTCACTGAGAGATGCCTCTGTCCAAATTATGGTGCATATACCAAAGTCAGTGGTATGGACTCGATTTAGTAATGAATGTTAGGTAGAGAGATAGAAAGAAATAAAAAAGAGAGGGTCAGAGGGGTGGGGGAGGAGAGAGAGAGCATGATCAAGCAGAAGATAGCCACCACCCATGGATTCAGCAGCATCCTGTTGGTCCTTCTTCACTCTGGGTTTCTTGGTGGGGGAGGTTCTGAGGCCATTCCAAACTTTTCATTGTTTATACACTCAAGCAAACAAAGGAATTAATTCTTATTGGCTACACAGTTCTGTTATGCTGTTGGTTAAATGATTCCCTTGCCTCTAATGCTAATTAGTCCCATGCTGTCTTTCTCTTCTGAGTCAGTGAATTTCTTGGGTTGATGGTCTGTGAGTTGGTGATTGCAATCTCTCCCTGTCAGAATTACCTTTTATTTAGTCTGAGCTGATTTCAGTGCAGTTGCTGAGCTGGCTTTCCTTGTGGCCCATGAATTCTGCCATTATCAGTAACACATTCTTCTCCCCCAGCTTTGCTAAACTCACCCTGGGTCTGAGATAACACCTAGACAATAGTACCACCTTTATCTTATCTCAAGTTCCTGCTGTGCTGGTTTAATTTACAGTCCAAGTTCCAGGTATCTACAGAGGCATATTCTGAAGGGGCTGCAGTGGCTGGTGGTGGTCACAGGTGCCATCTCTCCCATAACTTTGGGTGATCCTTGTTTGCCAGGTGATGTGCTCATGAGTGTCTTTACACAGTTGCCAATGTGGGAATTTTTGTCTGGATGTGTTACCCAGGATGTGCTACCCAGGTCTTGCCTCTGCCAGGCTTGGAGCTGGTGCCACCCTGCTGCTCTGCTCTGTGCTGATCTCATGGTAAAGTCCTTCTGTGGCCTTAGCAGTGTTGGAGACAGGCAGCTGTGATCTCAAAGTCCTTACAGCTGGTTTAATGAGCTACAGTTTCACAGAAGAATTTACCTTCCAGATCACAGCACATTATTTTACATACTAAACTGCACATATTTTAACATACTAAACTGTTGTCTTCAGCACATGGAAATTGTTTTATTTTTTAAGAGGAAACCATGATAGTACACATACAGTTTGACATATATCTTCACAATTGGCACCTGTTTGGAGAGAATTCTTTCTTCACCACTGTTTTTCTGCAAATAAAACATTCTGAGTAACTGAAATTTGAGGCCAGCATGCCAAACCCAAATACCTCAGATATTTTTCAGCTTCCTCTATGAAAAGCAATATTCATGTAACTTTAGAAAACTGCCAGAATATTTTTAAACCCAGACTTCTGACTCATTCTCTCTTCTTGTTTTTGGATATATGTGATTTGGTGGGAAACATATACTCTATAATGTTATTCTTGCAATAAATACACCACACTGAAGAAACAAATGTGATCATAATTATATTGAAAATTAGGTCTAAAGATCAGTCAGAAAGCTCAAGGGAAACCCTGACACAGGTTGATTTCAATGCTGTCTCCCAGGAGGATAGCTCAAACTTCACTGATTTGTACATTGCACAGGTTGATTTCAATGCTGTCTCCCAGGAGGATAGCTCAGCCTTCACTGATTTGTACGTGACAGGTTTGTAGTGTGAATTATATCAATTGAGAGTCCTACTGAGGCATTCATTATTGTCCTGAATGTGTCTTGAAATGGAGGCCTATTGCATTTAAGTGACAGGGATGTAGTTTCTATATACAACTAATTTATATTATTATGAAGTCCCTCTGTATCTTATCCTTTCACCAGTCATTGGACAGATCACTTGCCACAAAATCATTTTTCCTGTCAATCATTTTTCTGCCAGGTCAAAGATACAGGCACAACATTCACAATTTTCAGTAACATGTAACAAAAATATGTTAATAGGAGAAAAACAACCCCTGTTATCATATTGCTCAATCCTAACCCTTGGCTTTTACAGGCTAAGTTGCAACATTAGGTCAAGATTTCACCAGTGGTTCTTATTCCTAAAACTAGAAATGTTCCCACTCCCCAAATGGCCAAATGTGAGGATTGGACAGATTATTGATGAATTAATTTCTCTCTCTTTTACTAATAAATGCATAAAATAATCTGCTATAGTGTCAGGAAATTTCATTCTTGAGTGTTACTACCTCTTTCTAAATAGAGATAAGGGAAAAAAACCAAACAAACAAAAGACAAACCATAAAAAAAAAATAATTTGTTCAGTTGCCTTTTAATTTCAAGTATGAAGAAAAGAGTATATGACCTTCAGCCCCTGTCAAGTCCCTGACAATGTTGGAATTATCTTTTTACCATGTCTTTATATAAAAACGAATAAGATTATCTTCGATTTTTTGAGGCTGAATTTGATACAAATACATAGAAAGATAAAGACAAGAGAAAATGGGAAAAAAGTCAAAACAGTCTCTCCATCCCCATCTATTTTTTTCACCATGAAAACTTTAATCTTTTATATATTCATTTCTATGTATTCTTTTTCCTGGAAGTGGAATTTTAAGACGGATGTCTTAAATTTTGAGATGGATCTCTTTAAATTATCCATCTTAAAATTCACATAAAACAAAAAGGAAAAACAAACACCATAGCACTCCCCCTCTACAAGGTAAAACACATCTTCAGAATAATTTTGGCAGCATTCCCTGGATTTAGTTCCCCATATGCCAATATGGGGTTGCCAATATACATTACACAAATGTCTCTCTGTCACATCAGTTCCCACTTATTCATTTGTGAAGTGGTTTTATGTCAGTGAACAAGACAGGACTGTAAAAACAAGCCAAGTGTTGCACGGGCATTCCCTAGCTCTGTCTTAGTGTACTCCTCCAGTAAGTTTGTCCATCCTCCCCCATCTTCAGCAGCTTTAGCAGAGCCCTATCAGCTCACAAAAGAATTCTCACAGAGTGCTAAAACCCACAACAGAAATCTCACTAAGTGGCCAAAACCTAGCTACCAAGAAAAGGCCATTTCCCCCTTCTGTCTCTCAATTCTGCTCAGGGAACACACAGCCATAACAACTCCTGATTGAGGAGCTCTCACTATACACAGGAAAAAAGCTTTCTCTAGCAATACTTCTGTCTTCTCACATGTAGAGAGGAATACATCTTCCTCTCCTATGGAGCCACTGTCCACCAGGAGCTCTGGATGACCATGATTTCCTCCCCCCACTCCCTGGAAAATGGAAACTCTAACCTTCTTTACTCAAGGGAGTTTTTCCCACATTTCTCTGTATCCCAAAACCAGTGGGAAGAAGGGTTGTTCATGCAGAAGGCAGCAGGGAGCAGCCCAGACAGGAGCCCTTTTCTGCTGCAGTCCATAAGGAAGGCCTGCAGCAGGGTGTGGTGAGCATCCTTCTCTGCACATATGAAGCAGAGTTTCCTCCTGGGCTTGGCCAGACCTGATAGGACCTGGGACTTGTTCCCCAGGGGAGCACACTACAGACAAGGGCACCTGCTGATGAATCACACCACCAAGTGTTTTGACACCATGTTGAACACAAAGCTCTCTTCTTAGCCATCTCTCCAGATCTTAAGTCCTGGTTAAAATATTAAAATAGAAGCAGAAAGTCTACTTTGAGCCAGTAGGAAAAAAAATTACCTACTTGCTGGAGAGTCATGGGACATGGCAAGTTTCCTAAACTTCCTTCATCAAGTAGGATATTCAAGTGAGTGTTTCAAATGTGGTTCATCACATTTAAATCCTCAAAGGGTTCAGAATAAGGCAGTTTCTGACGCTCACTCTTATGCTACTCTAACTAGACCAGATCAAATGTTTTGACCAACTTGTTCATTCAGAAACTTCAGTATAGAAAACGTCAACAATGAAAATCAAAACACTGTAGAAAAAGCTACTTCATAAATACATCATGGCTGAGGCCCTGGGTTTCTTTATAGCAAGTTTGACCAAAAGTCTCACTTTGAGTTTTTCAATGAACAAAATTCAAAGGCACCTTCAGTTAATTTTGAAGTAAAAGTGTTACTGAATAAAATAAAAATGAATAATGCAATCACTACAGTATATTCTCTGTTATTTAATTTGATATTTATATAAATTATTTTATACTGCTACTATGTTTTTAATGTTTCTGTAGTACTGTGAAATTTTATGTCAAACTATGGAATTTATCAGAGAGGGGAAAAAAAGGTAATTTTGAGAATGAGATTGAGGAGAACTGCAACTTTTATGGGTATAAGAAACCATTTAGATCTGTGGAATTGCTCATATTATATCAACTCTTAAAACATCAATACTGCTGAGAAATTAATATTATTAAATTTCAGAAGCAATTTCTCCCCTGCTGATGAATGGAGAAATTCCTTCCTTTCCCAGTGCCAGTGGTTTAGGTTGCATTTCTTGAAACAATTACATCCTTTCCTAACTTGGTTCTTGATTTTAAGTGGGCAAATCACCTTCTTAAAAACCCTGGGTGGAAGCATTAGGGAGCTTGCACAGATGACAATGCCGGTTTGAGCAGTGCTCATTTTTATAGGAAACTTTTAGGAGTAAGGGTCACAGAGAAACAAAAGCTTAGCCTCAAAAGAAAAGTACTGCAGCAAGAGGGAACATTGGTGGCCAAATTCTCACAGAAGCACAAAAGAATTGAGGTTAGTGCTTATAAAGATATCAGCATTTAAAAATAAAATTCAGAATGCTCAGAGATAGCATTCCTACCAGGAGGATAAAAGTTAGCCCCCTTCTTAGGCATTATTTGTCAAAAACATTACTGTGTCAGGAGAGCAGTAATACCTATCACACATGAACCAGAATCTTTAAATGAGATTGATTCTATTAACTCTACTAATATTTGCTTTACATAATGGCAAACAAAGGAAATATTTTCATCTTGTTGATGGGCCAACTGTGTAACAATTTCTGTCCAGCACTCATAGAATGACATGAGACAGCAATAAGAATGTAGTCAGGTAAAAAGAAATTTGGCATTTGAAACCATCTTAACTTTAGTCTTCAGCGACAAATATTCTGTCACCCGTGTTTGGTGCTGAAGAGGAATTATTTTCCATCTGTCTGGAGGTTTGCAAGCTGAGCATGGCTATTTTGCTGTCTGGCACATCAAACCTCCAGGCTAGCAGGTAGTACTTATAAATATACAGTGCACCAGGGATTGCTGGAGCAAATATTTTATGTGTCTCTCTCACTCTCTGGGCTCTTTCACTTACTTTCAGGACTCAGGATTGCTGCAGAGGGAGTTTATCTGTGCCTTCTTTCTGGCCTTTTCTGTTACAACATTGGCTGGGCTACAAAGGGGCAACTTGCCTGTGGCCATCATTCAACTAGGAAATAAAAGGTCAGACCTGGTGCATTCTGCAGAGTTCAAAGGATTTCTCTCTCCATTAAGAGAGAGCTGGAACCCAGCTGCAAGAGCTTGTTTCTGTCAGATATTCCCAAGTGGAAATAGCCGCTTGTAAGCAAGAAAAGAATCAACAATAAAGGAAAAAGAAACTCTTGTTCTCTTTTATATTGACTATCTTTTTGTCCTAATAACCATAATAAAATATGTTAAATATAATAAATATCACAATATTCCATACTGGAGTGATCATCTACAAGGACAGCTGTAATTTGTTTAAGACATAAATTTGTTAACACAGTCTTACTTATTTTTCCATGCCTGAAGCATATGAAATTGTGACTTCACATGCCAATTATTTGCTGGCAGAGCTTCCCATTTCTGCTTTGCATATATAATATCTTAGGGAGAGAGAAAGAGAAAGGAAAGAAGCAGCACTTAAGTATCTAAAGAACGTTTAATTGCTGATTCTCTTCTACTGTACAAGAAAGCATCTCATACCGCAGGGTTTGTGCATAACCTCTATGCAAGATCCCACTCCTCCTCTCTATGCTTCTGGTGGTGTATGTGGAAATCATCATGAGCAGAGAGTAACCCACATGATATTTAACTTCTGGCACTGGTTGGCATTTTCTTCTTCAGTAAAAGGGAAAGCATACTACTGAAAAATAGCGGTCACAAATACCTGGACATAAGGGCAAGTTTCTTTTGATGCAGAGACTAGTCCATACCCTTAAAAGTGAGGGATTTTATAGAATTTCCAAAGCCTTGGCCATATTTCCTAAACAAGAAAATTGCTTTAAAATATTTCATTTATCTTTCTTTCTGTCTTTATCAATTGCCAGACTCCTCTACTTGAATTCATAAAAATGTTAAAGTCCATGCAGTAAGATTCCACTTCTTAGAGGAAAAAGCCTGGAAAAGGAAGAGGTAAGATGGCTAAGATTGCCATTGGATTTTCTTCTTTTGATTAGCCTGTATGATTTATGACAGATAATTTGTCTCATAGAAATAAATTAAATAATTCTTAAGAAGAATAGAAAAACAAATTCAAATAAGAGAGACAGCAAGTAAAGGCAACAGAGATAACATCTTGATTGTTAGTGTGTGAATTTAAATTTTTCATTTTCCAACTCTTTTACATATGTTTTTAGTGGTAGTACTGTGTTGTATAGGAATTGCATACATGGCAACAGCTAAGTCTTCCACAATATCTTAATGATGCTGAAAGTTTGGATCATCATTACACATTCAGCACTCGCTGCAGGCTATGCTTGAGTCATAGTTCTAACATAAGCACATGGCTCACTTTGTTAGTGGCACTAGTGGTTTATTCATTCCTACTATTCTCTGAACACTTTTACATTCTTTGAACTTTCTTCGAAGCCAAGATTTTGCACTTTGTTCTGGTTTATTTATGCTCCACTCATACTTCACTTTTGCACAGATCTTCTATTGTACTTGACTCCAGGGAACATATACTGTATAACATTACAGTCTTAATATTGGGAATAGTGATGTGACTGATACAAGATCAGATTGTAGTAGGTGTAAAAAATGGAACTTTAATCACAATTGTGAGAATTCCCACATGAAGGAGGAGATTAATTCAAAACTGTCAAGTCTTATGAATGAAGTCTGACAATGATATACAACCTCAGGAGTAGAAAGTTTCTCCTTTCTGTAATTGAGCACTTTTGGTTAGTTGATATTTTTTGCTACTTATTACAAATTAAATTCACTTCACACAGGGAGACTGGTAGGATTAGCCTTAAATGTGCACTTGTAAAATGCAATTCCTTCATCTGACAGAGACAGTCCCAATAAACTCAAAACCAAGGGAAACTTAGTCACCATCACAGGATAATCTTCCAAGGGCATCAATAATATCTATGGGCACAGAGACAAACCTTGAGTACTCAGCTCATATGGAGCCCTTCAGACAGCAAGGGATTTTCAAAAGAAGTGGAAGAGATGCTGTCTGACTAGGTGGTAAATATTTACTGGATTCATCACTTTGAACATCTTAAATAAACATATTGATGACGCCAGTGACTAAACCTCCACACGATCTCTGGTTGAAGGTGTTTCTGGTAATTATTTCACAAAGAAATTATTTCTTTGGAATAATCTGAAGGCTATAAGTGGACATAAATACAAATGTTAAATTTTCATTCTGGTCAAACAATTCCCTGCTTCGTGGTATAAAATTCCCTGCATTAGTAGGCAAATTAAACCACCAATATGATTTGTTTACAAAAAGTTCTTGGATGCTATCAAGCTCTAAAATATTGTTTGTATTAAAACAAAAGAAAATAAGAAATTAACAAAAATCCAGTGGTCAAAATGTAGAAGTATTGGAGAAACACTGAAATCTGTTTATGACAACTACTCTAGACAGAGTTCTGTGTTTTGCCTTATTTTATGCATTGGCAGCATTGTCCTCAAGTAGCCTGCAACAGAAATTTCCTATAAGCAGCAATTCTTCCATTCCTGACTTCCTTATCCAAAGACTTATTCAGACCAACCTGTTACCATCCTTTAGGAGGTAATATTTATGCAATTTCTCTGGAAGAGTTCTTGAGTCAACATAAGAGCTCTCGAGTCAACACATGCTAAAATATAAAGAACAGATTTCAACAAAGAACCTCAACTTTACACAAATTGGAAAACAAAGAATCAAAACAGTAAAAATATTGCCTCCTATTTGCTGTCTTCTGAAACTGGCTTTGCCTGTTCAAGAGTAGCCTGACAACAAGCAGCTGAGCTCACGCAGATGTTCAGTGGTCCCAAAATGTTATGACTGCCAGCCCAGTCCTCATGAGACAGTGAATGTTAATGAACCCACACAAGATGAAATAGCAAGAAAATTCCAATCACATCTATTTCCTTAAGGAGCCACCTAAGTGACAGAAAGTATAGATGCCACCACTTTCAACCACAATAAATCTTGTTTGTAGAGATGAAAAAGCAGAACATGTACGAGTCTTCTGACCTTGCTAAAAGAAATTCATTCCTTCCTTCTGACTGCAGAACTGAATTTCATACTCCCTTAATTTTCCAGGTATTGAAAATATTAGCTTTCTATTTAAAGCAGCTACTCAAGGAAAACTTATAAATCTCAATAAAGTCAACAAGTCTAATTTTCAAAGTAGAGGGCCAGCAAATGTGGCTATACTTATAATACTCAGTGTAAAATAAGTACAAGAATGACTGAGTTCCATTCAACTCACTTTAACTTATAAGACCTTTCAAAACAAAGTTCCTATTTTTTCTTAATAATAAAAGTCAGTTTCATACCTCTTTTGAAATAAGCATGCCAAAATTCACACAAAGAATTTACTTTTGTAAATTTGTTAAGAACACTTGATCAAAACCAGCCCATAGTCTCACAAATACCGTCTTCACCACTGTGTCAACATACAAAGAGCTATTTAGCCACATGAGTTTGTTCATTGAGCGGCTGTGCACTAAAAGCACATATGCATGTTTACTGAGCAGGCAAAACGGCAGTAAACATACAAGAAAGTTAAACATCCTTTGAAAATTCAGCCCACATAATTCAATCAATCACCTAAAGCTCGGTTTGGTCCCTTCTCTACATAGGTTCTTTGTTCAGTATACCAAATTCCTCTAGTTAAATTCTTAGCCATGGAATGAGAGACAGGACAGGAAGTGCATAACTCACAGCAGGAAGGGCTCAGCTGTCACATATAATTGCTCTTGGTTTTAAATCTACCCGCTGAAACCTTTTGGAATGAAGAGCACTTAGACTTCTTTCAGAAATAAAAGACAACTTAAATCTCCAAGCATTTCAGTAGACAAAAATTAATCTTGATGCAGCAAACTTCAGGGAAATACTTTTCTTCCTTATTTGCTGGTCAAAGAGAATGTAGAAAATAATTGCAGCCACACACCACCATCACACACTATATGGTTCAATCCCTATCACCTTTAAAACAACAAAAGGCTGGAGCACCTTCCAGCTTTTTGTTGTTTTAAAGGTGTGGTTAATTATCAGTGTTTCTCTCAGGTAAAGCATTTTCAGGTTTCCTGCAGCTGGGAAAGTAAATAATTCTCAATTTTGGTGCAGAAAGGTATTCAAATTAGTAACTTGTTTTAAGGAAAATCATGAGAGTGAAACACCAATATTACCCTGCTCTTTCCATCCTGTGTCAAAAACTATTTCTACAACTATTCCAGCTATTTCTACAACAGAATTACAGATAATTTTCAAATTCTGCTTTGCTGGAAGATGAATCACTATTTGTGTTAGAACAAATTTAGTGTGTTCAGCATGTTAACAGGTCATGAAAAAATTGCTTAAACTATGCTTCACAAAACACTGTCAGAGCTCTAAAATTAAGAGGTGTAGTGTGTTGACCTTGGCTGGATGCCAGGAGCACACCAAGCTGCTCTATCCTTCCCAGCTGGACAGGAGAGAGAAAATGAGATAGAAAATGATTCATAGGTTGAGATAAAGCAGTTTACTAAAGCAAAAGCAAAACTTAACATGAACACAAGCAAACAGCTAAAAAAAGTTTGTTCTCTACTTCCCATCAGCAAGCAATATCTGGCCACTCCCCAGAAAGCTGCACTTCAGCACAGGTAGTGGTTTCTCCAGGGCAACCACTTGATGGGGGGGAATGCTGGGGAGCCAGCAGAAATGCTGTGCCAGCACTGCTCAGCAGTACCCAAAACACTTGTGTGTCATCAACACCTTTCTAACTACCAATGGAAAGCACAACACTGTGAGGGCTGCCATGGGAAAATGAACTCCATCTCAGCCAGGCCGCAGACAAGAGGACAATATTTCTTCCTCCTCATTATTGAGAAGCAAAAAATTCTGCAGATCTTCATAGCCAACAGGATTTTGGCTATGCATATTATGAACACAAAAAAGCAGCATGCAACCAATACCAATTCATCATGTATGCCATGTTTAGTAGCCTCTATTGTTCTGAAGAGACTAAATATGATCAGAATTTAATTCACCATTAAAATCATGATGGTATTTGAAATGATAAATAAATGCATTGAAAAGACAACAATCAAACTGTCAAAGTATGAAAATATGCATAATAACAGCATTAATAAGCCATAGTCTTTTAAATGGTGCCTAGTAACATCTGCAATCTTTTGCTGCCTTTTAGAAGTAAGCTGTTACATTTAATTTTTAATCTCGCTTTGCTCTTTCAGTGCTTGTCAAAGATTTGGTATCTCATCTTTTCGGGAAATATTTGTAAAAAGAGACCACATCCTTTGATACCCTTTAGCTAAATATCATAGTGTGTCTACATCCTCTGCAACAGTGAGCATCACATATTTCAGACAACTTTTATTCCCCCCAAAAAAATTGGTTTTAAATTTATGATGTTTGAATTTAACTGGGCAACTTAAATCAGGCATGGGGGTATGAGTAATGAGAGGTTATGAAGGGCAAGAGAAGCAGTTAAGTATCACTTTGTTTGTGAAAGTCTGCCTCTGAGCAAAAGCATAATTCCTGCCTTAGTTCCCAAAGGGCCAGAATAACTGTCACACTAGAATTCATGATTTTTCTTTTCCCAGCCCAATTATATTGTTGAAATTAATTCAGTGATTTGCACCAGATTTACCATCTCTTTTATTTGTTTGTTCCTTAGCCAGCCACATACAGAATAGTCCTATTCCAACTCCATGATCTCTGATCCTTATCTAAATCCCCCATTTAAAGGACTAGAATTAATAAGAAATAGTGTCTGGGTGGCAGCAGTAGAATAAATTGCTTTTCCGTTGTTACGGTGCTTTCCCCAACGAATATGAATGTAGGAACGGAGTGGAAAGCTGCTCTGTCCCCTCTCAGGAGTAAAAATTTGGCTTAATACAAACATGATGCACACTTGTCACATGCTGCTACCCACTAGCTCTTCACTGCTAAACGTTTAAGAGACTCCACCAGGCTGAGTGGATTGGGAACACATCAAAGTATCTCACTCTATTTCTTGCTTACTGCAGGTATCCTATACAAAGAGAGAAGATCTAAAGGGAATAGTACTAGCAGCCCATTGCACATAGATATATACCTTAACAGTTTTAGCTCAATTTCAACCACGCATAAAGGAAAGTGTGGAGAATGCTAGATACCCAATTCTTTCTTTTGGTATCTTGTTTAATCTTATTTGATTACAAGGGCACAGATGGGATACCTGTTAGAGATAGCTTAGCAAACTGATGGTTGTGTCCTTGCGCACCAACTGTGTCGTTTCAGTTTGAAACTCCATCCTAGATCCAGAAGGTTTCAATGCGTATACTTCAAAAAAGTGAATTAAGAAATACAGACCCAAGAGTTTGGAGAGCTGGGAACAGCTCCATTTCAGTAAACATACAGCTATGGCAATTAGTAGTCATCTTGGTAGGCAAGTAAAATGAGGTCACAGGTCCACAGAGGAATAAGAGTTGGTATAAAGAAAGTGTTCTATAAAAAAGGCTTAAGCCAAAGTTCCAAAGAATACTGATAATAAGTTTAAGGTACAAGTCCAGAACACTCCAACTTGAAAACAGACATCTGAAGATGCAAAACAGAGACATTTTTTTATCATAGTGTAATGAAATAGAACACTGCTTCCTAACAGTTTTGTCTCTGACAATTTTACATTAGATATTTTCATTCTTCCATAGTGAAGGGTTGTTTTAAAGAAAAAAAATATGTGTTAATGCATGGTTTTATAACAGAAACCCAAGTAAAAGTATATGTGTATATTTGTCTTATCTGTAGAACTTTATAATTTTTTATGCACCGCAAGAGAAGTGCCGTGGAAGTTGTCACAGGACTCAGTATTTAAGGCAACAGTGGGGGAAAACACAGCTAAGGAATATTACTCTAAGTAATAGATGTCATTAATCTAATTTTACATCACAGATAAGATTAAGGCTGGCTTATAAAAGCAGTAGTATTAATGAAATGCTTCTTCAAATCTGTTGATTTGCTAGATCAAGACAGTGTAGTCAGGAACTAGAACACTGCACAGTTAGCATAGTAACATTAGATACATTAAACACTGGTTAACCAGTCTTGAAAATGTCTTTGTAAATAATAGAACATCAAGCATTCTTTCATGGGGCTCTGAATCTTTGTTATGTGTTTGTTGATAACCTAGTGAAAAACAAAGAAAAATGGTACTGTAGATGATGGCAAATTTAAAAGAACGATATAATATTATAGAGTCATAGAATAAGCTGAGTTGGAGGGGACTCACCAGGATCATTGAGTCCAAATTCTGGCCCTGAACAGGACAGTCCCAAGAACCACACCACATGCCTGGGTACATTGTCCAGGTATGTCTTAAACTCGGGCTGGTGCTGTAATCACTTCCCGGGGAATCTGTTTAGTGGTCCACCACCCTCTGGGTGAAAAACCTCTTCCTAATATCCAATCTAAACCTCCCTCAACTCAATTTCATGTCATTTCCTCTGGTCCTGTCACTGGTCATGAGAGTGAAGAGATCTGTATATGCCCCTCCACTTCCCCTCATGAGGATGTTGAAGATCACAGTGAGGTCTCCCCTCAGTCTCCTCTTCTCCAGGCTGAACAGACCCAGTGACGTCAGCTGTTCTTCATAAAGATTCCCTTTGAATCCCTCCACCATCCTTGTGGCCCTCCTTTGGATATTCTCCAATAACTTAGACCACTAATACTGAACAGACTCGACCAGTGGGTGGTATGGACACAAAAATCCCACTGTAGAGTCTGATCTCTAGGAAAGAGCCAAGTCTAGGATTTCTGAGAAACTCTCATGAAAAGTAGCAACACTGAACACAGCAGAGGGGAAATCATAACAGACAATCAACTATACGTCTTTCAAGTGCACTTAAGTGGGATCTCTATCAGAATAGCTCTCCCAATTCTAAATTCTCGTCTCAAGGATTATGTTAAGAAACTGAGAGGATGGTGGCAAGTGGTAAGAGCAAGAAAATGACTACCAGAGGAGTCCTAAGGAGTATATTGAGTACAAAGGCACAATACGGTACCATCAGACCAGAGTTATATATCTGCAAGGAATTCACAGGGCTGTTAATTATTATAGATTAAAGTACAACACAATCTAATGATCAGCACAGCAAGGTTCATTAACCTAAAGTCAAAACAACAGGTTTTTTTCTTAAAAAAGGTGAAGATAATTTTTCATCACCTCTCTTACTTTGTAGAAAATTGGGTGGTATATCATTGTGATTTGTAAATTAATAGTGGCTATTTTTCTCCTCTAAAAAAACTTTCAAGCAAGAATTACCTCAAGAAAGTTTTCTAGGTTATGTGGAAAGTCAGGGTTGACTTTCAAAAAAGATAGATCCTGGTCCTATAGTCTGATCAATTCAAGTATGAATTGATCAGCATTCATAACTGAAATTAGCATGGCAATAATCTTAATCAGATTGAAAAACTCAGTTCCCAAATGCACTGGTTCATAGAACTTGAAACATATCCTCAACTTCCCTGCTGTATATGTACTTTAAAAATATTTTTGGTACAAAAGATCTGGCCTGAAAGTTATTCACTAGGACATTTCAATCCATTTATTTGCACTTTGATTTTTAAGTAATCAGTGAAAAGAACATATCTGTCAGACTAGATAGACAAATGTACATTGAGGAGTTTACACCCACCTTAACTTGATTTTCTACCCTAAAGCAACAAATATTTTCACGAGCAGCAGAATTACTCATGAGCTGCTTCCTACAGATTTCTTAGCTTGGTCATCGTGCCCAGCTCCCTCCCTGAATTGCTTCAGTTTAATCCATAGTGCTGGAGGCAACACATTAGAGAAGACAAGAAGAAGCCTAGATGTGTACTGATGGGCCCAGTGACAGGCTGGCTGGCCAGCACAGGAATGCCAAAAAACAGCACAGCGGCCAAGGCTGGCACTTTCCCTCAGTGTGAGCACTAATTGCATCTCTCTCTTCCCCTCAGATTCTGCTTTTGACAAAGATTTTAAGAACATTGTTCTAGCTGATATTTTTCCATCCACTTTTAAGTTTAGTTGCAGTTGGCCTGACAGTTTAAAAGTCACTACATAGGACTTGACAGTTGAAGAGAAAGTCAGTGTCATTATATAAGCTTCATTTCCTTAGGAAACCAGTCTAAAAATGTAAATGGGATTCAAAGCTTGATAGTGCCCTTTCAATAAAAAGAATGAAGCAAGAATATATGCTTGCTTTCCTGCCAGAGGAAATTGCTAAAACAGGCATTTCTTTTAATTTAAAGAACAGACTGCTATTTGCCCAGATGCTGTCAGAAAAGGCCATTGACCTTCTGGTCCAATAGAAATAAGTAAAAGAAAGTAAATTACTATTTATTAGAGTGATCTCACAGTATCAATCCTTAACCTTTAATTTCAATTATAAATTAATTATTCTGCAATCAGCTTAGGTTTAATTCATTTGTCCATCTCCTCTTTATCCTGACTTTTTGCTGTCTTTTGCAAAAGCTTAATGACATTACCATTTTTATCCTCATCACACAACACTTTTACCCATGGTAGCCAATATTGCTGAGAATGTGGTATGTAGAATTCCGATAGTTCTGTCTGTTCCTGCAACTGCCTCTTGTTATTGTCAAAAAGGACGCTCAATTTAATCACCATCAAGAACTTCAGCATATGAACCCACATGGAGAAAACAAAGGGGCAGAAGATCCAAGGATATATTGATCAAAGAGAGCATTGAAGTACTGGAAAGGCTACAGGAAGCATAACAACACAAGCAAATATGGCATCTGAGACTGCTGACATGGGGCTCTATCAAACTGACAGAGCAGTCTTTGCAGGCCACCATTTAAATATGTCTCCTTCATTCTACACTGCTCACAGGCTCAGCTGAAAGCTGGCATTGTCAAGAACAGTGACCCTAAACGCACAAGTTACATGGAGAAATGTTTTTGGTTGTTATTCACTGGCATCCAAGTGACAAGCTACACTTCACCACTGCAACAGCAGGGACCAGCAGGATCAGGGCTCCTCCACAAGCAGGGATGAGCTGAGAGCCAAGGAGAATCCCAGCACAGTGGGGAGCTCTCCAGCAGGATGTCCTCCCACAGGAGATGAACAGTCAGAATAGCAACCAGACCCCCTGAAGCCTCCAAACAAAGCACACTGATGAATGACACCAAAAGTCCAGCCAGGATTCCAGTACAGATCCAGAACCCATCCAGGGGCATGGACAAAAGGTTGAAGACAGTGTGGCTTTGGAAATAATCCAGTAAAAATAATAAATCCATAAGCCAGGACAGCAGCGGACAGGAGTAGGCACAAGTATATTTCTGATGGAGCTCAGGCCAGGTCTATGTGCTTTCTGGGTCTGAACTTAAAGGGAGGCCTGGGGCAGGGGTAGCAGGGATGGGGGTTCCAGCTGAGACTGCTCAAGTTAATCACAGCTTACAAGTGTCTTGCAGGCTCTGAAATGCATTTTGCATAAAACAATAATGGTAGAGGGAATTCCTGCCAAAACTGTTAATTTTACACTAAATTATATAGGAATAGAAACATTGAATTTTTAACCAATATCTTAAAATTGGAAGTGCATATTAAAAGCATGCTTCCTTCTTGTGAGAATAAATTCCTGCTGTGAAAATGCTCTTTTAAATAGAAACTCAGTTTTCCACAGGAAGCAGTTTTTAATGGAAAACACTCTAATGGAAAAATTTTCTTTAATGGAAAAAAAAAAATCTCTTTTCAATGTTGGAGGAAATGAAATCCAATTTTTCTTTTTCTATGCTTAATCTTCCTGTTGTGCCATTGTGTTTGAATCTTTAGGACCCGCAGGGCTCATCAGTGTTAGAGTCTTGCAGTGAAGAAGATAAAGTACACATGAAAAGAGGCACTATGGAAAGGACATCTTTCTCCCAGAAATGTGATTTCTTCCCTCCTACCAGTGAGAGCAAGATATGCTTCCTTCAGTCTCTGCTGATGAGATGGCACTTTAAGGAGGACTCGTGCAAATGAAATGATGGAGGGGAAGGATTTCCTGTGATTAGATTTATTTAGGTGCTTGGGGCATTCAAAGCTGCTGTTGAGTCAATGAAAAGTTGGATTTCCTAAATCAACAGCAAAAGAGATGTAGCACCACTCTGCTGATAAACACAATTAGACTTGTGTGCAATGCAGTTAGGGCCCCAAGGCTTTCAAGTGATTTTCTTGACATTTGCACTTTATTTGGGTCAGCTCTTAGAGGGTCTACAGCAGCTGCTGTTCCTGCTGACTTCAGTGTGCACTGTGCATGCTCAGTAACCTTCAGAACTTGTCCTTTAATTTACATTTTGAACATACTTTAGAGCAATTATGAACAAGACATGTTAGTCTGCTACCCTTTAATTTCCTTATCAGCATGACACAAGCTGAGCAGCTTGCTTTGGCATCAGTGAGTTACAGAGATTTTCCTGCTGTCAGACCCATGATGATCTGCTGGTTGCAGACACCTGCCTTCAATGCAAAGAGTCTGCGCAGACACAAAGACCATCGTCCATCAGTTGCAAATGTTAATTTAAAAGGTAGGTACAGGGACAGCACCTTTAGCTATACTACTGCAGTGCTTCAGTGGCCACATCCTAGTGTTGGGAAATCCTATTTCAAAGCCAGCAGTCAGCTGGTTTGAACATCACAGTCTGGTGGCAACAGAATTGCCTACCTGAAACACATTATTCATCTTCATGTGGGATAAGGGATGGTTTGTGATGGCAATCTCTTTAAACCCCAAGACATAAGTTCTGCCTTGAGTTATGCATTTTCATAACAACTGTAGTCAGAAAAAGAAAAAATACTAGACATGAAAACACAGGTTTTTGTCAGGTAGAAATTTCCACCCACAAAAGGAATGCACAATTTTGGGAATAAAAAAGGAATAAATCATAAAATTATCATTATGAACATATAGAGTTAAGTGGAAATACTAACAATTTTCAACCCAACCTTTCTGGTTAGCTATTTTAAAATCAAAAAATTCATTTTTTTTAAAATAAAAAGTACTTCTTAATAAAAGACATTCATCATGAGTAAAAGAATGAGTAACAGTACTGATTACATATAACAGAATAGCTTGGGTTGGATGAGACTTTCAAAGGACATCTTGTCCAACCTCCATGCAATGATCAGGAACATCTTCAACTAGATCAGGTTGCCCAGAGCACTATCCATACAAAATTTTTTAAGATTATATTCTCTTATTTATTGATGTTAAATCTTAGGGAAAAAAATAGAACAAGATGTTTGCCGCCTCAAATGTGCAAAATTCTGTTGTAGTTCTTACAGACATTGAGCAGTGTCCCGTAGAGTTTTCCTGGATTCCTGTCATATTCATGAACACCTTTTCTCATGCATGTATTTAGGACAAAGATTGATTAAAAATCTCTTTGCAGGCAGTAACCAGTATCTGTTATTTTGAGCATTTGGGTGAGCAAGGAGAGCTTGTAGCTTTGGACCAGATGTTTCTGACTGTGCTGTCAAGGAGCCAGATATTTCAGAAACTATGGAATGTATGTAAAAAGTTTGTAAGAGTCCCTTTTGCTATGTTTAAAACACATTTAATACTATACAGTCCTCCAAAGCCTTTCATCTTCATTCAGTTTCATAAACTTTACCTAATTAATCACAGAAATTACCCTACCTTGTTATCTGGGAGACAAGCCAACAGGGCTGAGGTTAAAGCACTTTGATGAAAAATTATGATCATTTTCTGTTTACCACTGATTGTTTCATGGATGTAAGCAAGAGCTGAGTTTGCAATTCAAATAGTTCATTCACTTTAAAATGGTTTATAAAAGATAGAATGAAAGGCAACTATCATTACCTATTAGTTTTTTAAATGAGCTTTTGAATTTTAAACGACATTTCATGGAAGAAAAAAGCTGACAACAACAAGCATTTATGGGAGAATAAGGATAAGTAAATACAAAAATGAAGAAATTGAAGTTAGTTTAAAAGTACAGCCTTTTTAATTCTGCTCCTATGTACTTATTGTTAAAATGGTGGTTTATCACTATAAACTATCAGTGAATTGATACAGTGCAGAATACAAATTGGATGTGGATACTGTGCAGAAAAAAAGCAAATGAGATTGCGTGCAATTTACTACTATGCAAGATGATTCACATTTCCTATTTATCTTCCATTTCACATTTAGAGTGCAAAATAAAACCTTAAAAAATTAAACAAGATTTTTCCCTTTTTGAAGGAATAATTTTTAATTATTCTAAAAATAGACAGCAGCCATTAATGGGTTTTATATGTGCAATTGCCACAATTCACCAGATATATAATGAAAGCAGCATTAGAAGCTAATGCAAGAAAACCAAGACAAAACACTGCATTTTTCTGTCATGTGTGTTGGGAAGTGCTGCCTGCACTTTCAGGGTTTTCCAGACACAGGAGAGCCACAGAGGGATGGCATCCCTGCTCCAACCCCTTCTGCTCCTCCTTCTGCCATTATTATCTGGTTGGCCAAACCACTAGTCCTGGAGCTTGAGGTTCACATTAACTTGAACAGAAGATGTGTAAACCACAGTTTGCTCTGCCAAAACTAGCAGGTTAATTTGAGCCAAGGACATCAGTAGTTTAAATTCAATTCCAGTTTCATTTTTGGTGGCAAAATCATACTCACAAAGAAAATTTGTGATGCCCTGTTTTAAGCTAATTTACAGAGACACTGACCATCTGTACTTTAGATGCTTTGATCCTTCCATACTCAGAAGCCAGCATCTGATGTTGAAGAATAGGAATTAAAGCACATAAAAGTAGAGACAGATTTCAAAAAAGCGGACAAATCTAAACTCATAGAGTGAAAGAACAAAAATTAACATAAGATTTTCCTAGCAAAACCTAATGATGCTATAAATTGGCAATGAGGACAATACTCGAACATGTGTTATCACTTTTCCAAATGATTAGAGAAGAAGCTACAGTAATCAGCAATTTTTCAAAGCTGTCATTGATTCTGGTGCATGTAGTTACATGGTCATTATAACTCTGGACAGCACAGGTTTTCTTGATCAAATAAAATTATGTAAGTCAGATGGAAAGACTGTCTTTTCTTATGTTAGTACTGCAACTAAGGATAAAGAATGGATTTATGCCTCCTGAGCAATGTCTTAGGTGAGGGAATGAGATATTCAAGCCACTCAGAAATAAGCACCTACAAACCTTGCTCTTCTCATATTCTTAAGCAGGGAAAGTCACCGTGATGACTGAGAATGCAACAGTCAGGGCTAGTCCAATGCAAAGTAAGAGTGAAGGACCTGAATATAAAGCAATTTTGGAACACTACTGAGCAACTTAATTTTAAACAATTCAGTCAAAACCACAATTAGGAATGAGAACCTCATCGTGAGGGATGTTCACCATGCCATTAAAAGGGATGAATAACATGTATTTATAAAATTAATGATTAAATCATCCAACAGAGCAAGTAGGTCTATCTGGGCATATCAGCTACTAGTGATGTTTTAAATCAAAGATTAATCTCAATTTTTAAAGTACAAAAGCCATTAATTTGCATCGATAAAAGACCTATACTAGGTGAAGAGGCACTCAGAAAACTGAATTAACTTTATGCTCATTCACAATTGACAATAAGCTTGGGAAACAGTTACTCACAGTGTTGTTTACAGTGAAAATGCATAAGGAATAAATCACTTTAAAAAATTGCCCTCAGGAACAGTATGAAATTCCTGCTATTTGATAAAGCCCTATCAGGAAAGCATAACAGGAAACCAGCATTACTTGGATTCAAATCTCCAAGTGAAAAAGTTCTACAGAGCAGCAAAGAATTTATTGTGATATACTCTGAGGTCCTTATACAGCTGCATACCTGAGGAGCTGAGAAATGACCTTTACTACAGGGTCAGATTTACCAGCAGGCTTGAGAGAGAGGTGGAAGGCTTTTAACTGACACTGTTCACACTTAATGACCCTCCCTTTCCTTGAAACTGGCTGCAGAGGCAAACATGTCAAACATTTTCTCTTGCAGCTGTTGAATACCAAATCTGTTCTCAGTCACTAGAATACTGAAGTATGTTTCTCAGTATTCATTGGGTTGTCATTTTTCCTCTTACTCTTTCTGTAACATCTTGCTAAGTGGTATAACTTTCCATAGGACAAGAAGTTTTTGGCTTGAGTGTGGGACCACAGAGGAAAGATGCTGCCAGCTGTAAGAAATAACTTCACCAAAACAACAATTTATTAGTAGGGGGCATGCCTAGGCCTACACTCCCAAGAACCTAGTGTTACTTTCAATACCCTCTTCCTCACTACCTTGGGGAAATCAGTTTTTTTTCTCTGCCAGATATGTATCTTTGGACACTAATATCTGTGATGATAGACAAAAGTCTATTAATATGATTCTGAGCCCTTTTGTGCTACTGTGCTGTTTACTTTTCTACCAGTGTAGCCAGCTGCAAACATAAAGCCTCAAAAAATATTTGAAATTTTCTCTTACAGAGGCACATTGTCTTGCCAGCAATACATGAGACAAGGGTTTCATCTCCAGACCATATCACTAATACATAATTATCTGTATATACAGCAAGACCATTTCATTTAGATCAAGAAGAGCAAGAGCATTTCATTTAGATTCAGGTCCCACTGTGATAAGGGATGGATAAACATGGTCAGGAGAAAAATAATTTTCACTGGCTTTAATGGGAGCACCATTTGGTTTGTTTGTTTGTCTTAATATCAGGATATTTAAAGAGACGTCTAAATATGGATTTAAAAGGCAAACCAAGCTTGATAGATAATTTGTTAATAACTTTAAGCAAAACTTCAGTGTGGGAATTAAAAGAACATTCACAGTGCACTGCTTCCTTTCTCTTCAAATTAAACTGTGTTTGCTACATAATTCAGTTTCACTGCCCTTGTCCAGCTTTCCTACATTGCTAAAAATCCCTAAGCAAACCCTTTCAAAGGCTCATTGCCATTCTTGCAGGTTCATTGAGGTTTTCCTTGAAAGCATTTGAGCTACTCACTTCTACAAACAGTCTGAGCCACCTAAATATACAAAAAGACAGCCTGCAATTGCACCTGCAGAGGTACTAGGAGGGGAGACCCATTACCCATTTCAGCCCTGAGGGCAAAATCTTCTACATCTTTAGGCCAGCTGTAAGCTTGTAATCTGTATGATGTTGACTTGCCTCTTCTGCAATGTCCAATACCTCAGAAGGATACCTGAGAGAAACAGGCATCAAGAAAAAGCCTTCTCCCTGTCAGCTTGGACACAGAACAGAAGAAAAACAAAAATTCTAATTAAGGTGTTTCTGTCCACATTTTTCTGCTTACTTTCTGATTTGGGGTTTTGGGTGTATTTTTAATGGTTCGTTCCCTGGTGTTGCCTTTCCAGCTCTCTCTTAGCGGGAGCATAGAGATTGGAACATCCTTATCTCTGTAAGGTGAGGGAGAAGGAGCTCAGCATTGTCCCTTAATAAAATCAGAGTCTCTGAGAGAAGTAAATGAAATATCCAAGTGATGGAAAATAAATTGTGGAAAATGTTTTCATGTTTTCAAGAAGCAGTACTGGTTGTCCTGCCCAAAGGCTTTTGTCTCCTGCTTCATATGTTACTCAAGAGTTTGAGGAAAAGTGAAAACCTGTGCTAACCTCATACATGAGTGACAGAATTTGTCTTTTTTCTGCCCTATTTGTATTTCTTTGCCCTTTTCATGTGCTTCCACGTGTCTTCCTTATAGTTCATATACAGAAAAGTAACTTTGAAAGAAACACTTCAGTGCAAAATCAAGCACTGTAATGTAAGGACATGCCAGGATTATTGATGCACAAGTCTTAATTCAGGCCATTTTATGTATAAATATGTTTTTTAATTACAAGCTCATGCACTATTTCTTCTGCAGGGTGTCTGACTTGTTCAGTGAGGACTTCTTTTTATCCACAATATTCACTGAATGGCCCGTAGGCTTTATTTAAACTACCCTGTACTGAATACAAAATTATGTCATTTGTTCCTAGTGCTCCACAAGATTTGTATACATGCATCTTTATGGCATCTCTCTGCACAACTGATAGCACAACTACCCTTACAGGAGGGGAATTAAAGCATTGAGATTAAGGTGCTGCTTCCCGAGCCTCCTCAGAGCACACAGGCCCTTGGCATCTGCAGTTTTATTTTTCCTCAAACTCTGCTTCTTTTTACCTGCATAATTCGATTAAGCATGTAGGGAATATAGAAAGACAGAGATGTCTGCTATGAAAAACAGGCACAGCTTCTTGAGATAGACTAGCACCTACCTGTCCTGCTTGGTTCTCCTCTCCACCAAACTCTTCACATGTCCCACCCTTGCTGTGGCATTGCCCCCCTGCCGCTGCCTCCTGGTTCCCTCTTCCTGCACGGCTCACAGTAGTTTTCAATTTAAAGCTCAGTGCAGCGTTAGAGTTTCTCATCATCATTTTTGTTTTAACATTAAAGAATGACACATCTTCTCCCAGACTCCATCTCACAATCAGACAGACCATTTTGGCTGTCAGACAGGGAAAAATACCAATTCCCTTATGGACACAGACAAGCTTTCAGCTGGAACTGCTAGTCAGGAAGTTACTACTGATAGACAAGATGGTCTAAAAATACCTCACATAAAATGATGTTAAAGCACCCCTGCTGAAGCAGTGGTAAAACCAAATATTCAGAAGTTAGGAAATGCCAGTGTGCAGGACCTGTATACAAGTCTGAGCCAGCCCCACAGCCAATCCACTTCAAAAGCCTCTCTAGCTGACATAATGCTTGTTTACCTGGATGTTACAGCTGGCGATACGTGCTCAACCAAGCCATTTTTTCTACTGGAGTATGGCGGGCTGTGTGACGGTTTTCACCTTAAAACAAAGTACTGGGGATTTTATCATCCTTTACCGCCTGCCTTTGTTTTAGCTGCCCCATTTCCTCATTCAATGATTCCTGCAGGAAGCTGCACTTGCACAGGCTCCTGTGCTTTGCTGGTGGGGGAAGCCAGAAGGGAAAGCCACCCCTGGCCTGCCAAGAGTCATGCTCCCTCCACAGCTCAGTGGCCAACTAGACAGCAGGGAGATTAAACTGAAATCCAAATGGTTTGTCCCTTTCACATGCTGTTAAAGTATCTTAAACTTTTTCAGCTTTTCCAACTCTGTCACCTTCAAAATGAAATGTTTCATTTTTTAAAGTATTTCAAGTATTATCTTTAAAAATAAACACCAGAGGAGTTGCAGTAGATTGCCTGCTGTTATTGACTCTGGAAGGACTGCTGACTAAAGTGCTACACACCAACAGAGCAATAGCGATTTAATGTTCATTAGTGTTTAAAGCAGTATCTCAGTGAGAAGATTAAGAGGCCAGGAAAACCACTGAATTTCTATTCTTTGTGATTCAAGGTAAGAAAATGCATTCAGCATTTTCCTGTTTGAATTCTCCCAGAGACATGACCACGATGGCAGATAAGATGTCCCCTCCAGTACTCACAAATTCTTTTAAGGGATGATTTAAAAATAAAATATTGTTCTGCAAGGGTGAATCTTGATAATGCAGCCTTACAGTATCTTTCAGAGGAAACAAAAGAAAAGGTGCAGTGCTGCTACAGCTCAGAAATTGCTTTGTTATCTGACTCACACTTGCAGCAGAGCAGTCTCCACTCCTGGCATCTATCACAAAGCATCAGAAGAACAGCACTGAGTTACAAATTTAAAATTACAATGGAAAGAAGCTATTATTTCCACTTTGTAGAACTATGATAGAAGCCAGGTCTCTGCTATCTAGAATAGCTATTTCCCCCCTCACCATGTTCATTTCTCAGAATGTGCCTGTTTGGGGCTCATTAGAGCTTTTTTTTTTTTGTCCAAATATTTTTGCCTTCCAACAGTGACAAAGAAGAGGACTGAAAAAAACTCAGCAATACTTTTCTTTTTCTGTTGGTTTCCCTACTGATATATTTGCTAATACAGTAATTAAAAGCAAATTACACTCCTCCATAGCTACAGAAGTAATTATGGGCCTTGTCTAATAACGGTTGCCAAAACAACTAACAATTCTCAAACTATCTCATAGAGCACTTTCTCCCCTGTGGGTCTCTAACAAGCTCAGCAGCTTCTTTCCCTTCCCAGCCAATCTGTCTCAGCACTAAATGTATATCAATACCATCCTCAAAATGTATCTACAGTTTCATTGTCCTCTAGCTCATCACTTCAGATCAAATCTTAGCTGATGCCAGAGGTGAGATGCCCCAGAGCACAGGGACAGGCAAAGCAGCAGAGTAAGGCCTTGAACTCAGCAAACTGTCATGTCCTGTATTTATCCAGCTCCAGGGCTTCACACTCCTGCTCCTCTCTAACTACTGCCTTTGCAAACTCTGTCCTCCCATACCACTGCTTTCTCCCCTTGCCTTCTTCCTACAGCATTAGCCAGGCAAGGCAGCCAGTGCACAGATCCATTCTTGAAGAGTTCAGGTGTCTCACATTAAAGCCACACTTGGTAGGAGACACCAAACTGGTAAGAGGGCCACAACATGATGTTACTACAGTCCTGCTCCATAACCATACTGAGGGACAATGAGAGAGCACCTTCCCAAGCTTTCTCACTCTTTTCCAAGGAGCTCACCACTCCTGTTGGGTCCCTTCTAGACTTCTTTTCCTGGAGGGCCAAGTGCTGTGAGCAGCTACCAGGGAGCCCTGCTTACCAGTGGAGAAGCAGCAGGCATTTGTGGCTATAAAATTATGCAATAATTTTAAAATATGTGCAATTGTGTCCTAGCACATCCACAAACTAAAGGGATGAGCTCCCCTCATGTGATGGAAACACTCTCTCTGGAACAATTGAGGTCCTACTTTCTGTTCCCCACATTCATGACATAAAAAGCTGCTTTTATGTTATCCTTAGAGACTTTTAGCCTAGGCACTAAAGATTATAGTAGTTTGTTTCCTTATAACTGATGCAAGGCATTACTCAACACATGTGATGAGAATGCATCAAAGAGAGAAGCTGTAAAATATTCCTGGTACTGTATTAATACTGAGAAAAACAAGAAAGTAAAAAGGAGACTGAAAGACAGGCTTTTTAAAACACCCTTATGAAATACAATACCCTAAATTTATTTTCAGTCAACATTTCAAGAGAAGAAAAAGCTGAATTTGCACAGGCTCACATCTTTTTTTGTTTCCAGTTTGTACTGTCTTTCATCTCACATTTGACTAAGCCACTCATTTCAAAGAAGATGAATTGTAAGGTCACATTTAGTGTCAGTGAAATGTTTCTGAGCAACAGCCCCAGAAAGTGATATAATCCTTTGAACATGCAACCTCCTAGGGACCCCAAAAATGCTGAAGACAATAACTAAAAATTAAGAAAGAAAAGCAATTTTGCATTACGCTCCCTCTAATGTTTTAAGAATCAAAGGTGTTGAAAATCATATGCCCTTGGGGTTTGTTTTTATTCCTGCTGTAATGATGAGCTGTGCAACACATTCTGGTTTGGTTTTTTCTCCAACAACACATTACTTCATCTTAAAGCACGAAAAATAAAGTTACTTTTCTGAAATAAGCCTGGAGTGACACAAAACTAAATCAAATCATTGCCTAGGCCTTTTATTCTTTTATGGATTAGCTATTGTTGTGGTATTTAGTACACTTCTTGCCTCATTGAAGTTCAGGGAACTTTGCAATTTGTAGCAAGAAAATAAAGAAATGTTCTTGCTCTCTCTGAATCACCATTTTTCTAATTAATATCACAAATATGATTAAGTACATCTAATATTTCTGCCAAGGGAGCAGAATATGTATCCCATGAGAGTACGTGTGTAGTAATTTTCAGACCTCAGATTCTTCTGCTGGTAACAAGTTTTCTATTTTCATAAAGATTTTATTTATTTTACATTTGACACTCTGAGTATGCATTATTTGTTGAAGTGGCTTCTTTCACGATTCATCTTCCCTCTTTAGCACAATTTAGTACAATTCTCCAATTTATTTGGCTCCAGAGTCAAATTTATGTCATGTGTTTTGCCAGACAGTGAAAGCACAGTCTCGAACAGGCAGTTAAATCAATCAGTTCATAAACTCTCAGTCCTGGGGAGTCACTCTACTGAAAAAAATTTATTACTAAAATACAAAACTATGTATCTGTAGAAATAAATCTGCAGCTGCAGTACATATATCAGCCAAGGAAAGCAGATCAGGTAAGGTAGTGCCTTGTGAACAAATGCTCTGAATTAATGCTTGTGCTATGTGAAATAGATTTTACAGCACTTCTGAAAAAAGAGTCCAACACATTCTTCTTAGTACTCACCATTATATTTTTGCTTGTTGCCTTCTAACTTACTGTGACTGCAGTCCTTAGTGATATGATGCATCTGTAAAAACTCATCTCTTTGTCCTACTCAGGTTGTTTTTCAACCCTAACACTTTAAAAGCCATTAGAGATGGACTACAAGATTTCTGGCACTCAGGAATCTGAATGTTTCACAGTTCCCATCTATGACCTTGGTGTTTAATGAACCTCTCCATCTGTAGTCTTCTAAAAATCTACCCTGTCCTTGCCAGCCCATTCATTGCCTGTCCTTGGATCCTGGCACCAACAGTGGAAGGAAGGACTGCAGGGACTTCTCCTGTCCCAGGCAAAGGGCCCCACCATCAGTCTTGCCTGAACCTGGGGGGGAAGAGGGAGGAGCCCTCCACAACACTGAAATCATGGCAAGGAGCTTGGAGAACAGTTGCACAAAGGGTGCCGGACTCTGGCAGTTGGGGTGCTCAAAAATACAGATCCACCTAGCAGGTATTTTTCCCTTTAAATACTCATACGGGTTAAGCTCTAGCCCTCATTTGAGGGACGATCCCAGCAATACCTAAGCACTTAGCTGACCATATGTTCTGGATGAGCTGAGCAAGAATGAGTGCTCAGCCCACTCACAGACATCCTGAGCCCTCTGCACAACACCCTTGTTCTCAATCTAAGCAACTGGAGAGCTAACACCTAGAAATAACCAGAAGAAATGGAGCTCAGGTGGCTAAGGGCTGCTGACAAGCCATTCCTAACTTTTCTAGGAAGACAAGGACAATGACTACAGAACTGGACACTGCTTGCTTGCGTAAGGCTACACTCACACATGGGTGTTGGTAGCAATATTGCATTTCACTTTGTCTCTCTTGTGGCAATAAAAGACTCCAAAGCAAAGGTAAACTAAAACTGAAGGAGGTGCAGCAAAGGACTGGTAGGACCATTAGGAAAAGGTGCTAGAAGAACTTGGCAGACAAAACAGCAAAAGGAAGACTGGGAAGAGGTACAAGAGGAAAAACGTGAGCAATTATGCGTCTAATGGACCTACAAGGTTGTACTGGCCCAAGAACAAAAGGATGTAAAACAAGCCTGACAAACTCAGGCTACTAATAAGGTGAAGGCTTCATATTGTCCAGCAGCATAGTTCTGGAAGGGCTTTTAAAAGGAAAGGTGCATTTACAACACATTTGGACTGAGAAATCACCTGTGGCACATAGGGCATATGGAAGTACTCCCTACAGACTGCTCCTGCACAGACCAAGCTGCTCAGCACAAGGGACAGCTATCTGTGCCAAACCCTGGTGACCAAAACATTGGTAGTCCCAGGCTGAAGTGATCTCAGTTGTTAATAAAGTCAGAAGCACAAGTGTGTCAAGGTGAAAGTTTTACAAAAAGTGTCTAAACCAGAGTTCAATTTATAGTTTATAACCCTTTTTTTTATTTTGGACTTAATTAGGCTGAATGATTAGCATTCAGCCTGACGATGTGTGAGCCAGCCAAGTGATTTAATTTTGAAACACACTTACTTTTCTTATACTGCTAAAGAAACAAAACAAGGAATAAATTCAGCACAATATTCCACTCAAAATGCATCTGTAAACGTTCTTTGTTATTGATATGGGACACAGTTCAGTCCTGGCATAAAACAGGTGTAACACTGGGGCTAGATTTGGCCAACTCTATTAACTATTCAATACTAATTTGTTTAACCTATAGCACTGAATATGGCTGAATCATGTTTTAAACCTATAGGTTCAGGTCAGGCTTGACAAGACCATCAAGACAGGGAAACAGATGTTTAATCATCATATGTCATATAGAAGCAATGCTACCTTGCAGAAGAAAACTGTTTGCCTTTGAAGTAATCGACCTCTCAGATCTAACAAAAGCCATGGTAGATGCAGAGCAACACTAGCACTTCTAATTTAGCTACAGAATTCCAAGATTTTCTGCTTTAATCTACTGATCTTCCAGCCACATACTTATGGGTAATCAACAATGGAGTCTTTCCAGGTTTACATCAGGGTAATGACAGAAGAATATGGGCACCAAAGTTCAGCATGTCAGAAACAGCAAACACAGAGGGGCCACAAAGATGTATTTGTGGCATTCCACAGAGGACTTTCTGAATTAAGTGCATCTGGAGAAGAAAAGGCTTGGATTGAAAAGGAGAGGAAAATAATAATTTGCTAAGAATGTAAAAAAGCTGCGGTTTTGGAAGGAAGGAAATAAATAAAAACTAGTACAAATGGCAGGTAAGCACAGGGTCAAATGCAAAAGGAGATAAAAGGGTAAATAAGAAAATAAATCACAGAGGAAGGCAAAGATCTAGAAAAAGAAAAAAACAGCTAGTTAGGAGAGGTTTAGCTAGTCTAAGCTCAGCATCAAAATAACTTTAACAGGAATGTGGAGAGCCTGGTTCAAGCATGGCTTAAAGAAAGAGGCCATGAAGGTATACAGCTGATGGGAAAGTAAAAGGCAGCTGTAAAGCAGCAGTTCCCAGGCTTGATTTTGTAAATGACTAGGTTCTCAGACACCTTTTCTATAAACAGCAGGATTCTCAGACAGTCTTCCCATAACAGGCAAAACATTCTGTTCTTGGGCTCTCTGGGAACAGATAGCTGCTCTGGGAACAGATATGAAGGTTTTGAGAACTTTTCATATCACAGTGAGAACGCTGGTCCTGTTTTCAATAAACAAACCACAGGTATTGTAAAACAAAAGGAGGGGTTAGAGTTTTCTCTGTAACCTATCGTGAGCTCGAATTTTGCAATATGCATGAAGTTAATTAACACTGTTATATAAAGTGGCTGATTTGATCAATAAATCGGAGTCGATGCTGATCAACAACAAGATGGGTCGTCTCCCTTCGCTTTCAACACAGGAATTGCAGGAGAAGAAGAGAAAATGGGAAATGGTCTATAAGAAGAGGGAGATGACAGGCATTTGGGGCATTCATGTTTTTCTGTGAGTGAAGAACCACATATCAAGGGATGTCCCTTCTCTAACCTCTGCCAGGAACCCAAAGGCCTGTACCATACCTTGCAAGTGAGGGGGGGGTTTTCCAGAATGATGGTCACATCCCCCATCCCACCCTCATGCTGGTTATTAAAACAAAGAGGGAGAAACCCTGACATTCTCTGACTGAAGGAACAGGATGTGATGCTGCAGGGGCTCACTTGGTGTCTGGCCCTCTCCCACAATCATCCTCATCCACAGGAAGTGGCAAGTAATGTGGAAGGTCAGTCCATGATGTGGACCCACCTGAACACGTCTGGGTTTGTTCAGCCTGGAGGCATCACACAACCTCTTCTGCTCTTGTGTGAAAGACAGTAAATTACAGTATCCTGTGGTCAGAGCAGTACCCAGGTCAAAGAGGAGACAAGACAGTACAGACTGTTCCTTCATGATTTATAGGTGAAGCGTTCCGTGCCGGTACAGCAAGGAGGCGGCTTTGCACCACACATTGTGATGCACTGGCACGAGCCAGGGTGGAGATTGGCAAGGAGAAAGCAGAAAGCTATTATTTTTGAGATTGTTCTGGGACTACAGATACTCTGCAAATTGAATTCATATTGATAGTATGTAGTAAGCAAAGTATTTTTTCAGAAAGAGAAAACTTCCAGTCTGTTCTCAGCTATGCAGAGAACAGTGCCATATTTCAGAACAAACAATATTAATTTTCCTTCTCCACTCTTAGATTAAAATAGGATTTAATTCCACGACCAGAAAAAATACCATTAATAACTGGCTTATTCCCTGACACGGTACCTAATAAAAATACACTGGCTAATATTTTGCTTTCATTCTGTTTTTACCAGAGATACATTTGAGAACCAAAACATCTTCTGACACTGATCAAATAAAGCCATGCAATTTTACAGTTATTACATGCCATCAGGAAAAAAAGAGAGAAGAAAATAAATAAAACAAAAAATCAAACAAACAAAAACAACATCCAAACAAACTACAAACCTGAAGCTTTACTCAACATCTGCCTTACCCCCAAGCATTGCGTTTTCAAGGACTGACTTAGGAAACCACATTCCTGGGTCTCTGGAGACTTTCTGCTTTCCAGAGTAGGGAATTAATACCGAGGAAATGTGTAAAAAAACCCAGAAATTAAGGTTTACCTTATATAAGGAGATCTGTGTGAATGCAAACATTGTCAGTGGCTGGTTCCTGGTACTAGGTGTTGCAAGGCTTGAAACAGCTTAAAACTATGGATTCTTTGAGGAAAAAAAAAGAAAGAAGATAAAGAAAAATGTAATGACTCTGTATTATTTTATCACAGGTAAATTTTCCTGTAATTATTCTATCTGCTTAGCATTAGTACCTTTGCTACCACAAACAGTAGGCACAATGCAGTTAAATTCCACAGGGCAAGATCTGTGACTTCAGCCACATACAAGCTGGGCTAAATTATGTCCACTAAAGCCATGGAGAGAATTCACTTCATCCAGAAAGAGATAACATTACAAAATGCTAGAAACTTAAATGCAGTTTATATTTGTTGACATAGAAATATTTGTTTTAGATAGGCTCTGAATATTATCAGAGTCAAGCTTTCAGGATCTTAAATGAAGCTGTGACATTACCCAACAGAGACAAGCCTGGATGTGCCAGCTGAACCTATGGCAGTGAACAGAACTGGTTATCTACTGGTAACAGAACTCAGAAGATAAATCTGCTCTTTACGGGTACCGTTATTGGCATGGCTCTGGAGAATGAAACCCCTTTGAGAAAATGGCTTTTAGCTGATAAATCATTGCCCTGCAAGTGAAAACTCCTACCTTATAGATTTGGAAGCACATGACAAAAACCCCCAACCTTGCAAAATTTAAAAAATGTCATTCTTAAGAATAATTATACTACGTCACACTGAGAAATTCAGAAATATGACTTCCTTTTTTGGAGGTCATATGGGAGAAAAGATGGAGTAGATGGGGTTTTTATGAAATGGGAAACCACCTTTTTAGGAGATTTAAAAAGATCAGAAGCACAGCTTGAGCTAATCAAGGACAGCTATTCCTTTGAGAATCAGCATCCTTGCTAGATCAGAAAGCAAAAATGGAAAAGTGGGACCAAAAAAATTTGTCCAGTTGAAGAAAACTTTTCATTACAATCAATTATAATTATTTTATCTTCATTATAAAAGGCTAAACTATTTTGGCTTGTTTTTTCATTCTGCATCACATTTTAACATAAGTAAATAATCATTTCAAGTTGAAAAATTTTGAAATGCACTACAGGCATTTTAAATTACATTTAAAATATGTCATTATATCCTATGATAATTTGTAAAAGAAATCCTGGGAAATATGAAAAAATAATTCTTTATCAAAACAAGTTTCATTATTTATAAGTTATAATTGGTACATACAAATTTGGTATAAATTCAAATACAAATTTATGTCATAAATTATGAATTTATGTTATAAATACCATTAAGCTTTAAGAAAAATCTGAAAACTTCCAATTTTATAGCTGCCCTTAAATGATAAATGTTAAGGGATATTTTGCAACTGAGATATAATTTGGTATACAATTTTTAACCTACTTCTTTAGAAATAATTTCTAAAACCTGAGTGAAGCAAAATGAAATCACTCTGGAAGTTATGAAATAAATACAGTCTTCATTTAACTGTAATCAAAATTCTCCCTCTTAAACTTGCTCACGTAGAATTTCCATGAAACAGACTAGATTATATTTCTTTCATATTTCACATGTATGGAAATGGTGCTGAACCAAAGATGTAAGATAAACTTTCTAATATTACAGATTTCAAGCTAATAAATGCATGTTACATTTTCAATCTTTGTCTATGTACATCCTATTTTAAGTTTTATAACAGGCTAATGACTCACCAAAAAAAAAACCAATTCCCATTTCATTGCTGTATTGAAGAAGCAACCTAATTTGATGCAAAATCACAATTTAAACTTTCATTCTAAAGAAAAGCCTTTTGTTTAGTGATATCCTGGTGTCTTAACTGGAGTTTCAGGATGACAGTTAGACATGGAGCTGACACAGCAGAGCAAAGCTGTGAAATTCCTTGCATAGCTGTCGTCTTTGGGTCCCCGAATTATTGTACCATGAAAATAACATGACCTTTTTATAAAGCCATGGGAGGGCACTCTAAATGCTATGTAAACTCACAGCTGGAGCTGCTATATAAACTCACACCAGGCAGGTCAGGTCTTCTGCACTGATGATAAATATACATACCCCTATGATTTCCCAGAAAGACACAACTTCTCCCCTGAGGTTCTGAAGGTTTCTGCATTTAGAGCATACTCTGCTCACCCCAGATGTGAGAATAAGCAGTTACAGAGTGATTTCATTAGCAGCTCATTTTTAGCAATACCAGGACAGCAGGCCAAGCTCCTCTCTGGTGAAACTCCATTGCCTAGCATTATTTTGCCTTTTATTTTAAACAGAATCGGCCCAGACACCAGACTTTCCAAGCAATACTGCTGCAACTTCATGCAGAGATCAGGAAAGATGAAGATGAAAAGCAAAAATAAATAATACATATACATAGAGATATCATTGACATGATCACCTAAATAAATCCAAGCCAGTAAAACAGAAAGATGTCAATGATGAGAAAAAGAAAAACAATGTCAGAAATAGTCAAAAGACATCCTTTTGTTTTGTTTTTATTTCCTTTCTATACATAAACTATGCTAAATACTTTAAGGTACTCAAAGAACTTACTTTTTATAAGAAATTTTATTTTCTGGTCCCCATAAAAACTACTAAATCTACTTGAAAGCAATCCAAAATAAGAGAGATGGAATAGAAGAAGTCCTGGCTTTTCTCCTCTCAGTCAGTAACCAACACAGTACAATAAGGAATTTATTTCTGGTCTCTGCCTGTATTTCCACAGTGCAATGGAGAACTGCTAACACGCAGTACCTCAAATCAGCTTAGACACCAGTGAGAAAGAGACACAATGCTTGCCAGGATTACAGATAACACCTGTTACCTGGGGATGTGGCTGAAAACACAACCAGCTCCAAAACTCACAGAAAAAATGGGAATAAGAACATTCCAAGCAATGCTTTATCAAGCCTAGAGCAGTTTGTTGTGCAGTAGATGAGCACTGCAAGCCTTCTAGCCACACAGAGATGCAAAACCTTGGCTGAGTGCTTTATTTACTCTCAAAGTAACTGCAGCAAGTAAGAAAATGAGCACTATTTTTTTCAGAACAGTGGGGAATAAATCACAAATTGAGTGCTCTTTTCTAAAGATTTTTTTAGGGGAAGGATATATTCACTTGTGGTTTTCTACTGTTAGATTTTATAACACTTTCCGTTGCTTAAATTTTCTCCTGTTGAAAAGAATTTTTATTTTATCATGTAAAGATGTATTTCTGCATCCTTGTACTCCCTCAGTTGGAAGTTGGATGCATGTTCCCCTTTTATCTCTAGTAGTCTTCTCTCAAGCAACAAAATCTCCCAGTTCAGTTTTCCTCAAAGAAAAATTCTGCCAAGCCTCACTCATCATTTTGCTACTCTTCTCTGAATTATTGGCTTGACTTTAGTCATCAGAATTCCTAAATCAAAAACCTGTATTTGATATGTGGCCAGCAACAAACCATGTCTGAGGGCTTTTCCCGTCTAGAAAGGTATGTGTGATTTTTAAAAAGAGGACACACTTGGAGAGAAAGTTTGGGAACAAGACATAGGTTTAGAAATCCAAACCAATGTAAAATGTTGCATTGTGCCATGTAAAATTTTATTTTTAAAAGTACATATAATCTGCCTTCCCATTGGTGATAATTTATGGAGTCAGTTTTTAAGCAGGCATCATTTCTCCTGGTACTTCTGAAACCTGCAAGGAGCAATGGTTAATACCTGTTGGAAGAGGAGAAGTTTCTCCTAATTTTGTTAGACCTTTCCCATTATCTTTCCCTTCTATCATCTACCAAACAAGTAGAACTGACAGAAAATGATGAAGTAAGCATTCAGATGTCTATCCAAGAACTTTGTGCTCATGATGACATGGCAGTGGCTGACTTTATTCAGCATGTCCAAATGAGTGAGCAGGATGCAGAAAACACAGCAACTGAGAAGGAATGGCATTGCATAGTCCAGTCCATGACAGATCAGCATTGCGTGACACTGGAATGTATGATTCAGGAAAAAATATCTGCATTGTCTCACATGAAAACAGAAGAAATTAATCCTAAGGTTTGAGCTTCCCTAGCCACAGGCAAGGGCTTCAAATCTCATATTGTCCAGGCTATCCATTTCCAAAATGCAATCCCAAATACAGCATGAATGGAAGAAGTGACTGAATCAGTTTTCAGTATTAAAAAAAAAAAAAAAAAAAAAAAAAAAAGGAAACCGTGTTATTCTGGTATTTTTAAGTATTTCCTGAAGGAAAATATCCGATTTTTTACAGATTTGTTCATTAATTAGCTATGTCAAAAATATTTGCAAGATCTGATTTTCTCCTGCTGATGTGAACTCACTCACAACAGAAGAGACTCTGGAAGACCAACTCTTAGAGCCCACCATCTCTCCTCCTTTTCTCTCTCCTGAGCACAGCTGCTCCACAGGCAGCCAACTCCCTGCCTGAGGGCAGCATCTCCATGGAGTTCCCAGCAGTGCCTTAACATGCTGGGAGTGCAAAGAAAAGACCCCCAGGATTTTGTGAGCTCCATTGGGTATGCATTAACTGTGATGGAAGCCATTATTTAAGAGTCATTCTACAGCTGTACCAGATTATTAGAGTGGCCATTGAGGGTTTTCAATAGTCACATATATATGTCCTTGGAGTCATGCCTCTGTCCCACCACTGTTCATGATAATAACTGAAAAATGACCCATAAGTTAATGCCATAATGACAGAATAAAGCTGCTTGAAAACTGACTATGCCCCTCTCTGACTAAACACTCTGCAAAAACTTGCCATGAGAAATTTTAAGTGGAAGATAAAATAGATTAAAATCTAAGATGTTAATCTATTATTTAATAGACTAAAATCAGATTATTAATCTGTCACAAGAAACAGATTTAAAAAACCATCTAGCCTCATGGAAATATTTGTTTTAACATGTTTTTCTGAACATTTTCAATTGAAAATGAAATTAAATCTATCACTAAACCTCTTAAATGTTTCATGCCACTGATGTCAAGCTCTTCAATAAAAATCTCTGTTGCCTTTCTAAATGCCACCGCATGCATAATTTTTGCAATAATCTTGCTTTTATAAAGCCCAACATGAAATGTTCCAGCTGAAAATTTCCAACAAGTGTCTTTCTGGAGAGGCTGAATGAACATACTAAATTAAATTTCAAGAATAGATCAGGGGTAAGCACCTGATAAGTTCCATAGGGTGGAACCTTTACAGGAACTACAGGCATGAGAAAATCACCAAATACATGAGCTGGTATCTCCCACAGAGCAGTGAATACCCACATCTGGGAAAAGATCAGTTTAGGCACCCTGCTCGTGTTCATGCTTCTATGCAGGGTGATTAAGCCCCACAACCACAACAGCCTTAATCAGATGATTACAGCAAATGTAGGTATGGCCTCTGTTAAGGGAGATCCTGTAGGCAATACTTCTCTAACAGAGAAAGGCTAAAGAGATCTGGGTATAATTGCCTATACTAAAATGAACAGACCTCACACATCCATACAACTGCCAAGTAAAATATGTATCTTGGTGTGCCTGTGTGAGGCAGTCTCCCATGAACACATGTATGTAGTGCAGCAGGAAGCTGCAATGGCACAAATGTTCCTTTGGGGCTGGACTCTCCCCACAAGTCTCAGTAGTGGATGTTTCTCTCCCGTTCTTTCCCTGCAGCCCTGCCAAGGGCATGACATCAGTAATGCCACTCTGAATCCCAGAGAAACATCCCTGGAGCAGCTGCCTTCCCACGCACCAGCAGCAGAGTGGACAGCTCAGCTTCCATTGCTCCTGCACTGGCAAAGTAGGATGGCCAGGCAGGAAAACTCTTCTTTTCCTGCTTAAGGAGAAATTTGGCAAGCCAAGACTCCAGAATATCTCAGGGGCATAACCAATTGGCTGGTTTATTTACATAATTTCCTCACCCATTTTCTCCACCCTAAAGCTTCACTTCATTGTCTGTGGGGGGAGAGAATATGACATCAAATCCAGGGAGCAAGCCAAAGTAAGAGCTGCAGCTTGGCAAGTACATGACAGGAAAGATAATCTTGTCCTAGTATTGCTCACCTTGGTGGACTGCAGTATCTTCTTTTCCCCTGCCACTGACCAGCCATATCCTCCAACATCCCTCCGTGCTTTTATGTTCTTATTAGGATTCAGATGGATGAATTCAATGATTCCAGTATATTTAGTCATCACCTTTAGCTGTAAGCAGTTCTGATGGTAACATTTTTATTAAAAAAAAGGAAAAAAGTTTTTTTTTAATGTTCTCTATTCTTCCCTTCAGCCACCTGCAGATTCTTAAAAATTTAGTTTTTGTCTCTCTAACTCAGTTCAAGTATTTTTGATAAGTCTCAGATGAAACAGCAGTAAAACAAGGCTAAGAGGGAAAATAGACTCCTAAATTTGATCCATTTTTCTGATGTTTAAGAATGGAGTGGGGACCCAAAAGAAATTTGACAAAGTCTCACTATTGCCAATATTCTGCGGGCAAAAAACAATGCACTTCTGAGCACTCCTTTGGGTGAAGAGTCTGTCACATTTAGAATGGGTACCTTAAGCACTGGCAGTTAAGCTTGCATTTCCAGCCATGAATAAAAATAAAGTGTTCCTAGGGGAGGAGAAGTACTGGAGGCTGAAGCCAAATTTATCAGCACAGGAAAGTGCCTAGCAAGAGCAGGTATGGAGATGTACTTCCCTTCTCAGAGGAGCCCAGCTTCCTTAGTAATCTGAACATCTACAAGGGGCAGAGAACCAGCCAGAGGCTCTGGCTGTTGGCTAGGTCAAGCAGCACGTGGGAGAAAATGCAGCAGAGGTGATAGGTGAGGGCCATGGAGTTTCCAAAGGACAGAACTGCAATGGTAGCTGCACTTGGTAGGCACCCAGAGCAAGCAAGGGGACAGGAAGCAGATCTCAATGTGAAAGAGCTCTGTTTGTCATACAGGCACACTTCTCTCTCCCTCCAATTCCTGTCCTGTCCAGGAGCCACAACCACCCTGCCAACCCAACCTTCCCAAGTAGCTGCGGGGAGAGCAGCAGACTGCAGAGCCAGATGAAGGAGGAAGGCACAATACCCCATTGGCTTTGTTGTGGAGACGGGGTTGTGAGTCTGCCAGGCTTGAGGATCTTACTGCAGGAAAGACATTGCTGGCATTTAGCAACTTGATCTTGATAATGATGTTCAAATATCATCTTTGCCATCCAGTGATGAAGAAGAGGTAAAGCAGTTCCAGAATAAAGCTTTGTTTACCCAGCAGAGGAGATATGGTTTGGGCTAAACAGCTGGTGGTAATCTTTAAATATTTGTCAGCTTCCCCCGTTGTCTCCTGCATTTTCAGTTGCAGCTGTCATAACCAGCAGTACCATCCATCTGCCTTGGAGAGCTTGGCCAAGAGCCCACTCATTTTGTTGACTTTTGCTTGTAATTTTTCCCTCTCTGATTTTTCCCACCCGTTCCTCTGGCATAGGTTTGTGGTTATCTTTCCTCCTCACAATGAAAGCAGATTCAGCAGCATCGTCCCCTCAGGCAGGGACAGATTTGCTGCAGCCACCTGTCCTTCACAGCCTCTCATTTTAGCTCTGAAACCAAGTTATTATTTCATAGAACCTGCTTGCTTTTCAGTGGCTGTCCCTGTGGCTCCCCTCCAGCACACAACATCAATTTGCAGGGATTTTGAATTTGCTTTCTTCTGATCCAAGCCACTCATGATGGTGAAGTCATCAGCCCAAATGAAAGAACTGATACCCCAAAACCACTGTGAGTTTCTGTAATCCCTTCCCTAGGGAGCACTGTCCAGTCTCCAGGCAGGATAAAAAGACAAGTCTGGTCTCACATGGCTGTAACAGAGGTTTGAAAATGAAGGTATTATCTTATGATTTCAGTGCGGAGGAATGACCCTGACTGAGACAGCCAGGATTGTCATGTAGTGCTATAATTACATTCTCCTTTCAGAAGGAAGGCTCTCTGTAGGCTGCAGAAATTAGTGGCCACTGTGGCTAACACATAATCACTTTGATCCAATGAGTTGTGCAAGTGTGAGTTTAATGCTTCTGAAAACCAGGTGTGACATTGCTCAGAACAGTGCAGAGCATCAGAGACAGATATGGCCTGGGCACTGAGTGTGATGTGTTCAGAGCTTTCACTCTGACTTTGGTCCATCTGCTGAGGGGGAAAAAACCAGTTTGAACCCTAAACTGCTGGACTGTCACTACTCATTACCTCCAAGATCTAAACCTAGAGGCAGTGATTTTAGGACAGTCACAAAGAGATTCTGTTGTTTCACTCAGACATTCAGGCTGCTTTTCAAAACACAAAGAACTCATCTTTAGACATGGCACCAAAACCATAAAATAAACAGGACCAGATCAACATTCAGGGAAAGGGAAAATCTAATCATACATCATAAAATCATCTAAAATTCAAGCTTCTAAAAATCAAGCACTCAGATGCAATAGTCCATCATAAAAATCCCAGTAGATTTAGGAGCCTGGGGCTCCAGTTTAAGTTACACAGTAATGAAGTATCTTCTGGTTAGCCTGAAATGAACATTTCTGAGCACATTCCCAAATAATCAGCAGTGTGTTATCATAAAAGCTACAATGAAAAACTCAAAACTAATCCTGATAGAGCAATAACTAGAGTTGGCAGCAGGCACATACAACAGTACTTTAATTTAAAAGTACCAAGATAATGTAAAAAAAAGCCTCCAGACCACATATGAACATAATTTACTGGAAAATTAAATTGCTGATTCATCCTGGTTAATTTTGATTATGACAAGATGTGTACACAGCTGACACATGAGCTAAAAGTAATTCAACTTTGAAGACAGATCTGGTTCATAGCTTCCAAAGCCAGAATCACCTACTCACAGCCATGTTTCAGGTGAGGAAAACAAGGAGCTTCTAGAACGCTGCAGAGCAAATACACACAGCCTTAATGCTTGCATTTCTGTAAGAAGAGGGCAGGCTGCTAACTTTCCATCCAATAGGAAGGCAGGCAGGAGATACAGCATCTTCCCTGGAAACCTTTGCCTTGTCATGGCTGTGGGAAGGAATCCCTGTTGCTTTAGATCAGTATTACAAGCAGGCTCTTTACTGAGCATAAGATAACATTACCTGGAAGAGGGCTGTAAAAAAAGAAGCACATTGATGGTGTAGATTTGTAAAGAAGGACCAATGAGAACTTTGTGAATAATCTTGTTAAATTATGTGAGACTCAGATAAAAATAGGCATGCAGGCTAAGAGGATCCTCCAGGGATCCAGGTAACCCTCAGGCCTGGAGTAACCCAGCTGAAGCTGACAGAAATGCACCACGGCATAATACAACCTACTTTTATAATAATACAAGATATATAGAAAAATATGGATTTTTCAGGTGACTCTCCTTTTCCAAGACACCCTTTATACAATAGTTCAGAGATCAGATTTTTTTAACCATTACTAGGGGAAGGCAAGCAGCTTGTCCTACACAGCTAGACCTTCTTTTCTGAGGGACTATCTGAAGTAGGGGGATACAAACCTCTGGGGATTTCTACATTTTATAGATGTTTTTACAGCTACAATATAAATATAGCATCTATAATATATAGATGTTTTCCTTTCCAAAAGTACTAGTTCCTGAGTGCAATTAAATGATTGGCTTTTTTCTCTATCTTCATCCTTATGCATTGCATCCTTACTGGTGGTCCTAGTCAGTCTGTGAGCACAGCTTTCATCTTTGTAGCCTGTATTGCACTCCTGCATCAGAAAGACAGTTTTATGGAGCTTGAAACAGATGAGCAAATAGTCCACTTCCTCTTTAAATTGCATGAAACTACAAGAAGCAGCTTCTCCAGCCAGTCTCCAGTTAGAAAGAAATAATATAAAGCAAACTGCAGTTTTTTACCTTCTGTGATTTCTCAAACAGTCTCTTTTCAGCAAAAATCTGCAAGGTGTGGATGAGCTGCTCCTCTGGGCAGCTGCTGCTGTGGGGCCTTGCAAAAACAGCTCTCCAGAAAATGCAGGCATGGTCCTGCTCCTGGAGGCGCCACGGGCTGGAGCTGCCCTGTCTCACAGACTGATGTATGTAAAATGACATAGAGAGCTGCCATGTTTCCCCTGTAGCTCTGTCTAGTTGAACTTGTTCAGGAGGGCAGAGACAGTAGGAAACAAGGTAACAGTGCTAAAGAGGTCCCAAGTCATGGAGGTTTCACAGCCCTCTATCTCTGAGGCCATTACCACAGAGTCTCTTCCGGAGTTCTGCATCTGGGAAGACAGAGGCGGCCAAAGCAAAACCAGACACAGTCAAGATGGCACAAAGATGGTCAGCTTTTACCACCATTCAGCTCTGTATCCCTTTAAACTTTATTCAGACTAAAAGGTGTGTTTGGAAGGCTTACTTCAATAGAGCAACAGATCTTGGCCAACATCTCCCAGGAAGTTTGGTTCCACATTGTTGACAGCCTCCCCCGTATCACATCCCATCATCAAGTCACTGGCTGTCACATCTCCTGCTGTCCTGTTAACACTGTCCTCTTCTCATGTAGGGCTAAAGTGGCATTAAATTTCTGGATGGATTGTTTCCACCTAAACATATGACAGAGAGCTGTCAGCACAGAGTCAGCTGAGAAAGTCCCCGGGGAATGCTGTCGATTCAGATACCACAACCCTAAGAAAGCTGATTTGGATGGGGAGAGTCTGATTTGTATCTCTAATACTGTAAGGCACCTGCACCTTTTACTGTGATTGCTTTTACTGGCTCAAATATTTTTAAAAGAAAATAAGCAAATAAATAAAAGCAGCCTGCTATCAAGAACCAAGGAATAATTTATAAACAGTCACCAAAACTTGAACTGATTCTGACACTTCCCTCAGATATTTACAGGAAAGAGAAATTCATATCAAATATGCTCTGAAATCTATTTATAAGGGCAAGCTGAGAGATGGAAAATATAAAACACAGAAACATTACCAAATGGATGTAAAGCTATTTCCAGTATCCTCCATACTGCAGCATTTTACCAACAGTAAATACAAAATAGAGTTTTTACTTCAACCAAGTCTGCTTAAAACACATTTCCTCAAAACTAAACAGTGCCAAGTTATGAGAACCCCATTCATGATCCATTTATGTATATTTAGCCATGGACTCGAAAAGGAACCAGTCCTAATAAGCAGAGATTTAAACACTGGTATAGCTTCATTACACAGGCAATAATGCATAAGACAATTACCTGGACTGCAAACAATTGATTTTTATATTGGACATTATATAATGAATTTTTGCTGATATTCAGTAATACTGTAAGTCACTTACTCTAGACCTGAATGTTACTTAAGGACTATGAATAGCTGCCTAGATGTAGCAGAGCAGCTACATCATCCTTTCAATTAGGCAGGCTTTTCTCTGTCATCCCTGGTGGTTTAGAATAGTCTGTAAGTAGGACAGAGCAGCTATCCAATAAATTTAGTTTTAAACAGAAATTATTCATTACTAATAGTGAAACAAAAGCTTTTTTAAAATCCCTCACAGAGTAGGTTTTATAGCATAGCAATTGTCTCATTTCCCTTGCTCACAACTGCAAGCAAAAATTGCCACTTGACAGCAAAACAGTTTGTGCCTTTTATAAATATATTAATGTGCCTTGCATGATATATATGGATATGCATCTCAGAAACAACTTAATTCATAACCATAAATTTCTTTAATAAAAATCATAATGATCTTTTATCATAAGCAGTATATAATAACACTATCAATCTCCTATCCTTATTAACATAAGAAAACATGATCTAAATTTAAAATAGCTCATTTTATAATAAAATCTAGATATAATTAAGATATGTAACTTTCATTGTAAAAGCTGATACAATAACCCAGAACCTTTTTAATCTCAGATTCAGCACAATGTAATGTCAGTTTTAGATCCCAACTACACAAATCAACATCCAGTCTAATGGTTTAAAAAGAGGAAGTCTAAGACCTACATGAAATTACTGGACTTTATATCTGCAGATATCTGTGAGCAACTGAGCATGAAAAGCAGGTAAAGAATGCAGAGTTTAGAGAGGTGTTTTTCAAAGGCTTCTCCTGAGTCCTGACACACATTGGGTGGTGTGGAAAATTGCAATTGCTGCATGTCTCTCTCTTCCCTCTTGTAAGGAATTAAAGATCACAGTTGCCTGTCTCAAGCGCTTCTTCTCAGTTGCGGGCACAATTTACTGTGGCAGCAATTGATGTGGTGAGGGAAATTTGCCCTCTGAAATTCAAAAACAGAAAAAGCAACCTGAGATAATACAACTATATTTGAAAAATATAATAATTTCACATATAACTCCACCAACAGTAAAGACTTAGTTGTTGTTTTATGTCAGGATTAAATCACAACAGATCTGTACACTGCCCCCTGGTGAATAGAGTATGGGCTCAATATAAGGATATCTTTGCATAAGAACCTTTGTGTGAAAACTTTCTATATTTTGCATGAGAAGTTTGTACATTAAAAGTCAACACATTACCCCTATGCACAATCAGTGAACTTACAAAATGTCCCTGGAAAACAGTCTTTGAGTCACAGGGTGGTGTGAGGACTTTGAGATCACAGCTGCCTGTCTCCAACACTGCTAAGGCCACAGAAGGACTTTACCATGAGATCAGCACAGAGCAGAGCAGCAGGGTGGCACCAGCTCCAAGCCTGGCAGAGGCAAGACCTGGGTAGCACATCCTGGGTAACACATCCAGACAAAAATTCCCACATTGGCAACTGTGTAAAGACACTCATGAGCACATCACCTGGCAAACAAGGATCACCCAAAGTTATGGGAGAGATGGCACCTGTGACCACCACCAGCCACTGCAGCCCCTTCAGAATATGCCTCTGTAGATACCTGGAACTTGGACTGTAAATTAAACCAGCAGGAGCCTGAGATAAGATAAAGGTGGTACTATTGTCTGGGTGTTATGTCAGACCTAGGGTGAGTTTAATAAAGCTGGGGGAGAAGAATGTATTGCTGATAACGGCAGAATTCATGGGCCACAAGAAAAGCCAGCTCAGCAACTGTGCTGAAATCAGCCCAGGCAGTGTATAAGGTGATTCTGGCAGGGGACATCATGCCCACCAACTCACAGACCATCAACCCAAGAAATTCGCTGGCTCAGAAGAACAGAAACACTGAGCATAGGTCTATTTAGCATTAGAAACAAGAAAATAAACAACATAAGAAGAGAATTGTTTTGCCAAAGAGCACTTATGCCTTTGTTTGCAAAAATGTATAAATAGTGAAAAACTTTGACTGTACTTGCCTCTCCCACCACTGAGAAGCCCAGGGTGAAGAAGGACCAACAAGATGCTGCTGGATCCATAGGTGGTGATTATCTTCCGCCGAGTCTGTCTGTCTCTTTCTCTCCTCTCTTTCTGTTTCTATCTCCCTACCTCACATTCAATGTTAAGTTAAATTCATACTGTTGACTTCAATATAGGTTCAACATTTGCACCGTGATTCGGGCAGAGGCGTCTCTCAGTAACCAGACCGTAACATCCCTCCCGACAGAGGACAACATCCCCACAAGGAAAGCTGAGAAGCACATTCACCTGCTCCAAAACAGAAATACCATCCCAGTAAGTGTGGTCATCCTTCATCTAGTGGTTCTTCATCTCTGCATCCTATTTTCTGCATGAATTTTTTATCATTTTCTTGATCTTTGATTTGCTATAGCAGACTGATCACAAGCAGGCAATGGTAACATCACTTTCCACAGGCCAACAGCAACCTTCCAGAAGGTCTGTAACACTACTGCAGATCAATATCATAAAAGCAGAACTGAGAAAACAGATCTTGAATGGCCTGATTTTTACCAATGAGAATAGTTGCCCTTCTTCCACTCATTTGAGGTTACACAGCCCCAGTTGTAGTACCTCCGCCTCCATCAGGTGTCCTCAGAGCAACCATTTCTCAGACAGAGGTTCTTGGGTTGCCTATTATGCTGCCAGCTGTATGAACTTACTTTTCTTGCTGTTCTTTTTGAAGTATTCAAATTGGTGTGTAGTTTCTGGTCTTCATCCTTTATGTGTAGGCTATTTCTCTAGCTCTGTAAAATGCTGTTTTTCATGTCCAGTGAGAGCACATACTTTAAAAAAAAGCTCTTTGAGGAGCAGTACTTTAAATGCAATTCTTTTTATTTCTATTTTGATATGATTCCCCTACTCTTAGGCATTTCTACTCTCTCTATGATATAGTTAATCCAGAATTTAAAGATGTAAGACAGCCCATGAAATTAAAAGCAATTTTCATGCATCAACAGAAGTGACTTTTTTATTTTTTTCTAACATTTTGAGCTGAAAACAGCCAGAATGTAGGAGCCTGATCAAATGGGTGTCAGAAAATAATCCTCAAACCTCTGCTGAGGTACAGGAAAAAATGAGAAAAGAAAACTTCAAAGACTAATAAACAAAATATATCAGTGTAGCAGCAGCCATATTTTCCTCTCCTGAGGTCAAACCTCATCTTAGTAAAGTTAATGGAAAAATCAGGATCAACTTCAATGGAATGACTCCTCTGACTTGGCGTGCTGTGGGTGTGCCATGATATCAAAGTAGGATTAGACCTTAGCACCAGCTCTTCTGTTGGCAGCCCTCAGCACTGCAGGTTACTGCAGCTACAGGAGATAATGCTTTTCATCTTATAGACTTTCAAAAATGCAAAATAAGTACAGTCCCAGCTGAAAAAATCCACGTGTGTGTATTGTACTACATCCTGCGCTACTTAATCACTCATTATATGTGTACTTCAGAAGGAGCTGGAAATCACGAGCAAGATTTACTTTCTAACACAGGGTTTGTTTGAAAGCTTCCACTGGCTGACCATGGCACTTTTCCATTTCACCACTCATTATCAAGTTGGTGTCAGAGAGCAAGTATCTCAGGATGTACCACAGAAGGACAATATTTTTTCATGTTAGATCTCATTTTGAATCAGCATCTTCACCATGTAAGCTCTAAAGGAAAATAAATTTAATAAGAGCCATCTGTGACATAAAATGGCAGAAGAAATAATTAGGATTAGTAGCAGACTTGGTTTCTGAATGAAGATATACAGTGTATAATGCAGGTTTATGAATCCACTTTATCTAAATGATTAGTAGTTCACTTTTTTGTTGATGGCATTTAGGGCATGAAAAATCATGCTGGTGTATTAACCATTTGATTAACAACTTGTATGATGAAAAAAAATAAGAAAAAGAAAGCACTATTCAGTTCTCTGACTCAGAGAAAGACTATAAATTTCAGATACATAAATACATTTAAGAATTTTGATGTGATAAATGGTCAGAGGTAAATCTTCACATGCATAGAGCTTATTTAAACCTTGTTCTCTGGAGTCTTGCTAAGCATATTTAGCTTCTCCTTTTCCTTCCAGAAATTTCATTTCAGAAGCACCTTAGGAACAGCTATTTTTTGGCCTACACATATCATAGTAGGGATGCCAGTGCTAATCTACAGACAAAGCCACTCAAGGATGCCCTGAAATTAAGCTCAGCAGATGAGAAAGTGCATACAGGGAGTGTTTTCAAACAGCCCATACCACCTTTGCCACCTCCAAAATCTTTTATTATGTATCTATTTCTATGTGTATTGAGATACATTTTGTGTTTATGAAGTTATACTTTCCACATGTTAAACTGCCAATGAAATTCAATAGAAGACATGGACATTAAAAAGTTATTAGAGTCTGCAAGTATTTTCTTGAAGATCTCCTCCATTCTTTGAGAAGGTTCAGAAATGTGTCTGCCCTTCATATGTCCTGTTATCAGACAATAATATACTCCATAATTTTATGCTCCAAAAACTTCTGGAAGCAGTATTGAACAAAAGACCTTGCAATTGACTTTCAAGAATGACAGAATTACAGTACTGTTTTACATGTGAAAAATGAAGGTTATTCTTCAAGGTCACATCTTTCATCCTACTCTGTATGAAAATGCTATAATCAACATTCATACCCCAAAAAGAGTGGATGAAAATTTTCTTCTGTTGCATAAAGCAGCTCACTCGAATTGATCCAATATTACAAGCTACACATGGATTTCATGCTACTTAAGAAGCTCAATTATTTAAACAGCCCCAAATCCAATAGCCTACTAGGTGCCTGAAGCTCCTCATTCATATTTGTATTAATTCATATTTTGATCTGGGATGAAATTCAAACTGTTCAAATCCAGGAAACTCATTCCAGAATAACTCCTCTCTGTTCAAATAATGTTCAAATAATGTTTATCTGAAAGTAACACAAAACTTTTCCCTTGCTTTATTTTATCATTTACACTTGTACCTTAAGTATCTAAAGTTTTTAATTCGAGGCTACTGCTGCTGCCTAGTATCAGTAAAACCAGGAGGGAAAGAAGTTGATGCAGACTCTGCAGTATGGCAGATACATAAATTAAACTACATTTCAGCAGTTCGGCACTTTGTAATGATCACCTGCCATATAAATGAACCTCTGCTAAATCAAACTTGAAAGATCACAAGGCAAATCTTTATGCCTAATGAATATGTGCCTTAAGAGAAATATCTAAACTTTTACCTTGATACCAACAAGATTATCCTGAAAAACATCTTCTTCAATAAAATTTAAAACATCTTTATCATATAAATTTCAATATTGTTATACTATCAATCAGCATTAACAACAACAAAAAAAAAATTAAAGGCAATTACAGATTCAGTATTACATTTTCTCAGTGAGATTTTTTCCTCCTTATTTTCTTATTGTAATATGTTCACTGCTTGTCTAGTAATCAGCTTCTCTTGCAGCAGATTTGTTTTGGATGAACAATATTTATGTAGTGCTCTGAGTTGTCTATTCGACACACAGTGTCATCCAAGGGAAAGTACTCCATGCTAGATCTCAGGAGACCATGTGTTTAACCACTTACTTTGCCACTGACCATGTGTACTTTCATTATCTCACTCTGTCCCCATTTCCTCCTTTCCATGGTCAGAAGGTCAAAATATTTGGGGAGAAGCTGTCACATTTTGTGTGCCCTCCTCTCACTAGGCTCTGCAGTAATACCAATCTATGTAGTAAAAGCTTGTTCTTTTCCCTGAATTACTAGCACCTGAGTGCAAGATTGTGTTTCCAGAGAGCAGCCAATTCAAGATTAGGCTTTTAAGAATTAAAAAGGGCTTTTTAGGTAACTACTCTATAAAGTATGAACCTTTGCACTCTATCAAGGTGTAAGTGCAGTATATGGCATCTTGTTCTTATTTAATCTCTTTTAAATTCAATGTCTTTTAACATACCCTTACCAACTATATCGTTTTATTTTAAATACTGTAACAATTTCACAATCTCTCACAAGAGTTCTTGCCTTGCACCCATCTCAGTAGAGCATTTATACCTGGTTTCCCTAGGACTGTTTATAGCACCCTAATTTCAAAATCAATCACCCAACCTGGTTCTTGTAAAAGAGAAGATTGACAAGACAGAAAAATTCATTATGTGAAGATCTATGAGCTTTGAACTACAGCTATTCAACTCAAAAGCATAACAGCTGTGTATTTATACTGACGCCTATGGCACCTCTAGGAAGTTTGTCCTTGGCATTAGCCATCCTCATGTTGATCCTTAGGCAGGATACTTGTTAGACCAGCTAATCTGTGCTATCCTTTTACTATGTCTCCCTGGAAACACACAGATTGCAGACAAAGGGAAATACCCCAACTGCAGATGAAGGCAGGTTTGGATAATAACACTATCTCAGTATTTGTCAGTATATGGACTGTTTTGAAATACCAGGTACTCAGAGCAGTCTTCCATTTTAAAGGAGCCCAGGTGCTTGATAATTCTCAAGATCATAGCAAAAAATGAGATTTGTTTTTAATTGGTCTACTCTATGCATTAACATCTACCTGTTCATTCCCTCCCCCTTCATGCAGAGTGTAGAAGTGGAGTGGAGTGGAGTGGAGTGGAGTGGAGTAGAGTAGAGTAGAGTAGAGTAGAGTAGAGTATCTTGAGTTAGAAGGGACCCACAAAGATCTCCAAAGTCCAACTCCTGGCACTGCATAGGACATCCCTAGCAATGACACCATGTCCCTGAGCCCTGAGAGTGTTGTCCATGTGCTTCTTGAACGCAGACAGGCTTGGTGCTGTCACCACTTCCCTGGGGAGTCTGTTCAGTGCCCAACCACCCTCTGAGTGAAGAATCATTTCCTAACATCCAACCTAAACCTCCCCTGACACAGCTTATTTACACAGTAAATGAAAGTTCATTTCCTCTTGGCTTTGAAAAATGTTCTCTGACAAAATGGCACCTAGAAGAACCCCAATGAAAATCACAATTTTGAACACCTCTTGATATTTTGTTGTCTTTGAATTTGGGATAGATCTTAACCATACTAGTTTCTCAAAAACATTAATAATTTTCATTCCTATTCCATTCCAATAATACAAGCTTTAAAAAGAACCAATATTTGAACCTCTGCATTCCTACTATGCCAGGAGACAGCAAAAGAGAATACAGCTACACTGAAGTCAAAAGGATTTTACATATAGCAGATGTCAGAGTTGGGGATATTATGAGTTTGGCTTTTTTAAAGCTGAATTTCTCATCTCCCAGTGCTGTGTATCTGTATCCAGCAGACCTACTTACCCCTTTTTGCAGCTCTTCTTCCTCCTCTCTTTTCGCACTGGTCAACTGGTGCTTCCTCTTGTGCAATTGAATTTGGCAGGTGCAAGAGCACTTGTTTATTCTGTGCACAAGCTGGGGAATGCTATTTTGACAGTTGATAGTTCTGCAGCATCCTTGGAGGCTTTTAAAAGTACATAGAAAATTTCATTATTTACAAAGTAAAAGATGGGATGCACAAATCACCCATGGCCAATTTGTCAAAGGAATATTTGAGTGCATTTTTAGGTATCGGTATCCACCTTGTGCAGATTTTGCACAGAGATAGGTATTTTGTCTTATCTTGCTATTTTGAAAACTTTAAAATTCATGTTCCTTCATTACTCCTCCATGCTTGATCTTTTTTTCATTGGGTGGTTTGAGGAAGGGGTGTGGTTTGTTGCAGCTTTTGTTTTGTTTGGCCATTTCATATGCTTTGGTCACTGCAGTGGATGCAAAATGAAATCTGGGTTTTCCTCAGCTCCATTCAGTATCAGAAGACAGTCACAGAGTGGCCATGATGCTCTGAACAAGTCAGGATGTTGCGTAATATTCCAGCCTTTCTTTTTGTGTTTGCAAGCCCACAATTTTTCCTAGGTTTTAGCAGCACAGAATAACTTGTATTACTTCTGTCTATTTCCCCTTGATCATTTCCATTTCGGCCAATACTGCATCTTGCTCTTCTTCCTCCTTCCCAGTCAAACAATATTTTATGCTGAAATATGTGCAGCTACTCATGTTTTTACTTTCCCTATATCTCCATTCCCCTCACCTCCCTTAGTTTTAGGGACACATTAGGGACTAATTTTTAGCAAACACCCACAGCCTGTATACAAATTAGCAGGAGTTCAGCTGCTCTGAACCATCAGGTGCTATCTGCATATTTATGATGAGCTCATTGACCAAGGAGCTGAATACCTGTACCAGGCTGGTGGTATCAATTCTGGTGATTTTATTTCCAGTCTGATATTATGCAACGGTTTTAATCAGTGTTTCTGGGAATCTCAGTATTCATCATGGAACTCTGTCCCTCATGAATCCAGAGAGAAACTCAAAAATACTATCTAGGTGTCAAGGCAGATCAAAATACCATTGCAAAATTCTTTATTTGATGAAGTATTAATTTAAGCCATTTCTTTGCGTACAGAGGACACAACCCATGGTGCTTAAGACTTGCAGTAATGCAAAACTTCAAAGTGATTTTCACTTTGTTCTCCATGCCAGCGGAAAGTATACAAGGTCTCTATTATAGAAACCGGGAAAATATTCATACCAAGTGGTGACTTGGTTTATTTAATGTTCACTTAAAATAAGCCCATAATACTTGTATAATCAAGTGTTCCATAAATACTCAAGCAAGCTAAGAATCTGACAGGAATGTTCACTGGCTTCTTCTGAAGGGTCTATTATTTATCATTCACATAAATCCTTCCCAGAAGCCTGATCCACATTCAACCAAGCAACTGAAGCATGCTGTCTAATGTGCAGAACCATCTGAAATCTTGAGTATAGTATATTCATAACAAGCTACATATATATGTTGTACACACACAATATAAACCTAATATTGTTCATCTAAATTACTTGGAAATTAATTTTGGGCAGAGAAGGTATCAGGTTTCTAATATGCCTGCAGACAACTCGTAAACAGAAAGAGCTTGGGTTCACCAGATACTTATTTTCTCAGCTCAGTTTTGTCTTAAAGAAAATATCATATTTTCTTCTCTGTAGGGTTCTTATTGGATATAAATAGGTCTCACAAGGTTGATCTAACTGCAAAATAAATCACAGGAGAATGAAAGACCTTCAGCAGTTTCCTTAACAACATGATAATGGCACAAACACGGCAGTGATGTTTCTGGCACTTGCTATTTTGAGAGGTTTTCATCTCCCTTGAAATGAAGAACCCAGTGGGAAACAATAACCAAAGGTTTCTTGTGGACAAACAATCACTGCTGCTAGTGGAGAGGAGCCTCACCATGCCTTGCAAAGGTGTACATGAGACTCCTGCACTCCTGGTTTGTGATCTCTCTTGCCCTGGTCCTTCCATTAGGCTCCTCCTGGGGCTGCTGCTGCCAAAAAACAGCTATTGGGAGTTGCCAGAGTAGACATTTCTCATTACCTGGGATGGCACTCAGGGAAGAGAAACAAAGTGCTTTATTGCATTCACCTCCTTCACTGGGAAGGCAGGAGGCAGGACAGCTGAGAAGGGCTGCTCTCCTACAGTGTTGCAAAGTTATGCTGAGACCTGGCCCATGTCTAATGTTTGGTTACATCTGTTGTGTTGGTGCTAGGAACATCCTCAGCCAAATATTTTGGATGCAAATGTTTAGACAACGGACCATAAATCACATTATAGGGAAATGCTTTTTCTCTGAATTTTTTTTTTGTGGCTGCTAATTAAAATGCAAAGAATAAGATTGTTCAGAGGGATGGAGATTTTATCCTATTTTGTAGTACAAAAGGCCATTTTTCTCTAATTCTCTATTTGATCTGTAGATAACTGTATGTGTGACTGTATATGTTCAGGTTCAGTTGTATGTTCTGAATCACATCTGGTGTAAATAGTAGTTCTTGTAAAAAACAAAAAAGCGTTCAATTTCTAAAATGCTTTTATTCTCTGAGCTTATAAACTTCATGCTATGGCTTTGTACATTAAGGAACTTGATTTATTTCCTTACTGTGTCTCATGTAAGGAACTGACCTGCAGAAATAAATGCAGATTGAGTGGGAGATAAATGTAACCATTTACTAACCATCCCACCATGATGGAAGATAAGTTATATATTGGCAAAATATAACATCTTTCTTTCCTCCTCTTCTTCATCCTATTTTTCTAACTCAAATAGACCCTGTTCCCTACTCACGAATAGTGAGACTGACTTTCTGACTTCTCTTAGGGTGGGCACTTTACTTCATGGATCACGATGCTCCTGATTTTTTCCATCCCAGCCCTGCTGAGAGGACTCTGGAGACAGGCAGGGCAGAAGTGAAAACTCTTCATCTTGCCTCAGTAATACTATACTTTTTCTACTACTTTGTGTAAAGAATAAATTAAAAAAAAATACTAAACAAAAGACATTCCTGTGGAAGAAGCAATTATTTTTTCAGTTTATTTAAGCTAAGATAGGACTTCATTGTCAACAGTCTGCCATTCCTATTTCAGTTGCTGTCTCTTTTTGTATTGATTTTGGGTAAACTTTGTGATTAGTAGCAATTAGTGACACTTGCGTGGCAGTAATGAACAATAAAACAGGTACTTTCTGAAACAGGGTGAGTGGAGACAAGTGGTAAAAATCACCCAGAAGAACCCAGACCAGGTTTTAATGGAGTATAGAAAGACTTCTGAAAACCTGTATAAATTGAGTGTCATCATAACAGTAATTTTTTTTTTTTTTCTGTCCCACAATGTGAAGTTCATGAGCAGCCATGGGCCTCATGGGAAGAAACACTCTCCTCAAGCAGTGTTCCACCAGGTCACGTCCCCTGAGAGATATCTCCAGGCAAAGCCCTTCATGCAAACTGGCTTCGTGTTACGCTGGACTGGATATCAAGCTTTTGTGATTTTCAAAAAAGGGGAAGTAACCTGGATATGGCTGTTGGAACATTTCTAGGTACAGCAAACCTGATAAATCCTACAGGGAGAAAATCCCACAGAATCCCAGTAACAAGTGAGCTGGATTGAGACCAAGATTTAGATGTCCACATGTGACCAGACAGCAGTTCAGACCTCTAAATCCATTTGCCAGATCAGAATCCTGATCCATCTCCCTCAGCTCCTACCTCCTGAGAGGGACTAAAATTAAGTAGCCAGTTCCACAGAATATAAGAATAAATTCACTTAATATGCTTTAGAGAGCCACAAATGCATTTACCACTGCACAGGAGATTTAGATAAAATATCCCTTGAACATATTTTTGAGAATGGATATGTTAATACTCAAGCACATTTTAGACTTGTGATCACTTAAGTTATATAGAAAAGTTAGTTTATGCAAAAGGAAGAGGCTTGTGAAAAAGGGGAGTATCTAACTGTGGTGATAGCTAGAGGAAGGAGCCTGCAGCACAGCTGATTGCCACCGTGCAGTGCAGTACTCTGCTACCTGATTAGATGGCAAGGTAGCCATCAGCAGCCTTGTGCTGCACTGTGCCTCTGATTGCAAATGGGACAACTCAAAACCTCCAATTGCTCCAACTTGCCACTGAGTACCCGTTATCTGCTGTTAAGAGGGGGTTGATTAATATTACAATGTACACTGAAAGAGGCATTAAAATAGTAAGTTGACTTGCATATGGTGTTTTTTCTGCTGCATCATAGAATCAGTCATAGATTATCCTGAGTTGGAAGGGACCCACCAGGATTGCTGAAGCCCAGCTCCTGGCCCTGCACAGGACAGCCCCAGGAGTCACACCATATGCCTGAGAACGTTGTCCAAACATTTCTTAAACTCTGTCAGGCTTGCTTCTGACCACTTCCCTGGAGAGCCTGTTCCAGTGACCAAACACCCTCTGGATGAAAAGCCTTTTTTTAATAACCAACCTAAACCTCCCTGACACAGCACCATGCCATTCCCTCGGGTTCTGTCATGGGTCATGAGAGAGATCAGTGTCTGCTCCTGCTCTTCTCCTCATGAGGAAGTCATAGGCTGAGATGAGGTCTCCCTTCAGCCTACCCTTCTCCAGGCAGAACAGATCCTGTTCCTCATAAGGCTTCCCCTTCAGATCCACCACCACCTCCATAGATCTCTTTTGGATGTCCTCTAAAAGCTTAATATCTTGTTTATATTTTATCCCCCAAAACTGCTCCCAGCACTTGAGGTGAGGCTACCCCAGTGCAGAGCAGAGCAGGACAATCCTCTCCCTTGCCTGGCTGGTGATGCTGTGCCTGATGGCCCCAGGACAGGGCTGGCCCTCCTGGCAGCCAGGGCACTGCTGACTCTCATTCAACTTGCTGTCAACCAGGACACCCAGCTCCCTTTCTGCAGCTTTACTCTCCAGCCTCTCATTCCCCAGTCTGTACATACATCCAGGGCTGCTGTGTTCCAGGTGCAGAATTCTCCACTTGTCTTCGTTGAATTTCATACTGCTCATGATTGCCCAACACTCTAATTTGTCAATGTCTCTCTGGCTTTGAGGGAGTCAACAGCTCCTCCCAAGTTAGTACTCTCAAACTTACTTAGTATTCCTTCTACTCCTGCATCCAAGTCATTTATGAAGATATAGAAGACCACAGGATGAGGATGGAGCCCTGTGGAACCCCTCTAGGGCAGATCAGCAGTCTGATGTCACATTGATTGATTGCCTACAATCCCAGCCTGTGAGCCAGTTTCTCACCTGAGATTTACCTGTAACCCACTTGTTAATTTTGCCCCACAAGGAGTCCTGTGCAGCATCAGGAGACACACATGACCCTTGTGCCTGGGAAACTTCACTATACAGGTGAGGAACCTTTTCTTGAAGACAAAGGTGAGCTCAGGAGGTCCAAAGAACAGGAGAGCACAACAGGGCACAGGAGAAGGCATCAGCAATGCTTGGAGCTTGCAGAGGATGTTCCAGGACAGACTCCAGGCTAACTTGGCTGCCTTTTGACAGCTTGAGGACAGGCCTGAGTATGCAGAGAAGGATCCACAGAGCACAGATGAACTGAATGTGTTATGCCTTTTGGTGGCTTAAGGCTGTAGTAGTTCTGCTGAAAGCATTTGTTGGTATCCTTTATTTCTAGTCAGAGGGCTTTGAGAAATGCTCATTACAAAGTGCACTCAATTCTCTTAATTCACCCTAGCCCTAGAGCTTTCACACCATGTTGCTGCCCTGGAGACCACTAAACTCTCATAGCCTAAAGATTTATTTCCCAAATCTCATCTCATGTCATTTCTCTTCATATCTCACAGCTCCCTCTCTTAGAGATTTCAGCTATAGACAGCTGCAGCTGAGCTGTACTGCTTCATGGGTTACCATTTGTCAACAGAGCTGCAAAACCATCCAAATGCTCACTCCTACCTTTCAGCAGAGCCACAAAACCATGAGACTATAACTATTCTTAGGGTCACAAGAGGTATTACTTTACATTGTGAAGTAATGTGAAGCTCAGCTGAAAAAGTCAAACAGCTTGTAATTGTCCATACGCATCAGCTGAGTTACATTGGTGCTGTCTTTATTTTGCATGTAATCTTTCATAGTATTTAAAAACTAGCAAATGAAAATGAGTAACTTACCCTGTCGGGGAGACAGGCTCAAATGCTTTACAAGTAAAGTCCAGAAGCCCAGCAGACTACCTGTCAGATCTGGGTTGGCAAGGTCAGTCCAGAAATTCCTGCTCTGTGTTTGACTTATCTCTGGAATGAGGGGGACAGCTGTAAAGCTAGGGTAGGAGGGAGTTCAGCCTAAAAAATAAATAATAGTTTCTATTTTTGCCAGTGCATTGGCTGGGGAAAAAAGACTGGGAACCTTGTTTGAAGCCAGTTGCATTCCCCCTGCAAGCATCACCACTAGCTGCGCAAGAGTTACCATGAGCCAGCTGTAAAGCTCCTCCACATCAGCCACCTAATCCCCAAGGCCACAGAAAATACTGACTCAGCACACACATATCTTCCACTGTCAGCCAGGAGAGGGAGTTCAGAGAAAAAGGGAAAATAAAAATCTCAAAAAACCAAAAAACCCCAGCTTTCAAAACTGTGTCTATAGCAAGCAATCAAAGGCAGCTCTCCTGAAAGGATTCCCAGCAGGGAGCATGGAAGGGAAGCAGCAGTGAGTGCAATAAAGCAGCAAAGTCAGTCCCCAGTGCTGCAGCCATGGTAAATGTCTAAGGAAGGCAGCTGTGGAGCACCTGGGTGGTAAAGGCACATTCTGTGGTGCTGCTCTTCAATGTTTCACAAAAATTCTGGGAAGAAATAGAAAAAAGATAAAAGAAAAAAGAAAAAAGAAAAAAGAAAAAAGAAAAAAGAAAAAAGAAAAAAGAAAAAAGAAAAAAGAAAAAAGAAGGAAAGAGAAAGAAAAAGAGAAAGAGAAAGAGAAAAAAAAGAAAGGAAAAAAATAAAAAAAGAGGCAGTGTGGTCTTAGAAAACACATGTGGTACAAATTGTGCTCATGACACTGGCAGGCACTTTTCCATTTCAGAAAGACAGACAGCAGAAAAGAAACATGTGTGTGCTTCTGCTTGTGTTCATAAATAAAACACGCCATATGTACATGTATAGCCTGTAAATAAAGAACATATTGTAAAGTGAGCCAAATTCTTTGTCTCTTTCAAAAATTTATACTTGTCCAACTCAACAAAATGGAGCATCAACCTTGCTTACGTGGACTCCTGAAAAATTTGCAGTGGAGCTGCTGTCCCAGAAAATTGGGTTAAGCCCTGCTGAAATTGGTTTGCTTTCCTTCTGTACTTCCCATCACTTCCATAGAAGCAATTTTTGAACCTTCAAGGGTCAGTGGACCATAGATTAAAAACACTGCCCCAGAAAACCTAACCACAATCTAAGACTGGCTGCGCCAAGTGTTTCCAAACACCAGAGGCCATAGCCCACCTCAAAAGGCTCTGCAATCAATAAATGAGATGGAGAGAGAGTAGGCACATGGAGTGGGAAGCACTGAGAAGAAACTCCACTTGCCTGAGGCCATGTGGGTCACTAGCAGAGTTCCTGTTCACTTTGATGGTGTTCAGCTCCCCTTGGAGTTATAAAAGCCCATTTCTGTCCTGGGGCAGCAGCCGAACTGAAGGAAAGTGGGTGAGATTCACCAGGCAGAGGCAGCATTGTGGGTTTCAGGGGATTTCCATCTCTTTCTGCCCAGCCCTTCCAGGTTTCACACACTCATACCAGGTGCTGACCACACCTGTCAATTTAAAAGCACTTTTGTGTCTTCTCCTGTTTATTGTTTTCACTTCAGCAGCCCTTGGAGAACAACATCAGAAAATGCAGCTACCCATGAGCATTATCACAGCATTACCCTGCTCTAAGACATGCCAATGCTGAGAGCAGAGACCCAGAGACAGAAAATGAGTTTGCTGCTGCTGCTGCCAGATCTCTGCTATTAGATACTCCTAATAGAGAAAGGCACTCCAAATACCTAGGAGCAACTGGACATGCTGTCCTTTCTCCAGCTCCACAACTCTATGAGAGACAGCAATGCAATTTAGTAGCAACTGAAGTAGATTATGCCATGTCCTGCAGAGATGTCTTTGCATCTCTTAAAGCCACATTTCTGGCTTTAAAATGCTTTCTTTAGTTACCTCAGAATTATGTATATATGCAAACTATGTAAATATTTATATAAGTACTTCCATATGTACATAAAAGGCCAAATTATGTGCAAATTATATAAAGATGTCACCTGTGTAATGTAATTTGTACAATGTGAGAAATGCACACAGAATCATCAGCTGTGGAAGACCCATGCAGAGGTGAGCTTGCTGGGCATCTGCAGAGCAGGGATCCAGTCAAGCTATAAGAAAAGTTAGCTCAAACAGCAGGAAAAAGTACCTGGCAGTAGGCTGCATTCAGGGATGCAGTGATGAGCCTCAGGATCTGAGGGGAAATAGCCATCACTTGAAACAAACTGAACAGGAGAAGTAAAATTTAAAAAGGTTCCTGAAATAGCATGCAGAAGAAACAATGAAAGACAGGAAAGATTTTCCCCTTTCCAGTGAGAGGGAGTCAGTTTCCAGGGCTGGAAAAGCCTGGGTGCCATCCTGAGAGTGCTGCCCTCACAGCCACCCTGGGCTGAAAGAGGGAGAGACAGAGGCACTCCTTTACCCCTTGTCCTGTGTTTCTCTGACTGCTGAGGACAGTCAGTACGTGAAGCAGGTGGTGATCCCAGAGCAAGAGTTTACTTGCCTCTGTCCAGCCTTTTCTGGTTTTGATTTCTAGTCAGAGCCCTTTTTGGATTCTGAATCTCAGTACAGCACACTCACACACTTGATAATGTAGTCAGTCATTGAGCAGTTACCTGAGACTGCTCAGTTCCAGTGGAAATTAAGCCAAAATGCAATTGTGTTACATGATATATTGATTCAGAGGGACAGGCTGATGCTAAGGACAACTGTTTTTACTTTTCTTTGATGTGTTTGTGTTGGGGGAAGTTTTTTCAATGAGAGTACGAAAAAGTAGATCATGCTTTTTCAAGGTACTCACAGAAAAAATCAAATATTTTACTTGTATTATAAAACATACAGATGCTTTTGTGCATTTTGAAACATTGTGCATTTTTTGTGCATTTTTAAACATTTCTGTGCATTCAAGTAATGGAGCAATTTTGTTAAAACTTAATGCCAGAAATAATTTTCCAGCTTATTTTTGGTAGTAAAATGCAGATTTCTTTAGGAACCCAGAGATTTTTACTTAGTGATGGATGACCATGAAACTTCACAGAGTTTTAGCAGTTACTTTTGACGTTAAGCTGACAGCTAAAAATTGCCTGTTTTCCCATTCTTCTATATATTTCTAAACATACTATTTCTCATTCAGTTTCCTGATACTTTTATTTGAATAAAATGTTGGAAAATGTGCTTGATTTTATAACTTCAGTTTCATTGTGAAAGATGTGGTATTAGAGAGGCCTTCCTTTTCTCTGTGAACATTAAAGGGTACATCTGACCAGAAATAAACTGTGGAATTGCATACAAAATATCACAAAAGTATTATTGAATGTATGTCAGTTGACAAAGGAGCAATTTACCCATACAATATCCAAGAACACAAATCTATTTTGCTATAGGAACCCTACAGGGAGTCAACAAGAGAGCAGGAGGAGCTGAAAGGATCCTTGGTTGACATAATGGATATTTTTACAGTTCCCAGTTATTTTTTTTACGATCTACAAATAACTGAAATATAATAAAAATTGCCATAAATATGATATTAGCTGATGAAGAGGAAAACCTGTAGCAGAAGTGTGTTAAATATCTTACAAATTAATGTAAAAATAAATTAGAACTTTGCTCACAGGTTGTTATATTAATAAGCCATGAGCATTTTGGCACAAGCAAGCAGTAACATAGGCTTTGCAGATAATACTGTAAACCTTTTCAGTTATTTTAGGAAACTGCATGAAAAAAGAATTGTTTTGTGGGCTATAATGCTGGATGGTCTCTGATTCCTGTACCTCCTGCACTCAGAGAGCAACTGCAGCAGAGCTGAATAGCAGCACACCCATGGGAGACATCAAATCAAACCATCTCAAGAACAAGTATGTTGCATATCTATTAAAGCACAGTTATAAACAAGGTTTTCTTCTGAAGGGGAATAGTTAGAACTGAAGATATTGGCCTTTGCTTCTGGAATTAGCTATGATAGCCAATGTATTTGAACAAAATTAAGAACAGGTTAATATATTCATGTTAAACTTGTTAAATAACAAGTACCCTGGTAACTAAGCCAAATAAAGTCAACTGCTCATAGGAATAGACCCACGTTTTTGGGGTTTTTCTTTGATCCTGCTATCTATTTTATTAATACTCCCATATTAAGATAAATAGATTGCAAGCCTATCCATATAGATCTATATAGAGAGGTCTGCTAAAGCTTATTTTCACATATTATTCAAATTTTTTCCTCAGTTGAATTAGTAACCTGATTTAATTGAATCTGCTACCCTGGTAACACACAGAAAAATGGTGAATTTTCTGTCTTTGCTTTCTTAAAATAAAAAATATGTATTCTCACTTAAGTGGGAGATAAAAATACTATTTATGTAAATGTTCAGTCATTGTTCAGATACAAAACTGCAAAAGTTTGTACCCTATACTTTACACAGGTTTAATTTCAAATATTGAATATTAAATACTTACAGTGAATAGTTACTAGAATTTAATAAAAACAACTTCAACAAAAAGAATTCAAACATATGGGTTTTTTCCTAAACCTGTGTTTAAAGTCAGAAGGAAGAATTTTGCATAGTCCTCTTGCACATGCATCTGTGCAAACATGTTAAAGATTGTCCTTCTGCCTGGATTTTACAGAATGATTTCATATGGCTATGATCAATGTGTATTAAACAGTCAGAAGATATCTCTTAGAGCTCTAACCATATTTATTGTGGATATCTCGTCTCTTATCCCATATTTGGATTTTTTTATAACTTGAGAGATGTTTTACGTTATGGCTACCCAACCCCACCCCACCCCAGATTCTGTATTTATAAGTTCATGAGTATATATTTTTTCCATCTGCCCTTAGACATTTGGACACTATCCATCCCAGGAATGTGTGAGGTATTTACTAGTACTGCATATTTTCCAATATTTTATCAAAAAAAAAAAAAAGATCCCTAGTTGTTCCAGAATCTCTCACATTTTCATGCATCTTTCTTATAAGGGACTGATGATTTTCAGCAATCCCACATGGCCCATCCTTCATTTAAAAAATACAGAAATTTTGTATACGTAAAAGGATAGTCTTTTGGTGCAAGGAAGAAAATTTCAAGAGCTTTCCCAATAAAATGAAAACTGCTAATACAAACATTATCACTGGGTAAATTTTATTTCAGTTATCTGTGGTCCAGATACCCTTCAAAGACCAATGGCAGTGACAGGGAGGCTAAAGACTACCTGAGAATGGACACTGCCCAAGTAACACATCTGCTTGCAAGGATGTGTCATGATTCAGCAAACAGTAAATTGGGTTTCAGAGCTGCCTGTGCATGATGAGAAGTGCACCCACCACATGAGGCAAAGCACGAATCCATCTATGGACACATCCTCCAAGTGCTAATGCATTCAAAGATTGTTGTAGGTTCAGTATTTTTGTAGGATGCTTTATGGCTGAGAGTACCTCCAGCAGGCAGAGGGAGGCAGATAAAAAATCCTCAAAGTCAACACTGACTATCATGTATCCTGCCCAAGTCAAAAGAAATGCAGACTCATGCCCACAATCAAGTCAAATGCATCCTGCTGCATGCCAGCTGCCAGAGCCAGTGCTAACAATCATGGAGCCTTGGTTCCAGAAGAACAGCACTTTGTAGCGTATGTTACAAAGCAAACATGGCACAAAGCACCATGTCCCAAAATTTGCTTCTCCTATAAAAAACATGGAACTACAGACACATTGCACAGTTATAAGCATGACACTTCCTTTCAGTAAGAGAATTTTCTCCATAGTTTTAAGGAAATGTAATTAAATAGTTTCCTAATTTAACTTAAGAAGCAGTTAATAGGGGCAGCTCATTCGTTAGTATTTCTAGAATTAATGTATTCCTGTGGTAATTTCAGGAAAATTTTTATGGCAAGTTATTAAAAGAGGTATTATCAGAGGCATTGCATAATCAGAAAATTGTTTAAGTGTTGTTTTGTAACACAGAATTTCTGGCATCAGTATTGCAATGAAAGGAAGACTGAGAATTCCTGTGTGGTTTGGCTATTATACAGAAAAGTAATTTATTCTCTTTTATAGACAGCAACATTCCTGACTTCAGCCAACAGACAAAGCAATTGAAGGATAGTACTGAAGATTTACTACAACAGTTGATTTGGCAATTACTACACTTCTTCCCTGGAAAAAAAAAAATATCCCACCAAAAAAAAACACCCAACAAACAAACAAAAACAGACAAACAAAAAAACCCTACCAGTCTTCTAATAATTCAGAAGGGAAAAAAATAAAAACAAACAATAAACAAACTAAACAACAACAAAAAAAAGGACAAAAACCTACACACAAACAAACAAAACCCCCACAACAATGCAGGTTGGCTCTTCCTTTCAGCTAAAATGAAATTACAAGTTATGAAAGCAATATTTTATGACATACGAGCCTGATTATCAGATCTTTCCATTACAGAGGAGAGCAGCATATTTCTGGAGGTACAGAAACTATATTCTAAATTGATTTGTGAACATGCCATATTCTCTTCTACTATTTACTTCAGTAGGTGGGAATATTATTACCAGGTCTATGTGATTTTCTCAGCAGATTTGCAACTTTGAGCATAATATCAAAATACAGCATATTGTACATCATATTTAACAATGTTCAGAGCTACAGAAGACAACAAAAAACGAGCAACCATGAATAAAAGTTACACCTCTTATTTCCCATCTGAGAACATAAGAAGCTCTGAGTATTCTTCTAATATAAGAAGCTCTGAAGATTCTATTTCATAACCAATTTACACAGCATTTCAAGGATGGTTTCTTGATTTCACCTTACATGATGCTTTTTTTTCAGCATACATTTCTGTAAACCCATTTCACTTTCAATAATCTCTCAGGATTCCCTGGAGGACTCCATCTCCAAAAAAGATCCAAGCTCTTAGAAGTCCCTGGCTGATAGAAGTCCAACCACTTCAGAATTGGGAGACGAGCTGCTGTTTCACATACAAAGTTAGGTTAGTGCTCCAAAAACTGTTATTTCAAGATACCTTAATGAGTCATGGTAGAATGCAAGTATAAATTTCTGTGTAACAGGAGGGAAAATTCACAGGCATCAAAGAGATACTTTGCAAACACTGCACTATTCCAGAAGGCATGTTAATTTCAACGCATTTTTCACTATCAATGACACTCTCTCTTCCCACTTGCCAGTGCCTAGAACACTCAAGTCAAATTCTGAGTGATCTCTCTTGCTTTCACAGGAAACATTAACAGGTTTTATATACTCGTGGTAAGGACCAGAGGCACATCAAAGCTTGCATTAGATGTTTTGTCACTATTACTTCTTCTCTAGCTGGGAGGAAAATGAAGACACAAAGAGAGAGAGCAGAATTCTACCATAAGAGCAATATTCCCTCTCAACAGAGAGAAAGCTTCCTAACAATAAGCATTAGGGATTGTTCAAAAGTTGTGGCAAAGACAGACACAGACAATATTGATGCAAAGATAAATCATGCATTTCAAACTCTACTTCTTACCTTCTTGTGCCCAAAAGTCACAAATATGGGTTCAGTAAGTAAATGTAATTACTTAATTGTGGTAGTCAAAGTGCAACATCTATGCCAGTGGGAAAAGGAATACCAGGCAAACCAGTCTTGGTTGCTGCCTTCTGTGAAAGGGATAAACAAGAATTTAAATCATCACTGATGGGGAAAGGATTTGGTACTGAGAGATCTGAGCTGCCTAACTGATGGGATATCAGATGAAATGAAGCCTTTCCTCTTCAGTAGACCAATCTCTGCACCAAGGAATACTCAGGGTACATAAAGTGCACACAGATTTGAAAAGCAACAGGAGCCCTGCTCAGCACTGTGGTTACTCAATAGTGCTCAGCAGAGCATGGAAACTTGCTCAGAAGTCTTTTTCCTTGGAAGCAGAGATCCAGCTAAATACAGAACTGCTTAAACTGCCAGTCACTACCTGGATGTTGACTTCTACATAAGCAACAAGGTGGTTCCTTGCTCGGAGATTTTTGTTTTTTGTGGTTGTCTGATCATTTACTTAGGATCCTGGTCACAGAGAGAACCCATGATACAATCCCTTTCTCAAAGAGCTAACAGTCCCAACACATTTTGGCATCTTTACTTTGACATATGGAAACTCCTTGGAACTACCCTGTAAAAAGATCTTTACATCCCCATGGTGGAGATTCTAAGCAAGTTACAAGGTGAAAAAAAGTTCTCTAGGAATCATCTGTTGAATTTCTATTTCACTCTTTTCTCTCTTCATAAAATTAAAATACAGATGTACTGACTTGTCCCAAGTCCACCTCCTTCAGCATCAAAAAAAAGCATTTGAGGAAGCTTGGTGCACCTAGAGAAACCAAGAAATTGGCAGCTCTGCTGTATGTCCTTGTGGGCTACTTGTCTGAATCTGAGTGCTGCAGCTGAGATTTCTGCTGTGACTATAACACTGTTCTCTGAAGATGATGGAAACAGAGACTGAAATTGAAGATGAAGACTCCCCAGGGGTCCAAGTTTGTTCAGAACTGTCTAATGCATTTTTCACTTTAGCAGTTTTATATGTAAATAAAACCAGGGTGCTATTTAAGCACAAATTACTTTGGATTCCTTAAAGCAGATGTGTCAAACCAATATGAAAGTTGGAAATAGAAATGGAATAACCCTGCTAAGTAGGATCCAAGGGGGGATCCAGCAGTGAAGGAACACAGACTTACTTTTTATTTCAACTCTGCAAAGTGAACTTTTTAATCCACTGACAGCCAGACCCAGCAGGACTTGGGGCCAGTTACAAAGAACATACAAAACTTTCTGAAAACTCACTTTTGTATTCTTCATATGCTGGATACAGCATGAGCAAGCCTGTCTATGTAAGTTACACCAGTCTGTCCTGTCCAGGCACTGCCTCACAGGACCAGAGCAGCAGCTGGAAATTGATGCCCAGGAAGAGTATAACAGCACAGGGAGCAAAACAAACTGGCTGTTCAGATTACTTTTATGAAGAACTGGGCACTGAAGATTAATTTCATTTTAAACAGAAAACAAAACAAAAATAGAAATAAGATATCTGAAGTAAACAGAAATATATGAAGTTTCCAGAAATATATGTTTAAAAGGCTGGGCTCTGTGATGGGGAACTTCCTCTGTACTGGGAACGACAACAGTGTACTGCAAGAGATCAGATTGTCACAGCCATGGCAGTCAGAAACAGCACAATAGCATCAAAATAATACCAGAAGTAGGAAAGTAAGTGGTCTTCAGCTGGGTGAGGCTGGCCAAGATGCAGTAAGAGTGAAAAAGCAGCAAACAGCTACCTCAGCAAGCCAGAGATAACAAAAACTTTGCTTAGGGAATATTTCCAAGGCATACAGTGAAAATCTGGCATTAAAGCCAAAGGATCTGTGGAGAGGCTCCTTCAGGCCCAGCCTACAAAGGGACACCAATACTTTGAAACCTGATACCTCTCAGATACACCAAATACCTCTCAGTGAATAATGACTGCTCACTTCTGAATAAGTAATTTCTGAGCGTTTTTAATCAGCTGCTGCCAGTGGCTCCCAGACCAAAGAGCTTGCAGGTGACAAGCACAGCTGGGCCTGTCATATTAATGTGATTGGTTTTGCATCTCTCTCTGGGTGGAGCCACTTGATCTCCCCAGTTCTGGATGACTTGAGCAGCAGCTCCCTAACCACTGCTGACATTGTCAAAGACAGCCATTTTGTGTTTGAACCACAACTCACTCTGTTGAGTGATAAAATGAAGATTTTGCCTGTGCCAAGAGCAAGACAGTAGCATTTTTAGATCCTCTCACCCACTGGAGGGTTCCCCTTGAGCTGGAGTCACTTTCAGCACTGGTGCCTCCAGCTGGCAATTAAAAGACATCCCCATGTACACTACACTGGAGATACTGGTCCAAGGTCTTCCATGGATGTCTAGATAACAGGGACTTAGAGGGAGTTTCATATTATAACCAATTAAATTCATATTGCCTGCTAAATGCCCTTATACCCTAGCTAATGAGTGTTCTCATTGCAAGGCTTAATTCAGTTTTCACTCTACTTTTAGAGTTCAGCCTGAAAGCCTCTATTAAATTCTTGCTCTGCTAGTTCAATAGCAAGCAGCAAAACCAAGGTAGTGTAAAGTTTGGAGTCAAATTGCAAAGAGAGGGCAAGAACTGTTCTTCTGTAAATCCACATAATAAATTCTAGTGGAAACACAGCATATTAGTCCTTGTCAGGATAATGGCTGCTAAAGAAATTCTGTACTCGTCATTTTAGATAGAAGAGGAATCCAAATTCCTCACCAGCCTGCATGTCTGCTCTATTATGTCAAGCTGCATTTATGTTCTAACTATTCAATTTTTCAAACAGCATTCTTCAAGGTAGTAGCCTATTCTATGTAAATATCAAAATGTTTAATTATTCCATCATATAGAGCATTTCTGTAAAGCAGCAAGTATTTTATATAAACCCACAAGAGATGAAAAAACAATTAAGCACCCCACAACACCAGTTACAATACAGGCATCATATTTGCAACTAGCTTACTAGCTCTTAGATACAAATCTACAGCTTTAAGAAATGGGTCCTTTTTCCCTGTGCTAAGTCCTCACAGGATGCTGAATATTCAGGGATGCCTGTTCAGTAGCCAGCCAGCTGAGATGACCTTTCATCCTTAGGTGAAACCCTTGATCTGTGGCAGGGTTTTCACTAAGGGAACAAGGACTGAGCACATAAAAAAAAATATGAGCCTCTGTTTATATACTGCTTTTTTTACAGCACAGTTCAGCTCTGTCACCATCCACAATAACTTCTCCACTGTTTAGCTCAGTGGAATATTTATTTTATTTTCAACTGCACGAAAGACTGTTTGAAGCCTGAATAGCTAATAAAACTATGAGCCTTTATTAAGCAACACTAAGTTCCTCCCTCAGGTATGTAAGCATAGGCAAAAAACATTCCTGAGTTTCAGGATGGAAATTAAGCTGCTGTTACTTATAGCTCTCTTCACCCAGATTGTAGCAATGACTATGTTGGACAAATATCAAAATTAAATAGGGTTTAAATCTACTTCTACCCTTGTTTTTTCTACATCAACAAAATTAAGTAATGGACATAAGCTTTCCAAAATCAAAAGCTAACACAAAGGCAGGAGTTTAAATTTTTATCTGTGTTCTTACTGGTAATTTTAGGAAAGACAGCACTCTATTTCTTGTCCCACTCCTATTTATTAGCAAAAGGTTATTCATTTGGCATCATCAGCAAAAAACTATACAGTTGGGTTTTTTACCTCTGGTCTACAGGCTTCTCCTTGTAGTTCTGTCATCAAGTAGAAAAGAAAAGGTACATTTTTTTCCACAAAGATTTTTACTATCATGAAGTTTTGACTCTGCTATTGAATGCCATTATTTCATAGGAACCAGCACTTAAAGCTATTTTCTTCCTGAGGTAGCTGGTTTTCCTCCTAGGAAAGACACAGTATATGATATATTAACACAGGTATAGACTTTAACTTAGGACATAGACGACCAGAAAGAATGCAACTTGCATCCTTAGACATACTGCTGTTTTCATCAGAGGGGGTAATAGCCTTGTGTGAAATATAACAAAGAACACCAAGTATTAACCGGAACAGTAACCGAAGTCATTTTGTTTTCTATCTCTGCTGCATACTGAGCACAACATGACTCCCTCAAATGGCTAACTTCCGCACACTGAGCCTAAATATTGCCACCCCGTGGTCTAACAGCACTGTCTGACAGCCCTGCAAATAGGGAGACAACACAGTTCTAGGCTGGGCACTGCACATTCCAGTCCCTAGGTACTGGAAAAAACTACATCTAGTTTTGTTTTCTTCACAGATTCCTGCCAGCAAAAGAAATTGTCCCCTGATGACCCCACTTCCCTCTTTATACCTGTTTTTTTCCCCAGGTGCGGCACTCTGACTTATCCCTCCTGCAGCCCAGCATGAAGACAGACACGTGAAGCAGCAGAAGTCAGCAGCAAGTGCACATCCATAATAAAACTTTCACTGCAACATCACACAGTAAGTGCAAATTCCCTTTTGAGGGGATGGAGAGCAGAGGCAGGGAAAATTCTTCCAAGCCTTATTTCTTGCCATGCCAGCATGATTTCCACTGGACTTTGTGTACGAAGCAGTTTCTACAACAAACATGTGGAGCTACACTTATTTCTTTGTGATGGAGGAGGGAAGAATTAGACACAGCCTTAAAGCTATAGGGATCTGTTCTGACTGTACAGATCAGCGAGTGCAAATAGCAAGTGCAGTACACCTGACGCTGCAAGGGCATAAAGTTCAAAGACCTCTCTTCCTGTAAATCTTCTGTCCAGTGCCACAGTAAAACATGCTTCCTGGAGAGGAGAACTGAAATGAAACTCAGCAAAGAGAGATTTTATATTCTTAGTTTTGTGTAGAAGTCAGAAAGTCAAAGAGCTGATAAGGTTCCAGACCTGAAAGGGACTGCCGGGATTGGCTGGTCTAAACTATGTAACACAAAGTCTTTAGTTAATGGCTGAGTTAATCAAGGTATCTTCTCAAGGAGAATGTTTCCAATGTCTCTGCAAGGACAGAATCCACCATTTCACCAACTGCTCCAGTGACTGGCTGCAGCCACTTTCAGAGTGTTTTACCCACTTAGATCTATGTCTAGTAACAACCCCCTACTGAAGGATGTTTCTTATAACGCAGCTTGCTAGGCTGGGGAGTATTATAAAGCCTCCATTTCCCATACAGCTGCTTACAGACAGTTTAAGCCTCTATGTAGCTCTCCCTGAGTGTCCTCCACAGGCTCCTCCCCTACCTCAAAGCCACAGACCTGTCAGGAAGCCTCAGCTGAGCTGTTCCATCAGACACCATTAGCCACAGCAGCAGCTGCCCCAGACCTGAGTTACAGTCAGAAAGTGGTACTGGGCATCACTCAGGGTTACTGTCATGTGCTTCAAAGAGCATGGGGTAGCCTGCCCATTCTAACATTAGGTCATTTCCCAGCCTCTAGTGGATTTTGGCTTAACCACCAAAGTTAATTACCCTTACCTACTGCTTGACAGTCTTTTCCAAGTTACAGATGTTATTACTGAAAACTCCAGATAGTCTCAATCTTTATACAGAGGTCTGATGCCTTAACTTTGCTTGCTCTTGGCAATAACAGTATCCTGTGACAGACTAATGTGCCTGTTGTAAAACAGATGTTATAGCACAGCAGTGTCATATATCCATATCTCCTAATGGACCATTATTTTTGGACAAGGCTGTGCTAACGAAGCAATAGTTGTGTTGCTGAGAGGTGACACGTTAAAGGCTTCTGAAAAAGTCCAGAGAAGGGCAACAGAGACCCTTGGGAGCACAAGAGAACAGATGTCAGAACTACAGGACACCCCAAGTGTTGATCGCCAGCCACAGTCTGCTACTGGTCACTGAGTCAATCCACTTCTGAGAGCAGGGTAAAACCAGTTCTAAGACACAACTAGAAAACATAGAGACTTGTGTTACAATTTATTGCAGTTGCTCAAGATTGGTAGGCTATGCAAAGCTGTCTTCAGATTATCTATGACTACAATGAAAGCAACTGGCTGTGCAGTATGAATCTTTCAGAATAGAGCAATCTGTTAGACTGTATTGATAGGGGCAGAGGATTTCTTAATTATTAAAGGGAAAAATAATCTCTATTGCTTTTGCTTGTATTTTACTGCTTGTGTTTGGTCTGGTACCCACTCCTTCCCCTTGACGCTCTCTTGTAATTTGAATAGAATAAAATACCAGAAAATGGCATTTAAATTATTTTTTAAACTTCTCTAAATGGTTGTCCCTTTGGTCTCCTGCTAACAGAATGAGAGAACAATTGTCTTCTTTTTTGATTGCTATCATGGTCACCCTTCTTTTTCTTTTGAAAGGAAGCAATTTTTAATTCACAGCCAGATGCAGATTCCAGAACTCTAAAGGATAATCCAACTGAACAAAAATCAAAAGAACCTTTAGATTCAACTTGTTTATTCCAAATTTTTTATCTTTTCCTGAACACACTCCACTTCTAAAACATCCTGTGGAGGTAAGAATGGCCTCTTACAATGGCCTCAGTGCAATTCCAGAACAACCTAGATCTCATCTGGATCTGATCCCACAACTACTTCCTTTAAGAGCATGGGAATGCATCTTTGTTGCTGACTTGCTTATACAATGAGATTCTTAGCATTTTATTCATTGTCCTGGCACTCTAAATTCTCTGTATAGGTGTCTAGGTTCCTTCTGGTCTGATGGATGAGACTTACAGCCCATTAAACTGTTGAATAACTTTCTAGTAGGGTGTAGTTTTGCCACCCAGTGTTTATTCCTTCACCTCACAGCCAGAGCAGCAAAGGCTGTGGTGGGAGGGAAGGCAAGAGCTGAATTCTGCCATCTTTCCAGAGAGAGGCAGGAAAGCTAAAGCTTAGGAGACAGAATGATCTCAACACAGTATTTCTTGTAGCTGCAGTGAGCAGGGGGGATGAAGGCATCTACTCATCAAAGAAGAGAAACAGTGACCTGAGAAGCAACCGTTATTAATAATGTAATAGAAAAAGGAAGGCTTCAGAAAAGCTCCCTTGTATTCTCTCCAAGATTTCTTATAGATAAACAGCTATTCAAAAGTCCTTAACTGGCTGCTCATAAGCAGAACTCATGCTGAAAAGAAATATGCTCTCTTGCCAATCCTGTGCTAATTAAGCCTGTTTATGTTCTGCTTGAATGGATGACCTGTCTTCCTGGGAATCCAGCAAACCTGAAAAGCAACTGCAGGTACCTGAATTTTGTTTTGACCTCGCTGTGCTATTCTTGCTGCTTGGTGTAAAAGCCTGGTAACATTGCTATAGACTCACCTGAGGGATGAGCACTACTGTGCCCCTGTTGAAATTTGGCAAAAGCAGGGTGCATTCTTCAAGGTGAGAATGCACCACTGCTTTTTCAGTAATGTTCCGTGAAAATCCAAACCAGGCCTTGGAGATGCAAAAGTATTTGACAAAATGTTTCTGTCCCTTTGGGGAATCTTCTGCTAGAACCATCAAAATGCAGTGAGGCACCCTGGGAAAATTGATGGGAAAGCTCTTGACAGCCTTCCTCCCTGTGATTCCTAGTCCAAATTTGTTCCCTCAGGAGGCTGGGACTCTGTAAATAGACATCTGACTTACAGCTTCAAAGTACATCTCTTTATCCATCTTCTTTCTTCTTAAGAACAGTACAAAGTGGAAGGAAAGGAACCCTAATTTCGTGCTACTGCAATTTAAATATAAATCTGTCAGTTGGTTTTTTAGAGTTCCAAAAGCTGATCCCCTGCTTGAATAGCTCTGCAAAAGTCAGTGTGAAGGTGGAGATTTTGAAAGGAGGCTTTGAGAATTTTTTTGCCAGGGTTTCCAAAATCTAAGACACCTTCCTCTGTTTGAATGTCTCAGCCAGATCACATGAAAAACCATTTCATTAACCCTTAATCACTTATAGGAAACTTGTTCAGCTTTTCTGGTTTTCAAATGAAGGTTCAAATTAAACAGTTAGGAAAAAACGGGTCTTTGCATTGAAAGATCCTTCCTTTTCCCTTCTCCACAGAACCCAAATGCTGCAAAAAGTGGATTTTCAGGTAAATGACCAGGCTTTTCTCCAGGAGAGGTTAATATGGAAGATATGAATGGCAAATTATATTACATAGTCTGGAAATTCCTGATTTTATGTTACAGCCTGGCCTATACTTCAACACCAGTATTAACTTTGGCTTAGCAGGTTTTGGTGCTGATCTCACATCTTTTTCAATAAGACAGTCTGCAATGACATAACAGATGATAAAACAGAATCTTAAACTTGAAAGACAAAAAGATGTCCCTATGCTGCCAAATCAAACCCTCAGAAGTCCAGCTGCTGGCTCAGAGATAATTTCATTCAACTGCCCCCAGCCAAAATTTTCCCAACACCTACTACATGTGGGCTAACTCCCAAAGTAAGCTGCTCCTTAAGTGATGAGGGAAGCTAAAGGAGAGCTATAGGAGTATGAGACATTATTGTCTTCAAAGTCCACCACCTGCAGAGGCTTCTGCAGTTCACACAGAAGGTGAGAATTTAGCATCACAAAGCTGCTGAGAGTAGAGCTCAGAAGTGGCCAAACCTGCAGTGGCACTCGCCAGCCTGGGTTAGTCCAGCTCCAGGCACTGGGTAGGCTCCTTCTGGCCATGGGCAGTAGCTCACAGCTGATGACCTAGCAGAGTACTTGAGCTGGGGCAGCTTTCAGCACATCCTCCTCTCTGGACCTTCATGCCCCTTTTGCAGTGGCTTTCCACTCTTGCAAAGTTCTTCCCAAGCCTTCTCTGCACACTGACTGAGGTCTAATGCAAAATGCACAAATTGCAATACAGTTGGGTGGGTATCACCGTTATCACTATGGTATCTCAGCTTCAGTCCTAATCCTTTTAAAACTTTTGCTCATAAGACCAGATCCTAAGGTGCACATATTAAAAACAAAAACAAAAAAATCCTAACAAAAACCCCAAGCCTGCTGGAAGGGAACAAAATAAAGCTTAAGTCTTCTGGATGTCAGAATAACCTGTGATTCCACAGTCTAATTATTCCATTTTAAGATGATATAAAATCTGCCTCAAAAAACATACCCAAACAATTCTCCAGGGTTTAACATACAGGTTAAAATTAACAACTTATGGAAAATATTTGTCTCAGGTTAGCAAAGATAGAAATGAATTTGTGGATATATCAATAAGCTTTCAAAGAGATTTAAAAAGCAGAGGTGAGCATCCTCCGAATGCCAAGAGATATGGCAAGTATGGTGTGGTCTCAGATTTTACTGGTGTAATAGTCCATATAGTCAGAGGAATTATTCTAAACTAGTGGAAGTACTTATTGAAACCCATGGTTTTTTGTGCAAAAATATCCCAGGATGAACACGATTGTTAGCATTCATCTTGTGCCCACCCAACAATAATTCCAGCCTCTGTTATTGCAAAACCAGAAGCCCGGGAGCTGAAACAGAATAAAGCTGAGAGATGAAGTGTGCATTAAAGGCCCTTCAAGTCCATTTTATTTCTGTGACTTGCAGATGTATGGTTACTGCTTGGTTTCTCTGCCCAGGAGGCAGACATTTTATGTATGACTACTTTGTATATGGAAAATTCAGAATGGTATCTTGTACTCCTGTATTTAAATCTAGCAAAAATATTCTTATAATATACACTAGCCTGTAACAAACACAAAGCCAGATTCTTTCCATGGGCTCTGAGAAATGAAGAGTCTAATGCACATTACATTATTTATTATGATGGCATCATATAATTTTTTTTCCTCCCACATAAATATTATAATACAGAGTTTTACAAAGTTGCCTTATAACACATTTTTTTTAAAAAGGAAAAGCAATTCCTGCCTTGGGAATTTAAAGAAAACAAACAAGCAAAAAAAATTTATAGACAAAACCCAGACACTGCAGAATGAAGCCATGTCCTGGGTAGATGAAGTCTCCATCAGCAAAAAAGGAAATTCCTATAGCATTAAAAAAAATAAAATAAAACACAACTAAGCAATATTAGCTACAGATGAATGCTGCACCCATTTTGCCAAGCAGCTGAAGGTCACAAGTCCAGCCCAGCAGCAGCACTTAACTCTAATGGATACTATTTGTCTCGCACAAGGGTGCTGTCATTCCACTGAAAAATGAAACCCATGCTGGGGAAGTCAGCCCATGCAGTGGACTCTGCCTAAACCACTCCCATTTAAATGCACATTCTATGCAGGCATGACTCTGCTCAGCTGGCTGCTCTTAACTGCAGCATTTAGGATGTGCAGAGCTGGCATCCAGGATTCCCCCTAGAAGGCAGCTCAAACAGTGGGATCATCTTTGAGGCAGCTAAAACCACTCTCCTACCAAATAGGAATAAAGATTCCTTTCAGATTTATCCTCTTAGGGTGGTTCCTAAGCTACATACACCCTATGTAAACATGTGAAATCAAACACTCACCCATTTCTCTCTAGCAGCCCAAAGTACACATTATACTCCAAACTTGCAACATTTCTCTGCCTCTCCCTTTTTGAATATCAGAAAGCCACAAGGGCTCAGTTAGCCGCAGTAAGGTGTGCTCCTAAGTGTTTGCAGCTGTATACATCTGCCTCCCAGTACCACTCTTAAAAAGACTTGACTCTGAAAAAGACTTGCTAGTCAGGCATTAAAAAAATGTTTTTTAAAAATTGTTTTTCATTATGTTTGAAGAGATTGCATGTGGAAACTTATGATCCTAGGAACTAGACACAAAGAGGTGTTTTAGTTGTAAGTGCAGTTAACAGCCTTATCAGGGCAAGTAAAAAGTTCTGTCTGGCTTCCAGCAGTGCATTGGGATGAGGCCCTAAAAAACAACTTTTTCATGAAAGTTTTCATGTAAGAAATTTTTTTTCTCAAGATCTTTTTTCAATAATAGTAGTTTTCACCTCGGTAAATTGTTTTTTCCATGCTCTAGGATTACATTCTCACCCATAGAAAAAAATATCCTAACACCTGTATCCTAACTTTTCCTTACTTTCTTGTGATTTCACCTCCTGAGCATGACCATCACTATCATCACTTAGGAAAATCTAAATGTATTTTAGGCACATGCTTACTAATATTCTGTTGCCAGTTCTTCAATAAGAAGTTTTCCAACTAATTCAATTCTTCATTCACATCCTTGACACAGCTACAAAAAAACAAAACACGACTGAAACAAGTAGCAACATCTTACCTGGGTCCCTCAACATGAGAGGGATGTGAATGTGCTGAAGCCAGCCCAGAGGAGGATCACAAAGATAATCCAAGGGCTAGAGCACTGCTTCTGTGAGGACAGGCTGAGTGAGTGGGAGTTGTTCAGCCCAGAGAAGGAAAGGGTCCATGGGGACTTTACTATAAAGAGAGCCTACAAGAAAGCTGGAGAGGGACTACAAGGGCAGGTAGTGACAGGGGTGATGACTTTAAATGGAAAGAGGATAGCTTTAGACTATGTATCAGGAAGAAGTTCTTCACTGTGAAGGTGGTGAGACGCTGCAACAGGTTGTCTAGAGTTGTGGAAGCCCCATCCCTGGAAGAATTCAAGGCTGGGTTGGATGGGGCTCTGAGCAACCTGGTCTAGCAGGAGGTGTCCCTGCCCTTGGCATTCTTCATTGTAAAGGAGGAAGAAATAGAGGTCTCTTCTCCTTTCTTGTACATGCAAGTAAGCATTAACTTAGAGATCCAGCAGTAAACACAGAAACATGAGTGACCTGAGCAGATCTTTGAGAAGGAATCATGGTCTTAGATGTTAAAATATCAGTTCTGAAGGAAATAAGATGAAGTTCTGGTAGCATCGTGTCCTAGCAACAGAATTTTGCACAGTGCAGTGGATGGGAACATTTGCAAAGGAGGTCTTAGGTCCAACAGTTTCATTACAGCAAGATATAAAATGATTTCAAAATAGCTGAGGTTGAGCTATTCGCTAATAAGTTGAATAGTTATATATTCACACTACTTTCAGAATTGCAGTATCCAGGCTATTCTTAATTACCTACAGTTCACTGCTTTTCTAATTTATGTGAGCATAGATAGTCTTTCTGCAAATTTTTGGTTATAACTTGCACATTTATTTTTGACTGGAATGAAACTGTGAAATGTCTGAGTACTTAGAAATCCATACATTTCTAAAGCTCCTTGAGTTTGCTATATTATTGTAATTCCTGGATATCAAAGAGCATGTATGTTATTTTAATTTATAGCTCAGCTCTTTCTCCATAAAAAATATAAAAGGCCATTTCTAACTGTATTTTGAAAGTCAGACCAAAAAAAAATAAAAGTTAAGTTAGAATCATCTAAACCAGAGAACCAAGAAACCACAGAAATATGATTGTTGCATCACTCCACACTACTCCTTTTTGAAAATTGTAGGTCAATGAAGAAAGGAAAATTCAGTGTATAAAAGAATAATGTATAGAAAATCCAACAAAGTATATCAAAGTAATGTGAACGAATAAAAAATTTAGGGTGAGGAAAGAGGGTGCGACTCATCTGTACACTATGAGACAAAGTTTAAACATGCAATCATCTTGGGTCAGCAGCAAAGAAAGATGCTGAGGCCTCAGGCACTCAGGCCAGAAGCTGCCTGACCTTCTCACCAGTCCCTCCCTACAGGCAGGGTGCAGCCAAGGGAATCCCACCCAGCATGAGGGACTGACCAGCACTGAGGTAAGAGCACTTTGTGCCCCAGGGCCCCACGTGCCTCTCCAGGAAAATACCTCAGATACACATTCCTGCCTGTGCTCACTTTATAGAATGCTATACTCCATTTCTCAAGATCAACAGGAGATATAGATACATAGATACAGATATGCATATATATATATATATATTTATATACTGTGCACAGACCCCAGCATACATGTATAGCTATATGTGTATGTATTAAAGAAGAATTGTCATGTTTATATTTATCTTTCAGGTAGGGGATTTTTTGGTACAATTGTAGGTATTGGAGTAACAAAATTACTTTTATCACAGACTCTTCATCTCACAACAGCAGAAAAGGCAAGTGTGCAGATTTTTTTGGAGTTGTTTCACAGCTATAAAATGTTCTCAGTTCCTAAAAAATACCTAGTAATATCTTATAGTTGAAAATTAACTATTTAATTCAGTTAATTAACTGAATGAATCACTGACTATGTAGAGCATGTTATAAGAAAAATTCTGAAAAACTCTTGAGATTAAACCATTTTTGCTTAGCCATGAAGATTTAACATGGTGCAGAGCTGAAAAAATATTACATCTAATTATACTTGCAGTGCCACAGAAGCAGTGGGGAACTTGAGAATGTGACTGATAAGTGGCTAGAGAGTAGGCTAAGAGATATGCATAGTTCATCAGAGGTCTAACAAAGGCTACACACTAGAAGTCTGCTACTGTAAGAGGAAAATAATCAGAGACAGCATTTGAAGTTGCACTGTATCTAAAGAATGCCTAATGCTGCCAGCTGCAGGAGCCTGAATTCATGCTCAGTGGATAAGTTAATTAACCAATTAAATACATCATGATGGACGCATTAGGGAAGATAATCGCTGAGAGGAGGCTGAGGAAAAAGTATCTGAGGGCCTGGCACAGTGCTTATATAGAGCTGCATGCCTGATTTGGGATGCCTGGGCTCTGCCTGGTGAGGCCCCACGTGGGCTGCTTGGTCCTGGGTGCCTGGCATCTCTGACCTAAAACATCACCTGGGTTAGAAATGCCCTGCTGGGCCCTGAGCCTTAGCAAGGCACAGAGGGGCTGATCCCAGAAATGAGAAAAACAGACTGGAAAATGGGAGCAGTGGTGAGTGGTGGCCACTGCATGAAGGAGATGCCCCAGTCAGGTGAGGCCCATGGAAGCCTGCAGATACAGGGCAATCAGAAACATCCTGTGAAAGAAACAGAGCACAGACACTGCCAGGCATAATAAACAACCTGTGTGCGTAACAATCATGCAGAAAATCCTCCAAAACCTCTCACCACGAGTAAGTCTTCTGCAATTTTTGCTGTTGAAGAAAGAACCCATCAGTAGCCAAAAGTTTGTACAAGAAAAAAAAGTATAAAAACTCATTAGGAGGTGGCAGAATAGCAGCCATAAACTCCCTTCCAGAAATCATTGTTTCTCAGCTCCAACAACCATCATCCGATCCAATTCAAACCAGATGAAAACTGAAATGCTGACCTGGTTGTAAGGAAAGAAATTAGAAGAGGTGACTGACTTGCAGTCACTTGGAAACAACAGACTGAATACCAGGTGAAAGAAGACAATAAGTAATGCTGTATTACTTTAAATACAGAAAATAATGAAGTAGACAATAAAACATTCACAGAGCTATTTTTTGAAGAAAGGAGAGTAAGAGGCTGCCAGAGGAGGGTGGCAAAGGTTACAATGTTTTGAGGAGTAAGAAATTAGCACATCTATAAACATGACCTATTGCAAAAACCAGGTTTTGCAGATGTCATTTTTTTTTTTGAACCACAGTCAATCTTGAGCAGAATGTGTAAAGAAACCACAGACATAAATATTCACACAGCCCTGGTGCCTGAGTTTCTTTCTTATCAGGGAGTAACCCTGCCTTGAACTGCACACATTTAGCAGAGTCATATAACAACTCAGCAGCACTGCAGATCAATCATGGATACAGACAAATCTTTCTTCCATGGCTCCACAGTTATAGAAAAAAATTAGTCTCCTGCAGTTGCTTAATGGATAAGGCTTCCTAAACTGTTAAATCTCTGAGACAGAGGAAGCTGTAGGCTTAAATATGCTCCAGAAAGATAATTACCAGATTTTTAAAGATTATTTTGTTTTCTCTTTCCGAGCTTTTGCAGCCAATTTTCTGAAAATTTAGGGTCAAAAGTATAAAATCTTTTGCCAGCTGGAAGAGATATTTAATCTTAAAATAGTCAATAATATTAAACTTACTTTGGAATAGAAGATATTTTTTCCAAAAAGCACATAGCAATCTCTAATTTAATTCATAAATGAACTCCAATTGGATTATAAAAGGAAACTAAGTACCTTCTAGAAGAAGCTGGGGATGTTCTCTCTTGGAATAGATTAGGTATGTTTTCATTAAAATCAGTGGAATGTACAATTTATTTCTCACATTTGAGTAAGTTTTAACATCCTGCCAATGGAGTGGAGCAACAGACCAAAAGAGTCATGGAAACAAGTGACTACTAGTGATGGTGAGAGAATTAAAGCAATATCAAAATCTCGACATGCAAGAGATATTTAACACTCAAAAATTATTTCTTCAATTCTGCAGCTGAAACCATGTTAGCAGTACTTACACAGAAACAGAGAATAAATGCCGCAAGATCCTGGTCATAGTCCAGGTCTTCTATGTTAAACCTACACCACTAAGCAGCTTGAACCTCTTCATGGTGTCAGTTTTTATGGCATTGATATTCCCCTAAAACAGACAAGACAAATAAGAGAGGATGTGGGAGCTCTTCCATAGCATTTTTATCCATCTAAAATTCTCATTAAAAATCAGGAGATGTGTAAGGAAAGCTAAGTCACTGTGTCACATCTACCATCTCAAGAGGAAAAGCCTCTCCAAAATGCAAGCATGGAATGAAGCAAGTCCCTTCCAAACTGTTGGTCTGCAGTGTACCTGCAGTCTGATTTGTGCAAAGCAAGTCTGAGGCCAGCAGGAATACAGCAGCTGAGAAAATTAATGACAAGGTACAAAACTTAGGCAGTGTCCAAACCCAGTAGTACAACTTGCAGAGAGCTGAGATTGCTCCCTGCACTGTTCAGCCCTGCCACAAAGGAACACAAAGGCTCTGCTCCAAGCACAGAAGAAGTCTGGCCCTTCCCCACAGAGGTTCCCTCAGCTTTTGTTTTCCTTATCGAAAAAAGTTGGAACAAAATTGAGGAATATTTAGGTATTCTACTGCATATCACAAAAAAAAATCAAGTTTCTCTCCATGAGCCTATTTAGTGGCACCATTGTACCCCTCCAGACAGTTTCTGAAACAGAAACCCGTAAGTATAACCCATCCTGTCTCACCCAAACAACATCATAAGACTATTTTTCTTAAAAGGGAACATACATAAATGCAAGTCTTCCAACCACTAGGATGCAGCTGCTACTCTTATCCCCTTATTTAACAGTACATAAAATGGATGGATGACAATTAGTAAGATCAAAGCTATCCTAAAATAGAAGCAGAAGGAATGTTTTCACCTGCTATCAAATAAGGCCTGTATGAACCTATTGTACAACCACAGTAGCAGGTAATGGCTATATTTCCTTCCATACAATCCAGCTTAGCTGAAACAATGTGCCTGAATCTTTATGCATCTATATGGCAAAATATCAAAATTAAAATCAACATAAACATAGCAATTATATTATCCAGAGGCTTATGAATCAAGAGCTAAAAAAGTTCATGTAATCTTAGAGGATTTAAGATGTACATTCCTTACTGAAAGAAAGCTGATTTTATCTCTTTGCATGAATGTTATTAAAATCATTGACAACAAATTACAACCCAAAAAAATCAATAAAAATAAGAAAATGCTGCCATAGTTCAATTATTCCTACCTTTAACTTAATTTAAGAATCAAAAAAGTTGCTGCCAAATTTAAAATCAAATCAAGGGTCTAACTCCAGCAAAGAATCAACAGTCAATTATAGAAAGCGTTAAATCAACAACATTTCTTCAATAAATAATCTGTTTGCAAATTCTAGAAAGTAACAATCAATTTGATGAATCTCCAGCTGAAGCCAGAGTAATTTAAAGTGCATTCACACAGCAGTGAAGCAGAGTTATCTAATCTGCAATCTCAGGCTACTTGAGCTTCCTTCTGGCAAAGCTGCTTTTTGGTAAGTGCAGGTTTACACAATGTGGTTCTAAAGCTCCTCAAAGTTCCAATATAGAGCCCAAAAGTTACAGTATCTGAAGCCCCACTTTCAGAATTATTTCCATTTGCAAAACTTTTATTTTTTATTCTTTTACCAGTATGTGTTTTACAGGAGCTCACAAAGCTCTCAAATGCACTGATGGCCTAAAGTTAAAGATGGGATATCTCTCATCCTAATAAAATACAAGCAATAAAAATGAGATTAGGATAAAAAATTATGCTTAAGACTATCAGGGATTCATAAATGCATTAGGTCAGAGTTTCCTGGCCTCTCACGTGTAAGCGCTGGGGCAGCATCAGGGACCAAAGCACCCACAGTGATGGCACCGAGCTGGGAGGCCTCAAGATTGATTGAGCTCCAGTTTCCTGTTAGTATTTTTGCTGCTTCTTTTCAAGATGGTCAACAAGAGGACTTTAGGAAGACTTGTTTGGGATTTTTGCCACGAACTTGTCTTTCATCTTGAATTCTGTTTGTTAAGCCTTGAAAAGCTTCCCATTAAGATCCTTAGGCTAACAAGTCAGCTAACAGGCATGCACCACAATCAAATTCTGTTCATCAACTCAACTAGGGAAGGAAATTTATCTGAGCAATTTAAAATTCATGTAATGTTGCCAATCACAAAGCCGGAAAGCTTAGAGCTTTTAGAATTTTCTAAATTACCTTTGGATATAATTCAGAGTTGGCATAATTACATTAATAAATACTTATAAGTTACAGTCTTGCACAAATATAGGGAAAGCATAATTCTTTTTAGAGACATTTTTATCAATAATCAAAAAGTGTCTAGCCCATTAAAAAATAGTAAAAAAAAACCACAAAAACTTGTGTTGACAGCTTAGCAGGAAGATTCCCATGTTAGAAAGCAAGTTTTCACTTCAAATAGTATTGTAGGTCAAAAAGAAAGCTACAGTCTGATGTTTCATTTTTTCAGTTCTGTTCAGAGTATTGCAAACTAAACCTCAGTAAGAATATGAGCTCTTTTCTTTAGATTCTTTCCATTTCTCTAAGGAGTATCAGGGGAATATTGCATTTGCCAGTGAACAAGACAGGAAAGCACTGCCTGCTGGCAGAGGGTTGTCTCAGAACAAAAACAAGTCAGTGATTTTAGGCAAACTGCAAATATGAATTTATGAACATGAGGATAACAGCAACAATATACCATTATGAAAGTGAGTTACATGCTCAGGTTTATTGTTCCTCATCTTGTCAGAGCAATTTAAAAGTAAATCAATAATGATAAGTGATCCCCAGCTGCCAATTAACAATGCATCATATATGTCTTTTAGGCACTGTAATAAAGATGATTCAGGGAATGGATTTTGAGAGTGAGTGAACAGTAGATCAGATATCATTTAGAGACTGCTATCCACTTGGAAAGGGATTCCTGAAATAATACAAGTACACTGGAAACATGGAAAACTGCAGGTAATGGAAAGGTACACTACCTAAAAGGCTGAGAAGTCTTTGTGAAAGTACTTGTCACAGAAGCCTCTTCCTCTCAAATGAAGAAAGTGCTCTCTCTTGTTTAATGGCCAAGGAGGTCATATTTGCAAATGCAGAGCATAAAGAAATGTATGCAGGTTTATGATCTCCCAGGCAAGGTTTTAGGGCCTGATCCTGCTTCATCTCCCAAGCCCCTACTGCTGCCAGGGAATCCAGACTGGGCAGTGAGTCACAGAGCGACAACCTCTGGTCTTGGGCTAAGGAGAAGCAAGAAACTCCAAGACATAGTAGTGTGGGGTAAGTTCAGGCAGTGATCCAGCCTCCCTCAGGCACAGCAAAGCAAAAGAGCTGCACTGAGACCTGGCACCATCACCCATAGCTAATAGTTGTAAAGCACATTGGGGTTTTGCCAGGCCTTTAAGCTTGACCATGATAAGCAGTTTAAATACAGCCAATTTTCTTCAGGGCTTTGGCTTTCCTTCAGAGCTCAGTTATTTCCTGACATTTGGTGTTCAAGCCATTTATTTCATGTGACAAATAATGGTTTACCTATTTTTCTAAGTTAAAATCCCATAATTGGTCTAGCCTTCTCTGAAGTAACAGCTCACCAACAAGATTTTTGATCCAGATTCAGCTCCAGCCCAGCTCCACCTCTTTTGCTCCAACCTGATCAGGATTCATCCCACTCTCACAGACCCACTACAAGCACTCCAGGCACCAAAGCACAGGCCTTGAAAAGAGGTCCTCTCCTTCCTCCTAGTTTTCACTGCTCCCTGTTGCAGGGGGGGGAAGGAGGAAAAATAAACAACAAAAATTCCCACAACTAACCCACAACAAAGTTTAAGTGTGCCAAAAACAGGACAAAAATAAACCCTGCATTTCTGGGCTTTGGCTATGGCTTCAGTTGCTCCAGGGTACCATGACCAAACTAAAGTTGGGCAGAGGCAGAACTTTGCCATGAAGAAGTCCCTAAAATTTAACTATGCAAATTATTCAAGGGGAGGCTGTAGGGTGTGGGTCTTAGTTTAGATTGGACAAATGTTGTAGAATCCTTCAGAAGCAAGTACAGGAAGAAAAAAAAGAACAAAGTTTATACCAAAAAGCAGCAAGACATCCTTGTTTCATCCATAACATGAGTAAATCTGAATCCGAGTTCAAGATGAAAAAATATTATATGTTTATATTTACCACAATTTAATAAAGACTTTAATATTACCCATGCCAAGACTGCAATGAACACTGCTGAGGGCCTTTAAGAAAATCATATTATGCCATGGAGAACAGCACAACCATCATATCCTTAAGTTAATAGAACACAACCACTGCCTACGAATAATACCATAAATTAACTTTTATACATATGTATCTGATAGGCTTATCCTTAACAACCTGATATTTCCAATCCTGATGATGTAAACTAGTATGTCATTCTCTCCTGGATGTGGTCAACTAACAGAGTGTTTTTCCTGCATCATTCTAACATTATAGCATTTTTGATGTACAGAGCGGGGGGCAGAGGGTGGAAGAAAAGGGCAGTGACTCCACTTTAAACAAATCTCAGCTAACATTCACCCAGCACTACTAAACTGAATTAGATTGGTTTGCCTAAAACAAGCAGACATCAGTGACATTTTAGGGCAGGGAATTAGATTTCAGAGTAGCCATGAAAACATTTATTAAATTCATGAAATGTTAATCTCCTAATAGTAATATATAACCTAATTTAATTTCTGTGAATTAGCCATGAATCACAATGGTAATAGAACCACTAAATCAGAGGCTATGTTCTGTAGCGCTGGGTAATTTCTTTATTATTTTTCTTGCTCTGAAAAAGTAGATTAAAGATGCAAATGAGAAAACAGTCAAGTACTTGAAAATCTTCCCCATGGGCTGTTGGTAAAAGATAACAAGACTCAAATAAATCTTGTATTAGGTTCCATAGTCATACAATAGTAACCTGTGCTGGTAGTTTTAGAATCAAACTTCAAGGAAGCAGCAGAAACCAGAGCAGGGAGTTGGACTTAGATGATCCTTGTGAGTGCCTTCCAGTTCAGAAGATTCCACAGTTCTAGGATTCTATGACTAAACCTCAGACACTGAGAGATTCCCTTTGAAACAGAAATGTCACCAATCTGAAAGTAATCTTAGTAATCTTTAGTACTTCAAGACTGTTATGAATTTATACTCATGAAGTACCTCATTAAGCAAACTCATATTGCAATTTTACCTTTGCGATGCCTTCATAGCAAAGGTAACAGGATGTTATAGAAAGTAAACACACAACACACGTGTCTAATAAAAGTCAATATCACTAAATGTGCCTGAAATAAGATGTAGCACAGTAAGAGAATAAGATCTTGACTGTTCTGCTGGAATTAATGGGTACTGTACAGTTAAAGCCCTGCAGATTCCTTTGTAAATATGCCTATTACATTGTTTTACAGCAGCCTGCAAGAACAAAACTTATTCACCAAGGGCTTCAAACTAACTGAAGCCAGAGCAGAAACTCTGCTGCTTAACATAACGGGCTGACAAAGTCAGCAATAACAGACACACCAAACTGTCCTTTCTGAGGACAGGAAAAAAAACCTCTGTCCCTAGTTCTCATGTAACCCAGTGTAGTATGAGCCCTTGTAAAGCATGTATTGTATAAGTGGCCTTGCCCCAGTTCTAGTTATTCTAAATGAGCTACAGCTGCAAAGTCCTTAGTTGGGCAGTAGCTGTGGCTCGTGAAGGTTAGGAGGATAAAAGGAGTTGGGTTGAGAGCCCTGGAGGAGCCTTGACGAAGCCACAAGGAACAGCACTGCTGAGAAGAGCTGCATGGTAGAAAGACACTCAGAAGGTACAGACTCAAGAAATAATATAACAACGGTATGATTACAACAACCCAAGCGGGGAGGTTGAACCTGGGAGCATCCTTTGAGCTGAGGAGACCACATTGCTCCTGTAGCAGGGGAAGAGCGAGCAATGGTGACCCCAACAGGCTCATTGTCAAAAAATGTTTTGTGAGCGTGGGTGGAATGAAGAGTGTGAGGCAGTGAAAGTGTCATTTTCCAAGCCAGATGCAAGCCCTCCCTGCAAGCTATTTACTACATTTTTACATATAAAGTTACGCATGTTGCTTTCCTGCATTAAGAAGGACAGTTCATTTATTTAAGTAAAGATCAGCACTGTTGTCTCCACATACTGTCAACACTCTCCTAATTGTAACCTTATAAAAATAGGTAATTGGTTTGCAGCATACACAGTGGCATTGCTCTTCAACCAATAGATGAAAAGGGATAAGCTTATGTATAATTCATTAGTACACGCAACAACAATTCACAAAGTTCTTAAACCAACCCAAGTTCAACTAGCAAACATGTGTACAATGTCCAATGAGGTAAAAAGTGCATGATGACAGGAACAACCTTTTCCTGTCAGGAACTGTACAGAGTCCTAGTCCATCGAATAATTAATTGTTTCCTTCATACCACTTCCCATGTGCTCCTAAAGAAAATAGGAAATACTATAAATTTAATACTAGTGGCCTTGGTCAGTTCTTGAACTTTAAGATGTTGATATTTATTTACTTTTTCCATCTTCCAGATATGTTTATTTACTCTCATATCTAACTAAGATATCCACTACAAAGTTGATATCTTTGGTTTACATTGTTAATTTTATTCATTTTTTAACATTGCTTCCTGGAATACTACCCTTTTTTTAAGCTTCATTCACCAAGATGTCACATAGTTGGTTATGTCTCTTAATCTCAGCATCTTGTACCACAGGGCAGTATGAAAAAATATGTGCACTGCTCTCATTCTGGCAGTGTCTGCATAATATGAGTCTGTTGCCCATCCTTAATCAAAAACTATGGCTGAGTAGGCATTAGCTCTCAACTATTCCTCTGTAATGAGCCTTCTATGGAGAATTCCTCTAATGTTCAATCCAGCTGTTACTGATATCCTCTTCAAAGCTGAAAATTTCACAGTCATGGGATACAAGCTTGGTCCAAATTATGAATTCTGGGCTTTTCCAGTTACAGGATTTCAGAAAAACTACATTTGCAGTGGTTATCTCCCATCCAAGTCAGGTTCCTCCCAACATAATTCCTCTGATGTAACCATGACTTCTTTTGTGTTTCAAATGGATAGAATTTGAAAATATTTGAAAGATTAAATCTTTATCACCTCCTGCTGCAATTCACAATCTTTCAAACTCTTTCTCAAAGCCATCCTGCTCAACGACTGCTCTTTATGTCTCATTCAAAGGCAGAAAATTCTGTGCAATCAAAGCTGGCCACACGAGGGATCAGTCCTGAGATCAGTCTGGTAGTAGTACCTCAACGCCCACGTCACATGCTGTGCTGTGATTTAGCAGGTGCTTTCCAATAGATGCAATCTTTCCTTGACAGCAAGTCAAATTGCAAGTCCGGGGTTTCCAGGAACACGGGTTATGCTTTACCTGGCAGACCAAACAGGTGAAATCACAGAATAGTATACCCTGTCAGGAGGTCAGCTTTATAAAATCTCCCAAATTGAGCCTTTCCAACCTGCTGCAACTATCCCTTTATCTTTTCCATTACTTCTGGGTTTGATATTCCAGTCTATGGGTCAATACTTAGTCCAGGTACTTTTCAGGGTTAGCAGGTTCAATCATACTGAGGGGGTGCTGTTAACTGCCCATGTAGGACAGTAATTATTCATGTGAGTCTTTAGTGGTCTTAATGTAAATTCTGTCTCCTTTTATGTTTTGAGGCCAGGTAGCTCAAGAAGACCTCCCCAGTATCAGTATTTTTTCTACATTCCTGTATAGGATCCACTCAATAGAAGCAAGTTGTGTGCAAAGTTCACAGTTGTTTATTTTTCAAGCAATATTGAAACCCACATCCTTCCTCATCCAAGTTATACAGTTACAGCATCCATAGACAAGTTAAACAAAATTGGAGACATCTGATCACCTTGTTTGGTACCAATCCAAATGCCAACAGTATCTAGCTGTTCATTCTTCATGTCAATGTAATACTGATGTTCTCATATATCTTCATATAATGTTATGAAGACATGTGAGGACTTCAGAATTACATTGATGTGATGACATGATTGACTCTTCTGTTCAAGAGCTGTAATAGCATGAGAATGGCTTTTGGTTTCAAGGGGTTTTGCTAAGTCAACAAACACCACTCCCAGGGGCCAGTATTCCTTCACATTTCAAACTAACACTTATTTTGCAGTTTCAAACTAACAAACAGATGAGTTTTCCACATGTCCTAATGATCTCCTAAACCCCCTTAGCCCTGGATTACTGGAAAGCCCAAGAAGCGACCCAGAAGATTCAGTGATCAGCTTTGCATTAATAAAACAAGACTTTTTACTTTATTAATACACTAAGGCTCAAACTTCCTTCAGGAGTTCAGACATTTGGATATTTTTCAAATCAGATATTACATCTACCCTATGTCAATTATTTTCTGGTCATACCCAGCAGATCACTCAGGAATATTCTTAGCTTTAAGCACAGGTGTAAAGTGCAATTGCTAAATCAGGAGTCTTGACTTTACATGAATTTCTACATGAGCCTTCTGTAAATGTTAGTAAGCACAGGCTATGTTTGAAAGGCATATTGGGGAAGTTACACTTAAGGACAAGTAAGAAAGCTTTTAAAAATTACTTTACCTAATATACCCCTTTTTTGGGACAGAGATGCAAAATATTTGTGTTTCAACAGCTTTTAAGAACAGTCTTCATTCTTGGAGCTATTGACAAAAATGTTGGTTGCTGCATTCATCTAATATGTCTTTTAGATAATACAGTTCTTAAGGCAGTGTTTCAAAAAAATTGCTTTCTCTGTTGAGTTATCAGATTCAATTAGCCCCTTCAGAAAAGCAATCAATACCCCACCTGATTTAAGAAAGTTGCTATGCAATACTTTTATATAATGGCAGCAATTCTTTTAGCTTTGGGAGTATAGCACTCCACTGGTGCCATGCTCCAGCTCTTGAATTATATGTCCCTGAGTAAAGACAAGGAGGGAGGAAGGGAGGGAAAGAGGAAAAGAAAGGAGTCCAAGCTGTACCAGACAGAACTGCTTCTGAATAGCCCTCTAAAAATCCATTAGGCATTTCTGACAGATACAGGGGTTCTTGCCTCACTCATTTCTAAGGGTGCATGTGTAGGCAGCAAGAATGTATTCTGCCAATAATCAGGGACTGTAGGCAGGTTGAGTCAGGAACTCTTGGCATCTAATCTGAGCACCAAACAAATCAGGCTGAATAACCCCCTGATTATGGGCATAAAAAAGCAGAAAGATCAAAAATTAAAGATTCTGGCCCCGGTCCTGAAGCAGGATATTAATCATTGCTCATTAACATGGTGTCCCCATACTAAACAGCACATGTATGGCTAGTTAATTTTGGAACTGATGATTTGAGAGCTAAGAAGAGCATACATAAAACTTGCAATAAAATAAAATTGTAATGTTGCTGATGATGGGTACAAGCCATGAGTGAGAGAGCATTGATAGACATAATTGAGAGGTTTCATATTCTAAGATGTGCTATTGTAATAAAACTTCTCTAACTTCAGTAGACAGAATGCCATAGTTCTGCAATATTGCATAAATCCTAATCATCTAAATGGACAAACTAACATTAAAGCAACCTGTGTACTAAACACAAAATACTGTCTGAATTAATCTGTATGAAGAAAAGGTGACCGCATTTGAGTAGGCTAATGTTGATTTGTTGGGGTTTTTTTAACAGAAGTTATATAGCAAATGCAGTCTTGAAATTATTAGAATGCAAAATAATGTTAGCATTGTGTACTCCGTGGCTTTGAAGGAATTTTGATAAACAGAAGAAATGCCCTTTACTCAACTGTAAAGACAGAAATATAGCAAACAGTTCTAAATAGTACTATAAGTAAAACTGGAATGCAAAAAGAAGAGACTGATTCAATGAAGGTTTTCCCAAACACTGAGAATTTTTCTTCATTCAGAAATTCACTTGAGAATCCATTCAAGATTAAACCACAATATTTAGTGGTCTTTGGGTTAAAACCCCAATTGTGATACTCAGTAATGCATCAGGGATAATGATGCTAAAACCAACTGATACGTGAGAAAGATTCATCATCACTGGGCTGTGTTTTACAATACTTGTACACAGAATGAACATCAGACTAGCAAGTTGAGCAAAGTCCCTGATTGAGACGCTCAACCCCTCTGTTACAGTGGCAGATCTTGGCAGGGGAGAGTGTCACAGAGAAATCAAGAGGTAGGAACTTCTAAAGCCATGCAAGTTCAGTCACAAGAGCACACTGGATTGTGCTCTGAAGTCTAAAACATTTAAGCATCCAAAGTACTGTGTTGATTGATGACCACTGTTCCAAAATTATAATTAAAAAGGAGAGATTGTTATAACACTGGCCAAAGTAGCTTGCAAAGGAGTAAGGTGGGGAGAGGGAAGCACATCTTACAGAAAAGAACTGTGAGAAAAATCAGAGGAACAGCTGGTTTTGACTATAATGGTCTCAGGCCAGAGCATTCTATAAGGGAGCTTCAAGAAAAAAAGGATACCACTCCATGAGAAAGCCCTGGGAATAAGGGAACTCTTCAAGGAAACATGCTACTATTGCTGCCCAATAACAAGTAAGTGCTCATTTTTATGCAAAATTCTTAAAAAGAAAGACAATCCATATACATAATTTATGCTTGCATTTTCTAGAGAGAGCTCACCAGAATGGAGTACAGCAAATAGGCTGCTCTTCAGCATTCTACCCATCAGTATATACATTTTAACAACAATAATCTTTCCTTCAGGACATACATCTCCACCCACTCTGAGAATAGCCAGTGATGGTCCATGAGTATCAACACACACCACATTGCATCTGTTCTCATTTCAGACTATAGTTAAACACTACATATTTGTTAAAAAGGCAAGTATCTCAGTAACAGGCACAGGTGAATAATAATGCCCATCCTGAGTGTTGGAGATACTGAAGTGTGAAAGGCAAATGGTAACATATGAATAGAGTATAAAGTAGAAGCTGACAGACTACATCACTCATTTTAATGTCCTAAGGCATGTCTTGGAGGGACATGTACTATGGCAACCTTGAGTCAAAGCTAAAGCTTTATCTGTTGGGATATGAAATAACCATCATTTGTTTTAGTTTCTTTCTACAGAACAACATAACTATTTTAAAACCAGGAACACACTTAAGAAAAAATACCAATTATTCATGTCTAAATATATCTGACAACATATCAAGATTCTCCAGTCTTCTTTCCTTATTGTCTAAACACCAGATCTGCTATAGGAAACTACAGGTGGTCTTCTATTAAAAGTACCTTCCCTTCTGTTTTTTCAAAGTTGTTTCTAAAATAACTCTAAATAATCCTGATGTTTCCAAAATTCCTTGGAGCTATATATTCCTCACAAAGTTCTTTTGTCCTTCAATATGCCTCTAGCATAACTGTTTATCTTCTAATACCATAATCCACCACCCTTTCTCCAAAAACTAGTCCATCTTTGCACCTGGAGATCATCAGTGCATATAATTCTATGTTTACTTATTTCTAACAACAGAGTAAGCTCTTCTCAAGCAAAATATCTTTTAAAAAAAGTATTAGTGTCTTTTCTGATCAGGAGATCTTGCTATCATGGAGATATTTAAATTCCTTATGTGTTTTAAATGACCATAGTATTCTTTGCATGGAATTGCCAATTGCAGGCATTGTATCAGGATGTTAAATGTACTCATCCCAAAAAATTCCATGCTGTCAAACCCTATAGTGCTGTAAATGAATCAATATGAAGAAAAAATAAAATATTAAAAATATATTTAGAAATAATTTGACTGGTATTATCCTGAAGCATAAACTCCCACTGAACTTGATTCTCATAGATCCCTCAATGACTGCATCACAAATATATATTTCTATATTGCACAGGCGAGTGCTTCCAACTATCAAAAATATTTTAACTTCAGAGTAACCTTTGCAGCCAAATTCTTAGGAACTCAGTGCAACAGTAGGATTTCATTGGATTTATCTCTGTATTCAATAATACTCTAAGCACAGGATATCTGCAATCCTGGTATTCAAGCTCTAGACTTTGTTCATGCTGGAAGCATTATCTTAGACAAAAAGACCGTGGGTGGGATTCTGTTTGTCCAAAATCTGGCAGTTGGAATAACATTTTGGTCATCCCAACACTAAGTTGTTACACACAAAACATGGAAGAAAATTATTTTGTTTCACCCATCCCAAAAGTTTAAACAGTTCCATGTCAAAGAGAATCTACAAAGGCAAAAGAAAGTGCACTACTTTCTCAGGTCACCTTCCCCTCAGTTACCCACTGAGGCATGCTTTTGAAGAGTTTGAAATAAGCCAAAATCCAATCATGCTCAAGACCTGAATTTGACATTCCTTTTCTGTCATCTGCATCACCAAATTTACTACATATCCATTTAGGGTCCTGTAGTGAAATATTTAAACTGGTAGTGAAGAAGGGGGAGTTTTTCCAAGCACAGCAGCAGAAATTTTTCCTCTGTTGTTACAGCAGAAGACTGTGGGCTTCAAGACAGCTGAACCTTTAGCAAGATCTTGCCTAATTCATCCACCCTTGGTATCTTGACTATTTCAAAGGAACTAATACCACCAACTTGAAACTACAAATATCTTGAACAGAAGTTCCTTACATTCTTTCTCTGTACTTTAACAGCCACTGTCCAATATATTGCCTATGTTTTTTACTCATAAAAACCCAATTCCTAAGCTGTACTCTAGTTTGGCAGAAGACATTTTCAAATACTAAGTATTCAAATGGAGATAAAATTATATTAAACTAAAGCAGTCGAATTATTACATATCTAATGCATGATTGTCAGTTCACATAAAACTGGTCTGGAATAGATCATGAAAAAGTAAAACTGTTACACATTAAAAAGATGCAATTTCCTTTGTCTTTTTGTATAACAAGAGAAAAATGCTTACTTTTAAATTTTTTCATATGATAATTATTCAAGTCTTCCAGGCATGTAAGCAACTAACAACATAAATCAGCTGTGGCAACAAATCAGCTATGATTATGCTAGTTAAAAGTATGGCTATATGAAGTGAATTTGAGTAGTGAAAATTATCAAGTTTTTCTCCAAAAGGAATATATACTTGTGCACAAACTCTCCTCATATCTGCAAAAGATTGTAAAATAAAGGTCTTAGTCTCTCATCTTTAAGTACACAGTTGTCTTTTCAAAAGATTACTGGTTTTGCCCTTCACTTTCTGGCCCACTGTAACTATGTTCTCTCTGACTAAATTTATCACCCCATTTCACAAAATGTAAACCTCACTCCATCTTCCAAAGGCAGGGACATGTGGTACTGCATCCCAGTGGATGTGTAAACCTGGTCTCACTCAGAGCCTCTTCTGTCTCCTAAGGAGGAGTGCTGTGCATTATAGCAGCAGAAGAGGAATGCAGAAGTTCAGCAAGCAACTTCACCAATGTATATCAACACTTCCAGTTCAGATAAAAGGTAGGTGCAAAACTGATTTTCTTTGATGCCTCAATGACTGAACCCCCAGCCAGGTTTACAAAGCCTCACAGTACAAAGTTTTGCAGCCTTTGCTAGGTATTCCTTTCATTATATAAAGGACAACAGCAGAAAAGATCAATTTCAAAACTGCTAGGCCACCAGCATTACAGGCTTTCTGGGGTGATGTAAAGACAAATGTTTTCACATGTGCTGGCACATACAACACCACTTTTAAAGAATTATGATGCTCACTGCAGATTAATTTCCAGTGGGCATTTCTAAAAAAATATCTGACTTATGAGAATTAAAATGAGTTCCTATGTATCATAAATAAGAATTCATCTGTTTCCTGACAGTTAAAGGCTGTAGAGATTAATAAATCATTCTGATTTTAGAAAGAATCTTTTCCATCTCATCAGTAATATTAAAGATAGTAATGATACTTGAATTGAAATGCAGGAATCTTTTTATCATGCAGTTTTCCAGACTTCTTTGCAATTCATGGGATCTCAAATAATGATAGTTCATAAAGTTAAAGAACACTTAAGTTCAAGAAAAACTCTAAGCACCAGGAAGTGTGGAAACATCACACAAGACATTTAGAACAAGACCAGTGAAACTTGTAAGCCATAGTTACAAATCTTTGAGGGACAATTTGAAATCACACATGGAAAATTGAAATTAGAAAAGAATGGATAGAAGGAAAGTTGGCCAGGTTATTTCAGTAACCTCTTGGTTTTTTTCAAACAATGAGATATTCCACATTCCTATGCTGGAAGCAAGAAAATTCTTTCTTCATTTATGAATTGCAAAACATATAAGTCAAGTTTGATACAGTATGTATGAAATAAACTGAACATTCTTGCCACGGAGACTTGGAAAGTCTCCAACAAAACTTTCTTTTTTGCTTAGAATGAGAAGTAGAATAGCATATTAAATACAGTTGTTCAGTATATGCCCTACAATCAGTTCCAAAAGCAAACCCCTGACCTCAACAAGAGTTTTCATAGGAACATTTCGCTGTAACCCAATGCAACAATAATTTCATTTTGGTAACCAACATGCAGTCAGTGCTCAAATTCCTATCTCATGTGCTCATGAGTTCAAGCGTTTATTTTTAATTAAGAATTCTGCAGAAATGGTACCATGAACACAATTTTTCCTTGCTATGTGTGCACTGAAAAGCTCCCTTTTTACATTATAAAAATTTCTTAGCAAACAAGCAGTTCTACTTGCAGGCACTGACAAAACATCTTCTCAGTATTTCCAGTTAAAAACCTCTCTTTTCTATTGCTTATGGCTTCCACCACTCACGATAAAGCCCCCTTCTATCTTCCTCAACATGAGTGTTTTCCAGAAGCTTTGGACCAGATGTAAAACTTCTTGGAGGAAGATACTACTATTTTTCATTTAAAAAAAATTTAAAACCACCAAAAAAAAAAAAAAACCAAAAAAAACCAAAAAACCAAAAAACCAACCTTTTCCAATTGTTTGAAACTCAAAGCGAATCAGATCTCCATAGGAAGCTTGTCTATATTAGAAAAGACTGCCCATGGTGAAAAATAATATAATTTAATTTAATCCCCTTATTACCTGTATCCATTAATATAAGCAATCATTTAGGTAGTTCTAACTTCCTTCAGTTAGCTAGAATGATCCCTAAACCTGACATCATCCTCATGACGAAGAAAATCCTAAGTGCCATGCTCCCCTTCCAGCATATTTCAGAAATGCCTGTGAGAGCTCTGGAAAAACCGGAATATTAAGTCTCTGTAAAGTAGGTAACTTTTGAGAAGACAGAATTTGCAAGTTCTTACAGACAGAAGAGAAATTCCAATCTTAGCTGCAATTTTATTCTTTTGGAACACTGAAAATATTTCATTTAACTTAATTTGACCCTCACAGGCTGACCAAAGTCACAACATAGTAAGTCAACCTAAATCAGCATGGAAAATGCAGGTTGGGAGCTAAGTTCTTCCCTTACTCTTGTGCTTTAGGACTTCTCCATGAGAAGCTAGGAAAATTCAGCATTGAATGTATGCTCACAACTTTGTTATCAGTAGCAAAATGTTTGCATATTGGAATAATATCTTTTACCCTGATATGTTTTGATTACTACAGAAAACCCAGATGAAAGTGAGAAACAAGAGGTAATCACATTTTCAGGGGCACCAGTGACCTGGGCTGCATGAGTTAAGAGATCTCTGCCACCAAACTGCAAGCATTTCTTTTAGGGCTACATCAATAAGGGGCAGATTTGAGGATGTCTTCCCTGCCAAGCAGAAACCTTCCGAAAGGGAGTTGGAAATACACAACTCTGCATTATCACCAGATTGTCATGGCTAGCTTTATCTTTGATTAAAGAAAAGTTACTAAGGTACACTATTGAAGCAGCAAAGTCAGATATTCAAATCTCAAGGAAATGCCAAAACTAAAGTTTGCCTTTAAAATGAGGGTTATAGAACCTCAGTATGTCTCAAGTTGGCTGTAAGAATAATGTTTGTGAAACACACAGATAAAAGAGTGACAAATGCTGTCAGAAAGGTCAGAGGAAATCATTACTTCTTTCTTCACAGCTGGGTTTGAACAGGATGTTATCCACCATGACAGTAAAGATCCACACTGCATACTGAACACTGAGGCAGTAAAACAACATTGAGCAGCTGCCCATTAAAGGCAGGATATATCCCACCTAAATTTAGCAATACAAAAGTCCACTCTAATGTAGTCAGACTCTGCTCTTGCTGAAGAGATGCAGACATCTCCAGCAGCAATTCATATCATCCCAAGGTAGTCTTCTGAGATGAGCAGGAAGAATAACCATCCAGAGCTCCTATTTCCCCTTTCACTCAAGACAACAGTTAGACATCAGGTTTAAGCTAATTGGTAAGCAGCTAAACTGAGATGAAATTAATCTGTCCTAAAAAAGCATCATATAGTTTTAAAGGATTAAAATTACAAAATGAACTAACTCAGTATATAACCTTGTAATTGCAGGAGTTTTTTATGTTGTGTGTGCAAAGGGCACTTCTAATGCATAGTTTAATTCTGAAAATATTTCCATTTTTAGAGACCAATTTTGCAGACCCTAGAGTGGGTCTTTCTATACAGAGAGCAAGTACATTTACATACTAATTAATTTGAAATACAAAAATTAAATGAAACCACTCTTTCATACTGTTTGTGTGCTTCACCAGTTCTGATTTCCGTGTGTTCAGTACGACAGAAAAGCATCTCACTACATGCATATTTAATTTTCTTTCCACCATCTTCCATGCTACACTAAAAGGTTTTCATATTCTAGTCACCAAATTCCATCATGCTAAGAATTGCATGAGGAAAACCCAGTACCTGACAGTTCCTCACCATAGGCTCTGCTACATGGAAGTGGTAGTTACTCTTGCTTTGGCTCCAAGAATGTTCATTTGATTATTCCAAACTTTAACAGATCCCATAAAATGGGATTATTTCCTCATAGTAAAGACCCAAGTTCATTAAAGTCTCTGCTCTAAGAAAAGCAAAATTACTCTTTAACTTTCCAAATGTCCATATTTTCCTCAAAAAGGAGATGTTAATTTCCTACAATAAAACATGCTTCTCAGGCAAATAAGATGACTCATCCACCCTCAGATCTTTCAGTTTGCCAAGGAAAACTTTAAAAAAGTCATTCCATATTGTAACTAAATCAAAGTAGATTTTCAGTCAGCACTTTGGCCAGGAAAAATGGTATGCCAGGTAGGGTTATACTATACAATGTCTGCTCCTAACTACAAAGAAATAATTGAGGTGAACCTCTGGAACAAAGTAGACATCTCTACCACCCTTCTGAGGAAGTATGATTGCTTTGTAATACAGAGAAATCAATCATTTTCAGGAGCATCTGAATCACCCTGACGTGGCACAAGTGGTGCTGCTCCAGGGAGCAGACTCATACACAGCTGCTGGCATTTCACTCTCTACCACTGCTTTATGTGCCTGCCTGCCCACTCAGAGGCAAACGGGGATACTCAGGAGAAAATGAACTTGTCTGAAGCACAAATCTGATCTGTTGCTCAGGAAAGGAGGGAGTGCCTAAAGCCCTGCCATCCCCCTTCCCCTGGAGATTGGAATGTGACTGCAAAGATAGTCACCAGATATCCGAAGAACAAGTAGATACTTAAAAGGCTGAGATTATGGCACAGAGATGCTTCAGTTCCTACATAATCAAATTTTTTTGTTTGGAGCTCCTCTAACTGGAACCTGCCACACTTGTGAAAACAGCATCTATCTCAAGTGAAATGAGCATTAAAATGCAGTCAGACCCCCACTGTCTGAAAACCAGATTCTTAATCTCTAACTCCAGTGATTCACAAGACTTTCCAATTCCTATTAGAAATAAAACCAAATAGCACAGCATGAAGTTGATAAAGCTGATGGGATCTACAAGTCTGATATTTGACAGCTTTCTGAAAATAGAAACAAATTGACAGAGACAGTACATTTTCCAATCACTGCTCGCAAACCAAAAATTTTCAATCATTGGTTATTTAAGTTTCACACAGGCATGCACTGTATTTCTAGGATATACTTTAGAGATTAACTAACCGTTCCCTGAAAACAAAACTAATGCACATGCACAGCAAACTTTACCCATCAGATAGCAACCAATGGATTTAATTCTGTGTTAATGAGATCACTGTCAGATACACTTCACACCTGTCTACTGAACTTTCTGATGTGTGCAACAGTGCTGTTCAAGGCTAATAGCTCATCTTTACATCCTGCATGAAAGCAGGAACATGAGGAAAAGGCAGCTCCTCGTGCAACACCTTTCAAAATTTAGAGACTTATTTCTGTTTTATTCAAGTCAAAACCAAAACTCTGAAAGAATTTTTTAAAGGACAAGCATAAATCTGCTTTCAGATTGAAACTCAAAATGCATAGCAGACTTGTCTAGATTAGAATGAGGTCCTTTTGTAAGCACACTGAAGGTGAGGGCCATAGTCTGAGGTCTTAAAGATCCAGTCTAGTTTCTGCACTGTCTGATTCAAAGCAGACTTTTGGAGAAGCAAAAGATTAATTCCAGTTGAGAGTTGGGAGATAAACTGCATCTCCAAATCTTAGTGCAGTGTCACAAGCACCATATCTTCCAGAAAAATTTAAAATAAATAACATTTTTCCCTCCACCCAAAAAATTATAGCCAAAGTTATTAGAAATGCTTGGAAGTATCCAGGTTCTATTAAAAAGCATGCTCTTCTCCCAGATCCTTAAAAATCTCCACCTAGCTCTTTAAAAGCCTATAAAATATATCAGCACAAAACCAAGTGAGTTAATCAAGATGATAAAGAAAAGTAAGAGTGGGCCAGTGAAGAAGCTGAACTGAAACTTACATTTTCTTTAGAATTATCCAGGAAATCTGCTCATTTCAATTTAGCAGAAGCCAGAAGAATGAGAAAAAACAACCAGCAAAATGACCGTATAAGACTCATAGCTCAAAATTTTGAAAATTCCAGCAAGGCTGGACACGCAACAGGGTCCACAAGCATCCAATCAGCTTGGGATCATGTGGAATGTTTCATCAAAAATATTTTTTCCATGCTTACTTGTGAACCAGAAGGAATATCTCAAAGGCACAGAGAGCTGGCTAGTAAATTTGGAGCAAAGTATGGTAAGGCATTGCCAGGCAAGAGAAGACAGAGCAGGATGGAACTCATGCAACAAGGTCAAAGCAGCATCTATTGAGCCAGAGTACCTAAAGCCCAATGCAGATGTAATCTGTTTATAAGGGATCAGAAAGGATAAGCAGACAGACTTTCTGTAGTTCTTTCACCAATGCTTAGCACCAAAAGATACCAAAGGAGTAATCCAACATTACATTTGCTTGGCTTACATAAAACCTAACCAGAAATATTGTTTCATTCACATGGGATATGCTCAAAGGCATTGTTTTAGTTTTAATCCAAAGAAAAATTATTTTTCTTGAAAAAATGATAAAATACTGATGTGATCAGAAATTAGAATACCTCTTCCATTAGGAAACTCTTACCCATGAACAATATTTCCATCTCAGGACAGATTCTGCAGTACCTGCAACTTTTACTGAATGCGAAATTGCCCCCTCCCTCCCTTCAAACCTCAGGGTGTCAAAACATGCTGGAGCTCAAGCCTGAAATGCTTCCATTTTATGTGAAGCCTCCAGGGGTATGGGGCTAATTATGGATCCTTCACAGCCTGGACCTCTCCACCACACTGCTTCAGTCACAACACTTGTGATACACAGAACACCTAAACATGGGACAAAGCACAGCCTTATTTTGCACAGGGAGGCCAGAACACTCCGAAGGGGATGGATGTGCCTTTTCACAGTGCACCACAGCATTTCAGGCACACAGACTTGCAAATGGGTTCAACATATTTTCTCAGAAAAAAGAATATCAACAATTCAGCCTCTCAACATTTTTGTATTGATTATTTCAGTTTTGTAGAAACCAAATGCCAGGCACTCAGATTTACAATCTTTCCCCAGTATTAGTGTACATTTGCTGCTTTTAATTAATCCAGTGTTTCCAGTTACTGCATAACACACCAAGTGCAATATCACAAATCACAGTATGGAAATGCTGACACATTTGAATGCAGTGAGAACTTTACCAGGATTTTATGCACAGTTTGAAAAATCAAATAAAACCCATTTAAAAAGTAAGAAGGGACTAGGCACTATTGGAGACAGGGGTAACGATTCATTTGATTCTGTGTCATTTTTATAATCCTAGCTTTTGAGCTTCTGTGGCCTTATATTGATTTTCTCTGTTCTTTCTCTCCTTTTTTCTTTTTAAATTATAGAATGTGAACACATTTAATATAAAACAGATTTTGCTTTATTTTTTCAGGTAAGCCTGTTAAAGGTAGAAAATACTTCATCTACTGCACACAGAAAAAGCATAACATTAAGGATTTGACATTAAATCTTGGTAGATAAATATGGTCTCTATTTAATTGCCTGTTAAAAATTGATAGAAGAGTAGCATCAGCTTTTAAAATCCCCAGCAGCAAAACTCCCACTGATATCAATGGGTCTAGGATCTCACTCCAAATTTTGCCTTTTTTTTTTTCTTTTTGAACAAGCAGCATCTCTTTGTGCAATAATTGGCAGCTATTAGTGTAAATTTGGCAGATCCAGAGCTGCATGGGTCTGTGGGAAATTTATGCCTCCTAACATGCCTTGCTAAATTTGAACCTGTTGCATAATATGCAGATTCATTCTCATGCATGTAATGCAGCTAAGAATATCTGAAGTTCAAAGGAAGCTAATACACACGCAGACTAAAAAGGAGGGTTTAATGTATTTTGGGCTTTACCACATGGAATAAAAAGCACTGATCACTCCCTTTAAAGCTTTCCCTTTAGTACAGCTATGCCTTCTTGTACTCATTTCAGTGAACATACATTTCATTCACATGCATGGTGCATGGCACAAAGCACCACTGACATTAAAAATAGGAAAACAAGAAAAGATAGACTTGCTTTTTGATTCCATTAAGCCATCACTTCAGTCCTAGCTCTGGGAGCACCCTGCTCTAAAACACTTCTGAGGGACTCTGAAGCCTGCTTTTTTCCTCCAAAATTACAAACTGTATGGTTTACTTCTACAATGCCCTTCTGTATTCCATCTCTTTTCCCTCCCCCCACCCAGACTACACATAAACAGACCTCTTTTTCTGTTTGATCTTGAACACTGAAAAACTTTTCTTGTAATTCACATTTTTACTTGTGGTCTGAGCCTGAACACAAGAAAATGCAGCGCTGGTAGAGATATCAATGTCTTTTCAGAAAGGTAGCAGCTTGATCCTATATGAATATTTTTTAAAAATCTTATTATCAATCATTACAAAGAACACAGATAAAATAAGGTTGGATGAAGTTCCATCTCTTTGGGCTTCATTTCTAATGCATATTCCAAAGTGAAAACTTCTAGAAACCTTGACAGATTAGAACGGAGAATGGCTAAAGAACCATTGCCAGTATTTGCGGTTTTTTTTTGTTTGAGGGTTGGGTTTTTTATCACCTAACTGTTATCACCAAACCTTTTCTGGAGCAATTCCCTGAGGATGAGATAATTCCTAACCTATAGCCCAATTCTCAAGTCATTGCTCATGTTCCTATTTCATCTTGAACTTGAGCCATCAAAATGCCTTTAATATTAGCAGCTCAGACATGTTCCTAATTCACACAGAAATATTCCAGAGCCCCCATCCAAATATTATACTTCACACAAACACCTTCCCACAGAACATGTACTTAAAAATTTAGCCTCCTGATTTTCAGCTTCAGACAAATACACATTTCCTTTTGCTCTCTCAGACCAGCCTCCAGCATATCCAAAGCCTCCTGTACATGAAATTTACTCTCTCTCTGTACATGACATTACTTACCTTTTTATCAGGTATCCCAACCTTAATGGAAACAGCACACTGGAAGATAGCACTAGTCTGCATTAATACAAAAAAGCCCCCAGTGACAATGTCAAATAATTTATTGGTATCAAAAAGCATTACATGGCTGAGAAAGGTAGGAGATATGATAAAATTCCTTGTGTTCTGAACCATTCCCCATGTTTCAGTGCAGTGTGATACTGATGCAAGGCTATTAGGCCCTCTGATACCAGTTTGAGATTAGTACTCAAGTATTTGACTTTTTGGCACAGCCTGAGTCTCCTTGGAATAAACATAACACAACCACCAAATAAAATGCTCAAGATTACTTTTTTTAAAGAAAAAACAGAATACGAAAACTTTGAAGCAAAAGTTCAGGATTCTTATAGCAGAAAACTCCTCTAGAGATTAAATATAAGTATTTTGAAAAGCACGAAAAAAGCACATGGAAAAAAGTGGCGATTGTTATTTATTGTTGTTATTGTTAATTACTCCAAAACAGAGATGAGGCTGAAAGGAAAATCTGAAAGAACTAAATTCATGGCAACATGCCTGGTGATTAGATCAAGATAAAAAATAACCAGAGAAGTGGAAGAATAAGAGACAATTTGAAATATTGTAAATAGTGCCAAGGAACAACTAAGCACTGAGGGAGAATTCACCTGCAATTATGGTGTTAAGAATTTTATGAAGGTTTCTAGGTCCTTCAAAACCTCCATATATCCTTGCCATGAGTAGTGTATATTACTGAACAAGAAGTTGTGAGCAAGAGCAAATTCTGCAAGAACACACCAACATTGTCTAGCCATGAACAGAGCTGGACCCCAAGCAATGAACATCTCTCACCTGTTTGGGACACAGTTTTGCAGGGGAAGGAGACAAACCAAGGTGTATCAGCCTCTTGCTTAACTAAGCAGCTGCTAACAACTATAACCAAGCTCAAAAATAGCTGGTGAAATGGTGACTTTGTTTCATAAATAACAGGGCAGTAGATAAGCCCAGAAAGAGACCATACAGCTGAAGTTCAGGTGTAGGATATCCACTAAGGCACTGACAGGGACTGGCTTAAGCTTAACATGCCATCTCCAGGAAGGCTGCAGAAGTAATTAATATACTGCCAGCTTTTCATAAGAATAAGGATGGCAGAAGCCTCCTGAACAGATAATCCACTCAGTCATTTGAAATGTATTCCAGTTCTAGTTTTCAAGACCTGGAACAATTTAGCCTTCCACTTATTCTCTGCTCATATTGTGCTTCACTAACTCCCTTTGCTTTGCCCAAGATATTTGACTTCTGGAGCTCTTCTGTGGATCTGACTCCCCTTTTAAAAGGGTCAGTCAGTAAAACTTCCCTTTCAACACGTTCCTTGTTAAAAACACCTTCCAAAAGGCAATGAAAACTCTTCTGAATCTCATGAAACAAGAGTTTACAAAAACAACAGATATGCAGCATAATAGTGGAAATGTGACAAACACAAGTTTTTCTTCAGTACTTGCTGGTATGTTTTCTCTCAGTAGCAGCCCAGCTACTACAAAGCACAGAGGCATTTTAAGAGAAAAATATATCAAAGACACCAATAGATCATAAACAAAAAGCAGTTCAAAGGAATTTAATTATTTTTCATATTCTACTATTAGGATGCCTATTTAATCATTACTTCATTCAGTTCTCCACACCTTGGTCTAAATCTCCTTCACTTTCTTTATTTCCCTGGCGCCTTGCATCAAAACAGACAAGTTAATGCTGTTTACTTCATCAAGTAAGTATTCCTGACTTGTATAGCTGGCAAATAATTTATTTAACTGCTTACTAATAAGCAAAGAGAAGAGAATCTATCACTAGAATAATCTTGGAACCCTCCATCTGTTATAGATAGCGTGTTTCTGTTCAAACAAATGCTGGGAATGAACAATTTATTTCTCTGTTTACTTCCTAACCCATACCCTGCATATTTCAAAATGATGGAAAAGCCTACAGATGAGTAACTAACCCCAGAGACTCAGCAGAACATATATTTCCAAGCTGTCTATAAGTTTAGAGCCAAAGCACCAGCAAAAAAACAAAGGATCAAATATCCTAAGGTGCTCTTGGTGAGGAGCAGCCTGTAGCCTAAATTTCATTCTAACCTGTCAGGGTGGAACACAGAAAATATGAGGATCCTGCTGACATTTTGTTTGAGTTGGAGAATCAATGGCTTTGAAAAGACTCAATAGCACAGTTAGGGCCAACACTACCTCATCTTCTGAATGGCTCCATTATCAGTCCATTTGTTTAGATTTTGGGAAAAGGAATACATGTTCAGCACCTAGCACAGCGGCCCTGACCTTCTGGGTCCTTTGGCACTAACCTAAATTAAGTTACACTTTTAACAAAATGCAGAAACTGACACAAGTACTAATACTTGGATGTGGTTTACCTAAAGAGACTAACACATAATGCTAAGAGCAGCTCTTCTCATATTTTATCAGGATATTTTAAAATTGCAAACAACATAAAACTATTGCATTATTGTAATTGATTTGATTTACCTGTTCATTGAAGTCAGTCTCCTCTTGGCAAGAGTTTGATAATCTCCATTATTAGATCTGCCACCTTTTATAAACAGCAACAGAACCCATCAACCATGTGGTGATCTTCAGCCAAAGGTTAAGAAATAAACTGGGATTTGCCACCAATGCAGGATGTACATACAGCATATCAGGGAGAGCAGGGGGCTGCAATTGAGGCACACAGATAACTCATAGAATACAGAGTGAGCCCAGGTGCTGGATCTGAGCTTAAACAGGCTCCTGTGCAGTGGGCAGAGAGGGTGTGGGGGTCACAGCTGAGAACACTCAGGGCAATTACAGCCTACAGGTGCCCACAGGGTCCTGGCATGCACATAACCATATGCATGGCTGTGCAAAGGGTTGGTTAGTGTTTAGAGTCAATAAAAAGACATCATTGTGTCCTAGATGTATGGCCTCTTGCATTAACTGAGAGGAGATTGGTTTGGGTTATATGCTCCATAAATCAAAGAGAAAAACCCCACTTTGCTCTCTCAATAGATCGATTTTTTTTTCTGAGATATGCAGACCACTGTGCAAGCACACCTACAGTAAAAGGCAGGTTTCTTAGATCACTGGAGCTCTTGAGCAGACTGACAGCCTTATTCCTGCTGAAGGCAGGAGCAGTTTTGCAATTTAGGGTAGGCAGATTTTGAGCAAAAAAGTCAGGAAAGGATCTGAAAGCCTTGTGAAGCTGACCTCCCAATCATTCCTAGAGTTCACTGGTTGTTCAAAAAGCACCATCTTAGATAACTGTGAGTCAGCCTGGGGATATTCATAGAAACATAGAATAGTTTATGTTGGAAAAGATCTCTAAGATCATCCAGTCCAACTGCTAATCCAGCACTGCCAAATCCACAACTAAACTGTGTCCTCAAGTGCCACATCCATATATATTTTAAATACCTCTAGGAATGGTGGTTCTAACGCTCCCCTGGGCAGCCTATTCCAATGCTTGACAACCCTTTCCATGAAAAAAATATTCCTATCCAATCTAAATCTCCCTTGGGGTAACTCAAGGCCATTTCTCACTTGTTACCTGGGAGAAGAGGCTCCACCTTGCTCCAAATCCTGTCACACAGTCACAGAGAGCAATAAAGTCTTCCCTGAGCCTCCTCCTTTTCTCCAGTTCCCTCAGACACTCCTCACAGGACTTGTGCTCCAGACCCTTCATCAGCTCATTGCCCTTCTCTGGACATGCTCCAGCCCCTCAGCATCTTTCTTGTAGTGAGGGCCCCAAAACTGAACACAGTATTTGAGGTGTGGCCTCACCAGTGCCGAGCACAGGGGGACAATCACTGCCCTGGCCCTGCTGGCCACACTATTGCTGATACAGGCCAGGATGCCATGGGCCTGCTTGGCCACCTGGGCACATGCTGGCTCATGTTCAGCTGCTGTCACCAGCACCCCCAGGTCCTTTTCCATCAGACAGTTTTCCAGCCGCTCTTCCCAGGCCTGTAGCACTGCCTGGGGTTGCTGTGACTCAAGTGCAGGACCTGGAATTTGGCCTTGTACTGTGGCCTCAGCCAAAAGCAGCTCGTCCAGGGAGTCAGGGGTCAGTCCTCCCAGAGCCTCTCCCCTCAGCAGGAGCAGGCAGCCCCCACTGCACCAGCCCTGAGGCCCGAGGCCCTGGGGCCTGGCACTTGCGCTAAAGAAACCACGGAAGTAAGGACCTCCCTCTGCCAGACCAGCTCTGGAATTCAACCTCAAACACCTAGAGCATCTTTGGAACCAAATCCCTGAAACTTAAGTGTATTTTCCCTGGTCCATTACAGAGAAGCATGAGGAAGAAGCAATCACTGTCTTTATGGTCTTTTTTTAAAAATCTTCCCTTTCCTATTTTCTCTAAAGAAGAACTACACAATAAGTATTATCACTTGCTTATGAATGCAATTTAGGAATTTTGAAACAGTTCCCAGGAGAATCTTCCTTTCTTTCAGTCTTGTAGGCCACACCACACAGAATGGAGGTGTCAACAGATGAAGCCAGAGGAGAAAAGGAACAAAAGCAGGGACAATGTCTGAGTCACATTCAATACCCAGTGAAGTAGAGGGATTCTTAGGCTGCCTCAGTTAATTTGCAATTTATAATGGGAAATAAGTAGTCCTAAAACACTCATGAAGAAGGTCCAAAACAAGAAGAGTGAATCACAGCAGTTATTGAATTATGCCCAACATACTTTTATTTTCAAACTTTATGGTTCCTTCAGGGCTAGAGCCAACAGCAAGAGGGACCTCTCTCTTGCCCTCTCTGCATCAGCAGAGAGATCCAAGTACTACAGCATATTTAAACAATTTATTTTTCTTTAGTCCCATATTTCCTTTCTTTCAGCAAGTGCACAGTATGCTGCTTAGGAAACATGGAATCATTTTCCCTCTTCACTGCTTTGCCCGTGCTTCTAGTGCCTACTGGTGTAACACCAAGGCTTTAGAGAGCTGCTGACCCCTTCAAAGTCTGTGCCCTTCAGTAAGTCAGTGCAAACTCGAATTTAATTCACACATTTCCTTTATGAAGTAAAAACAAAGGCCGGATGAGATGTGTTTAGTCTTTCTCCTCTTTTCCTTTGCGAGCAGCGGCGGCTTGAGAAGGAAAGCCGTGACTGAGCAATCTGGCCTGGTGGGCGGTGTCCCTGCTCTCCGCAGGGCACCGGGCAAGGTGACCTTTAGCAGTCCCTGCCATCCCAGGCGTTCCGTGCCTCCAGGGCCGCCGGGCGCTGCGGCGACGGCCCGAGCTCCGGGAAAACTGGGATTTTGCTGCCACCGTGTGCTCACCCCGCTCCGCCGGCCCCCAGCGCGGGATAGTGCCGCGGAAAAGGGTCCCGCTTCTGATCGGAGGAAAGAGGTCTTGCTGCAAAACTGCTCCTCGCATGGACGTGCCCTCGGCCAAACCCTAAGCTTCATCTTGAGGCTAACCAGCCAAGCCTAAGTGAGTTTGATGCACGTTTGGAGACCAGGGGTGGCTGCTCTCAGTAGATAGAGGCTCACCAGCTTCACCCAGTTTCATGTGGTTTCTAATGGCTCTGCACTGGTCCCCCAGCATCACTCATTACAGATGGACAAACAGTAGTGCTCAGAGCAGTAGTTGCTTTTCAAAGCAGCAAAGGTTTACTCAATTTCTTCCCATAAGATTGACAGTTAATGATTGTTTAAAATGCTTAATATTCAGATGGTCTGACACAATATTTTGGCCTTTAAGTGTCACAGACATAAACAGCCTGCTGAGTCCATTTCCTCAGGGGTTTTTACTAATGGTGGAAACGCCTCTGGAACTTGTTAACACTGAGTATGGCCAGAGGATTGAGCACATACTCTTTAATCAGGGCATTTTTAAGGTTTTGTCTGGAGACGAGTGGAAGAGGTATTAAAATTCTTCCCAGAAATCCTACAGCACACCACTTCCTAAAGTGATCCTATAGTGATCCATCATGAGGTACAGACCAATTTGGCCAGTGCAGGAATTTGTAACATTCCAGAACAGACCAGTGTGCTGGCAAATGAACCTAGCTATCAGCCAGCAAACCCTGGCTCACAGTGTGCAAACCATAATGCTACTTTTTTAATCTGTTTCTAAAGAGGACGGTGTTGTTCCAGACCAGGAACAAATCATTCAGTACAGAAATGAGGATGTCCCAGTGACCTGGTGACCAGGTACAAGTTCCTTCTAGAAGCCTTGTAAAATTTGTGGCTCTAAATAGTAAATACAGCTAAGGTTTTAAGTAAGCATGATTATTTCAGGCAAGGTGACCCTTGGGAGTGAAATCTTTTGTCAGTCCATTTCCCAGCAGAAAGCCACTCACATTCAAAACACAACCCTCACAACCAATCATTGCCAGTCAGAAGAGAAACAAAGACTAATTAATTACATAAAGGCCAAATTATTTGCTCCTATTATAAGCATGACATTGGCAAGAATCCCAAATGCATCCAGCGGTAACTTCACCTAGTTTGTTGGATATTGCGGTTGCCTCTAGGGGAGCATGTTCCATTATTTTCAAGAGCTTCACCAATTGTTATTCTGAACACTCTCTTCCACACACATTTCAGCCACCTAAAACAGAACAAAGATGTCCTCTACTCTCTTTCCACCTTATATTGCTGAATTACAAAGACAATGTCTCTGAAACAGTTTTGAACAGAAAAATTACTACTCCTCATCTTCATTACTCTGACTCCCTATACAATTTATTAGCAGTATCAGTAATCTGCTTTTCTTAGAACTTCTGGCTATCTTTTTTTTTAAATTTTTTTTAATTCTAAATTCATCTGAATCCTTCTGTGTTATTGAAGAAATTCAGTGAGAGCTATTTCTATAAATTCCACTCCCACATAGTCTGCTAAGAAGGGCTTGTGCAATGAGTAATTTGCCCACATTAATGTGAAAAAATGCACTGAAAAACTGACTTGCATCCATGACAAAGGTTGTTATTCTCCTTCTTTTCCAAAAAGGGAAACAGAGGCAACTCCCTTATATTCTGATACAAAGAGTGAAAATCAGTAACATCCCCCATCTAGCACTTAGATTAAAGGTATGCTTAAGACTATTCTTGTTTAAACCAAAGGATGACTTGGGTGACAGGGTGTAGATCAGACTCAGTTTTACCCACCTATGCACAGCTCTGGCCTTTACTTTCCATCCAAAAGAGGAGTAATTCTGTCCACTGATGTTCCAATGGACAAAGCTGGGGCAAGCCTATCATTGGGCTGAGTTAATTGATCTAAGTAATTTCTAATGTGAAAGGAATGGATGGCTAAAGGGCAGTGTTAGGACAAGCCTGCTCCAGAGACTCTTTTTGGTGTGTTGCTCTTTATCCTATTTATGCTCTATATCTCTCAATTTCTCTTCATTCACTCAGGGCTTGTTGCAGATTGGCTTTTGTTAGATCAGGACCAGAAAAGTGCAACCTCAGTTTTACTACCCTGGTCCCCTGCTCACATCCAAGGGCTTTAGGATGTTCACCAAGTGTGGAGAATTTGTCTGGTCCCAACAGAAACAATTATGGAAGTGGCTGAACCTGGTAGTTCTCCTATTCAAATTATATCCAACTTTCTCAAGAGCCAAGAGTATTGCCACCACTGTCTAAGAAATTCCCTGAGCATTCCTAGGTGATTCCAAAAAAATCCACAATAAATGCAGATATGACACCAAGCTATATGTAAGCCTCCCTAGGCCAGACACGACCCTTGGAAAAAAAGTTCTCAGGAGAAAAAAGGAAATTGTAATACTCCTATAAAAATAATTGAATTTCAGATAGAATTATTGCTTTCTGACATTCTTTCAGAACTTATTGTATACAAATATTCCATATCAAGCTTAGTATCAATGATCCATCTCCTTCCTTCCTTCTTGTCTTCCATCAAACTCAAAACATCAGGAGAATTGACTCTTAAATGAATTCCTAGAATACATTTTGTTGCGGCGAGGGTGTATCTGGCCTGGGAATGGTCAGTGTCCGGCTAGCAGTGGGCAGGCCGACACCCTGCTGCAATCCAGTGCAAGCACCCCTTGGTGTCTGAGGGCCTCGGGCTGTGCTCGCACTACGAACCGGTCTCACCACCTGAGCGACTGCGAATGAAGGAGCTGGACTCTCAGTGGGGTTAAATCCGGTTTAATGAAGAAGTCAGGATGACCTCCAAGGAGTCCACAGGGAAATGAACCGAAGGGAGAACCCCAGGGAGAGACCAAAAAATGGGAATGACATGAGATTATAAAGCGGGTGGGTGTGCAAAGGAGGGATTTACATTAAACCAATCATGAAGGGTGGAGGGATAACTTCACATAATTGACATAAAGGGGAAACCAATACATACAAAGTAAAGGAGTGGCCCCAGGACCACAGCCAACCACAACCCCCAGAGAGGAGAAGATTCTGGAAAGTTAGGAGGAGTGGGGGTGATTGACTGGGCCCAGGGTGGAGAAAAAGTTCACTTATAAGGAGAAATGAGGGAGGAGAAATCACATAACTTAACTGACTGACAAAACCAGGGGCAGGGGTAACCATAGCAACAAAACTGTCAGGAGGGCTATGGCGGGAAAACTGGGGAGGGCAGAACCATTTTACATTGGAAAGGGGGGAACAATACATAAAATGGGGGAGCAATACAAAAAACTTAACAACACACTACAACATTTTGTGTCTTTTTTCAGCCCAGAGACTGTTTGATGGCATTCTGAACTCCGGGAAACAGTTCATTAGGCATGAAACAACTGACCGCTGCTTAGAGCGATAACACTTAACATCAAAACCTGACAATGACAAAAAGAGGAAAACCACAAAATTATATTAACTATCACAAAGATGTTCAGATATTTAGCCTCTGATCTGCTTGATAGCACTCTAGGAGAACTACAAGACACACATTAAAAAATATTCATCTCTTTTTCAACTATAGTTCCTCATTTGCATTTCTTCTGCCCTTCATGAGCATAGGGTCTTTTTTCAATCCTTCTTATTGCAATTTTATTTCACTTCATTCCTATTATATTTTGTTGGAGGCCTTGGGCTGCAATAGCCTGTATGCTACCGGTTTGTTATACCTGTTCATTAGCTATCATACCAAAATTATTTTTCTTCTTACACAGAGGTACTGGCTATAAGCACTTGATATTGGCAAATTTCTTTACAGTTCAATAACTGCAGCTAGGAAATTGGCTTTCTACTAAGCTAAAATTAATCATCATTGTTACAAAATTTGGAGTAGTGTCTACTGCCCAAGCAGAAACTATTGCACATTTTGCTTAGGATATAAAACTGCCTTCATCCCCATTACTGTTGCTAGCTTTACAAAACAAACAAGAGCTTATCTTTAATAAATAAATAACTGTTGTTATCTTATTGCTGTTATCTTATTTCTAGAGTCCCATACCTTCTAGGTGGTTTTCTCATGAACAGCTCTTCACAGCAGTGTTGTTCCTGCTTCTTTGTCAGGGCTCCTCCAAAGCTCTCCCTGAGTGGCCAACCCACCCCCTTTTATCCCAGTTATCATCATTAGCCACAGCTGCAGCCCAATTAAGGTCATCACAGCTGCAGCCCATTTAGAACAACTAGGATCAGGGCAAGGCCGCTTATACAATACATAGATTTTACTATGGCTCAAAGGCCACCTATATAATACTAAGATTCAATGGCCACCTATATTTCCCCCTTTTCTTTTAACAATTATACAATTACAATACATATAACCCATCATTACTCAAAAGCCATGTTCCTCCACAGCTCCTTGACTCAAAGGCCATGTTTCTTCACACCTCTTGGCTGTCTTAACCTCCACAGCTCTCAGCTGTCCTATCTTCCACAGCTCTTTAGGCTGCATGTCTCCATCGCATCAGGGTCACCACTTGTTTTTATCATATTTCTAGAATCCCATACCTTCTAGGTGGTTTTCTCATGAGCAGCTCTTCACAGCAGTGTTATTCCTGCTTCTTCATCAGGACTCCTCCAAGGCTCTCCCTGACCAGCCAGCCCACCCCCTTTTATCCCAGTTATCTTCATTAGCCACAGCTGCCACCCAATTAAGGTCATCACAGCTGCAGCCCATTTAGAACAACTAGGATCAGGGCAAGGCCACTTAGACAATACATAAATTTTACCGTGGCTCAAAGGCCACCTATACAATACATACTAAGATTTAATGGCCACCTATAAATAACAAAAAAACAAAAAAAAACAAAAAAAAAACAAAAAAAAAAAAAAAAAAAAAAACCAAAAAAAAAGAAAAAAAAGACAAATTAGGTTACAGAGAACTGGGAGCAAACTCCCTGGATGTTTTTGTACCACCTGTTTTCCCATTCCCCTTTTGGTCACAAAAGAGTGGTCCTACAAAGATGCCACCCCAAGCACTGACAGCACTGAGGGACTTGGTACTGCCCACCCGAATGTATGTCCCATCCATGGCCCTGTTAGGCACGGTGGGAAAGGTGACAGGACAAGGCTGATCCTCAGACACCCATGGTTTTGTAGTACACATTTCTCACTCCAGACCTACTCACGGCTTGAGAAATCATGAAATATGATCCAAAGTACACTCAAAGTGTCCATGCTAGAAAAAGGCTGGTAAGCAGGAAATCATGCTGACTTGCATCAAAAGATTGTGTTAGTTAGCTTTTTGTTCAAAAGAATGACATGTATGCCTTGAAATAACTACCATATATAACTACTGTTGATTTTTATTATCATATTTGTAAACTATGAGTCCCATTTTTACCGAAAATATAAGCTTTTGCTCAGGCTTCTTTCAAACTCTAACTAGATTTAATTTGAAATAATTTAGGAACTGGCAAGACATTATATTATAAATTCATTAATTAGCAAAAAATATGCTGCATACCTAAGTAAAAAACTTCTTCACACTGAACTAAAGTGATCTGCAGTAAAGTAATATGAGGAATATTTGCACTCTACCCTTGCAGAACAAGCTACAGAAGTCTGAAATGAAATTGGGTATGTAATTTTAAAAAACTGTTTCTGGAGACAGACAGTAATTAACCCTGAGCAGCAGCTTGATCTGTGTAAGATTTCAGCAAGCACATGCTGTTTACATTTTTTATAACATATATTTTTATTAGGCTCCTCTAAGTAAATGAGTTCAGATAAGTTACCATAATTCCAATTTTTGCTTCGAATGCATTTATTTCTAAAAATATTAGCTTAAGTTAAGATCCTTGATTCAAATCTAAACAATGTTTTAACCAGCTGGAAAGTAGCTTGAGAAAACAAGTCCAGTGGTCCTCATGGACCAGTTGCCTTTGTAGTAAAGAAGACCAAAATCATTGTGGGCATCAGGAAGAGAAGCAGCAGCAGCAGCAGCTCAAGAGAGGTGATCCTTCCCCCCTACTCATCAGAGACATATCTGCAGAGTTGGGTTCAGTCCTGGGCTCCCCAGTACATGAGAAATGTGTTCATACTGGAATAAATCCAGTTAAGAGCCACAAAGATGATAAAGGACCTGGAGTACCTGACATGGGAGGAGAGGACAAGGGAGCTGGGACTGTTTGGTCTGGATGAGACAAAGTTCTAATGAGGTCTTATCAACATGATTAAATGGGGGAAGGAAGAAGACAGAGCCAGACTCTTCTCAGTAGTGTCCACTGAAAGGGTAAGAGGCAGTGGGCACAAATTTAAATACAGATTTAAATACAAATTGAAATGTGAGAAACTTCCTGCAGTGAGAGTGATGAGCACTGGCACAGGTTGCCTAGAGAGGTTGTGGAGTCTCCATCCTGGGCGATACTCAAAGCCCAGCAGGACATGGCCTTGAGCAACTTGCTCTACATGGCCCTGCTTGGAGCAGTGGGGCTGGACCAGGCAATCTCCAGTCTCAGCCACTTTCTGATCCTGCCTGGAGCCTTTGACTCTCACACTCTTCCTAAGTGTTGGACCACTTGAGAACTAGGCTTTGAAATAAACACTATACCTGCATCTCCAAGATTTGTTTATGAGATGGTGAGTAACTCCAGGCTTGTACATCTAAATAGGAAGCTTTTTTAATCCAGACTCTGGATGCTTACCTCTCTCAATTATTGAAGATGAAAAGTGCATTTTAAGGGAGAGCATTGTTTTAATACTTCGGTCAATTTGCTCACTTAATAGTTTTGCAACACAGATCTATTTTTTTTTTTATGTTTGCAGCTACCATAATAAAGTAGTAATTAGCAGTAAGTAGTCCCTGATCAGCTCAGCGGGGTATGTGAGAAAAAGAGATGATTCAAAAAAAGTACATAAAAATGAAAACTCTATAAACAAATTTCAAATCGTCAGGGGTTAAACTTGGGCTCTATTAGGTTTTTTTAAAAAAATCCAGATGCCCTACAGGTTACTCTACTACTGCATCTTGGCATCTTAAAATGATCCATAATCGAAACACCTAAAATAATATTGTCAGAAAACTTTCATGGTTTAAAGGTTACCTGCACCAGATGATTAAATTGCAGTAGGCTGAAGACAGAAAAATCTTTTAATCATTTCCGTTTCTATTTTATTTTTCTCTGTGACAGTATCATCTATCTTTTCATGGCTGGCACACTGCAGCCTGCACCCAACACTCCTGGGGCCACGATCTCTGCTATCAGAGGGAAGAGGAGGAATCTCTGTCACAGTATTAATTACAGGTCTGCAGCTCTGTAACAAGACTGGGTGAGTTTAGTTAGACTGTACTTCCAGTCCACAATAATCAGCACTATTCCCTTATTCTCCCCAGAATCACAACTACCTTAAAAAACACCATCTCCAGAAGAAGATGGAAGATTTCTCGCTGGAAGATTTCCTCCACATTCACCACCCTCCTGCTCACTCTCTCCCGGTGTCTGAATTCTTTAAATCAATTTCCTTTTGCATATAATTTGCAGAGGGTATTTCTGAATTTTATATTTTGCCTTTTATATTGCATGCAATCCAGATTCTCATTCATTTACTGCCACTGTTAATTAACATAAGGTAAGAGATTTGTTGGTATTTTCCCTGACAGCAAACTCCCATACTCTGTCTTGCTTGTATGCTTTCACATTTTCCCTTTGCTAATATAACATTTTACTTATTCATTAATCTGTTCTGGGCTGCATTGTTCTGTATGAAGTCAGCTTCTGAAATAATCTTAATCATTCTCCAACACATGATTCTCCAATCATTTTTCACAACAGCCTCTTTACTTTCTATTCAGTAAAGAGAGCAAATGCAAAAAATTTTGCTGCTCAATATCAGCATTCAGACCATTTGTATAAATAATGAGATTTTAGGGTACAGCTCAGCCTCATGATAGCCCTTTAGTAAGCTCATTCCAGAATGAAATTTACTTAGAAGTGCAGCTACTTTTATGTCACTTATTTTAAATCTAGTTTAAGTGAATTACTTTGCCTCCACTTACACAGGTCAAAGGCTAAGACTGAAAATTTCAAAAAGAACACTGGTGAAAATTCTTTTAATGAACTAACCCACCAATGGGAATATCAAACTTCACTCGCATATGCGTTATCAATCAAGCCACTATTTGGCTAAGATGCTTGGCTGCTGCCGGAAGGAATAGACAAAGTCCTTTACTTTTGCTTTGCAAAACTACACCTTCATCAATATGTTAGCTTCAGGTATAGTTTATTGTTCCTGTTCTCTCAGATTTATTTCTTGAAGACAATTTTTTTTCCTAAAAGAAACGTTATTTGACAAATTTTGCTAGTTCTACTTTTCCACTTTGGCAGGAAAAACAGATACTTCCTAAGATACTTATTCCTTTCTGTATAACTATTTTTGAAATCTTTAGTGCCATACTTGAATATCTACCTTACTATGCTTGTACAAGATTTCAGAACTCAACAGGTCATGCATGACCTACTAATTCTATCCCTGTGCCACATGGAAGATGTACAGGCCATGCTGTATGCATCCTTCAATGTTAGCTCGTGGCCAACAAGGAAACACAACAAATGGAAATGAATAAAGCTGAAAAGAAAATGAACCAGTGCCAGAAATCTTATTACTGTCTATCTATATTATTGTCCCCTGAATATCATTTCTGTGGATATGGGGATATGATATTTAAGACAACTCACCATGAGAAAAAAGGCAAAATTCTATATGGAGTAGGTAGCAAAGGAGAGCTCAGTCATAAACCTTGTATTGCCATGCAGTTAATTTGTCAGGTGTGGCATCCTAGCTTGTTAGCCAGCCTCTCTTTTGTACAAAAGATTCCAAACAATTTCTTTGTCCATGCATAGAAAAATCTTTTCTAACTTAGTTTAACCATGTCACCTGCTCTAGTCAAGAACAAAAACTTCTTCATCACACAAAGAATAGATCTTTTTTTATTTTTATTAAAATGAGTAAAAGAAGTTCTCTCTTTCTAAAAGAATGATTGGTGTAAATGCCAGGGCGAATAAAGTTCTTATGCATCAAATGAACAACACTCAAAGCTGAGGAAATATTACAGAACACACCAGAGATAGCACTACAGAAAATCATAATTGGTGCAATTTTTTCACACCACTGACAGCATAAGTTAAACACTTGCAAAGCACAAAGTTGCATTAGTGCCACCAAAGCCAAATGAATTTGTGAGTGCTATACGCCGTTTGTCCGTCTTCCACTCCTGAGCTGTCAATGGAACATAATTGAGATCAAACTCTGCCTCTGTTTTCTGTAGGTTTAGAGTAGGTGGCAAAATCCCATGGTAACAGGACAGTGCAGTAAAAGCTGCTTCAATAGCTCCTGCAGCCCCCAAAAGATGTCCTGTTGCTCCTTTTGTTGAGGAAACTGCAATATTACGTGAGTGATCTTTAAAAAGTCTCTTGATTGCTTGATTCTCAGCAGCATCTCCTAGAGGTGTAGAAGTTGCATGTGCATTGACATATGTTACATCTTCAGGTTTGATCCCAGAATCCTTTATTGCTGCAGACATGCATCTAAGGAAAGGAAGACAACAGAATGCTGATTTGCCCAAAGTATTTCTGTCAAATGTACAAACCAAAAGAAAAAGCATAGGTTGTTTTAAAATGTTTATCAAGTGTGAAAATCTGCTTTAGCAGAGATATAAATGACAAGAGGTTAACTCCTCTAACTAAGCACATTAACATCTACATTAGGTGCCAGAGAAAGACAATAAAAATGAGGCCCACTATAAAATCAGACTTGCTGTTAAAAATTCCACAGCTAGAAAAAATACAAAGAAGAAAAAATATATGAAAATCAGTCTCTACATTAATGTATCAAACACCCTTTTCACTGTAAGATTTGAAAACATTTGAGAGAGAAATAACTACCGATATTATTACAAAAATTTAGAGATGCACTCCCCGACAAAAATACTGGAAAATGAAAGAAAACATCTGCAGCCATCCTCCACATGAGCTTCTTTTGCATGCTGTCCACAAATCCCTATATTTCATTTTATAATGAAATTTACTGAAAGTCACACTCTTCAATCCCTGGCATGGTATGTTTAGTTTGATTCCTGTTGACTTGTGGACTGTGACTACCTCTTTAAAACCTGTTTTTTTATAAAAACTGTGGAAGGATCAACACAGCTCCACACTGCAATTTCTCATAGATTTCCCTCAAAGAAGATTAATCAGGTACCTCTCCTTGCACATAACAACAAAGTACTTCTGAGCAAAAGACCACTGACTCTTTTGAAATTTATGAAGAAAAAGGAAATAAAAGGAAGCTCAAAAACAGATAGCACAGGCTTCTGAACAAATTTAAATGTCTCTACTACAGCCTTACACCTTTAGAAGCATCCTTCTTTAGGGTGGAGGCCACTGACACTCACTGTCACTAGATACTGAGCCAATATTCAGGCAAAAGAGATTACTGATAACTATGAGATAGATTAATTTAGTTAAATACATTATCTGCAATGAATTTATTCACTTAAGGAGATACCAGATTACTTGTGTAGGATATTCCTTATATCCACAATTCTGAGTCTGGCTTTGCCTCTCCTTTCCTGCTGGTTTATTCCAACATATGTATTGGCCTCCAACAGAAGCAGTTATTAGAAGGTAGCAAAAAATATATTCCTCTGAATTTTTTTTGATGTGGCAAATAAAATTCCTACAGGAAAGTAAGATAAGCACATACATTCCAGATTTAATCCATATACCACTGCAATAACAAATTACTGGCTTGAAGACAGTATTAAAATGAATTATCTCAAGGGTGGAAATGCTCAACATTTTGGAGACACCCAGATTAATTTTCAACTCTTCCTACTGTGAATTTAATTTATATGCTACTGCAATCACAAAATACACAAAAATTCTATTATAATATATTGCCATATCATCTCAAGGGTAAACAAGTCTGAAAATATGAGATAAGACACTCCTGATTACTCATCTCACACCTAAGTCTGCAGAACAATTAAATATGAATCAAAGAGCATCAATGGAAACACGGTATATTTACAGTTCTAGAAAAATCTGTTAACCTCATAAAGATGCAAACACAGCTTTACAATACCATGCAGAAGTTTGATCTATTTGTGAAGTGATATATTGAATTTTGGTACTAAATACTTACATACATTCAGAATAAGGCAAACTAAATCTTTACTAGAGATTCCAATGCCAGCAATAGCACTCAGCCTACATGAAGCTCTCCAACTTCCACATGTAATTTAGCTGACAATTTAATTAGGTCAATGATAATGATTAGATGAGTATCATCTACTTGTGAACTGGTTTTGATGAGATAAACATTGAGGAAGCTTTACCACCTCCTTAAACAGTACTAAAGTGTATTTCTGCTATGCTCCTTCACCAACACTCTTAGCTGCATCTGAATGAAATACTGAATATTCTAACAAACTAGATCTTCTAAGTGCTCTACAGCTTTCATCACCTGAGATTTCTTGCAACAAATAACATGCTTTTGCAGGGAGGTGGGGGTCTATCTTCTTGATGGAAAAAGAGTGAAGGAGAACCTGAAAAGATTCTGTCTCACCACAAACACCTTAAAAAGAGGTTTCCATTGAGACTTATTTACATGAACAGCTGTATGCACCAAATGAAAAATGTTTTCACACAGAGGAAGCTTTCATAACTCTATGGAAAAAGGTTGATTCTACTGAGAACTGGCCTTCATCCTCCTACTACCAAAAGAGAATCGGGGCACAATGTCACCTGAAGCTCTATCATTTTTCAGATTTTTAAGCTTTTGGAACATTAATTCAAGACTGAACTTCCCTTCTCTGTGGAAAAATTTACAATGACAGAAACAAATGTACCCACTACAATTAACATATGAAGTAGTTATTACAATCAACACACAGAATTCTTACCTGAATGCACCGTCTCCCTCGGGATTAGGTGCTGTTATGTGGCAAGCATCACCGGACAGTCCATAACCCAAAACTTCTGCATAGATCCTAGCACCTCTCTGCACAGCATGTCCATGCTCTTCCAAGACCAGCACAGCAGCGCCCTCTCCCATTACAAACCCCTCCCTCTGCGAATCAAAGGGTCGACACGCTGTTTTAGGGCTCGAGTTAAAACTCGTGCTGAGGGCCCGCGCTCTTGCGAATCCAGCCAAAGACAAAGGACTAATGCAAGCCTCAGTCCCTCCAGCCAGCATGACATCAGCATCACCAGCAGCAATGAATCTAAAGGAGTCTCCAACTGCGTGTGCGCCTGTGGTACAAGCGGTTGACACAGCGTGATTTGGCCCTTTCAGTTGGTATCTAATGCTGATATGGCCTGCTGCCATATTGACCAAAATCTTCGGGACAAAAAAAGGGCTGACCTTACTGTAACCCTTTGTTTTAAATATGGCAGCTGTGTCAGAAATTTCTTCCAGTGGGACCATTCCCATCCCAATTGCCACACCAGCCGTTAAGCGGTCCTGTTCAGACTGGGGAGACCAGCCAGAGTCCTTCATTGCAAGCTCTGCTGCACTGATGGCCATCACGGTGGCAGAACTCATGGATTTGATCTCTGACTTCGAAACAAAGCTTTCTTCACTGAACTCACCCTCCTTATTTCCCCTTGGCACACACGCAGCCACTCTACATGGGATGCCTGCATATTCTTCCCCATCCAGTGATATAATTCCACTGCCTCCTTCCAGAAGGTGCTTCCACACAAACTGAGTCCCCACACCGAGAGGGGACACTAAGCCAATACCTGTAACAACTACTTTCCTTCGACATGCAGGCAGTGACTTGCTGAAAGCCCTTCTGTGGTTTTGTAAATGTAGATTTAAACTCAGACTCCAGAGATGAAGATTTGCAATCTTTAACAGATCCCGTGAGCACTGTGAGAACATGGTGGCAATAATCAGGCACATTCCTGTAAGTGGAGCAGGGTGGAGGGGGTGGGGAAAGACAAACACAACAATAAAGCAGACAATGTGGAAAACATTCCAAGAACATTAAATTAATAACCTGATTTTTACTTGACAGCCTGTTTTCAACCCTGAAGAAATGGATATAGTTTCTGTGTCTGTAACGAGGAATAGTATGAGCTATGGCAGATAATGGCAAAGAAATGTTCACTTTTGGAATGCCTCTAGTGAGCTCCTCTAGCTTAAGCTGCTGATGAACATGACTTAGCACCACTGTGGACTGTGAAGCACTCTGGTTTTGTTGCAAAATTTTCCCTGGAGAAACCACCAGCTGACTGGAGGCAGAAACAATGAGCGTTAACAGCTTCACTCTCCTAAGGGAAAAAGTGTGTGTTCACCAGAAAGTGTGCGTCCCAAGCTGAGGATATCATCATCTCAAACTTCATGTCTGGCAGAACAGTCCAGAAACATCAAAGAGGAGTCAATAAACCTGTCCTGGTTCTGCTACTAATGTAATTACACATCTAGGACAAGACTCCCTCTCTTTCCACCTCTACCAACCCTTAATCAGCCTTGGGTTATGACACTGTCAGGGGACAGTATCTCCAATAGCTGGAGCATGATGTGGAACACAGCACACCCTCTCTTGAAGGCAACACCACCAGACCGCTCATCACAAGAGGCACAGCAAATGATCTCAGAAGGCCTCTGCTGAGAACAAGTACTTGAGGAAGGACTAGAGGACTATGCCAAGCAGTGATGGTGCTCTACTGTGCCGTAGTCCAGAGCCAGTCTGATTGCACACATCTGACTGCTGGAGCAGGGCAGAGGCTGCAGTACAGCTGTAACACCTACAACACAGGCTGCAACAGGTTGCCTGCTTTTTGCCTTGTCCAAAGAGCAACTTGGCATCCCCAGCTCTTTGGTAAAATGGAGAGAGCTGTATGAAGACCATAAGGGACTGCTGGGCACTCCTGCTAAAATATCCACACCTGTGGCAGCACAAGTGCACTGCAGCATTACTAAAAAATGTCATGAAACCACACCTCTCTCCATTTTACTAAAGGCCTGGGTTGGAAGGGACCTTAAAGATCATCCCATTCCAACAGTCCCTGCCATGGGCACAGACACCTTTCACTAGATCAGGCAGCAGACACCAGCATCCAGCTGGTCTATTTATAGGGAATAAAAATAGTAAAAAATCGCATATTATATTTTATACATATTTTATGCAATTATTACATTTAATTATTTAAAAACTATTTTTAAAGGAGCCTCTTTTAAATCCTGACCCAAATCTGCCATTTCAGTTTTTTACGCCACTTAGCGTAAAACCTGGACTTTATAAAAGAGGTAGTATGTGTGTATACATGTATAAAAATATATATATCATAATATATTATGCATTATATAATGCAAGTCACATATATAAATAGTATTGTATATATAATATACAATATAAAACACAACTGTAGTCATATTGTATGCATATTTATAGAGTATAATGTATTACATATATTCTGTAGATACACTAGATGATATATATTGTATACCATATACAATGTGTAAGATAATGTATTTTATACATATTATTATACATGCATAAATAATGTATAAGATAACACATTTTATCAATGTATATATATCCATATGCACATATAATATGACTGCAGAGCTCTGTAAGGCAGCTCGTCCCGCAGCCTTTACTGAAATGCCATCAGCCGGCGCCGAGCCGTCCGACCCAACACTGCCCGATACCTGCTGTGCGGGAAAACCAGGCGCAGGATAATTTCCCCCGGGAACAAGCACTAGCGAACACCCCCAGGTGTTTTAAGGGCAATGACTACTTTTGATGTGTAAACCAGGAGCCAACCCCCGGCTCCCCCACACCGCCCAGCGCCGCCATTGCCGGCCAGGCCCGCCCCGCTGGGGGCGCCGTCCCCCCCACGCCCGGCCTGGGCTAAAACCCCCGCCTCCCTCCGCCAGCCCTCAGCGGTACCTCCGCGGGCCGCGCTCCCCCCCGCCCGGCAATGGTTCGCTCTGCTTCCCTCTCCCGTTCCGACGGCGGCGAGGCCGCACCACTCTGGAGGCGAGGGGGGAAAGAAGGAGATGCGCGGGGACCCGCGGTCCACGGCGCTTCCTGCCGCCCGGCCCCGCCCCGCGGGCGCCGCTGTGGGCGGGCGGGCAGCGCGATCGTGTGAATTGTCCAGAAACCAGGAAAGGCAATGAAATTATTTCCTTTCCAAGCCACGTGTCTCAGTCACGCAGAGGAGGAGTTAAAAAAAACAAACAAACAAAACAAACAGACAAACAAAAAACCCCAAAAACCCCCAAAACAACAACAACAAAAAAAACACAACAAAACCCCCCTAAAATCCTTCAAACTCTGGTGGAGTAATAAGTCTGTCCTTATCCTGGACAGACTACCATGGCAGAGCATGTTTGTCAAACTCCCATCAACAGAGACATGAATTAGTTACAGTGTGAGGTTGCTTGTTATACCTCTATATAATTTCAGTAAACAGCAATAAGAAAACTGAAATGAACTTACCACCACACAAAAAAATAATGTTTATTAGCTGCAAACACAGCTACCTAAAAATACAAACTAGCAGGAAAAAGGAAAAAAAAGCCAAAAAGGACATGAACGTAATATTTAATAAATAATAAAATAAACATATGTGCACTTTTTTAAAATTAAGAGTCTGGTTTTAATTTAGAAATAAAATTCCTTGGGCATTTAATGTGTTAGCGATTTGTTGGAAGTTGGCGCTTGGTTTTCTAAGTTTTTCACGCTGCTTGCCTATGAGCACTTCCAAAGCATTGTTTACAAATGCCATACTGAGATGCATTGTGTATTTATATGCATGCATGTATAGCAATTTAGTAAATCTTTGTATTTCCTAAGGCAGCCAACATTGAAAGTCACATGCCTACATGAAACACATGGAAAGGAAATTAAAAGCTGAAGTAGCAGCCAAGGAATATGGCATCATTTTAAATTAAAATTTTATTACTTTGGTACCAGTTCCTGAGGGCTGAACTAGTAACACTTTAACTATGCTAGTAAGAATAATGAATGTAATCTCAGCAAAAGTGAAGTGCCCTGTGTTAAATCTCAGTCTTTGTGAGGGATATGTACCCCTATCTTAAAAAGTCATAGAAGCTGAGCAGTGACCTGTCACAGGCAGGCAGCAGAGCCGCAGTGTAATATCACCTACAAAATCAGAAGGCAGCTTGAATTTTAAAAACCTCTCTTGCTTGGAACTCTTTAAACCTGCATTCCTGGTAAAGCAAATCTCCACAGGCCTTTGTGCCCAAGGTTGCTCATCACAGCTCTTTCAGTAGCAGCACAAACCAGATACCTAGAAGAAGAAGGCCAGGGGGTTTTTTTTTGCCTCTCTGGGACGGACTGTGGGCAGTGCAGGGTAGATGTCACAGCGAGGGCGAGTCACTGCAGTGACATTCCTGCTCAGGCAGCCCTGGGGACCTGGAGATGTGGCACCCTCAGTACAGTCAAACCAGGGCACTACAAAAATGGATTTATGTCCTTAATGACGTTACTGCCTGCCAGGGGGCTCCCGATGTTGCAAAAATATGGAATAGGTAAACATTGTCTTAAGAAATTATGTTCTTTGATCTTTGTATACTTTCAAGCCCAACCGACCAGAAAGGAGATGTAGTCAAGCTCTAAGTTATGTGCAGGTGTTAGAAAGGCAAATTGCTTGTTGGCAGAATGCTTTTTTAAGGTTCCACATGTTCCAGTGAAATCACGCCTCAAAGAGGTGGAGGTTTACAAAGCTTGGGAAGAAGGATGTACCACTGTCAGTGGGCACAAAGAATGAGGAATTTATTGGACAAAAGGACATTTAGCAGAACTCCCAAGATAAGGAAGAAACTAGCAAAGCCAACTCAGCAGCAGTGCTGGGATCAGCTCTGACTGGATAAAAGGTAATTCTGGCAAGGGGAGTTTGCAACCATCGACTAGACAGAAAAAATGGGCATGTTGGATAATCAGCATGTGAAAAATGTGTATTTTATGATTGGCTTTTCGCAAATATTAGAATGAATATTACATGTGTTGTGTTAGAAAGTAATGCTGTATTAATTTTCTTAAGTAGTGTGTTAAATATAGTTTTATGTTATTACAAAATGTTAAAATAGAAACTGTGCTATGTAGGATACTTTTTTTTCTAAAGAAAGGACTCGCACTGAGATAGCAGTCATAGAACACCTAAATCTTTCAGATAAAGAGAATTTATTGCTCCATTATCAGGAGAAATGAACTTCTTCCCACCTTGCTGGGGCAGAATGACGCCGTCAGGATTATGAGGAAGGAGTTGATGGTGCCCAGACAGAATCTTATATTTGAATGGAATTTATGCATCATGTATGAGATATATGAATATGCAACAGGCTATTGTTTTTAAGGGTTAATCCTCTGTTAATGCGCATCCTTTTTTGGGCTTATGCTGCTCAGAAAAAGGTACCCGGACGTCCGTAATGCTTTGTTTCTATTGTCTCATATTGTCCTAATTAAAATTGTCCAAATTATTATTACTTTAATTGCATTACTATTTTATAACCATTTTATTACTATTCAACTTTTAAAATTTTAAAAACAAGTGATTGGCGTTTTTCACAAACTTAAGAAGTCAAGGAATAATTTAACCAATAGAAGATAGCATGTTTATTAATAAGAGAACTGTGTAACTTGAATCCAATGAACATGAATGCCTTTGTTTGCTAGAATGCATAAATAGTGATAAATTTTGGTAGTCATCGTGCTGGCCTTGTGCACTCCTTTCTGCACCCATCTATAAATAAATCAAATACCTCGACCTGCAGATTGGGGCCTTGTACAGCGGGTGAAAGAAGCTGCTTCGGGACACAGGGCCCGGTGTGGCCGGGAGGTCCCGCTGCCCAGAGGGGTGCGGGGTCGGGATTAAACCCTTTAAAGGGGGGCTCTTTAGGGGCCCCCCAAATCCCCAAACGCGCGGCTGTGGCGCGGGGGCTGCCAGCGGTGACTGCCAGCGGTGACCCCGCCGCTCCTACTGCGCATGCGCCCAGCGAAGGGCCGTGCTGCCCGGCTGAGGGCGTCACCTCGGTGCTCGCAGGGCGCATGCGCTTGGCGCAGGGCTGGGGTGGGCGGTGCGGCGCGGGGGGCGGGCAGCGATGGCGGCTGCCCTGGGGCTCTCGTCCTCGCCGGGCTCCCCCGCCGTGAGCGAGCTGTGCCAGAACAGGCGGGAGATCTTCCTGGAGGCCTCGCGGCTGCTCCTCACTTACGCTGACAACATCCTCCGGTGAGCGGGGTCGGCGCCCTCGGTCCGCGGGCGGTGCCGCAGGGTCCCGCCGGCCGCTCCCCGGCTCCGCGGCGCTTTCGGTTCTGTTGTGTAATACCAGAGCTCAGAAGCGTCTCGCTTGGTTTTGTCGCTATTTTAAAATTAATGTTGCTTGCATTAACAGAGGTGTAGTGTTCTGGATTTCAGTTTCTTTATTTATTGCTCGTTGGTTTGTTTTGAAAGTTTAGGAGTTTGTGTATTAACCACAAGATGATGCCTTATTCTGATTTTCCACCTTAGGTGAGTATTGAACTACCTAAAAACGAGTGGATGCACAGCAAGTAATTCAACTTGATTTAAACTTATTTTTTACTTCATTTAGATATTTTTTTTATTCTACTTTTTTGCTTTCCCTGTGCTTCTGACTTGGCAGGGTTGGTACCGAGAGTTAATTATAGCTGAGTTTCTGCGAGGTGGCTCTGTCGGGTGCCCACACCCGGCAGTTCGTGTGATTGACCTTGGTGTCTCCGGCAGCTCCAGGTGCACGGGCTGCCCCTCCCTGGCTGTGTCTGCCTTGTCAACCACTTGTTAAAGCTGCTGACAGAGAATGGCGAGTCCCGGGCTGGCTTCTTTTAAAGAAAGAGGCGAGAGAAAAAGGTTTTTAAAGGAATTGAAAGAGGAAAGGGAACTGAAAGGTAGTACAGAGACTACAGTCGTTCCACTCAAGTACCAGGCAGTTTAGCACAGCTTCGGTGGTGGTGCCAAAGCCATCCAGCATTAATCTGGCAGGTTCAATTGGAATGCACCACGTATAAGGGGATGTGAAATTGTCTCTTAGCCCTTTTGGGTATCACTACAAAACATGAATTCATGAGCATAAGTTGCAAGTTAAACTTTAGCACCAGTTGGTAACTCAGAACTAAGCACAAGAAACATTTATAAAGTCTTAAGTTTTATGTAGGTTTTGCCTAAGTGATGTAAATGAAACTAAACTTTAAAAAAAATTTTTCACAGTTACCCAGCTTTTAAGTGTCTCCTTCATTTGCAGATATAATTATAACTTTCAATTTGTTCAGGAATCCCTATGAGGAAAAATACAGATTAATTCGGATTGGAAATCCAGCATTTTCTACAAGGTTGTTGCCTGTCAGAGGAGCTGTTGAATGTTTATTTGAGATGGGGTTTCAAGAGGTGAGTATAATGTAATAACTTCAGGTATCTTCATCTGTTTACATAATGAAATTGAAAATTGAAATTTTTTTTTCTGTTTCTTTTTCTTGCAAGGCAGTAGATTTTAGGGCAGTTGGTGTTTTCTTTCAGTCCTTGTCCACAAATATCTGTAGCTAACCAGCAGAGAATTTAGATGTGGCTGCTTCAGAAAAATGATGAGCTAACCTAATGCATAACAAGATTTTTGTTTTGCTGCTCAGGCACTGCTGGTTTACTGAATGGCTAGATACATATCCATGCTGGCACAAAGGAAGTGGTGGGAAGCAGGGTGGAAACCCCTTCTCTTTGTAGTAATGTGCTGTCTGTTGGACATCAGACATTATAAATGAGTGTTGAAACTGTCATTTTAAAGGGAGAAAAAAAATTTAAGAAGCTCTACTCTTCTTCATGTTCCTACCATTAGTAGGGCCCTGTAGTGATTTAGATAAGGGAAGCTGATCTGATGAAAACTTAATCTTCCAAAACGAAACCAGAGATGTTTTCAGCCAGTTCACAGCACAGCTGCACAAGTACTGGTGCTGTCAAGACAGCAGTGAAGGGCAATAGACTGACTGTTCAAGTAGTAGTAGGAGGGTGAGTCCTTCAAAGCCCATTTTTAAAAGTTATGAAATGTTATCCTAAAATAGTGTTGCCTGAATCTTAATTATTTTGCAGTCAGAAGGATGCGTTTCAAAGATTGCTTTGTGTTCTGCTGTGGTCCCTGACTTGGTGGAACTTAAAGTGTCAAAGCTTGTTAAACTAGAAGCAGTTTTTATAATTACTGGAAACCCAACTCTTGTTTAACAGTGCAAAGCTCTGGCTTTACTTTAATTTGTCTGTTTGATGCCACAAACTGTATGGGTATGTACATTATGTTACTTAGGTCCAGCTGTCATGAGACCTCTGCCTTCTCTTTGGGTAAAGTTACTACTATAATTTGTTTATTAAAAGAAAAAGTCAACTGAAAGAAGTGGTGACTGCAGAGGGAGAAACGGTTTGTGGATTTATTCTTATGTGGGTGCTCAGGAGACTTTGAATGGTGTATTTTAACCAGGAGGTGGGTGGTGTAGGTGGGGCCAGTTCTCTGAGAGTGTGTTGTCTCAGTCTTATGTTACTGTGTCTGTCAAAGCTGGAGCTCACAAACTTCTCTTCAACTGCATGGCTAATATTGTTCCTTCTTTTGCTTCTGCTTGATAATGGATTGATACATTCCATTTAGTTTTGTGGGTTTTTTTAAGTGTTAACACCAAGTCTCCATCTGCAGTGATATGTGACCTCAAGTAATTGTAGGTAAACAAATTACCTTAATAAATAGAAGTGCTGCAGTGGTAGAAACTGAAACTGTTAAGGGATGAATGCTTCAGGCTATTCATGTTTTTAGTAACCTGTTCCTTTATGTTAAGCACAGATACTTGGTTCTGTCATAATGACTGATCTCTTGTTATGCTACCAGTAATCATGTTGCAGTCAAAAATAAAGCCCAAAAATCAACCCAGGTACCAGCTGTAATAAGAGTAATATTGCCTGAGAACTTAAAACTTCAACATGAAAGATACCAGTATGTATGAGAATTTCCAGCAAATGCTGTCCTCGGGGCTTCTTCCCTCAGCATTGGATGTCTTCCTGTGTTGACTAGGATTTAATTACTGTACTATGAGAACTGAGCATTAATTGTTCATTTCTGTTGTTGCTGCTTTCTGTGCCAAACCATAACTGCACAGCCCATGAATGGCTCCACAAACTAAGTTACTAACCAAAGCATGTTGGTATAAGCTCTGTTTCTCTAGATTGACTCTAGATTCTTTATCTAGTAGGCTTCTGAAGTTGTAAGAGGCTTCAGGTTTCTATTGTAAGGGACCTAATCTAAAAAGCTGAATCCTGCCAAGCCTTAGGATGCTAACTTCCAGTAAACTCTGCAGCTAAAGTTACAGCTCATTGACCAGCTTAGACGTGCATTAACTGCTGAATTCACTTGTCTAAATTTCAGGGAGAAACTCACCTGGTTTTCCCTAAGGAAGCTTCAATTGAGCAGCTACGTAAAATCAGAGACTTAATTGCTGGAGAGAGGAGTAGCAGACTGAATGAGTCAAACCAAATCCACAGATCAGGATCCTCTGAAGCTGTCAGCAGCACTCAGACAGCTGCACAGCACCCTTCAGGACCTGTTGCCCCTGCCCGTCAGCGACCAGAAACATCACTTGTGCAATCTCTTGAAATGGTAATTATGATCTGCAAACTTCATAGGCTCCTTAGTCTTGCATATAAAGATTGAAGAAGAATTTACTGTTAGGACAGTTAAATGCTCAGAGAAAATGAGTAGACTCCAAATAAGCACATTGTTAAGCCTAGAGCAGCTTGGTCTGACCACATTGCTAATCTTGCTTTGAGAAGGCTGGACTAGGCATTTTTTCCCCAAGTGGTTTCTCAAAGTTTTTGAGTGTTTTCTTCAGTTTACATACAACTTAAGCATGAAATGTGCTATAAACAGAATATTAGCAGGAGATTTTGTTGAAGATGTCCATGAATATTCTGTTGATTGGAGTGTGAAGAAAAAAAGCTGATATTTGTTGAAAAGGAGCAGCAAGATGGAAAACAAGGGGGAGAGTGGGAAGCTAAAACTAGGGTTGTGTTTGGTGTTTGAGTGCCGGCAGAAGAAGAGGAGCATAACCATAATGCTTATAATTGTTGCTGTCTTGGTTCATGCATTATGATCTCTATGTGTAGCCTGTGAGGAGGGCTTTCTTTTTTCACATGTGCCTGTCATTAAAAACAAAAATTTAGCCAAAAAAGTACAAATTTATAGTTATTTAGGCTAAGTTTCCCTTGTCCAAGAAGTTGAGGTGAAGTTCCTGATCAAGGCAGAGCAGAGACCTTTCATCTGATGTTAATTGGCCTAATGGGAGAAGACTCACCACCTCATACAACTTTGAAAAACTAAGTTACACCTCTTGATAGAAGCTTTTGAGGATGCTTTGGTTTAACTTTCTGAAGAGTTTTTCCTCCTAGAACCAGTGTCACTTTAATCTCAAAGTTGGTGTAAGATTAATCCTTCCAAAAGCTCACTTGCCATGCATCCTTAAACACAATTTGCATGTTTTACATTATATTATCAGTATATTGTTGGATATGAACCATGACATACTGTTTCTTCCCAATGCCTACCCAAGTCAGTGAATGAGAAATGGCAAAGCATTATTTGAAGTGATGGCTTTTGGGGATAGAGAGCACTGAATGAGCCATCCTCACACAAAAGGTCTTTTGGGAAAACCACTGTTGTAGGCATGTTGTATTGAGACATTTAATCTAATTATGTTAGCATGGCAGTAGTTGTCTCTAAAATATGCTGACTGCATTTGTTTTACTTTGTTTGGAGGTTTCTGGGTTGGTTTTTTGACCTGCTTCTAGATTTTTACTGTTTCAGTCACTTCTGCAGTGGTGGTTGGAAGCAATTATGAAACCTGTAGAATGATTTGCTGCTGCTGTACTGCTTAGTAAGGGAAGCTTTAAGTTGAACCTACAGTGACAACGATGTTGCACAATGTTGACACAATGTGTTCAGAGGTTAATCCTTGCAATTTCTAGTTATTCTGCCCCAACATACACTAGCCATCAGAGTTGTGGATCCATTTCTCTGAAACTATTCATTTTCCATGCCTGGGTGGTGGGACCAAAATTGCTACTATTTAGAAGCGTTAGTAATGCAGTGTTTGCACTCTGTTAGAATGCTCTATTTAGTTGATCTCTACAGGGAACTGTACTGATAGGTCTCTGAGCCAGTGAATTTGGTCTTTATAGTCTGAATTGATTAGAAGGAAGTCTGGCACTGACTTGGCCATTTTGCTTGCACAGCAGTGGGGATTTGTTTTCCAGTGAGAATGCTGCAGAGTTATAGTTGTGTTATTGTTGTATGCACTGCTGACAGATGTCAGAGAGATTTAGAGTTGTGTCTGTAGTGCAAGCATTTTTTTCTTGCCTGTGTGTTTCACCTGTCATTCATGGGAGGCCTGGTAAATGCAGGGAAAAGCAAATTATTTGAAAGAACAGAGGAATATTCCTAAATACACAGTTCTAGGAACCTAGACCACCATGAATTTGCCTCATTGTTTTCTTCTGCATTTCTTGTCATAAAATATTCTTGAGACTTAGGAGGAGAGCTATGGCTAGTTGTTAATTCTGGTGGATGGATTCTGATCCCTTCCTGAATGGCATAGTGATTACAGGAGGAAAGGTGTATCCAAACTTAAAACTGCAGCAAGCTTCACCTGGCTTCTACGATTAAATGTTTGCATAACACTTCATATAGTGGCTTTTATAAAGCAGATTAAGCACTACTGTAACACTGATGGTTTTGCATCAGAAACCCAAGTTGTCAGAGAGTCTGGGAGACTTCCTGTTGTGCTGAGCAATATCCCTGCATACCCTTTCAGGAAGCTGATGGACCATGAAGGTCTTAAGGCCTTTGGCAATCTCTAATGTCCCTTATTTCTTCCTTTCAACTTGCATTAAATGAATCTGGACACAATGGAGTTTATGATGTTAAACCAGTTACCTACAGCTGATGAGCTCCAGGAAAAGCAAAACAAGCTCTGTTCTGTTTTAGCAGTTATGAAAATGAAGGACTGATACTGAAGTACTGTAACAGCATCAAAACAAGCACTTGTAATTGGAGTGCTCCTTTAAAAGAAGTTTTCTTCTGAAGCATTCTCACACCTGGGTGTATGATACTGCATTTGCTGCAAGCCTCTCAGGAAAGCATTGCATTTTTGATTAAATTAAAATCACAGTTAACAAGGCTAAAGGCTGAAGCATGATGTAACAATAGAGAAAAGGTAATTTAGCAGTGCCACAGACTTCCCCCAAAAATATGCCAGACTCTTACTTTCAAAATCCCATTTCACCTTCTGTATTGTTCCCTTTTAAATGGGAACAAATTGTTTGCTCAGCTACCAGCTTCATTATTATTAACCTCAGCTGTTAGTTTTGGTATCTGTGTTGTACCTTATTGTGTGCAACGTGCCTCTAGGTGACACTTAGGATAACTGACTGAAGGAAACCTTGTTCTTTTATCCAGTTGCTCCTGAAACTGCGTGGTTCAGTGGCTGGGTACTGGGCTGTCTATATAAACCTCTACCAGAATTGATCTATAAGAGAAGGAAGTAGAAACAGACAAGCAACATTCATGAATAAGAAATAATAAGCAGAATACATCAATAATATAGTTCTACAAACCAGTGTAGCAGTGCCCAGAAAATGAAAGCAATTGCATGTCTTTGTGGATTTTGGGTAAACAGTCCAAAAGAAAGGAGAAGTAGATTAGGTGGGGAAGAGAAGCCAAAGATTTTTCCATTAAAGGTGTCTTCAAAAACAGTTTTCTCCCTAAGTTAATTGATTTTTCACTCAAGACACCATTCAGAATGCTCAGAGACAGCAAGACTAGCTTTACGGTTTGAGTGGTGGTGTCTTCAGTTCTTGTTGATATCTTTGCAAATAAACATTTCACTGTAAATAAATATATAATGTAAACATGAACATAGAATTATGACTGACTTAAACTAAAATAGGAGATCTTGGTTATTCTTGGCGCGAAGGTGAAAATTCATAAATCATCTTGTGATTGAAAATCCTTTTGCAGGCTGCAAAAATCTTGAAAACACTTCAGACAAAATTTGAGGGTCTTGTGTTGATGTATGAGAATCCTTCTATTCAGCAAAAAGCACTGGCTGCAATTCCCCTCCAGGAATTGAAAAGCAAAGCTCAGAAAAAGCTAGCACAAGCTACAAGACTGGACAAAGGTAATGCTGCCAAGTTAAAGTGTATGTGAAAGTGGAAGTGTTCTTTCAAACATAGCATACATTGTTGGTGTGTGTTTGGTCATATGTCTGCAGGTTCCAAATGCTGTTTCTAAATTGGAATTGCCTTCTTCCTAATTTACTACTTACTTCTCTTACTTTTATTTCGCTTTTGTCATCCGTCTTTTACTGCTCTTATGTAGAAATTTTGGACTCTCTGTATTAGTAGAAAAAAGCACTGGGGAAACAAATGTTGCATTCCTTGAATCTCAAGTGAAATAGCTACAAGAAGAGGAGGGGAGCTTCTTGTTCAAGTAGTCATTGTTGTGAAATTCTCAGAGTGCAGTTTTCCTGTATGTACTATGGTTCTAAATTCAGAATAAAACTTTAAATACCACTTCTCTTTTTTAAAGTGATATTGGTGAAATTTTGAATGAGATCTTTCCAAGATGCAACCTGATTCAAGCAAATGATCACTTTCCTTCCTAATCCTTAAATGAATAGGGTTATACCCTGTTCCTCATGAAGCTAGATATGAAATGTAGGCATAAATACTTGTGGCATCAGTGTTTAAAATTTATACTTTCTTCATAAATGTGAATTTGTTTTGAATGTATGAAGTTTTTGTCAATTAAAATGACATATTTCTATTTTCAGGTGATGGTTTTAGATTTGTTTCAGTGGCATGGTAAAATGTTACTTCTATAAGATAAATATTTTAAAAAATACAATTCCAAGATCATATTTAAACAAAAAAATCATTTTCACCATGAATCTTTGATAGAAGACTGTTTCAAGCAATTCTGCTGAATTTATAGGAGTGCTGTTGGTTTGCAAACAAAAAAAAAATCTCTTCGTATGTTTTTTATAAATTACTATGTGGTGTCTCATACAGCCACACAGTAATATGTAATTGTGGCTTTGGCATTAAGGAAATTTTTGACAATGGATTTTCTTAGTAATTTTTCTTTTATAAAACTGTATTGGGAAGTAAGAAACCATGTGAACAATTGCAAAGCATTCTTATTCAGCAGCATGGGACAATACATTGGGGAAAAGAGATTTAGCAGTAATAAATTACAAGTATTAAATTTCTTTATAAAGGAAAATAATCAAGAACAAGCCTGCCTCTTAGACTCTGTTTTAATACTACTGTGCACATTGTTTAAAAAGGGGAAGGAAGGGAGAGGATAGTGCCCTGAGTGCTTCTTCCCAAACCATCAGGCTGATTTAGTCAAAATGGCTTCCAGACCTTAATTTAGATACAGATAAAGGGGAAGGGCTGGGATTCCACTGTTTCAGATTGTGACAGCTTGAAAGCATTTTTCAAGAGCTTTATAGAAACATGTATTTTGGAATGGACTATGTATGAGATGTTTGGGTAATTGGTTTTCAGCTTCTTGGTTTCTGTCCTGCTGCATTAAGACTGTCACCTCTAGGAATAAATATTTAGTGCTAGGGGACACTTGTTTTTGGGATAGGCCTTGCAACACATAGTGAGCATTTTTGGCTCATAAAGACTAGGAAGGTAACAGTCATTTGATGAGAATTATGGCTTTGATTTTATTTTTTCTCTTTGCCACATTTCATTAGAAAGATGGACTGAACAGTCAAAAATAGCTGTGTATCCCAGCCAACTGTTTTTTGTTCAAAGAAATCACATTTGTCATTTTTCCATGTGATGTTTTAATGAAGGATTTATTTTGCAAATCAAGGGAAGAATGTTTATAGCGTAGCAGTCATATTTTCACAGATGGGTTCTACTTTGAGTGTTGTTATCCAGGAAAAGAGAGTATGGCCTGTGCTTGAAATATTTTCATTCAGCTTTTAGCAAAAAATTTGAATATATAAGCATATCCATTTTGTAAGCAGTGAGCCTTTCTCTGAGTGTTACAGCACAAAGGTTTTCAACATACCCGAGTAAAAATGGAAATTTTACCATAATTAGAAGTCAGGTGTTCTTGTTTTGATTAACAGATGATCTCTTCTCATGCAATGTGTGTTTAATGGTGTTAATGCTCCTACAGAGACCTTTGTACCAAGGATGACTACAGCTTCAGAGCAAGATGTGAAATTAACTTAGGGTTTTTTTCACCATGCTGAAAAAGTGCATAAATTTTTAGTGCAACTGCCTTCAATTTCCTTCTAGCAACATTTTTACGAATTTATTTTATATGTTAATATTCATTAGTCAAACCTGTCTGCACTGTGACTAGAATAAAGCTGTAGTGCATAAAAATAACAGACAGTAATACCTATGATTGCAGTGTGGCCTAGGTGATAAAGTTTTTAGGAAGAATTATTTGAATATTTATGTATCTGAGAAGGAAGAATATCTCTCTGCACATTGTAATAGGATGTGCTTTTAAAGATTCTAAGGAGTTTAAATGAATGGATCTTTCCTGAAAAACTGGATTTTTAGATGGTTCTTTTTAGGTAAAATGGGGCTATTTCCACGTGTCAGAACAGTGAGAATATGTAAGTAGGTTCTAACTCCTGTTGTAAGCAGGAAAATGAGCCAGAACAGTCTGGTGTGGTGAAATCAGTTAGAGTAGAAAACAAAAGACATCTTGTGTCTGCCTTGGGTAAGCTGAGAAAGGTGTTTATTTGCTGAAATTAGAACAAACTCAACACGTTTGCATGCTATATACGTATTTTCTACAATAATGAGGCAGTGTTTGTAGAAGGTCTGTTTATAGAAAGCCTGTACACCTGGTTGCTTAGATTGCTGCCAGTGTCTGGTTCTTTGGTATGTTGAAATCAAAACAATTGTTATTCCTATGAATAGGAAAATATTTTGGAGCAGAAAAATAATTAACTCTCTGTTCCAAAGTCCTGGAAGAGTATGAAGGGCATCAGGAACTTCATCAGGCTGAAATATAAATATGACTCTCTTTTCTGAGCAATTTTTCATTCTCCTTCTAGCTATAGTATTAAGTACTGCAGTTTTTTGTTCTCAAGTTTGAACTTACTCAGACTTGACAATTTAGATTTTCTTTTTTGTATGTATTTAAGTAATATACAAAGCATTTTAATACGGATTTTATTTAAAAGTACATAAAAATAAATAAAGGCCTAGTGATGCTAATTTGCATAGGCACTGTTAAATTCAACTAAATTATTTTTCCATTTGAACTAACTGTGTGTTGTATAAATTTTACAGGTGCACATGTGAGTGAAGAGGACTTCTTATTGTTGGAGCTTTTGGACTGGTTTAAGACTTCCTTTTTTCATTGGGTAAATAGTCTTCCTTGCAGCAGGTGTGGTGGGCAGACAGAGCCTAAAAGTGGCTACCTGCTGCCTACTGATGATGATCTAAGGTGGGATGCCAGACGAGTGGAAAACCATTACTGCAACCAGTGTCAGCTCTGTAACAGATTCCCAAGGTGAGCATACAGAAACTTGCTGCCTTTTTTCTTTCAAGAAACAGCTTTGTATTTGTGCATTTTGTGAACAGGTGAGAAGTTGTTAATTCAGAAAGTAGAGAAGCTGTTTTAAGTAACATGATAGAATGTTTGATGAACCAGCAATTTCTCTGCAAAATCAGAGATTTTTAAAAACAATATATGCTTTCTCTTATGTGGACCTGTTCTGAATACTTGCCTGGCTTGTTTGGGTTTTTTTTTAATGTTAATTTGATGAACTACAGCTTCTAAATAAAATATGTTAATATTGGCAACTATATGTAGGTAGTGTTTTGTTATTGCAGGGAAAACTTCACTTCTGCAGAAAATCACAGCATAGCGTACATCTTTTGCTGAGTCTATAGCAGAAGAACAAATATACAATTTATTTATACTTTTTTTTTTTTTGTGGCATTTAGACATTTTGCTAACTGTTTAAAGGATCAGCATAAAAGTAGTATTTTAAGATGTCTAAATTAATTTTGGAAACTTAACCAGATTTGTTTTGGTGCTGCTATAAACGTATGATGGAGTCGTGTGAGTTGAGGTAGCATTCTTGTATTTTGTGCAGTATAGCAATTATTTCCATTATCTTCTGTGGACTGATTGATACTGAAGTCTGTTCAGATCATCAAAACACGATCTAAAGATTTCTGAAAGGTGAAATGTATTTTTAATTGTTCTTGTTTTGTGCTGTTTTTCTCCTGTAGGTATAACAACCCTGAAAAACTTCTGGAAACCAGACGTGGACGCTGTGGCGAGTGGGCCAACTGTTTTACACTGTGCTGCAGAGCTGTGGGGTTTGAGGCAAGATACGTCTGGGACCATACAGGTATCGATGTTCTGGAGTATTGTAACATTAATGCAAACCTGTGCAAAAGCAGGTTATGCATTTTATGTCTCTCAGATCATATTAGCCATCAGGCAGCATGTGCAGTTACACAGTCAGCCAACAAAGACAATATCTGTTCAATTTCTTGTCCTGCCTGATGAGGTGAAATACAGTTCTGCAATTAAGGTCAGATGACTGATTTCAGAATGATACAGTCTTTAGCTGAATGTAAGGGTCTGATCCTAAGAAGGAGAAAGTTTTGGTAGTTTCTCTATGTAGATGAACAGAAAACATGCTCTTTCACCTGTTCATTTAATAAGTTGGAAAAAGTTACAATATTCTGCAAGATTAGAATAGAGGCTCCATCTTTATAAGTCATTGTTTATTCTTGGCCTTTGTTACATAGATCATGTGTGGACTGAAGTATATTCTTCATCTCAGAAAAGATGGCTTCACTGTGATCCTTGTGAAAATGTGTGTGATAAGCCTCTTCTCTATGAAGCTGGCTGGGGAAAGAAGCTCTCCTACATAATTGCATTCTCCAAAGATGAGGTAGGAGTAATGATGCTAATAATAAACAAACTTGCCCTAAGCAAGTGTGCAGTGTATTCCACCTTGGTGTGATTTTCCCAATTATTGTAGAAAAGCATACTTTTATTAACTAGCCTCTTTAAACGAAGCAAGATATATGGAAATTTTTGGTTGCTTTATTTTCTTCCATTTGTGCTTGAGGTGGTTGATGTCACCTGGAGATACAGCAGTAAACATGAAGAAGTACTCTCTAGAAGGACGGTGCTCAGCGAAGCTACGCTGCGAGAGACAATTAATGCACTAAATAGAACGGTATGTAACCTTGCTTCAGTGGGTTTCTGAGAGTGAAACACAAGTATCTGCAGGAATATGTGAAGTCCTCGAACAAAGGAATGCTTTTGGTAACCTCACAGGAATATCCATGCACTGTGGATATAAAAAATGCTGTTAATTACTCATTTTATCCCGAATACATAGAAATCAGTGGCAGTGCTGAGCTTGTGGGAAATAAGGCTCTTACATACCATTATTTATCATATTATCTCTTACATACACAGATGTGTGTGTATTTATTGTTTTTCTTAGGGACTTTGGAGCAGACTTATACTTGCTGGGAGTAAACTGCAACTCGTTAGTAACTATGTGGAACTCCTTCAGGGTGACTGAACGTTTTCCACATCAGGGCTGCTATATCTTGAAAACAGTAGCATTTACAGTTGTAAGAAATGCAGGTTTAGTTTTCTTTCAATGATTTTTTACAAGCTCTAGGAAGTGAGGGAAATTATTCATGGGCTGTTTCCAAGACTTCCAAAAGGTGTTGATACCATCAGCAGAGCTTTGACACAGAGCCATTTGTGTTTACACTGTTCATGCTTAACATCCCCAAAATGCATGGAGCCATTTGCACCTGCATGTCATGGTTGCAGAACTTCTCTGCTAAGCTTTTTCCACTCCCTACTTGGGACACCAGGAACTTGATGCAATATACTAGAATACCATAAAACTTTGAACCACCTTGAGGTTTCTCTTTTGTTCTCCCTTCCTTACAGGGCTAATTCCCATGCATGGAAACTTTAGTTCCAGTGGTAGTATACAGCTGATGACTTAAAAAACAGATTAAGCCTTTTTTGAGGCCTGCTGGTTTGGGAGTGTTAGCCATACATTAAGATTGTGAATAATTGAGCTGGACTAATATTTTGAGACCAGGGCTTGAAATAATTTTAACAGTAGTGAAAAATTAAAGTCACAGAGCAGAGCACTGTGAAGAGTAACCAGAGCATCAAAGTGCTTAAAGGAAATTGTGGATTGGTGTTGTTAATTTAGGATAAACCATATCAAGCTTCCTCTGAGCTGGAGCAAGATCAGCAGCGCTGCATAAGGATGTCCTAAGTGTCAGGGCAACTGTTAAGACTCAGGAAGGCCTGATGTTTCATAGAAAACTGCTGCAACCACTGGTTGTCATCCATGAACACAAGCAGAGGTGTGTTTCCCCCCTTGCTGTGTTAGAACTGGTATTTGGCATCTGGAATTTGTTCAGCTGGAGCTGTTTCTCATAATTTCTCTGTATCTACTTTTCTTCATACAATTCCACATTGTTTGGAACAAAAAAGTCTTCAAATGTTTCTTTTGTGTAATCTCTATTAGCAAAACTTGCTGGGGTCAGAACTGCTTTTGAGACAATTGAAATGCTTATCAGCCTCAAGTTTCAGGTCCCAGTGGGCTGAGTGTGCATGCCTTGGGTGATCACCAAAGCAGAAAAAAAGACGATGCATGTAATAGTTTATATACTCAATGTTGATCTTTTTTCAGCCCCATGTGAGTTTATCCACAGTTAAAAGAATGAAAGGCTTCACATTCCAGATTTGTTTATTTGACATGAAGATCATATAGACAAAATACTGACATCTCAATAAATTGTTTCAAAGTTGTTTACCAAAAAATTGCTCATAGATATATTCATGTAGGTAAAGACATGTAATTCTCTTTTATTTTTCGCTAATCTTTCTGGAACTAAGTTTTTCTTGATTTTTCTGACGTTTGTAAAACAGAGATGTCATGGTTTGTTTATGACCAAATCAGTGAAATAATGCTTTCAAAGATTTTTGTTTGGGCTTAATCACAAAACCAAAACTGTTGCCAACTAAGTCACTGCACCTTAGAGAAGAAAAATTTGACCACAACTGATTCTTTGCCTTCTCTTTCCTCCAAATAATATTGAAAATGGCTATGGTCCAGTATACATATGAATAGCTATGAAAACTGTTATGGAAGAATTTTATCATCCAAATTAATGTATTAAAGAAAAAGCACAAACATTATTTTAAAAGAATTCCTTACAGTGCCTGAAAGTTCCTAGAGAAAACACTGCTGTCACATAACTGTGTACTTATGACTAGTTTGTATTTGTATTTGTGGTATAAGATTAATGGCTCTAACAATCAGTCTAGACTTTAAATGTTAATCCATTTTTTCAATCCTATTTTTCCCTGTTGGTGTCACTCTAGAGCAGAATTACAAATACCATTTTTCTGAATGCTTTCTTTTTTCCTAAATGTCTTTTTTTCAGAGACAAAAGTCTTTGTCAGAAAATAGAAAAAGAGAGCTCCTGGAAAGGACTATTGTGGAGCTTGTTGAGTTTATTTCTCCTAGAACACCTAAACCTGGAGAATATGGTGGAAGAACATCAGGCTCAATGGCTTGGCGAGTAGCCAGAGGTGAAATTGGTTCAGAGGTATTTAACTTTTGCACTCATGACCATCTTAGAGGTAGCTAACTAAGAATTTGTGATTATGGTCTGTAAAAAAACAAACAAAAAAACCCCCACCAAAAACAAAACCAAAAAAAATTCATGGTAGATAGCCAGATTCAGCTCAAATAAGTGAATCTTGCAAAAACATTAGGTGAAAGTTTGATGTGAATTCAGTAGAGGTCCATGAGTAATTTTTGAGAATTGATGGTGGTCTATTGATTCTAATAATGTTTGGGACTTCTTGATATAAAATGTATTTTGTTCTTAAAAGTTAAAAATACTTATTTCATTTAAATTAGTTAGTTTGACAGAGCTAGAAAGTTCAAGTTAGTTAGATTGGGAAAATTGTAAAAAAATGTTGTATTTGTATTATTAGGTACTTCCAGGTTTAAACCAATAGTAGGTTTTGACCAACTATTTTTGTTACTAAAAATGTGGGAGCAATTAGAATTGTGTAAATTTAACAATCTCTTAAATAATAAGCTTTATTGATTTTCACATCAGTATTTTTTACTGTTTCCAAAAGCAAGGGTTGACTTTTATGCTAAGATACAGTTTCCCAGAACCATAATAATACTTAGCTTGAGTCAGGATATGAAGATGTGTCTTAAATTTTGTAGCAATCCCATCATGTGGAATGTCTGTCCCGTACAGAAACAGTTGAGTGAAAGTAATGAGCTTCTTAAGATTGTCTTAGTTTAAGAAACTAATAGTTTATTGCAGTTCTCTATTGTTTGGAAGACTTAATTTCTGAAACTCTTAAGAACAATTACTTAAAAAAATATAATACTGTGAAGGTAAAAACTTTGTACTTTTAAGTTTTTTGAAGTTGATTTGTAAACTGGCATACACAAGCACCTGTATATGGTAGTTACAGGTTTGCTATTCAGAATACCATTTACTTATTCACTGTACAAGCAATGTACTTAGCATAAAAATTTTCTGTTCTGAAACTCTCATTTCTTACTTAGATGATACTATTTCATGTTAGTTTGTTAAAAAATTACTTCTGAAATAATTATTTGAAAATTTAAAAAATAAAAGTACTCCTCCACTCTGGAAAAGTTGCAAGTGTGCTGTAAGAAACTGGTTTAAAACTTTTCTTCTGCAGAAATGGTTTTGTACATGACCTCTCTTAAAAAGGACCTTTTTTTTTTTCACTTGGCAGCAAAACTGAATTGCAAAACCCTGACAAACAGTTTAAAAGTAATGTAGTCTTGAGGGAATTTAGGCATTGGGGAATGAAGGTGCTTGTATGTTTTTGTTTTTTCAGAAAAGAAAAGAAGTAGTTTTTATTCCCTCTGAAAAGGAGAAGACATCTAAACTGTTCCATCTCGTCTACAATGTAATAGAAGATAGTTATACACGGATTTCCAATAACAATGAAAAAATAAGTGGCTGGGAAGCAGGTGTTTGGAAGGCAGAATCTATTTGGAGAAAGGTTGAAACAGATTGGAAAATGGTAAGAATAGCAATTATTAAAAGCCTATAATGTACAGTAAAATTATGATAACTCCAGTAAAACAGAAAACCCTTGCCAATGTTTGGATTCAAAACCTCTCTTGGTGCCCATAGAATTTAGCAGATGTTAGTAAATGCTGTTGTTAAGATTCAGTAAGATTGCCAGATGGTATGAGAAATTAGAAATAAATTTAACTTGTCTTTCAGAAAGGATGATTGAATTCTCTGCAGGTAGGCAAAATCCTTGCCAGAATGCCAAATTTATAAAATGGCTTCCTTCTTAGGCTTGTGGGAAAATGCTGTTTTATTGAAAAGCAGTTCTTCTCTGGAAATAAAAAAAGGTATTTGTTGTTTTAAGAATAGTTTTATAGCGTATCATCATCTCTTTGATGTACAGCCAAAGGAAGAAATTGCCTTCCTAAATAATACAGTTCCATCTGCAAGAAGACAAGAACCTATCAGTTATCCAGAATATTGTATACCCTGCCCAGAATCCTTCCATAGTGTCAGGACTGAGCAGCACAAGAGTCATAGGCTCTAAATCTAAGAAGAGAATTGCTGCCTGTGCAATGGGAAGGGGCCATGTTCTAGCAAACAGCTTTTCCCACAACAGCAACCAACTGTGGAACTGAACATTCTTGTCAGGGACTCTAGAGCATGTTAGTGCTTTTTTCCTATGTCATTTTACTAGTCTGAAGGGTCTCTGACCAAATATTCTTCTAGCTTCCCATTGATAAAAATGGAGCTAAGTATGTATCTGCCTCTTGAGATTTTCTCTCCTGGAAGATCTGTACATAACTGACTTGCAAAATGCATTGGGGGAATTACTTGAAGAGGCTGTGCTGCCCTAAAGAGAAAGAATAAGGAAAGGAACGGGAGAATTGTACAAAAGATGTCACAACAGGGTAGACTTAATAGTAAAAGAGAAGTAACAGAATCTCAGAGTAAGGAACAGATGTTGTCTGCTTCTCCAGGATCTGCTAAATATCTGATAGTACATTATGTTTGCACTTCTGCAATGATCAGTCATCCTCACTTTTGCAAGAAACCTGTTGTCCCTGCACTGAAACTAAACTACAATTTTTCTCAGCTCTACTAATCAGATAAGACAGGGTGGGACTAATCTATAAGACCAGGCAACAAGACTTTAGCCTTGTATTCAGTAACACCTCAAAAGGATGAGATGGTGGCATTGAGAAATTAGGAGCTACGGCTCCAGCTCTTTCTCAGACTTGTGGGTAAGGCATGTTAGTTTTTCAGGAATTTGCATCCTACAAAAAGTGTGTAAGAATCTTAGAATTGAAAATTACTTTCCATTGGGTGCTGTTTGGATAATGGGGGATAACAGCAGAGGGAAAGGTTGTTTGGGGTTTGCCTTTTCTTTTAGTACAAGATGCAGCTTGGGGAGTATGATTCAGCCATCCAAGAACTTAAAAGCCAAAGGAACCTTTACAGTAATACTTGGTTAACATTTATTATGTGATGAATGGAAAGGCATTTAAATCTAAAAGCCACAGAAAATGTATCTGTAAGTATTAGATGAAGAGAAACAGAAAATAACCACTTGGTTTTATGGTACACAATGCAAACAGGTACAAACCACAAATTCAGTCACATTACCCAGAGATAACCTGGTATCCAGGACTCAAACTGGCAGACCACAGTAGGTGATAGTAATAGTGTAAGAACCTATAGATCTGAAATCCATGGATTGGTGAAAGGCTTGTTGTCCAGAAGAATTGCTGCAGTGGAAAAGAATTGAATGAGTTGGTTGGTTGGTTACATTTTTCCCTCTGAATTCAGGTATTTTTCACATAATACTAGAAATAAAACAACCAAGTTTGAAAGTTAGAGGAAAGTCAAAAAATACACAAAAGAAAACTTTTAAGTTCTTTTTTTCTGATTAAATGCTTGGATATTATAATGATAGATGTAACAGACTAATGTTTGAGGCTTTTCTAGTGTTCCAAACTGTGTTTAGTGCATTTCAACAAAGTAGTATGTAATGGGGTGTTTTGGCTTCCTTACTCAAATACAGCAGTTCAGTAGGATCTGATCAAGGGAAAGCTTTTGCTAGAACCAGCTGAGATACTCAAAAAATATGTGGAGGTCAGCACCTTAATGAACATTAGGATTACATTGACATGAAAACAGCTTAAATCATTGCATTTTCATAGGTGATCTTCAGTGTAAGACCTTACACCTTTAGGGGGTTTTAGCTTACTTCAATGTGAAAATAGTAATACTAAAATTCTGTTTAATAGTCTATTACGTTTCTATATTAGGTGGGTTCTTTAGTAAAACTAACTATTGTGTTTTATTATCGTTTTGTTCAGGTTCTCTCAAGATTAAAAAATAAAGAGCTGACTAAGTCCACTCAGTATGATATTAATCAAAAGCTTGGACATGACAGAATTTTTATTAATTTAGGATTCCAAAAGGATCACAGGAATTTGGACTCTTTAAACACACAGTAGTGTCTGTTATTTAGGTTTGCTGATGATAGATGTTTCACTTGAAAGAACTGTCAGGCACTTCTGACCAAATTCTTGAGAGTGTTCATAGTAACTTTAGTTAATGTTAATATGTGAGCGTGGCTCTTCAGCCAGGTTCAGGACAGCATTGGAACTAAATTAAATTAAACAAAGTTGTAACAGTTCAAATAATATTAATATGGGATTTATAAATGATCAGCATGTATGATTTGCTTTAACTGAGAAACAAATCCAAGTCCTAGGAGAAGCAGTGTGCAGCCACAGCTGATGAGGCTACTGATTGCACCATTCTTTCCATCAGCAGTACTGTACTGAAATAGTTTAGTGTTCCCTAGCAAGGAGCTGTGAATGTGTACAATTACCTAACTGTGGAATATACTTGGGGATAAAAAAAGAGGTTTTTAATATAAAATTTTACTTTGTACAGTTTTAAAGATTCAGGGGCTTGACAAAGAATGAAAATGTGCTATCTTAAAATTTTTATGTCCTTGTTATGAGGATTAATTAGATGTGTGTTGGTCATCTCAGTTTTTGACATGCTGGTTGTGTCTTCTTTCATGTAGGTTTATTTAGCCCGAAAAGAAGGATCATCCTCTGCTTCCATCAGCTGGAAGTTTGAGTGCAAGTCAGTTGGTCTAAAAATAGATAACATTTCAGTTAGGACAAGCAGTCAGGCATTTCATAGTGGAAGAATACAGTGGAGACTTCACTCTCCTACAGCAGAAATTTCTCTGATAGGAGGTAAGTGTGGAATTTAAATAATGAATTATATCATGTAGCAGAGGTGTTACTGAAAATAAATAGTTTATATGGAGAGACTACTGTGCAAACACTAAAAACAAAATGTCAATATTCTTTAGTTTTCCAACAGCGTTTCTTAGCAAAGTCAAGAAAATACTGTGAATTTAATTAAAGCTGGTACAAAACTCAGTTTTATTAATATACACAGTCCTACCTGCAATAGGGCAGAGCAAGCAAGAACACAGTGTGAATATATGATACTTGTCTTTTACTAGGAAGGATAGATGCTTCTATGTCTGGTGGCAAATGAATCTGAGTAGTTGCAACTGAAATCATTAAACATCTATTACAGCTTAGCATTTTTAATGTGCATTCTATTATTATATACTGTTTGGAGCTGTGGCTTACTGAATTATCTGTCTTTTCCTCCAATAGATAAAAATCTTTGCTCCTATTCAGATTTTTCTGGAGCAACAGAAGTTATGTTGGAAGCAGTTCTGAATGGAGGGGATGGTGAAGCTGCATGGCAACACACACAGCTGTTTAGAGAGAGCTTAACAGGATGTGGGGAAAATTGCTTGGAAATAATTATAAAACTCAGTGACCTCTGAGAATCTGAACTGCGGAAGTGTACTTTGGATTCCTTGAAGAAATTATACCATGGATACAACATGAAGATTTGGTTGGCAATTCCTCTTCATTCTGCTGGCAGATTATTTCCTGTTTCACTGCTTCCATTAAACCAACTTGAAACTGCACGTGTATTGAATAGGTAAACATCACAATGAAAACCTCTTTGCTATAAAAACAAAGACAAAAATTAAGGGATTGAACCATAAAGTACCCTTTTCTTAAACTTTACAATAACAAGGAAACAATTTTTAGGAAGCAAAACATGATCATAGAAGCACATTGATTTTAATGTGGAGTTTTGGGATTGGCTTGCTGGTTTTTTCGAGTTTTTGTAATCTGCTTGGGAAAACAGATTGAATTCTGTTTCCCAATTATAACAGATGCTTCTGATGATTTCAAAATATTTTAAACAATATTAGAGGATTTAGACATTTTTTAAAAAACTGATTTAGTGTAGTATCAAGAAGTGCTGAAATTAAGTTAATTTCAATATTGCTTCAAAATTTCCGTGTTAGATGTCTAAGTATTAAACCTGTGTTTAATACCAAGAACTATTTGGAAGCATGGTGGTTGCTGGGAAAATAACCTCATTTTGAAAGAAGTGTTCATTATGTACCTAAAATTGTCATGGCCTGTGATAGAAAATTGAGGCTTAAAACTGAGTAAGAACATAATATTTTTTTCTATGAAAAAATAGGTTATTCATTATAAATACTTTTTAAATAATATTAATTTGGATTTGCTTAATAAATCTTTTACAAGTTAGGCATGTAGGTTGAAATCCTTTTAAGCTGTTGCCTTAACTTGCTTTAAATACTCTTCCCAAATTTGATGTTAAAGTATATACATTTTTTTTTTCTGTTCAGTTAATTCAGTCTTTACATTTATTTTCAATCAATATAATAAAAAATACTATCCAGGAGACATCAGATGTTGCAGTGCTCTGAATAAAACATGGAGTGAATGTTCAGATTAGATAGTCTTTATCAGAATGTGAGGAAGGCCTTGCCTGGATTATACAAGAGATACTCTAATATAGAACTAAAATACAAAGTTCAAACTATGGTTTTATTTTTTAAATAAGTGAGAATTAAGGATGATGCTCTCAGGATGAGTGTTTTTAAAGTTTTTCTTCCTTTTTCTGATCTTTCCAACCTCTGTATTGATTTCCAGTGTTTGTCAAAAATAATTTATGTTGAAATAAATGTTTGCTGACCTTTCAACAAATCTAAGCAAATATAAAACTATTCAGATTTTATTAGAAAACTGCATATGCAGAGTGAACAATGGAATCTTAACAAATAGTAGATTATGGCAGCTCAGAAGTGACAGAACAATATGTGATGGATTATATACTTTACTTTAGGATGTAAATGAATGGTTTATGAGGGGAATTAAAAGAGCCTCACCCCTACAATACAGATTAACACAATGACAGGGTACTTACTGTATTGTACACACTGGAAGGGAAGAGTACACACTGGAAGGATGTTTATCAGTGCTTGACTAATGCAAAGTGAATTTGCCAGTCTCCATTTAAAACTACTGTATTTGGTTTCAGTTAAACACTTTTTCTGAGATTTTGAGTGGCGACTCAACAGAAGAGTATTTTAGGCTAATATAGATACTACCTTGGTAGAAAAAAGGAAAAGGAAGATAACTCAGGTGCCACCCGTCAACAAAACTATTTCTACTTAATATTTTGATAGCTGAAATAGTTACTGCTTTAAAGCAGAAATTGTTTTTGCAGTGTATTAGAGGACCGCGAGGAATTGCAAAATTCCTTAACTGCATCTGATAATTTGAAATCAGAAGGCAGAATATATTTAAAAGTAGTAAGATAAAGTAAATTTCTCATAATTTTGGTCAGAATCTCTGGGGGAAGAGTGATAGCTGCAGATAACTTAAAGTAATTTAAGTCCATTTTTTAAAAGTTTGAATGAATTAAAAAGTTGGAAAAATTCCTTGCCAGTCTAATTAATGAAGAAGAACTTCTGTATTTATAAGATCACATGCAATGAATAGAAGTGCTTATTTTAGGAAAGAATTAATAAGTAATCCAAGCTGAATAGAGCTAATATGAAAAATGTAAATGGAACTCGTTCAGTTGTCTTTTGAAGTACCCTATAAACAATGAACACTTTGAATCTCTTCACACATTGTTTTAAAGGCACTAATATCCTCTGTTGATCTCCATTTCAGCCCAGCTTTTAATAATTATTTTTTTTTTAACCAGAGGTAATTCCTCATCCACAGTTGTTTAATGTTAATTTACAGTGTCCTGAATTTGCAGTATTACATGGTGGAAAGATCTGTGCTGCAATCTGCTCTAAAAGTATGATTATTAAGTTGTGCTGGCAATGGTACAATACTGGGTGAGTGGTAGATGGTGATCAGGGCACATGTAGATAGAAGGCAGTGCTTACTCAACTTTTTAGAAGTTTAAGAAGGTAGAGATTAAATGAGGTAATTAAAAATACTGTTGCCTAGAAATATATGGCTTAATACAGGTAAAATCAGCAATGTTTTCTAGAATCCAGCTTAGGTACATTTTGAAGAACAGCTGGCTGTCCACTGTGCCATCCATGGGTGCCTTCCAGGGTTGCACTGAGGTCTAACAGTGAAATCTTTTCCATTAAAAGTTTACATAAATATTACATTACCCAGTTAATGCTTGCAAACTGATTATGGGGTGCATGGTTTCCAACAGAACTATGTGGGAGCCTGTGCACAGAATTCCTCCTTTCAAACAGGTATTTGTTGCACTGTTGTCTATCTAGAGTTGATCGTCCAGCTGTTGATTTCTTCATATCCTGTTTTGACATTTAATGCTTAGTAATTTCCTACACCCCAGGAAGTTGCTGGGAAGATGTATCCTTAAAATACATGAAGGAAGCCCCTTCTAGGCAGTGTAGAAAGAAAGAAGAGGTACAGAGCACAGCTATGCAGGAACCAAACAAACTTCAGTGTAAATTATATAACCTACAATGAGAAGCAAGTAGTGCAAATTATCTTATCTGGTCTTGTAGGAAAATCTGTCTCCTTAACTCATTTGTTAACATTGGAAGATTTTTCACATATAGCGGGTTGGATTTAAGATATAATCCTTATTATGTGCAACATCAGGAAATGTAGAACACTAAAAATAAAGTGTGTTTGTCTCCATAGTGCAGTGGAATGAAAACAGATGGCAGGCAGCACATATGGCTGCCAGAAGCTGGGAACACCCATTTGCAGAGTTCTTGCAGCTCTAAACAAAACAAGCCAAAACAAAGGAACTCCGAGAGGGGCAGAGATTGTTCCAGACAGATATCAGGATATCTGCCTCTTCTCCACACCCACACTCCTCATTTCTTTACCTCTGGTTGCTCAAGCTAGAAATGGAAGCAAACTGCTAGTTAAGAATTTAGTGGACTTCCTAAGTATTTGTCAAAACAGCATTTCTTAAGTATAGGCATTATTTAAAATAAATATCTGATTTTCATTGTAGGAAATCAGAAATTCCATTCAAGCCTCTAGGTTTGGACAAAGTTGAAGTTTTGCCACAGTTGTTCGAGCAATTCAACAACTTTAAAAATGTGCTAATATTGAAGGGACTTCTTGTGTCTCAGCTTCCTATCATATGGAAGGTTGAGAAGGAAATTGCAGACACGTGCCTTCCTTAAACTCAGTTGCTGGCTTAGGTCCTTTTTGTACTTTGAGTATTTTGGGGAAAAGTATTCAACATTATTTGCAGTAGTTCAGCTTACCTGGTGCTGGTTCTGAAGGTTCTTTACAGGGTACTGCTGTTGCACCAATGCTTTATGGCTTGTACCTTATGGCCTTTCTAAATACTAATCAGCAATGTAGTGTATATTATATGTACCTGTATGATCACTGGTCATATAGCTGTCAACATGAGCAGAAGGGAAGAGTAATAGCAGTAATACCTGGGACAGTTTTGGGGTTTTATGCTGATCTTGGATATTTAATCCAAGCAGAAGGACAGTAGAGTAAAAAAAAAAAATGTCTTTAGTAGATTGAAAAAGGTCCTTCTTTATTTAAGTTTTAAACTTCAGGAGTAGAATTTTGAGACCTCCCAGCCTATATTATGGAACCTAGGAATGACCAAGTAACAAGTCAAGGTCAAATATATGTATTTTAGGTACACAGGTATTATGAAATGTGTAAAGGCTTAAATATGACCATGAATAAGATAACACTGATTTTCTCCATTGTTAAGATTTTTGTTCTTATTCTTGGGCTTGGGGCTTTTTTTATGGTAAGCTTTGTAATAGGCTTTCTCTTTGTTTATGATTAGCCTTCTTCAATTTCTTCAGCTTTATTTTATTCTCATCTAACTTAAAATACATTTTAATTTAATTTATGTACACAGTTGCAACTGTATGGTAAATACTACAACAAAAAAGAAGTTGATTTATTTATTTGGTAAAAGGAGATGAAAGGGATAGATTAAAAATATTCAAACTCAGCAGAACAAAAAGCAGTAGTAATTAAAATTGATGATGCCCAGAAACCAATAAAGTTACCAGGACTTAATAAAATTTTATGGCAAAAGAAATATAATGGACTACATAAACTGATGCTGGCAGAAGTAGCTTCCAGTGACTGACCCTGGTTTTGAGACATTTTACTGTGTGTTTATTTATATTTAGGTCCCTGAAAGTTTTCAGTAGAAGAAAATTGCTGAGACTAAATTAACAGGAGTTTTTTAAATCTGTGTGAGATTTAAGGAATATCTGAGTTTAAATATTTTTTTATTTTTACTAGTTTCTATAGTTTAAGCTATAGAAATAATTTTAGAATTAAGAACAGGATCCCACTTGTTATAGATAATTCCTTCCTTTGTTCCAGTGAATAATCTGGATCTTTGATTTTGGAGAAAGTGTGTTTAGTGGTATGTTGTAACCAAGAACTTTAGGTCTGTATTACCTGTAAGGATGTGAGATTTCAGCGTGGCATTGAGCACCTGCTTAGCCTTGAAGGACTGAGTCTCCTGTTAGAGGTCTTACAAACTGGGGGAAAGATGATTTCGCTCTGCATTTCAATGGTGATATTTCAGTGTATGTTCTGTTAACTTGATTCTTTTATTGCATAATTCTGAGTGTTATTTCACATCCTTGGAACTTCAGTAATATAGTGTATTGTCCTTGAAGTCCCAGGGGAACATACTTTCCCCACTGAAAATCATCAGCTAGCAGCTTATCACTGTTGCAATGAAGAGGAAATGCTGGACTAACTTTAGATGAGCAGTTTGGATCACAATATACGGACTGCCCTGTGGAACAGTCATAAGGAAACTGGCTGATGTAAGAGAATGAAGACATCTGAGAGCACTGTTTAAGCAAACTCGAGCTAAAGTAGGTGGAACAGTTGGTCACAGTCTCTTAGAGCAAATGGAGCAGCAAAGTACAGAATGGGAGGAGAGAGCCTCACTTCTCACCTCTGCATTATTAGCACTGTGAAGAGAAGGATGGAAGGTAATGGAATGTATGTGTGTCTGTGCTTGCATTGTATCAGAAGTCAAAATAACATAGTTAGCATACTCAGGCAGTATGGTAACTATGTTAGCAGCAGCTTTCACTTTTAGCCAAAGTTCCAGGGAAATGCATGGTGTATTAAAAAGCAAAGTTCGCCACTGGCAAAAAGGATATAAAACTTTATTGGCCAAAAAGGAAGTGCCTGGTTTTGGACTGCATTAAGAATCGTGGTGCTGTCCTGGTTTGGTTTAGTATGAAGCATGCCCAAAACTTCTTTTGATTTGTGTTTTCTTTTGTTAGGTTGTGTAGGTTGGAGTTTCTGCCTGAGTATGCTAACTGATTTCCATGATGTTGTCTATAATGATTTAAAAGAAAACAGTCCCATTTCCCCCCTCCCCCGCCCCAAAAATACCTAAAACAAAACATTCAAAATAAAAAATAAAAACACCCCCACTAAGGATGTAGGAACACAAACAGGAAGTGCTAGAGGCTGCAGTTTATTTTAGCACTAGAGGATGGAAAAAAGTTATTATCAACGCTGATTAATGAATGTCAAATTTTCATCATTTGGGGGATTGTTTAGAAAAGCTGATTGTTTCCTTTTTTTAATAAACCAAATATTTTTTGAAAGAAATTTGTATCATCATGGAGCCTTCAGAACAGAACCTTAGGAAGTTCTTGCCCAACTGTCAGTACTATGCATGATCTGCCTTTATATGTTATATTATTAGTCATATCAGTTCTTCCTCTACACTTCAAAGTCTGATAGTGGTATTTTTAAAATATAAGTCTATTTGATTTTTTTTTTTAGTAAAGGTGAAACCCTGAAGTTCATATTTAGTGCAACAGACATTTCAATTTTTTTTGACTATGCACTCTAATTAAATGCTCTGCAACTTCATTTTGTAGTTTTATTTAATGTTTTAAGGCTTGCTGGTAATTCATATTTGTACACCATCTTATTGATGGAAAAAAAAACGCCTGAGTGACAGAAAGATGTGAAGAAATGAGCTTTCAGCCAGATACAGCATAAGAGTAACTTTCGGAAGACACAGAGACTTACATGCATTTCTGGCCCACAGAATAAAATCTGTGATTGGAAACAGACTAAGAAACACTTGCTAGAATACATTTACCTTTTCTACTTTTGATTTTCTTTATTTCACATACTGGACTGATTACCAATCATGTGAGGAAATTCAATCCTTTGTATGTATTCAGTGAAAAATACGAAGTCCATCTGTGAACAGAGCATGGAGGCAACATGTATGCCAGTGAAAGAGTGGCTGAAAGATTTTGGATGTGGAAAAAAATTATAATCATTTCTAAAGATAATGAGATTTACTGGCACATGATAACCAATTCAGTGGAAATGAACTAGAACTGATTCTGTTCCAAGGATTGAATTTAAATCCATAACTGGGAAATATTTTATTGAAGAAGTTGTATGGAAGGGACACTCCAGTCATGTAGTGTTTGTGGGTGGAGCAGGAGTAACTATGAGCAGAACTGGTCAGTGGATTTTGTGTTTAACACACATTAGAATGACAAAACCAGGACTAGCACTACGTAGTAGCATTACCTATATTAGTGGTGAGATGGAGGGATTCTACAGTGAAACATAAGCAGATATTTTGTCATCTTTTGGAAGATTCCTTTGTTTAACATGCAATATCAGCTGTCTCCTGGGGTAACCCTCGCTGTTGTCTTCACTCTTAAAAGCACTTCCACATTTCCCTTTTTCTAAACTAGTGGTTTTTAATCCTTTGAAGCAGTGTCTGCAGTGGCAATCAAGGCAACTTCCCAGTGCCTCATAGGTAACATCTGGAGGCTTCTGCACCATCCCTGGGTTCTGTTCTTTTCTCTCTTCCCTGCTGTATCACAGGCTGGTACCCCAGCCCCATACAACCTCTGTGTATCCCCTAGCTTATGACAGCTGCTGTTCCCTCTCTTGTGGACAGTGGGAGAAGCTGTGAGGATGACAGTAGCATGGCCTGCTGAGGGAGTTCCTTGAATGTGGTTTTCTAAATTTACCACAGTCTTCACTGTTGGAAGATTTTGTTCATCTCTTTTATCATTTTATTTCCTACCTGTTTTTTGTGTTGTTGTCACCATGTAGTGTCACCCCACTCCCCATGGCACAGCTGAAGCCTCAGCCCTTATCATGCTAGGAATGTGTCCCTCTCTGGTGTCTTCCTTTGTTCCCAGTATTGTTCTGGTTCCCAGCAAGTCTACTGGCCACCAAGGGTAGCCTGCTTCAGGCCTGGTACATAGGCCTTTCTTCTCATTTGGAGACCCACTGTCCTCCAGGAACCTGAGAGGTGGTGTAGGGCCCACATAGCAGGGGAAAGTAAAGCAGCAGCCATTTTAAGGGAAGGGTTTTAGGACAACCACTACAACCTAGTGTTTTGGTATGTTTGTGTATATAATTCAAAAGGGCAATGAGGATCCTAACCAAATTAAATAAGCAGATTTTACTGCATGAAGGAATTGCCATGGAAATTCAAAGAACTGAATAAATGACTGACTATACATTAAGTTTGCATGCTGTGCTACAGGTATCTGTTGTAAGACTATGAATACTGTTATATATTCAATTTAACTCCAGAGAATAACCCAAACAAATACTGAATTGAGAGCAATATTTTTATTTCATGTCTATTTGAAAGATTAACTATTGCTTTCTATAAATATGCAAAGACCTGTAGGAGTGGAAATGCAAAGCACAGCATTCACCCCATTAACATGTTAATTCATTTGGAAGGAACTGAAAAAGTAGTTTCACCTATTTTATTTGCATGCCCCTGCTAGTCTGTTACAGAACCTGTTAAGCCACCATGCCCATGGCATAGGTAACAACCCTGGAGGGAGCATCAGCCTGAGGGATCGTGAGATGTCCCACCATGTACAGCATGGGAGTAACATAGGTCAGGGGTGGGATGACAGGCACTGCAATCTTCCTGTTTGTGAAGCACAGAGGAGTGATCATAAATGAGCAGGGCAGACTGAAGCATGAAGCAGGAGTGGGAAGGAGTGCCATGTTCCACATGGAGCAGGAGTGGGAGGGAGTGCCGTGTTCCACATGGAGCAGGAGTGGGAGGGAGTGCCATGTTCCACATGTACGCTCCACTGGGAGAATGTCTGTTGTGCCAGGCAGCTTGGGAGTGCTGTGTGCTGTGCCTGGCTAAGGAGATGTTTGGCTTTGTGGCTAAAAGCAGTCATGCTGGTTTGGTGAAGCAACTCAGAGGCGAAGCATGTGCCATGGATTAGGTGTGAGTGCTGCAGCTTGTGCTACGTTCCCATGGGTTGGTTCATGTGCCTGCCTCTATGGCCCATGACTGTGCTCTGTCTTTAATCAAAGAGCTGCTGTGGCTCAGGCTTTGCTGTACTTCAGCAACAACCATCAGGAAAGAAACCATTGCTTGCTCTGAATTCTCTTCAGTTCTGCACAGCAACTCAAAATTAATACCTTTAATTATTTGGGAGAATGGATTGTTTGATTAGAGAGCTCAGGAAAGCTTTATTTAATTCATTTAATTTGAGAATTAAATGTTGCAAAGAACCATACATATGCAATTGATTTCTTAAACTTTAGGTATTCTATGACTTCAAGTAATTTCATTGTGTTTTCAGCCTTTTTGCCAGTGTACTCTTTCATCATCATTACTTATATCCCAGAGACCTGAGTCCAACATATTTTGGGAGAAATGATAGAAAATGAGCAATTGAAAAAACAACAGGTTAGCAAACCAGTGGAATTCTCGTGCATGAGAACTAACAAATGACTTTATAATAATCTAACTGTAAGATGTAAAGTAAAAAAGGAGCTTCCATGCTTCTTATCATGCGTCACAAGAGAAATGATCTCAGCAGAAAAATGTCATGTTTCAGTAGCATGTATAATGTGTCTCAAAGGGTACAGAACAGAAAAGAATGTGTAATAATATATCTGTCTTTTCCCAAAGAACTAACGTTAGTACTGAAAGTAAAGTATTCCAAAGTAAATGGGATTCTTACATGATTAGTGTCAAATAATTTCAAAACCTGCTAGAAAATACATTGATACATAAACTCCATTTTCTAATTTAAGACAAGTTAGAAAAAGGAAAATGTTGAATGGGATGGAAACTGATACTATGTTGAAATTTCTGGGTAATGTGTATTGCCTTTTCATGGAAACCTGACGAATTCATTGTACTTTTTACCTGGAAATAGAAGAATGTGAGCAGCAGTAAAAACCAAGGTAAAAGGAACCATATTACTTTCAGATAAATTTCAAGAGCTTCAGAGCTTCCCACTCTTCAAAGGCTTTCTGCAATAAAAGTTTCCAGCGGAAGAGCATATGTGGAATAACAAAGCTCAGTAAAAACCAACTAAATGAAAAGGAAGGTGAGTTGTTATTATGGTTCTATAGCATGATGGTAAAACTTTGACATGACCTTCCTATGAGGCACAGTACAGGAAATGTGTTCTCTCTAGCTGTTATCTAGGAACACGGAGTATCACTAAGTTGTTCCTTGCAAAATTATTTTAAAAAAATGAAGAATGTGATTATAGTATAACAGTTAACAGATCTCTTGCAAAAATAGATATGCTGCCTTTTTTGACACTTAGGTCGGTCAGTAAGATAAAAACATACAGTACCTTTTCTTTGCTTTGTTGTTTGCAAGAAATGAAGGAATATTGTAAAAAAACTGCATTGATGAAAAACATTTTTCTTTACTGTTCTTCAAGTTAAATCCACAGTAGATTTCAAAAATAAATAGATAAAATAAAGAGGACTACAGCATCCATATTGTTTAGGTCAAAAACCCCCACAGGTATATGTATATCAAAGCAAGTTACTTTTAACACATCCTGTAGATAAAAATTTTTTTCAAGAGCAATAAAGTGAATTCACAAATTACTAAAGCACATATATTCAAAGTCATTCAAAAGACTGTTTTCCTTCTTCACAGGTGACAGCCAGGAATCCTAAATCAAAGAAAGAAATGCTGTGAACAGGATGCAGCTTTCTGAGGTGCTTAGAAATGGAAAGACGCTTTTGGAAACCACGCTGGACTGAAGACCTAGACTGAGATTTCCAGATTCTAATAAAAACATGGCTAAGTGCTGGCTAAATGATGCCTAAGCAGTCAAACACATTGTCCTGGCCAGTACTTAAAGCTGTTGCTGCTGCAACTTCTGCTACCTCTACCAGCAGTGGCTATGGTCATAGTGAGCAAGAGGCATATAAGAACCACTGATCTGGATGATTTTACTTCATCTGAAAACTGAGGTAATGTGTTCCTACATTTCTTTCAGGAAAATAGGAGTGCACTAAGGAACAGGAAAAATCTGCAGAGCTGATTGGAGTAATGTAAGGTATGTAGTGGGAAGAGAATTTAAGCAGTGTTAATTGGGTGAAAATAGAACAGGAGACCGTAACCTAAACATAAAATTATATTTAATGTGTTGCATTTGGTGCTTTATTTACCCATTCTCCTAGCAAATACAGCAAGACTAAAATGCTAAGCCAGAAATACCACTATTGAAAAAAATCATGCAGGACAGCTGCATGGTACTGGGAGAGAAGCATTCAAGACCCAGAAATACCAATGTGTTAAAGGATCTAAAGGGATAACAAAAGATTTTTTTATGAATTTCTGATCACCTTTGCTTAATAATAATAACACCTAAAGAAAATAGAAAAGTGCATGAAGCAGCTAGCAGTGACCATTTTAAAATACTGCTTGCCCAATCACCCAAGCTGTTGAATTACACAACTCCTACTGAAATAAATAGGAACTGCTGCTGCTGAGCATTGTTATAAATGAGGCCACTTAAGAAACTGTTGAATAGCTGATCTATAACAAGTAATTTCTAGGGAGTTGTAAATTCAGATATTTATTGTTAAGTGGGTGGCTGAGTCTTTGCCACATTTTACCTGTTTTGCTATTCCCTTTTTTTTTTAGTTGAAGCATACATCTTTTTTTTGTAATTACTTTCTCAAAGACTTCTGAAAAATTAATTCTCAAAAGGCTTAGAATAGTCTGATGACATAGGTAATCTCAAACAATGCATTTAAGCAAAGAGAATTATTAGTGAACAGGTTACTGGAAAGAATAACAACTTAAGTCATCTAGAAAAGAATACTCACAAAACAGTATTATTATATAAGCTTCCTTTTCTAAACTCTCTTGTAATTGTCAGAAGAACATGGTGAGCGCATTCCCTGTGCTGTGGGCTGTAAAAGAGTAATTCAGATTTTAGGCCATCTAGTACCAAATCAAAACTACCATGGTCTAGTAATTCAAAGCGTTACGTCAGTCTAAATTTAAGCTGCCAGTACAAATTTACTCTGAGGGTTTCTTCATTAATTTGTTGGATAGGTATGTGCAAACTGTCTGTCTGTGGTTCTGCTATTCTGTGCCTGACTGGACCCTTCATAATAATCCCTGACTTTTCTTTTTGTTAGTTACTACTTCTTGTCTTCCCCACTTTCTGTGCTCAGGTATATCATTAGCTCATGTGTCCCTACCCTAATCCTCTTTCCGAAGGATGGTCACAGGTCATTCACCCAACTCTCTTGTTGCTCTTTGCCTCAGACATTCATTTGTTCAAGTATTCCAAAACTTGTGGCCTCCTTCTCTTTTTTCTTTTGACCTTAGCATAAACTACATGGGTACACTGGCCACACTTCAGTTACATGTTCTGCCTTGGTGGAGATTGAGCCATCTGCCTCTCTTGGGTCTTTCTTGAGACTTTTCTCTTTTTGGGTTACCACAAAAACCACACAACTCCCTTCTGAGAAAGGGAATGGAAATGCACACCCTGACCTAGTCATCATTGATTCTAGTCAAAACTGGTGATACTATGAAGCTGTACAGAAATTGCCCTTTCTATTTCCTCCTCATAAGTCAAAACATTATGTGTCAGAGGTGGTTGAATTTTAGCTCAAGAAAGCAAAGTACCATCTTCAGACATTTCCCAGAATAGTGGGCTTCTCTGCTGTCTACATCACTCATCACTTTTCCCCACAGACTCAACATATCCACACATGCCTTGTATAGAAAAAACTCTTTCACCTTCCTGTCATTCCAGGAATGACTAGACATGACCTTCTGCTATTAGGAAGCAGTCTTGATACTCACTCAAAATCTATAATGGATTTCTGTCTGGGAGACTGGAGAAATATACTAGTAATGGATACCTTCAGTGAGCCAGAAGAGTCTTGCTGGGTAAAAATGAATTGCCACTCACATATTCTTGCCCAAACAGCCTTGTTTGGGTGAACTGCTAGGAAAAAACTTGCATTTTTTAGTCCAAAGAAAATTCTGCTTTGGAAAGAGAGAGCTCCTTTACAGAGGGGCTGGGATAGAGGGACAGTAAGAAAGGAGTATGTGGCTAATATCAGAAAAGCTTCACAAGGAAAGCCTAGCATGCTTTGCAGTATTCATCACCCTGAGCTCAAGGGAGTGCCTTTCTGAATGGCATGGCATGCCCAGACCTTGCTGTCTGTTTATGTTCTCCACACTGATTAACAATGCCATAATGCAGTTGGTGATTCCAGCCTCCAAATCACAGCAATCTCCTCTCAGCTCAGTATTACTGCTGAGATGACCACTGCTCTCTCATGTATGTTCAGCACAGACCTCAAAATACATCACCTTCTCCATTCTGTGGTCCCATCCAGGAGGAGCTCAGCTGGGTCAGTGCAGCAGTCCCAGCCATGAGATGGGCAGTCCAGGATGGAGCCCAGGGGTCCCTGGAGCTAACCCTGGGGATTCTGCTGGACCTCTTCCCCAGCAACAACCTGGCAGTAGCATTCACAGCATGCCCCATTTGAGTTTTCCACACCTCTGCCAACAGCACAGCACTTAACAGGTTAGTCACCAGAGGAAGAATTGGAGGGTAAACAGGGTTTAAACTATCCAATACCTCTGTCAAGCTGTCACAAGTGGGACATTGTTTCTGGAGGATTAAGATGGAAATGACCTGATGATTTTCAAGAGACTGGTTGTGGAACAGTCTGGCCCCAGGAACAGCTACTAACAAAAGTGCCATGGATACATCAGGTGTGGCAGTCCTGGGCACAGTTCAGCTGAGAGTGTCGGGCAGTGCATTGACAGTGCACACCCACAGAAAACCACTAGTGTGGCCTCTTGCTGACTCAACAAAGGTGTTTGAGATGCAATTGTGTAAGAACATGTGACCTGGCTAAATTCATATCATTAGGCGATCCAGCCATGGGTAGACTTCTCTTAAATACTTTGGAACCGTGGCCTGAAGGTCATCCACAATCAACACAGTACAAGTATGTTAGTCACTCTCATATTGTACTGCCACAACCCTACTCAATAATTTGGTCAATTATTTCAAAATTATGTTAATGAATTATAATGAAATTTAAAAATGCAGTAGAATATGAAAATTATTTTATTGCGAGTGTAGATATTTAATATTAAAATATGCAATGTTTGTTTATACCTCATTACAACTACATACAATGTGGAATGGATAATGTAATGGGCATCAACTTAGTTTCATAAATATTTTAGCACAAAATTATGCTTTTTCCTGTGTAGTTTGCAGGAAAAGGAGAGCTGTGGTCGGTTATTTAAGTAAGTGCATGTATCTGAGTATGTTCACAGATTAGATAAATGTACATAGTTTCACAAATAGTCACATTTTAGGCCCTTTAAATCTGAGTCCAGAAAAGCCACATAGAAAGAAAAGGTTTTATTAGATAGTAGTAAACTAGAAGCAGCAAATAACTTACAACAGATGGGAAGTTTGTACATACCAAGTATAGAAATGCTTAAAGATCATACATATAGCTGTCTTACTGCTAAAATGATTGAACACAAAGTAGTATTACAATAAATATTTTGCTTACTAAAAGCAGTAGTGAAACTGGTACATCATTTAAGTACATCATTGTTTTGAAAACCTTGAGGGTACTTCTATTTATGTTATGTTATGGTGTACAACTATGAGGACAAGTAAATCTCCAGTGAATTGAAATAGGACTTTGTGTGTACTATCTCAAGGGGATTATTAATTTAAAATGTCACACAGCAAGTGTGAAGTATTTGACAGGTACTGGTAGTGCATGATTCGGACAGGTCACATCCAGTAAAGTAATTCCACTCCTATCAAAATGTTATGGCACTTGAATTTGATTCATGCTCAAATCTACTTCTATGTTTGTTTTAACAGGGATCTCTTAAAATGTGAAGAGCAATCTCATTTCACTGCTTCACCTCTGCAGCCCACAGAAGCAGCTGCTTTTAGTCTCTTGAGAACTTTGTCCCACAATCCTACATGACTAGCAATGTAACCACTCAGTATACACATGTAAGTATTAGGGACAAAACCAACATCAACAATAAGCCAGTAACATGCTGTGCAGCTAGTGTAGCATAGGATGAGAATTAAATAAAATCCAAGCTGGACGAAGTAATTTTAAAGACTAAAGAAAATGCTTGAGGGAACATCAGCATTTCCTCATAAATCTGCTCCAGTGTGACACTGACTGAACATGTCTGACCATGCACGTTCAAAGACTAGTAACTGCCAAGAAGAAACTCCCTCTGCCTCTCTCTAATATGTGTGGAATTGGCTGCCTTCAAGTTAGATTGCTATCTTCTGCTTGGCTCACATTGCAAAAGACAAGCTTCCCACAGTAAGGACTGCATATTTACTAAACAAATGGAGCTCATGAAAACATAGTACACTACTGTTTGGGACTTGCTCTTTTTCTGCTGAATACAGTAATGGTTCTCTACCGATGTAAAAAGCTTTGAATAGATGTATTCCTTCTGTTTCCACTGATCCACACAATATTCATTGCAGAAGTTTCCTGTACGTGATTCATTTTAATGGGTCCTACATATAAATTTGAGATTTTGGGAAAAAAAAAAAAAATCAACATGGTTCTAATTAGCAAGCTCAAAATTCTGAAGCACTAGGCATAACCCTGCAAGGGTTACCTTGTGGTTCTGCAAGACACACTCTTTACCTTGCCAAAAGTCGAAGAAAACACAGCCTACAGCTCAGAGGTACATGCAGCTGCTGGAAACTAGGCTGGAACAGATAACTTACTCTCCCTCTGGCAGATGCCATTATTTTCCATAATCCCTATGCAGCACTTAGATATTAGTTTAATAGCTTCCTTAGAAACTGGCAGAGTAAAATTATGCTAAATAAGCAATATTTACTAGAAATTCTTCTGATCCTTCCCTTGAGGCATAATTGAACATTACTACTGACTCCTCAAAAGTGGCTGCTCCATTTCCAATCCCTTTACTCCTTAGGAAAAGCATTTTGCAAAAGGAAAAACCTTTAAATTATTACTCTTCCTTTGAAATGGTTCCCTGATTTGTCTGCTAGTTCAGATGCAGTGCTCCTACTGATGCCTCCTTTTGAGACTTTACATTCTTAATAATTCAAGGAGTGGAACAGGCTGGGCTAGGTAGGTCCTTTGCATTTTACACAGCAGAATGAAAATTGCTAATTGAGAAGCTGTGTGTGTTGAAGCATTGTCATAAAAAAATCTGATTATAATATTTAGAGTTATACATGTATAAGTATATATATACATTTGGTGCAAAGTATGTAAAACTGTACATATTTTGTGTGCTGATACCTAAAATGACATGAATTTTGGGCTTTGTACACACCAGTTCGACCTAGGAAGTAGATGGTTTTTGGCCACAGCATTTTTTTCAAAACAGCAAATAGTGTTGTACTACGCAGGGATGCGTGCTGTGTACAGAGCGGGGTGCTGTGCTGTGTGACCCTCTATGAGACTCCACACGGCGATGCTCAAATGTAGGATAAATGTCCGTGAGCTGTCCGAGTTAAAGCGCTCCTGGGGCGATCCCCAGAGCCCAGAAGAGGGCAGTGGATTGTAAACACCGTCCTGCCTGGAGCCCTGGGACTTCCACCCTGCTGCTACCGCCGCAGGTCACAGCGGTGGCAATTGCAGGGACCAGTTACGGGGCTGGCGTGCCCCCGAGCACCCGGCCCACCTACCGCATGACCTGTTCTCCGCCCCGCATCGCAGCATCATCCACCCGGAGCACCAGGGAAACGGGACAGCCGTGCTCTGCCAGTCCCCACACCAATTCCCCCGAGCGGTCACAGGAAAGGGAAGCATCTCCCTGCCCGGCGTCGCAGAGCGGGAAGATGGGCTGAGGGAGCCCGTCGCTGACCCGGCAGCTGAGCACTGCTTCTCCGCGGTCCCTATCTCGATCCAGCCGCCCCATCCCTGTCCCTATCCCCGTCCCGATCCCGATCCGACCGCTCCGCCTCCCCTCGCACCGCCCCCCGCGCGCGCCGCAGCGCCCCCGTGCGGCCCCTTCGCGCCCTGTTGCCACCCTCGATGACGTCACACGCGGCCTCTCCTTCTGGCTTCTCGGATTGGCCGGCGCCCCGCGCAGCCTTCCCGCCTCCAGCGCGCGATTGGCGGGCCGGCCCGTGATTGGCGGGCAGAAGGCGCCGGGGGGAGAAGAGGCCCGGGCCGGCTGCGCGGGGAGAAGCGGCCGCGGCGCGGACGCCGAGCGGGGCCGGCGCGGTTATTTATTGTCTACGCGCGGTGTCCCGGCGGCGGCAGCGCTTCGGGGCTTGTGTGGGGAGAGGAGGGGGAGGAGGCGACGGCGGGGGAGCAGCGCCGGGACGCGGGGAGGAAAGAGGAGGGGAAGAAGGAGGGGGCCGGGCCAGCCCCGGGTGTGCGTGTGTGCGGGGGGCGCGGGTCTGCGCGGGAGCGCGCGCGCGCGCCAGGGGCGGGAAGGGAGGGAGTGAACGAGGGAGGGAGGGGACGAGGGAGGCGGGAGGGAGGGGAAGATTTTTTTATTATTAATCTGTTTTCCGGGCCTTTGTGGCTGCGGGGGGGGGACGGCCCGGGGGTGAGGAGGAGGGCGGGAGGCAGCAGCGCTACGGCGGCGATAGCGGTGGCTGTTGTTGTCGCCGCTGCCGCCGCGAGGCGAAGGGACCGGCCCGTCGTCCCTTTAAACTAGCGAGAGCCGCAGGCCCGGCCGGGCCTCCCTCCCTCTCGCTGCCTCCCCGCCGGCGGAAGGGGCGCTTTGTGCGGGCCCCTCGGCCGCCCTTCCTCGGTGCCGGGGCTCCGGTGAGGGCGGGAGAGGCGCGAAGGGCGGGCGCGGAGCGGCCCCAGGCGCGGTGTCGGTGCCGGCCCTCGCGGCCGCCTCCGAGCGCCCTCGCCTCGGCTGAGGAGAGACGGGCAGAAAATGGCAAAGTCTGGAGGAGGAGGAGGAGGAGGCGGCGGCGGCAGCGGGGGACTGACTTGGGTGGTAAGTTCTGGGGCTGCATCTTGTTGTTCGTGGGTTTTGTTACTCGTGTTTTGTTGTTATTACTATTATTTCTGTTTGCGTCCCTTGCGTGTGTGGAAAGAGCGCGGGTTGGCTTTGAAAGGAGGGAAGAAGCTGAGGGAAGACGCTGGGGGCTGGCGTGGAAAGCGAAGTGCTGTGGAGCCGCCGCTCTGTGGAGGGCTCCGGGATAGGAGGAGGAAGACTGGGCTTGGAATTGATGCTACAGGACGGGAGATTTTATGCCTCTGGGGGCTTCTCGGGGTGCTGGGAGCCGTGTGGAAGAGGTCACTCTGTGAGCAAACAGGTGGGAAGCTCCTGGGGGTAGCGGGTGGGTCATCAGGGCTGTCTTGAAGTCGCTGTCCTCCAAAGCGAGATGTGGTATCTCTGTCTGTCTGTCGTCCCGCCAGAGTTGTGGGTATTGCCTCTTGCTCCTAGAGCAAAGCCTTTGCGGGCTAGCAGAGGGTCTCTGTGTTGATCCCATGTTCTTTTCCAACTGTGTGTGAAGACAATACCTGAAGTTCCCAAGTTTCAGAGACATGAAGCAGGAGCTGTGTGCTTGCTGTTCCATCTTGGCACTCAACTTCATCATCCTCCAGAAGTTGCAACTCTGTAACAGACCTAAGAAGGGGGTGTTTTACTGCCTTTCCTGGATTGGTGGGAAGTATTAAGATTAGAGAAGGTGCTGGTGAAGCTGACTCTAGAATTGGTGAATCCTTTTGAGCCTCCTTATAGTCCTTTGAGAGCTCCCAGTGCTGAGGTGCTGCCCTGGTCAGCAGTAAGAGCGGATGCTCTCAGGTTTTGGTGAGACCTGAGAGGAAGGAGGAGCAAAGGTGACCTGGAGGGCTCTGGTTCAGCCAGTCGTAACTCCCCCGCCTTTCCTTTGCTCGGCATAGAGGGGTAACTTCTTTAATGTTTAAGCAGAAGACACTAGATCTTGATGGACAGGTATCTTTGGTCAGACACATGTGCTTTCCAGAGGTGGGAACTTTTAACGAGTCCTGTTAAAATGAATAACAGCAAACTTGTTCTTGTGTCCCTCTACATCTTGGAGCTGTTGAAAATGAAGTAGTATTGGAGTGAACAAATCCTGTGTGTTCTGATGGTGGACTATATCCATGGATCTAATTACTGCATTTTATGTTGGTAATTCTCTTTAATTTCAAAAAGCTGGAAGCATGGAAAGGTATATTAAAAAAAATGTGCAAGTTTCTGGGTGTGCCACTTGAAATCACACAGTTTAGCCATGGGAACATGTGTAAGTTGAGAAGCTGTTCTCCTTTCTTTTCACAATACTTTGCAATCTTTGTCAACTGTGGTCTTTGGATGGCTCTTTAGAATTAAGATTTTACCATCTAGGTTTGACCAACTAATTGAAAGTTTTACAGCTCATACAGAAAACTGCAGAATGAAGTGTGAAAATTACTGAATAGGCATTTTTATTGAAACATGTTCTTAAATGTAATGGGGTTGAAATTATGGTGAGTCAACAGTTTCCTACAACTGGAAATGATAAAACTTTTCATTCTCTAAAAGCAGTAAAAGTTAAAAGTGTTTTTGTCAACTCAAGAGTAGTTGTAGGAAAATAATTGGATTTTAGTTGAAACTGGTCATTTATTTTTTTACTAAACAGTGGGACATTCTTTCTTTCTCTCATGTGCATTTTAAATGGTGAAGGTAGGCTTTCTAAGCCAGCTCCTAAACCAGACCTGCTCCATGTCAGCTGTAGAACACTGGCAGGCAAAAGAACAATATTGTTGTAGCACTGAATTGAACGGGGCCATGGCCTATGTTCCAGGCTGAAAAAACCCTTGGTTTAAGTGGTGGTTCATTAATAGATGATCATATGCTGTCCTTGAGGAGGGTGAGAGGGACAGAGGTAGGGACAGAGTAGTTTCAGCTGTCTGGCTTTAATCTGCTTGCCATGTATCTGCTGGATATGCAACCACTTGCAGTTCAGTTGTAGGTCGTTTTGAAACCACCTTGATTTTTTTTAGAATTCTTGCCAGTGTGTTGAAACCACCAGGATGCTTCTCTGTCTGAGTAATGTATTCTCTGTAGTTTGTGGTTTCTTAATAAGACCGCGAGTTAAACAATTGAAGAGTAACAGAAGAAAGTCTGGCCCTAAAGATGAGGAATCATTTAAAACTTGGTGGGATGTTAATTTAGGTTTCAAACTAGCAGATCCTGTATACATAACCTGGTTGCTGACATTTTAGTAAAGAGTTGCATGTGCAGCTTCAGCTTTGGGTGTGATTCAAAGAGCATGCTTGTAGGTAGGAAAGAATTACATGCAGTTGTGAAAAAGAAAAGATACTTCCAATAGCAGAGAACTTATTCTAGAGTGAATTTCATAATGAGACATCATACAAGCATCAGGTGATAGCTAATTTTACTTTTAAAAAAAAGAAGAATTAAATGTTCATGGAAACAAACAGCAAGTCATCTGTGTTTTCAGCTGTAACAGGACTTGAAGAAATGTAATTAGTTAGGTACAGTTACCAATGATGGGAACAATGAGAGTACAAAAACTGAACATGTGTACTGGGAAAATAATCTAGCATTATTTAACTGGAGACAAACCAAGATAATCTCTGATTTATAAAATGTACTTGCTTGGTTTTTTTAATAGCTCATTTTTTCCTTGGTCTGGTTGATGATTTTCTGAAATCGACTTGCAGCTCTGCACTCTGATAGTTGGTAGAAGGTGGAGTTTTAACAGTGTGAAGTAAATTACTTTTGGTGGGTGATCTCCAAGTGTCACTCCCAAAAGTGTTAAGTTGTATTAAGAGTTAACTAACTCTTAAAAACTTAACTCTTAAGAATTAACAAAGCATGGATTTGTAACTAGGAGAGTTTTCATTTGTGAAATGTAATGGCGTTTTCTAATACTAGAAAAACTTACTGTGGACAAAAGAAATAATTCTTCAGCCTCTGTGTGTGTTTATGAACTACAGAAAATGAATTGTAATGGCACAGTAATAGCACTTAATTTGTTTTTATAAATATGCCTTTTATAGTGAAGGTGAAGTCCTTGTAAGTAACACTTTGAAGTGCATTGGTTCTGATACAATGGTAATGCCCACAAAACTGAGTATTTCATACAAGCAACATTTAATCACTTAATTCTGTCAGTGTATTTAAGACTTTTTCCTCAACCCTAAGAGCTATATGAGCCTGATAAATGGAAGCTGAGACTGCTGATAAAAATTTAGGACTTTGGACACTACTTCCACTTTCCTGTCCTTGATGAAAGGGACAGGTTTTGACTCTAGGAAATGCTAGCTTAAAGTGAATATATGCTGAGTGTTCATGTGACTTCTCTTTTAAAAAAATATCATTAGTATCTGCTCTTTAGATGGAGTGGAATGGAAATAATGTATATTATTAGTAGGTGGAAATATTGTATATTTTTGGGTTATACTTCTTTGAATAAATACAGTAGCTGCATATTGGTAAGTGAAAAGAAGCAGCCTTTCAAATAATCTAAATTCACATATAAGCATCTTTCAGACGATTCAGAGTTCACCTTAAAAATAAGGTAATTTTAACTTAATACTGTAATTTTTTTAAATATGAAGAGTGAATGTAATTGATAAGATAGGAGTCTGACTATATATTTTTTTTTAAAGCACCAACAAATAAAGCCCACCCTAATCCTATTAAAGGGATATTGTCTTTCTTTTATTGTTTCATTTGAATTCAAATATGTTTAACTTAATAAAGGGATGACTTTCAGTTTGATTTGGCTTTTAATGGGTTCTGAGAGGGTTAAAACAAGTGCTCCTCTTGAATAATGTCCAATAACTTCTAGTGATGTGCCATAACTCACCGGTTATGGCTTCTGCACTGGGTGGTTTTTAACTTTATGGGTAGGTTTTCTGCACCTGAAATCTGACCTGGATCTCTGCTGCCCCGAGGATCTGCCCATCACTGCTACACCGAGCTTAGACCGTTCCTCTGGTTTGGGAGCAACGCAGGAATTCCCTTCTTGTGCCCATGCAGTGCTTGGAGGGAGAGTGCTGGGCTGGGGCAGCGTGCCCAGGAGCTGCATTGGGTTACTGCTCTGTCAGGGTCTGGGTCTGTAAGCTGTCAGGGTTCTGCCTGCCTCAGGTACAAACACTTGGAAGGTATGGGCAGCAGTATGAACAAATCCTAATGAACTCTGTTTTTAGAAATAAGCATACTGTCCTAGTGGTGAACCAAGGGTAAATGGTCCTTTGTCCTTGTTATTGCTGTTCATTACTATGCTGTTCATTTCAAAGGAAGAGTAGGCACTGAAGTTCCTACTCCTGGGTCCTTTAGAGACCTCTTTAGTTGCCTCTCCAGACCCAGGTTAGAGCTCAGAATTAGCTTTCTGTTCTTTCCATTTCTTTATCTGGATCAGGCCTTCTGTTTCTCCGCTGGCTGCAGCTGGGCCAGGGTGCAGTTGTCACATATGTAACACTTGTTACATGTGCTGTTAGCTTGTCTTATCTTTCCTCTGCTACACTGTGGTGTCTGCAGAGCAGGCGGGGCGTGGGGGAAACTCTGGTGTTGTTGCCAAGCCTTGTTTCAGTGCTCTTCTCTTCCTTTATATGAGTGTCTGTCTTTTGCTATTGTGGTGACCAGAGAACTGGGAGGTTTCTTGTCCTGTGTGTCCTTACCCTCCCTCCCCCTCCTTTTTTTTTCACATTTATACAATGAAAGGAGGGTCAGACTGAAATACTTGCCCCAATTTATTGATAATAATATTTACTTTTACTAAACAGAATGAGTTTTGTAGGCTTTAAGCTGTATAGTTATATCCAACAGTTGAGGGGAAGCAGGATTCCCTCCTTGCAGTATTTCTGATTCTGCTGCCCTTAAGGAGGCAGTGCTGTAAAGAGATGTCATGACTTCCCTGGGTATTCCAGCACCAGAGGGAAGTGTTTGTGGCTCACTTGGGCGAGTCAGACACAAAAGGTCTGAAAAGGATTCCTCGGGTATTATGGTTTGCCACCAAAAAAAAAGTGGTTGCTTCTTATTCTCTACCCTCCACACCAGCATTCATTAAATACTTTTGTTGTCCAGTCTTCTCCTGGTCAGAGTGCTGAATAATGCAGGATCAAAGAAGTGGTAGAGGTGATATCAGGTGGAGGCTTGCTGCAGGAACAGGATCAGGGCCACATCTTTAACAGCAGCTGAGGCCATCCCACAGCTCTCTGGACGTGCCTCTGCACCTCTGTGTTCTGAGCTGGGAGGAATCCTCCTTCTGCCACAGGTGAAAGAGTGATGGGGGCATAGGAGTGGGGACCTCAATTGTAACCAAGTCTAGGAAGGGATGTATATCTCAGGGTTTGGGGAGGAATTGATTTTAGAAGGTTTGTGGGCAGTTGCTTTAGGTGTTCAGGGAGGAAAGGTGTACATTTGAGCACATGCCCTCTGTTAATATTTGACCTGTGAGACCTGTGTGTGTGTGTACATTTAATTTCTAAGACGCCTGTGGCTGTATGTACCTCGTGCTAGTAAGTAAGGAATTACTTTATTTGGATAGATAAAGTAACCTTTTCAAATAAAAGAACATACAAGTAGTCTAAGATAGACACCTTATGTCTGAAAAAATTACTCACTAAATTTAGTATTTCATTTGCATTGACTTGATTTTTCCAGGAGTAGGTTTTTACCTTGCATCTAAACTGTCTTGTGTGTCTGTGTGCAAAGGCAGTCTGCAAATGCATGTTTATGTTTCAATTAATGAAAAGCAGCACATGTGATTCGTAGCTGATGGATGGGAGTGATTCCATCCCTGGGAGTGAGATTTTTATATATATATATATATATATATATATATATATATATAAAATACATTATATATAGAAAACTTAAGAATGAAAACTGTTACAGAAAACTTAATTCTCATTTAAAACAGGAAATTTCTTGCATGTCACCCACAGTGAAAATATTTTTCTGCATTAAATAGGTGCTTTGTAAGTGTTTTCAAAAGCAGATTGAGAAAAAGAATACATAGTTTTATATGTGTATAACTGTGTGAAGAAGTTTCTTTTGAAAATTGCATGCTTGGAAACATAGTGGTGTCTTCTTGAGTACTTGTACTGGAACACAAGTACTTTGGAAGAATGTCTTTTAAGCTATTATTCCACATTTAAAGTAAATTCTAAATCAAGGCATGTAAAATGTTATTACGTAATTTTGAAAATAAATACTAAAATTTGAACTATGTTTTAAGTTCTAGTGATAAAAAAAAGGTGTCAAGATCAAACGCCAAATAATTATTTGTGTTGTAAATATAGAAGAAAACTGTTTCTTGTAAGTGAAGTGATAAACCAGCTCTAAGTCATTTTTATTCACAAGTGTATCCTACCTGTATTCTTCAGATAAAGAGTTTCAAAAGTTTGTTGTGAAAAGCAGGAGAATATTCCTCCCCTCCTTGACAAGTGAGCATCAGATCTGCTATTTTTAAAATTTCACCATGATTGCAAATGCTTTTACTCTTATGAACTAAGTCTTTTTATGTTGTGTTTTGAAGTGAGTTAACTTATTCTATGATATCAGCTCATCTAGTTTCATTTAATAAAGCTATTTTAATATCCTGTCTGTGTCTCAATGCAATTCCAATTTACATAGAAATACAGTTTGCCACTGAAAGTAAGCTACTACTGCTATTTTTTTTTTATTTTGTGAAAGTGATAAATCTGTGTATTTGTTACACTATGCACATATAGCAATTTTAGTGGTTTTTTTTCAGCAAGTAAGCAAAACGGGAGTTAGCCAAGTTAGTGTAAAATCTACTTGACCTAGAACATGTTTGAAAGGTTCAGACTTAAACATCAGCTCTACATTTTCCTTTGGACATAATTTAAAAAGCTACCTTAAAGGGAAAAAAAAATGGAAATATGTAAAACAGGATTAAAATGCTTAATCTACTTTTTTTTTTTTTTCCTGATTTGTGAAGTAGAATTGTAGTTGAAATTTAGAGTCCTCCTATCATGGATGCCACATCTTGATTTATTTTGCTCTTTTTTACTGAATGAGTGGGCCTAGTTAGTCTTGGGTTTCTTGTTCCTTCTTCAGACATTGGAAACTCGCGAGAAGAGCAGATGTATTAAAAACTGGGCAAATGTCTACCTTTAGTGAGGTGCCAAGAGCTCACCCTGTCTTTCTCAATCTCTGAAGGAATCTTTAAGGAGAGAGCAAGAAATAATATTTTCCTGTCATGACAAAGTACAGGGGCCATAAGATAACACTGAGAAGTTATTTTCCTATAAATCAAAAGAAGCTGAGATAAAGTAGAGGAAAACAATAATAATAATAATAAAAAAAAAGCTCTTGCAACCAGATAACTTGATATGTAATACTTCCATAAGAACAGTTAGAATTCTGGGTCATCCCCTAAGCAGGGCATCTTTACTTATGAGAAATGGACAGTGTGAGCTTCAGAGGAGATGTTTCCAGCTGTGTAATCCGTGGTAGCTCTGGGCTGTTTGGAGTTTTTAGGGATGATAGTGTAGTAGAGTGTGAGCGTTTCAGTCCTGTGTTTTATTCTCCAGTTGTGTGCCGTGATATGAAGGTACAAGAGTGGCAGGGTGTCTGGGGAAAAATAACTTTGTCTCAGTCCAGCTGATACAGAGAGTTCTGCTGCCTGAAGTCATCCAGGCTGTTACTCCCTGTGTCAGCACCGAGCTTTTTGTTGGCTGAGGTGGTGGTTTTTGTCATACTCTGTTTAGTGATCCTAAATTCGTGTTTTCCACCACTGTTGTGTTACAGCATCATCATGAAAACTGTGAGGTGTCATGTCACAATCTTGGAGTAAAAGGGAGCCAAGCTGCTTGCGGGAGAGCAGTTGCAAGAAGTGAGGCAGTTATTCTTTTTTGGTGTTAGGTAGATCCAGAAGAGGTTTTTTTTTAAACTCAAATAGGAGACTGTACAAGCATGTAAGAAATTGGCTGGGGTAAGAGGAAGAAGTTCCTTACTGATTTAATGGTGGAGACAGAGGCAGATGGTCCAGATGCTTGGGAGAAATCAAACTTACAGTTGTATCATGTTAACCTGCTCTTCCTCATATTAGTTAAGTCTTTCAGAATATGCCATGTAGATTTTCTTCTCTGCCAGCTAAGTGATTAACATGCATGTCAGGTAACACAAAGGTGATGAAAATGCAAAACAACTTAAAAATTAATCTGAACATATATTTGAAGTTATGAGTCTTTTATATGGTACCTTTTATGGAGAGGTTGATTCTTCTGCCTGCCAAGACGCAATTCTTAAATAGCAAATTAAAGGGTAGAGTTTTGATGATCTTCAAGATTGTCAGCACTTTTAATGAACAATCCTGAAAGACTTTTCCTAATGACTTCTGTAGGAATGTTGTGGGAGGGTGAGTGGCTGAGGAAGAGAGGGGAGTTTTGGAACAGCATTAAGGGTTTATTGACTCATTGATGCATCTGTTTTCCTCCTCCTAAATTGCTGTCAATGTCTGGAAAACCAACCCTCTGTTCCTTTCTCATGGAATTTACTACAGGAGTGAGACTAGAATTTGTAGTATATTTATGAGGCTCATAAAACGTTTCAAGGCTTGTAAAGTCTCCAGAGGAGGAGTAGATGTTGCATAGTAGGGGCTGAGCAATTAAACTCAAGCAACTTTTTTTAAGGAACACTGGATTCGTATTTATTTTAATGTAGCAGAAAAAAATAGATTTTTAAACTAGAGAATATCAGAAAATTGGCTGTCTTACCATAGGTGCTTCTAATTATAGAAAAGTAGTTTTTAGTGTGGACCAAATGTAATATGGGGTATGACTGTGTAGAGTTTGTTCAATGTTTGGGATAGATTTTTTTAAAGGAAAGAAGCTCATTAATTTTCATTTATATGGTGCCTTGTTTTAAGGTAAATATGTTGCTGTTGCTTTTCTGTGGAAGGTTCCAGGGAGGAGGCTTCTAACAGTTTCTACTGATCATATTGCATTCCATTTTAGGGCACCATGTGTATTAAAAGTGTGAAAAACCCATGTATCACAGTCAAGGTGTTTTAGTATTTCAATGCAAGGTAGACAGGCAAATAACATAAAGGTATCTTATTATAAACAAATTCTAATATATTGATAGCTGTTACATTTGTGAGACTCTAAGAATTTGCTTCTCTTGTTCAGCAGAGGATTGCTTCCCACTGAAGAGTGCAGGTGGATCAGTAACTTCTGAATGACTTTTGGGCTATTACTGATATAGTGTGAGTGGTGGTCCAGAGCCTAATCAGAAAACCTGAGTTTGGGGTGCTCTGCAGAGTGAAATTTTCATGTATGCCAGTTAACATGAGCTCAAAAACTGCCCTGTTGGATTTGTTCTCTCCAGGTGCTGTCTTGCAGTATGAACATCTTGAATGTTGCCTTAGTCCTGCCCAAAGTTTTTTCTAAAGTTTGTTAGTTAATAATGAGGATAAGTCAGCAGGGAAAAAAATACCTTGCAGTATGGTATGGGTCAAGCTGGCCATAGGACCCAGAGCATCTGAAAGAAAATATCACAGTGCTGATGTGATAGCTGACATACAGCCTGTATGGGTTTCAAAGATTTTGTTTTTCAGAAACAAAAATCTGTCAGGTTGTGGCAAGTAATCCTTGCAATTGGGAAATGGAAATGTGCTGGGAGCCTGGAATAGTTTCACAGTGCTAAACTAGTCATGCAATAAAGCCTTAGGAAAAGGTCAAGGATGTGGGAAACAATGAGTTATAAAGAAGTGCAGCCAGATACTGATAACCTGAAGTTCAGATGTCAGAACATCAAACTTTTTGATTTCTTGGCTAGTGGAGGGCTTGTGTGTGAGCTGGCTGGTAAAACAGTGGACCAAACAGGTTTGGGGATTCTGTCATCAAACAGCTTCAGCCAGTGGTTCCAAAGACCACTGTTACCAGAATCTGTAAGAAAACAGTCATAAGGTCTTAAAGTATAATATTAATAAATTCCTTTTTGTGTTAGAGTGGAGTTTTTGCTTGTCTCTGAATTTTAGCTGGAAGTAAGAGATTCTTAGAAGATTAATTTCTTACCAGATCATCCATGATGTACTTTTTGATGCTGTGTGAGCACTAAAAAAGTTAGTATTGGAATAGAACTTGTCAGTGGATAGACAACTAAATATTTCAGACCAACAGAAAAATCTAGCAATAAAATTCAATTTAATTGTCATCATACAAGGGCAGATGTTAGACACCTGCTTTTAAGGAACATGGTAAAGATCAGGATCTGAATGTGTTGCAGGTTGTGTAGAAGCCTGTGCCAAATAAAGCATGACTGTTCCTGTACTAACTTAATATGACTGAAAATGAGTTATTATTTAAAACAACATACTTCATTTTCTGGTCAGAAGTAATTACAGTGAGCATACATATTTGCACAAAGGTGTTATTCTTCAAAAAGAATGGAGAAAGAAAATCCCTAAATTTTTATTTAAATCTTGTATGCCTCTATGTTGTGTATCAATAATCCTAAAATAAAAATGATACTACTTTTATGGTGTTTAGGTATTTATTAGGAAGATGAAGCTCTGAATTCCAAGGGTGTCATTCCATCATGCAGCTAAGCAATCTAGCAATACCTGTTGAAAAGTGTGGGGTTTTTTTAAACATCCATAGCTGTATGTTTATGCTTTTTTCCTTGCACCACTAACTTGTCTGATTCTCTAGCAAGCTTGTTCAGAAAAGTGAGCTAGTGGACAACTGGTTGCTTCTGGTTGCTGAAAAATGGGGAGAAGCTCTCTTTGCTCTCTGAACCAGATTGTTGGGAGGTGGATTTGATTCCACTGTAAGGAACAGAGGAGGGAAGAAAGAAGGAATTTTTTGCCTTTAAATTAATTTAAAGGCAGCAATTAGTAGTTTTGGTTCTCTCTAACAGGGAAATCTGATCATTCTGAAGCTATTCCATAACTGGATCATCATCACTGAACTCCATGTAATGTGATGTTTTCAGAGTCCAGAGCGAAGTGTCAGAATCAGGAGATTAAAAAAAAATAAAATGAGGAATTTAAAATGAACAGATGGATTAGTCTCACTGGTGAGACTAGTTCTGAGTGAATTCTCTGGAAATTACCAGCTTTGGGAAGGATGTGATAGAGAGATTTAGTTCATGTCACTAATGTTATGCGACAGACTATGGAAGTTTGCTGTGGTAGAAGGGAACTGTTACTTTTGTGTGTTTTCATCTTGGCAGGAGAGCCCAACCATTTGTTAAACACAGCAGGAGAGTGGTTTATTTTGAAACTCCCTCCAGTTTTGTTTGCATGGTGGGAGGTATTCTCAGCCAGAGCTTTCTTTGGGAAGATTGCAAAATGTTTAGGTAAAATTGTATTCCTTGTCAATTTTTCTAGGGCTAGAAGAGGCCATTATGATCCAGTATGACACACTAAAATAAAGAAGAGCATGTTATCTATAGAATTCCCTAGTAATTATCATAAGGCACTTATACACTTTTTTTTTTTTTGTAGATACAGCATATCTCCCTCAGAAGAGGTAGTTTTGTTTTGAACTGTAATCTGTGGTTTTCATTACTTAATTAACCTCCCAAGGTTTTACAGCTTAATTACACTCAAAATTTACTGTCTTGTCCCACTAAATTGCTTATCCTACACTTTATTTAAGGAAATGTAGGGCACATGGCATGTACTTTTCTAAATTGTTATGTCCCAGGGCTGCATTTGCCTATTGAGGAGCATGTATCAGGAGTATTCATTATATGGAGTAGTTTTATGAGTTTAAGGCAGAAAAGACAAAGCCAAAGGGAGGGAAACTTCTTGTTCACCTACATATTCTCTTCTAGGCTCATTTGTGCTTGTCTGCTAATGCAGGAAATGAGCCCTTTTCTTGCCACCTAATAGGGATAAGAAGGAATGGGCAGACTAAAGAAAAATGGTTTGTTGGTGTTGTTGTATGGAGATATTTTGCAGTGGAGGAGACTGACAGTGACCAATAAAAAATTAAGTTTGTGTAGATGGGGAGAGACATTAATGTTAACATTTTTCAGGTTTTTCAACTTTCTATGGTGTGGAATTAATCTACTTAAGTAAGAGTAAAGTCTTCACTTAAAGTAAGGAGTCAAAGCAAGGATGTATATTCCAGCTGTGGCAATATTGAAACTGATGATAAACCTGCCTTCTTTGTTGTAGCTTTATATGTTATTGTGTCTTTAGATAGGAATAGCTTTTCTCTGGTGCTGCCAAAGTCTCTAGATCAAGTGTGTATTAAGCTTCAGCTGTATTAATTACAGCTGTTTGCAGCATAAGTAACCCAACTCAGCATGGTGGCTCAAAACACAAAGAAAGATGACGTGACCTGGTTTTCATTACAAAAAAGCAATAAAAATCTCTAACTTAATATGGATGTCATACATGCCTTATTATACACAGAAATGTCAATGGGTAAGAGCACAACATGAAAAAAAAAAAAAGGCAAAATGTGAAGAAAGAAGATGCCAAAGCAGGATATGTGAGTTCATGGGTTGAAGGTACTGGTTGGCAACAGTAAAAGCCTTGTTGCCAAACTTGTCTGTCAGCAGCTACTTGGGTTCTGGCTGTGGAGATCACCAAAGGAAAGAATGATTGCAGCTTTCACACAGTACTAGATACATTCATGGCAAAAACACCTTCAAAAGGGAAGCTCTGCAGACATTTCAGTCATCCTGGGGAAAGCAGTTGCTACAATAAGACCTGCTTGTGACAGCATGCAGGATAGTGGTGATGTGATAACTTGTGCAGCAATTGCTGTCACCTGAGAATTGGGATTTTTCTGTCCAGTTGTCACTATGCTGTGTTTTAGAGCAATGTAGGAAGCTGCCACCATCAGAGGTCACTGTATGAAGTTTGACTGCATGTCTTTGAAAGAGGATGAACAGTATAATAGATTGTAGCTTTCCTAACTAAGCATTGTTATCTTGTTGACTTACCTATATGTATGTATTTGTCATCAGTCTGGACGGTTAGAAACTCCACAAGGTTAGTAAGAATTTATAAAGTCTTGAATGTCACAAGAGCGTTGGGAAAGTCATACACTGTGTCTAAAAAAATAATAAAAATAATAAAAAAATAGGCAACATTAAAATTACAAAGCAGACCTTGAACATAGGGTAACCTGTAAGCAAACAAGCAAAAAGCAGTCTTACTGTGAAGCAGAAGACTTAAGCCCTTTGTGACACTTGGTTAATTCTCTTTAGGGGTTTTCTCATGAAACAACAGCTGATGCTGTTTTGAGAAGTGTTATTGAAGCTTTAACAATATGAAGATCTTTCATACAGGACAGAATACAAAAGGCATTCTTGAGACAGTTCCAAAATATACAGCAGAGGTTGTCAGTGCTGTGGTTAAGGGCTTGCCCAGTTTAAAACAAAAAAAAAAAAAGAAAGGGAGGGGAGGACTTTCCTGTTGGATTTATTTGTATTTTAAGTAGTAGAAATTCAGAAGTTGAAAGCACTTAAATTTTATTTTGCTTTTTTATCAAGGAACACAAAATGTGAAGACTGTGGAGGATATTTGTGTCCATAGATCTCTATCCTCTGGTGATGAAGATTTTCTCTTTTTTGGAATGAGTTCCAAGTATCACTTGAACTCTAAAATGTCCATTTGAGATGGAGATAAAGATATTCAAAATTGGTTTTCTGGGTACAGCACAGCCCAAAATGCTTGGCCTGGGAAACTGCAGTTCTGTGGACTTCTGATCCTTGCATACCTGCATAATTACATTCATTTGGGCTTTTGCTTTTATGCTTGTGTTTCAATAGCATTTTAAAATAAGTTCTGAATGTTTATAACACGATTTTTTCATGCAGAATATGTATGATTCTTGACATATTGTATGAATAAAATCATACATCATGAATGAAATCTGTCCTCTGTGACAATGAAATGAAAATTTAAGCTTGGCATACTTTGTGATGTCTTAATAAAAACTATAGCATTAAAATTCATTGAAGTTTTTTAAGACTAGTTTTTTCCTTTTCTTTTTAATCATTGAGCAGAAAGAAAATATGTTCTGCTGATCCTTTGTGTATTTCTCTGCCTTCTTAAATCATACATTGTCATGTTCCAATGAGTGTGTTATAAACAATGGACATAGGTGTCCCCGGGAGTACAGTAGCAGAGGATCCTTACTAGTGCTGTCCTACAGCAAACCTCAGGTGTCCCCAAGAAGGGACACTTCTGCAGGGCTAGCTCTTTTTGGGCAGTAGAGTTTTTTTAGCTGTGACCTCCCTTGTCTGTCAACATGACAACAATTTGAAAGTATCATCTCAACAGAAGATAGAGTTTTGATACTCTACATTTATTACTGGTAAATTGGAAAGTATAAACTCCTCTAAGCTGCTACTAAAACTTTCACTGGAAAGCAGAAATGCATTTCCTAGCATTGTATTAGAGGAAATAACTTGCAGAATCCCTTCCCAATATTCTATTCTGTAATAATTATTCCCAATCTAGAGCTACTCAGTCACAATCAAATGGACTTTTGCTAATCTTCTGGCTCTTACTCTACTTGTCCCATAGCATTTTTGCTATTGGAGGTAGGAAAATTGTAGCCTAAATTTTTAGGCTAAGGTTTAAGTTCTCACTTTGTGTTAATGTGTTTGCTGGGTTGTGATGCATGGTTAGATCCCAGTCCTCACACACTGGATAAGCAGAAGCATTTTGGAGAGCTGTCTCAGAACAGTCCTGAGAATATAATACTGATATACATGTCAGCTGAAGAACTATTGTGTGGTAACTGCCTATCACAAACTTCCCTGACTGTAAAAACTTCTTATGGCCTAAGAATTGGGAGCAAATGGAACAGTTCTGTTTGAATGAGATTTTAATGGTCTTTGCACCTGGAATTCTTTTGCATTCTATATCCGTTACATCTCCTCTCTTACATTTTTCCAACACTTATTTAATCTGAGAAATATTATATTATTTTTCTGCTAGTCACTGGTCCCTTCAGAACAAGTGAACATGGTAAAACAGGGTTAACAGACCTGTGGGACCAGTAAGTGAGCTAAGGGTAACTCCTATGAGATATGATGTCAAAGATGGTAATAAAATAAAAAATATTTATATACATGTACAGTGAAACTCATTGGAAGCCTGGACATGATTCACAAAGCTACTTCAATGAAAAAAAATATGTTGCAACTACTGGCAATGCTTCCGTAGTAACAATTTTTATTCCTCCTCTTCCATGTATCAGTTTAATGCATCTATTTGCAAAGTTCTGCTCCTTTTCTGCTTGCTTAGTTGATCCACAGCTAATATTTTGAGAGTGGTTGTGGCAGGGTTATCACAGTTTACAACCAAATAACTGTGAAGGCTAAATTAACTTGGATACCAAAGCCCTCTAATCACCCAAGTGATTCTGCAACTTCCCTGTTTGGCAGAAAATGAGATAGACTCCAGAAGAATAGTCATGAGAGCTAGTGCTGTGGTTCCAACTCTGCTGTGTGTAATCCTGGTGCCAGATTGTGGGATTCCCTGGGTTTTTCCCCTTTTCCTCTGGGTGCTGTAAGATACAGGAATAGGTAATAGAGAATTTTGTTCTCATTTGGCATATTCAGGTTTACTCGTGGCCAAATAATTGGTTGTTGTCATCACTGCTGCACACAATCTGCCTCTCTCAAAGTTCTGGAAGTGTGCTTCCTAGAATTTCCATAAATAAACTAGAAAAATGTGATCTCTAAATCTGGAGGAGAAAGGTAATTTCCCATGTTATGAATAGAAATAAATGCTTTATTCTTGTGCTGGCTGGGCTGGGATGGGGGTGGTGGAGGGGCATCAAAGCCTGAGTACTAGAAGCTGGAGAAGATAAATGAGATTAATATGTGGAGAATTGTGTGCATAGGTTGGTGTTTGGCCTTTTGATTCTGCTGAAGTTGTTAGTGTGAGTTCAGTATCCTTTGCTCCTTTTTTCCAAAGGATTTATGTGCTTCCTTGCCCTTTGCTTTCAGTGCTATCTGAGGCTGCAACAAAAGCTAGATAGAGGGAGAAGTGATTGCACTTCCTTTTGGCCACAAAATTTGCAGGATGACTGGTTAATTGAAGGTTGGAATTTAGCCTGTATTTACTTTATACAGACACATACTGGAAACATAAATGAGAGGGAGAACATTTGCCCCAGTGGCAAGTGGGTTTTGCCCTCATTATTTATCTGGTGATGATTTCTGCTGGTCATGTAATACCTGCTTCAGAGTTGATAAAGCCCCTCTGAGAGAAGGAGGCAATTTCAGGTACTGGGTGGGTGGAGACAGAATTTCTTATAACTTCCTAAGCCAGGCAAATAAATCATGTGAGTTAAAGTTACATTTACTGGCCTTTTTAAGATAATTTAGATAATTCCAGTTTATAGATAGGAAGGCACACTGTAAAACATCATTACTAGTCTCTTTGTAGTCTTTTACTGCCTCAGAAGAGGGCCAGTCTTTATTTGGTTGTTCTGAGGTTAACCTTTTATTATGTGGTTTTCATTCAATGGCAAGCAAGTATCTATCAGGATAAATTGCTGAAAGTGCACCATATCTGTTTATCTCACCTCCCTCCCCATCCCAAAGTGGGTTAGTTTACCATAAAACTGTTCTTCAAGGTAGTTTTCATAAAATCCAGACAGATTAGGCTTGAATTCTGTTTAAATTCTAACATTAGCCTATGTGATTCTCTCTTCTTATAGTTCTTGGCTTATTTACTAGAGTCATAGAATGACCTGGGTTAGAAGGGACCTTAAATTAAAGATCATCGAGTTCCACCCCCACTGCCATGGGCAGGGACACCTCCCACCAGACCAGGTTGCTCAAAATTCCATCCAGCCTGGCCTTGAACGTTCCCAGGGATGGGGCATCCACAGCCTGGCCTTGGACACTCCCAGGGATGGGGCATCCACAGCTTCTCTGGGCACCTGTTCCAGTGCCTCACCAGCCTCACAGCAAAGAATGTCTTCCTAATATGTAATCTAAACCTACTCTTTGAGTTTGAAGCCATTCCCCCTTGTCATTCCTCTATAGGCTCTTGTAAATAATGTCTCTCCTTTCATCATAAAGCATTCTGGGATTGTATCAGGTTTGATCACTTCAGTAGAAAATGTAAATTATAGTAATTGAGGAGCCAGTAGGAGAGGCATTACAGTGTTTAAGTCCTGCCGAATGAATTGTCCAGACTATAATGTAAAAGTGTAGTATTGCTGTTACCATTTGGAACATTTTCAGTGGTTTGGATTCAAATGCTTATAAAAAAAATGGGTGTTATAAATACTTAACCTGAAGAAATGGGTGCCTTTTGTGCTGCTGTTTCCTTATTTTGGTTTATTGTGTTTAGTAAATTGCTGAAGTTTGAATATGCAACAATTTGTTAAGGTTCTGTCATGTAATCTGTTGGTTTTTCTCTGTTGCAAGGATAGCTTTATCTTAATGCATCTGAAAACTTAACATTTAAATTACATGACAAGTTTTGATTGTAATTTAAATCTCTGTCAGATTTTGTTTATATCTCAAGAGTGACAGATTCAGTGAGGTTGATTGTTGGTTTGGTTTGGTTTTTTAGACATTATTTGATAATCAGATGAATGCTTCAAAAAAGGAAGACTCAGAAAGCATTAATAAAAATGACACTTCAAAGAAGATGTCTGTTGAGAGAGTTTATCAGAAAAAGACTCAGCTTGAGCACATCCTCCTCCGTCCAGATACCTACATTGGGTCAGTTGAACCCCTAACTCAGGTAAGGGTCACTAAATTTACATCTTAATGGTTTTTATTGTTTTAATGAGGAAATGTCTGTTATGGTTATTAAATAGACCCATCTCTGGTTTCGCAGTTTTCTGAGTTAGAAGGTTGAAAACTGTGGTCTTGTTTATGTGTGCATGTGTAGGAAGCAGATAGTACTTGCTTTAAGGCATGTAGTGCTGGGTTCATCTGAAAAGATAGGATCAAAAAATACTGAAATCCAGTCAAAACACAAACACCTATGTGTGAGCAGACAGCTCTGTGTGTATAGGTCTGTGCTCACAAACATGCTTATGTGCACACACATATCTATGCATATTTGTAAGTAGCATTTATACCAGGTGCAAAAATGCTTTGGTCTCTTGGTTTAGGTAGAGAACAGAGAATTTGAGCCTCCTGCTGGCACTTTCTTCAGTTGTTTTTGTGAAGTTGTAAATTGCTTTGAAATTCACTGTCTGTACTGTTGGGAGTTCCCCACGAAGCAGAAAATAATGGATTTTCATTATGGAATCTTTGTGGGTGCTTGCTGTAACTTCTGCAGACTTCTGCTTTTGTCTTGTATGGCTGCAGTAATCAGACTGTAAGAGGAAAGTTCCTGAAGGAAATAGATCATAGGGAATCATAGACTGGTTTACCAAGACAGTAAATACTTTATTTTATTTTGTTTCCATGTAGTTAATGTGGGTTTATGATGAAGATGTAGGAATGAATTGCAGAGAAGTTACCTTTGTTCCAGGCTTGTACAAGATCTTTGATGAAATTCTTGGTAAGTATTTTTAACAACAATACTGCCTTAGCATTGTGGAGTACAAGCTTTTCTAAGTGCTCTCAAAGTACGTTGACTTGAATCTAAGTTTAAATCCCAGACTTGAGTCCTGCTAAACTATAGAGCATAAAAATTTAGTGCATTCTGGAACTATAGAAAAGTTTAAAAGGAAAGAGTTTTCAGCTGAACTTTCAAGAAAATATAAATATTTGTTACTGAATATCCAAACTAGATCATTCTTTATGATCAATATTATTACAAGATTTTTAATCTGTGAAGTGTTTTTAGGGCTACAATTTAAAGTGACATTTGAAAGAAGATTATTCCTCTGAAAGAATGCAACTTCTGAGATGTCTGAGCGTTCACTTAGATCATCCTTTCATCAATCATTAAAACTTCCTCCTTCTCTGCAGAGGGATAGTGGTGGTAGTTTTCATAGATCATTTCTAGACTTCATACAGTTTTAAAATAAATGAGTATCATACTGCCATTAAAAAGCATTATGACTGAGGCACAAAAAAAAAGTTACTGTGACTTGCTAGTTGATGATACTGTGTTGGTGACAGCTACACGCTAATCAGCAGTAGATATGTGCAATATATGAGTACTGTGCTGTCTTCTGAACTGATCTAATTGACATAAAATTTTGGACTTATGAGCTTTTATGAAATTCTGTTAAAAGGATTGGTAGGATTACCTCATAAATTAAGTTATGGTCTACTGAGGTCAGTTTTGTCGTGACCTTCGTTAGGTTCACCACTTTTCTACATCTCTAAAATTGCTTTACAGCACTGTCATTTTTGAAGCAATATATCTTTACCAGATGGAAAATAATGCTTAATATTTTTTCTATATTATTTTTAACTTATTACTTAATTTGATAAACATGGTAATGAAAACCTTTAATTGCTTCTGTTTTGAGTGCTGCCTCACAGATCTAAGTTTTTTGGCTTTTCATGTTAGGGAGACCACTTCCATATTGTCCCATTCAGAAGGAAGATCATATTCTGTCACTATTGTACCACTTCACGGCTTATTGCTGCTTTATGAAGCACTGATAAGTGCTCCAGAGAGTGTGGTTTGAGAGCTAGGGGACAATGTAATAAAATTATGAAAATGGGACATTTTGGCTATGCATGCTTTTGAATGAAACTTCATGATTTTAGCAAAAACACTTTGAAATATCTGATCTTATGCTGAGGTCCTTATCAGCTGGTAAGATATTGTACTTTGGTATTTTGGGTTTTTACCTTCATCTGTTTCATGGATGATGAGACAGAAACTGAAAAATACTGTAATGTGTTTTCATATTTAATGGCCACAGTCACATTTCTGCTTCCTGTAGTTCATATACATGGCAGTGCAATTCAACTAAATTCTGGTTGAATGTTAATTTCGAGTTATCCTTGTTTTGTTCCTAAACTGTGTAGACTGTTTGTTACAAGTCTTGCATGTTGCAGGCTCTTTAAAGAGAGCTTTTGCTGCAGTCAAAACACTCTCTAATGAATGTCACTTTCTTGGTGGGTTTCCATGTGTAAACTGGTCTGGTGATGATATAAGTTTCTAGGGTTTCTCATCTATATACTGCAGTGAATATCCAAACAAGAACAACACGAGAAGAATGAAGTGCTCAGTATGTTAAGAACAGTTATGAGCTCACAAAATACACTTCTATATTTATTTCTGATATAGTCTAACTGCTAGAAATAGAATCAGTAATTATAAGAAGGTTGAAAAATATCTTCTTGTAGTCACTTGGTTGTATTTATAGACTCCAGTGCTAAGGTACAAAATATATACAAAGAGCTGCCAGATTAAGAAATACCTGACTGTTGTAACTGGTGGTGGAATATGTATAAAATCACTTTTACAGACCAAGAGATTAATAATTGCCTATGAAGTGTTAATTTATGCTACTTTGTTTCATAGTAAATGCTGCTGACAATAAGCAGAGGGACAAGAATATGACTTGTATTAAAATATCCATTGATCCGTAAGTAAAAGCATGTTTTCATTTGCTTTCCTTGCCAGTGCTATTACAGTTTAGATTTGTACAAATGATTTTACTGATGAAATTGAATTTCTTGAAAACAAAATATTTTTGGAATTGTTTCCATTGGCTTCATATTTTAAGATGAAGAGGTGAATTAAAACTGGTTAACATTAAGTGCTACCATTCTGAATTTATAATAATTGCTTTCCTTAACCATTTGATAGGGTTTGAATGAAACTTAAAACCAGAAGTTCATAAAATTTATGATAAATTTAAATTGGCAGTGCATAACTATAGCCAGCCAGGTTTACAAATCTTTACAAATCTTAAATACCAGGTTTGAAGTTTTGTAACAGTTTTGCCCCTCTTGAACTTCTGTGTTAACTCCTTCAGCATCAGGATAAGACTGAATTAGTCATCTATATCACGCTGAAACTTCATGTTGCAAACACTTCCATTACCATGTTTTTTGAAACTAAATACTTGAAGAGATCATTTTAGGTGAGAAATACTGTATTTAAATAGATGCTGATTGGGTTCCTTTGGTAGTATTTTTTCACTGACATGTAACTGAATAATGAATGATTTAGTAGCTAGTTTTCAAACCTAACCTTTAGGATAAATATGCTGAGAAGCGATTTTTCCACTTCCATCATGGAGTGGGAGGGAAATTGTAAATGTTTAAATTTGCTAGACCTGTCCTGATTTTGAACTCTCTAATAGTGAAAAATGAAAATCCTATGTAAGAGCTAGATATATTAGTGATGCCAGATATTTATGGATTTTGGCACTGTTATATAAAATAAGTCACAATATTTATCATAGCTCAGAAATGACACTTTTAAACAGATGATAACTTGTCTGGATGGACTTCAATGAAACCTTAAAAGCTACATCTCTATTTTGAATTTAATGCTGTCACTAATTGTCAGGCCCCTGTTGCAGTTCATGTTGACAGTGAAAGCTCTTCAAACAATTTTTTTGGAGTTATTATTGTTGTATGAAATACTGTTGTGTATGGACAATTAAGCTCCTTCTTCCAAGACATCTAATAAGCAAAAATAAGTGGAATTTTTTGTAATTAAAATTGTTAGAGCTCTAAGTAAATGTGGTAAGATAATGGTCTTTTGCTATATTTTTGTGTAGGCAATTTTATTTGCTATGTTTAAACAGATATGCAGAAGTCTGTTTTCAAGATTGCATTCATTTGCTTAATGCCTTCACTATTTTCTAGGGAATCAAACATTATCAGCATATGGAATAATGGAAAGGGGATACCAGTTGTGGAACACAAAGTAGAGAAAGTATACGTACCTGCTTTAATCTTTGGGCAGCTACTGACTTCCAGCAACTATGATGACGATGAGAAAAAAGTTACAGGCAAGGCTATTTAATGTGCTTTGTTTTATTCAGTTAAGCCATTGTGTGACTCTTCAGTATGCTTCCCCTTCTCAATTTTTGTCTTTATTTTCTGTTTCATAGCAGGTGATTACTCAGTCGCCATTACTTTAGCTCTTTATTAGGGTAAAAAGACTTAAGGGAAATATCCTACTTTTCCTCTTTTAATACCAGTGTTTACAGAGACCTTTACATTTACATCTCTAATGTCAGTACTCATTACTGAGTGACAAAAAACATACTTCTATATTTTAATTGTAATCTATATGAGTATTTAAACACTTGTGCTCCTGAAATGCAGGGAAAAATAAATTGGATAAATTAGGATATGGTTTATTATCCTAAATTTAAACTGACCCTAGTTTACTATATGTTGTTTTTTTCAGGTGGACGCAATGGCTATGGTGCAAAACTTTGTAACATATTTAGTACAAAGTTTACAGTTGAAACTGCTTGCAAGGAGTACAAGCACAGCTTTAAGCAGGTATAGAAGTGTTCAAAGCTTCTGTCCTTTTTTTTTTGCTGTAGTTACAGGTCTAAAATCTAACACAGATAGGAATGTTTAACAAAATGGATAATTTCTCATTCAAAGGGATGTGTAGAATTTGCAGGCTAGGTTAGTTCAGTTGGTAAAAATTGGTATTTCTTATGTTAGGCTTCTTGGGTAAAATAATACTTTCTTTGAACTGTTTGGTGACTAAAAAAACTCCAAATTTCTGTTAAAACAAAATTATATTCATGTACCTGTGAAAAGGAACATAGTCCGTTGAAACATTTTGAAATTCCTGTTGTGTAATCTGTTAAAAAAATTTTTCTACTTAGCTATGCAAACATAGAAACAATCATCTGTGTAATTTTGTATGGTGTTAAGAAACAGATTTTTCAGTTTTTATGTCATGAATTTAACTAGCCCCACGTGGACTTCAGTGCAAACCCCCCACCTGAACCCAATGCTCATTGTTTGCATACAGACCAAGAATGTGATCAGGTCTAGTGTATATAGCTTTGAAATGGCCACCTTTCTAAAAGTTTAAAGTACTTTGGCAGAGTATTAGATACCAAAGTTCCTTGGCTTTACAGTCTTTGCCAGCTGGGGGCTTTCTTTTCTTACTTTCTGGACAATTAATTAATTTTCTGGTCATGCTGTCATATCACTACATAAATAATACACTTAATCTGTTACGCCCGTCTCTTAAAAAATGTAATATTTTATGCTGACTGCCAAAGGGCAAATTAATATTGGTTCAAGTGTACTTTTTGAAAATTACTAAATGCTTTATGGCTTAAAGTGCTCTGTTTGCAGTATTTTCAAAATCTGTGAAAATTTATTAGAACTGAGCTTTGATATGTGCTGTGAGCAGATATCGGCTTGATCATGCAGATGTGCCCGTGTTCTTGAATAGGGAATGATGCAAGATTCCTGAGTCAAATCTGAGCACCTTGGGTTTTTGGGGACTTTTTGGCACACTGCACAGCCACCAAGATGCTGTCTTAGAAACTACTAAGTCTCTGCACAGGGACTAACAAGCCTCTCTGTAGAGGTGTGTAGTAGATCGAAAGTATTAAATGGATGGGTAACAAGGACTGTAATCCCAGCTCACTTGTATCTAATTTTGGGAGTTCTGTGGGAGGCTCCACTTGCATTAGAATCATGTCCCTCAGTGTAATAATACCTGCATGTTTCCAGAAACCACAAATATGCTGTCACCTATGCTTGTGCTTACCTCTGTAAATCAATTAACTTTGTGTAGTGTTTTACCAGAGGAAATTTCTAAAGGAAGTTTGTGAGCTTTTTCTTGTGTAACTGTTGCAATCCCAGCATAGCTAGAAAAGGGAATAAAGGGGGAGGATAATGTGTTGTAAAGTAACATCTAAAATGTTTTGTTTCCAAAGACTTGGATGAACAACATGATGAAGACCTCTGAACCCAAGATTAAGCATTTTGAAGGTGATGACTACACATGCATTACATTCCAGCCAGATCTGTCTAAATTTAAAATGGAAAAGCTTGATAAGGATATTGTGGCCCTGATGACAAGACGAGCGTATGATTTGGCTGGGTCGTGCAAAGGAGTCAAAGTCATGTTGAATGGGAAGAAACTGCCTGTAAGAACATCACTTGATATATCTTGAGTGTACTGAGAGTATTTGGTGCAGATATTTGACTGTGACCTGTTGCTTGTAGGTAAATGGATTTCGCAGCTACGTAGATCTTTACGTGAAGGACAAGCTGGATGAAACCGGAGTCGCGCTCAAAGTCATCCACGAAGTCGTGAATGAACGATGGGATGTGTGCCTCACTCTGAGTGAGAAAGGGTTCCAGCAGATCAGCTTTGTAAATAGTATAGCTACCACAAAGGTGAGTGGTTAGAGCAAATGGTACAAAATGGAAATGATAAAATGCGTGCTGAGGCCATGCCCAGTCAGGTGTTTGATAAAACAGTGAGTCTGGGTTGCTATAAATAAATAGGTGAGGTAATCCAATGCATGAGAGGAGCTGGCAGAGCAATTGGATGCAGTCAAAATACATTCATAGCAGTATTTCTACATAAGCACTAGTTTTGAAAACGCTAGTAATCATTATTGGTGATACTGATATCTTATGTGAGCATGCATGGTGTTGAAGAAAATGGAACTAATTTATTTCTTCCTCTTAAACACATTGTAATAAGATAATTCTGGAAGTAAAGTTTAAAAGTGTACAAATACCTTTAAAGCTACCAGTAGCAAGTTTGGAGGACAAAAATGGCTTTTGATGTCCTTGAGAAATGGCTGTCCATGATGGAGAAAATTGCCCTGAAGTTGTTGAGATTAATTTTCTTTTATTTGTGTATCTTCATAAGGATACCTAGGTTTTCTTTGCAACTATAGTAGTAGTGATATAATAAGAAAGAAAGATCTTAAGTTAGCAATGTGCTCAGCATACTAAGTAAAGTACAGCTCGGTGCTTCTCGACTTATGGGGATGGTCAGGCAGGAAGGTCATCATCTGAAACCAACCAGCGTAACTCCTATTTACACCCTTTTGGCATGGACCAGCTTTAGGGATCTGTGGTCCACCATGGTGAGAAAAAAAGTCTTTGTCACTTCTGCTCTTCACAAATTGCACTGGATGAGTGACCTAACAACTAGGCAGTTAAGCTGTTAGCTCTTACTAAACAGTCTACTTGTTAGAGGTAGCACATCTAGCAAGCTGGATTTAACAAGATTAGAACAAGCAGTCCTAGTAACAGGTGAGACTGTTTCTAGAGAATCTTAACTGTGAGCTTTCTAAAAGATGGGAAAGGTAAGAATTGTTAATCAGGCACTTTGAAACCTCTCCTTGCTCACACCTCTGTTGAAAGAGTCAGAAGAAAATTCTAATGGTATCACAAATGGTTCATAAGCACCAGTGGTTGCACTTAGTCTGGCAGGTGCCCAAAATTGTCAGTGTTAATCTTGGTGTTAGCTAGTGTTTGGTGGGACATAATTTTTATTACATAACTTCTTTTCAGTCTCTTTCAGTGTAGCTGAATGAATGGTAACTGGGCAAGTTTAATTAATTAATTTAATTGTAGAATATTTACTTTTTAAGTGTGCATTGCAATTAAAAACTTGGTCAGAACTAGGGATGACAAATCAGGTAGTTGAAGGGTTACAGCTTAGTTTTAGTTCAGGCCTCTTTGTGCAGCATAAAGAAGAAAAACAACATGACCTTAAAGAGGTGTACAATACTTTCATGGAGAAACTAGCAATATAGAGAAACTTCATTATGGCTGATAGGAAGCTAAAAAAAATGGTTTGAAAAAACTGAATACTTCTTGATTCCTAAGTAAAATAAATTGCATACACTTACTCTGAAGATTTTGGATTTTACTCTTCTGGATCAATTTTCACCATCATGCAGTTACACATATATTGTTATTAGATATTCTTTTGAAATATGCTTAGGAAAAAGTTCTGTGTATTCTTCAAAAGTAAGTGTTGTAATTTCTAGTTTTCCCCACTCTCTCTATCCATGCTTTATGTGTTACTGGGTATGGGATGCTGGGGCAGGAACCCCCCTCACCAGCAATTTTTGACCAGCTACCCAGGGATGGGACATAATGGGAGGTAATTAACTGTATCAGCTGCCTGCCCCCTTATCTGCTAACAAGTGAGGAGCTCATGCTAGCATTTAATTGTCACTGTTTGCTGACAGCTTTTTGTTTCTGAATCTGGGTAAATTTCACCCAGCTGTAACTTTCCTCCATCTTTTTTTAAACTTGCTGTAAATTGCAAGTAAGTTTTTTTAGGTTGCTGTCATGGTGTTTTTTGAGGGGTGTTTGGGAGGTCAGGCAGTATTTTGAGGTACAACTCCCTTGCTTATTTCGTGTAAATTTGTTACCTTTTCCAGCTCCCCATTTAATCAATGTTTTGCCATAGCAGACTGCCACAAAATTCAACTTCAGGCTCTGATACCACAGTTGAGAGAGTGTTTGTAGCTATTAACATTTGTACAGATAACCTTCAGTGAGACTTGAAAACTGATTAAACATGGTCTTCTTAAGTTCTGAATTTCAAATACTAGCTGTGGCAAAAATTGTAATAGAAACCTCAACAATTAACATAGCAATCTAATGCTATGTATATACTTTAATATGGTGGAACTGCTAACTATAATATTACCAGTCATTTTAGCAGAAATGTTCAGCCAATACATTTGCAGTTTCAGAAGGTAGACTTGCATGGAGAGAGAATTCCAACCTGCTAAAATTTGCTGGAGTTCAGCAAGAAGTTCAGGATTATTCTAGATTTCAGAGTTATTTTCATAAAATAAATATAATTTTTTTAAATGGAGAAGAAAATAGGATCAAAATTGTAAAACTAATTAAATGAAAACTTCAAATTCATAGTTACCTTCTGAATTTTTCTACCATATAAACCATTTATCTGTCCATAGAGTTAAGATGTAGCTTGCCTCCAAATCAGTGGAAACTGTTGGCTATGAGAAGAATAGAACAGTATATAGGAGGCAGTCAGAGCTTCATTTTTAAGATTTTTGTTAGCACCTAATTAGATACCTTTGCATCCTGAAGTTTGCAAGTTTCCATCATTACCTTCTGGAAAAAGAAGGTTATGCAGTTCTAGCTCTCTTCCCCCATAATTCAAAAGTTGTAACAGTCTTTGGCAGCCCTCTAGATTCAGAGGGTGTTTTTGCCTTTGTGTCTTTTATGGAATTGTTCTGACAGCTGGGGCGGTTCCAGACTGTTCTGGTCCATTTGACACCTGCTGGTGAGATGGTTGAGAAGGTCCCAACTCTGAGCTCTGAGCATCCCTCACTCACAGCTGCTTAAGAATGGACTCAGGAATGGTGAACTGCTGTATAACTAGTAAATTGCTGGTTTTCTTGGTATGTCAGTTGCTACTTTTAGCAAAATTTAAAAATTGCTAAAGTTTTAAATGCAAAAATATATTGAGATGTTCCCATGAGCATAAATTTTCAGTAATGTGATGAGTAAAAGAAATGCATTTCAAGATTGCCATTCAAGTGTGGAATGATTTTGAAATGTGTAATTTGATATTTTCCAGTAATAGCTTTTCTTTACAGTTTGGAAATGGATTTATTTTTCTTTAAAGTGGCAGGATATTGATAGATCCGCTTTCCATTGAACTCTCTCTCTACTGAAACTCTGTCATCTATTGGTGGATACAAACTGTTGTGTTTTAATTTTGGCAGCTTTTGGGGTTTAGATGTGGGTTTTTTGGTTGGCTGTTTTTTTAGAAGAAATGCCATGAGAAAAGACTTTGCAGGGTGCTTCTAATGGTTTGTGTTGCTGTTTTAGTAGATGACTCTAGGAACTGAGAGAAACCATAGATGGTTACTTTGAAGTGCAACTGCTGGTTTGGTTATGACTAATAATATTTACTAGCTTAACCATTTTGGTTTTATCTACTCTTTTTTTTTTTTTTTTTTTTAATTTAAATCTCTGCTTTCTGCATGAAGCTGAGAACAGCTGCTATCCCCTCAATTTGACTTCTTTACATCTTCAGTCTTTTCACATCCATATTCTGCCTTAAAATGTAGAATCCTAACTTTTGGGGTTTGATTGCTAGCTGTTTTCCTCTTTTTGGCTGCTGTTTATGCTTGGTTTTGTTTTCTCTTACTTATTTCTTATCTATCCTATACTTCTTCATACCTGTCAAAAGCTTTTTTTTTTCCTCCTCAGTTCTATTTTAAATACAGCTTTAAAGAGCAAGGGTTTTTCTGCTTGTTACTTCATGATGAACTTCTCCATAGACAAATGTTCTTTGTTCTGTCTGCCCTAATGTAGATTGTTCTGAACAGGAACCAATATTTAGTCTGTATTTTTGTAAGGTGCTAACTGATGTAAAGCAAAGGTGATCTGTGTAAAATACGGAATTTTGAGTTAGGTATGTTTTCATTTTATGGGATATGCCTGCATCACTCCACTTTTACAAGATTTTAGTCAAAGGGATATGAACTTCTATGACAGCCACTAGAATTTACCATTTTATTAATATTCTGGCTTTTTTGTCTACAAATTTAAAGGAAGGTATTTGAGTAATCAATCAATTAACTTCTGTCGTCCTCACTTGCATGAAGACTGAATGACCTGGAAAAAACATATTTTTCTGTCTTATGCTGCAACTCAGTGTGCATAGATTTCTGTACCAAAGTATGACTAAAGGAATTTTGTTAATACAGCTAAAAACTAATAGGAAATTTAATGATTATTTTGTTTATTATTTGTTTTTTTTTTTCCTCTTCCCTCATTCAGGGTGGTAGGCATGTTGATTATGTGGTGGATCAGGTTGTGGGCAAACTGATAGAAGTGGTGAAAAAGAAGAATAAAGCTGGAGTTTCAGTCAAACCATTTCAGGCAAGTAACTTTATGCAAAAATACTGGAAAAAAAAGAATGTGAGAATTTTGTTGAGTAAATTGGTTTCTATGTTTTAAACAGGTGAAGAACCATATATGGGTTTTTGTTAATTGCTTGATTGAAAACCCATCATTTGATTCCCAGACGAAGGAAAACATGACATTGCAGCCTAAAAGTTTTGGGTCTAAGTGCCAGCTCTCTGAGAAATTTTTTAAAGCAGTAAGTAAACCTCTTTTATTCCTTTGTGAATGGTAATTGACACACTGGACCAAATGTATGTATGTTCTGTAGCAGAAGATTAGTTATAGTTCATTGTGGTACTGCAGTGACATTTGCATACTCGGGAAGTGGGGTGAAGGAATGTCTGTTCATCCTCTGGTCTTAATAATGGATGCAGTGACTGTGTTTTGATTGATGCCCTGGATTTAAAATTCACATGATCAGCTTGTTTGTTGGAGATTCTGGCATTTACATTGGTAAATGAAATTAATTCGACTCTTTAAAATGTAAATGAGGTCCTTGATCAGTGGTTTTTGTGTTAAAGTATTTTTCTGAAGTTGAGAATATTGTCTGCCTTACTCTTTGGTATCAGTTCTATTCTGTTTCACTGGAGTGAAAAGAGAGGGAGAGGATGTTTCATATTTACTTGTTCATGCAGTAATCAAGGAAATGCAAAATGGTGCCTGTAGTATTCAAAGTGATCATTGTTGTCAGGAAGTAAGTTTAAAATTTTTCGAAGATGTGTTAAGAATTGCTGTTCTAAATGAATATATTTGTAGAAATACCTCAGAGAGGTTTTTCCTCTACTACATTTTCATACAATGAAGGAAAAGTAGAATTCTGTTAGCCAGAACTCATTTTACTAAGTCCTGTGTAATGCCAGTAGCCTTAAATGAAACTCCACTAGTGAGGAGAACAGTGCCACTGCTAATACTCCTGGCATCAAAACTTAACTGCTTGTATAGTGGTTTGTTCTTCTAATTCTGTGTTATCGGTGACATTCCTTCAGAATTTAGAGAAAAAAAATAATACAAGGGTCTTGTATAACAAAATCTGAAGAATAAATACATGTTGTATTACCATCAGCAGGTTTGGTTTATAGTGTTTTTCATATTCCCAGAAGTAAACATTGATTTCCAGATGCATTAAATGTGCAGCACAATCTCAACAATGAATGCTGTATTATGGGGGATAATTAAAAGCCAAAGCTCACAGTATTTTGCTCCATCTGTGTTTTCTTTTGATGTGAAACAAAACTTAAAGCAGTTTTAGTTTAGAAAATATATTATATGCTATTTTTGCTGCAGATGTGTTTCTAAAATTGGTATCAGATTCTCAAGTGATTGGTAGAAAGCTTGTTCTTAAATAGTTTTGATTGTCTTTCAGCCATTTTGAGTCATTTCCAAAGAAAATTTAAATGGTCATAAATACCCCATAAGGCTGCTTTTTGCTGTCAAAATCCAGGAAACAAGTGCTTAGTACCTAAAACGTCTCACCACATCAACTCCACAGCATAGGACATCCTCTTGTTATGTCTCCTTTGCTCTTTCCATCAGTTATAGAAGTGGTGGAAAAGGAAACTGTTTTTGTGTTGTGTTTTAGTTGTATGTGCATTAAGTGCTAAATACTAAGGTGTGTATTAATCCCTTGACCTTTCATAGATTCAGTTTTTAAAATTTAGAGGACCTTAGAAATAGTGTTAATGATTTAAAACTGAGATATAAGAATCTGCTGTCTGAAGCTTTACTTTTCTCATCCACAATTCTGATTTGTTGCTTTTGTTGCTTGTAGGCCTCTAACTGTGGTATCATAGAGAGTATTTTGAATTGGGTCAAATTTAAGGCACAAACTCAACTGAACAAAAAATGTTCTTCAGTGAAACACAGTAAAATCAAGGGCATTCCAAAACTGGATGATGCTAATGATGCTGGTAAGAGGACTTACTTTTAAATTCTTTACTGTTTCATAAATTCTTCACAGACATGCTAATTTGAAACCTGACTTATATTTCTCATCCTTATGTGTTTTTTAATAAAAATCTTTCTGGTTTTCTAAACTTCCTAGAGCTAGAATGGAAATGTGATGGTGAGTTTGGTGTCCGGAATGCTGTCCTCTTTAGGGTAGAGAATTAGTAACACTGAACAAAAGTGGCAGTCTAGGTTGGTATTGGAAGAGTGTGTATCTTCAGTTGTGGTTTCCTGCTAAATGGTGGTACCAATATTCCATTTTGGAGGTGACTGGTCTTCTTGACCTTTCTAATGTAGAAAGATCAGAATCTTTGCAGGGTCAGAGGGTATAGGAAGTAAATCACATAGTGTGCAGACCTGAGGGGATGGCTCAAGAGACTTATTTCATTAGATTTAAATGCCATTAGGTTCCTGTCTGGGAATATAGGGCAAGCTGGCAATCTCTGCTGGCTTGCTTCCTTAGCACAGATGAGGGATCAGGATCAGCTGGCAGTCTTTGTGCCAGTAGCAATGGGATGGGAGTTGTTGGATGATTTGAGGGGCACACATGGCTAAAGAGCTCAAAATGTTGCCAATCTGTGTTATTGTTAGGTGGTTTTTAATACATCCTCACGTTAAACAAAGGTAAGAGAAATTGCAGTGAAGTATGTGGGTGGGCTGAGCAGGTAAAAGCATGAACACTAAGAAAGAGGCTTGGTTTTGGTTGGGTTTTTTGGTTGGTTTTGGGGTTTTTTTGGTGCTTCAGTGTTCAAGCCAAAGATGACTTGATGAGATGATGGTTCTGTCTCATTTTCCTCTCTTTCTTTTTGGTTCTTTGCTTATTAATTTTTAATTGAGCTTTCTTCAGTATTTAATTACTTTTTAATTTATTCAGATGTCATATTTTGCCTCAAAAGTTGATAATTGCATCTACTCTAGTATTTTGCCTGTGGAATTTTCACTCCTCATTCAGATATATGTTCCTCATACTTTTCTTGCTAAGAAGATTGTGTGCTTGAAGAAATTATGTTTTTTTCATGGATATCAAGCCTAGTACTCCTAACTCATATAATGAATTATTTTGGACACACTTTCTGGTAGTTTTTTTTAGCTTTGCTTTGGAGATCAGGCTTCAAAAATCACTTCTTACTCTTTTTTTTGGCTGGGGGTGAGGGGAAGGGAGAATCTCTAACAAGGGAGCTAATAAAATATTCTATTGGTTTTCATCCTGAAGGTGGCTCAACTAAAAAGGCATATAGGGATTCATTTGGGCTGAACACTCATGCCTAAAGCTTTGCATGACTTGAATGCCTGTTACCCAGGTATTTCTCTGATGCCTAATTATTGTTTCATGTTGAGGGAACTCTGTATCTCCTGAGGAGGCTTAGCCAGGTATTGGTTTGTTGAAGATGTGGAATTTGCTGGATTTTTGACACTGAAGACATTGCACCCAGGAAGTGCAGCAGGGAGAGAACAGTCTCTGGCCACAAACCCCTCTGACTTTAGTTATTCCTGTGGTTTTTAGATTTTGTCTTTGCTTTAAGAGTGAGTTTGAAGCTGACGTCCAGCATCCACATGTCTCTTGTGTGCCTGATACCCTGAATGTTATTATCATTGCCAGTTAATGCTAAAGTATAGGAGAGATGTGTATCTGTAGAGTGATGCACGTGCTGCAGATTTCCTCCCTCTCCTCTGTAATGAAAGAGTCCTATACCTGGTCATTCTTGCCATCTTGAACAGCTATACATTGTTCTGTGCCTTGTTGGGGGAGAAGAGGTAGAAATCAAAACAAAAATTAAGAATATAGGATTGTAAGGGAGCAGCTAGATTGCTAAATCAGGTGAAGCATAAAAGCATTTTTTGAACCTGTCAGTTCATGTAATTTTGTCTTGGAGTTCTTTAGAGCTGTGCTCAGGAAAATACCTAGCATATTGTATTTCCATGACATTAATTGCTACTGATTGCATGCATTCCAGAAGAAAGTGAACTTGAATGACATTCACATGTGTTTTCTGCAGTTCATTTATGAAAAACAGTGGCTTTTATATATTCTAAAACAGCAGACTGATGTTTTTCTAGGTGTTTAGAGTCCACCTTGCTGGTAGGTAGTCACTGGCAGTGTCAAAAACTGCCTTAGGTTATATTAAGCTACATGTCTTGATTCAGAAAACTAAAGGTGCTGAATGTAAGTTCTGTGTAATAGGAAGTATGGGGTGGTCTTTATCTACCAGCTAAAGGCAAATTACTCCACACATTTTAAATACCACTATATTCAAAACTACCTTATTATCAGTAGGTGAGACTCAACCAGCTTTAAGTTTTTTGGCATCTTTCCTACCATAGGCCTTGATAAAATATCAAAGCCACTTAATGAGCATTTGCACTGTAGCAGAAGGGTGGGTTCCTTTTCAGCTTGCTTGTTATTTAGAACATCTACTCCACTGCTACAGTTGCAATAGGCAGAACATAAACGTCATTCCAGTTTTGAGCACACAGGCACCAAAGTGCTGTGTGTCTTGTAGAATCCAAATTACACTGTTAGTAAAGATTTGTTTTTCTGTTTGAGGAATTTGTGAGGTATAAGAAGTGCAAATGTTCTCATCGTTTGAGCTTTTCTCGCAATTTTTTGTGCAGTTGTCTGGCTTTAGGTGATAGACAATTAAAAGGGAAAACCACAAAAATGTGATTTAACAATTTACTATTTAAAGTATACTGTGAGGAAAGTGAAAAATGCAGAATGGGAAATAATTCCTGTATGTAACTCAGACATGCATAATGTATGTGTGTAAGAAATTTGCAGCCAGCAAACTGAAATGGTGAAGGTAGAGAAGCAATCTGTCTTTTTTATGTAGATGTGTGGGAACCATTATATAAGATGTACCACTATTGCATCTCATTTTGTCTATTTTGCTCCTTGTCCATAGCAATCCATAGTGTACTGCTAAGGGCAAGGATACTCATTGCTGTGCAGTTTGAGTGGTATGGAAGGCCATCCCTAAGAAGAGAAATTCAGCCTACTTAAATTAACTGATGAGAGGAAATTACCTGTAGACTAGAAAGAATTCAACTGCATTTCTTTTGTTTGAGTTATGCTTTTCTGGGTTTTTTTCCCCTCTACTTCTTCCTGGGCTGCAGGTGGCAAACATTCCTTGGACTGCACGTTGATATTAACAGAAGGAGACTCAGCCAAATCTTTAGCTGTCTCTGGCTTAGGTGTTATTGGTAGAGACAGATATGGAGTCTTCCCACTCAGGGGCAAAATTCTCAATGTCCGAGAAGCTTCTCACAAACAGGTGTGTAGTTTTGTCCTTTCCTTTTTGCTGACAAATGGATGTCCTCCTGTTTATTCTTGATTTCTAGATTTACATCTTCATATTTTAATTTTTTCATGGAAGTTTTGTGACTGAGATTTCTAAAGTACCAGCTATTTTGAAGCCTGGGATAAGCCTGTAAATATTAACTGCAGTACTGCGATGATAAGGTTAATTTCTTCACTTCTTCATAGCAAGATTTCCTTCCACTTTCCTTCACAAGTGGAAGGAAATCTTGCTATGACTCATATTCACATTTCACATGAGTACCTGAAGCCCCTAAAAATTTGTATTCTCTCCATTACTATGTGATTTCGTGGACTCACAACATGAGTCAGTAGCCAGCAGCATTACCCCTTCATATTGCTCCTGCTGCCATTCATAATTTGGCTGTAATAAGAGGTGTGCTGCAGATGCCCATAAAAACAGTGGGAAAAGAAGGCAGCTTTGTCAGATGACTTTTTGTTACATGTTCAGTTCTCTCCCAGCCTTCCTGATCCAAAGTGCTCTGGCTGTAGAGGAGAAAGAGTGGTGCAGTCTTGAAAATTTGACTGTACAGAAGAAATCATTACAAGTGCAAAGGCTTCAAGGGTGGGAATAAAAAGCTTATGAAGATGAGGGTGCATTGGAAGAATAGCTATAAATCAAGACTGGGATGTTTCTTAATCTCTGCTTTTTACACTGACTGCAAAAGTAACTTTTTTGTACAGATTATGGAAAATGCAGAAATCAACAACATCATCAAAATAGTTGGATTACAATACAAGAAAAGCTATGAAGATCCAGAATCTCTGAAAAGCTTGAGATACGGAAAAATTATGATCATGACAGATCAGGTAAGTCTGAAATTCACAAGTTTTAATTTACAGAGCTTCTTACAATGTGTTTTGCTGCAGTTTCAAAGGTTCTGAGGTTTCTTTAAGGAATAATTTATCTGTGTTGTTTTGGTTACTCTAAATGTATAGCTGAACTTTGCTGCAGAAAATATCAAGAAACCAAAGGTAATAATAAGAACATTCTATTGATAATTCAAAAATATAGTGAAAGTAAGGACAAAAGTAGACAGTGAATGAGGTGGCATTACTAGCAAGTCAGGTAGAAACAAGGATGTAGGCAATTATTTTTGGATAATCTCATGATTGAACTATCAAGTATCTTGCCACCAATGAGAACTGTGGCTGGGTTTGGGTTTTCTCCACAAAAACTCAACTCTGTGGTGTCTGGGAGAGCTGTCTAGCCCTCAGCAAAAACATGCCACAGGCAGAGAAACCTTGAACAACAGCCATGTACTTGGCTTGGAAGAGCTTTTTCATAGCTCAGTGACCTTCACAGGTGGTTATTTCATACCCTGGTCCAGTTTGGAATCCAAGTTAAAACCAACTATTCCTTTCTATGCTTTCTGTCATCAGACATTGCATTGATGTATTCAGGCCAGTGAGTGGGTTTTTTGGTGGTTTGGGGAATCTGATACAAGATTGCTTCATGTTTTCATGTTCTGATTCAGGATCAGGATGGATCTCACATAAAGGGCTTATTGATCAATTTTATTCATCACAATTGGCCATCACTGTTGAAACATGGTTTTCTTGAGGAATTCATCACTCCTATTGTGAAGGTATGGGTTCTGTTATTGAGATTTTATGGATTACTTACAGCACAACAGAAATGTTGATTTTGTTTGTTTGTTTTTTCAAAGGCAAGCAAAAATAAGCAAGAACTTTCATTCTATAGTATTCCTGAATTTGATGAGTGGAAAAAGCATATGGAAAATCATAAAGCATGGAAGATAAAATACTACAAAGGTTTGTTTAAAAACAAATATGTGAACCCTATGAATAAATAATCATAAATGGGTGCTCTGAAGTTTTCTTATAGCTTTTCATGGTAGTATCTTAAATAGTGATTTTATCATATTCCCAGTAAAATAAAAGGGATAAAATAATAAAACTTAAGTTTTGAATATTGAGTAAGTATTTATTTTTATTGTACAGGGTTGGGTACCAGCACTGCTAAAGAAGCAAAAGAGTATTTTGCAGACATGGAAAGACATCGGATCTTGTTTCGATATGCTGGGCCTGAGGATGATGCTGCCATTACACTGGTAAGACTCACAAAAGTGATTCTATATGATATGTTTTATTTTTCATTTGGTGCTGAAAATGGTACATGAGGAAGCCCTGACAGGGCTTGTTTTGGTTTTGGGTTCTTTTTAGTACCTGAATGTAGCAGTTTCAGAAGCTGGGGGAAACACCAATTAAGTGTAGTGGTTTTGGTTTGCCAATCATTCATTTCCTGGCCAATGCACGTGTTAAAGAAGTGGGCCAAATGCCAGTGCACCCACTAGAATTATTTACTCATTTTCTCCTGCAAGATAAGGATTAGGAGGAGAGCAAAACAGGCTGAAACTTATAAAGGGTATAAATAAGACTTTATTAACAGAATTAAGAGAAAAATAATAAGAAAATGAGAACAAACCTTCAGAACACTTCTCATGCCCCCACACCCTCTTTTCTTTCCCACTGACAATGTAATGAGACAAAACCTGGGACTTTCAGTCAGTTTGCCACCTCTAAAATAGTCTTTCTTCAGTTCTCTTAGGAAGAGGAGTCTCCTTTGCCATGCCATGGAGACTTCTTCACAAGAAATAGTTCTCTCATGGCTTCAGTGTCACAGTGAATCAGCAGCCTTCCAGAAATCTGCAGTAGTGAAGTCCCTCCCATGTTTTGGTAGTTTTTTCCTGTAACTACCACCATGGGTCATTTCAGCTTATTGGGGTACAATTTTAAGGATGAGCTGTTCTAGTATAGAAACAAAAGTTATCTTCTTTTATCTCTGGGAACAGAGGTTTCCTTCCTCTGTCCCTGGGGCAAGGTTTCTCATCTCTCTCATCTCTCTCTCAGTTCAAGCTTCTCATTGGACCACAGCTACTGCAACATCTGTTTGTTTCAACACTGGTGCTTCTGCTCACAGCTGTTGTTAGAATGCTACAGCCCCCCAATGCATTCCATGAATTACAGGGAAAAAGCAAAGTCTGATATATCAATTATATCTTCACCATAGCCTTAAAAGAGAATTTCAGCTCAAAACAAAGGCATCTCCTCCCATCTAGAATTTGGAGAGTCCGAGCCAGCTCACTGTGATTGGCCATTAATTCAAAACAGCCCCATGAGACCAATCACAGATCCACCTGTTGCATTCCACAGCAGCAGATAACCATTGTTTACATTTTGTTCCTAAGGCCTCTCAGCTTCTCGGGAGAAAAACTCCTAAGGAAAGGATTTTTCAAAAAATGTGTCTGTGACACCTAGCCCAGCCCCACCAGGCCGCGAGGGCTGCACAGGGCCAGGCCTGCCAGCGCTCTGTTACCTGTTCAAAGGTTGGAAGCAAGAGAGTTTTTCCTAGGCCCTTGTTCATTTTTAAATGTGACTCTCACAGAGGTGTGTTCAGCTTTGTTGAGTGGTTTAACACGGTGTCAATATTCAAAACAAGCCAGCTGGTTGGTTACACCAGGCCAGAAGGAATTTGCCAAGACCCCCACAGGGAACCACTTCTGCAGCTCGTGGACTCTCTCCCCAAATAAAAACCAAACTGCGGTAAACCACGACACTGAAAGAAATACTGTGGGTTCTGGAATAAGCTTAATCCACACCACAAAATGAGCTCTACCTTCTGCTTTTAGGTTTGGTAGTTTTGTGTGATGTGAATATCAAGAAATGTTACAGTCAGAATTGCTTTTAAAGACAAACATACGAAAAAGTACTCTGAGGGGTTTTTATTTGTTTGGGCAATAGAGCCGAAACAAATTGTGTTTCATATCTACTTAGGTGTCTGTATTGTGTTTCAGACCAAATAAGATCAGATAAATATAGTTTATTCATTGAAGATCTGTCAGTGTGTCATACATGTATTCATACATGTGCTCTACATATTTGAATTTGAAGTTGTATAAATAGTTGTGTGTAGGAAAATACTTCTGTTCCAAAGAAAGCTTGTGGAAGGGTAAAGTTTAAAGTATCTGGACTTAAGACTTTTCTCAAGAAATCTTTCAACTTTTGTCTACTTTACTTTGACATTTTAATTGTAGGTGACATGAGTGAGAAAAAAGGGTAAGAGAGAAAAAAACCAAAATGGTAAAATACCTATCTTAGACAAAACAACTTTTTTCTTCTCCTGTGGGTACAGTAAAATGTGTGGTTTTACTAACAGAATTCTGATCTCTGTTTCTGCAAAGAAACCTCAATATACCGATTGGTAGATGAGGCCTTGTAAGCACTTATGGCTGATCCTCACTGTTACCTAAAATAGTACTCTGTCAGTCTGGGAGGAAGCTCTGTTACACCTCAGCAACTACCAGCTAGTGCTGGAGCTGTGTACAGAAGCTTCACTTACACTTACACATGCACCTGCTTTTCCTCAGCTGGTCTCTGGAATCCCAGCCCTAAGTTTGCCTCTGGGTGGTATGTGATTGTGGGCCCCAGCAGACCTCTTGATAGCTGAAATCAAGGAAAGCAAGGAAAGCAAGAATTCTTTCACAGAGCAACTTCTTCACCATGCTGAAGAACTCTTATGCTAGTAAATAAAGTATTAGAAGAGCAGTTTTAAGTGGAGAAAAGAAAAAAAAATCCCCTCTTATTCTAGTGAAGAATAAATATTTGAGAACAGCTCTTAATTCCATTCATTCTATTTTTATTCTATTGAAATAATTTTTATGCTGATCCAGCTCTTGGTCATTTGTCACTTCAGTGGTCTGGAAAAGGTATAGATACACTGAAGGGAGCCAGAAGAAAATTGTAAGAATTTAGTCCTGTTTTTTACATTTTAAGATGTCTGGTGCTGTGAATTATGAAGGTTTGTTCACAAGGGAAGTCAGTCTAATGCAAAACAGGGTGATAGGGCTGAGGCCCTTTGTCAGAAACTAAGTTACATATAATATTTATTATGTAGCATCTTGGTCTCCAAGGAATTGACACTACTCATTGAGTTCTTTTGGAGTGCTCCAGTTGGAGTCCTTTGAAAAAGATGGTGCTCATGAGTGTGTTCTTATGCAGGAGAGTGGTTGAAATCAGGACACAATGAAGTTTCTATATGTTACTCCCTGAGAAAAAAAAGCAGTATCTCAGCAGCTCACAGAATTTCCCCAAAGTAGTCAAAATCTTCTTTAAACCATATATTCAGTTTTTATGTCTTTTTCTCTTCTTGGGAGAAGGAACTGACTGGAGGGGAACTCTGTTGCTGTAACACCACAAAGTCAGAACATTCCTGTGTCCTTTTGTAGTGATAATTGGTTGCTGGAAAGTGATGCCTTCTCATCATGAAGGCTGAGGCTGTCAGTCAGCTGGCCCAAACTCTGGCTTAGGCTTTTTGTGCAGTGTCAATTCTGTTAGGTTGTCAGTTTTCTTAAGAGGAGTAGGGATGGCTAGTCAGGAACAGCTGGAAGTTATTGACAGAGCAAAAAGGGCATGGAGAGGACAAGAGTAGGATATTTTTTCTAATACCTTTACTTGATTGTCTTGATGAGAGCTTGGTCTAAATGACGAACCCAACCTTAAAGCTGTGTGGGGCAAGACCTTCAAACCCGTGTGTCAAAGCACAGCTCTGATGTGAAGAAGGGAAGAAGAGTGATAAGATTTGTCTAAAGGCGTGCAGATTTCAGGAAAGCAATGTGAATTTAAATTGCAAACAGTGAGAGATCTCTCATTTCAAAAAACCTTGTGCAAAAATGTCTGAAAAGTCATGTACTGGTACTGCTTAAATGTAAATGTTAGTTATATGGATTAGCTTGTCCAAATAAGCCTTATTGAATACTTGATTAGAAAGTGCAATATACTTAAAATTCTGACTGAAGTAACATACGTTTGCACAAACATTTATATGCTGATACTTTAGTGTACTTGGAATCTTTCCAGGCCTTCAGTAAGAAGAAGATTGATGACCGAAAAGAATGGTTAACAAATTTCATGGAAGACAGGCGACAGCGTCGGCTACATGGCCTTCCTGAGGTTAGTCCTAGATAATAGTTATAAATCTGCCAGGTGATATTTAAATGTAATGTAGTTTTTGTATTGAATGAATAATGTATGTGGTTTTTTCCAGCAATTTTTATATGGTACAGCAACAAAACATTTGACTTACAATGATTTCATTAACAAGGAGTTGATCCTTTTCTCAAATTCGGACAACGAGAGATCTATCCCTTCCCTTGTTGATGGTAAGCTGATAATTCATTATCACTTTTTGGAATATTTCTGTTTATTGATGGTTTTTAGAGCTGTGATTTGCACTGGAATCAGTGCATTCAAGTAGAGAATATAAGAACTACCATGCATATGTTTGTTATAATTTTGTATATCAGTAGTATCCTGCATGCTTTAGGAAGAGCAATGCCAGGGGGTCAGGGGAGGTGCAGCCCTGGTGAGGCCACATCTGTTGTGTCCAGTTCTGGGCTCCTCAGCACAAGTGAGACAAGGAGCTCCTGGAGCAGGTCCAGTGAAGGGTTGTGAAGATGATTAAGGGTCTGGAGCATCTCTCTTATGAGGAAAAGCTGAGGGAGCTGAACCTGTTCAGTCTCAAGAGATGATGGAGAGGCAACATTTATCAATGTGTATAAGTATCTAAAGGGGAGGTGTTGAGAGGATGGAGCCCGGATCCTCTCAGTGATGCCAAACAATAGGACAAGAGGCAGTGGACACTGATGCACAGAAGTTCCACCTGAACATGACGAAGAACTTCTTCAGGGTGCAGTGCCTGCACACTGGAACAGATTGCCCAGAGAGGGTGTGGAGTGGAGATATTTGAGAGAAACACCATATCCTGTGCAGTGTGCTCTAGAATGATCCTGCCTGGGGAGGTTGGACCAGATGAGTGGCTGTACTCCCTTCCAGCCTGAACAGTTTTGTGATTTGTGTGCTAAGGAATTGCCATGTTTCTTCTGTGAGGAAGTTGAAGCAGTTGCTGTGCAGGCTTTTTACTTAACTAGACCTATTCCCTAGGCCCTACTAGTGCTTTGTTTCTGCTCATACCATCAGAGAAAGCAAGTCTCTTAAGTGCTTATGATAATTAACATTCAAGTCAGCAGCTGAGTGCAGATGAAGATGCAAATGTTTTCTCTCCTCAGTCTTGCACCACAGGCAGTGCTCTAGTGTTTACTGACCTGTAATCTTGCTGTCCTCCTGTCAGTCAGGTTTACTAACCCTCCCCTTGCAATAGCATGTACATTAAAAGGAGCAGTTTTTAGTGCACTGGCTTCATTTGTAAAACTGTCTGCAGACAGCATAGGCAGAAATTTCTGCTCATGTCATTGTCTGTGTGCACAAGCTTACTGTGATCAGGAAAAAGGCCTTGAGACTTTGGGGAGGGGTGAAGTGCATTTATCTCCAGTTCCCAGTACATTTTATAGTGGAGCTGGTCAGCCTTCTTAACACTACAGACTTATTCCAAAATATTAGTGCAGCAAGAGCTTTTTGTGTTTTGCATGAAAGAGAGGGATCCTTCATGGGTAGGGGTAATAGCTTCCCAGTAAGATGGATCCCCAGCTTTGATGTAGAATGAAACTGAGTTAGGTATGCAGATACACACCTAGGGAACCAAAGTGTGTCAGCCTCTGTTTCAGTTTCTCCAGACTTACTTCTCCCGTACCTGGGTACTTACAGAGCTGTATGTTTCAAGACATCATTGCTCCTTACAATGTACTGTACCCAGACTGCCTTCTCAGAAACAGCAGAATGGTTTTGCTGAAATGTTAAATATTTAAGAATGAACTTGCAGTGGGCTGTTTCTACAGAAATGTAAGAAAATAAGAAGGGAACACAGTTATTCATATATTTGTATGTGTCTATGTTCATATGTAACAATTAAGGTGTATATATAATACTACAAATATTATATATAATTCCTATGAGGAATTATAATTCTTATTATATATAATTCCCATTTCTGCCAACTTTGGCTGTAATTCTGCATTCTGGGCATGGACATATGAATTGTGCAGCAGGTGTAGTGCTCTAGCAATGATTTTTGTCCTTTAGCATCATCAGGTGATATATGACAGGCTAGCCTGGTGGCAAATCTCAGACAAAATAATGAAGAGGAAGAACATTTTGACATCTTTTTGTAAAGGAAGTTCTTTAAGTCTGTTGTATTCCATAGAGTGCTGGTAGAAAAACATGATGCAGACCTGTTGTAAAAAAGTTGGATATTTTGGATATTACATATTTGAATGAAATGGAAATTGAAGTCAGTCTCTCTTTTTTTTTTTTTTTTTTTGTCTTCCTTCCAGCTTTTGCTCTTATGTTTGACCCACTGTACTAATGGTAACATTAAACAATATTTTAGTGCATTTTAGAAATGTATGTGAATTAAAACACTGAATAGCTCAATAAGTACGATCTAGAACTGGTTATCAAGTTCTGGATAACATGCAGGAAATATAATGCAATCCCTTCCACACAGCTGTTGTTCCTAAAGTTGTGTGGTCCCTAAGCAATGAAAATAAACATTTTTAGAAGATCAGATCAGAAGATCAGAGACTGGCTTCTTTCTTAAAACTTTAAAAGATCTCAAGAGGATAACATTTTTTGGTAGTAAGATTTCAGAGTTCTGTGAAATACCTGTAAGCTGCAGTTACAGCTGTCATTGCTGAATTTGTGCTGGTATTCTTAGAAAAAGATTTTGCTGAGTAGGATAGAAAGAATTTTTGACATATGGAAGTTGCACCTTTAGGATCAAGGTGCAGTTTATTAGAATGATATATTGGATGCTCTATAATTGGCTGAAAAGGTTGTGTTTCCACCTTTTTGGTAATTTTTTGAGTTTGGTAAAATATTTTTAATTACTTTTAAAAAATTATATGTTTATTATTTTGTTACTATTTCAGTGTGAATTTGTTTTTACTTAATGTTTAGACTTCTTTTGAGAGATTAGAAATTATGAAAAGGCAAAACAAGTTTATCACTTGAAAACATTTGCTTGTGTATGTGTTGAAAATGGGATGTTCTTCTCAATAGGTCTGAAACCAGGGCAGCGCAAGGTTCTGTTCACTTGCTTTAAGAGAAATGATAAACGTGAAGTAAAGGTTGCTCAGCTGGCTGGTTCTGTGGCTGAAATGTCAGCTTATCACCATGGGGAGGTGAGTAGGGAGGATGGTGAAATTGCAAGGACTTTTAGCCTATGTAAAATACTAGGTAAATGTTTCTGCTATTAAAATTGCAAACTATTGACTATAATTCTACTAATCACAAAGGTGTGCTTTTAAAGGAAATGAACCACACTGTATGTAACTTAATAAGACAACATATTTCCTTTCTTTCCAAGTGTTGGTGCACAGTGTTATACCAAATACTTTGTGGGTTGTGGCCAAATAGTAGATAACTAATTACCTAAACAACTTCGAGATTCTGAAACCATATGAATATAGGAACTATGTTCTAGGACAATTTTTGTCTGAAACAAGAAACACAGTATTTTAAGGGAAGAAGCTGAGACTCTGTTCTTCAAAATCTTATTGCAGTGTCAGAACAAAGATTTTTTTCTAGCTCCCGTTTTGTTTATATTTATGTGAAATATTAGCAAGAGTGGCCGTATTAACAATCCATCCATCCCTTCTCTTCTCCCTTTAGAAGCCATGAGTAGTGGTTTGTGCATTCAGGTGTGGTCAGTTTATGTCCTTTTACTTCCCCCAGAGAAGTGCTTTAGAAGAAATTGAGAAGCTCAGGTATTTTCATAAGCATAGAATATGTATTCCCAGCAGCCCTTGCAATAGGTTACAGTAGTTCTTTCTCAGAGAGACTGCTTTCTTAAAAAAATTAATTCAGGTTACTCACACAATTTTGGGCCATTAAAAATAGATTTTGCCGGCTGATGAGGATAGAGTGTCTCATACTTCTCACTATGAATATGTATTTTCTTGCAGCAAGCATTAATGATGACTATAGTCAACTTGGCTCAGAACTTTGTTGGAAGTAACAATGTGAATCTGCTACAACCTATTGGTCAGTTTGGCACCAGGCTTCATGGTGGAAAGGATGCTGCCAGCCCTCGCTATATTTTCACCATGTTAAGGTAAACTGTTAATGCCAAGCTAAATGCATACTTTTAAATAGCCTTCTTATGAAACTCATCTTTTCACAACACTTCTTTTTTGGGGGTGGTGGGGGAGAGAAATGGAGAAAGATTGAAATATTTCAATAGAAACTCATATTTTGCTTTGGATCTCTTAAGTGTGGTTTTGAATATCCGTAACATTTTGCTGTTCCTACAGTTAAGCAAGGAAATTTTTCAACTATTTGGATGCTGTGTTGCTTTATAACTGAGTGCCCCAGTGTCACACTGAGCTGTGTGTTCTGAAAGCTTCAAAGAATGATATTTTGTAGATGCTAAATGTCAGCAGTTGCTAGTGTACCAGGTACATGTGTTTCTGTGAAGGAAACAAACTTCCATCTATTATGAACACACTCTTCCATTGGGAAGAACTTTGTTATCTCAGGAGATGTGTACATTGGATTTTCAGCTTCAGAATGGCAAAGAGAGAGAAAGATGTGAGAAAAATCTGCAAACTGATCATATCTGGGCCCAAGGGCTGTTAAAGCAAAATGTTCTTTACATACTGGACTTGAGGTTAAATGGTTTTATTTTTTTTCTTTTTAAAGCCCTTTAGCAAGACTACTTTTTCCATCAGTGGATGACAACTTGCTTAAATTCCTGTATGATGACAACCAGCGTGTAGAGCCTGAATGGTACATTCCCATCATTCCCATGGTCTTGGTAAATGGAGCTGAAGGAATTGGCACTGGCTGGGCATGCAAACTTCCAAACTATGATACCAGAGAGATTGTAAACAATGTCAGACGAATGCTGGATGGCCTAGATCCCCACCCAATGGTAAAAATAACAGTATATACTGGTATTTTATATGTGTTTACTTACAGAATCAATTCCTGTCTCTCTAGAACTTCTTAATTATTGGAGCATCTGAGTTGGTTTGTCCTAGTAGTTTTATGTAGAAGCTTTACTTGACTCTTGGGATGAGGCTGGGGAAGTTAACTTTGAAGTAAAAACATTGCTATTTGTATTTTTAGCAATCATTTTAGGGATTTTTTTTTTCAGTCTACTGACTGTTACAAGCCCTGCAGGGTAGTTGTGACATGGCAGTAGAGTAAAAAGTTGTATCACTCTTCCTTTTTGAAGGTAGTACTCAAGTATCTTCAGCTAAAGTTAACATTTCCTTTCTCTTGTCTGAATTGTTCTCTGTTTTATATAGCTGTAGGCAGAGGAAAAGATATTGCTGCTGTTCAAGGAAATCAGCAACTTCTGAAGTGCATTTAGCTTCTGTTTATTCAAAATTTTAGAAGTCCCAGAAGTGGTGTGAAAAAAATTGGGCAGAAAGAATACCTGTGTGACCCCATAATATCTGTGACCAGGAGATGAAATGCAGTTGATGTAACCTTAATTTTACAACTGATGAATATTGCTGCTTGACTGTGATTATTAAGCCATAGAAGCAGAAACATCTTTTCTTCCCTATTTAAATCACAGTTCACTGAGTGTGCAATATCAATTTTCAAGACATAGTGGCTTTCCTTTTTCAAATTCTTGGGAATAATGAGAGTTTTTTTTTTTAAATTAATGCAATCTATTGCCCTTCCTTTAGGACTCCTAGGCCTTCTGTGTAGTCTCACAGTCAATTGAAGCTCACTGTGCTTGAAAGAGGCAGTTCTGCCTCCATCTAGCTCCTTTCTGTGTGCTGGTATGTGTTTGTGTCAAGCTGGATAAGGAAATCAATCCTGTTAAAAAAAATTCCTCAGCCCATTAGTTACAATTTGACCTGGATGGGCTCCACTATCTTTGCCAAACAGAACAAAATTGAAAAAATGGTTAGGGGAGGTAGCACCACTTCTGTAAACTTATTGTGGGGCGTTAATCTGCTTTCTGTCATGCCTTAATTGTGCTTAGAGTTTTCTTTAAGAAAGATCAAAAGAAAAAAAAAACCAAACTAAAGAATCAAAACAAAACCCCACCACCTCACTGGGTTCAGCTGCACCTTCTTAACAATTTTTCTAATCTGTGGACAGTAGGATAACTGGTCCTGTCACTTGCATGTGTGTATTCTGGTTTTTCTGTCGTATTTTTCCTATGACCTCAGATTTTCACATTCTGAGAGGTTTGTTGACGGGTTAGGGCAATATAATGATAAGTGTATGGAGTATGGAAAAGAAATATTTTTTTTACATTTTATTATAAAGATTATTACTTTGTTTTTTCCAATTTCAGCTTCCAAACTACAAAAACTTCAAAGGAACCATTCAGGAACTTGGTCAAAATCAGTATGTAGTGAGTGGTGAAATATTTGTTGTCGACAGGAACACAGTAGAGATTACAGAGCTTCCTGTAAGGACATGGACCCAGGTAAGTAATAGTGAAATACATTTTAATATAAACAAAAAAGAATGAAGAATTCATCATTAAATTATTTAATCCTACATCTGTGTGAACTTCTAACACAATTTCTAATTATACATACACAGAAGGGAACATGGTTTCATTCTCCTGTGTGCTTTTGTAGAAGATGGTTCTCTGTGCCATCAGCTGTCCATGCTTCTCCTGCTTAGTCCACTTTACAGGAGGCCTTTCTGTCCTGGTTTCTGCCTCTTATGTTTGTGCTACTCTTGTGCTACTCTAAACTGCATTTTGCAGTTTATACTGGCTCTGTAAGTTGTAAATGGTACTAGATGTAATGCACAGAGCTTTTAAAGTTGATGTTGTTAATTTGGTTTGCAGTTTTAAGGCATTTCAAGTGGTTCTGTTTTTTGCTGCCCTACTTTCAACAGGTGTACAAAGAACAGGTTCTAGAACCTATGTTGAATGGGACCGAAAAAACTCCAGCATTAATTTCTGACTATAAGGAATACCACACTGATACAACTGTGAAATTTGTTGTGAAAATGACAGAAGAAAAGCTTGCACAGGCAGAAGCTGCTGGATTGCACAAAGTCTTTAAGCTTCAAACAAGTCTTACTTGTAATTCTATGGTAACTTTTTCATGTTTGGCTATTAGAATCCCTACTGTTGCTTGTTGTAAAATCAAATGTTTTTATAGTATGCTTTGGTTCTTGGTATTGAACAGTGTGTTGTGTATTAGAAATTGTTTCAATAGTAGAAAACTGTAGTGATGACCCATGCTAAGTCAGTATGAATACGTGAATCCATTTTATGATGAGTCTTTCAAATAGGACAGGCCTGGGGTGGTTGCCTTCCTGTAATTGAAAATCTCCTGTGCAGTGAACCAAAAGTGTTTAATGTAAAGTAGATCATACAAATAACTTTCTGCCATATTATAATTAGATTTGAGTTTTAAACTTGAGACAAATTACATTTTTAAAATTGCACTTTCTGCAGGACTGTTACGCCTCTAATATGAATTAAATGATCCAATGTTTCCACCAGCATAAATCCAATTTTAGGTGGCAAGGTATAGCAAACACTGTTCTTAAGCTGCTGAAGACATAATAGTGCTGTTATTTACTAAGAATATGAATAAATATGTCTGTCTATTCTGAGAGGGATTTAAGTGTAAGTTAATTTCTGCAAAGATTGCCAAACATCCTGTCTTTACAGATACTGAAAAAACAGTTCTGGTTTTTTTTATGGCAGATGCTACATTCAGATATTATCACAAAACACAAATATCATTATTGTTGCTATTGCCGTGTGCATCAAAAGCTATGTGAAAATAGGTTAAAAATAAATTAATGACCATAGATTTGGAAAAGGAAATAGGCCTTGCTCAACTAATTTTCCAGACTGTACTTGAAAAGCCACTCTACCAAATCAGGGTGATGGTATTTCTCACATTTAAGCAACTGTAGGAACAACTGTGAGAATCTGTTGTCAGTTTTACATTTCACATATTACAAAGTGTTTTGCAGCTGAATTCCTGCATTTTCTGCCTGCCAAAATAAATAATTAATTGTAAGGGCTGCTTTCTGTACCTGTGTGGGAATTAATCTGCCCTAGTGTAAGAACCTTAAAAAGTTATGTGAGTCTGGCCATTGTCCCCCAGCTCCCAGACAGCTATTTTGGATAGATAAATCATCCCCTAGAGGGGTTTATTTCTTCCAGTTGACTATGGAGGGCACCGAGGGTGACTGGTTCACCTATAAATGTCTAAACTGGAGATGTCAGAAGCCAGACAGGATTGATTCCACCTATCAAGTAAAAATGATTTCTTACTTTGTGCTTGAACTTGAAGGATGGTAGTTTTCACAGCTGAAAAGTGACAGATTTCACAGCTGAGTTGAAAGATTATTAAGGATTATTAAGCTTTGCAACTGTTACATTAAATAGTTGTGAATCATCAGTTGCCGCTGAACTTGTGATTTAATATGTAGATAAAATTAGTCATTCAAGTGAATTCAAGCATATTACTCTATATAGCTGTCTTTTTGTTTGATTGTACTGCCATAAATCTCATCCTAAATCTCCTTATGACTAAAAATAAAGACCATCCAGCTCTGTGCTGCCTAGCTCCAAAGTGAGGTTTGAGTTCACACTCCTCAAAGTACCACTTTTTGTACACTGCTTTTATACATGCAGTAGAACTGAACACTTACACAAGGGCTAACAAAGTTTGAGTTACACAGCCTCTCTCAGGTCTATCCTGTATTTTCTAGGTGCTGTTTGATCACATGGGGTGCTTGAAGAAGTATGAAACTGTGCAGGACATCTTGAAGGAGTTCTTTGATCTGCGGTTACATTATTACAGCCTGCGCAAGGAGTGGCTGGTGGGCATGCTGGGTGCGGAGTCCACCAAGCTGAACAACCAGGCTCGTTTCATCCTGGAGAAGATACAAGGAAAAATTACCATAGGTGAGTAAACAGAAATTAGAATTGTTAACAGTGGGGCAGATCTGGAAAGTATATAAGTATAGTAAAAAATACTTACATGCAAGATTTTCATGACACTGACTTTCCTTTTTTTTTTTCCCTTTGCCTCCTCTGTGTTTGTGTGTATCTTGTAGAGAACAGATCAAAGAGAGATTTGATTCAGATGCTTGTCCAGAGAGGTTATGAATCTGATCCAGTAAAAGCCTGGAAAGAAGCACAGGAAAAGGTAATAATCTGGATATTGTTGATGTGGTTACTGTTATAAATTATATTGCTTGTTTTCTAGTAGTCTAGCTTAATTTATAACACACACATAGCACTTAAAAACCATTATTCATTATGCCTTACTGGCTTCCATTATAAAAACCACTGAACTTACACAAAAATAAAGTCACATAAGACTAGTATTGTGTATAGGTAATGCTTAGAAGAAAACTAGATAGTACAAGTCTAAAAATGAGATTGCAGAGGACTGAATTTCTTAATGTACCCAAATCAAAACTCGCAACTTGATTTCTGACTGGCTGATACAGAAAGTGCTGCATTAGTTACCCCACACATAAAACTAATTACTAAAAGTCATTATTTCTACATAACTTATTAATTGCTTTTCTGTAAAGAAACATGGATGTTATAAACTTATGACTTTTATTATTGTAGTAAATTGGACCATGACCTTGACCTGTATTTGTTTCTGCTTTTTTTAGAACCAACCAGTTTTTATTGTTCCAAAAGAGAGATGTGACGAGTGTAATTTCAAAGTTACATCTCCATTACTGTGGGCAGATGGAACTGCTTTGAAAAGCAGCTTTGAAGTTCTGTCACCCATCCCTTTTCTGTCTTTGCCACTGTTTTAGCTATTTGTTTTCATTTCACATTTCTTTTGTATTTTTAATACTATATTTTAACTCTATGAAATTATTTCTATTTTATAACAAAACTGTTTTTTAGAGAAATTTTGATCTACTCTCAAACCCCAGTTTGCACATCTGGGGCTTTGATACCAGCTGTTATTCAAAGGACTGTGCTCATTTTCTGAAGGAACAGATATGTCTGTGAATACCCAAAGGGCAAAGGTCTCAGCCCTGAGAGATTGGTGGGACAGCTCCAGTATTTGCAGCCAGCAGCATACAAGGCTCTAGCACAGGTTCAGTTTGTTTTCTTAAATCAAATGATTAAATAATCAGCTCTAGAAAGTCACAGGAACACAGCCTTTTGGAAAGGTCCAGAAAATGTTTGGGTTATTGAATCTGTGAGGGCACACCTGGCTGCTCTGTGATGGTGCTTTGGAGCAGTGTCACAGTTCATGCACACAGCTAAGATGACTAATACTTGTTATTGGGAATGTTTCACCTCAGGCAGCAGAAGAGGAGGACTCTCAGAATGCAAATGATGATGCTTCCTCTGCTTCTGGTCCAGCCTCTGGCCCTGACTTCAACTACATTTTGAACATGTCCCTGTGGTCACTCACAAAAGAGAGGGTGGAAGAGTTGATCAAGCAGAGAGATTCCAAGGTTGGTACACCTGGAAGGTTTATTCTGAAATGGCACTGTAAATGCTGATGTGCCTGTTCGGAATGTTTAGTCTTCAGTGGCATTTGCTTTAGTTGTGATTACATTCTCTGTACTACTTCCATGTTTTAGGAGAGAGAACTAAATGATCTTAAAAGGAAATCTCCTTCAGACCTCTGGAAAGAAGATCTAGCAGCCTTTGTTGAAGAGCTTGAAGTATGTTTTACTTTATATATATTTCTAAAATATGACAGTCATATTAATTTAATTAAAAACACTAATAAAAATTAATTAAAATTTAAGAAAAATAATTTTAAAATATCACATTTTGAATCAAAAGTAGATTCATTTCAGAATATAATGGTAACTGGGAAATCAGTATTGCATATCTGTGTTCTTGATAGAACAGTATAGGTAGTATTTCTCAGGGTTTGTTTCTTGCATCTATCCAATTTGATGTTTTTTCCAAGTCAGTGATATTAAAAGAAAAATAACTAGGAGAAAGTTAGTTTTTAGATGACACAAAAACCTGTGAGTAGTAACTGGTAATGATAATAATTACAGTAGTTCTATATGATCTAATTTTTTGTGAGGCAGTAAGTATTACCAAATTCAGAACTGTACATTCAGGAATGAAGTGTGTAGACTATAAATACTATATGAGGGGTCCTTAGTTTGCCTTTTCAGTAATTCAGGAAAAAAAGGTAAAGTCCCTTTGGTGAATAACCTGCTGAACCTCAGTTTTTCATGTTTTCTGAAAAGGGCTGGTACAATCTTTTGAAATGGCACACTTCAAGACTAAATGTTTAAATTAAATGCTGAAATAATAGAAACTTAGAACAGTACCAGGTACATACTTGCTAAATAAAAACTGGAGAGAGGAAAGATTTTTCAGTGTAACAGTGTCCAAAAATTTGTATTTATTCTTGAATAAAAGTCCAGTTTTTAGCTCTACAGGGTAATGAATTTACGAAGAATAAGTGGACACTGTTCCAGAACTGAAAATTGTGTTCCAATTCAAGTGAGAATTAAGGGGAGCCTTATGCTCCATGTATAAAGGAGCTGAATCTTAAATAATCATCATGTTCCACTTTGTCCTTGTTAAAAAATAATGTGTTTCCCCCCTTCTGCCTCCTCTTGTTTGTTAGAAAGTAGAAGCACAGGAAAGAGAAGATGTCCTGGCTGGCATGGTTGGCAAACCAATAAAAGGCAAAGTTGGGAAACCCAAGATGAAGAAACTCCAGCTGGAAGAGACCATGCCATCACCATTTGGCAGAAGAATAGTTCCACAGATTACATCTGCCATGAAAGCTGATGCCAGCAGGAAATTGCTGAAAAAGAAAAAGGTAAACCAAAATGACTGCTGCAGTTAAATTATTTATTATTTAGCTGGTGTCTTTTTCTACTCCAGTAGCATAAACCCAAATCGCCAGATTGTCACTGGTGCTGTGTTTGCACTGCTTTGCTCACCTAATGCATAAGAAATTTGTACTGGATTTCTTGTGCATTTGCAAACCTCAGGAGACTGCTTGTTGTTCAGGTGTTTTTATTGAGATAACTTCTTTCCAGGACTATTCAACAAATGTTGATATACTAGTCTACATGCATTTATTATCATCTGCAAAACTGTTCCAGTTCAGTCTTGAGATATAAAGGTGTAAATGATTTTATTCTGCAATTTTAGGGTGAAACTGATTCTCTAGCAATAAAAATGGAATTTGATGAAGAGTTTGGTGGTGTGCCAGCTGAGGGTGGTGGGGATGACTCACTGAATGCATCAGCTGCAGCAGCTAAAACCCCTAAACCCAAGAGAGAGAAGAAGGAGCCTGGTAAGACCCTTGCACAGCCATATTTCACCTTAGTTGTGTATTTACTGGGCATGAAATGCATTTTTAACACAGTGTGAGAAGGGAAATACAGCACAATAATCTTTAGGTTTTCTTACCTAAAATGAAATATTTGAAAGTACTCTGAAATTTCTTTGTGTGAGCTACTATGCTGGGGTGATGGATCTTACATTTTCTACATTTCAGTTGTGGGGCTGGGGTCGGGGGGAGAAGTCTAAATCTTCAAACTTGTGTATAGAAAAATAGATTATTTTTACATAATGAGTCTAATTCCTTGCAAACTGAAATGTCTAGTTTGTGTGCTCTTTGATATTGAAGGATAGGGCAGTCACCTTCAGCCCCTCAGTCTGAGTAATAGTATAGATTGTAGAACATGGTTAAATAAATGTATTTTCTATTGACATATTCAGTCATTCCAGCTTTCAGAAAGTTGTGGGTGCTGTGGCTTGGCGGGTGACCAACACTCACTTCCCCATTTCCTCTGCTGGTGGGAATTTGTTATTGCTGTTTGAGGAATACACAGTAACAGGGAGGCAGCAACAAAAAAGAAGGCTGGAGACAGAAGAGAAGGTTGAAGTATGAGGGGGTTTATTTTTTTCAGAAAAAAGGAAAAAAAACGTGATTGCACAAATAGTTATTCTGAGATAAGATCTGGGTTTAATTATTCAGGGGCTTATCCAAGCTGAGTAGATTCACTGAGTGCAGTTATGACTGACTTGTTTGCTTGCAGCTCAAATCTCCCACAGCCACTGTTGAGCCAGGGCCAATTAGCCCAGCTTGACCTGAGCTTGCCCTGCAGTTGGCTGACCACATTTTTACCCCCTCTCCACAATAGGATATCCTCTACTTCCCATGTTTGTTGTATTTATCCAATAATTGTTTCTGATTGTGTTCCCTGAATAATGGAAAACTGCACATTCTTTGCCTGGAAAACTCTAGCAACCTTTAAAGAAACACAAGTTTGATGGCAAAACTTAAAATTAGAGATGTTATGTTTTTTAGTCATTAAACAAATTTCTTTGGCAGCAGGTCGTCAGGTTTTCTGTGAAATAATTTCATGTTAAATCTTCCTTCAGGGAGGAGAAGAAAATTTATAACATTTGGAGGAGAAGAAAATTTACTGTGTTTAAAGGAGAACTTTTTAAGATGAAAATTTATACTAAATTTGTAAACAATTACAAAAGATGAAAATATTTTTTAACCTGACTGTAGTAAATGCTTTTACTTTTGGCAGGTGCCAGGGTAAGAAGGACACCATCATCTACAAAACCCAGTGCAAAAAAAGTGAAGAAACGAAACCCATGGTCAGATGATGAATCCAAGTCTGAAAGTGATTTAGAAGAAAATGAGCCTGTGATTATTCCCAGAGACTCTCTGCTTAGGAGAGCTGCAGGTACCCAAGACTTTGTGAATTGTGTATTGTGACTGAAAGTTTCAACTACAAACCCACATTTTCCTTTGACCTTAGGACTTCCTTTAGGACTTTATTGCCTACAGGTAACTTGCATTACATTTCCTTCACTGTGTGAAGAATACTCTTAAGTCAAGATCAGGAATTTCTTATGAAAGATTTTGTAACTTGGATCAGAAATCTTGTCCCCTTTTCTAAACAATAGAATAGAAATTAGTCACTAAACTAGTGAATTATAGAAGAAACAGACAAGACAATACTCTTACAAACAAAAACATTACTCTGATACAAGTATACTGCCAAATAAGGCCTACAAGGCAAGTAAAAAATTGTCAAAAAAATTCTGAACACTCCGTGAAAACCAAGCCTGAAGGTTTGGAAAGTATGTAAGTATGTGATGGTTTAAAAAACCACCACAGTGTTTCTGGAAAATTAGGAAGAATATTCAAATCATGGATTCAAGAAAGCTTCAATTTTAAGTGAAGGATTCTCATTCCTTAAAAGTACTGATGCACAATGTCTCCATAATGCCTTTAGCTGAAGGTGGCTAGGCAAGCTACAAGAGGTGTTGAATGTTTGCTAACATCTAAATTATTTTTTATTCTTTAAGCCCTTTATTCTTCCAGGCTGAAACAAATTTATTATCCACCATTCTTTCATCTTGTGTAGTATGAGGCAGGGATTGTTCACTGACTTCCACTTTGATTTGTATATATATATGCATTATATAACATAAACAACTCTCCTGAACTGTGAACATGTGTGATTTTCTCAGCTGAGAGGCCCAAGTACACTTTTGACTTCTCAGAAGAAGAAGATGATGCCGATGATGATGATGATGCCAACAATAACAACGATTTGGATGAACTCAAAGTAAAAGCCTCTCCAGTTACAAATGACAGAGAGGATGAGTTTGTTCCCTCAGACAGCTTAGAAAAAGATGAGTATGACTTCTCCCCAGCCAAATCAAAGCCATCTCCAGAGTAAGTACTGTAACTCAGTAGGATTTTTTTATTAATAATGTTTTCAATGCAAAAGTTTCTGAACAAAACTGAGAAACATCAGCTGTTATTGCTCTGTGTGCACCATGACAAATAAAATGTGGAGGAATTCAAGTGTATGTTATCTCAGCCTTGCAACTGACCTATGCAGGGGTGACTTATGATTTAAAAGAATGATATAACATATAAAATAGTTATGATACACTGTCTGTAATATCACCTGTTAAACTATGTTTTTAAAGGTTCTCTGTTTTCTGTCTTGTGCCAGTCTGGTAGAGAGAACTTACAAAAAAAATGTAATTCTGTTAATTTGAAATGCCTGGAGTTCTTGACTGGATGTCAGTTTTAGGGGTTTGCTGCCAGCAGATACAAAAATGCTGGAAATGTGAAAGCAGGATTTAAATTTTGCATGGATATTTATTATGTCCACGTACTTTACTATGTGCTTGATGTACCTCATACAATTCCCTTTTTTTTTGCTTGTAAGTAGAAAAACATCTCAAGCCAAGAAGAATCAAGATTTTGGGAACATCTTCTCTTTTCCATCTTACTCTCAGAAGACAGATGATGGTGAGATTGTTTTCACAGTTCCATTTAATTTTTATAGCAATTTATTAATTTATAAATAAATAAATAAATAAATAAATAATTTATTAATAAATTTATTAATGGGATATTTTGGGGAGTGGTACATACAAACTTCACAGAGTAGTTACAGGAGAAGGATGTCCACATCCTCCCTCTCTATAAAGGGGAAAAGTGAAAGAACTTCTGATCTTTAGAGGAACAAAGCTTGTATCATAGGTAAGGAAGTCACAGTACATCCATAGCTGAAGCATCACAAACACTTATTGAGATTTTTACTGTAGTTAATATTGATGTAATTAATATATGCCGTGAATGGATCTTATTCTAAACTTACTCTGTGGTTGTAGATACAACAAAATTGGACAGTGATGATGAGGATTCTGCTCCTGTTTTCTCATCATCTTTTGCCCCAAAACAAACAGAGAAAATTCCAAGTAAAACAGTAGCTGCTAAAAAGGGTATGTATAGAATTGGCCTGGAAGCCAATCCTTTTATTTGAAAGTCATCATCTCCACCTTTTCATTGTCTCTTCAGTCTTCAAAGTAGGAACTGCTTCCATTTATTTTGAGCTCTGTGAAATTCAGCAATAAGGTATTTGAGCTCATTAACATTCAGCAACAGGGTATGAGCTTTCTCCAGCTCCTTAATAATATTGTTTCTTTCCACTGGCTACTTTGTAGTGTCAGAACTTCTTACCTTCCATGTCTGGAGGTAGTGTTCAGCCTTCAAATAGTTTAACTAATGGGAGGTTTTTAGCTTCAGGGGATAAGTGGAGCATGCCACCAGGAGGTGTGGAATATCCCTTGGGTCAGTTGGAGGCTGCTGTCAGGACTGTCCCCTCACAACTCCTTGTGCACCCCCAGCCCCTTCCTGGTGTGAGAAGCAGAAAAGGCCCTGAGTCAGTGTCAGCAGCAGCAAAATATTCCTGCATTGTCATCATCATCTCCAGCCCAAATACAAAACACAGTCCCCTACCACCTACAATGAAGAAAACAAACTGTCCCAGCCAAAACCAGAGCAGAAGGCTATCACTTTTTCCTTTTTGAACAGAGGATGAGAGACTCTCCTCAGACTTCAGAGGTATAAATTCTTTCAGTTATTAGTCAGCTTTTAGAGCTGTCATCTTGTATTTTTTCCCTATGATATTGGGGCCTTTGTTTTTTAAAACTTCTTTTGACCAACTTGCAGCTGAACTTAATATTTTAATTCTTCTGTCAAAAAAGGTATGTCAAGGAGAATGATAAGAAAGTGGCCAGTTACAATAGTTAACAATAGCTATTCTCTTAAAAAATGAGAAAAAAATATGTTGTTTTCTATTTTAGGCACCAGTGAACTGCAGCATCTTTCCACCCTTTCCCCCTTTGCCTCCCTATTTCTAGTCTATTTCTTAATGCCTTGTGTCCACTCTGATTTGTTAACAGTTCAAATCAGTGAATGCCTGATTACTTCTCAAACACTTCCAGTTGTTGGTAGAGTTCTGTAGTACAGTAAATAAAGATTGCATACAGAAATAGCTGATCTCTGCTAGAGTAGACTTTTATATTGAATTTCTGTACTCCAGCAAATGAAAGAGTGAACTCTGTATGCAGTAGCCAGGCATGGATGCAATTTAAAATTCAATCTTTCTCCGTCTGTTTTTTGAGGGTCTGGATGTAAGTGAATTGTCATTAGCCTAACTCAAAACCTTAAAATGGAACTGTGATCTGTTTCTGAGTTTCGATTAACCTGTACACATACAGAATAGGTATAAACCAGCTCTCTTTCAAGCAAGAGTTAAATTTTTGCCTTCTGAGTAGCCTTAGGGGCACTCTCCTTCTCAGTGCATGGCAACATGACAGGTGTTTTCACCAGTTTTCAGCTCTTTTCTTCTTTTCTGCCCAGATCAGACATGACCGCACTTTCATCATCACAGCTGGACAGTTCAGTGATAACCCAGCAGGTTTAGTTCATTGGTCATCTGGTTACCCTTTTCATAGTTTCTTTGATTCTAAGTCCATCTTCATGGACTTGGCAGCAGCCTCCTCAGAACCCATTTTCTGGTAATGTCATATTCCACCCACTCACCCTCACACTGGGAGTGCTCATTGTGTGTGGCTGAAATGATTGTTCCAGAGCTGTTTGATTTTCTGTGACTTCAGACTCCAATCAATTTGGGATGAAATCTCTTGACCTCTGCTGTTCACTACAGAGGATCAAGAGACAGCTGAACTTTTCCATGATTATTTGAGCTGTCTGTGGTTTTAAGGCTTTATAGTAAAGCCTAAGGGAAATTTGAAAAGCAGGCTAACTCTTGATAAGCAGGTGCTCAGCTTGAACAGCTTTGAAGAGCCCAGCTGCTGAGATTCTAGCAGTGAGATCTACTCTTTGCATCACGTGTGGGACTGATACCATACCTGGACTTCCTGCTAAAAACTTGGGCTTCTTGAGAAGCTGTTTATGCTGATTGTGCTGCACACTCTGTTTCCTGTCATGATACCTAGTGGAGAGCTTGGCTGAGCTGATTTGCCATCAAGCTGCTGTTAAGAGATCCTTCACACTTGTGCAGTCATTAGGGGTGGAAGTTAAAGTAGCAGATGAGAATCCCCCTGTATTTAGTACAGAGGGAAGTCAGTCCTTTAGCCACCAGGTAACAGCTAAGGGGTTTGCTGTCCCTTGGTCAGACTTCACAGGAGTTACCCACTGATACCAGGCTCTGTTTCCAGAGAAGAACAAATCCGGTGTCTGTGGCAGTGTGTTGTACCTCTGTTTCTGCAGTTCAAGGCATCATAACCAAAATGCTTGTGGAGACACTCTCTTGTTCTCCAAACACATCCCCGTTGTGATCCCATAAATTAAATTTGAGTTCTCACAAACATCCACATTGCTGGTGTCTGGAGAGTTTGTACTTGGGTCTGTTTGAGGCAGAGGGTAGGTCAGGTGTGTATCTGAGGTTTCTGCAAGACTCACTCATCTGTGAGCCTACAGAACACATGACCTGATGATCTTAAGAGTCAGAGAAGACCCTAAATGGTTCCATGATTCTGTCCCTTGACACCCCCTGTGGGAACATTCCAATCACCATCTTTTAAAGACAGCCAGATTAGTTGTGTGGCACTGACTGAAATTCTCCAGGAAATGCAGAATGTTCCCTTCCTCTCCTTTCAGCATTTTCCAAAGTTCCTTTTCACTGAGATTGACAGAAAGCAATGTCACAGAGATGAGGCACTGCCTCCCAAACTCCTGCAGTAATCCTGGGGAAAGCAGTCCACAGTCATACCACCCTGAAGACAAAAATGTCACAAGCAGCTGGATACTGTGATGTATCCAGACATGGTGAGAGTATCCAACCTGCAGGACTTCTGTTACTGCTTTACCCACTGGTAACCTGGTTTGTATTCAAAATATGAAACAGTATTCAGCCAAGAACCTGGAATAGTACTGGGTGCACCAATCCTTCTCAGAGCAGGACACAGAAAACCTCCTGTTTATTCCTCACAGTTCCAGCATCAAAGCTGAAGTATGTTTTCCCCAAGTGCAGAAGTCACTCATCTTGTTTTAATGTCTGCCATTTGTGCCATAATTGGAGTATCTAGTGCAATTTAATATGTTCAACCAATTTGTGAATTTATTTAGTGTCTTTGAACTTCCAACAGCAAAACTAGATGCTCCCCCTAAGCCTAAAAGAGCTCCCAAGGCCAAGAAGGTGGAAACTGTGAACTCTGATTCAGATTCAGAATTTGGCATTCCAAAGAAGACGGCAGCACCCAAAGGTAGGAGTCCACCCAAAGGTAGGAGCACAGGGCTCACAATTATTGTAAGAACCACAATAATTGGGGTGAGTTATGAGTACACTGATCACTGGTAATTACTCAGCCTTTCCTATGGCAAATACAATGTATTGACTTCTTGGCAAACCACGTGTGGATGTTTTATCTGACCTTCACTGTTGGGAATGCATTTAATAGCTTCACCCCCCACCCACCATCTTCTATTCTACTGGATACTGCTCATTTTCTTTGAACTCAGCTCTTTCCAAGCCAGTAAAATTCTGGTAGTAATTGTAGTAAGTAGCACTTTCTGGGTTTTTAAGCCCATTTTTTTGTATCCCAGTTCTCTGAGTCCTCACAACACAGCACAGCAATCAGTGTAATTGGAGGAGTCTGTAAAGGATGTGCCAGTGTTGATGGTTGAGGTTAAAAGTAAATTTACTAAATATTAATGGGGAATTAATGCTGTGTAATCATTGCAGAAGGTGACCAAGGACTTGCAGTTCTGCTTCAGTGTAGAAGTTATCTGATCTCATGGATTTTGTCCCTGTCTTGAACTGACAGCTTGAGCTGTCAGGGTGAATGGTGACTGTGGAACAAGTGGAAAATATTTAAAACTGAGAAAATAAAAAGATACCTGTACTACACTGCTGTTGTGAAGAAGCTTGAGTAGTAAACTGGGTTTGAGCTTAACATGTGGACATACTAAAGTAACTTCACTAGGGGGTTTTTCAGTTTGATAAAGTCTGGAGTTTATTTTTTTTAAAAAGCAACAAAGTTAACTCATAATCTCTGACCTAGGAAAAGGAAGAGGGGCAAAGAAAAGGAAAGCATCTGGTTCAGAAAATGAAGGTGAATACAACCCTGGGAAGAAAACACCCAAGTCCACACCAAGCAAGGTCAGGTCCATCTCTGCTCTCTTCTCTTTGTAAAAAGAACCTCACTAATTCCTTTACATAAAAGTTAAGTTCTTATAAGTTGCTAATATGATGTTGGGGGCTGAGGTGTCATTAGCAATTGGATGCTAAAGAGGTTTTTTTTCAATTCTGAATATTAAAATGGAAAATGTCCAAAGCATCACAACTGATTTGTCTTTTCTTTTCTAAAGAAATCCAAGAAGGCCACTTTTGACCAGGATTCTGATGTGGAAATCTTCCAGTCAGGCTTTGCCTCCGAAACTGCCCCAAAGCCACGGACAGGCCGGGCTAGAAAAGAAGTGAAATATTTTGCAGAGTCTGATGAAGATGATGATTTTGATATGTTTAATTAAGTGCCCAAAGAGCACAAAAATGTTTTCCAACAAGTATCTTGTGTTGTCCTTTTGTCCCCTCTGTTGCAAACTTTTGTACATTTGACTTATTTTATGTGATAATGTAATTGATGGTTTTTATTATTGTGTGTAGGCATTTTAACATTTTGTTCTTACACCTACAGTTTTATGCTCTTTTTTACTCATTGAAATGTCATGTATTTGTCTGACTGGCTTGTAGAGATGTTCTAGACAGCTGTGCTAAAGCACATTTTAATTGTCATGGTTGCAAACAGCAAACCTGCTTTTTGAAATGAAGTTTAAACATTAAAAAATGGAAAACTACCGTGTGTATGTGTGTGTATAAAATTTGGGCTAGAGGGACTACTTCTACACAACTTTTAAAATAAATATATTTTATTCTTTGCCAGGAGACTCCATGGAAAAAGGTAAACAGTATATGAACATAGAAAGCATTGTTAAACAATCTCAATGTACAAACAGAGCCAGTGAAAGTACATCACAGACTTGCTAGAATATATAAAAAAAAAAATTCCACTAGTGCTTTAAATGAAACCTAAGAAACTGACACTTTAAATCTGTTAACCATCCTACCACAGTTTTCACTCTGCTTCATGGTGATTTAACAAGGCCAAGAAGGCAGATTCTCTCCTTGTGTTTCTGGGAGTCCTAGCTGTACTTCCTTAGCACCTGGAAGGCTGGAAAGCCCAGCTGATTCCTGGCACTTGATTCGTAAGGAAATACCCTGGACTCAGCGATTGAAAAGCTGTAAGTGAGTCTGCTGGTTATCATCCCATGAAGTTTCCCTAATGGCTTGTGAACAAGTAAACAAAAACATGGTAACACTGAAAAGTGTTTCTGCCTTGGAGGCTATAGCATTGCTGTCGAAATGGAGCAGGTAATTGTGGAGCTAGGTCACCAGCCAGCTAAGAAACCACTTCTTTAAACTTTAAAGTGACATTAACAGTGGAACAAATGACATCTGAATAACTGATCTGGCAGTTAATGCTGATACTGATACCTCTTCTGCTGGGGCAGTGATGTTTTGTATACTTTTTACAAGGAAGGAGATGCAAACTGAGGGCAGCAAGGACAAGTTTTCATATTTCAACTAAATCAGACGGTCCTTTCAACTTCCTTCTCTGGATGTGTACAGTAGTCCATGTCCTGTGGTTGGTGTCTTGATCGTTTTAGGTATGAGAGACAAAAGGAAAGCACCAAACATCCAGTATGGAGAGTACAGCCATACATTTGTATGTACAAAGTCATCAGAAATGCAACCAGAATTTGAAGACTGAGATCTGTCTTGTCACCATGCAATATTGAGTGTTCAGAGAAGAAAACAGAAGCTTAACTATTTTTTTTTTTTTGCATGAAATGGCTGATTTAGAGTTTCAAAAGTTTGCATTTTCTAGTTTTAAGAGTTTAAACAGCAAGGAGTATATATTGATACATATGAAAATTTCTTGGTCCTTGTTGAGTTTATCTATATATATATACATATATAGATATATATTAAGTCCAGAAACTAAGCAGCAGTAAAAATGTTTTCTTGCTTTTCATCCCTGTACATAAGGTATTAGGAATGTCTGAAGTAGCTGGAAAATGTCTTATTCCACCATAGGGGATTGACTGACACTGCTGTTATCCACTGAACTAGGTGAGATACTGGGACTGTGTTCTGCAGTATTTCCATTTGAGGTTGGTGTCAGTGGTTCATGTCCTTCAGAGTTCTCCAACATTTCCTGAATAAGAGGTGGCATGGATCCAGGAATTTCCATTTTCAATGTAATGACACGTTCTGCACCTTTAAAAAGAAAACACAAAATCCTTCCCATGAGCACGATTCATACAATTTCCTTTCTGTTAACATTACATGAGTAATTTCAGGGTGTATTTTGTTAATGGATTTGGTGTCTCCTTCTATACTTCTCGCACACAAAGGTGTGTGAGTGATCTGCTTCATGCAGTTCAAGAGGGAGCTAGGTGAGTACTCCTTAACAAATTAATTCAAATCTATCACATAGCAATTGATATGTCAATACAGGTAAATTGGATGAGCTGCCTATTTTTAAAGAAGGGCCCAAAATGGCATTAAATTATACTGACAAATTAAATTAGGCTGTGATCATGTTGATGTCTTTTTAAACTGAAATAACATTTAGTCTTTATACTGTACTGGTTCTGCAAAGAATGACAAAAATTCTGTCTATGTTAAATAGGTGAGGTGAATCCTGCAAGAGAACTGCAGTGATCTAAGTCAAAATGTTTCCTTCCCACAGAGAAAACTGTGAAATAAGATGCAGAATTTAACAAACAATTACTTTATAAAAGAACACATTCAAGCAAAAAGGTTTTTTTTGTGGGGGGAAAGCTGCCTTCTGTATTCAGGCATCCTGTCTTGTGCTAATGAGCTCCCAGAGTGAGCAGAAGCCTTGAGTAGTGCTCAGCTCTGCCTTGGCTGAGGCTCTTTGAGCTGGGCTTGTCACAAGGACCAGGCAGAGGGGGCTCTGCAGGTGAGGGCGTGCGGGATTAAACAAAATTACTGCACCAGTCCTGACCACTCAGGCTGGGAGCCACAACAACTGGTTTAGGGAGGAGAGGAAGCCCAGCACCAAGTCTCAGTGTGTGGTCAGCAGGCAGGGACACAGCAGCCAAGGCCCTGCTGGACACTGGGCAGGCAGCACTGAGGGAATTCTGCATCAAGCAATTTATAGACATAAACCTCAGCATTCCTGTTGCTCAGGATTCCTGATCATCTTAGAATTGGAGTCCAATGGCAAAGGAACCTTGTTTTTTAAACAACAAGAAGAACAAAAACAAACAAACAAAACACCCCCCCCCCAAAAAAAAAAAAAAACAAACCCAAAAAAAAAAAACAACCCAGAGAAAATAGTTTGTTGAAAAACCATTCCAGAAGAGCAATCCTTTGGAAAGAAATACTCAGCTTCTCCATGCTGCTGCAGTGGAGATGCTGGAGAGAGCACTTCACACTCCAGGCTGGAAAGGAGCATTTAAGTGTTTATGCCTCACATGAGGAGCATCAAAAAAATCATCTACAAAGGCAATGATTGACTTTGCAAGTGGATGCTGACTTAAGAGTCTCTTAAATAACTGTAATGAGAAAGATATTAATTCAGAATGATGCAGAGAGGTTCTCCAAAAACCAGCTATTGTCAGAGCTGTGGTGATGAACTCAATTTGGCCATGTTAAACATCTGCATTCCACTGTTACATCAGGTGCAGTGAAGCATTTGCGTGGTCATTCAGTGCAGAGCCAGAGAAATTTTTCAGGTTTGGCAAACTTCCAACTTAATCAGGGGATAAGAGAACTCAGAAGATGAGAAGAACTCAGGAATTGTCTTGCTTCAGTCCCACAAACACTTCACCCTTTGGCTGGAATACCTCTAATGCCAAAGCAGACACTCTCAGTGTTTCAGATTAATGCTTTCTTTGGTGTTTGCTTTCAGGGATCAGGTACCACCCCAAGTCATTATCGTCTCACGTACATCTTTTAAAACGAAACTCAAGACATCCCCAGCCCTCCAGGACACCACCATCCCTTGGTATGATTTAGTTCTACTATGAAACATTAATGATATAATTAGAGTTAAATACTTATGTCAGAATGAAAAGAAGCCTTTCTTGTGAATGAAATATAAGGAGTTGTGTTCTTGAGGAGCGGGAAGGCTCTGGTAAAGAAGGAGGGAAATGGAAATGGATTTCCCACAAGTATAAACAGTGGAACAAAAGGGCTCCCCTAAATGCTTTATAGCTCAATAACACTCTAAGTTTATTTTGTAGATTCAGTTGGATGGAGCTTGTTTTACTTGAGGGTAAACTGCAAGCTTTAGATAACCTGGTAAAATTCCTTTTTAGGATACATTTGCTTCTAGCTCTGGTGTTTCCCTTCCATGTTACTTCTTTTGGTTCTAATCAATCCAATTAAATTGCTCACTCCTTTTTATAAAGATATCTCTAACTTAATCTTTTAACTTGGATTTATGTAGTTTGAAGTGGAGCGGTTAAGGTTTAAATTTAAAACAAGCATGTTTAGTTGAGTGAATGAAGTACTGGGGATTCTTCCCCGGACTCTTTCCCCAAACCATGTAAAATGAAGTCAGTAATCTTCCCAAAAGCACAGATCCAACCTACACAGGAACCTGTACATACAAGCTCTTGTGCCTGCTCATCTATCAGGGGTAGCAAATCTGTGCTGAGTAAGCAGAGTAAGAAGGTGAAACTGCATCAGCCACCATAACAATAAGAATAAGAATCTTGCACTTTAGACTCTATTTTCAGACTGGTATTTCAGACTTGTTCTGATCAAATGAAAGCATTTCAGCTACACCTGTGCTTTAGAGAATGCATGACAATGCTTAGACTGTGAATTGCACAGGATCAATCCAGCACATACAAAACTGCATAAAATGATAAAACTGATCTGTGTTTAGATATGGTTAGTTTGGATTAGAGGAGCTGAATCTCCAAAATGCTGGATCAAATCAGTTCTAAATCTCCAGTACATCAGACCACAGTTTAGGGGAATTTTGGTAGCACATGGGTTTTCTGCAGTCTGTAACCAGACTTTTTAAAAAGCCATTGGCGATACAGAGCACATGTTGATCTGAACCCCCTTGTAAACATTAACAAAGGTTTTATCTTGTCCTGAAATGACTAACAAAGACTTAGTGCTAATGATTTGCTACTACTTGCACCTACAACATCTTTTTCACTGTCAGTTGCATGGAGAATGGAGCACCATGCATGCTTAAAGCAAAACCAATTTCAAGGCAGGAACTATGTAAAGAAGCTGGGAAGAATCAGATCACAAGGATCTTTCTTAGATGTGTTAAAAAAATAACAACCCAGGTGTCTAGGCCAGTTCCTCTGAAAGACAACACTGCCACTCCTGCTGAGTTGTTGGGAGAGACTGTACCTTTTGCACTGATGCTACGAAGATCTGTGATTTTCATTAAGATCTTTGGGAACATATGAGGCTTGTTGGGTCGTCTCTTTCGGATGTAAATTTTCAGTGCTTCAAGCAAGGGTTCCTGAAGCTTATCCACTTTCATTGGTTCTTCAAGGTCCTGGCGATCTGTAGAAAAGTATCATATCACTCTTATGATTTTAAATATTTATTTTTTAAAATAAACTCCAAATCACAGAATCTCCTCCATGTTCTTGATTAGAACTCCATTAATTTTGTTCTCCACTAAACAATGCACACTCTGTAGTGAGCATTCCGTAGGAAGAGGATAAACCACAACTTTCTGAAACATGGATTAATTTCTTTCCTTGGTGACTGGAAGGGTTTGTCATGTGGGTGGTCAAGAATTACCAGTTTGCTCTTGTACCTCCCTCTTCAAGGGGAAAACACCTTGCTGCAAACAATATTTTGGAACTGATTTTATATATGTCATTGATAGGCAACCCAGGTACTCATAGAGGTTACAGCTATTTTTCGTTACCACTACTACAGGAAAGTGAGTTACCATCAGGAATCAGCAGATGGCAGTGCTGGCTTGGATGACAACAGATGCCACCCTCTGCACCGGGACACAGGAGTCACACATCACTGACATCTAGGAGCCCATCAATGCTTTCAATGGGTTAGGGTTAGAGACACATAAAATCGGAATGATTTTGCACTAAAGGGCCACTGCCAACAAAGATTGACTCTTGTGTTTCAAACACTCACTTGTAGCACCCAGTTTGTGTTTCAACAACATGGGCCAGCTAAACAAGGTGTGTTTCTACTGCTAATCCAGATTTTGTCAAGGAGAAGAGAGACCAAGTCATTAAACCAACAGAAATTTACAGAGTATTTTGGAAATTATCTCAGAATTCACTTTTTGTATTTTAAGCCTATGATTGTAATTGACAATCAGCCTTTTGAGTTCCTTTCAGCCCCAGTTTGGAAGTATAACACATTTTTTTGCTAAAGAAGGTTATCACCAATGGCTTCCATGTGACTGAAACCAATGCAGATGCATGCAATTATATTTATGAGTAAAAGCTGTGTAATTGGGCATCTTGCTGTAAGAAAGCTCACTCATGCAGGTACCCATACACTGCTTAGCAAAAACACAGCAGGACCCCATCTCCAGAGGTCCCTCCCAACTCCAACCATTCTTTGAGGTATCTCAATGCCTTTTGTCAGGCAAACAATAGGACTAGTTGCTTGACAGAATGATTTCAGTACTTTTTTTTCAAATTATCAATAATAAAACCAGTAACTATCACCAGTGGAAAACAAACCTTTAGCATTAAGTGGCTTATATAATACATATAATATTGTTACAAATATATATATAATATGTTAAAGTAAAGGAAAGCAAAACAAGTAGAACATAAATGAAGACATGATCATGTGTGTCCTTTTGAAATGCACTAGAGTTCATGCAGTACAATACCTCCACAGATGAGGCAGATGGCACTAAGGAGACCTGTTTCTGTATCATCCATTTCCAAAGGCAGGAGCTGGTTGGCAAATGTGAACACGAGATCAGTCAGTGGGCCAAATCCGGCGTTGTGCATCTGAGTTCTGTTTAGGGTAAGGCCATCTGAAAAGGTCATGGTGTCTTGTTCTGGTGTGTATCTTGTGCAAATTCTAAGGATCTGTGGAAAAAACAGAAAAATGGAATCTGAAGAATTTAATCCATGAGAGGTTTGTTGCATTTTCTCAGTGTGGCAAATGACAGTGAAGCGTCAGTACTTGGACACGTCAGAACAATCTGAAAAATTCCAGTTTGTGCGGTTCTAGCTGCACAAAAACTCTCAGGTACAACACAAATATACTCTACTGACCATGTGTATTCCTTGTAACACAAACCCAAGGACAGAAATTTCCCCCTAGTTATGAAATGATCAAAACTTTGGAGCAACTCTCACCACTCAGGTCACCACCAGTGATATCCACAAAACCAGTTCTTTCATTAGTCTGCCACCTGCACCTAACTATAAAATGTGGCTGATCTGATGAACTGCTGATCTGATCCCACGAGATCCCGAGAGCATCTCACCTCTTTGAACAAAGACATATCTCACTGATTTTGGGGGTTGTTTTTGCACAGCAGCACTTCCCTGGGTTGTATCTTTGACAAGGACAATGCTGTGGGAGCGGAAGCTTGTGGGAGTGAGCGTGGACAGCTGTGAGCTGCTGAAGAGGCAGAATTTTGGGCTGCCCTCCCCCCTTCTGCAAGAGCAGATGGGCAAACACTGCTATGGGGACACAGCCCTCCATCTCCCCAGCAGCTACAGGTAGGGTTTCCTTGGAGCCTTGCTTGCCTTGTCAGCCTGGGAGCTCGCCCCCAGCAGAATATCAAACTCTGCACCTCCAAACAGCAGCACGCACGGCTCCTGGCTGCCCGGCCAGTGGTCTGAGGAGTTGGCCCAGCTTTTCTTCTTTTACAGAGGTTGTTACTTCTGTGTGCTGTAACACCAAACCTCCCCACCAGCCTGTTGGCTGCCAGCCTTCCTGCAGGCTCTGGCGCTTCCCCCTGCGGAGCCCCAGCGGTGGCAGCCCCTGCCTGCCTGGCGCAGAGCCGCCGACAGCGCCGCTCGTTCCTGAGCACGCCCAGGCACTGTTGGCTTTGGCCAGTTCCCTTGTGTGCCGACTGCCACCCAGTGCTGACCCCGGATGAAAGAGCCTTCGAGGGGAGGACGGGGATTCACACCTCTAACCGGGCACGGAGGAATGCAAAACACATGAATAAAACACCGAGGATGCTCCACATTTTGTTAGCAAACGCCTCCGGGGTAAGGGCAGCGCTGTCACAGCAGCAGAGGTGGCAGCAGGGCCAGCGAGGGAGCGTGTGCGCAAACGCTTCCCTCCCAGAGCACAGCCAGGGTGTGTGCCACCATTTGTGCCACCCTCTGTGGTGTGCCACCCTCTGTGGCGGCACAGGATCATTTGTACAGCTGCAATTAATGAACACGGCTGTAAGCACCTAATAAAAGAGGCGTCCATCATGTTGACATATTTCTGTTATGTATATCAGTGCTTAATGTTTAAAATAATCTGAGGTGGGAGAGGGCTTGTGCTGAAACTAAACTGAACTGAAAGCCTGCCCAAGTCAGGCTGATTAGCTGAGCTAAGACTACAGCTGTGTTTTTTCAGGGCTTGACTGTATTTATTTCCCATCCTACTTGGTTTTAAAGATACAACAAAAAAGATTTACATGAATATAAGAGAGCACTGGGAGAATTTAATTACTCCTATAGCTTCTGAGGCTCTGAGTCAGAGGCCCCAGCACATGGCAGCTGACCAGTCTGGGCTTGGTTCTCCCACTTTCATCTCTGCCTGGCAACACTGCTCCAAATAAATAGGGAGGAGAATGAGAACACAGTCTGTAGGATACCTAAAGGGAAGCTTTCATTTCTCTTCTTCAGTTCCTTGGTAAGAGACTTAATAAGGTGTATTTCTGCAGATGGATCTTCAACTATTTTCTGTCTCAGCCATACTCTTATCTCACATTCTGGGTATACCTTGAAGCAGTGAAACTTTGTATGGTTGGACAGGAATGTTTGACATTGTTGCCTTACCCCCGAATTAGAGTAAATTCTTGAAATTACTTAAATCAATGACCAAGAGTCACAAATACAAGCACACAGCACATCAATTCCTCAGTGACCACAAATTTCCCATAATATATGCCATCTTAAAAGGCTGCTAGTTGCTAGGTTTTACGTAGTAGCCAATGTATTGTTCAGGATCATTAGAAAAAATTAACATTATGAAGCACAGCACCCTGTAAGTAAGAGGCAGCATCTTTACCACATTCAGAACTGCCAGTAACCACGGGCCATGCTCTCCCCTGAAGTTCACAGTGAGTTGCTCTTTTAAATCATTAAAAGATTGTACAGAAAGCAGGAGAAACATGGAGAATATCTGGTGTTCCAGAAAACAAAGATTCCAAAGCTACATATTACTGTGACACCCAAGAGCTGCTCAGTTCACTTCTCTAATGGCATGCAGGAGGAACTGGAGGGCAGCTCTTCCCACCTGAGGCCTGCACAGACAGTAGCTGCCTTCCAGTAAGGGTGCATGGCTGAAGAAGGCCAGGTGTCCAGCTTTGGGAGGAACAAGGCTCTGTACTCCTTACCTGGTACTGCTTTTCCCTTAGCTCAGCCAGGCCGAAAGGCAGCCCCTTTGACTCCAGTGCTATTTCAATTGGTAAGCCTTAGCAAGCAGTTCCTCCCTCCAGAGCCTCAGGACTCCCTTCCCAACAAAAGAGCAGAGCAGGACTGGGAGCTTGACTGGGCAATGCCATGGAGTGTTCCCCAGGCTGCCTGCAGCTTCCCCGGCAGCTGCCCAAGCAGGGCTGGAAGATCTGGATCCCCCAGATCCTCCCTCAGAGGGCAGGTCTGGACACCAGCTGCCACAGAGGGACTGGGCTGTCCTGGAGCGATCTCCCCAGCAGCCCAGAGGCTGAACACACACCTGCCACCATGCACCAGGCTCTGGCTCCCTCGCAGCAGAGCTCCCTGTCCTTGTTTCCCAGTGCCACAAGCCCCATGTGTTTGGGGCTGCAGGACAGGAGTGCTCAGCAAAGAGCACTCCTATCCTGCTGTTAGCTGTTACCCCAGGGCTAAAACAGAGGAAGAACTTCCAGGCTGAATCCTCGCTGGGAACAAATTTGGGTGAGGTTACTCAGCCTCAAGCCAGCCCTGTGGGCATGCACAGAAAGGGACCTGCAGGGGCCCTGCAAAATTTGTAATAAAATTGAGCTACTTCAGGCTTAGGCAGCAGGTAGGACAGGTTTTAGTTGAGGGCAGCCTTCAGGCCTTTGGATCCCAAGTGCTGCTGCAGCCATCAGCTGGGGGAGCCTGCAGCAGCTCCGCTGGGCACTGGCACAGCTGAAGATCAACTATGTGTTTTCAGCAGTGCACTTAACTTGACTGCAGCAATCAGCTCTCAGGTTTCCTCTGCATTCCTTTGACATTATCCCACAACACGCTATTATTAAACTCCAAGACAGATCATTTGAAATGGTGTTTTACTTATTTTTTTCTTTCTTTTTTTTAAATTTCTGTCCTTCATCAGGATCTGTGAAACACCATGGATATTGCTGATTGTTGCTAAACTGTTCTTGGGCAAATTTCCAGTGTCAAAGTAAAGCTGATTTCAAGCTCATATTCACTGAAGAACATATGGGAAACATCAGCACTTCAAAATAAGAAATCATGATATCTTTCTCCATTTTAAACTGAACTCCCAATGTCCTCAATGTTGTTTAGATTTTGCAACCAAGCCAAGTATTTTAGTTGTCACTCTGCTCTTAAATGCCACTTACAGCCATAAATACAGTTTTCCCTCATTATTAAAGCGCTCTTTGTTTTAAGGAATATTTATATATTAAAGCATTAGGGATTCTTATGAGCCTGTTATAAAGTGCAAAACAAAAACCCTACCAGAGGCACAAAACCAAAGTCAGCCAGAAAGTTGCATTTATGACGTTGCTCCTACCACAGAACTGTTACTCATTTTAAACAGATTAGGTAGGGAAAGCTGGGCCTATTTTTTAAGAAATCCTTTTGTTAGACACTAGCTGCCTCAGCTGGCTGGAGCAGTTCCTTGAGAGGAGAAACATGGGCAGGTGACTCTGAAGCAATGATGCCTCATGGCACTGCCAAACCCCGTCAGCACAGCTTGTTCTGCACACACCAATTCCTGCCTGGCACTAACACACAGGGCTTGCAAGAGAAAACAAAAATTACATCATTAAGAATTAGCATTCAAGGGCTTCTCAGGCTTTTATCCATTAGATTTAAGATAGACTGGACTCTGGATTCTTTCCACATTTGTCTTGCCAGCAAGGCTGGGGATGCTTGGCTGCTGCTGGGCCAGTGTACCAGCAGACAGAAGCACTCACTTTTACAAGTGTTATTGACTGAAATTTAGTAATATTTATCCCTACAACTTTTGGCACCAGACAAGATATAAATTCCACTATCCTCATTTGGCGCCTCGAGCTGCTTCAGGAAGCTTGATGTTTTTTCCTTTCCAGAGTTAGTGTTTGTTTGTACATAAAACAATTCTTTGGCCCATACCCATCGGAGTTTACTGAGCTCCTGGCACCACTTCTCTTGTCAGCCTGTTTAAGAGGGGCTTAAGTATCCACAGCCACAGGAACCAATTGAGCAGAGACCTTGGCAAGGTCTAATAATGCTCAAGACTCTCTACAGCTGGTGCTGAAGGGCAGGCGGGCAGTGGAGGGGTCCTGCTGGCAGGGAAGCCTGGCCACCCAACCTGGGAGTGCCACGCTGCTCCTCCCACATGCTGTGGCTCTGGGAACACGTCCAGGGCATGGCAGAGAAGCAGGATCATGAGGGCACACTGCTGAGGCTCACGGCCCTGCTCAGCAGAGCTCACACAGCAGCCACTGGGTGCTTGGTGCAGCAGGAGGGGCAGCAGCGCTCGCTCTGCATCTCAAGGCACCACAAAGCAAAACACTCATAACTAGGACAACTGGCTTGTTGGGGGGGGGGGGAATATGTGCTATTAAAACTGCTCCAGTACTGATGTTCAGCTTAAATAGAGAGCAGCACTGCAATTCTGATTATGTGCAGTTGATGCTGCTTTAATGGATACAGCATTTCACAGGCAGCGCACACTACGCATTACTGTACCATTTTGGTAATGGTAATTATCCCATTTTCTTTTTAAGCAGCACATAAAATAGTCACATAAAGTTTGTGTAAATGTCACACAGGAAAGTTAGGACTATTAGCCGTGCTGTATCTGTTCCTGGCTTTGGAAAAGCCTCAGCTCCTCCCAGCTGCAGACTCTATGGTGCTCACTATGCCCCACTCGCTTGGATGTGTCACCTTCTCTGGCTTTGTGAAAAATAAAAAACAGAATGAGCAGGTGATCTGGAATGACAGGCCTCAATGAAGTTTATAACTAGAGCTCGAAGGTTGCCAATGGCCACAAAGTAAAAGTGATGAATCATATCAAAGAATCAACTTTACTATCCATTAATTAGTTGAAATAAAGTCACTATATACCACCTGCTTCATTCTCTTTTTCTACTCTGACAACTAGGCTTTTATTTGATCAAAGTGCCTTTATCGAGGCACTTCAGATAAAACCCCTACCAAAAAGGGGCCCCTCAATTTTTTAGCCAGTGTTGGCAATGGCAGCACTGAGTGAGCTGCTGCAGGGACCCTGTGCCACAGGGGCTGCGCACATTCCCGGGGCAAGCTGCCACTGCCCACTCCAACAAAGAGCATCAGGAACTCACAGGATTACAGAATTAGGGTATTTGTTATCCAGCAGCTCTGGAGCCAGGGCATGGCACAAACAAACAAGGTGGCAGTTTGAGGGGGGAAGTTTTAGGAGTAAGAGTTTTGGATGAACAGGTTCTTGCCATATCCTGGCTCCTCCCCATCCTTTATGGATAGTTTCTGTATTAACTATTTGTTATGGGTTACAGCAGCACAGCACAAAGCAGCTCCCATCCCCTGCTGCTGGCAGAACACACTCGAGGCAATGCTGCAGTTTTTTGATCACCATCTGCCTCTGGTGTGAGGGGAAGGTAACAGAATCTGCTGGGGACAGAGCTGGTGATGACAGGCGTGCAATCGGTAACGAATGGCCCTGCCCCACCGAGGGACACTCCCAGCAACAATGAGAGGCTGACTCTGAATGAGTGCCTGGATTAGGGAACAACAAGAGGTGACTCTCAAGCATGGCAGGGCAACCTCAACCTTCCCTTTTTCTATAGGCCAAAGAATGAAACCCCTTCCCCTCTCCTACCCCTCTTCCTCCTTCATCAATGTCCTCTTGATGCGATTCTTCCAAACAGCTTTTGACAAAACAAGAGGAAAAGGTCACAGCAGTTAATGTCCCCCTCAACATGATCCTGTTTGAAGCAATGCACTTTTAGAAATTCCAAGATTAATTACTTCAACTTCAGCTTCCCTAGTTTAAACTCCGGTGTCATGACAAAAAATATATCTACAGTAGCCATCCCACAAGATGCTTCTAGACTAGCCAAGCTTGGCTCCATGAGGACCTGAAGGTTTGTGCTCAGAATGAAACATTTAAAATATGTTTACATTGAACCTACTGTTTTACTGCAAGTTATTGCTACAACCAGTAATACCAAGCATATTTGCCACTAAAAGCCTGAAGACCTCTGAGGTCTTGAAAAAGAAATGCTGAGATCCCAGAGGGCTCCTCTGAAGGTCAGCATGACAGAAACAACCAGAGACAAAGGGAAGGAAGACAGCTTTGCCTTGACATAGTGGCAAGGCAAGGTCTGGAGACAGACTCCCAGCCCACCTGCTCAGTTCCCTCCTGCAGGTTGCATGTTTGCCTGTTTAAAATTAAATTGCATTTAGCTAAAACCTGCAGTGAGTCCATTACATCGGCCACTTCCTGCAGCACTGGAGAAAGCAGGGGGATATGAGTGCCAGAGGCTTGTATCTGACAGGCTCCAGGCACACCAGCTTCCCCTCTAAAACCTTAAAAACACTAATTGTGAAGACTTGTGTCTTATTCCTTAAATTCCCTCATGAGCACAGGTACAGCACATTCTTAAACCATTATACAGTGGACTGTTCCTCTAGGTATCCTTTATACACAGGATAAAGGAAGGAAGGATGAAGGAGAAATGAAGGAGAAACAAGTATCTCTTCAGTGTTAACAGTAAAGAAAATTTTCCAAAGTTACACATGCCACAATACCAAAATGTGTAAGGACTCATTTTGAAAAGTATGCTCATCCCCCAAAACACACCTCTGTAGGTGTGCTGGAGTCATCTTCTGACCACACCAGACTAACCAGTAAATTCAATTTTACAACAGTAAGGTCAGGGCCATATTTCTCCCCCCTCTTCCTGTCAATTGCAGTAAAAAGAAGAATAGAAAACACATTAGCAGGAGAACAATGATGTTAAAAATACATACCAGTATATCCAGGCAGGCTGCTTTCAGTAGAGTTATTTGGTCTGCAATGGTCAAACTTGTAAAGCCTGGCAATCGCTTTGCAAATTCCACTATTTTAATAATGCACTTCGTTGCAAGTTCACTGAATTTGTCCCAAAGCCCAAGGTCCAGTCGAACCCGATGATCTGCGCTGGAGTTCTGGAAAGACAGACAGACAGACAGAAGGCACCATAAATCAACAACGTCCCTTTCAGCAATCGGTTTTCAAGGGAAGGAAACAACTACCACGTTTTCCTTCCAGAAGTACTTTCTATTAACATTCCAGGCATTTTCTGCAGCTTGCTGTCGGGATGATGCTGGTTTTAAACTTGGATTAATCGCCTGAAAATTCCTTGGATATTTCTCTGTTACTTATGATTGCAGAGGCCATCTGTACAAGGAATACAAATGAACTTAAACATTTCCAAATGCCACCCTCATTATTCTTCCTTGCCATTATATAATAAGTGCATTGAGAAAGACAATTTACAGTTGTACCCCAGAAAATATAAATGAACAGTGGAACAAGAATATTGGGTCCTCCTCTGGAAAAAGCAGCACAATATTTGGAACATAGTTTCACATACTTAAGGTCTTACAAAATTGGTTCTGCTTAATTTCTCTGCTCTGTGGCCCTGCCACAGCTTTCTGAAGCTACAGTCTCCCATGACTTACAGAGCATTTATTTACATAATGCTAAGGAAAATCCCATGTGCCTTGATGAATGCTACGTGCTCATTTGATGGCGCATCCAACATACATCCCCTCTGCTGGAAGTGTAACAAGGACATTCTGGTGGCATCTTTCAGGGAATGTTTATATTCACCTACCTCAAAGTCTCCATCATTTTCTAGAGTGCATAGGAAACTTGTGTTAAGTTTGTGATCAAACTCACATTTTTATATATTTGGAACAACCACTTAACCCTTGAAAAAGCTGAACATGTCAGCCAAGAACAGTCTGACTCAAAATCTGCTGTGACCCAGTTGATGCCAGCCCACAAAGGCTGGTTGTCATGAGCAGATCTGGTGAGTCCATTCCAATCCATACAGGACTCCAGCAGAGTGACAAGAAACAGGTAATGACAGAGCTCTGAAGTACCCAAATCTCCTTCTGCCCTCACATGCAGTGTATTGTCAGCATTTGATATTTAGGATGCAGCCAGTGTGATGGTGTCCCCCAGCCCCCTGTTTCATAAGGCACCAAGTTCAGAGTGCATTGCAGCTGCCTTCAGCATCTGGGTGATCTCCTCTTCACTGCAGGAGGAATTTTACCTATAAAAATATGCTCAGGCAGTGGCTTCCTCCCCAGCTGCAGAGGAAGCCCATGTGATCAGCCGCCTCAGTCCCAGCTGGTTGAAGTTAAAATGTTAAATTAACTTTAAAATTAAACTTAAATGAGCAGAGTCTCAACCTAAAAGTCTAACAGACATGGCAGATTAAATAGCCATCAAAAAGCATTCAAATTACACAGATCACACTTTCGTGGAGGAAACATTTCCAATGAGCCTGCCACCACCACTGCTGATGGTGAGGACATCCACCTCTTAGAAAACCACTGAAGCCATTATCTTGTCAGCTTTCTTTGGTTCACAGGAAGGACACAGGGCTGGAAGAGGTTGGTGGGGCAATGTGGAGTGAGCTCAGCTTGGCTGTGATGCTCTGGACCCCATCCCAGCACTGCCTCCACAAGACACCACCACTACCATCAGTCATGAAGGGGAAAGCCCTGACGGGTCCCCAGGGCGCCACCAGCCTGACATTCACCCTCACTGGGAACAGCGTGGAGATTTGAGCCAGGAATATTTACATTAGGACCTAATTGGAAAAAATAAACGCTGACTGTGCTGAGCAGTCTGAAAGAGCATGCATGCTCTTTCCTGCTACCCTTCTCTTTAGGGGATAATTAATTCACTTCATCATTTCTATTTGAATTTTTATTCTGGAAACTTCCTCTATTTTCTTTTGGGTTTTTTTAAATGACAAAAGAAAATATCTCCATAATGCTAAACCTAAAGTATTGCCTTCAAAATGGTCCAAAACTAATGAGTTAACAGTGATTGTAATGCCCTTTGAAACATTTCTCTCAGCTACTGGAGTATGCATCCCTCAGATTTATTTTATTTCATCCTCAAGGACCTTGGTGAAATACAGTACATTGGAGGAAAAATAAGATCAAGATGTGCAGTCATTCAGGCTGTAATTAAATTTAATAGGCAGTTTATCCAGTCCATAGAAAGATGGCATAGCAGAGAGCTACACAAAGCAGAGCCTAAAGCAGGAAATCATTTTACAATAGGGTATCCATCTGGAAAAAAAGACGTTGCATGAAACCAGCAAGTGTGAACGAAATCTTCATCAGTATCATATGAGGTTACTTTATCATGCTGCAGTGCCAGCAACGGGAAGTTTGACGTGTCTTCTATTAGGAGTAATGCACAGCCGTCGTAACTAATGTAAATCTAACTCTCTATTATGCAAACTGAAGAGAAGGGGCAGTTAATAAAATACAAAATAACCAGGTGTTTTATTTGCCAGGTGCCAGATCCCTCAGCATTGAAGCTAATGTGGTTTGCACATTACCTCTGAGATGCTACAAATGGAAAGAGTTTTAACATTCTATCTGTTAATGAACGCCAAAACAAGTGTCACAGGAAAGAGCTGGATTTTTAGCAGCATTTCTCAGTATTGAAAAACCCAAACTGACTCAATATCTATGTATAGGTTGAACAATAAAACACAGGGTTAAAAAAAAATGCACAACAGAAATAAAAATTCTTATTAGATTTGCCTGGAGATCTCCTCTATCCATGCTGTGAAAAAGATGCAGACGCTATGACTTTTCCTGAATATTTTACTGAAGCAGGTTTTTGGGTGTCTTTTCCAGGAGCAGTCTCACATGTTTTTCAGGCCTATGCACCAGTGCACATATGGTGGAACAATACTGTAATGCACCCTAGTGGCATCTTTATCAGTGGAAAAGCCCAACCTTGCTATGAAATCCAATTAAACAGCTATTTTTGCCACATAAATTGATCCCATTTTTTCCATCATTTTTGTTTTTTCATTGCAGGCTGCTCTGTATCCACATTAACAATATGGGATGAGGTACTCGTAGAAACATACACAGCAGCAGAATCCCTACTGTCTTTAAAATCCACTTTACAAAGGAAATAAGGCTCACAGGGGCACTCTGCCCTAATCAGGAGCACTCGTGATGCCTCTTTAGTAAAAGCAGCAACGCACTCCAGCTCCAGCGAGTTCGCTGAGGACCACAGCACATGTCCCTGCTCAGTCCCAGTATCAGGAGATACACACATTTCTATATATGTATATATTCCTCTTCAATGGCACTGAACAATAGCTGTGTAACTTCTAAGACCAGCACTTACAAAGAACAAAAGGCTGTCAAGATGTGGAACCTCTTCACTTCCAGCTAGCCAAGAGCAACCCAGGAGAATCTGCAGCAAGGGTCTGCAGAGCCGAAGTTGTTTTGTGTTTTATCCTCCCTTTATCACAAGGCTGGATGTAACACAGCTGTAGACTTACAAATAATACCACTCTCAAGGGACAAGCAGTATAGTTACACTCAATTATACTATAAAGTATGACATTCCAGAGAAATTACTCAGGCACTCTCTCTTACCTGGATGACAGTAATAAAACAGATCTGTTTATGATAGACTTTTGGAATCCATTACATTTAAACAGCTTGCTGATTCTCATCATTGGTAGAACTGTACTTGTCACTGCCCACCAAATGCAACTGTTAAGCCAAATGACCCAGGGAATTTAACACAGGGGCTATTCTCCCATTATTTTAAGTAGACTTCTATTAATTATGCAATTAAAGGGCCACTTTTTAAACAGCAGATGGATATAAAAAATAATTGAAAATGCTTCTCCAAAACCATTTTAATAGCTAAAAATACACAATGGTAGCAGAAAAAAATCACCATGTAACCCTTCCCTCTGGGAAATGCAGGCGGCAGTCCTCAAGAGTGACAGGAGCCAGATACAGAAGCCAAATGCCTGAACAGGTTTTTATTTTTACTATATCTCTGTAAGGTCTCTTTTATGTTACACTCCTATAATTTTTTGCACTTTTTAGCAACAAATGAAATCTTTTAAAACAGTCTGAATGATTGTGTAACCAAAGGCACTTGGGGGCTGCTCGTGCAGAACACTTTCTTCCATCCACCATCCCTGTCAGTACACAAATGCAAGGCTCACAAAATCCAATGGAATCCACATTGGTTAGAAACACTCACTTCTCACCTCTCACTTAGAGAATTAAATTAAAAACTCTATAGTTATAAAAGCAATCTGTGTGCTCTGTAGTGCAAGCATGCCATGCCTCATGACTGACAGCATGCAGAACCAGGCACAAAAGCAGGACTGGGGGCAATCTTCCACATGTACTAGATTGTTACTATCAAAAAAAGCAGTGTGGCATAGGCTTTTAGCCTATAGGCTCCCCTTGGACTCAGCACTTAGAAAAAGGGCTCTGTTGTTTTTTGATTTCTGGTCTCTGCTTCAAGTGTCTCAGGTTGTTGAGGGAGCCCTGCTGTTTGATCCGCAGCTGCTGGTAGTGTCCAGGCACCAGAGCTGTGCTCGTGTGACCAGCACACACAGCTTCCACATCCCAGATCCTCTTGGATCCTCAGTGCTGCAGAAAGGATTATCCCCTGCCCCTGGGCTGGCAGGAGGCTGGAGGGGAAGGTGACCCTTATTCCAGCCTCAGCACTAATCTGTCCTTCCCACATGAGCTCTTAACACTGAAGTCCTACATAAAATGCCAAAGTGGCTGCCAGACCTTACCTAGATGAGAGATTTATACACTCTGCACTTCACACACAGACTATGAGAATGCAGCAAGAGGACAGTATTTAGCACCACTGCTATTAGTTCTGATGCAGTGTTTGAAGGATGCTGCATTGCTCTCAAAGATTCAAGGTAAGCCAAAATTAACTCTTTCAGCATAATTCTGTTATTGCAACTTGTTCCATGACAAAGCAGGAGAGGGTGAGCCCTGTGCAGCAATTCCCCGCTTTGGACTTCCAACAGAGCAAAGCTGAAAACAAGAAATCTCCTGCCCCAGGCTGTCCCATCAGGCTAGAGATATGAATGACCAATACCCAGCCTCAGAAAGAGTGCAGTCAAATCATGGCTACTCGTGTTCCATAGACAGCCCAGATTCATCTGCTCATTACTGAGATCCAGGTGCTCTCAACAAGGGCTCTAAAATTCCAACAGAGGCATAAACTCCCCATGGAGTTCAGACAGAACCTAAGGACGAAGGCATCAGCAGTGGGTGTGCTATGCAACAAGGCCCTCTCCAATTTCATCCACTTGTATAATTTCAAGAGCTAAAAGATTAATGATACTTCAGCATCCAGTACCTAATGCAAGTGTAGAGGTGCCAAGGTTTATCTTTCAACCCTCGAGGATCTTTGGCAATTCCCAGGATACAGTGCAGTGCCATCCCACCAGCTGCAGTGCACTCTGCTAACTCCCAGCTAAGGTGGAAATACATTCTAATGTGTTCCTGCTGGGAAGGACCAGAGAAACATGGGGAGGACAGGCTCCTTCCCCAGTACTAACCAGTTTACATGGGGGTCAGATTTAAATGTGAAAAGTGCTGGTGAAAATACTGTCACAACATGAAATATGTACCTTTTTCTAAAATCACACCATATGTACTTGCTTTTCTTGCACTTAAATACCAAGTCTTACACTCAGACCTCAGTTTTGGGCCTTGCACTCTGTTTCGTAAATAGGTTAATATGCCATTAAAAAGCACCCTGATTGCTGAAACAGTGAATATTGTGGGTACACAGGGATTTGCCTACATCACTCTGAGAAACTGAATGTTTGTTTCAATAGCAGAAAATTTACTCAAACCAGAGAGCAACCCAGTGAGAGCAGTGTTCCACCACGCATCTGAGGACTGGTCCCAGATCTTCAGCTGGGGCTGGAGGGCAAGAACCATGGAGGCAGCTGTCTCCTTGCCCCAGACCTGCCACACCACTCCTAAACTCCTGCTCTCAGCAATAAGAGCATGTGCCTGACTACCTCAGGATGTTTTGCACACCCCTCTGAAACAGTCAATGCTGCTGCAACCAACAGCAAGCCCAGACTCAGTAGTCATTTCTTAACTGATAAGGTTCTAAACATTACCTAACAGTTATTTTTCATAATTTCTTTTATTATTGGATTTGCAAACTTGACGTTCAATTTTCTTTAATCAATTAATTTCACTGACTCTCCCTGTATTTAGCAATATATTTATGTATAGAAGAAAAATTATTTCCCTGACTCATGTCTGGAGAAATTCCCACAGTACTGAGCTTCTTAATGGGGGGGCTGATTTTTCATTTCTAAAAGCAGCAAAACTTTTTGCTGTTATGGGACCTTTTGGTAGACTGGAAAAGGATGTATAATTTTTTGGGGCTGTCATGTGCAGAGCCAGGAGTTGAACTCAGTGATCCTTGTGGGTCCCTTCCAACTCAGGATATTCTATGATTCTAGGAATAAACTGCAAATGAGCGTTTTGGAAACTGTTTTACTTAAACATTTAATATTTTCCTTGACCTTGGTAGCTTTGGGACTATCACCAGTAATCCAGCAGCATTTAAGAACTCCCTACACCTGCAAAGTTGTAATCTGCTGATGCACGAGCAGAGATCACATCTTTGGGAGCCAAGAAATGTCTAATGAATGATGGAATGTCACTGACTCATGGTCTCAGAGCTGGTCCTTTGGCTGGATTTATCCTCCAGGAGTCTCTGGTGATACCGCTAAGTAGCGCTCACATCTAAGTGCAATTTCTCTCCCCAGCAGGCAGGCAGCCTGGGCACACACACCTCTGGTTTTTTCCTGGCTTAGGAGGTGTAAAGAGTGAATCTACTGCTCCACCTATTAAAAATGTCCAGGGCCTCCAAAACTCACATCATCCAGGCATATCCAGAAGGCTCTGTGCCTCAAATCATACTCACCGTAGTGTATTTTCCCAGCTGGCAGAGCGAGGGGAAGGTTTCCTGGTGAGCTTTTCGGATCTTCTCAGTGAGATCGTCTAACTCTGCTGTCATTTCATAGTTTTCTGTGGACTCCTGCTTTGAAGGTTCCTTCTTCTTTTTGTTCCTGTCATTTCTGACAGCTGTAAGAAAAGCAGAGATACAGATCACATGGGGTTATTCGGATCAATCTATGTTGCTTTTGCTGCTCTATTTCAAATCACTGTAAAACGCTGCTATTTTAAACACACATTATTTTAGCTGAATATAAAAATGTTATATGCCCAGAGGACATTAATTCCAGCCTACTCATTTAAAAATAATTTAAGAACTAAATGTAGTGAGCAGTGATTAAACCAAACTTCCACAGGGGTTTGTTGTGGGTGTGCCATCACAATCCCACATTATCAGCCTTCCAGGAAAGTCTACTGAAACTTCTTATGCACAGTGTCTTAGTAGCTTTGTGAGGTGGGATTTTTCCACTGTAGAACTACAGTTGTGCACGGTGGATGGCAAAGCCCTTTGCAGTGAAGCAGTCACTATTTTATTGGATGTGAGCAACACTAAAAAAAGACAGCAAATGTCTTTCTTCTTAAGTACCTCAGCATGGAAGATAACAAAGCCCCACACTAATACAAACTCCACCAAACAGAAGTTATTTAAAAGGAAAGTTAAATGTGAAAACAGTAAACAAAAGAAGATGAAACACGTTAAACTCAAGTTCTGAAGATCAAAGGAGAAGCACAAATACTTGAAAGAGAAAAAATGGCAGTGAAGCTATCTAAAGTTGCTTGCCATCTGCTTCTGCACTCAGATCAGCCTTCTACCTTCCCCCGGCCGTGGGGGATTACTGGAAATATGCATTGTGCTCACTCGTGCTGTAATTGATTTCCCACATATTTGTGTTTTGTAATAAAATATGACAGCTGCTCCATCACCATGCTGCTCTTTGTTCTTTTAATGAAAATAGCTTAATTTTACAAAACGTGCCCAGGAGATAAGTCCATGTCCACAGTATTGCCAGTAATTGTGAATTTTATCAAGAGTCTTGCTGTTAGCTAAAGCTAACGTCTTAAGTGTAACCAGATGCATAAGGCTTTACAACAAAGCCAAGCAAAATCAATCCTTCTCCCCAAAGACTCCATGTCAATATTAAACACCCTGAAGACTAAATCTTACTGGATAAATAAAACCAATCTTAACATTGTTAGTATTCAAAACCTCACGATATTTAAAACAAGGCCCTAAACTCGGAGGGTGCAGCTGGTGGGTTTGGCACTTGTGAGCATGGCTGGGGATTTTGGATGGCCAAAGACCTGCTGATTCTTATTTGTACTGTCCTGCCCCAGAAAGTGCATCTATCTGTGCCAAAGGGAGAGAAGCACAAAGCCACCTCCATGCCAGCTCTTTATCCCTGTGGGTTCCCCAGGCCCATCGCCACATCTTCTGTGGTCGCCTCCTACATGCCAGTGAACCACAATAATCATAAAGAGCAGAAAAAATAGTGGGCTGGGCAAGCATCAGAGTCAGAGGCATCTACAGAAATAACATATTGTGTGTAATAGAAAACAAGGAGTAGAGATGTGGTGAACATTTGTTTCTCCTTCACAAGGCCATTAGGCACACAGTCCATGCAATGTATGGCTCTGGTCTTCTCACTAAAGGTCTGAATTTGCAACTGAGAGAATTCTGACACCAGTCATGCACATTTTAAGCATGAACTTGACTTAACTGTGTGACAGACCTCACTGAAGTCAATAATGTGCTTGGCTGGATCAGGGCTGGGTTGCTGAGCACCACACTGGATTAAAACCTAACCTTGAATTCTGGTGTTTGGAGAACACAGACCCAAAGGAGACCAGCAAGAGTGGACCAAAAAGGTTATTCCTTGCAAAGGTACAATGTTATCAGTGCAGTCAGATTTAGGGGGATGGACTGGTCGCTCCCCACTTCCTTTTACAAGCTTTCCCCTCAAGCAAATACTCTGATTTGTTTGCTGGACCCCAGGGCAGAGCACAAGCACCATGTTTTGCACTGAAAAAACATCCAAGACCCAGAGCTATGTCTCGAGTGCTGCAAACTGCCACTGCACTTCAGAAACAAATCCTAATCACTGCTGTACTTGGGAGATAAAGGAGTTCCTTAGAAAACTCTGTAAACTCCTACACAACCACAAAGAGCAATAAACCTTTGTCACAAAGCCCCAGTTACTTATAGCTCTACAAGCTGACTGACAAATTTGCCAAGCAGGCGGCCTCAACAACCACTTCCCTCAACAGTTTTGAGCTCCTCGTGCAATTTGAATGCATTATTCAGGCCAGGCTTCGAAGCAGGTGCCAAGGGGTCCCTGAGACCAGGAGATAACTCTGGCAGGAACCCTGCCATGCTCCTTTGCTATCCCAGCACTGCTCCTTCTGCAGTGTACCTGAAGTTCCTTTCCCTCCAAAGGCCACCATAGGGACAGCTGCTGATCAGTCCTCATCACCAAATTGGCCCAGCTCTGTTCTCTTTCTCTTTTGGTGCAAATCAGAGGGTAGAAAGGGGAGAAGTAACACAGCCTGAAAACTAGGAACATTTTTTGTTACTCATTAACTTTCTTATATGATTCTGATAGCTTTTAAAATAACGAAAATCCAGAATAATATATATCTTCTTACTTTATTCATTAAGACTGCATCAGACCTGTCAGTGTTTCCATATTCCCTGTAAGACAATGGATTAAAGTGCTGATGTATAACACCCAAGCTCCAAAAATATAAAGCATTTCAATAACACCGAATTATTGGACAGATTTAACTACAGTTATAAATCAACATGCAAAAAAAAAAAAAAGCACAGAAAGACCTTAAGACAAGACTATGTTTAAAAGAGTTAAATAAAAACATATAAACACACACACACACATTTATGCAGTAAATTTAAAAACCATCACTGCTCTGGGAACAGGAACTGTCACACCGCATGTGGGAAGGGTTTTGGATTACAGCTTATGCTTATATTACATAAATCACACCTTTTGGTATCTTGATCTTTACATGCATATGATCACATCAATCCCCGATGCAATTCCACTGCCTTTTAATGATGATACACCAGTGATGAATCTGTGTCACAGTTAATGCTGTCGTGGAAAACTCAGGTTATGAATTTCATTACTCGTGCACTAAATTCTCACTTGATGGCTGCATTAATTAGGAGCTCCCAACAGGGGACAGTATGGAAGCTCTCTTGCCCTATGAGAACTCTTGGAAGTTAAAGAAAAATAAATAAGGCGGTAGTGAGGGGAAGGAGCATGAAAAAAGGTGTATCTTGATACGTGAGGAAGCCAGGTCTTGGCGTGTCTCAGAAGGCTGAGTGACACACGCCCACACCTGAGCACGTCTGCTTCAATCCATCTTCCTGTGACAGCTTCCCTGTCCCCTTGACACACACGCCAGGACTTGCACTTCCACACCCAGAAACCTCCAGGCAGCCACAGCAGGGTTCGCAAGCTGGCAAAGGAACTTTCTGCTGCCTTAAGATAGCCCCTACCTTCAGATGTTCAGCCTCCTCCCTGATGGTAGGGGGGCAGAACATCACCTCTTGTCCTGCTCAGTCTGTTCTCCTCACCCCAGGACTGCCATTCCCTTTTCCTTAGCCTCAGATACACTTTCCCTTTTCTGCACAAATTGATGGACAGGGCATAAAAGGTGCATGAGGGTCAGATGCATTCTTCAAGGAAACAGGGCCTGCTGCAGATGGAACTAAGTATAGAGAAGACACAAACAGCTTCTCTTGGAGAACCCCAGTGCTCTCATTTAGTAACCTTGCAGCAATTCTCCTGCCTGAGTGGGGTCATTTCAAGCATGTCCTAATGCAGGGAATCGTCCAGTCTTAAACACAAACCCCTCAGGTCCACCAAACTTAGCCACTGTTTGGCTAAGTATAAGCTGGGATCCAGCCCATGAGATTTAGACAGTTTCTAGGCAATCAGGTAAAATCACGGAATAGCGAATATTTGTACATCCATTTGTCAAAGGTGGCACAAACATGTCCAAGGGAGAAGAACTTGCGACTCACAATGCAATTTTTCCTACTACTTGCACAACCTGCACTTCCCCAGACATCCAGAAGATACACAGACAACTCCTTTCATGTATTAAAATGATTAATCAGCTATAAATTCATTATTTGAAATGCTATCACTGCAGTTTTGTGTCTTGGAGATCCCCGTGACCTTTGAAGAGCTCTGTGTACCAGTTAGCTGGTTTTGTTCCTGTAGCAACAACTACTAGTGCTTCCAGTCAGTTCACATTCCTGTAAAACCACACTTCTCTTGTCCCCAAATATTTTGGAAGTTACTCGTTAAGCTAACAAACCTCAAAAGCACCATAAAGCACACAGAGCAAGTCAGTAATTGCAGAGTGCTGGGCACAAGGTCGGTCTGCAAAAAGACTCCTTTTGTTTGTAAAGCCCAATGAGAAGCGAAGTGAGAGGTGAACTGAGGTAGGAACGCTGCAGACCTGCCAGTTCTCCCTTCTGGGCAGAGGCTCACTGTCCTGCCTGTCCTCCTGCTCCTTGGGAAGCCAGCTGTCCCTGTCTGAACACCAGGGAGCCTGGGCAGGCTGATGGTGCCACGCGTGGCTGTGGGGCTGATCCCCAGCACTGCAGCTGGGAAATCCAGCAGCACCAAGCTGTTGGCTAGGGTGGAAACCCACAAGCCTTGCACAGCTCCTCCATGCTCTTGCTTCTCAAACTCCAGAGGCAGCTGCTAAAAAAATTCAAATTCTGGCACAAGTTAGCAGCTGTGGCCAATTTCAGTCAAATATTTCAGTCAAATAAGCAAAATGCTCACCTAGTGCCAATGCCAAGTGTGCTCCATCAGGTTAAATGCCCATGATATACCACACATTACTCTTCAACAAACTGTGCTAAATGGCATGGGATGGCAGTCCATAAGGGTGTCTTTCCCAACAGTCACCTTGGAAAATTTCAAACCAAGGGAGCCCTAGCAACCCTGCTGCTACTGCTGAACTAGGTAGGCTCTCTGACCCCATGGTCCAAAGCAACATCCAGCTGCACATCCCAGGCAGATTCCAGGCCTGAGAACTGGTGGAGTAAAGCACAAAGATGAGAGAACTCAAGGAGTTTAAGCTTCCAATCGCCAAGACACGTAAAGGAACAAAACAATCATCTCAAAAGCAGCAGAATCACACTAGATAAGCTGACGAGCCATCAATCCAGGACGGTGGGACTCCTGCTCACATTAACAGCAGTGCAATTGTGAGCCAAACACACTAAAATATGCAGAATGCCAGGTAGTTATAAATAGATTGGTTTCCTAGGTCGTGATTTCCAGATGAAATAATGTTTTCTTTTAGGCAAAACAGCTCAGTCTTAAAAAAAGCCAGGAAACTATTTTAAAACAAATTTCCATGCCAAAACTTGGCTTTGACATATGGAGAATGATTGGAGACAAAGACCATTTCAAACACAAAACTCTCATTTCTAATGGACAAAGCGAATAACAAGTACACAGTTGTGTAAGGGGCTTACAAAACCAGAACACATCAAAACCTGCATATTTTGTAGCTGATTCTGAGAAATCAACCATGTCAGCTGTTGGATAACAATCGCCAGAAGAAAACATCTCAAATTAAGTGAGATAGTATCTCTCTACAGACACATATCAAAATTAACAGGGAGCACAGAGAAACAATCATGGAAGACATTTCATAAGCACCTGGCACGCTATCATTTTTCCCCAGGCACAGAGCAAGCACATCCATTACAGAACTCGAGCCCGCCCAGGGTTTCCTATTGAGAAATAACATTCAGCTATGGCAAACCCGCCCCGGCCAACGCGCCAGGAACCTCAGTTCAACCACAGGGGAACACACCACACATCAAGAAGACATCGTCCTGTCTCCTGCCTTCACGTACACTGGCCCTTCCAGACACTCCTGGTATTTTTATTTTTTTTAACCTTTTTTTTCTTTTTTTTTTGAGGAAGGTAAATTTGAACTTTGCCTTGCAGCTTTGTATTATTCATTACATAATTGTTACGTTTTATTAGAAATATGATCTATTATAGCCTTGAATATGGTAACTTAAATGACATTGAAAATTAGATTATTCTGATTATTAGAGAAGTGAGAAAGGTACTAAACATTTGTAAGGCTGATAATCAATCAGTGTATCCATGTGAGTGCAATAAAAATCAATCAGGAGCCAGTGCGTTTAAATCTAATTTTTTAAGCATGACATTTTCTTCTGAGTTTCTTTTTTAAATGTCACCCTTTTCTACAACAGTGATTGATTCTATCCCCAGGGATAGTTAACTCCAACTGTTTTATTCATTGCGCTGAGCTCTTGTATCCAGTCTTTTCTAAATATCAATTTAATGACAACAATAATATTTTTATCAAAATGTGAAATTCAGAAATAGGCATTCAAAACAGCAAGAAGCACGGCAGTACGTTTAAACTGCTAAAAATACCAGGGACCTTTTAACTAGCAAGCAGTGTACTTAACACAGAAAATGGTGGAATTTTGTGTCACTCCCATTTTCTTTTTCTTCCCATAAAAGAGAAGGCCAAGGATTTGCTTGTTTAAAACATAATTCATTTAGAAATGTTTCAGTAGTGAACAATGAATCACTGGCTATAGGGAGCCTGTGAGTAATTACCTATGCCTTCAAAATAACCTTATTAGGCTATTGTAAGTATAGGGGAGACCTTTGATACCTATAGCCTTAGGGCCCCTATTTTTCCATTCATGCACAGGGGATTTATATGGTTATATCCTGACGAAAGCAACACATCTCCCATTTATGTGTGAGGATAACTGTGGGGTTAATATATCAGAGCTGAGTTATAAGAACAGGTTTCATTATATGAATGAATGATACAAATGGATGCTCTACAGCTTTATTTAACTGGCCTGAAACTTCACCTGTGGTTTCAAGGATTCTCATCAGTCTGAGCAATTTTATTTTAGATGTGAAATTTGGCACCTGCTGTTGACACATCCCTGAAATATTAGTAAGTGGAATGAGCAAAATAAAGGAGTTTCTCGTCCTTTTAAAAAACCCAATAGAATCTGAAATCAGATGTAGGACCAAAATTGAAAAGCCAATGCAAAACAACAGGCTAAAAAATACCCCTTGAAATTAGCTGAAAGGTCTGCCTTTGGTATTATTTAAATTTTTACATTCTTGCACTATCTTTTTTTTTTTTTTAAGACATCCAGAGGCAAAATCAGCAGCTATCATACTTGGGATACTTAGAACTTCCAATCCAAGATCCAAAACCACTGCTGAAGGAAACCAAATGGTTCTACAGGCACATTTGTCTTGAATGTTGCAGAAGGACAGGACAAAAAAAAAAAAAAAAATCAAGCCAACCAAATAAACCCCAAAAAACAAACAAACAAACTCCCCTCCCAAACCCACCAGAATCCCATGAGCTGTTTTCAAGTGTATGAACATACCAACTAATGCATACCTTTATATTTACTATAGTATTTTGGGAGTGGTTCAAGGTCTGCAGAACATGCCAAACAGGGTACTAACTGCCCAAAGAATAGAAATCAGGACCCCAGAAATACAAATGGAATGCCTCCCACACTCCCCAAACAGGTCCTAAGAACAAATGAGAAATTAAGAAGTTGTAAAAACAGAAAGACAGTAAACAAGTGGAAAAAAACCCCAGACAAACAGACAAAAATGTGTTTTGCAGCACATGGGTGTGGGCAGGTAGAGGATGAGGAGCAGCTGAGTCAGAGGCAGGACAGACAGGGCACAGCACCTGTACCAGGGGTTGGACTGAAAGCAGACTCCTCGGTGTCCCTTACCATCTCCCTACATATTGCAATCAAAGTAGCTGGAGAGATGGGATTATACATTAAATGATGAACTGTTTAAATAGCATTTGCCCTGCGATTTCCATTTTCAAAGTGCTTTAATATCATCAACTAATTGCCAGTGTGAAATAGGATAATCCACACGCTCCAAGCAGCTGATGCTTAAACAGCTATTGAAGGTTGTTAGCATTAACAATTGCAGGCAGAATAAATCACTAATATTTCCTGTGAAGACCCACCAACATATCTGCCATGGAATTAGCCAGCCATGCTCATTGACTCAGACAAAATTTACTCGCTGGTATGTTTCCATCTGTATTTCACATAGGCATCACCTCAAGTTACTTAATATAGCCAGAAATTCCCATATGTGAGAAGAAGTATCTCCACATGCAGGTTTTGCAATGTCCCTGTGCATCTTGTGCAGCTGTTAAATTAAACTACACTTGTCATTTGCTCCTCACTCCAATCATGCCCCATCTCTCTCAGTATTCTGCATGAAATCAGTCACTTCCTTACTCTCAACATAAAACTATGATTTTTATTAAGATCTACCATGCCACTTGGAACAGGTTTGCAAGTAACTGTGTCACCCAGTGGGTATTTCCAGTCTTTCCCTTCCCCGCACAGCGCAGGAGTGGGAAGGAGCTTTGGGAATCAATCATTCCATCTGGGGAGGGTTCCTAAATTTACAAGCTTCTGCAGGTAACCCACTGAGAAGTGCCAGCCTGTGGCAGAATTCCCATGAAACTGAAACCCTCAGGGAAGCAAAGCATTTTGCTTACTATCTACTGTTTTGGCTGCCAAGACCCCAGTGGATTTACTACTAACTTCTATGGCAGTCTAGATAAAATTCGGCATGCAGATGGTTAAATCAAAATACTCTGGGGAAATGGAGGACAGCTTTTCTGGAATTGCAGTGTCTTAACACATTAGCTAAAAATACACAAGCCCACAAACACAAAGTGATTATTCTTTCTCTTCCTTACAGCTGAAGTGACCAAATGTATACGCAGCAGTTGAAAAACTCTTCTAAATACTCAGCCTGAAAATAAATTTCTATTAGGCTATAATGCATTTCTTTTACCATAGGCTGGGTGAAGAAAAAAATCCCTAAATTTCAAACTCTGAACTTTCAGTCAGAAATTACTGAGAGGCCATTAAATCTGTCTCATCTGATTTCAGCTGTTGAGGTGCCCTTTCAAGCTACCTTCTCAAAGCAACTGCCCTTTTGAGCTATAATCTTGAAGGCTGGTACACTAACTCTTTATGGATAACCGATTATGAGCAAAAATATCCTGAATCTGACCTTTCTCTCCAGGGTCATCAAAAGGTAAATCAGTCTACTTATCTACAAATATTACATTAATTTCTCTTAGGAGACAGTCATGGTAGTACGATGCCTCGCAACTGGGAGATGCTGGGGTTATCCAAAGTCCTCATTTCAATTTGCTGGGCATTATCCAGGACCACCAATGACCAAGGAAGTGCATGGCTGTAAGCTAAGACCCGACACTGCACACTATCCCTGCCCACTGCCAGCCTGTAACACTTCATGTTTCAACCTGCCACAGCTATTTTATTTCTTATCCTAACATACACTGAGGAAAAGAAGTGACTTATTTTTTACTTAACTAGCAAGCTACCTACCATGACAAATTGCAACCTCTTTCCTGACAGAAATGCCATCAACAGACTCCTTCCACAAAATAACTTTCCATAATAAGCCCATTTATTCAATGTAATGAATGAGTGCCAGCTACAGGACAAATTCTAGTCATGCATGATAAAACTGACTTTATGGGACAGCAAATGGAAAGGCTACCAAAGAAAGGAGGTGAGCTGGAAGACCCCTTCCCTTTGCTTGCACATAGACACATGGGACTCAGGGCAATGGCTCCCCAGAAGAAAGAGCAGAAGTTCAGGAGCAATACCAAGACAGTGTGTCACTGCATTTCTCCCTTTTATTATGGGTGGTTTCACACAGTGAACACAGGCCGGCTTTCCCTAAACAGGGTTCACTCTCTACATTATTCACCAGAATTAAAAATAACAGCCCCAACTTATTCCCACTGCTGTTTTTGTCTTGCAGTGGTGCTACTCCACCGATCGCAGCAGAGTCCTATTAGTGTAAAGCTACAGCAGCGTGGTGGGAGATCAGGTCTAATATCTGTATCTGCAGATGGATAACACCGCATTCATACCTAAGTTTCATTTCTTTGTTTTGCCCCCAAGGCTGAATTTCACATTTGTACCTCCTGGTGGCTTGTGCAATTGTGTAAAGGTGCATCTAGCGAGAGAGCTGCCAACTGACAACACGTCCGCAGGGGCTCTGCGTGCGCGGGTGCTTCGCCAGGCGCGGGAGCACATCGCCTCCCGCAGCCGCAAACTGAGCTCATGGAGGCGCAGGAACAGTTGTTCCCGGCATGTCTGAAGAAAGGGAGCTGCAGTCTTGAATCGCAGCGCTTGTCTGTGTTACAGCCTCGGCAGCTTGCAGCCCTGGCCTCCCACTAGGCCAGGGACAATAAAAGCAAAGAAATAGCTCAGAATCTATTTACCTATTCCTCCGAAGCAAATGTGGAAAACACACTATTATGAGCTTACAAACATTCCTTCCTAAATGCAAAAGCTTGTTCATGCTCCTACTATTACAACAAAACAAAACAGAATTGGGACCGGGAGGTTATTTCCATCTCTCAAGGTGCCAGGATTGGCACCCAAAGTGGAGGGCAGCAAGGCCAGAGCATGCACCCCACAACCATGCTCAGCTGCCCTGCTCAAGCTTACCCTCTTGGCTAGCTGAAGCAGCAGGAGAAGGGAAGAACAGTATCATTTAGCCAGGCGGACCAGAAGCCCTGCTAGATCAGCCAGAAAAAATTGCCTGTTTAAGCCTCACACTGATGCACAGTCCAACACAGCTGGTGGGCACACATCTGCACTGGCCAGGGGGCTTGGACGGCAGGTGGGTTTGATGTTTTTAAGGAACACTGTGTGTTGTTAAAGCTGTTTTGCCATAATACTACTAAAAAAGCTTCATCAAATGGGAAAGTAACATGCCCAAACAATACTGTTGCATCTCACTGCATTTTAGTGTGTTGTTTACATCCTTTCCCTTCCCAAAAGCTGAGCAGTTGGAATAAACAATCTGCATTTGTTGTTGGGGTGGGGCATTTTTTTTTGAAGATTACATAGTCCTGTTTTCACCAACTGTAAACTAAGGAGAAAGCAAGGAGTGAAGTCAGGGGACTTCTTTTTTTTTCCATCTCAGGATTTCAGGAAAGCCATGCCAAGCGAGCCAGCAGTCTCCAGGAAAGCCCTACTGAAGCTGGCTGCTGCCACAGGTAAACAAGTTTATTCACTTTCAGCTTCAGCTCTCACTGCCCACCCCGAAGCACTACACCCGCCAGTGTAGGCACTAAAAAGGCCTTTGCCTCCCAGGCTTTTCTTTGTATCCCTTTCTGCCCATGCATAGCATAACTCGGCTCTGAGCTCCAGCCAGGCTTCACAGGCAGCAGCTGAAGCCCCAGCTCACTTTGGGAGCTCTGTTCCTGGGACAGCAGCAGGCTTTAGTGGGACTCTTCAAAGCAAAAGGTGCCTGGGAGACAAAGGCCCTTGTTTTTGCCTCTAATAAATACTCCTCCATCCATAATTCACATGCAAAAATACTGCTTCTCATCTATTAGTGCAGGCTCTCCAGACATCTGTACTCCTGCTTTATGTAGAGGCAGAAGCATCACAGCATTACAGGCTCGAATTCCCTCAGCACACCTGCAGCAACCTCAGCTGTTTCAGCACTCACATTATGACATGAATCACTCCACAAGCCTGCACCTAATTATCAGACTGTCTATTTTGATATATTTTATCTTTCATGTACAATGCCAAAGAAGTTCTTTAAAAATACATTCCAAATATTCTTTCATTAAAAAAAAAAAAAAAAAGCAAAAAAAAAAAGCTTTCCTGTCTGGGACTAAAGTTCTGAAATAGCAGGAGTAAGTGGACCAGATTATTTTAAAAAGAAAGCATGCTAGTAACTACAGAACTGGCTTAAAGGGCTTAATTCTGTCAGCCAGGGTCAAGCAGAATCAAATCCTGATTTCTCCATAAGATCTTTTAAATATCCCCAGAAAAGCCAGCACATAACCTTTTTACATTAAGTGCTTTCACAGCACACCAGACCAGCCTGATGTAGTGATCACACAAGAAACAAAGCAGATAGACACTTGTTTCCAGGAAATATAAAGGTACTAAGAAAAGCAGCCTTTTTTTTTTTTTTTATTTGAAATCAAAGTGATTACTGAGTACTCTGCAACTTCTAGGGCAAGATTTAGTGCACACAAGGGAGTTAATTTTGAGAAGGCAAACAGGCAGCAGGTCAACACAGAGTTAACTCAATAAAATAATAATTTCTACTTGGATAAACTGACCTAGTTTTCCCAGACTTCTCCATGAAAACAAAGGATGCAACTTGGACATGAGATGACATCTGAAAGGGAAGCCAAGGGCTGGGCAAGGAGACTGAATTCAACACACAGCTGCTCCTTAAATGAAGGTGGTGGTCCCCAGTTGGCACTAGAAGTGACTACCCAGCACGGATCATCTGGCCTTACAGGTGGCTGCTAACCCCATTGTATCTCAGCGATGCTGATGACAAATCTTTCACATCTGTCACCAGTGTGGGACTGGGCCCTGAACTCATTGCACACAGTTTGGGTGCCTGTGTCCAGTGAGGATGGTCTTCTCCAAGACTGTGGCAAGTGCAAGATGAAAGATGCACTAACAGAAGGGTTTCTATGAGGTCCTCAGGATGTTGTTCTAGGGTTACAACCCCCATGGGAAGAATGAGCTAAAACCTCAAGATTTCCAAAAGCAGAGGTTTATCAGTTCCTAAAAAAGCTGATGAACATCCATCTGCCCATCCAGCTGCAGAACTGCCCAGAGCACCAGGGTGAATGGTAGACACAGTACAGCCAAGCCCCCCAGGCCCTGGGATGTGCAACATGGAGGACAGGAACAGACCAGGCTCCTTCCTGGCCCCCCTTGTAACTCATCCCAAGGTTCTGCAAATCTGAACACAACAGACAACTCTTCATTTTGGGATTCAACCCAATGTTATTTTCAGCAAAGCTCTGTTGTGCTGGAACACCTCCAACCAGCTCAAGTTAAACAATTTGCCCAGAGAAAATGTTCAATGAAGGGGAAACATAAAAGTATGCACAGAAAGAGGCCTGAGTCCCCCTCTTTTCTAATCCATCACACAGCATTAGGGATTAAATACTCATTAAAATATATATAATAAACTGTTAAGACAGGGTATCTAGTGATTCTTCTTAATTGCCTCATTTTTCCCACACCCTGGTTTCTAGGGAATATTTGTAAATATTCCTCCTCCATTAGTGCAAGGCCCCTGTACCAGAGAGTTACCTCCCTGCCTCACTGCCCCAGCCAAGAAAGAAGACCCCAAACCTCATGGGTTTGTACTGTATGCTCTATGAGTGGCAGCTGATATGCCTGTGTAGTTTATGTATGTTCGCACTTTACAATGCCTGAGTTCTAGTAGGAATAATGTTCCTAATAAACATGTGAAATAGCTGTAGCTGACTCAGAAAACAACAGGAAAAGTTGCCAAGAAAAGGCTTTGACTCTCTTTTGAGGACAAACAGGATTTAAGCCTTCTTCAGAAGTAAAGGAATAAAATATTTATGCGTATTCTCCTCTGTCCTTGTTTACTTTTCCCTGTGTTATGAGAGAGGTTGGAACATAAAAGGGCTTCTTTTTCTTATTAACAACTATCCTTGTGCTTCTATTTATTGTCTTTTTATTATTTGCATTCCTTTTCCATTTAAAATTATTTTCTGGGTGTTCTGATTTAATAGCAGTGTTCACCTGAAGAGGCATCCAAAGAAGGAGCAGGGGGGAAAGTATGCATTGAGCTTCTCTTCCAAATTACTGACAGGGAAAATCAAACATCTTTCTTGTAAAAATGTGCTGTCAAAAGGCTCTTATGAACTAACAGTCACTTGTTCCAGGGATCTGGATCACTTGGGTTTGATCCTGGAGCTATTCAATGGGATAACCAGATAGTGCAGCAGAGTACAATGTGGACTACAAGACCAAACACACACTGAGCTCTGGACTTCCTCACCAATCTTCACAAGACTCCTAATTGGAAACACAAGAGCTCCCTGCCCAAAAGCAGTAGCCTGGTACTGTCAGAGAGCAACTTAAGTTCCTCTAAACCTAATGCTTCATCTTCCAGCATCAACAGCTTTCCTGGAAAAAAACCAATCATTCATTCTTGAATGAAATTTCAGATGTGATGCTTTTTTGAGTGTCTTTTCCCAGTTATGTCTCCACTAAAATCAACACATACCATGTCACAACTCACCTAGAAGAAGTGCTATGGCAAGAACGACATAGGAAAGATAGTCCTTGCAAGAAGCACAGCTATGGTGCAGTGAGGGATGCTGAACATGTGAGGTGCAGCAGTTCAGTGCATAAGGATATTCACTTACTGCTGATTTGTTCTCCTGGGCTGATGCCTCCTCTACTGGTGCCTCCACCTTACAAAATGGCTAAGACCTGTGCAATGCCACTATCAGCCTTCTTGAGAGAGAGAAGAAACTCTTGTGTATTAGCCAACATACTTAATTTTTATAACTATAAAAATTAGATCTCAATCTTTACCACTGCAACATTCTCTAGAAATACACAGTATGTAAAATCACTGTACTTCATAAGACTACATGTAGCTTGTGGATTCTGTGAAATGTAAAACTCCCCATAAACTTCAAGATTTCCTAGCAATTTCCATTTTTTTCTGTCTCTCTTCCATTGTATTACTATTTCCATGATGCAAACTGTAAATCAGCTTGTTGGAAGTTAAGAACAAGGAGAGATGGGAGGAAGCAAAGGATTTGCAGCAGCACCCATTGCACCAGGGCTGAGTGACAGCAGAAAACCTGTTAATGATGGAAACAGGAGGAGACAGATCAGGTGAAAACAGTGTCCCTGGATCGACCAGAGTGTCAAGGAATGATGTCCTCTCCTGCTCCTTCAACCATGCAGTGACATCTTCACCAAAACTACCTGCAAAGCGAACGGAGCTCAGCTCTCTGCCAGGGACCTGGCACCCCTCAGCCATCTGACAAACTGTGTGTGTGCCTGCTGCTGAAAGTGTTTCTAAAACACTTTATCACCCAGTATCATTCAATGTTTTAATATTGTAGTCTCTCTGCAATGTTTTAATCCATTTTCACTGCTAAGTTTTCCTATTTAATTTAAGGCTTTTTTCCCCCCAAGCTCTCAAGTTTTACAGTAAAGAGTTTCCCAGTTTTCAAACACATCAAGTTCTGCCTCCAAGAAAATACTTAGGTGGAGCATCCACCTCCTTAACATAGGAAAAAAAAAAAAAAGTGAAAATGCCCAACACTATCTGCCAGTATTCCTTCTTCCCCCAAGTTTAAGGACTTAAAGCAAATGCTTTAAAGCAAATGCTTTAAAATGTAACGCATTGAAAATTATAAAAATGTAATATGCTTTGTTAGTCTATTATTGTCAATGGTTTGTAAAGTCCTCCCTCAGAGGATTGGACTTAAATCATTCATTAACTTGAAGATGATTGCTTTGTCCTGCAAAGGGGGAAGAACATGGATTTCTCAGATGTAACCCAATTTCCTAACAAAAGCAACCTGATGAAATTCAGTTACCAAAACAATCTATCATACCCTAAACAGAAGTGTAAATAAATTAAATTATAAAATGAGCTCCTACACCAAAGTCTAACTTTATGGAGAGTTTTAAAATTAACATTTTACTTGCTTTGAAGTTTGAGGAAAAAGAAAGAAAGAAAAGTAGGTCAGCATGTTTCCCCAGCATGTCTTTCTGACTCCATTAAAACTGTCTGTCAGATGACTAACCATGCCTGTAATCCAACTAAAAGCATGTTTGCTTTCTGTTGCACTTTTTGCCAGGGGAAAGGAAGAATTCCACTTAGCTTTAACTCTGAAATTCAGGTAAATGTCTCCAAAGTCAGACAATTTCCTCACATTTACTTACCAAATCTGTTTATATCAACAACAAGCAACTGGTTATGGATGCATGGCACTGAGAAACGATCCCACAGCTCATTAAATGCCGATCAGCCACAGGCACCGCCTGTAGGGCTTTAAGCTACAACTTGTAGAAGTCAAGTTTCAGAGCTGTTGTCTGATTGACAGACTTTTCATGAGACCTAGATTTAAACATTTAAGAGTTTTCAGAAACAGGCAAGCATGCAAACAAATACTGGAGTAAAATAAGATGGGGCAAAACCATTTCTGTTCATTTTGGGCTAGAGGACATTAAAAATTCTAACGCCTTATGATCTCTCTTTTTCCTTTTATAGAATTGGCAGCTGAGTGTTATTTAAGTTTGGATAGAAAGGGTGCTATTTCTACTCCTTGTACACCATCTACTTTAAAAAATCCTTTACACTTTCCACATGAGCGCTGTAGAACTGGAAATTAACTGTTCCGATGTATTTTAAAACGAGCATGTGATACAAAGTCAAACTAAAAACAAATCAAGGCTATTTTTAGAGCCCAGTCCTAGGGCCAGCATCGCAGCAGGAGGAGCTGCAACGTGTCAGTCGGCTTATCGCAGGCACGGCAGTGGAAAACTCCCTCTGCTCTAACAATTCATCCAGCAGATGAAAGCGAGAGCCTGACAGCAGCAGAGGGAAATCCATGGCCTTGTCTGCTTATGGAGAGATCTTCCTAAAGCGTCTTTGAGTGCTTACGGGTTTCTGAGTGCCTGCTTTCCATCTTCCACACCATCAGCACGGGAGCTGCTCTCCGCAGAGAGGCCAGGGGAAGCTCTGCTTCTTGGCCCTTTGCAGAGGCACCCACCCCGTGCAAGACTGTCTCCAGTAAAGCGATCACCAGGAGAACAAAAGTTTGCAGATATAAACCAGCAGGAAGAGATACACACTCTCCCATTTGTTTCTTCTGAGGAGAAGGACCAAATAAGCCTCTCCTTTGATAGAGAGTCTTTCAGGAACATTTGGGTTGCTGCAGTTCAGACTTCCCAGAACTCTTGGGAACAATTTACTGCATTTCTCATGAACCTTGGCTACTGCAGATAACATTTTCAGGTTGGCCTGACAACCAAATAAGCCATGTTTAGCTTCAAGGCCCAGAACACTGGCAATTTGCTCGTTCCCAGACTGATATTTATCTCATTGACATTTCTCCATCCTTCAGATTCAACATCCCAAAATAAAAAAAAAATTTGGGGGAAAAAAAGGAGCGTTCAAAGGGAGAAAAAAGATACCAGAGAAACCACAAGGGCCAATAGAAAGCACAAGCCACATAGCACAATGGCAATTAGAAAGAGAGATGCAAAGATGCCCCGCGTCCCCAAACAACAAAATGATCCGAATGAGGAATAGGAAGCAGTGAACTGAGTGCATAAAGGAAGAATGGAAGCTCTGAAACAAAGCTTTTGAGGTCATGGGATTGGGGTCTCAGCAGTTATGTCCGCATGACAAAGCAAATGTGGCCTCAGCATCATTCTTAGGAGAGCAAGGACTGGGAAGGGACTGGCTACCTCAGGGTTTCCCATCTGCTCTGACAGCAGCATTGCACGGCACAGGACAAGGCAGAAAGGATAACCAGGGTTTTTCTTGCCACGAAAGCAGCTGGGATACTGAACTGAAGAAGAGGCAAAGGCAACCTGCAATGGCAACACAAATGCATAGAGCCAGTGTCTTTACATGTACAATTTGGAATAATGCTATGAACCAAAGCAGGGGATGAGAAATAACAGAAAAATGCTAGAAAAAGAACAAAATCTATGTTGAGAAGAGATTTTGTAAGACATACCTGCCCAAAATGTCTGGGAAACTGATGGAAAATGTCTGATGAATCCTAAACCACCCCAAAAGTGTAAAATGAAAACTAAGACCCGTGTCAATGCCAACTGTTCTCAAGAAAAAGCCCCATGTCCAGAGAAGGACTTCCTCAGAAGGTGACACATGCCAGGACTGCCACAGAAACCTGAGCTGCAAGCACCAACAGACTCTCTATGGGCACCTTTAAAATCAGAATGGCTTCAGCAAGGTCTGTGGACTTTGCTAGAGCACAGAGTAGTAGTGAGCACTTTTCTGGAGTGTGCTGCAGATCTAAGCAGAAATTAGACTGTGTGTGCATTATGCTTTTCCCAGGCTCTAGTTACCTTAAGTTTCACCTGTAATGAAAGAAAAGTTACTTGTGCAAGGACTCTGTGCCACTCAGCTGAGTATCTTCCACACGACATGATTGAGAGCCTTTCAGAAAGTCCTTTCCTAAAGCACATCTCTTTTAGAGCATGGTTGTGTGTGGCAGTACAAATGATTAGTGTAATAACTTTAGAAGTGTCACAAATTTAATAAAACACCTTGTTAAGCAAAAAACATAAGAAAGGCACATATTTACAGTCGTCAAGGACTAGGATTGATGGATGCAGACAAAGGCTGCAGAGAGCACACGAGCCCTGGTAACTTCTGCCAGGATCTGTGTTGTCATAGAGACAGCAGAGAGCGTTGAAAAGTTCACAACGGTAGCTATACCTTAGTGAATAAGTCTTAATGTAACTTCCAGCTGAGGACATGTAATCAATCTCTGTATGAGCTTATTGAAGGAATTCCCTTTATGCTTACTCAGTCCTCAAGAGCCTAAAATGAGGGAAAATATTTTAAAATATATATTTTACTACTTCTGAAGACAAGCCAAGCGCTTCTTTTGGACTGGGAGAGTAGGGATGGTAGTGGCAGGAAGATAACTGTTTCTTTTGAAAAAGAAATTATGTAAAACGTGAAAAACTTGATATTTAATTTAAAAAATCCCCAAAGACTAGCACCAACCAAAAGAAAACGCAAGGAAATGGTAATTCTAGAGCAGCCTGGCAAGTTTGGCCACACGCAGCAGTTTCTTCCCCTTTCCCCAGACACTTTCCTGGCAAAGGTGGTTGCAGCCCTGGCATTTCACTGCTGCTCTTCTCCTGTTGGGTTCAATCAACTCATCCCCTTTTACACTGCAAAACACAAGACGTTCCCTGTTCTCTCTCCCCTCTTCATGCCTTTCTCCTGGCATCTCCCTCTCCAGTGGCATTTGACCCCTGGTTTACCTTCCTCAGGGCAGCAGCACCCCGTGACCTTTCTCGGGTCCCTGCTCCGGGCTGTGTCCCACCACTTGGGAGGTATGGGACACTGCAGCCCACAACGAGCAGCACAGAAACAGTGCCAGGGGTTGTTTATTGGCTGAGGTCTTCAATTCTTAGCTTACACAATTATGGGGTTTCTATGCAAGTAAGGGGGAAAAAAAAATTGCCGCACTAGCATGCTGCAGTTTAAAGTTACAGCTATTTGCATAATGCCTGAAAGGCAAGGAATAGAAGAAAAAGAGAACATTAGGACGCTATTCTTACCTTTCCCTAACATTTTAGGATATAAAGATCAGACTAATTACCAGACAGTCTTGAGCTGAGCAGGGTTCACTAATCACACTCCGCTTGAGGAATTAGGAGAGAATTTACTTAGCCGCATCATGAAAGGTGCCAATAAATTGTTCAGCTGGAGAGTTAACATAATAAAAAAAATCATTTTTTATGTTATTTTCTTTAGCAGTTTATTAATTGCTGCCTGAAATACTTTTCTGAAACACAACGAGCTGCAAATGAATTCATGGGCTATTAATCTGCTGTACATGGCACTGGAGGGAAAGCTCATTAGGTGAGTTGATGCAATTACTGCTATTACATAACCATCTTCACAGAACATAGAGTAAATTATGGATAATAACATTCAATCTAAGTTGCTCCTTTAAACATTAAAACTGGCAAGTGAAAGCTATGCAAAATCAGGGGTAAAGGCTAAAACAGAAGAAGCAGACCCCAAAAGGAGAAAGGAAAGCAGATCTGCTTCTTTGAAGACAAAAAAACTACGCTTTTTTTGAAGATAAAAAAAGCAAGAGATGTTTATTTAACCATGGGAAACAATGCACAACAAGTAGACCACAGTTCTCTACAAGAGAATTTTAATTGTATGTAGATCATTTGCAGCCACCCAGCATAACAAAGTGTGCATTATCACTGGCAGAGCACAGGCTGACACTAGAGCACTGTGGTTTTTATTGCAGGGAAGACCCTTCCCCATTAGCTTTGCTGTCATCTTAAAACAATCTCCCCATTAGTGACATTGAGAGTTTGGCATTAACTTTTAAAAGTTCCCAAATTTTCAACCCAAACAAAAGATTTCCTATCTGATTAGCAACTGAAAAAAATCTTCAAAACAATCTGTCCTTAAAAAGCAAAATTAAAAATATGTGATCTCTAAGGTTTGGGCATAGCTTCCCCACTAACTATATTTTCCAATTCTTAATTTAATTGGTATTTTCACAGTTTACATCTTTCTACTTTCAAAGCACTCACAATACAAGGTCTCCCAGCCCCTGTGAAAAGACGTAATTTTCATCTCTCAAGACAGGAAAGACAGAATAATCAGCTTGTATGGTTTAGAGAGAGGAATTAGTCCCAGAACAGAATTCAGGGGTTTGTGATTTCTACTCTGATATTTAGTTCCTGCCTCTCGAGAAAGCAAGTTAACAGTCAAGGCAACTACTCTGGAATTTTTGAAAAAGCCCCCAGCCACTCTGTGGTATTTAGGCATCCAGTTAAAAATCTAGCCTGTAGCAAAGCAGAAACAATTCCTAAATCCAGTGCTTCCTGCTGGCTAAAAACAATAAAACAACCTCAGTTCAGTTCTGACTAACATCTAAATAAAGATTGCATGCATTCTAATTAGTTTACTTTAAAATGACATCAGTGAAATCTGCATGAACTTCCCAAATGCAACTATGCAGACTAGCCCTCCACTTAGCCACTCACTGTGGATGGAATCATGCTTCATTAAAGAGACTGAAAAATGAAAAAATTAAAGAGAAATAAAAAATACAAACATGACAGTTCCTCAAGTTGATGTTTCCTGCTTGCCAATTTCAACTAGAACAAAAATAAGTAAATCCATTCACTCTATTGTTCAGTAGCAGAATGTAATCACATGTTCCAAGAAGCATGAACATTCAAATATTATAAGACTCAAGTCTGTGACAAAGAGTAACAGACATTTCTGGGCAAGTTAAAAAAATCCCCAACAAATACCGAGCACAGAAACCAGATTCTCTCCTCTTCATGATAATTCCCCTGCATTCCCTCCCTTCCTCCTTCCCTTCCTCCAGAGAGGTTAATTGTAAGCAGATTTGCAAATCTGAACATTGCTTCAGTGCACTGAAGTAATCTGGAACAATTCTGAGCCTTTACAAACATAATTTCACTCTATTAGAGCTCACTGCAGACAAGATTTATGCCAGTATAGAGAGGGCTTCTCTGCATCACACCCTAGTACGTGGGCTGCGTTGTGTCTGAGGGGACCCCAAAGATCATCAAGTACAGTGACAGTCCCTGCAGCCCACACAGTTTATGAAAAAGGATGGAAGTGGAAGTGCTGCTGGGCTAAGCTGGGCAGTCGCAGCAGAAAGGAGCTCCATTTTCTTCCCCCTTATACCCTACAAAAAAATCCAGTTTAGGCTCTCTTTATGAGCAGGCTTCACCTTACAAAGTGACTGCTGCAGCATCCTGCTTGAAAGAGTCCATTCTTGTGGGTGAGTTTTGCCCAGCTTCCTGCGTGCTCCCCTAATTGCGGGAGGCAGCGCCGAGTGTGACCCCTGGGCAGCTCCTGAGCACCCAGCGAGCTGCTGGCGGGCACCTGGGGTCACACCAAGGATGGGGCTTCAACAGCAGCCTTGAGATCACGTAATAGAAGGGCAAAGGTTAGTTTCCTAAGGCTCTCCATCACATAATGAGCCACTGTCAGCCTGTGTAGCCTTCTCACTCCAGCAGCAGCAAGAAAAGAATCCTGCATGATCACCGTTTGTCTCGATGTGGTGATTCAGAACACCAAACAGACTGGGAGGTTACGAAGGACAGAAGAGATTTGGAGTGGGGTCCAGAGCCTCAGCTGCACCCACACTGCCCTAAGCACTCCTCCAGGAGCTGAGGTGGGACAGCCATATAACAACGCCCAAACCTGATGCTGTGCTGGTGGAGGGACTGGCTCCAGGCCCTGAACCGGGAGCTGCAGCTCAGGTTTCAGTGACAAAGCTCTGGAGTTTCTGAAGGAAGGGTATCTGATTAAAGACAGCAGGGTTTTATTTCAAGCTGTGTTTTGTCCTGTTGTAGGATGATAAGGCAGTCATCACTAAGTCGTTTCCCCTCACACTCTTTGTCTTGCCTATCTGGAGCACAAACTTTTTGCAACAGGGACTACACAATGAAAGATGGTCCCTACACTAGTGGGATCCAGTTTCAGCAAGTCTTGCAGATATTATCACAAGGCAAATAGCTCCAGTCCTGCCCTGGAGGTAGTGTAGTTATTGACCTCTTGATCAGATCTGGGGAGTAAAATGGGGTTGAAGATAGCTTTTTTCCTCCTACAGGAACAAAACAACCTATAGAGAAATGCAAATTTGCTGCATTCCTTTATCATCTCACTTCATTCTCTGAAACAAGATAAAGGCATACAAGAAATGCTCAGTATCTCTTCTCTTTCAAACACTGTACCCCCATTCTTAAACCTCTACGTATCACACTGGCTATGCACCCAGTTCCCATCTCTCCTCTGATGTTTGTGAGGAACACTCATTAAGCTCAAAGGGAGCTGCATATGCAGGTACTTTTGCATGCCCTTTAAAGACAGAACAAATAAACACAGGACTGCAGCTTTTAAGCACAGATTACTCTGTATACTGAAAACCAGTATCTACTCCTCCTTAGCTCCTGGGAACAGACCTTGGGGTTTCTATTTGCAGGTGCCATCATGATTACTTTCCCCAACTGGGACTGCTTTGAGCATTGTAGGCTTGTTTCCCTGTGAGATTTCTCTGATACTTTTTTCTGTCCTTTGTTCATGGCTTTCACATTACAAGATAACAGAACTGTAAGAAGACAAAAAAATAAAATGTGAATAATGCACTGGGGGAAAAAGAAAAACCTCTATCTGGTAAGAAAAAGCCGAATGACAGATGTGCCTTTGTTTACATAAACTTCTAAAGAAATGGAGTTAAAATCTAGAGATATGTATGAAAGAAGGTCAGATAAGAAAATAGTTTCTCAAATCTCTTAAGAGATGAAAAGCTCCTGTTTATGAAGGGATAACACAGAATCACTTCAGACTTAGTTCTTAAACCCAGAAGACAAGACACACTGCATTCAAACTGATGACATTTAAAATAATTTCTCTGTTCCCTTGCAAATGCCTTCTACAGAAATGCAGCCAGAGGACATCCCTCACTTTTCTCCAGGATCCTCTGTTCCCCCTCCAACCTGTTATCCCCTTTTCAGTGCCTGTACAATTTTGAGATAAAGGCAACTGCCAAAGGGCAATTTCACTTAGTTTACCCCAGAAAACAGGCAGAGCAAAACCTTAATTCCTGCTGGCAAAGCTCCAGCTACCCTATGGGAAAAAACAATCCATCACCTAAAAGGTGATGTAAGTCTTTCTAATTTATCCAAAGTAACTTTGGTTAACATGTTGGAAATACTGCTGATACTTCCAAAACCTACTCCGATGTGACGTTACAGCATTTAATAAGATTACTATTTCACGTCAGCAATAAAGTCCTTAGGAACTCAAGACCCTCAGATGAGAAAAGTGCTTTTTCTTCTCTTCCAAACTACATCATACTGTTTTTATAAAAAAAAAAAAAAAAAAAAGCAGCTTCATGTGCACTTAATATGCAGTGAAAGAGCTATCAATAAAATCCTCCTCATTCAATTTCATATCTTTGCATTTTAGCCTACCTTCTCCTTTACTCCCATCATAGTCTCCACTCCAACAGATCTATACCTAAGTACAGATAAGTGCACTTCAGGCACACAAGAACACCCAACACAGACAGTGAATTCATGGAAATCCTAAGACCTCCTCCCTTAGTAGCCTGAAACTTTCCAATACCCAGAATTTCACATTTCCATGAAAAGGAGCTGGAAACACAGCACAATGGTCCAAAGGATGTACCTGGTTCTTTCTCCACCTCTCAGCACTCTTTCTCTGAGAGGAGAGGGTGAGAGAGAGAAATGGCATACAGTGAGGAGGGACAAATGCAACTGTAGGACCTCCAGCTCCTGACCAGGTACAGAAAAGGGAACTACTGGGATGCCCCACACAATTCAGAGATGTAAAATGCTGAAGATGAGAACCAGTTTAAATCACAGTTCAGACATAAATGCCTCATCATCATCAATTTTTCTTTTTCTGTGATCTTATACTCTCTCCAAGAAACTCTTGTGGGTGAATTAAAGTTAAGAACTGGTTGGGCAATTTTCCCTCCTCTCTTATGCACACACTGCAAATTTCTGTAGAGGTTATTACTGGTATTGACCTACTGACACCAGGAACATCGCTGATAGAGGTAAAAACCCTCAACAATCAAACAGATCACTACACCAGAGACTTTTTTGCTACTGCAATCAATCCAGTCAAAAATGAGAAAGTTTCAGAAGCATTACCCCATGGGATCTGAAAAAGGCATTTTTAGCTATATTTTCAGTCTTGATGGGGATATCAATAAACTGGAAAAAGAGAGTATCACATATTTCTACATAAATATTTTAAAATGTTAATTTAAAGGGCAAACCAGAGATTTCTACAAAAGAACGGAGGGAGAGGAAAATCCTGTGGGGTTTTGGTGTGCCTTGCATAGTCAGATTTACTGGCTTTGCAGGTTTAGAGAAGAGCATTTGCCAGCTCATTTCAACTTTCAGAGTGGGTCCAGGCAGTAAGAACACACAGCTTTTAGGCTGCAGTGTTAAGGACTCAGAAGTCTGTAAATACAGGTCTAAAGTTGTGTAACAAATTCATACTCCTTTTCCTCCATACAAATGCAGATATTGGCTTCAATCACATAATTGCATAATCATTTTTTTTCCCCTTAGGACTGACTGCCACATACATGTAGGATATGACAAACAATAAATTGTTTCTGAGACAACTTACATTCTTTGGACATTCCCACTTCAAAGCACTTCTGTAGTCTGCAGTACTGGCAGCGATTTCTGGTAACTTTATTGATAACACAGTTTTTATCTCTGTGACATGTGTAAACCATGTTCTTTTGGATACTCCTGCGGAAAAAGCCCTGGAATCAAGAAAAAAAGAAAATCAAGTAAGCTTCTGAGCTTTCCATAAACCATTGAGACAGGCATGTTGCTTTAAAGTAACGAAACTAATTCAAAGTTATGGCTGGAATATGGCATCTTTAAAGACTCAGTCTTACTATAATTTAGTACTGTTTGTTGCAACATAAGACTCATCTCCTAAATAAAAACTAATTATCTGATGCAACCTAAGGCCAAAATAAACAAAGCTAGAACTAGTAAGAGCATTCAGGAAATTAAGTTCTGGATTTTACAAAAAAAGCTCAACTAAAAATTGTTTGAGCTTATGAATGTAAGTAATGAGTTGGGTAAACAACAGCCTTCCTAACAGATCCACTTGGAAGTCAGACACTCATCCAATAACAAACAGACTTACTCAGCCTGAAGGTCCCATCTATTTTTGTTACTGCAGAGACTCTCTAGTTTGAAGACTGCACCTCAAAAGAGAAATAATCTGAAACCCAGGTCTCTTAACTGATGAAACTCCTACAGCAATTAATGAGGCTTCTGCAGGTGAAGGAGTTCCAGTATCAGGTTATTGAGTTGTGAACTTGTAAAAGTTGCCAATTACAGCACTTTTTTCTTACTCAGATACAGCTGTGAAAATAATCAAGTAATTACAGTGATCTTGAACAGAAATTAAAGAAACCTAGAGGTCTGGTTTGTACTTAAGGAACACCATTTAACTGAAATCCTCCTTCAACAAGTGAAAAACAGAAAAATAGCCATAAATGGTAAGGTTAGGTGGCACAGAAAAAAGGCAAAGCCCAAGTTAATTTCACTAAACCCTAAGCTTTAGATAATATCATGTAATAATTAAGAAAAAAAAAAGAGGATTACTTTAAGCATTTTAGAGCTCAACCCACAGATATTCAGGAAAAATATTTCTGCAACAGACATTTGGAAATTTGACAGCACTATTTAACCTTCTCACTCAGATTTTGAAAATGGTTTCAGCAAGCACCAGGGTCAAATTTCAGTCAACATCACAACATTATGGAAGAATAGTTAGCAATTTAATATTTGTTGGAGGGCTTGAGAGGTTAAAACTCTTCAACCAGCCACATGTTTATACCCTACAGGGAAGCTGTAAACTTGATGCCGCAGACGATAGCTCTGTGCCCACAATGCATTAGTCTAAAGATGCAGTCATGGGAAGCTATAAAACTGGCTCTCCTCAAGGTGCTCACCAAGACACGTGTGCAGCTCAAGAGACAAAACTCTCTTCAAGAGACAAAACTTCAGAGCTGACTGAGAGACTTTCTGGCTATATGATCAGGGAGTGGTAGGACAGGCAGCAAGGGCTGGTCATAAATTCCTTGCACAACCAACGTGCTATAGGTGCTAATGTTATGAAAATACCTCAGATTCACTCAGAACTGAAAAATGCCTCCTTAATCACGTAACCCCTGGCGAAAGTTTTCTGCAGTTCTTGCACAGGCAAGCCTCATCCTGAGGTTAGCTCCTCTGATTTAGGAGATATTTATTACTACCATCAAAGTGGTAAATAAAAACTCTCCACATCTTTTCCTTAAGCTACTGGACCCAGAAGAAGAATTTAAAGCTATTTGTTTGGATAATTAAAACCTTTCAAGTTATTAATAAACACTGCTATTTCATATTCTACACTTCTGATCACTAACACTGCTTCAATTGTTGCAATGGCAAGTATGGCAATTGTATGTACATTTGTTTACTTGCCAAAAAGAAAATTTATGGCAATATTCACTCCTTTCTTGCTTTGATATTCCCCTGTGATGCCTGGGTCTGGGGTAATTGCTGATATGGCTAGCAACAGTGAGGCACCTATGGCATCTATTTTGGTTTAATTCAACAGGCAGAAAATGTGAGCTGTGCTGTCTCTCTATAGCTTATTTGGCCATCATTTTCTAGCTGGAAAGACACAGGGTAAGCCAAAACTGCTAACTTCTATGGCAGCCACCCAGCCTAATCCAGGGCTGCTGCAGGTGATTTAACATCCACAGCCACCAATGGCATTACTCTCCTACCACCAGCCTGACAGGGCAAGAAACAAAATGGCCCAAATGAACAAGTCACCCAATACTGGGAAAAGAAGAGACAGTCTTCTCAAATGCATCTGTACTCTACCAAAATATAACCAGTGGCTGATGGCATCTACTGATCAGTTGCTCTGATATATAGCTGCAGGGTGTGCATCCTTATAACCAGGGTTTAATTACAGCCCATCAGGAAGGAAAGCAGAGGAGGCTGCCGAAGTCCTTACCAGACAAACTGACCACACAGTGAAGCTGAAAAATGTGATCCATCTGCAGACAGCAAGTATAAAGCATTCATGAACTCATTACTAATAAAAAAGGCTTAAGAAGAACAAATTTGGAAAAGGCAGATCTCCAGGTCAAAATGAAGACAGTTTCCTCATCAGCCTAACCTCCCCAGGCAATGTCCTCCACAGAGTGAAAGACATAGAGAAGGATACTAACTGTGGAAGCTTTGACTGCTGTTTGACAAATTACTTTTTAAGACCTGTATCTGATTTTCTTCCCGCACTTAATCATGGAACCTAAATAAAAATGAACTTGTTTACACAAAATATTCAAGTGAAAAAAAGGTGTAATGTGGTCCTGGTCAAAGCTAAGAACATTATTCTCAACAATGTATTAGTGCCCACTCACCAGTATTCTTCTCAAAGTCAGCATTGGGATACCATTCCTTGTAACATTTGTGACAAACTAATTTTAAAAGATCAGCTATACATCATCAAAAATATTTAATTTTTACATTTTCCTTGGGACAGGCCCTAAGATTATAATTATCTTTGCACCCCAAACCAAGCTGGGACAGGAACTCAGGCACTGGTGGATGAGGAGCACCGTTTGCTCAGCACTGGAACTCAGTTTCCTCACCCACCCAGAAGCCTGGTGTGGTGCAGCCACAAGTTATGGATGGCACTGAAAGCAGGGCCATGCTCAGAGATACTTCCTGAATCTGGGCTGAAAAAACAGAGTGTCCTGTCTTTCCCTCTGCAGGGTTTGGACCCCGACTGCAGCTCTGCAGAGAAAGAAAACTGTGCAGGACACAGAGATGGCAGAGCAGGTGCTTGCTGCCCAGTTAAACTGAAAAGCACAATTATACCCTTTCAAGGCTGGGCTCCAAATAGCACAGGTATAATAACTGTGGCTTTTTCAATAAAAATACTGAAGTTAGAAGCAAGCATAAGTTTTCCTCCAAGTGCTTTCTGTCAAATGATTCCCATCTGATCTCACAACCCCAGCAGTTTCTTCTAAAACCAAGAAAATCCAAACGTGACCTGATGTTAATAAGTTATCAGAAACTTCAGAGACTGAAAACCACCACTGCTTATAAATTAATCAACTTCTAGTGCCTACTGGCTCTTGGGAAACAATATACTAGCAATGATAATTCGGTCACCTCAAAATGAATCTGTTTGGCTGAATATTTACATGAGCCATTTTTTATGCAAATATTTTAGCATCCCGTCCAAATTAACACCCTGTGATGAGAGATGAGACACTCCAGTGCCAAAAACAATCACAAATGATTTTTTCTTTGTAATTTAAAAAGCCTTATGAGTATAAAAAAAAATCCCATTCTGTGAGACATAAAGCATTACTGTCATACATAATTGTTTTTGATAGCACCTACAAAGTAGTTAAATTTAAAGGAGCGGAATCTACTGAAGGCCTATCAGGAACAGTGATTTACTCCGATATTCCTTTTATCCATAACTTTTGAAAGGAACACGTATCTTGTGTTTTTATTTTAGAAAAGACAAAGCTTGTGGAAATCGCACTTTTGAATTAATTCTGGTTTTCTGAGCTGCTTTTATCAGCATCCTTTACAGAAAACATTTTAGACCAACACTTCAATTTTTAATCTCATCTTTTCTGTGTATCATGCCACGTTCCTCCCAGGCCCACCAATCTTGTTATCTTAATGGATGACAGATAGAGTATCACTCTGACCATGCCACATTAGGCATCCTCATTTACCGAGTGCAAGGAAAAAATGCTGAGTATAAATTATTCAGAAATCTATTGTATCAGCGTGTGTTCCCTGAGCATCCACCAGTGGCAGAGCAGACAGATTATTTTTCACTTTTAATTGTGTTGATATCTTACCTGCTGCACTGAAAGCAGAGAGTGATATGTGAAACCATATGTATTAAGCAGCAAACAAACCTGGTTTCCTAGGTCCATTGCATAGAAGTAAATAATCTATTTAATCAATCCAACCTCAACTCAACACTGAAGAAACCACCTCATCCCATTCATCACTTACTTTTGCAGCAGTTGCCTGTGAATGAGTCAAACCTTGGGAGCTCAGTAAAGAACAGAGTGCACACAGAGAATATTAACTATTTCAGTAATATTTTGAATGCTGTTATGCCACTGGCTATCTGAATACAAAGGATCTCATTAAGGATGACCCTTCAAGACAAAGTTTAAACACTTAACTTATGAAGTTTTATGGATTTGTTAGCATGAACTGCTACCCTCACATATTTGATAGGGAATCTATACACCTCCCTCTCCTTCTCTGACCAGTTGATTTTGGCAGGGCAGATGATTTAGAGCTCAAGTTATGCACATGCATGAAGAGATGGATCATTTGATCACAACGTCTTAAAAATATTTTGCCAGCACAGGGCATGCCAAGTCTTATTTGCAGGCATAGTGGGCTTGCAAGCTGAAAACTTGCACTGCAAGCCAGGGACAGGGTAATCAGCAGAGAAGGGCCATTGCAAGCTCAATCTGTTTGAACAGCCTGTTCAGTTCATCTGGTTCAGCTTTGATTACCCCCAAATACAGGCAAATACAGGCAGCCAGCTATGACTCCTGCAGATTTAGAGGCCATTCTTTGGTAAATTTGCAAAATAACCTTCTGAGTGAAGCATATTGCTATTTTATCTTAAAAAAAAACAAATGAATAGGAAGGACTTTTCCATGGTACAGTTTATCAGTCATTTATAAACTCTGACTGAGCTCTGAGAGGAAAGATAAATACCAGTAGCAGCTGAAAAGAAAATCCAGCCCACCACACACCTGAGACCTCTGCACTTAGCTTTTTTCTGAAATAGGGGCTGGGCAAATATGTGCACTTTTTACAAAAGAAATATTTGTGATGTATGGCTTCTTTTCAATCTCTCTGTTTTAATAATTTAAGTTACCTTCTGTCCTTGCTAACCCTGTAAAATATATTTAGAGAAGGTAAAGCTCCCATTCCTGCTTTCTCTGGAGCATCAACAGACATTTAAGGTATCTCTCAGTGATGGGATCTGCACAAAACTGCTTTGTTCTGTGACCAGGGAATTGCCCAGGTACATGCATGAACTAAATGTAGATTGCAGTATTTTTAACAACTAGTGGCAGCAGTCAGGGAACAAAAAACCCTTGCCTCACCAAATCCTGGCAGGCTCCACAGTCAAGCCGGGACAGAGACATGCAATTTTTAGTTGTTAACCATGAATATTTACTCTGAGAGGCCTAGGTAACATGCAAACCTGCAACTGGAGTTGCATAGAAAGGCTTACAAAAGATCTACAGCCCAACATATGCTGTTCAGTGATACCATACAGACAAAACACACTGCAAAATGGCTGCAGCCAGAACAGGAGACCCCACAAGTAATGAAAACTACTAAAGCAGCTATCTAAAAGGAAGCTCAAATGAGCTTATTCCCAGTTGCACAGCCCTTTTCCAGGATGTCTGCACTGTCTATCACACTTTGGAAGTCACGGCTTGCAGAATAAACAAATTAATTGTCTGACATTGTGGCTGGAAACCACTGCTGGCACAAAATGGAAGCAGCAACAACAATAAGTAAAGGAAGGCTCACTGCCAGAAAGTAGGGAGATTGTGCTGATGATGTATGTCAGGGCAGGACAGGAAGGTCTTTGCAAAAACAAACTTCAATAGCTGGTAGAGAGCACCTAGAAATGCCAGCCAGTGGTGGAGGAGCTCAGCACCAGCCCGCCCTGGGAAGGGCTCTGGCTTTGTCTGTCATTGCTGGTATTTCCAGCTTGCCATCCACGCCTCTGCTTGTCTCGCCATTTATTCTGCAGATGAAGAGCAGCCCTAAGATTCTATGGCCAAAGAAACTTAAATTTGCCCTTGAAACCAGCGTGGCAGTGAATTTCATTATTTTTAATCAACAGAACTCAAAGTTCATTAAAAATAAGCAGCTGCCATCCCACATCTTACATATAGGAAATACAGACCTCTGGACTTAAGAGCAATGCACTATGGGGAAAAAAAAGTCTATTATCTTTTCATTGTTATTACACAAATTGAAAAGTTTGAAATATCTCGGGGTTTCTCATTTCTTAAAAAGAGAAAAGGGTCCAAAGGACATGGATGAGCAGATGAGGAACATGTTGTTCCTCTCTGAGCTACCACAATGGGGATACTCATCTGCAACTACAAAAAAATTCACCAGCAAAGACAGAGTAGGCCATGTTTGATAAATCCTAATAGTTTCTAAGGTGAAAATGGTCTTATGGGCTTCACAGGACAAAAAAAAAAAAAAAATTCTGATGACAGAGCTTGAAGAAAACTGTTCATGGTGCTAGTAATGCCAATTAGCCATTAGCCCCTGGGAAGGCTGGAGAAAACTACCGTTTTTTATTGTGCCCCTTGCCAAAACATATTCTGACTCCACAAACCTTGGTTTAATGTAAAAAAATATTCTATAAACCATCATTCTATAAAACCATCCCCCATTTTCTGGGGAGTTTGAAACACTTCTGCTGGCCAGCTGGCAGAGAGGCAGCTACCAATAAAACAGAGGAGATGTATTCCATCAAGTGCAAATCTGCAACAACCAGATTCTTCCAGCGAGGGTACCACGGCATCCCTAGGACTACGCACGTATTTTTCCACAATTTCGATTTTCACTGAACTCCTGACCTTTTTAGCAAACATGTCAAAGTCTCCAGACAGAACAGTCATCACCTTGAAACAATATGTGAGGGGAAAGAACGGCTGAGATTTTCTGCTTCTCCACTTCAGTGATTTAAACAGAGAGGAAGGTGCTGGTATGCGCTTCCATCTGCTTTTTTCAAATTAAGAAAAAAAAGGAGATGGAATGTATATAATTAAAAAGTTACAGTTAACTTCCTCTCAGTCGTGTCTGTAGGATGATTTTTGGCCTGCTATGAAACTCCAGATGGGAAGAGTAATGAATATAATTTAATACAAATAACAGGAGATCAAAGAAGTGCTTTTCTGAGTTATTTCACACAGTTTAATGGAGAACTCAGGAATGAATTATTGCATTTTGCTGTTGTTTTATATTTTTGTTTATGCAAATCAATTCCCTTTAACCAAATTTGTGAAGGATCAGACCTATAACCCAATAAAACAATAAAATGTCACTAGGATGGTTGTACAACTGCCTAGCACTTATCCAAAAGGCTGTATGTTGCTAACTGCTCATCGTTTTTTTCCTCTCTTCCCCTCCAGTGCCTCAGGATTTATACCACCAATTAAGACAATAATGAGTGCCCCAGGTTGACCTCCCAGGAGCAAGAATTAATTAAGCGCAGTATTTCTTCGTAAAGAATGACACTTTTCCAAACCATTTATGTAGCTGCCCTCCTGCATGGAAGCACCGTATCACAGAAGACTTTTCAAATTGCTATCCCTCAATTGTATGACTGGATTTTGGTTTACAATCATAATTTGTGTCTTTGTTTTGTATCCACTGGGTTTTTGGATGGCTGGAGCGGGGGCACCATCTTCCATGGACAATGTCACAATTTTACTAGGAGACACATAGGTTGGTTGTTTTGGTTTTTTTTTGCACAGAGCTACAATGGAAAGACATTAAACAACAGCTACTCTGACAAAGTAGTGGACCTCCTAGTAAAAACAAACAAAAATCTCCACCAAGCTATGCCCCTGCAGTGACATGCAGATTCCTGCAGCAGGCAGGACAAGGAAAAGACTCATGTTAGCGATGCAATTACCATGCTGCAATTACTTGTAGCAGTCTCTCAAATTAACCTCTCCATTTAGCTGCTTGGCAGAGATGGAAACCTGAAGAGGAAAGGGCAAGCTCAAACACAACCCTACACGGGAGAAAGAAGGTGTGTGTGTGTGTGTGTGTGTGTGTGTGCTCCAAGGAAATTCCCTGCACAGGCAGGCTTTGTGTCCTCCTCCTTTTCCCCTCCCAGCCTTCCCCACAAAGGCTTGCAGAGTTCCCGCACATATTTGGCAGCAGAGTTATTTATCAAAAGAGGCACAGGGACTTTATTTAATTGTCAGCCGATACAAAAATCCCTGCACTTCTGCACCATCTGAAATTTATAGCAGCACTGCTTTCTTTCCTGCTATCAGCAACCGAATGTTTAGAGCTCAGCTGAAATAATAATGCAAACTATGCCACAAATATTTATATATGCCTGCAAGCTGGCTGAGGCGCAATTCCCCTCACGCTAGCAGAGATCTGCACAGTTTGTGTGTGCAGCCAGCTGTTCCCTGCTCTCGCCCCAGCTGACCTGGAGCCAGTGCAGCAGCCCAGCCTGAGCCTGGCTGGCTGCGTGGGTGCCTGTGGGTGCTGGCAAAGAGCTGGCCCCTGCTTACCTCCAACACCCAGCATGTTTCTATTCTCTTTGTCTGACCTGGGAGGAGTTTTAAAACATGCCCGATCCACAGCAAAGAAGTTTCTGAGGAGGGATGAAGTGACATATGAAAACAATGCAGAAAGCAACTAAAAAATACTCAGATGAAATAACTTGGACATAAACATGCCAAAATAAACCAGATGTCTTGAGCATTATGCTTCCTGGTACAGTTTTTAGGCATCTATCTGAATGACTCATCAACACACGTTCACTATCTCCCCATAATTTTTTTTTTGCTCTTAGTTTTGACAGTTGACATCTAAACAAATATGTTGCACCAGATCTCTTGAAATCTGGCAAGTAATATCTTGTACTTACTCCTTTATGCTGCACTCTCATTCCCCTGTGTTCAGCAACAAAGAAACTCTGCTAATATCAAACTATCCACTAAAATCCTCTAAAGCCTAGAGTTTAGTGAAACTTGGGTGCCTGGAGACTAGAAAACAGAGTTCAAGTAAACACCCAGAAATATGCAAGTCTGGCTCTCTAGTACTGGCAGTAGTCAAGGAAAATTACCTTTCCACACTGCAGCTGAAACTCATTACCAAAGGCGACAGCAGAGGGATGAGTTGGAGCTGGACCAGCTTGGAAAACCCACCATTCTAAAGAGTGAGATAGTGGCCATATCCCCCTGCCCAGTTTCCATACACAGTCAGAGCACCCACGGTAAAAATGGTCTGGACAACATGGGAAAGCAGGCTGAGAAAGGTGGATGAGATGCAGTCTGTGCCAGTGCAAGGGATTAGCAACTGCAGGGACAGAGGAATCAACTGACTAGCTCCTCCAAGCAATAAAGACTTTTAGGGTAACACTAAACAGAGAGATGCATCTTGTTGCAAACCCCAACACAAATCACAGTGAGATGCTGAAAAAGCATCGCAGGACAAAGGCAGTGCTGCATCCCCCTTGCCCAGTGGATCTATTCAGCCAAGCTGTAGGGAATCAAGGGAGAGTCTCAGACTGGGCAACTTTGATGATGAGAAAACATGACCTTTCAGAGATGAGTGAATGAACTGAAGCTGATTAATCTAACACAGGAAAATCTTAGCAAGATGTTTTCCTGTTTTCTCCCTCCCCTGCCAGACTTCAATCAATGGCCAGATTCAAGCACAGAGCTCACAGAATCACAAGACGATCATTCTTCCAGTTTACGAAAATCACATGGATTTAGGGTGAGATGAAAGATTGTTTTAGTTAGTTCATCCATTTGGTTCCTGGATGCTGTGCTTACATCTCTTCTGTTCATCCAACACTCCCTTTTCTTTCCTTTAAATAAAAATATGTAGTTTTCACTTTTTTTTCTGTACATGTAACAACCACTGTGCATTGGTATCGACAAATGTGGACTGGGCAAGATCATTTGCAGCAGCATCTCTGAAATGCCTTGATCCTCTGATCAAAAAAAAAAAAAGAAGAAAAAAAGTAAAAAAAAAAAAAGGTTGTGCTCATTCATTAAAAAAAATGATGGGTTGCAGAGCTCTCTCTCTTATATGCTCTGCTTAAATCTGGAGCACTGCCACTGTTTTGGACCAGCAGAAAGCATGTAAGGATCACGGCAAACACTGAAATGAGGACCTAATAATTTGCATATATATTTATCACAGGTGTGCAGGGTTCCAAGCAAGGCAAGCACTCTAGAGACAGGGAAGACCTCTCTCCTGTTTGGAAGGTTCATCTGGAGAGCAGCCAGCGAGGACTTGCAGGAGGAGTGAACAGTAGCCCATTGGAGTGGTTACACTGCAGCTATAAATCTCTGCTTTCCCTAAGTGCCTGGGAGGAGGGAGAGGGAACTGGCCACAGCTGACAGTAATGGGTCCCATTAAATTGTCGCTTTTAAAGAGACTCTAAAATGAGAACGAACTTGCTTCATAAGCATTTGATCAGTTTGCCTGACACCAGGCAATGGCAGACCCTGCTCACGTGCACTGACTGGGGGCTGCTGGCTCTCCCCTCCTGCAGCTGAATAGCTGGAGTGAAATCACTGACTGCATTTACAGCCAACCAAATCTACATTTTTGGCACTACTTGTAACTGTGTCTCACCTTATAATTTATGCACCCATTATTCTAGACAGGGGATCCAGAAACAATATACTTTTCCCCTCTAAAATACCGTATTATGATCCGCTTTTTATTGCATAGCAACTTTTCCCACTGAAATATGGGAATATTTAAGCATGGCCACATGAAATCATAAGGGACTTTATATACAAAAATGTTGTTCTACTTCTCAGCTGTCTCCTGAGTTGAGCTGTGGAAATTGTGGGGGTTCCTGCTTATTATCAAAAGGAAGAACAATTTATGTGTAGAGGCTCTGAATATTTGGCACACCAGCTGCAGCAGCACACCACTTTAACAGTTTCTATGCCAACATACCAAAAATAACAATTACAGAATTGGGTGCATGACCTCTTTAACACTACAAGTTTTCATAACGGGGGTACTGAGATGCACAGGTGTCCTAGAGGTGTCCCCTGTATATGGAAAGTTTCTCTGAAATAACAAGAATGAATTTGTATATATATTTATCACAAGTGCACAGGGCTCCAAGCCTGTGGACAGTTAATAAGAATAATTAGGAAAAAGGATACAACATGTATATAATTTACATGATTCTCAGGAGAAAAGGTACCCATATCTCAAGACTACAGTACAATCTAGATACAAAAAAAGAAAGATAGGCTGTAACCTCAGTTTTGTCATTTTCTGCTCTTTTGAATGGGTACTCAAAAGTGAAATATTTGCTTTTTTAGTAAGACATTTGTTTTGTTTTACAGGTTGAAGAAAAAGAAGAATGTATGTAATAAACAAATTGGATAAAGAATCTCTAAAGTTGACTTCATTGGAAATACTGAATCTTGGAAAATTACATCCAGTTGTCTTTTCTGCTACAGCACAGACAAAGACCAGCTCCACAAATCTGAAGACCAGCTCTGGGATCCATGGTGCAAATTCAATTGCACTCCATTTCCAGAAGAATCTAAAGCAAATACCCCTCTAGGAAATTTTCTCAAAGGAACACTTCATTTGGGATTAGAAAGAACCTCTGTTTCCATTATCAGGTCAGTCTGCAAGTGCAGATGGTGATGGAAGGCTACTTTCCAAGGCCAAAGTATTTCTGAAAATTGGGAAGCTGACCATTTACAAACTGGGTGATGGTTCACAATAACCAGAAAATATAGATAGGTGTATAATTCAAAGTAAATTCCAAAATTGTAGCAAAGAGCACCTGAATATTTACTAATAAATAAGTGTGAACAGAATTAGATAATCATTTATTCCGTTTTCTCCCATTATGAAACCCTTAATTTTGGATTTAGTTCTCTAAGATGTGCCAATCAGAAAGTCTTTAAGTACTTGCTAAGAAAAAATCAAACTACAAATTGAAAAGATGCCTAGAGCAAGAACAGCAGTGACCTCAACCATCTCACCAGCACCAAAATCACACTCAGCCAGAACTACTCTTGGCAAACTATTCTGTTCTTTTTTCCAACAGGAAAAACAGTGCACTTTCTTATGGAGTGCAGCAAGCTATCCTAAATCTACATTCAACAAATCAATTGTATATCATTCTCTATCAATTTCTCATTAATCAGATTTTTTTTTAAAGTTCTAGAGTTAGAAAATGAAAGCTACATTTGTACATTGTAATTGCATAAATATGGCATAGTTTTAAAAAAATAGGCTAGTATTGTTATCAGAAAATCTCACAGTATTTCATTTCTGAGATGTTTGCTCTGATATCCCTATTTTCTTCTTTGCTGGATTGCATCTGCAAACAATACTTTTAAAGATCATATTACAAAATATTGTGTTAAATATGGTGGAAAGCTGCATTTTTTCCTGCACTTGTACAATTTGTGGAGTGTGCACAGAACAGCCTGTACTCTACAACTATAATTAAAGGCCACATGTGGTCCTTAAACTAACAGGGAGGTATGAAATTGATCGACAAGATGAGAACAAAATAAAAGGTTTTTCCCTCTTTCTAGTGAAGAAAATTGAAAAAGTAAAACCCGTTAGAACCTAGTGACAGGAAAATAAAAACACACTCCACATTCCCTGCATGCAAACCAGGGGACTTCTCAGCAGGCAAGTGTGCTAGCCTGAATTGCAGCCCACCTGCTTCTGGCATCTCTGGTTGTACCTCACAGTGTGATTTGCATAGACAGCACTTTTACACGTGGATATAATGTATTGATTCTTCCGAAGGTGTTGTAAACCACACACACTTCACTGATCCAGTGTGAGCCAGAGCTCCCTCAGCCATTTGCCAATAAGCCATATCAGCTATGGGCAGGTGAAAGCTGGATGGAAATGTGACAACTACATCTATAAGGACTCTTTACCATCCACTGTGGTGAGAGAAATTATGATTCAATTCCAGCAACAACATGTCCATACACATATAAATTTGAAGTTTCTTCTTTTTACAGTGTGTATTCCCAGAGAGGGAAAGGCATAGACACTGCCAAAAGAGTAAGACTCAACAATTTTAGTTTATTAATAACAACAACAACAACAAAATTTAATTGCTATTGACTAGTTAGTGGCCAAAGACTCTGAAAAGATATTTGGTCTTTGCATGCCTGCAAGGTCAGCAGGCATGAAGGCTACATTTATGTTAGGAAATGCTCTTGCAAACAGTCATGGGCACTATGGCTTGCTGGCATTCAATGGGAAAGTCCACATCTGCCTTATATATATCCTCCTGGCCTCTGAAATGGGACAGTTGTACCCGAATTGCCCACAGGAGATGACTGTCTGCAGGAGGAACACCACTTGCTACCAGAAACCTTCCAGGTACACATCATGGCAAAGCTGTGCCCCAAAATGTGGCTGGTCACCAGCACACCAGAGATCAAGAGTCAGACATTGCTGTTCTTTTTTGAGAAAGCCTTCACTGATGGTATCAGGAATTTTATAAGAGAATGGAGTGCAAGATTTAAGCCAAACAATTACACATTGTTATGTGACAGTTCATGGAAAATAAGAGAGTACTTTCCAGTTCCTGTTTCCACAGGACATTAGCCCTTATGCTCACAAATGAGTGGAGCAGCAGAGTTAGCACAGTTAGAAAGTCAGTTTGGGCTAATCTCTGTGCTTTTATAGCATCAGCATGGTTGCCAGAAAAAAATTACAGTAATTAGCAAAAAACAACTATTCTCACAGATTAAGATGAACCCCTGGTTTATGACAAGGGGCAGGGTAAGAGGAAGATTAGCTGTGGATGTAGGTGCTGTACCCTCATGGAGACACTGCTGTTCTTCGTCCATCCCTGCTCCAGAAGCCCAGCACAGGGGAGCAGCTGAGCTATAACCCAAAACCTGGGTCCAAAGAACTGGAAAGCATATTTGGCACACAACACAATTTACATTTTTGCTACCTGTTATGGTGAGCAAGTAATTTTATTTCTTCATTTATGGCATTCACACAACCCAGACAAAGATTTTAATAAACCCGGCAAAAAATTTTTTTTGTTCCTGATCCCACGTATTTCATCATGTTTGTTTGTCTTAGAGTGCTTCCAACTAATACATGCTTCCCATCTTTTAAAATGAATTCAAGATCTGTCAAAAGTTTTATCTTTCAAACAAACAAACAAAAGCAAAGCAAAAAAGAAATAAGAATTTACTGAAAGAGATACCCCCTTTTTCACGGGGCACCTGGACTTCCTGGGTTTGTTATTTGAAAAGCTAAAATTTCAAGGATGGCATTAAAACAATCAGATCTTCTCTGATAACACAAAATGAAGAAAATTTCCAGGGTTTCAGTACTACATTTAAAGCAGTTGCAACTCATTTAGTGCCTTTTTGCATATGGAACTGCTTTCTACAAATGAACGGCTTGGAATGTTGCTATGCTACAAAGTGCTTACAGTTTAAAATCAGATTATATTAATAGTATGCAGAAATGTATTTCGAAATACATTTTTCACCTTCTAAAAAGTATTGTTGATTTAACTGAAACTAGGAGCAATTTTATGTGATTTGAGGAATTTTTCATAGCTGTGCATGGATGACAGCACGCATCTCTACCACTGGCACTGTCGCTAACACAGCCTAAATGGAGATGAATGCAGCTTGATCATTCAAGCTGATCTATATTTTTCTTTGAACGATCAGAAGCCTTTCCCACTGCATTGCTGCAAACAATGTTACTTCTTTCCCTGATACAAATCATACCGCACATATATTTTCAAGTTTACATTTCTTTCTTTTTTTTTTTTTTGTTGTAGGTGATTAAAACATGCCGAGAAAACAAAACCAAACAAATACATGGAATGTTAGTTAGCTAGCTTTATGAAGTGTGCTTTTATTTTTTACTGTTAAATAGCTGACAATATTCTATGTCTGGATCCTTAATTCCCCGTAAAGAGGCATAAATATAGGCTTAAACATAATTATATTATAGCTAGAAGCTAGCATGTGCAAGAGTGGTGTTATCAAAAAGAACTGCTGCTTAAGATCCCTCCACAATCCCAGAACTGCCTAAGAAAATGCAAATCTGTTCTCACATGATGTAAGAGACATTATTAAAAGGAAAAGGCATCTGTCCCAAAGGACACTGTTCCATAAAGGGAACTTTTTTATAACAATCCATAAAATATTTTAGGTTCTCTCAGCAACATTTCTGGCAGACCAAAGCATAATATCATAGAATCATGATATCATTTAGGGTGGAAATAACATTCTTGCCATCACATTTCAAACAAACAAATAAAATGAAAGCCAGTTCCTCCCTCTCTCTCACTCTGTGTAGCATTTTGTAAACCAGTTGTTGTACCAATGCTGATCAAGGATTCATGGCCTGCAACAGGAAAAGCCCAAGCCCCTCAGCGTCCAGAGGGACATAATCATAGGGAACATCATATCAGAGAACATTAACACAGCTGTGCTTGGGCACCTAACCCAAAGGCTCATGGGGACAGGCTGTTCTAGGGGGTGATCCAGAGCAGATCTGGTTTAGATGTTTTGAAGCAGCAATCAGAAGAGCTTCTCTCTCTCTCTTAATAGACTGCAGAAAGCCCAGCCTTCAAAGTTAGGCAAGTTATTTTGGGCCTCAAGTTGAGTGGTGGGACTGCCTCGCACTGCATCTGTAAGTGATTAAGTTAAAACTGAAACAAAATGACAGCTTTTCTCCTAAGCTTAACCTCTTAAGCTCAACAACAAACTTGAATGAAGCAAAAATGTTTTCATTGTCTCTAATTTTTTTTCCCTTGTGTGTATTTTGCCTTTTTTGGGGAGTCAGTCCTACAAAATTACAGACCTGAATGTCAAGGTTTATATCAAAGCCTATTTTTCCATACTGCTTCAAGTCTTTTCCATAATAAAAATATATATTTAAGTCAGGAATATGTCAAACAAACAGACATATTTTCAGAGCTGAAGACCCTTGAAAATGTATTAAATGTGGCCACCCTTTTAATTTAATGATCCCACATTAGATGTGATTCTATATGAAAACTCTGATGGAAGGAAAGCTATCCTCATTTTATGATAAAGGCCAACTTGGGATCAGTCAGTATTGAAGCAGATTTATCTACATTTTTGTCTGTTAGCATCAATAACAGGCAGAGAGGCATCTTCATCATTCAGACAAAACTGCTGGACCGTAAACCTACCCTCTTATATGCTGTGCTGTCTTCTCCCATGAAAGTGCTCTAGGCATCTCTGCTGCCCACCGAATTCAAGCCAGTAATCCGGGCAGGACTGTCAGCAGAGGAATGCCGTCTTTTAAATGCCCAGAACAAGAGACAAGGCTTTCAGAGACAGCTGAAGCTGCCAGAACACCAGCTTCTCCTCCTCACCCACACAATGATGGCATTGTGTGGGGAACCCAGCCCACTACTCTCAGTCCCCCCTTTCTGCAAGCCCAGCTACAACAAGGACTGAAGGCAGCACCAAAGAGCTGAGCGTTTGGTGACAGTCAGCCCTATAACCACTTGAACCAGCTGGATAAATCCAAATTGCTCATTTTCAATGGAATTTGTTTGCGTGCTGTCTAGCAACACCCAGAGACTGGGGGGAAAAAAACAGAAAAATCTCAGAAGTCTGTAACTGAGGTCATGAAACAACATAAGTAGATTGCAAAACCCACCTCTGAGATTCCATGCAGTTTACAAAATGGAAAAGTTGTAAATAAGCTGAATATCATCAATGTACTGTTTTTACACATAAAAAGATAGAATGTCTATGGAATTTTTCTTACAAAATACAAGTACACTGTGAAAATCAGTTTGATTTTGAAACTCAAACACATACAGAAAGCCAATCACCAGGTATGATGCACACACACTTCTGTGTTTTGTGTAAAACCCAGAAATAAACACAGAAGCATGTTTTTGGTTTGTTTTTTTTTTAACCACTTTGAAATTCTCACTGTGGTTGACAAGTGCCTTTTATGAAATACTCCATCTTCTAAAAACCTTAAATGATTTGTATATCAACACAAGCCACAGAACAGTCTTCCTACTACAGCACAGTACTGAAGACTCCAGTAATGAATAAGACAGCAAGGTCACTAAAGTATTTGGCAAAGGAGGTGAGGAGGTTGTTATGAGGTACCTGGAAAAATAAGAACCAAGGATGACAGTGAGTAGGAAAAGAGGAAGGAAGGACAGCAGAAGGCACCAATCCCATGTGAGAAGACCACAGCAATGGTTTGACAATTAAGGCAGCTGAAGCCAGATTCTCAGATTCTGGAGGAAAAATGATGGGGTAAAATAGAGTACTGCAGATCAGAAATGATGCCATCATGGCAGGATGTCTGAAAGAACTGACATTATAGTTGGTGATGACACAAAGAGAGAGTGGAAAGTTCTGTCTTTATGAACTCTGTGTCCAAAGTAGCAGAGAGGTGAGCAAGATGACACGCCAGGGAAAGATGGGAGGGGAGAAGTCAAAAGAGGAGTACTTTGGAAATTATCCAAGGATTGGTGGCAGCTGAGGGAAGATAAAATTTACAGCACAGTGTTTCCCAAATTGAACATCACAAGGTCATAGTCACCATCCACAGCTCTCCAAGGGGTCCTGGCTGGAAGGCTCTCAATTAAAAATACACCTGCTGTAAACAGAATATTGCCATGACATCCCCCATTGGTCTACCACAAAAAGAGGTCAGTAAACGATGCTTTTCTAAATAGAAAACCAAAGAACTGAACCCTGGGGAATGGCATCAGGAAGTGGATAAAGAGCCCTTTAAGGAGATATTGAAAAGTCAGCATGGAAAGAGCCCTAAAAGATGGGAAAAAGAAAGCCTGATGAATCAAAGGCAGCCATCAACCCAAAACCTGGAGGACAGAAAACTGTTCCTTGCATTAGATGATGACTAATAATGATCACTGTGGCAGCAGCTTCACTGGAGCTCAAAGGAGAAAGGCAAAAGAGAAGGAATCAGAGAGAAACTAGAAGAAAACCAATGGAAAGCCAGCACAGAGAAACAAAAGATCAGGGTCCTAATTAGGTAAATATGATGTGAGCAGAGTTTTCCATTTGTGCTTCCCTTGGGAAACGAGACTGCCAGGAGTTCAAAGTGAAAGGTAAATGAGTCAGAAAGGAAAAAAAAAAAATACTTGAGAAAAGGACCTAAGAAGAGAGAAAGGTGCAAATGCAGGAGAAAAGATAAGTGAGTTTAAGATTTAACATCACAGAATGGAAATTGCAAATTCCATGAAGAAAGAAGAAGGGAAAATAGAAGTGAAAAAGAAGAAAATTGCAACACAGTCGGACGGAAAAGAGAAAGAAAGGGATTGGTTGATATTTTAGTTTAGCTTCTTACGGAATGAGATTGCCTCTCCCCATCCCACCAGCTTCTGAATATGCTGGTCAGCTTCAGTGACAAATCTTGAAGAAAGCAGCTCTTTGAAATTGCATGGAAATGTGTCTTCAAGGTAAAGGGGTAATGAATTTGAGTTTCCTAGCTACACAAAAGGCTGTAACACAAATTCTTCCTTATTATTATTGCTCCCTTGATTTACCAGAGAATCAGCATGAAGCTGCAGCTCCATACCAAGCAGAAGCTCCAGTGAAACACAGGTTCTCTAATAAACTTAGGTTAATCAACTGAAAGGCAGAGATCCACAGGAGAGAAGGCTTCCTCAAGCAGCAGTGCTCACTTCTCAGTGCTTACTGAAACTTGCAAAAGAAACTGGCTAATTTTTGTATGGAGAAGGCTATAAAGAAAAGAGGTACATGAAGAACTGATATTGAGAACAGAGGGGGAAAGCAGACTTGAGAACAGGCAGATGCCTGTATGGACACAAATCAGAAGTTCAAGGTGGTTGTTTTCTTGAGGTACAGGACCAACAGCTGATGACAGTATGAAAGCAAGTGTAAAGATGAAGGAAAAAATAATAAACCAAACAGTCAAAAAGGGCTCAAGAGAAAAGGATAACATTCTTTAGAGAAATAGTGGAAACTGGCAACACAGGTTTCTGAGATGGCCTCTCGTGTTGCTGTCTGCTGTTTGCTGACATCCAGCTCAGACAACTTTCAACAGCAAATGTAGCACCTAAGGGACCCATTGTTGATTCAGCAGCCATATCACGTTCTTGCCATTTTCTAGCATTAGCTAAGGAATTTGGTGCAATCCATGGAAGAGATTCCACACAACCTTAGTCCAACCCGTTCCAGAGCTAACATCAACAAACCCAAATATTACCGGTCTCAAGCAGCCAAGTTACTACTTTGGAATCTTGTTATTTCTCATAGACTGACAGGCTTTGTGTAACTAATCTTTTTTTCTTCTTCTTTTAACATCAGTTATCGTGAAGTGCTGAATTATCCCATCTTGCAAATCAGCAAATAAGTGAAGATAATATTTCTGTTCTTGCTGAGTAATGGCTAACACATTACAAGATGGATTTCCTCATGTATTTTGACAAGTGAGATCTTGCTTTAATTATTGATGAAAATGCTTTGCAGTAGGCCAGTGAAAGTCCTACAGTGTATTTTTGCATGTTTTTCAGAAAGAATGAACTCTTAGGGGACATGTGACCTTTCTGCCACAGTGTGCAATTATGTCTGTGCTTAGAGGTAACGTGGGTGAGCAAGTTACACTACCAGCATTTGCAAGTTAGCACCTGAGTATGATGAGATTTCCTACTTAAGGAAATCAGCTGCAGCATATTCTTTCCACAGTTATTCTTAACAAACAGTTAAATTTTTATAGTTTTGTGGTATCAAAAAGAAAAAAATACAGACAGGGCATCCAAGAAAAACCTCACTACCAGAAAGAGGTTCTAAAACTGAGGTGAGATTAAGAAGTTACTTTCACTAATTCAGTCTCTACAGTTATAAAATAGGGGGGAAACCAGATTTCAATCCTTTAGTATTTTGTCTAATGACAAACCCAGGACTATGATATTTTATGTAAGTAAAAAATTTCCACTAGAATAGGAGAAGTTGAAGGTTCAAAGGATAAAGTAAAAATGGCTAACTGAACACTATCTGCAAAATATATCATTTCACAAAAATAAACCAGCAAAATGCTTTTTGTTAATTTATTCTAAGAACTTTATTTATATGGCTATAGCACCTGTCACATTTTCAGCATGCATTAGTACTATACTAAACACTACACATCTATTTTAAGCTAAAGGATGAAAATCATAGGTCCTTTCTTTAACTGTTAAGAAAGATCATTGCACTAGGGTATGCTAACAAATTTATCTGTGAGAGTATCTGCCCTATGATATAATTCTTTCCCATTTTTCACTCTACCCCTTCCTTGCATGCATGGAAGTGCACACTGTGTGCACACCTCCAATATCTGCCACAACAACAAGATGTAGCTAACATTTCTTCTCTGCTGGGTGTTTTCTCTTCAGGTGTATTCTACTTTTGAGTGGTGTGCTTTATTACTGCATCCTATGGACAGCCATGAATTCATGCTCTGACAACCACAACAGTGGAAGGCAAGTGACAGATGTACCAGCAGTGAAGTCTGACAGATCACATTTTACAAATACAAACCTGCTAATCCTCAAATTCCCAAACTGATGTGGGATTAGTTACATAGCTAGAGACTACACCAAAAATTTCCAGATCATCAGATCCTGTTCCCAAATTCCACCCCCTGAGTATAAAGAGGTAGAAGTACACAGAAAAAGGCCAAGAGCAGCCAAGGGCCATGTGAGATCTCAGGGAATATCTGACCTACAGATGTACAATGAAGAGTCTCAAAATATTTTCCATTTATCCTTTGATCGTGTCTAAATCTATGACCACATTCTCATGCGAGTCAATAGTTAAGGAAGTCCCTTAAAGACATATTTGGCAGAAGTTACGAAGGGAATTAATTCCAAGAATGATGGTAATTTACTTGTCTTTAGTCATGAATCAGAATTATTTCATGCAAGAAAGTTACATCTGTCTTTGAAGACCATCAAGTCATACCAAACTGGGTTGCTTTAGCGTTCTCCTAAGAGGAAATGCAGCCCTATAAAAGGAAAGAGAGATGATGGCACTCACCTTACATCCCTCACAAGCACTGACACCATAGTGATATCCAGATGACTTGTCTTGACAAACAAAACAGGGCTTGTAAACACGAGGGGGTGGAAGTGGTGAAGGAGGGCTCGGAACAAGTTCCTCAGAACTGGTGCTCTGAGTTTCAACTGCTACAAAAGAAAAAAAAAATAAATTGAATAATTCATAATAATTTTGAATAAATTAATATATATAACCATATTGCAAGTATCAAACTGGCTCATACCTTTTTTTCCACAATTAACATTAATTTGTCTTTCCTAGTAAAATTTAAAGGGAGCTAAGCAAGGCAAATAATGGCAGGACTATATCCTACAGCCTCAAAACTGTATTTTAAAGTACCCAATAATTTAGATGTAGGGCATGAATCTTACCAGGCTCCCAAAAAGAGCTCATCCTCTGGTTTTAGCCTATTGAATTGTATAGTGTCCACGTGTGCAGGTTGGATATCAGCCTTTAAAGGGAAACTGTGATTGGTACTTAATCTTGGGAGAGTTTTTTAATATCTTGCCTTTTTCTAGGTCAGTATGCAATTCTGACCTAGCAGGATAGCAGCACGTATCAGGATATATGTAAATACTGTGAAGAGAGAGAGAGACCTGTAGGGAAATTACCTAAACAAGTTGTCCTTTTTTTTTAATCTGTAAAACTAACACAACAAACTTTTTTTTTAATCTGTAAAAAATCCACAACTCTGCAACACTTCCTTACCTACCTTAGGACCTGTATATCAGGAAACCTCGCTGAGAAGAAGCTACTTATATATAATGACCCCCACATCCCTTTATTGCCTTAATATTTCTGGATGGTCATTTGTTTTGAGCCTGTTGAAAAGCCAGTAACCCTTTTCAGGGGAAGGACATGAAAGCTCTACGATGCAAGATAAGACATGTGAACTACATCTTTCCAAAACATCTGCATTAGTTTTCTGTGAGATGCTGTCATCATTCCTCACGTTTATTGTGGGTGTGCAATACATTTTCATGTTTCACCTAGCCGTCTGCTGCTTCTCAGATAAATCCCTCTAACTTTTCAACAGATATGCTGGAATGACAGGATCTGTGAACTCAGATCTAGCCAGAAATATTAGGCACTATCAGCAGAGCTAAATCTCCAGAGTACTAACAGCAGGCCCTAAAGAATATTACTCAATGGAAAAATTTTAGACAAGATTTACTGTACATGATATTTTTCAGATTACAACGATGATACATTTGTATTAAACTCATGATTCACTGTCAACCCGTGTGTTGCCGAATTCACAGAGGGCATCACAGCACATGAGGCAACCTCTGATTACTCGTGAGAGAAGGGACCCTTTCTGCTTTTTTACCTTGGGTTAAGCTAGTATCAACTTCAAGGACAAACACTTCTTGAGAAGAAAATAAATGCTAGAGTTAAGTATTAAAGGCTCTGATCTAAGCAAGGAAATACCTTTGCAATTTATTTATATATCTAACGATAAGGAGGCTGTGATAAAACAGAAAACTAAAATAAGTCAAATAACATGGCTCCATAAATTGTGACATTAAGACAATGTCCAGAACTATAGTCATCTTTTTCAGTATTAAATAAACTGAACTTGGCAAGCATCTATGTGTTCCTACTGCACCAAGAAAACTTTAATGAAGCTTTTTCTTAATGAAAACTTATATGAGAATGATCATTTCTTTTTAACAGTAATTTTTGGTATTTAAGAGAGATAGAGAGTGCTCTGTTATTGATCTCTGCACAGCCACCCTGCTTGAATCAATAATCTATTAGTACTTCTAAATTAAAGTTAGATTCATCAAATGCCCTTGAGAAGCCTCAAACCTTCCTAGCCTTATTTCATGCTCGTACATGAATTATGGTGGCTTCCAATGAGTCTATGGAATGATAAAATTTTAGCTTTAAAACTCCAATACCAGCAGACAATGTGTTTTGTATTAGCTCATTCAACTCTCCTGATCCACCTAAAAGGCAGTTTTTAGGCTCCCCATGGGAAAACAAGGTTGTGTCATTCAATAAAACAACGGCTCTCCTGCAATCCTTCTGTGATTTCAGTCTGGGGAAAGCAGCCTTTCAGGAATAATACTGATACACTTCTGTTTATTCATCAATTCATCCTAAACAAGCACCACCATCCAATAGTAGTGTTCCAACCACAAACAGTATTGTACACCAGAGAGGTCTGTCAGGCAGTGTAGAAAAAACCAGGAACTTGTGATATCCAGAAGAGATTATGCAACCAACTCAGTTCATAAATACACAACACAGTCAGCAAGTAAAGCATTGAAGGTACTGCGAGAGAATATTTTTCAGGACAATATGAAAAGGTATATAACAAGGAAGGAGCCAATAGAAATCAGAAGATCCTCCCTAAAACACCCACAAATACATGTGCCACTAAAAATAATACTTGCATTAGCTGAACAACTGTCTAGAGAGTTTGGTTTTTTAGTTGAGTTTTTTTTGGTTGGTAGGTTTGGGGTTTGTTTTGGTTTTTTTGTGTTTTTGGGGGGTTTCTTGTGGGTTTTCTTTGGATTTTTTTTTTTTTTTTTTTTTTTGTGTGGTTTTTTTCTTTTTTTTTTTTTTTTTTTTTGAGAGGGGTGTGTCCTGATGGTGTTTTTGTATAATAAAACCCAGTTTGGGCACATTCACTTTTGACCACAGGCGAGGTGTGCAGTTTTCTGGAGAAGCTTGAACCTCAGTTCAAGCCACGCTTGACTCTTATTCCAGTTTCTGACTTACTGTTCTTCCTTGGATTTAGCTTTTGTAATTCTTTATGTGAAAAAAGTATGCAGTGCCTGGGCAGAAGTCCTGTGCAGGCATCTGTAGCAACCCATGCTCAGCAGGTATAAAGTGTTATTTTTGCAACATGTTGACAGCTAATGGATGCATGACAGCAGAAGCTGCTTTCTTCTATGCATGTCTACACAAGCAAAAAGGAAAAAAGAAAGGATGGGGGTTGGATAGTTGACTTTTCCAGAAGAAGCATTTTTACAGGAGTCCTACAACTTTAGGAAGAATTCAAGGGGGAAGAAAAAAGAATTAAAAAAATGCAACTTGTTTCCTTGCCCTGCTTTCTTGTCCTATGGGATGTGACACTTCAGGATCCCTACTCACCTGAGACAACAGAGCCTCGGTGCTGTCACCCAACACCTGAATGCAGCTTAAGCACACAGGGACTCTCAAACAATCGGTCACTTCACAATTCCTAAAATGTCTGAAATTTTTCTAAAGGTTAGATAAAGTAGCAGATAAGATCTTTAAAAGCACAGCGTGCTCTCTGAGAGCTAATTTACTGCCAGCTAAACCGTGTTGACAGATGGAGAAGGTATTTTATTTTGAGACCAACATGAAGCAGGCAGGCCCTGCAAAATGCTTAATGTTGTCCTAGAAGCTCAGATTATTAAGCTTGCATGTTAATGCACACTTTGGACAGTTGAGTTTTAAAAGAATAAGAAGTTGTAAAGCAAATGGCATTTCCTGGATAGCCTCAAGGGAATTTTGAATACTGAGCTCAGGGTCCCTGGTGGGAAGCCGTAATTTCAGCTAATTAGGGTGAATAGCAAAGTGTTGCATTTGGTCAAAACATTCTGTTAACCCTCATTTTTGTTGGCACCAACAAGAGTCTGGATTTTTTGCCTTTTCTTTTCTTTTTTTTTTTTTTTTGTGAATTCACTGCAGGAGTGCAAGGCACTCAGCTCACATACATTAGGCAGAAAGTCAAAGGAAACGCCAAAGTTCAACTAAAGTACAAGTAATTAGAACCAGATTCTCTGCTGCTTGTATGTGTGCATTTCATTGTAGAAGTTATTTATAAGCCTCCAAACATTTGAAAAAATAACTATATACTGTAGATCATTTAATTTTTATGTCTCGTCTGGAAAAAAAGTCTGCTTTTAATCATCTTCCAGGAAAGAGCCAGGAACTGGGAAAGTGGGTCTCAATTGTTTCAATACAAATTTCTCTCTTTCATGTGCCACATAAAACTATACTATAAAATTAAATCCAAAATATCATTGCCTTTGCCCCCTCCCTCCATTTTTTTTTTTTAATAAAAAACTTCTTTGAATTTGTCATGCCTAAATAGTTTGCATTGTTATGAGGGTTTGGGTTTTTTTAAACTCTTGTTTGGAAGACAGACAAGGGGAGAAAAAAAAAAAAAAAGAGTGAGAGAGAAAGAAAACATTATCGTGGAGACTTGCCAGCCTTGACTTAGTAACCTGGCCATGACCCTCCAGCGAGTGTGTGTTTGACCCGGTCACACATGACTCTAGCTGCGTACTGTTGCTGGGTTATAACTCCCAGATATTTTTACCATATATACAACAGGTGGGGATCACAGACAACAGAAAGAGGAAAACAAAGTCTCCCCTTGTGGGAAGACTCCCATTTTCTCCCTTGCAAAGAATAAAAGCACAAAGCGAAGAAGTTGTGCTACTGCTTCAGGACTGGCACTTGCTGTGCTGGATCTTGTTTTTCCCCCGGGGGTGGACGCACGGAGGTGGAGTGGGCTGAGGGCAGGAGGACCGAGGAAAAGGCTCAGGGGAAGCCATGTGTAAATGTTAATCAACACAGAGCAAACTGCCACAGTTAAAAATCTTTCCTTATACACCTGGGTATGCATCAAAGTTCGAAAAGGAATGCTTTTTATTACAAGTGAACACAACATACCTGGATTAAAATCTACAAAAACTGCAGACTGAGATATTATTACCAGGATTTTCAGAAGCACCTAAGAAACTTTGTTTTCCACATTTGAGGCTTTCTTTTTTCTTTATGTCTTTGTATCTGCACACATCTGCCTTAAAGCTATGATGTTAAATATATTTATTCTATTTCAATTCTTGGTTACAATTTTTGAAGCATTAATTTTAATCGAGTCATGCATCTCTGCCAGGCTGACCTTAAAAAAAGAGTGGTATTATGGAAGAAAGCCAAAGAAACCCTTTAAAGTCTACTGGCTTGCATTTAGTTTGAAAAGAGGGATTGTACTGTCAAGAGGTTCATCAGAAGATGAAACTCCATGACCTTGTTTCTTTTTGAGGGTGCCCAATCAAAAACGATCCTTTTCTGTCACTTTAAAAGCAAATAGAGTATCTAACAGGTTTCCACTATGTGCTGCTCAGGATTGATACAGCATGATTACAATAACAACAGAACTAGAAAGAGGTAAAGGTTACAGAGCTCAGAAGCCCACTCTGCAAGGACTGGACTAATGGACAAAACTGCATGCAAGGTCACCCAAAAGGAGTCTCAGAGCCAGGGCACTTTAGGGGCCATGCAAAGGGCACGGGCTGCTGCTGCCAAAACTATCTCAGACAAGGTGCAAGTCCCGATAGGCGCAGCCGAGCTGGCAGGAGCTCTCTAAAGCTGAAGCACTTTTGCTGCTCCAACTCTTGTCAGCTACAGAGCGATAGGGACAGCTGGCTTCTGTCCCACAGCATCTGCGAGGAGAAGAGGGGTCCTGCTGAACTCTGCCCTCGCCTCGGAGCACAAGAAGCAGTGAAGCACACTCTCTGCTCTGATATCCTCACCCTAATGAAGTTCCAAGTACAAATTTAGCCATTGCTCCACTGCAGCCAGACATACCATCAGGACAGTATTTTCTTCCCCCACCCTTCTGCATCTCATGCATTATACAGTGCACTATTTTGGGCAGGGCCTCAGAATGTGCTGTACAGTAACTGGCACTGCAGGACTTTCCAGTGATACTCCAATTCAAATAACGGTAATGATCATGATCCTGCCAAGTCAAAAGATATTTGAAAGAATGAACCCTGAAAGGCCTCAGCCTTGAGTGGAGACATTACTTGCAAAGCAGGTCCTTGGAGCGCTTTCATTTTAACTATTGAAGCATTTCAATGCTAAAACGCTGACTAAATTTAAAGTATGATTTGAAAAAACAAAAAGGCTTCATATTCAACAAATGCCTCGCTGTGTATACACCAAGTTTTATTTGTCAACTGACAAGAAATGTTTACACTCCTTTGCTGCATCTTCCCCAGTTTAGAACTAGGAGAGAGAGAGCTGCATCATATTCCTTCATGCCTTTCATCTACAAAATTGCCAAGTTTCAATTGCAAATCTGTAATGTTAACCTGCAGAGTCATGTAACATAAGTCAGTGGAGTCAGTGGATACTGATCTGGGCCATACAACAGTATAGCCCTTTGAAACCTGCATTCATACCAGGTGATTAGGGCCAAGAAACAGTTTAGTATGCTACTACCAACATAGCAGAGCTATCTAGATTTTTTTGCTCTAAGTCAGATGACAACAGCATCTATCTTCTGGTTTATTTTCTGTTCTACTTTCATAATATAATTTCTGTTACTTAGCTAACTTCTTCACAGATTTTTTTATTTCCCCAAATAATCTCTATCAGTTGCCCATTGAAGAGTAGAGATTCTTTTGAAACATACTTTTCTGTTATGACACAATTTGGCCTCTTTATCAATCCATTAATTAAACATGGCAATTTGGTCTCCTGACTTTATGCTGGCATTTAACAGGCACTCCAGGAGCCCCACCTGCCAGCACATCTTCCAGAGTGACATTCCTGCACAGATTCCCTGAATAACTCTCCTCAGGCCTGCTGTCCCTGGCCACACAGCAGCACCAACACTGCTTCTGGTTCTGCCATATTTAGCAGTGTGAAAGATCCTTCTCTCTTCTGCTTATCTGATGCATGGTCCCTGCCACTCCAGTAGTGAATAATCCACGAGCATTCATATTTTTACCTTTGTAACACCTAAGTGAGATAAGGGAAGAGCTATTCTTACTTTATAGGCAGGAAACAGAAGCACAGACAGTGAAAGAGCTTTATTTTCTTGTATCATAAATTCCTAGAAAAATGCAAGCAGTAACCGAGTTTTTTTTTTAACTGTCTACAGCACTAAGCAGTGTCCTCAAAATACAGCCTTACATGTCTTGCCCTAGGTTTCATATGGGATACATGACAAAGCAGGGAACTCTGTTAAGTCTGTGCTTGGCCCCTGTATTGCAGGGGCTCTGAAGCACCCCCAAGTCTGCATGTGCACCCCACTCACCTGCCCACTGTGAGACAGGACAGGGCTGGGTGCCTCCTGCCTCCAAGAGCCACTGCTGCTGCCAGTAGGGAACTCAGGAGAGATGATGAAACCTTGCCTTCATTTTCTGATCTCTGCAGCCAGCTGGGAATCAGCTTTCTATAAGACTACCATCATACACACAGTTATACAGGAGTGCCCTAGCAGGGAACTGACTTGCCTGAGAGAAATCCTGAATCCTCTCCTGAAGGCAGCAACTGTGCACTGCCAAAAATCCTCTGCTCTTGACTGTACTGTCCAAGCCTCACATACCACCCAGATGTTAAGTCTGAATCTAGCAGGTCGGTCGTAAAAATTAACTATACATGACCTGAAAATCACCAACACACAATCAGGTATTTCTGAAGGAAAACACCCTAAAAAAACCTTTGTCTGAAACGGCTGCATCTTTTTGCTGTGTCCCACAGGTACACAGGGAGAGCTGTCACTGCAACCACTTTTGGTACTTCTCCCAGCAGAGCCACAACTTTTGGCATGTACATTCTCTACACACATATTTACTACAGTTAGCAGTAAAGGACATCGAGGAGGCTGCAGCTGCTCCATAGGTTTGCAATTTCTGGTTCTCAAGCACCAGCTCCACTAAACCCTGAGGTAGTATGTATAACTAACATCACCTTTTCAAAGAAAATTATACTGCTTCTCAGGCTGATTTTTTTTTTTAACAGTTATGTCAGCAAAGCAGTTCTACATTTGGGTTTATGTGTCCGTATAGCCAGAGAGATGTATTTACACCTGAGCAAACGTGGAAAGCAGAAACCTTGTCAGGATTAATTATATCAGGGCCAAGAACTGCATCTGGTATTACCTGTGTTACTCTCAAGACAGCGAGACTTAATGACATGCTAGTAACTGAGAACAGGAGCGTCTTTCACTAAATAAATGGCCAGGCAGACACCGTGAGTGAGCTGGGGTGAAAGTAAGAGGAGAGACAGCATGGCCGCAGGCCTTGGCAGGCAGAGTTTACAGGGCAGCAGCTCATCACTTTGTATTAGGAGCCTACCTTCGAAATGAAAAAGAAAACATGTTAAATGAAAAAAATAAATCGTATGGAAAACTGAAGAAAAACATCCGAAAGATGCTAGCTCTGTGGTTTTTTCAGGTCGGTGATTTTCTGCTTGTCCATAACCATGCAAAACCACATCAGTCTCAAGTGAAAATTCTGCATTATTGCAAGACTGAAAAATAGGATCTTCCTTTAAAAAAAATACATAATTGTGCCGTCATCTGTGTGAAGTTAGATTGTCCTCTGAAATGAAATTTTCCTACAATTCACACCCTGGCTGCTTTAACTGTGAATTCCTACGGTCAGATCTTTATGTGAAATAAAGTGGCATAGGCAAAGAAGAGGCACAAATGTAGAGAAAGTGAGAACTCTGACTTCTTATTCTTTATGAAAAATAAGCCTATTTCTGTGGCCTACTGATACAAATGTGATGTAACAAATTCAGTGCTTTCCCTACAGGATCAAAAATTTTAAGAAAAGGCCCACTGTAAGGAAAGAAACACTTAAAAATAAAAGGGGTCTGATTCTTTTCTTCAGCTATGTTTTACGGTGCTGCTACTCCACTAATTCCAAAAAAAGACTCTTGCAAACATAAATGGGAGAAAACCCAGATCCAGTATCATCAGTAAGAAAGGAAAATTGCAAGGGCAATGAAATAGTTGCTATAATCTCTACATCCAGATATTTTAGTAAGTCATAAAGTCTCCATTTATAGTTATTAAATGTTTTATAGTGTTTTGAGGATTTTTATTTTTAAGTCTTTTCAAGCACTGAAACAGAATAACTCAGAGTATTATTCTAAAGGAATGATCTTATTCTTCAGAACTCACCTCCTATCCAAGTTGGTATTAGGTTTTGGTATTACTTCGTCTGCCAAATAAATTTTTTATTTTCTGTATGTTCAACATATCTTATAACACTATTCATCATGGCTTTTTGCTGTGGCTTCATTCCAGCAAGAAAAGGAGTGTTTTAATATCTTTAATCATGTAATACTATTACACAGTTGTTCAGTACCACATGGACAAAATAAAACTATTGTGCTCTCTTTGGAAATGCCATAAAACTGACTTGCTGTGTAATATTTTACATATCATTTCATTTCTCAAATTTTAGGACCATTAGTTCAGAACATTTTGATCTTAAAGTGTTTTCAAATCTTAAAATTAATAGAGTGACTCAACAAGAGCCAATTCAGTGATCAAAACTACTTCAAGTTAGTAAGTAGCAGTTAAAATGCTTATCATTACAATTAATTTGTATTACAGCCACACTGCTGGATATCACTAATTGATTTATATACCCTCCTTTCTATACCCATTTACAAGGGCAATTATGAACTCCATCACATATGTTTAAATGGGATACATTAGAACATTACCTAGAAACTAGACTGCTGAGCTTAAAATCCTTTAGAACAGGTAAATTCTTCATTAATGGGTAGGTTATCAACTCACTACAAATGGCCTACAACCTTTTAAGGCAGCACACGGTGCTAATATTTTACTTTTCATGGGCAGTTGGAGGTTGGCTCCAATGATGAGCTCCACTGCTATCTTTAATTGTTTTTAAAATTGCATATTATAGGCAGCAATAAACACAAATTAGTATTATACCATCCACGGCTTTCTGCAAGGCATGGTTTCTATAAACAAGTTAAAACGCATACATCTGTAAATAATAAGTGTAAGTATGCTGAATTTAATGAATAAGGGCACTAAAAGAAATTGAACAGTAGGGGTTCAGCAATTAGAGTAACTGCCCATTTTATTAAAAATGTATTGTTTCCAGCTTTCACTTTAGAAGGCTTTTATTGCTTTGCTAATTCTAAGTTTTGATTTCCTTTGAAAAGGATGTCTAATTCCTTATTTTTCTTTGACAGCCCCATCACACAGCACTCGCCTTTTTTACAAGGCAGTGGACAACTGTGAACCTTTATATCTCCTTGCTCGGGATCTCACTCTCGGGCCCTCTCAGGCTGCAGACCTTTGTCTGGCATTGTGCCACCCAGAGGTATGATTCCTTATCAAGTAAGGTTTCATGGCACAATGAAGCTGAGATGAAAGCTGCTGAACCAGCACCCCCCAGGCAGCCACCCTTCGGCCCTTTCCCAGAGGTTGCCAACACTCTGGCAGAGTGGGGAGGGGAGGAGCACGCTTCCAGCTCCCCAGCCGTGCCCCTGCAACCCAGGGCCATTTGCTGAAGCTGGCAAGGCTCAGGCCACAAAATGGAGCCATGAGTTTCCTGCTGCTGTTCAGCATCAGCCTGCTGCAAGAGGACAGGGCAGTGTGCAGACTGGGAGGAGCAAAGGTAGCTCCTCAAGCCAGGCAGATATCCCAGTACACGTCTCCCACACCCCAGCCTCACTGCAGGGAGCCCCTGTGCTATCCTTGCTTGCACGTGGATGTTTTACATCCATGTAGCTCACTTTCCAAGTGTTGAGATTATTCCTTACACTAGCCTAATTGCACCCACGTTGCTGCTCTGTGGGGTTATAATTAAAACAATCCATTATTTCCATTTAGGCACGACACAATAACAGGAAAAATATGGCTTTCATCACTTGAGCTTATCTGCAAATAGGACAGTCAGACCAAAACTTGACCTTTCTAACACCCTACAGCACACGTACATTTGCAACATCTGAGACCAAAACAGGGACATACTCTGTCCTCCTTCATCCCCTCAGCCTGCCAGACTAGGACAGTGCAGAACTAAGAGCAGCTCACCCCTACATTTCTGATACTAATGTAAGCAATCCCAGCTTATGAATATTTAAGAACTTTGTCACTATCTTTTGAGAGAGCAAATGAAATATAGAGTTAACCAAGCTGTAATGCTCACCTGAGTGGAATTTCAGTATTTTTGAATTGAATTAGTACCTGCCAGACTAAAAATGGCAACACAGTGGGGAAGGTAACATGAAAGCTAAGACACTAACAAATTTCCTTTCCTTGTAATTCACAGCACCTTGACATTGAGTTCATAAAATATTTTAATCTGGTTTTTTGGGGTTTTTGGGGTTTTTTTACTTATAACTTTCCATCAGTGCAGTTAATATGGCAAACATCCCTCTGCCCCTCTCACAGCAGGTTGAGCAAAAGCTGAAATCTGGGAAGGAGTGTGGTATCCCAGAGCCAACTGGTAGCAGTTCTCTTGACTGTGGCTCAGAGCACACTTCCTCATTCTGCCTAGAAGATCTAAGATCGATAAAATAAGACATCCACAAGAGCCTGGAGACAAGATCCATGACTGCAGGGCCCATTTCTCAATAGTCTGTTTTCCTATTCTCTACCTGCAGTAGATTTTCCTATTAAACCATTGGAATGAGGAATGTTCATAATTTTACCTGTATGTTTTCTGTCATTACTATTCTCACGCAGAAATGAAAAAATATGCACACACTGTACTTCAGGAAAACACATATGTGCTAACAGTATTTCCCAGTCACCTGGTCTTTCTTATTCAATACCTAACTTCAGCAGTGATTCTTTTTATTCCCAGATAAGCTACTCAAAACTGACTGCAATATCCCTGCCTTGCAAACAGGAAAAACGTCAGCCATACTTTATATAGAATATGACAGAAGGAAAGTACTCTGTTCCCAAAGAACTGAAAAAGCAAAATTGAGTCCTAGTAGCTGATGTCCCAAGAAACTCAAGGCAAAACATATTCTGAAAAAGTGAAGTTACTCTTCCCCTATGAGGTTAAAATCCAGAAGATCTCTAGTTACTGTGCTATAATAATTTTAAAATGTCTCTATTATGAACACTCCCTACTACAGTACGCATATGTTTCATAAAAGATACCCTTTTTTTATGGGGAAAAAGCCCCTTTTCCTGCCATGTTTGAGAGATTTGGGCCATTATTTTCCTGATAAATTAGGCTAATATTTACAAATGCTTTTCCAATTGTCACAGTTCATTCAATGCAATCTTCCCAAACTTTCTGAAGGGCTGCTTTAGTGCCTCTCCCAATACCCAAAGGATTCTGAAGACACAGCAAAGTATTATTGCCAACACACCAAGGCTATTAAAAATGGAGATAGCTGTGAAACTGTCTGTAAGACTACCCATTTCACTTGAAGCTCCAGAAAACTTCCAAACTATGGCACTACTATTTCAGTGAGTTACTGTGACAAGGCAGAGCAGCCATTTTAAGGAATTAGTGAAATCAGCGGTGGAGGGTTGCTGGTTAGAAATCACTGCTTTTAATTTCGTAGTATTTGCACAAGTCTGACAACTGCACAGCTGCACAGAGTTGCCTCAAACTGTAATATAAACTAGGCAAGCTTTCCACAGAGTAAGTTCAATATGCTTTCCATTACTTCCCATTCTAAGGTCTGATCCTGTTGTGCTTTTCATTACACAGACTTGTCAGAAATTTTGGAAAATCTTCTCAGTTCTTTTCCCACACTTTACTCACCAGACACAAGTTTGACATCCAAAGATGACAACCTATAAACCCAGTAATTTTTAACAAAGTGTAGCCTGTAAGCTCAAGGGATGCTGTCTGAGAAAACTCACTTCTCACAACCTTACCCTGGGACCAGACAATCCCAGTGGGACAGGGGCACATTTTGGAAAGCTCTCATACCACCCAGGAACAGGGAGACCCTGCTGTTTCATGGCACCCCCGGCATTTGCAAACCAGTTTGCCTGATCACTGGCTTCTATTGTTTCCTGAGATAAGCAGGGCCCCAGTGAACAATTAGAGCTTTCAATAAATAATCTGTAAGCACATTCATTTGATTTACTGTTATTTGATATAGCAGTTAGTTTCAATGGGGCAGTTACTATTGATCACTTAAAGTACTACAGACAAACATGAAACACTTCCAGAACTCCATGGATTATTACTCTTTATCTGCCACTCATCTGGGTTACTTGTAATGGTTGTGAAATTTAAAATCAATAACAACAATTAGTGTTTGTTATACTCTGAGGAATGAATCATGTGAAATATGTTTTGTTACTAAAATGAAATGCTGAAGAGCTTGCAAGCAGGAAAAACTCTTGTAAATAGCAAGACTCTAAAATAATTTCTCTTGGTATTAGTGTCCAATAAAGGGGGTAAAGGAAATTAAAAGCAGGTATTTTAAATGCAGACAGAAGTACACACACCATTATAAAAATGCATTGGTAGGATTTTCAAAGGAATAAAACTTTCAGTGAAACTCAATGAAAACCCATGTTTTCCTTACAAGTCCTACAATTTCCTGCTCCTCAAACTCTATAGGAGTTTTGGGTTGTTAATCATGGCAGGACTTGTTCCTATAGATAATTGATAGACAATTGCCTATCAATCATTATAGATAACTGAAGACAAAGGAAAAGCTCTGACTCCTTTTCCAACTAGCTTTTACTGGAGATTATCACAAAAAAAAAAATCTAGGAAATTAATGGAAATCGATTTTCAGGTATATATGTAGAAAAACACCTTCTCTCTTCAGAATTTTTATAAATTTATAGAAATAAATTGTGAGTCTAATTATATGGATGGAAATAAGAGTATTTTGAGATTTCTGCTAAAGTAGTAATGCTACATAATTAAAATGCAAAACAATAAGAGAAATATTTTATCATTAAAATGTAACTAGAGGTCTGTGTGAAATCATCCATTCAGAAGACTTGTTTTTCATCAATTATTTGTTATTTATCTGATGTAAATATAAGAAGGTCGAATTAAAATGTATGACTCCTTATACAGCTTCTTGTCATTAAGACCAATGAAAGCAAACTGAAGACCATAATGAAATAATTATGTTTGCCTTTAAGAATCCTCTTCAACAACACATGGTAGTACCACACTAAATTAAAACATCAGGAACTAAATTTCTCTTGCATCTATTTCCATTTTCACTAATTATACCCCCAAGCTTTCCAATAGACCAGGCCCTGAAATTCTTTTGAAGCTGAAACAGCCGAAGGAACAGCAACCTTTTCATAGTTATGGACTTTGAAGAAGAAACAAAGGTAACGCAGCCCTGGAAGGATTAATATTTCAAATAGAGTTATCATGTGAAAATATGTGTTTATTTGAAAAATGGGGAAAAGATTGTTGATAAAAAGCCAAATATGTGTTCCAAGGAAACCAATACTCTGATTTAATCTCATTTGATTGCGTCATTCCTTCCTAACCTCTTTTTCTCAGAGTGTTTTCTTCTTCTGTGCAGAAATTCAAGTTAGCAAAAGCATACCAAACACAGTACTGCTGGGCAGTGCCAGTGTACCACGCTGTAACTGAGCTCTGCTTTCACATTTTGGTGAAGGTGAAAAATTGCAGTGTTCCTAATGGACTCCATTTCAGAGAGAAGGGAACAGCTATTTGCCCAAACTGCCTCCAGACATGCAGTGCATCCTAACACACAGCTCCTGCTTTAACCACAGAAGTCTTGCAGGACCTCACCAAAACACAGAGAAAGGAAAGGATTCGGATAAGGAAGAGGAAAAAAAAAAAACCACAGGAGGATATGACTCAGCTCTGACTTCTTGCAGGCAGCTGAAGGCTTCTTTTCAAAACTTCAGGGAGATAATGTATCCTTCTTGGTGTGGTGTCGGAGAACTGAATGTGGCAATAGGCACACAGCATAGAAAGATGAGCAGTTCACATGCCGAACCTGCATAGCATGTGACTGTATGTGCAACTAGAAAAACACAGCTGGAATGCGCTCTCCAAACGGAGAGAGGAAGGCAGAGGTTCACTAGGGAACGAAGACTTGGGAAAAGCAGCTTGCCCTGATCAAAGACACTGAAACACATAGGTGATTTGCCATTTGTTCTGCATTTTACACCTTAGTGTTCAAAGTGTGGAGTGAAATCAGAAAGATCTTTAGAAAGTCCAAGACTTTCAGCTAGCCTCTAAGGAGGATTTGACATACACCCTCACCCAGCAACTAATGAAATTTCTTCCTCAGCTGAATGAAAAGAACTATGCTAACAACACAGCAATGCTAAGGATTACTCTGCAAGATGAGGGGAAAAAGAAAAAACCTCCTCAGACCAAAAGTTGAAAGACAGTAGTATGAACAATGGCTTAAAACCAAAGAAAGAACCCCCAAGCTCAGGACCTGATCTTAACAATAAGAAAATTCACCCATGCGTGGCATTTTAGCCAGTGAAGGAGGGAGAAGTTAGGACCTTTGATTAGAGCAACCCCGAGAGGAGTGCAAAATCCCGAGAGAGAGGCAAGCTTTGGGGGGCACAGGCGTTTTCCTGTGCCTAAACCAAGGTCCTGGGGGAAGCATCTGCCTGCAGATCCACTGCCCTTGCCCAAGGGGAGGTCCGGGTGTCAGGTATCGCCAGATGGCACTGTGACACAGTTTTCCAACTCCCTTTTCTTCATGAGAGCGTGAACGTTCAGTCTTGGAAAGACAGGCAACGCTGGTCTTCTCGTGAGTTTTTGAGTAGAAGATGAGGAATTAAAGTGGCAGAGGAGCCTGTTTCCTGCCCCGGGCTCTGCCCACGGCCAGTCCCTGAGCAAATGTGCTGGAGGCTCTGAGTCCCCCAAAAGCCAGGGCACAGCTGTTCTGTGCCTGAACACCTCTGTCCCCAATTGGTATTTGTGAACAACTGAAATACTTGAATCAACTCAGATGATGTTACATTCATTTATCATGCAAGAACCCAGAAATCCTCTTGGTATCAGTCACCAGCTGGCAGAGGAGTGATGCTGGTACAGGACTGGAAGATGAAGGAGCTCTCGTAGGAGATGAGAGGCACACCTCTGTATGATGTGCTGCTGTGTCATCAGCCAGCCCGGCAGAGAGGACCAGCAGAGAGGTTTAATGGCCACTTCAGGAATTACCTCAAGCAGCATTCAGATTAAAAAATAAATAAAAGAAGATAATTCAATAGATTATTTGTGTTCTTTAACTGTATTGGTGGTGGGAATTTTTTTTGGTTGGTTTTCTTTTGGTTTGCTTTGTTGGGGTTTTTTTTGGGGAGGGGGGGGGGTTGTGTTTTGATTTTGAGAAGCGGTAATTGAACCATTTCTTCCATTCTTTCTATCTTACAGGCACAAATGGCTTTCTATAATCAAAGGACCCACTGAAGGAAATCTGTGTTAAATCAAGCTGTGCTTTTTGTCTCCAGTTGGTGCAACACTGGTCAACCTGCTTGATTGTTCCACACCTCTGCAATGCATCTTTAAAAGAAGACTGATCCTTTTTTCTTTATAAGAAAAGATGCTGGATGTTCATTGTGCTGAACATCCAGCACAGTGACATGAACTTTTACTGCTATTTCCTAAAAGTACCAGTACACAAATACACCAAAGGCTCACTCATACAACCATTCTGCCTCTAAAACTCTTACTAAAATTGAGGGTGGAGGGTTGAGTGCATTTAAGTGCTTCACTAGATAAGCCTGTAAAAGACAAAGACATCCTTAATTTGTCATTTTATTGTTCAAAGATCCTTGCTAAAAATACAATGTGAGCCTAGAGAAAAATATTATGGTTCAATGAAAAGAGATCCTCCAAACCATTAAAAGAAACTAAGCTGTGCTAAAAAAATCTCTTTGTTGAAAGACATTTCTCTGCTTTTTTTCTTAGGGGATGCACTTAGAGGGTAGAATGTAAGTCACTGAAAGTGCATAAAACGGAAATCCTTCCAAACTATGGATGGACTCTAAAATCATGTCCTTGGCAGTGAAGATCCAGAGCACTCTGAGAATTTGTAAATACTCATTCAAGCTTTAACCTATTAAACCTATACAAGTGTAGCCCGTATGTGTATGTTTAACTTACACAGTTTTATAATATTCAGTTTATATATGGTATAAGCAGGGGAAAGAAAAATCACCTTGTCCAAGGGGAACAGAAGGTATATTATATACTTTGTGTCTAGGATTCTTTAACACAGACTTGCTGGATTATATTTCCATCTCTCTTAACAAAAGCATTTGAAGAAGATTCAAGGCTCAAACAGAACACTAAAAGAAAGTGGGGTCAGTTATATAAGGCCTAGCACTAGTTTGTTAAAAGTCTTTTTTCCTACCCACTCCCAAATAAAGGGACAAAGAAGTGAACATTGTGGGAATGTGTTTCTAAACCACATGATATCCTTATCAGATTGTCATGTACAAGGGAGGTTCTCACACAGGGACCCCATGCTGGTGAGCTGACCTGTCACATGATGCAAGTTCTACACTCCTATTCAGATTACTAAAATGAGCTGAAGAAAGCTAGATTTCCCCTCCTCCCTCTCCCCCAAATAAGCAAAATGCACAGTGACCAAAGTCATATTAATTCGCTGCCACTGGGAAAGCAATCCTGAGCAGCTGCAAATAAGTGAGTATATGAAGAAGATAATCTAGCTATTAAAATCTATACCACAATTAATATCTGCTGAGCAGACTTTATTGCAGAGAAGCAAATAGAGAATCAGAGAAACGCGTGTGTGTCAGACAAAATAGAAGGAAAAAAACTCAGTTAATTTGTAAATTTATGGAAAGAGAGTAATATATTTTTATAAGCAAGTCCTACTTTGTCATATAAGTGTCTCTATTTTCACTGTCGATGTTGGGAACACTGTCACTGAATTACTTTTTCATGTTTGGGGGAAGTGGAACAGTCCTGTAAACACTTTTAATATTAAATGAAGGTTTTAAATAGTATTTGATCATTCAAATATATGGCCTGCTTTAAAAAGTGCTGAGGGAGCTCCTAGATGCTCAGCATATTTGGAAATGAAGCCATGAAATGTGAATTTAGGATGCTAACTTTAGGCTACTGTTTCTGACATTCTCAACTTTTGAAACACATTTGCTCATGCAACGACAAATTAATTAAATCCCAGACCTTAGACTGTTTTTAAGAAGACAGTTTAAAATCCACGGTTTTGGATGCAAGTTGTTTACAGATTACAATTAGGAGGAATAGCTAAGATTACTGTGACCAAAAAACTGCACAGAATCATTTCCACATTACATCAGTTGGTTTCTTTTATAACTGGAATATGGTTCTCATAAAAGGGTGGCAGCAGTAAGACATTACTCCTTGTTTGCCTGCTAGAAAATCCAGTTTTGTTACCCTCCTGTCTATATTTTTCCTGAAGCACAGAGAAAATTATTATTCTGTTACTTTAGAATAGTTTTGAGCATTTTGAGTCTTGTATTTTGGTGGTTCCGTTTGGTTTGAAAGGGCTTGGATTTCAGCAAGAAGTGGCATGGGTCACAGTGCATGGGGACAGACTTCATGCACATGAGCAAAGGTCAAAATCAATCATAGCTTTGTATTTCCAGGCCTATTACTTTTGGCAGTTTAGCCTGCCAGAAGGGGCTAAAATATTTGCCTCCCAAAAGGAGTAAACATCAATAGGGGGCAGGAATATAATCAGCTTCTCAACCACCGGGCAATGAGAAATGAGGGTAAGGGATCCCCTCCTCGCTACAGCCACTAAGCCATCTAAATGTTAGATGCAACATTTTCAGCAAAAAGTTGAAAGATTTCACAGCACAGTGACTTGAAAAGGACAATAGGCCTATTTAGGCAATTATATTATGCAGGCTTTGTTATTAGGCAGCCCTGCTCAGCCCCAGAAAGTCTGGATAATCAAAAGTGTCCAAGTACAGGAAGGGGAAAAGTACAACCCCACCCTCCCGCACAGCCGCTGCCAGGACCTCTGGATTTGAAGGGTAAAGTCTATTTACCGAAGTTCCTTGGCCATTTTATACATCAACTGATATCCTTCCTCATGGGGCTGCGTGCTACAGCCCAGCAAAGCTCTGGAAAGCCCTCTGAAACCACAATTAATTTGGCCCCAGCCGCCCGCCCCTGTAAATTCGGTGCTCAGAAGCTGCTGCCAGCCCCCCAGGCAGGAGAGGGATGCTCCCCCCGGCTCGCACGCATACCAGGGCCGGTCCCCACGGCCAAACAGATCTGGAAACTCATCACAGCTGTGCTCTGCTTTTGAGGTCTCAATAGGACGGGGCACAGCGTGGCCGACCGCGGCAGACAGCAGTCCTTGCGAGCACAATGTCCCTTTCACAGCCCCGCTCCCAAATCTAAATGCTGGCTGTGTAACACAGCCGCACTTCATCGGCCGCGTAAAGGGCGGTATATAAATTAGACCTGAGCAAAACCAGTCGCTCGGCGTGTTTCGGGGAGGTGGGACCGTAATCCGCCGAGCTGGGCGCCTCGCTGCCCCGAGCGAAGCCCCTCGGCTTGGCCGGGCTGCGGGGCTGGCGTGACGCACACATGGTTAACAAAAACCGCTCAGCAGTAAGTAGGGATTTAACTGGATGTGAGGATGACCAACTTCGCTGTCTGAAACACTATCTCCCTCTTTCAACTCCTTAACTTCACCGTAACCCTCTTGAAGGCATCGCCTCAGAAGCCTGGCTTTGTTCTGACAAGTTGCACCTTTGCTGCACAGACTCATTAAGCAAGCAGGGAGTCACCCAAAGATACATTGCTTTTCCTCCGAGCTTATCCCACACCCTGACTTCACCAGCGAAAGCCTCTCATCATTTTTGTCTGCAGGAGTTTTTGACAGTGGTGCGTGTCCATTAGGGTTTTCCTGTGCCAGCAGCCGAATCAAGCTAACTGCATCACAGTCTACATAGAGAATAGTTTTCCCCTTTCAGTTCTTTTGGAAGAAAAATACCCCACACATTTTTTTTTTTAAATGAAGTGGATCAGAAACAAACATTTTTTTCATCACATATTTCAGAGCATTAAGCGAGATGTATAAAAATTTAAACAAAGGCTCTATCCCTAAGCAAATCAGTCCTAGCCATTTAGCTGTAAAGTTTATAGATGAACTTCAAAGAAAATAACCTGGTTCAAACAGATCTTGCCTTCTGGGCACTAGCAAACACACCTGCAGCAATTTGATACTTGGGAATGCAGATTACAAGTCCTTCACTTCAAAATGTTTGTTTTTTAATTCAGAAAGATGAAAGAAAATAAAGTAGTGAGCTTTTTTTTTTTTTTTTTTTTTTTTGGTGGAACACAGATGTTTCCAGTGCTTGCAGAGAACGGGAACCTAACCCAAACACTGCAATAATCCAGAATTTTGAAGGAAAACGCATGCTTTCGGGAGTCCCATCTTCATAAACTTTCTGAAAGTTAATACCTGCTAGCTCCTCTCAAGGCAAACACTTCCTACCAAACTGTAATAAGAACTGCATACTATGTGAGCCTCAACATCCCAATGTGCTCTGCTGCCATGTCCACAACTTTTGACTTCATCAAATTTTTTGTGCTTCTAACCCTAAGGAATTGCAGCAGGCAGTAGTCATCTACTTGATATAATTAGCTGAAACACTACATAATGCCAAACAAACTTACTCTTGTTTTGGGCCTGTTCATTTGGTTTTTGCCTGTTTAATTAATGAAGACTAATGAAGACTTTTTTAATAGGCTTTTCCAAGGTCAGATCTCCATTCTTTGCAGCTCCTCTCTCAGGACCTGTCCTGTTCCCACCTCCTCAGTATTTAGTTAGCTCGTGTTTCACCAAAAGTTATTGGTTTTCTCTCAGTATTTGCTGCCACTGCACTATGAGGGAGCAGAATATTCTAACTTATTTAAAAAACTATAAATTACTCATTCTTACAATCTTAACTCTTTTGTCCTCTTAAGAACTATCCTTGTCTAATTCAATTACACCAACCTGATTTTTATCTTATGACAAAATGTGTGAGAACAAATTACGATTAAAATTGCAGTTGGTTCTAGTCTCATTTCTGAGTCCACAATTCTGTTTGCAAACAAATAATCTCATTGTAAATCTACAACAATATAACCAGAATCACATAAAGCATAAACTCATATGAGTGCAAATTTAGGGGGGCTTTTTGTAATCTTGTAATACACCGTGCAATACGCAGTGGCTAACAGTTGTGCTGCAAACCCAGGGCAGGTTTTTCCTCCCACAGGGGAGAGGGAAAAAAATACCACACAAGTTAAGGTCATGTTAGGGTTGTGTCTTATCCTCTATTTTTACTTTGCAGACCCTCATGGACTAGAAAATTCATGATGCTGCAGGAGTGCACTAGCTTAGTGAATTGTAACAGGATTAACGCACGGAAGATGTGCTGAAGTTGGAGACCTACAGCATTCTGCCCTAAACCCTGCAATGGCCAATTTCACCAGCATTTCAGTTGAAACCCTGATGCTGTCTGGGATTGTTACTGGCCTACTCTGAGCTTGCACTATCCATGTACTATTCCCTCAACAACCATTTACCTTTTACTCTACAACCACGTCTCTATCAAAGCAATATTTCTAAGGCCTAAGGCAATGGCTGCAGGTGTACTGGCTTGGATTTCTTTTTGCAGAGTCAAAAATTAAACAACAAATTAGACCAAAAAAAGACTATCACACTTCTTACAATTACAAAATTTGATTATTATTACATTACATCAAATCAGAGAGGTCTTCGTAAAAATGGAGAATCAGGAAATGCTAGAGTTAGAATTGAACATTGCTATCTTTACATTTATAAGCAGTGGAGCAACCTTTAAACTATTAAAAGCTTTCTGGACCACAAAATTTCTAGTTCTGTCATATTTTCATGAGATGTAAGATAAAAATCTTAACCTTTGAGAGAATTCTAGTATTTCATAATCCGCTTATATATTTACTCATGCATAAACCGCGTACACTTTCTTCAAAACTGAAAACAAAATTTGCTCTAAGGTTTCAAACAGAAATCTTAATTTGAATTCTAACTAAATTGTTTTTCCACATTTCCATACCATTAACTTTCACAGTTCAATTTATAGCCACTGTACTATGATTCAAGTTTCGAGGCGATTCTAAATTTCCATGAAGTGAAGATTAATCCTACTGGTTACGAAGTTACAAGAGTGGATTCCTGAACGCATTTTCCTGTATTTTTATTTACTCTTGTTAATATGAGTTTCTTTGATTAGCTAAACTGTCCTGTTATCAACACTTGTCTCTTATCACAGGCCCTAGGCAAATGACATATTTACCACTCATTCCATTCTGATAAGGGTAATCCTGTGTTTAACTTGCCCAAGAACAAACACCATATATTTTGTTTTTAAGAATCCTGCTTCTAGGTATTAACAACGTACAAGAGAAAGAGCAGGACATTTTAAAGCCAGGAGTTATTTAAAGAATATTTTGCAAGTGTAAGCTTTTAACAACAGTATATATGCCTCCTACTCCAGGAAAGTTTATTTAATTCCAAGTTTCCACAATATCACCACTGAAGTTATACTAAAGTTTAAACCATGAAAGGAGGAAAAAGCATTTTTAGTAAAACATCTGGTTTGGATTTTTGTTGTTGCTAACTGAAGCTCTCCCATAGCTAGTAACACTATTTTGAAGTAAAAGCTTTGTTTCGTATTTTGTTTGAAGCATTTTGAAAACAGTGCGAAAAAAATAAATATCCCATGCTGAACTTCGCAGTCTCCTTCTAATTGTAAAGATATCAAAACATTTGCAGTGTTGTAGGCCGCTAGTCACTGATTTTTTACAATTCTGTTTTCATTACTCAACCCACACAAATGTCATATGGTGTCTGAAAACTTTTGAGCCGAGTGAAACACACTATTTCACCAAACGCCCTTAAATTTATTTTTCAATTACCTACTCCACCCCTTTGAAATGTTGAAGAAAGAACTCCTCTAATTCCTAGTTAACTTTTTAACATACTGCAACACAGAAATTTCCAAGAGCATTATACAGTTAATGGTGTACTGAAGTGTTCGAGAGCGTGCTAAAAACATTTTGATAGATAGCCAAGTCATTTATCTAAATCACTGTCAGAGCAGTGAAGCATCCTGCAAGCTTTTAAGCATAGTATAAGGTGATGTTTTCTGGCACTTTTTGTCATTTCTCAAACTTGAAACTGAGGAGTTAAAATACTGCTATTGTTTATCGTCTGTATATTTCAGCAACAAATCAAGACCCTATAACATAGTAACACATTTTCAGGGGTGTCCTACCACTAACTCTCACTCCTCTGTTAACAGTGCATCGCTGTCTGAATCTCAAGGTATAGAAATAATTGATGGTTAAACTCAAAGGGTGTTCACAGTAAGTAGTTTTCTAGCAAAACAGCAACTTCTTAGAGCAACAAAGTTAAGAAGAAAGGTGGCAGCAAGGTCAGTACAAAGAAATATTGCCTTTTCTTCGGGAACTTATAACTACTGTCTGATTTTTGGAATGGCAACCCAACCTACCCACTGCAATTCCACATCTTTGCAAGAACTGTAGAGATCAACATTTTAATTGCTTGGCTGCTCTGCTAAAATGCACTTCAAGACAACATGCATCCTGATTAGCAAATGTGCTACAAAATTAGATTAAGGAGTGGGGGGGGGGGGGGGAAAGCTACCACAGAGATGTTATGTAAATTCGTCTTTCACTGGTTGGAGTTTTGCAAGTATTTGCTGTATTACATTACGATTTTATGTGTTCCTGTTTGGCTCCACAACTGTTGTTAGGATCAATATGCCACATGAGAAGGGATAAACAGAAAGAAGTCCGGTGCTTCTTTCCTCTTTCCTTTCTTGCCAAAAGGAGAAAAAAATAGCTTGCAAACCACATTTTGCACAAAAACTCACCCCACCCCTCATTACCTCTGCACTTAATTACCGGTCTTTCTTTTTTAAATACATGCAATTCAATAAATTAAATAAATAACAACAACAACAATTATAATAATAGTAATTGCTTTAAAGTGGAAAAAGAACAGTTGGGACCTACATTGAGCACTGTGCCGGTGTTGCCACTCTGTTTGTGCCAATCCACTGAAGCATGCTTTGAGAGCCTTCTCCTGGAGCATGCAGGAAGACGGACTCGCAGTGTAGAAATCCAGCATCTGAGCAGGGCTCACTGCTAGAACGTCCATACAGTCAAACATGATTCCCCCTGCACAGAATGCCTGCAAAAGTGCTTTCCTCTAGGTGTGGAGGAAAATGGCACATAAAAGTACACCCAACTCCATCAAACTCTGCCCCTTTTTTGGCACGTAGGCTGTTGGTCTTTTTCCCAGACCAGAATCATGAATTATGACAGACAACACAGCTAAAAGCCTGTAATTGATCCAAATGATCATTTACCATTTTCCAGGCTGCCCAGCCAATCCAGCAAGATGGGGGGATGCGAGACGCATTCCAAGTTTTAGCTACCATCAATTTCCCCCCAAAATTTCTTGAGAGTCAGTCCAGCTCCCGAGGCGCTCGCCGGGTGTGTGCCGCGTCCCACGCCGTGCCAATCGCCCACCTCCCCGGGATAAAACAGCTCCGGTGGAGGCGCGGGATCCCCCTCGGCCGTGAATAGATGCTTCTGCCTCTGAACAGCTCACTTCCTACTACTTGTGTCACAGGGAATGAAAGATTGAATTGCCTAATATATGCGAGTGAACTTTCCGTGAACCCTTCCCAGGCTGCTAACCTTCAAATGACCCAAGCGGTCTGACATCACCAGCTCCCAGGATTCTCACACGCCTTCACAACTCCCAGCAGCCCTGCAAAAAAGCCAGGCAGGCAGGCGGGCGGGCGGGCAGGCAAAGGCGAGCCCCAGCCCTGCCGGAGTCGCCCCGCGGCCGCCGAGCGGGCGGGTGCGGACGGGGAGCGCAACTCGCGAAAAGATCCAAAATAATAAAGTAATTTAAAAATAAAAAAAAAAAAAAACCAAAAAAAAAACCAAACGCAACAACGAGGAGGAGGAGGAGGAGGGGAAGGGGGTGGGAAGTAAAAAAGCGGCGTTTTCAGCGGTTGCAGGGGATGGAGAATTTGAAAATTCCAGCTCAATTTGCTGAAAGTTCTGTGCCCCCCTCCCTCCCTCACACACACACACACATTCCTTTCCTCCCCGGAGAGGCCACGAGCGAGGCGCAGGCGCTGCCGCTGTTCCAGAGCCAGGGACACGGGCTTCGCCCCAGCTGCTGGGCTGGCGGGCTGGGCTTGGGAGCAGCCTCATCCCGGCGCTGCCCCGGCACACGCCAGCGGGGACCCCGCTCACTGCCACCCGCGGGGACCCCGCTCGATACCACTCGCAGGGACTGCGGCCGGTGCCAGCACCACTCCCAGCGGGGAATCGCAGGGGCCCGTCCCTCCTGGGCGAGGGGGGGCGATCAGGCCCCATCTCTCCGCACCATCCATCCCTCACCCCGGCTCCTCAGTCACCCAGAGCTCCCTGGTTTCCCCGATGGGTCAGATTTGGCACTGCCCTGGAGGGTCTGTCCCCAGGACTGCGCCCGAGGCAGGAAGCAGCCACGCACCCCCTCTTCTCCCTCCTCAGCCCCGCCGCCGCCGGGTCCTGCCTGTCTCTGATTAGCAGAGAGGGGCTGGGGCCGCTCGTGTAGCCCCGGAGGGGCTGTGTCGGCTTTCAGAGGGCTAATGAGCCCCAGCTCCCCGGGAGGGGAGAAAGGCCACGGGCTAATCCATGGGAGACAGGACCCAGCCCGTGGTGCTGAGCGGGGAGACCTCCCTGGGGCAGACGGCCCCGGCCAAGCCCTCACAGCCGCTCTGAAGGCGAGGGGCTGCTCCCACCCACTAAGGTCCGTGCTACACCACGCTGCCGACAGCCCTCCTTCATGGCCTGTCTAGGTGTCGATGGCTTCCCGAGGCTGGGGCTACGATGCCACAGCCAGCCCTGTTCGGGCCCACCACTTGCGTGAAGCCAGCAGAGAGCTCGGTGCTTTTTAGGTAGGTAACTACTACCTTCTCCAAAATTCTGCTCACCAAGAAAGACTCCATGAAGGCTTCCACCAGTTCTTATTCCTATGGACAATTTAAAAATTAAAAACAACAGCCTGGAAACACTCCCTCCGCCCCAGTGGGAAGGACATGAGCTCAATAGCCACATGCATGCTTTAATTTTACATGAATAAGCCAAGCTACCTCAGCCCCAGCAGTGAGCATCATCCAGGAGCAAGGCGCACAGGAGCCTTGCTTCTCTGCTCCAAAGCAAGCTCAGGTGCAGAAATTAGAAAACTGAACACTTGGTTATTGCTCGTTTCTTGCAAAGCCCTAGATAGGAGTCGGGCAGAGAGGGGCATACTGAGCAGGCATGGCACACCACTGGCGACCGTAAAGAAACGCTGGAGAGAGACTCACCCTGGGACCTGCGCAGCCACTTTAATGGATGTGGTGTCCCCTCTCCACAAAAAGTCCTTTGATGAACCGAAAGCTCTCTGACAATGCCTGCAGATTGTATTAACAAAACTTTTCACACAGATTCAAGAATTTACAAAAAAACCCCAAACCACAGAACAAATCCCCCACACAACACACACACTTGTTCCCTGAAACTGATATACCCACATTGAAAACCAGCGGCCAGCAAAAAGACCTGCTGCAATCTGGAAGAGAATCCTTTTGAAGAGATTAAAACAAAAGCTTTTCTTAGCCTCCTTCCCCCCTCCACGGGAGAGCTGTAGTTGTCCCTGCAGCAGGCAGCCTCTCTTTCCCTCTTCCCTTCAGGCAGAAGAGTTACAAATGCTGGAGTTTAACAGCGTCTTTTTTAAAGGACTTTTTAAGGACTTTCTCAGCCCTTTAGTGTGTCCTCCCCCAGCCTGAACTCCTGCAGTTGAAGAAGCCCCTGACACTTTCTAATCTAAAATTTATGCACAGCATACGCTTACTGAAAAAGCCATACTTCAGGGAAGCTTGTTCAAACTATTTCAGCACAGCAAAACAGTGTTTGTTGCATTAAAATAGCCAAGTGGAAAAGTGGCTAAACTTTTTTTTTTTTTTTTTTTTTTTTTTTTTTTTTTTTTTTTTTTAATCTTGGCTGGCTACATTGCTACAGTTTTGTTTGGAATAGCAAAGCTAAATTAACAGACAGTTATTTTCTAACCAGACGACACAGGATGCACGAGAAATTTGGAATACGTAATGTATCACCACAAAAATAACTGGAAAGGATGACACAAAACACAGTATGTTTTTTTCAGTCTCCAATTTAGGGCGAAAACAGCTTTTTGTGTGGACCAGAGTTCTTGGAACAGTTTAGGCTTGTGCCAAGAAAAACATGTTGCATATGTGAGTTAAAAGTAAACAGAATCAGACAAACAGAAATACAGTTATGTTTATCCTATTAGCAGTCTTATAATACCATATTCAAAAATAATACCTGTCAGTTGTACCTCAAAATGTAGAGTGGCAACTTCTGAAAGTAAATGTCGGGAAGTGACACTTAAGTGTGTATGAATTGGAAAAAGACTGCTTTTTCTCTCTGTATCAAAATGAGCCAGGTACCTCATCATGCTGTGTTACAAATAATACTTGCACTAATGCTTATATTTGTTACTAAATGCACACATAATTTAAAAATTCCTCAAATAGCCTAATGGTTTGCTTACAACTATTTCTATGACACATTAAACAACAACACATGTCTGATTTCACTTTGAAATAGCACAACACTTGTTTTTCTTCAACAGAGTATCAGGAAAAGCCATTCATAAAATGGGGAGCATTTTCTAATTTAGATCAGAATCATAATTATTGTGCTAACTAATAGTCCTCTAGTTCAAATGCAACCGAAGCTTAAATGTTGCCATATATTTTAAATGCCCATCCAGCACCCATAGAGGTATGAGGAGGCAACAACTCTCCAATATCTTTGACTTTGTCCATGCAAAGAAATTGTGGTTTCACATCAGTGCTTTGATCTGTTTTCTCTCAGACTGTGATAGCAGAAACTTTACAATAAACATATTCTTAGCTATAAATGAAATAAAAAGCACAAGTTCAAGTCAGAAATCTATTTCCTCTGGTGTTACTGTATATTTGTCAGTGTGACATAGCACATTTGAAACCCATAATCATAAACCAAAAATTTACAGCCAAGGTTTAGGGTCTACATCTGTTTCTCTGGTTTTTGTACTGCAATTACCCACTGGACAATTCAGAAAGCAGCACTATGAATCATGTACTGCACACATGGTAGTGCTGGTCACTTTTTTCTTAGCACAAGAGGCTGAGGATGCCATAATGTGCTTCACTGAGAGAGAGAGCATTAACTAGAATTAGGATGAGTGCACCAGGCTCTCTAATAAAAATGACTTTACTAGAAGCAACAGAGCACTTCTGGAACATTACAGGCATATTTATAGCATGGAAAAATTAAGAAGTGCATGCAGAAATTCTCCCCAACTAAGTACCTCGGGGGAAGCAGACTTTTTTTTCCTTTTGCATGCATTTTACTATTAATCAAATGTAGCACTCTCTTGAAACAGTTTTGACAGCAGAGTAAATGGTTACTAGTGAATGATGTGTGTGTTTAAGCAGTGAAAGCAGAGACAAAGTGATGTTTTCTTCTACTCCCTAGGCAAGAGCTGACACTAAGCCTGCTGCCTCAGCTTTGATACTCACAGATTCCTTTGTGTCAGTTGCTGGGAGAATCACTGGCAGTTCACTAACCCTGCCTCACACACAGGGGCTTTGATTTTTACCTCTTCATTGACGATAGATGTTAATATGAAACAGTACTTGCCTGCCTTGGCAGTTTTTTTTTTTTCCCTCCCCCCAACTGGTGATACAAATCTGAAAAATCTGAAGACCTGAATTCCCCCTTCACGACATGTAGTTTTTAGTGTTGAAGGATGTTTTCTTCATGTCTCGAGCACATGAATGATGTCAAAAAATTATGGGGAAGAAAATCACTAGGTCACAAGAGAATGGCTGAATATTTAAAACTCTATAAGGTCCTAGGAAATGGGTACCAACTGTGAGCAAGAAGAAGAAAGCAAAACAGTAAAATTACTGGCATGAAATGGCACAAATGACATAGAAAAACATGAAATACAGGGAAATTAAGTTAAAAGGGGGTTTCTTCAGTCTGCTGTACACTAGTATGCACAGCTTGCAATGACTGAAACAGGAATTTGCACTAAGAAGAATTATTTCAGGCCTGAAATATAACAGCAACAGGCGAAAGACAATTCAGTGCAGAGCAGTATTTTATTTTAGATGGGAAAAGCAGAGTTAGTCATCTCCAGACCCAGAAGTCAGGCATGCAACCAGTTTGCAAATCACTTACTGATAAGGGCTTTTTGTCTGTTTTAATCAGTGGATAAGTATTTGTAAAGATGCCTTTAAAGCTGATTGCTTAACTTAAAGGCTATAGAAATAATTAATCTCCACAAACTTGAGCATACGACCATGTTTCTTAGAATCCATACAATCCTTTGGCCTGGAGCCAGGGGAGAACTGCCCTACATGATAAAACTGGGAGTTTATCTGGCTCAGCAATCCATTTCTAAGGGTGACTGCTACTAGATCTTTCTAAGGGAAAAACAGGAATCCCCAGTGATTGGCGAAGTATAACTCACCCATAGGTCCTCTAATAGCCTATTCTCTAACAGCAAATCACTTAAGCATTAAGGCGTGAGGTTTAATATCCCTTCCAAATTTGTTTTTTTGTAATAGCCTTGATATTCTACATAGTCCTATATAGCCAATGTCTTTTTGGATTGTGATAAATTCGTAGCTCTGTAACACAGATGTAGATAGTAAGTTATTAGGGTTTGAGATAAAGAACAATAACTTTTAAAAAACAGACAAACAAACAAAAAAACACTGTAAAACTCATCCACGTTGCAAATAAAGGAGAGAGACCAAACTGCACCTTTTTGAGGCCCCAAAAGCTGATGGCTCTAGGCTCCTGAAAGGTTGGGAAAGAGGCAATGACATCACATTCATGAAGAGGGGATGACATGCATTTTTGAAGGACATAAAAAGAAAAGAACATTATAAGATTAAACACTGGCTATATATTGAATCTACACTTGCTGTTTATGAGGATTCTGCGGTGCAAACACCACTGCTAAATGGTTGCCAGAAAAAAAAAAAAGTGAGGAAAAAAAGGTTTGCTTCATTTTGTTTTGTCTTTAAATGACTAGAAACTGCTGTTTCAAGGTTTTGCCATGAAAGAGATTTTTACTGTTAGCCTATAAATCCCTCAAAACATAGAATTATAATGGAAATGCTGAGGTAACTGGAGTGCCATGCGTGGCACTGACACATTGCATTATATAATCCAGGGAGAATGAAAGTTGGGACATCTATAAAATCTAAGCAGAATCAAGATGTATGAAAGAGTAGAAGAGCAAGTAGAAATACTGAATATTAAACTGCAGAGAATACTACTACTAGCAATAAAGTTTCCTATATGCTGAATATGCTTTTGGTTGGCTGAAGGCGAAAGAGCACAGAGCTCCATTAAAACTAAAACAGAGATTCAGAAAGGCTGTTCAAGTAACTACTTTGTTTCTGCCTCTTTTAAGGAGGTTAAAGAAAGAGGTTAAAGGAGGAGGTTAAAGAAAGTTACCTAACAAAAAGATAGTATTTCCTGATGGTTTGATATCCTGAAAGGTGTCTCAGAATGTATAAATAAATAATCTGAGAACATGCAGAATAAATGGGAGTTCCAAACATAGGCATCTTACCACCCCAGCAGAATCAGAATATAAACTGGGACAACTGTACTTCTTCTACAGATTCCCTAATTGCAGCTTAAACTCTTGATGAAAAGTTAGCCCTGATGGCTTTTTTCTAGAAAAAGACCAAAGTTGCCAAACAGTGACTGGAACTCCAGCTCAATACATACAGATATCCTAAGAAAGACTAACCTTACCCTAAGGCCTATTTCATTTAAGTCGGACTTAAGCAGCATTTAAGGCCTGCACTTCTGCACTGGTGACAAGGACAACCCATACAGAGGGATGGCAGAGGCCTGAGATGGCTGAAACACACTTGAGCGAAGCTCTGGTCACATAAAGCCCGGTGCAGGTGGGACTGGATTATGCCATGAATGTAAACTGCAATAGACCCACACTCAGCAGCAGCTTGACATGCTTATTGATGACAATCCAGTTCCCACTTAGCTAGTTCCCAAACCTACATCAAACACTGAAAGAACAACCCAGTATCCTATCTCTGGGTATCTTAGAAAGAAGAATGAAGGGGTGACTGGAAAATGTGTTGGCATTGCTACCTGGCTAGCAGGGGTAATGACAGCAGTGACAATGTGGTGACATTGCCTGAAATCTGCTGGTAATGATGATCATCATGCCAACACCTCCACTCTGCCTGTTACCCTAATGCACTGTACTTTCACACCTTTGTTTCTGTCATGCAGATGTGCTTTCTGTTTGGGAACAGCCTGTGTAAATAAATGCTGTAAATGAGGTAGAATTACCCAGAAACTGAGGTATATATTTAGCAAATCGATGTCTGGTTTTTTTTTGTAGAACCTGGGCCATCAATAATGTGTGAATTAACTGAGGGCACATGTCTTCTGAGGGACACTGTTATCACTGTAACTTTATTGATGTAGCCTGAAAAGTAAACTTTACTCACAGGGTCAGTTTTACAAGCATACAGGTTATCATAGTGCAACTACTGTTGAGCAGGTAAGGGATTCTGTATATTCCTTTTATACTACAGTAACTGGGCTGTGACAAGTAATACTCTTTCAAAAACGAGCAACTGCTTCCTCACCCTATATTGTTATATCAATGTAACATTCAAACACAGATGAGATCTCAGGAAAAGTCAGGCTGGGCTGGACCTTACTTGCATTCAGAACAAGCAATTGCACCATCAATGACATCCAGTCTGAAATGTTCACAAGATTTTTCCTGGTTTTCAAACTCTACTAGAATATACTTATCAAATTGTTCTTTGGTGCATTCCTCAAATTCTATTTGACTTGTGCAATTTAAGCCAACAAAGAAAAATAAGCCTGGTCCCAAGCTGCTTCACTAATCTAGTCCCACATGATTAACTAGATCTGCAAATTCTCACACCCTTGGATTGCAAGACTCCCATATTGGACCACAGAAGGGACTGAATGTCCACACATATTATGTCCATGTTCAGGGAATCACAACTGACACACATGCTTCAATCAAAGACAACTTAGAGAGCTGGTGTGCAATTAGCACACTGCTCCAGGCTTTGCGCAGTATCATGGATTTTTTGCCCTTTTGGGACCTTTAGTCCTAATGTAATGGTGGACATGCAAGCTGGTCTCTGAGCATGTGCTGGTCCCTCAGCATAGCAGGCTTGACAGATCTATAAAACTATCAAACTAGTTTTGCATAAACTAGACCAAAAACTCTTCATTTTGAAATCTTGACCCTTCTGACTGAAAAGTTCTGTGCAGACCTTGTCATCACACTGCAAGAAACCACTTCTTTCAATCCAATCACAGTTTTGAGCAAGCATCCTCAAGAACAGGCTTCTCATTCATGAGACACTGATCTTCCATGTATTGTTATCAGACTATTAGAAAAACAGACTTACTTGACTTCATATGAAGACATAGGAAGATGTGTGTTCTGTCCTTTGCCAAATGGCTTTGAGATGTCACCCTTACTGCATCCATCCATTCTACCTTGGGCATGAAATATGCCAAAAGACAGGGTTGTGGCCAAGCTCTTTCAAGCAATTTTCACGATTGTTGGACGGGTAAAGTAAGCCTGGACCTACAGAAGCTTTAGTTACAAGAAATCCATGTGCACATTCTTAATACTGTGAAATGTGTTGTAGTTCTCCTTAAAAAGTACAGCGAGTTCTTATCCCCAGTCAGATCTTAAACAACAAGCTGGTGCATATCTGCTAATTAAAACCTTAGAAAAGTTAAAGGTCCACCTGCTGGATTCCTAAATTTGTCCAAAAATTGTTAGGTATTTATTTTATTTTATTTTATTTTATTTTATTTTATTTTATTTTATTTTATTTTATTTTATTTTATTTTATTTTATTTTATTTCATTTCATTTCATTTCATATTTTTTAAACAGACTTACTAAGAGCAGAAGGGCACAGCACTGCTACTAAAGCCTATACTGCTAGCTGAACAATGCAGGAACATTATGTCACTCAGAGGCAGAACTTCACAAGCATGCAAGAGCGGCTAAGAGGTTTGCCAACACAAATTATCAGCCAGAACTTCACTGGAAAAAGTGAGGCACAAAGATCTAAGTGAAGTGTAAAACTTACTGAGACTTGAACGACATGTTGACAGATACCACTCCACTCTCTTGCTTCCTATCAGAACCCAACAGCCAAAGCAGAGATTCCTAAGCAGTGTTTTTACAGGCTAGGCTTAGTCTCTCCCTCATCTTATCAGTAGCCTTCAAAGGGACTGTGGGTGGATGTTCTCCAGAGGGGAAAAAAATAAAAATAAAACAACCAAAAACCCTCAGAAGTGCCACCTCTTCCATACAAATACATTGGTGCAACCACTGAGACTTTGCTTGAGCTGAGAAAACACACCTGGCTCTTCTAAAGGAGAAATTAAAGAATTCATGCTTCAGCCCTCAAGCCTTGAGTGGCCTTAGAGAAGAGGAATAGCTAAGGAGAGAGTCTAATCAGGATGCAGGGAAAATCAATACTTGCTTCTTGAAATGCCTAAGGCAGGAAGGAACAGTTTAAGGTTGAGACATTTTTCTGCTCTTTATGCAAGAAAACGTGCTGAAGACTGCACAGGTGAGAACACAAAGGTAGGAGAAGGCTTTCAAGAAGACTAAAAGCAATCCAAAGCATGTTATACCCTAAAGTTCTTTGGGAAATCTTATCTTTTAAAAGTTTCCTGGTTTTGCTGCATAAGAGATCTTTCTATACACCACTCAGAGCTGTCCAAAGTAACATTTTCAGGGATAAAAGCACACCATTGTACTGTTATTTTTGACTTTGGTGTGGAATACAATTATTTAAGACTCAGTGGGAGAGTATGAAAGGAGCAGGAGTGTAATTCCAGTTCAGGAAAAACTCCAATAACTGACAACAAGTAAGAAACACAAGATAGATGCATTGTATTGTAGGGGTGAGTCCATTGGCTGGAAATCCCGACTCTCCCAGCAGGACTCAGTTACATAGCAACTCCTGAGGGCAGATTAACCCTTTCTCAGTTAACATATCTGGAATGATTTAAGAGACCTTTTCCTTCTTCTGCTAGAGAATAATTTCATAGGTTTGCAAAAATGGTTTGGTAAAAAATGAGTTGAATGCTACCAGGGTAAAAGCAAAGCTATCTGACTCACCACAGCATACTGATGGTGCAATGAACAGAGAATGCAGGGAGTTCACATCAGTCTAAAGGATATTTTACATAATCAGATTTTGTGACATATGTAAAACACAACATGTATTTCTCATCAAAAAGTTCATGCTTAGTCTGTGGGGACCTTATCCAGACTGCATTTATCAAGTGCCAGTAGTCTTTCTCACCCAAATTCTGCCCACTCATTGACTTCTGTCTACATAATTACTGAGGAATTAGAGTCCTCAGCTGGCATAGATAGTACTTAATTAATCTAAAAGATAATTTTTCACCATCAGATAATGTGTTGCTTCCATTCAGAATTGTACAGGTTGATTACTGTAAACTCTGAAATAACTCCTGCAAATCTTATAATACTAGCTGGTTTTCTTCTAATAGACATTTCTAATTACTGATATCAAGTAATTTGATGGATTTGGGAATCTCTATTTATTTCATCACAGCAATTTCCCTGGTTTTGTTTTTAGAACTGCATCACACTTCAGTGTATGCATGTCAAATGTAAGCACAAATACTATATACTATTAGCATAGCACTATTCATGTTATTCTGGTTATCAGAATATAACCTTATATATATTTATATATATAAGGTTTTATTATATATATATATATATATAATTCTGGTTATCAGAAATAACCTTATTTTGCTCCCAACATAACAAAGTTCAAATCTTAAAAAAATCAGTATCTAAGACAAATACTCTTAAAGCTCTCTATTTTTAAAAGGTCAGAATTCAGCTACAGTATTTTCTCTCCTGTAAGAGAACTGGGCGGTCCCTGGGGACCAGGAAGGGCACATGTCCTCACTCAGGGCATCCCTGGTGTGGTCACACTTCACTGCTTTGAGCCACAGCTGCACGCTGTTAGGAAAAAGGAGCTACTAAGCTTCCAGAGGAGAAAATAAGAGATCAGTCTGATGTGATATTACACTTACTTTCGACTGTCTTCTGGTCACAGTAAGTGAGCTCTATTTTCTCTTTTATTTTTCTTTACAGGCAGAATTGGAGTCATGGTAGAATGGGCATTCAACAATACTTGGAAAGGCAGGCACCAGTGACACTGCCCCGATTCAGAAAAGCAGGGTAAGACTATAATTTTCCTTTACTCTGTAAGACCCCAGGACACTCCTACCTGAAGGTTAGAGGAGAAAAGCCTTGAACCAAGTCATATTCTGCTCCTCTTCCCCCACACCCACCATTCTCACATACAGCAGGTTCTGTAACCCACACCTCCCACCAACATTTCTTCATGAAGTAAAATCCCTGCTCAGCAGCAGCCCCTCAGTTCTCATTCAGAACAGTCAGAAGAAACCACAGTCCTGGTAAAAGTTTCTTTTTTTCTTAGGTGCTTTAATAAAACAGGTAACCTTTGTGTGCTGCTGAAAGGACTGTCTACATGGTTTTTACCTTGCTTTTCTAAACATTTCACATTCTAAAAGTTCATCTGCATTTTCTTTCTATGGTTCTCATACATCACTTGTGAATCCAGATGGGATAGAAAGATATAATTTAAAATTCTATTTAATTTAGCTTCTTGTATTATGTCTTGAAAACTCATCTTGAATTACTTAGCTGCTGACTTTCATAAAACTAGGAGTACTAATATAGTGGGTGGGAGATTAGTGCAAACAGAGCTACTTCAGAAATATTTTGTGATCTGAAAATTAATTAGGAAGAATCAATTTGATTTATTATTACAGAGTTCTTTAAAAAGTTCATATTTTGTTATCATTATTCACCTAAAACTATCACTGGAAATGTAGCCTTTAAAAGGGTAAAACCTGAAGGACCGAGTTCAACATGCTTATGTTGTGTTGAAAGTACATTTTCATACAAATGCCAACACAGATCTATCAAATATTTGTGTTCTTCATTAAACTAATGCCTTCCTGCACCATAAACAAGATGGTGCAAAATATAGGTGTATTCCCATGTCCTCCTACTAAGGTAGGTGATATCAAAATAAATTTGAAACCATATCATTATATCAATCTCCAGTATTACTGCATCAGTACTATAACCATAATTAACTAGCTGCAGGTCAAATTTCTAATAAATCTTTAGAAATTAAATGTATAATTTGTCAAAACCACATGTCTTCATAAATTGATTATTCAGAATTTAGAAGCTTTTTAATTAGGAAGAAATTTATGCAATACCATGTGTAATAATTACGAATCAGCTCTTCTGTGATATTTTTGTACATCAGCAAAAATTAAAACATTGGAAAACATTACCAGGTCATTGCAGTATTTCAATGTCAAAAGAAACACATAGTTTAAATGTAGAGGTTAAAGATATTTTCCCGTATCTTTTACATCTTATATAGCTTTATGATCTCAGAACTGGAATCATTAACCAAATACAAAATCAATGAGAAAAAGATCTAATCTGACCGTTTTCAAGTGCAGAGTCACTAAAAATGATTTATGCCACTGTAACACCTTTTTCCCATGGTTCTACAGTTTTACTAAACAGCATATATTCTAAGTCAAATTTCCATTTTATGGTGCACTAAACAGTATTTTGCCTTTCTCATCCCTTTCCAGCTAAAATTCTGAAAGAGTTTAAGACTTTCAAACATCACCTTTGTAACAAGTGGCAAGATGATGGGTACGACCCTGGCTGCCAAACAGAAAACCAGAGAAAAAGAAAGTTAAGTGATATTCGTTCATGACACACAAGAAGCAAAAATTATACCCCAGCTCCCCTGCTCTCCCCTCCCATGCTTTCACCACAGGCCTATTCAAACTCTGCACCCCCACAAGGGCTCTGGGTACTTCTATCAACATTTCATAGGAGAAGATTTTTTTTGACAGAGAACACAAAAGCTGCTTTGTGTGAAGTCTGGACACTTTTTTTCTACCTAATAAAAACATGAATAGAAGTGGGACCTCAGCAAGCATATGGCAGAAAGTCTGGACTAACTGAAAAAAGGGGGCCTAGAAGAGTTTGCTCTCTGTCGTTCCCCACCGTGTTTACTGGTGAATGTATATGGTGTAAATAAGGAGTATGCAGAGCAGTCCATAATGGAACATTGTTTATGTGCACATCTTGGCAAATGCATATACAGCATGGAGGCTATTTCCAAGCAGAACATAAACACAAAAGGCGAGTGATGACAAACAAGTATTCCAAGGCAAGAAAAATGTTATTCCATATAAAAACCAAACAAACTAAAGTGGTTTCTCCCCTGCTAAGATCCAACTGGCAGATCTCAGCTGCACACACTATGTAGCTGTTAAAGAAATGAGAGACATTCCAGGCTAACTGGTTGGCTTTCTTTTTCTTAAGAGACCTTATTATGCTCCCAATATTAAAAAGAAAAACACAGTTAATATTTTATTTTACTCTCTTGCAAAAACACAATAAAACAAAACAGCCCTTTCTTTCAGCCTGAGTAGGAGCTGAGGAGATAGAGCTGATGGCAAGAAAACACTGTAAGGAATTAAGTCACAGCTTTTCTATTTCAAGTTCCCACTGAAAGATAGAGATGGTTCTTTCTTCTGCAGGTCTCTCTGACAAACATATTACATGGCTTTAGCAAGTGACACCAGTGTGACAATAACTTAGAGGTTTCATGTTCCTGGCAGAATTTTTTTTCTTTTATTCATTACTCATGTAAAGAAAGAGGGTTTAGAAAACCCAAGTCCCTGCAATTTCAAGATAGCAAACCAGGAGGATGAACCTTTTTTTTGTGTGCTTACTTCTGGAGAACGAAGCATCATGCCTCAACAGCTGCTATGTAAATAAAAGCCTGTAATTTTATCCCTTTAAAACTAATTTCAAACACCCAACTAAAGGAGGAAAAAAAATTGACAAGTAGGAAAACAGACAGTAGAGTGAAAACAAGAATGACAAAAAGTCAACTGATAAAGCAGAACTTTTTAAATAATTAATAGGCTTTTTTAGGATATTGGACACCAGAAGCTAGCAGCTTTAGTAGGAGATCATAGGAGGTCCAGAACAAAAATACTTTGTGATGTCCCACACAGAAATGCAGAGCCAGCCTCTGGTTTTAGTCTATTTTAAGATACTCAGAGTGTACCTCACTTTCTCCAAAACTTTAGATATAAACCCCAAAAAATTGAAATACAAGTGCTGAACTGGGGTCTGCACCTATAAGTAAGATTTCTGCTAGTCTGTCAAAACCTGGATGCAAATGTCCCATGCTCTGCCTTTACGAACTCCTGGAACTTGGGTGCATCACTCATTGGGAAGTGATAGAGCCTGGGCTGGGAATACTGGTAGTACCTTTACAATATATAGACAGTCCTTTATGGAATAATATTATTCTTTGATTTTCTTTTTTTCATGTATCACTACCATTATACAAGACCAAAAGAACCCTCACAAAGCCTCTCACTGGTGACTGGCTTGATACTAATACTTTTTAATTAAAATCACACTTTAGAATCCAAAGGAGGCTCATTAGATTTTATTTTTTTTTAAATTACCCCTGAATGCACACCTTCCTCATCCCAACATGACCTTACACACGCCCACTGCTTGGGTTTCTCTTCAGCTGCTTGCAGACTTGTACAGAGCCTTCACTGTGCTGCACAAAACAACACAGTGCTCATAATTACTCTTGGCTGCATAGACCACGTACAGCACGGTGACGGGGAGGGTGCACACCAATGTCAAGCACAAGCTCCCATGCTCTTTCCTCATTACAGAAGGTATTTCTGGGGCTGAATACCTTCTGCATATCAGAGCTGTTGGCTGTATGAAGGGAATTTTTTGTGACGTGTGCTACACTGGGCAACCATATGGTAAAGAAAAGGATCTGTGATGGCTGTTGCAAAGCTGAGTCACAGTGGGTGCTCTAAAGATTTTAAACAAAACAGGTTTTAAACAAAACAGGTTTTAGTAAGACTCCACATCTTACCCCTTAGTCTTAAAGAAATGTACTAAACTATGGGAAGAATCTTTAAAAATATTGCCAAATGTATAAAATTTATCATGAGATTTAAAGAATCTTTTTTATTCTCTTCATCTAAGTTTCACCAGTCAAGCGAGCCCCTCAGTTTTCATCTGAGAAGTTTTCAGCTTTAAGAACTCAGAAGAATGGCCTATAAACATGACCAGACTGGCATGTTGAAAGGCTAGGAAACTGAGGGATAAGGAAGAAGTACTCTAAATTACTAGCACTAAGCCTTTTAATTTGTATGTCAGCATTAAGATTTGGTTTACATTTGAGGCTGACAACACTGAGTAATTCAGACATGCTAAAGTGAATTCAGGACCTCCAAAAGAGGAAACAAAGGTACCGAAAAGGTACTGCAAAAACACTCTGAGACCAGCTTTGTATTCCTTACTAACTGCTATCCAAGCTGTGCAATCTTATACTTTGTTGTTTACTGGACAATTACATAAAAACTAGTATTCTTTATATACTCCTCCCATCCCCCCTTTAAATTAAAATTGAGTTGTTATTTTAACCCTACTCAAGTATGTAATATAGTGATGATTGTAAATCTTTGTGATCGCAAAATCCCTTTGATTTATCCCTCAGTTTACTAGCTTTAACAAACATAATCCTAAAAACAATACAGAGGAAGATCTTACAGGCCTTCAAATGATGGAGAGGGAGCAGGGAATGTCTACATAAGTAAAGCCACAGCTTCAGGGCTCAAGACTTTCCCTTTGGGAGGCTTTCTTTATGCTGCTAATAAGGTCCTGCCAGTGGAACCAGAAGAATATTTTCATAAAAAAAGGCCTTCAGTGTGGGAAGATACAATTTTCCAGAAAATTTTTAATAAAAAGCTAATAGATGTCGGACCTGAATCTAACAATAGACATAAGTGTGTCTAAATACATAGGAAAACATGAATATTATTAAAGGTGGCAAGTCCATCCTGCCTACCCCCCACCTCCAGATCTGTAGTCACGAACATGAGGATGTTCAAAGCTTATGTGAAGATGCCAGACTCAGCTCTCCAGTGTTAGTGACCATATGGCAACAGCCAGTTAAACACACAAAAAGAATTATTTCCTTTTCTCCTCAGTATTCCTCGCTGTGACAGCAGAAGAAAATACATGGATATTTATGTCTGCAAAGCAAAGCATATCTGCCTTGTCTATCAGCCTTATTAGCCAAGATGCAGTCACCACCCTGCATTCCAACTGACCCTCTGAATATTTTGAGAATTTGTATTAAACTAACATTTTAGCACTAACTCTCCCATATGAATTCCAGAGGGTCTATGCACAGGCATGACAATTCCTTTTGACTGTACCTACACTCATAAATACAATGGGCCAGAGCTCATTTCCAGCCCTGAGGCCTCAGCTTGCATTCAAAGCATCTCCCACTCCGTTACAGCACTGGCTTGGGGATAACCACAGAGACAGCTCCTCGCTCAGCAGCCCTGATCCACACCTGGCATTGCTGGGGAGAGGAGGCCTGTGTGCTACCTGTCAGGATGGACAACTCACAGGACATGACCTCAGCCCATGTCCTGACCCTGCTTGTTTTTCTGATAGCATTTCAACCCCTGCAATTCACTCTATCCACCAACATGGGCAGGAACGAAGCAAGTCTCAGAGCTTTCTATGGTTTTTGCTGGCTCTCAGGACAGTTCACCATACTCTAGTGGAGAAAGAGCCCATGTAAGTAGGTGTGAGACTTCAAGCCCATGAGAAGTTCCTGAAAACAAGAACTGCAACAGCCACTGTCTTTTCAAGTATCATTGCTAGCAAAGGGCTGGAGTCCTTTGCTGTCTCTGGAGCTGCATGGTTTGGGGAAGAGCTGCCTCCACTTGGCTAGCAACACTTATGCATCATTTTTATACACTCCCTGGATCCACACAAGAAATCTGATCAACTGCCTTCAGAAGGCACCCAAAAACTTTGTAAGCTTCCAGCTGTCTTGCTTGTTTGCCCATCTCGGGTACTCACATTTCTTATACATTTCCTTATTAAAAAACACAGAATTTTTATGGTTTTGTACTGCCTAACATTGAAGCATATATACAATAAATCAGTGCCTTCAGTGACATCATCCTCCTCCTGAGCTGAGATATGGAGATGAATCTGATGAAAGAGTGGAAAGAGTTTTTTATATTTTTCTTTCCTGCATGTATCTTCCAAATGGGCTTGGGTTGCATAGGAGTGATGTAATGCGTCTTTTGAAGACATACTTAAAGGATCACAAAGTAGGAAAATATAACTTGAATGCACCAAGAGGACAGTTTACGACATGGGAATTCTGGTCACCTATTTGGAGTTTAACTGCAACCACAACATGTCTCTTAGTGCTGGCACAGCACATGAAACTGGAGGTAAGCTTAGTACAACAAAGTTTTTACTGGTTTCTTATTAGTGTGAAGAAAAGGTGCCGTCCTGGTTAGTAAAAATTGCTATGCTTCTCCTAACTGTAAAATTTGGTGTTGAGACAACCCGGATGCCTAAGCTTATCACAACAGCAATAAATTCACTTCTGGGAGGAACCTACCCTATGTTGTCTCATTAGTTTGGTCCCAATTCTATTTATTGGCTAGTCATCATAGACATCATTACCCTTGTCCCTATCTAGCTAAAAGAACTTTGGCCAAAAAGGCAATCATTTAATGTGTTTAGTAGGCTCTCCATGCCCGCCCAGGATGTCCACTGCCAACATGGAGACAGCACTGCTTCCAGGGTGCAGCTGTTGGTCACCCAGTTAAGATGCCAGGAGGGAAGGGACACACTCCTTGGCAGGTGTAATGAAGGCCAATCTCTCAGCCAAGGAGCCAAGGCCAGTCAGTCCTTGCTCTGTAACCCCAGGGACAAGGCAGGCTACAGTCCCGCACAATGGACTGCTGTAGAGCTGAGCACTGTGGCCAAGGGACAGAATCCTTTCAGTGACCCCACCCAAGAGCAGGAACCCCTGGACAGCCAACTGCAGTGCACACCTGCTAGACAGAGAGGAAGAAGCTGGCATGAGACTTGACTGTGGAAAGGGGACTTTTAACAGCAAAATCTCTAGAGCTTAATCTGTCAGAAGCACAGTGCTGCTGCAGCTTCCTTATCTTCAACAGGGTTTGTTCATGTTCAGCACATTAACATGAGACCACCGCCTAGTTAACAGGGCTGACAGCAAATACTTTATCACTAAATAGAACCATTTAAAATCAGACAGTACTGGAGGTTGACAATATAGGCTTAAACACCCTCCTGAGCTAATCACACTGCTCCTAGGGCAAAAACTATGAAAGAAATATGACACTTAAGCACAAAATTGACATATTCTGCAGAGAAATGGAGGGAGTTATTGAGCAGATTTTTTTTTAAGCATTTCTCTGAACTCAATTATGGTCTCAAAATATATGTAATCTGTTGGGTTTGCATGACATTTCCATTGCTGATAAACTATGTTCCAATATATCAGGCAGAGGATGGCCTACCTTAAGTTTCAAGTTCTAATTGTCAGGTTCTAATTGACTGTTTAAAGTTCTAATTGTCAATTTTAATGGATGGCTAGTAACAAAATTTGCAATCCTCTCTTAGGGGAAAAGAGCCTAGAGAGAATTATAGGATAAAAAAAAAAAAAAAAAAAAGCAAAAAAAAAAGCATTTTCCATAACTATTTATGTTTTAAATTCATGCCTTCAAAGCCAAGTGCATGCCACTGGAGTGAAGGATTTAACAGTTGTGGGTTTCTGTTGTTGTTTTTAAGAGTTAGGGATACTGGGATTGCTCAGTCTATAGAGAAGTCAGTGTAGTTGGAAAAGTGGGTGAACAAACATCTTTACTGCCACAGCAAACAAAACTTGATACTGATTTTTCTTTTCCTGCTGTAGACATCACAAAAAGCAACATAGATGTAAATCCACTGGAAATAATAGTTACTTCAAATTGTTGCTGGTCAAATATAGCAGAATTAGACCTGACACAAAGGCAGAAGACCAGCTCTGCAGCTGCATTTATGCAAGAAAATAGTAACATAATATATCCTTTACTTAAGAACCCTACCAAATATTTAAACCCTGACATAAACTAGTTTTCCTGTTAAAAAATTGTTGCTGAATTTTCAGGGCCACAGTAGGCTTTCAGATAGTATGATGTAGTATTAGTATGAATTTGGGCCAGCATTTTCAAACCAAATATTTAAAGCTAAGATAAATATCTTTTTATGTGCCAAGTATTTATGGTTCACAGACACACTGGTAATGACTGAGGTGGGCAGGACAGATCCACTCCAGCAGTGAATTTTAGGGATGCAGCCCCTGCTTGCATCAAACTAAGGTAACTCTGCTGCTGATCCACAATCACAACAAGAAAAGCCAAAGCTCTCTAGAAATACTCAGTCTCATACAGGTGGAAACAGAGTAGCAAAGTTTGGTCAGTAACTTGGGAGCTAGTCTGATCCTGCCATTAGCAAAATTTTTTCGATGAGACCTTAACAATGAAAAAAACCAATATCAACTCACAAAATACATGGCAGCATTAGAAGTTAGGAAAAAGAGTACAAATCACATTTGTGCCAGAGGAACATAAGTACCATGAGAAGTAGTACTTTTTGTTGGTTTAGTTTTTGTTTTTGGACAGTTGAAAAAACACTACAAAAAGTTTTAACACAAGAGGGTTTTAAAGGTGATCTCTATCTACTACAAAAGTAATTTACATTTCCATTATCAGTCTTAAATCTTTCCTGAGAGTCTGAAGGCCAAAGCAAGTTTCTAATCTCAGCCACTGTCTACACGACCCATTCAAAAAGAAACCCTCAAAGCTAAGGCTCCTTAAATCAACTCCATTTGGTGCAAGGCTGGGTTTCCTGCTTGTTTGCTTTTGGCCTTCCTGCATATTGGTTCAGGACTTAGGGCCGAGCTCAGCTGCAGAGATAATGCAAAATCAGAACGATTCTTTTCCTCTGGCTGCCAAGGAAATCCCTGCTTCAGATTAGAAAATAACTAATGATTGTGTGTCCCTGTATGCTTTGGAGTAGGGCCCCTTATTTTATCTACATGGCAGCTACCTGTCAACGTGTGGTGCTTGGAGTAGCGCACTGGGAGTTCATACACACCAAGACTATCTAAACAGACCATTAAGTGCTAGTAAAGTAACACATGTGAACGACAGGTCAATAAATTTTAAACAACTTATGTTCACTGCGAAGACCTGGCTGTTTTAGAACAAGCTGTGTTTACATAAAATCAATTTTTACAAGCATCTAAATAATTAGGGAATATATGGCAATAATAATTATATTCTAAGTTCAATATAATAGCTCCAAACAAATTCAATGTATCCCTTGCTTGTTTACACAATTCCTCCCACCTCCCTTCCCAGGTCTTGCTTCTTAAATAACTCCTCCTCTTTACAGAAGATGTTCAAATTCTAACTTGTGTTCAAATGAGAAGGAGCTGTTACTTTTTATACTAATGTGCCCTGATGCTCATCCTACTGCATATGTATGTGCAAAATGACTAAGAGGTCAGTAAATCAAAATTCTAACCTTTGTTGTTATTTTATCCCTTCTAACAATATTTGCCAATATTTATTTAAAATCAGATTATTTACCCAGAGCAATCTATGCGTTAACAGAAAATAAGTATTACCCAAATTCAATTTTGGATCAAAAACTCAAAATCTTTGGATTAAATGATGTTTGAGATTTCAACTTGCCATTCTTTATACAATATCAGTCTATTAATTTAAAAGCTGCATATGCATACTTAAATAAACATACACACATGCCACATGTGCTCACACCCAATTGCAAGTAGATGGCAAATAAAAGAACCCAAATTTCACAATAAAGACTTAACTAAATGTTATCCATAGCTACAATGGCAAAGACACTGGCAAACTGATTTACAGACCTGAGTTTCCACTTCATTTTTGTTGCTTTTCAGCTACAGGCAAAAGAATTTAGCATGTTGTGAGCACTATAAATTCACATTTGCCACAAGAACCCATGATGCCATCTGTTCCCTGGAGCGTTTACATAAAGTATGCCAATGCAAACCATCTGCAAACTGTTCTTGCATGCGAATTCTTGTGATAATGCAATGTGGTACATTTGCAATTTCAAGCGAAGACCACTTGAGCTTCTTTGTAATTGCCATGCTTAACTCAGATGTTCTATAGAAACCTCTTTAGAGCAGGATTGTGGGGTATTTTGTCGGCGGTTTTGCTGAAGTCCTTGATGTTAACTCTTTACCATTGTTTTCAGGTTTCATTACTGCAAGATAATGGTGCACCTTAAGGTAAGGGTGAAAGGAGGGAACACAGAGAAGGGGACATCCTCTGTTCCCTTGAGCTAAGGACTTTTAAACAAACTCTCGGCCTTTTGGAAACGAGAGCAAGACCTTTGCTACTTATATTAAGCACTGGATTGTATGAGCTGTGGGTTTGCAAAGCACTGCAGTTCTTTCTATTCACTGCAGGATTATATCTCAGTTTCTCCTTTTCACAACACACATTTTTTTTCTTCTTGCTATTTTTAAAAATTGATGGGAAACAAAATGCTTATGAATGACATGCTGATATGCACTGATATCGTGAGCAGCAGTGGAAATTTTCTGAAATAGTAATGGTGGAAACTACACTCCCCCCAACAGCAGAAATATCTGCAGATCCCCCAGCAGTTGGGGCCCTGGTCAACTCTTTGCCTAACGGATTAATTACTGAGCCTCTAAACCATTTTCTAGGTTTCTCCACTTGGAATCTAAAATTTAAATTACCATTTCTCTCCCCACACAGTGAATTTGAATGTAGAATTCCCTATCTTGGATCAAACTAGCTACTCTGAGTAATGTGTGCATGTGTGCTCCGCTTCCTTTTCTGATTTGCCATAAAAAGGAGCGGCCAGTATCACCACTTAGTCATACTTTAGGCAGCACGATTTCACACTTCTGCTGCTACCATATATAATATGACTTCGCTCTTCCCTACTACTCAAACACGCCTTTAGTAAAAGCCACTCAGGAAAACAAAGATCTGGTGGAGTGCTTGGGTGACACCCCTCAATGAGCCAGCCTGACACATGGGCGCGCCTGTGCTGCCGCCGCCACTCTCCAGCTACGAGCCCAGCTGACTCCAGTGCATTAGCTGATGGCTGAGGAGTGTATTATAGACTGACTCTAGAAACGATTAGCAATACTTAAAAGATTCAATCAGCTTGTAATTTGGCTCAGAATGCACTTGTGCTCTATGAAAAAGACAGTCTGAATCTTCCCCACTCTGTGAGTGTTACTACTGGGAAGTTTCTCTTGACAGCTATGCCCATGCACCAGCCTTAAACTAAATTCTAGTAAAACTAGTTCTGAGATTTTAATTTCTATCATTCCTTCACTCCAGACAATGTTAAAAATTGTGAAGGGCAACATAAATGCTATAATTAACTTTATCAGAGAGTTTTCTTTTGTTTACATGCAGAGGCTTTATTTTCCATTATCTTGTTTTTAGTAAAGAAAGAAGCAAGCAAGAGCTGACATACATATATGGTGCACATCACATCCCCCCAGCATTTCTACAGCCAGTGAATGCCAATTTTTAGTTCCAAACCTGCCTTTCTTCAGCAAACCTTCTTCCTAGCTCCCTCCTGAGCCTCTGGGACTAGTAGTCACCCCAGGCTGTTTTCCAGAGTGGGTTATGTCATGCTTTGTTGGGAGTTTTCAGCACGCTCAAAATTTAAACAAAAGAAAAAAATACATTATCAAAGTAGCAGGAATACCTGAGCTTCTCTGTGTGTGGTAGCTCACTTTCACTGAGCAAGCCCCAATAGCATCTGTCACTAAAGCAATGGATTGTTTTGCTCAGACATCTGTGGGTCACATTATTTCACAAGGCTGCAGCAAGAGGGGAAAGTAAAACTGAGGCAGGTTATTAATCACTTACTGTTTCCTGTACGACATAGAGGAAATAATCAAGCAGTAGAGTGGGTTATAAAGGGAGATTCCTGAGAAACAAAAATACCCACTTCATTTAAGGCATTGCAGGAGGCCGTGTGATAGAGGCGGATTCAGTTTGTGGAAATTTGGCTTTATTTTATTTATGAGATTAAGTAACTGACAACAGCTGCCACATCTAAATGAGGGTATGATGGCATTCACCCAGCAACTGAGAAGAGCAGCGCTTTGGATTTACAAGTCTTCTCCATTCATATCCAAAAAGCACAGGGTTTGCAGGGTGGAACAAGCCCAAACTCCTCTCAGTGATATTACAGGACCAGATCTGGAGGGACTTGCCCCATATAAATTAATGCCAGCCTTAACAAGAGTAACTTTGATTCATTGATATATGCAGCTGTGTCCTCACTAGGGAGTTTTCTGGCTACATAGGATTTTATACATCTGTCAGCTTTAAATCAGGGATCCAAATATAGACTGCAGCATGCCAGAACACTCCATCAATTTGTCCCTTTCCGTTGGGCCTATAAAGCACTAAATGGGCAGAGACTCATCAGTGAGGGATCAAGTCCTGATCTTACCCACACCCCGCAATCCTGTCAGCCTCAGCGGTGCAGAATGGGAATCAAAGGAAATGAAGCTGCACCCAATTTTTAAAGTATCTCCCCCACCCCCACCCCAAATTTTCCACGGACAGTGGATTGAATTTTTTTCCATTTTTCCCCCTGCCAAGCAAATGTGCGGGCAGTTTCCTGCAGCTAGCAGGGTGAGAAGTCAAAGGGCACACAGCATCAACAACGACCAACACCAAACCGAATTAGACCGTTTTCTGGATCATCATTTCTGTGATGAATAAGGGAGATAAAACTTCCTTAGAAGAATTTTTTTAAATCTACACTGAAGCAATGACCCAAAACACAGCAGAAGTGGCTCACACAGAAGGAAGGATATGGGGGCAGTGTTCTGTGGTTTTGTGTGGGTTTTAGCTACTTTAAGAGAAGAAGACTTAGAGCCGCTACAATTGGTAATTTCTATGAGGCATTTCTAATACTGACCTATTCTTCTGTTATGCTTGCAGGACAACAAAGTCTTGTCCCTGTTTCTACTCCACCCATGAATTTCCAAAGGAAAAGACAGTATTCAAAATAGAACTGGCCATGCTACCAGATGGATATGCTGCTATGGCAGCTTGGCAGTTCAATACCAAGTGAGTTAAATAAAAATAAAATTAAAAATTAGCCCATTTAAGCAGTGTCAACGGTGCAGGGAGGTAACAGTGATTTTAAGCAGGTAACAGTGATATTCACAGTAAAAAATTGCCTCACATTTCATTAATATTACTACTATTAGTACTGATGGACGAAACTTCTAGTAAATACAAAAACCTCTAACATGGAATACTGCAATGCACAAGAAGCAACTCCCGCACCAATTTTTTTTAATTTTTTTTTTTTTATTATTACTGAGCTTTATATTTCAGTCTTTAGAAATAGCTCAGTCATCAAAGACTGTGACCCCCATGAGGGCACTAATTGAAGAATGGATAGAGTTTCCCAGAGACTAACAGCCCAGGGTAGTGAGGCTGTGCTGCCCTGCTACAGCACTGCTGCGAGGAATACATATATGACAAGACCTTTGGTCCCTAACCGTGATAGATACCAAGTTGCTACAGCAAATATTGCCCTGGATGACTGCCAAGGATTAATCTTTTGACAATTAGGAACTTGTTTCATTTTGCAGCATAAGCGAGAGTATGCCTTCGCTAACCTTATCTCAGCTTGAGAGATGTCAAGCATATTCTTCAATACGAAATTAAAAGACAGACTGTTTTATCTTCAAAAGAAGTGACTGGAACATAGAAAATCACTCTTAAATCTATCACTGGATATAGGATTAGATGAAGACTGACTGTGTTTCACTGATACATACAGCTTTCAATACCCTCTTAAAAATCACAGTTCTGAAAAAATCAAATGACAGAATCTGGTAGAAATTGTATTACTTTGTAGTGATCAAATTCTGTCCTTAGATGTACATGCATGGGGCTTCAATTTGACAGCAATCCTCCATAACCAGAAAGCCTTCATCTGAGCACAGAATCTGACCCACAGATGCAGGAAAACATCTCTGTTTGATGTAGCAGATTTCTATCCTTTTAGGAGAGTAGCATCTGGACCTGAAAGTATTTTAACATACTGAGACTGATGCATTTGACATATTGTAGTCTTGCTGAGTTCCTTCCTTTATTTGGAGATGATGAACTTGATAGCAGTCTGCATTACCAAGTGATTAATCAGTCACTTTTGTAAAGGTTATCTGTTAAAAATATATTTGATTAATTTGGTCCAATGACAGAAGAGGAGCTATAGATCCCTTACAGCTGACCCAGAGGCCATCACTGTATAACAATGGACAGGTTTCATTTATAACATGGTGAACACACATGGAAATCTGCTTGTAATTAGAAAGTGATAATGAATCCATCTATCAAAAGGAAGCTGGGTTGTCAGCAGTCCTGGATGCAAAACCTGATATTTACTGTAAATCCCTCTGGCCTTCCCTGGAGAGTATAATTGTAAATATGTCTTCAGCACCTCAGACAAAGGTCTTTCCAGGTTCGGGTTTTAAGAAAGAGATTTTTCTTTTTGGTCAATTTGTGTTCTTGCTCTAACAGTGAATAAAAGTGGCAAGTGATGAGTTACAGACATCAATCTTTTTCTTCAAACATTATTGTGTCTGTTTCAGCAGAGGAGAAAGATGCTTAGAGACTCTGATGATCTGAAAGACAAATGAGATCTGTACAAACAGAAAATGCTTGAGTGAAGCAGAAGTACAACTGCCTGCAGGTAACAGAGGATAATTCAAGAGAGTTGTGTACCTAGTGCAAGTTCCTGACAAAAGGGTACAGGTCATTCAATAGCTATAAAGATTACTGGGGTGATACTATGGCTGTTTCACAAATAATCTGATTAACACGAGCTTCTGAAGAAGGCTCAGGCTGAAAAAGGACTTTGAGATTATGAGCTTTGGAAACTGGAAAAATAGAATTACTATCAAAGGAAATGATCAGGAAGGATGAAAGGGAATGGAAAGCACTTGGAAGAGCCCTGACAACAGCTGCTAGCCTTTTTCCTTTTTATCAGCATTCAGGTGGAGATATCTGAAGATACCAGAACTCCAGTTCCAAACAGCAACTGTAACAGGAACAGAGCCATTACTCAAGGTACCTGTAAACCTCCATCACCCTGGGCAACTGATGATCAAATGTAAGTAATGTCCTTGAAGGAAAGCCACAGTAAAAGAGTTCAATACATTTCTGAATATTGATTCCTTCCAGAAACCAGAGCCATCCAGATAGGACTAAAAGAAAACAGAACATCAGTCTTTAGTGTAAAATCAGTTACAATCCAATTAAGCATCTACCAGAAAGCCAACATAAACACTCACATGAAGAAACAAAAAACAAAACCATGTAGTAATAGTCCTCTAAAATCTAACACCAGAAGATGAAGAGACCTGGCCTGTTTCACAGCCATAGACAGATGATTAAAACATAAAACACACATGTCAGAATAAAACTGTTAAATAAATCATTTTACAAGAAGGAATTCTAAGGTTTATTTCTACTATTTTCTTGGCAACTAGTTAATTACCTGCTTATATCTTCTTAAGATGAGGAGGAAGCTGAAAAGAGGCCATTAATAAATCAGATGTTCCCCAGCAGCCCCAAGCCTTTAAACACAGTGGACAGCAGTTTTTACTATGGGAGAGTATAGCCAAGCTCATAACAACATTACTCAAAAAGTCCAAACAGCCCTTCAGCCGCCAGTCTTCTCAAGTGTTTGTGGGGAAAAAGTCCATTAAGAAAACTCTAGAATATACACACATGGAGAAAGTGAAGAAATGAAGCACAGCCGAGCACAGAGGCTAATGTCAGGCAACCACAGCAAGGATTCTGCAGCAGAGGCACAGCATCAGAGCAGCAGGACCATCCAGAATAGTTCATGATTGCAGACAGAAATAAAGCATTCCCTATGCCCTCAGAGACAGGTACCACTGATCATTCCTAGGGGCATGATCATGGCTTTACCATAAGCACTGAATAGATAGGGCCAGGTTGGGGTGCTTGGACTTAGAGCTTTGTGAGATCTTCCCAGGAACCCTCCCATGGCTGGACATGGCAACATGGAGAAAGACCAGCATAGCAAGGAGAGGAAATGACCAAGAACAGTCTTCAAACAATACTCTAAACTATGAAACTCATGACTCCACTGGACCGAATCACCTGGTAAAAGCAAAAGATCTGAAATAAGAATTTAGCTTTCAACCGTAGTATCTGATTCAAATTAAAATGACATGAAGAAGCCAAAAAAATCCAAACACAACCACACCTCTTCCACCAATGAATGAGCAACAACCTTCATTAACACCAAATCCAGCAAGAACGTAGACTGTCATTCAGCCATAGGTAAATTAACCAATTCAGAAAATTAATTAATTTTAATGCTGTTGATAAATGCTCAGGAGAGTATTTGCAGAAAAGCATGACTAGAGAAAAGAAAGTGGCGGAAGAAACACACTGCTTCCTCCAGCCAAGGCAGAGGACAATCACCACCATGCCCTTCTCAGCACTTCAGAGAAATTATCCAGAACAGCTCCGGCTGGAAGGACAGATAAATGCCCTAAAGCCATCTCATGACAGGACTCATATGCCCACAGCCCTTGGGATGTCACCAGCAAGGTTTCAAAAGGGGTTTATTTATGGGAGACAACCATTCAGACCATAAGCTCTCACACAGTTGCAGTCCCAACAGGACCAGGCAGAACTAGAGCATTACAAGACGCTACTTGTTCTCTGTCATTCCAACTGTTACTATGGAAATAGAAGGAATTTTTCTGGCACTTGTCAAATGCAACCAAGAGCTGCTGCAGCTATCGTGACCTAAGGGGGACAGACCCAACCACCTGTGGCAGTGGAGCAGTCACTGGGAGGCAATAGGCCCTGGAAAAATGAGGCTACTGAAGGCAGTGCAGTGGGAAAGAATCAGGCAACAGAAAGGCTCGAATGGATAAAGGATTCCAGAGTGGAGAACCATAAGGAAGAGGGGGGAGGGCAGTGGAAAGCATGATAGGAGAAGAAATGGAAGAAAAGGATGATGCAGGAAGAGGCACATCCACATGTGTCACTGAAAAAGGTCCAGAATTCAACGACTGCCACAGCAAATGCTACCCAACCAGTAACACCAGCCCCTCCCAGCACACCATCCAGCAACCTGCAGAAGGCAGCATTCATCTTAGTGTTTTGGTGCCAAAGAGTTGAGTGCAACACAGTTATTTGGCAAGCACTGTGCCTTCAAATTCTGCATGATTGAATGTGCTTCCCCTAATAAAACAGATTTATTAATACACTGCTATTTTTAAATGTGATTTTTAGAAACTGTGTCATCCAAGAGGTACACTGCAGGGTGGAAGAATGGAGAGGCAGAGAGAGGGAATAGATGCCTTCTGAGTCTTGCTCACTGAGACAAAGCTATTGGGAAAACAGCACCAGGAGAGCAGCAGATAAGGAACAGACACCAAAATTGTGAGTGGTGATGTTAATGAGGATGCTAGTTATGCAGGCATGTGCAATTGGGCTGCGGGGTTCTTAGATACCCAGAGGTTCTGAAAAGCAGCTGGATCAAGCCTGAGTTATGTGCCAGGGGAAGGCAAAAGCCAGCATTAAAATTCCTGCAAAGGCTGGGCATGGTCAGTGTTACCGTTTGTGAAGTGCCACAGAAGCTCTATATTTTTCAGACACCTAATGATATTGAGGCACAGAAAGAGAGCTAAACAAAGAGCTTCATTCACTCCAGCTCCATTAAAAACACAGAGAACAAAATCAATTCCAGACATGTGGGAAAGAACCAACAATTGCTCGCAAAAGCAGTAACACCAGCATTAGTGTTCCAAGAGAAAGAAAAAATCATGATGGAATAAATTAATAATCACATGAATCACAGAAGATGTTTTCAACAATCTGAGTACAATTTAAAAATAATTACGAAAAGAAATCAAAACTAGCTTACTGAATTAAAAATGTACATGACTGAGAGATTAACACTGCTTCAAAGATATTCTTGTATAAATGGTCAGTAATAACAACCGATATAATGAGTACACTGTAATTAAGAAATATAGATAGCAATAATTTAATGAGCACATCATATTTTCCCCTGAGGAAGGACATGAGCACTGATACATCCATCTGTTCTCTTCATACCTAGAGTCTTGTCCTGGTGGCACAGTCCTCACGTACTTGAGCCCATACTATTTTATGAGAAGCACTGGTCAATGCTGTAAATGTCCTTACAGTTTTATGTTGACTTACAAATAATAAAAGAGTAACTTACTGATGTCTGATCTAGTAAAAAGAGGTCTGTACCTAGCCATACTACTTATTTCATCCTTGTCTGGCAAAGCTAACTGAGAATCTCTACTGTTAAGTGATCTTACTGCCCTGTCAAACTGCTCACTCCCCACTCTCCCCCACACTTGGGAAAAGTCTTGTTCATAGCCAGAAAAAGCAGTAATAATCCATCATCATATACACAGAGCTGGTCCTCAATTCCCTGTTTTCTTTTATTTTACCTTCTCAGCAACCACTCACTTTTGCTTCTTAGAGAAACCTGTCTCTCATTCCTCTTGCTGAAATGGCATCCCTAAACTTCAAACACAACTGCCTACATTGCCAATGTTTTGGGGTTTTTTTCTGGCATCTCCTAAAGAGATCAGGGCTTTTGAGGGCACAGCACTGCTCAAGTCAGCCTCTTGAACAGATGAATGGAATCAAGTATGCCCAGTATTTGTTCCTGTCAAATGTATCATACAAATACTGCTCTGACAGTGTTTTCATGAGTAGCACAGGAACATATTTGGAAACAAACAAATCTTATCCTTGGGACTAGAAACAAGGATATTACAGAAAGAACATTCTGGTGTATGTGAGTGTATGTTTTCCTACTTACTGCCCAGTAGGGAGGAAGGTGAATTGCTACTTACTTGCGCAAACTGTGGCAAGATTTCCAATTCACCCTGCCAGGCTCAGACAGCATTATCACCTGCATCAATTAAGGTACCTTAGCAAGGGGTTTTGCAAAAAAAATTACAGTAATGGCTCTATCAAAGTATGAAAGCATAAATGTGCCTTCATTTACAAGGAAGAAACAAATTATTAGAGTATGAATGCATCGTTTAGGCTAATTTGCAAAACAAGAGGACATGTGCTGTAGGCACTTTTGTTGGTAGGTAAAAAATAGTCACAAGAGAACAAAAAAAGTCCCACTGAATTTCCTCCCTGCTGGCCATTGTCCTCCTTTCCGTTTCCTATTTTTTTACTTAACTGATACTTTTGCTTTTTCCAATAAAAATCTGGACACTATTTCTATGAATCTTAATGGTTTGTAGAAGGTTCCTTATAGCTACTGTGTCAGTCTGGGTTCTCCCAGTCTGTCCTCCAAATCACTCCAAAACAGCTCCAAAAACACTGTCAACGAAACCTCTCAAATAAGCACAACTGCAACAAGGATTTTCTTGATAAGAACAGCCTTTTCTGTAGGTCTCTCTCTCTGCTGTGGTGCAGTTTTGCCCACAAACCTCCCAGCTTAAAGCCAGAGTCAGGAAAATACAACTTGCATAAATACACCTGGTCAGTCTGCTTTTTCCTGCTGACAGAGAAATAATAAGTAACATACTTTTGTAATGGGCTTTTGAAGTTTTTCACCTGTTTCTACTTTTCCAGATGTCCTAGGCCCCTGTGACTTCTACTCCTGGCCTTTATTCCTCATTACTGGAGACCTTAAGACACCAATGCTCTCCTCTCCAACAGCAAAGCAAAGGAGCAAAATCTGAATGTGAATTTCTAGCTGAGGATATTGCTCAATAGAGTTTATGTCCTCAGAAAGGAAAGACATAGGGACTGTGCCACAGGCTATTTTCAGGGAATAACACAGAAAGAGGTTGCAGAGGGAGGAGGTATCATAGTGCAGGAAACCAGTTCCATGCCCTGTAGGAGAGATCTCATGCACTAGTTGAGCCTCTTAAGAATGGATAAACATTGAGAAGCAGAAGCTCCACTACAAACTGAGTCTGACCATCAAAGCCTTCACTGAAAGAAATTTCTGACAAGGGTTCAGGAAAAGGGCTGGTTATAACATAAATGGACACACTGACCATGGTGATTGTACACCCAATGGCCACACTGACCATGGTGATTGTACACCCATTTGGTTTGATGTCAAAGTAAACTTAATCCCACTGGAGAAAGTAAGGAATTCTGTAATAACTCCTCCCTACAGAATCAAGGTCTCATGGAGTTCACATGGCACAGAATCATAGATTCACAGAATGGTTTGGGTTGGAAGGAATTGTAAAGGTTGTCTAGTTCCAATCCATTTGTCATGGGCAGGGAACCTTCCACTAGACCAGAGCCTCACCAAGCTTAGTCTTGAATGAGAATTGTAAAACTGTTTCAAATAATTTACTGGTGATTCTCATGCTGAAAATAATTCATAGTTCAAAGAGGATCAAAAGAGATCTTTAGCATTATACCCTTTGCACAAAGGATTTGCATACTTCTTGATTTTTTCACTTTCAGTTGTCCAAGTGAAGAACTGGGTGGATAGGGGAAGTGTTTATAGTAGATCCTTGTTTCCTATAGCATGTGATGTCTATTTTTTTACTTTGGGCACAGAAAGACATTAAGAAATTATTCCCATTTTGGCACCCCTAATTGATAGTCCCAAAAAACTGCTAAGTATCTAACTGGGATTTTCTGAAGCAGAAGAGACATACACACTTTTTGCCCTTTTGGGGCAGTTACCACACAGCAGGAAGGGTGGGGCTTAAAGCAGAGTATTTTGTGTGCCCATTTCACAAGGGTGCTTTGCCAGTCTGCCCAGCCATTTGTTACTTCACAGTTATTGGCATTCAAACCAGAAGTGAGGACTTGTAAATGAATCTATGGACTGTACAGTCCTTGAAGATTTCAAAGGAGTTCAGCCTGAGCTAAAAGCTGGCAAATTGGAAACCATTTAGACATCTTACTGCGATGGTCAGTAAGGGGAAACCGAGTTTCAGACTACCTCCTGCCTTAAGTAAACAAGATACATGTGTAGCCCTGTCAGAATCAACTAGTCAAGAACAAGGTTCAAGCACATTTAAAACTGAATCTATGCTGACCCTGACTTAAAAGAGAAGCATATTGTTGGTAAGCGTATATAAAATTCATTTCTCATTTACAGAAAGGAAAAAGAAAGACCAATTCTGAATCAAGCTTGTGGGTCATCTTAATACTTGTGCCTTCTAGATGTAGAAAAGGGTTTGCTAAGAAAGGAAAACATGCTGGGGATTTGATCTGTATTCCAAGAGGTCTTTGCAGCCATATAAAATGACCCAGACTTATTACAACTTCAAAAGACATACATAGTTAATACTGATTTTATCAAATATCATAACGCTACACAGGCTAGCATTGCTTTTGAAAGTATTTGCATAATTAATAACATATCAAGCTGTGTAAACCTTCACATTTTTGGTTTCTCATCTAGATAGCTTTTAAACAAAGTCACAAGCAAAGCTACATGTTTATTTTGCCTTTTAAAAAAACTTTTAAGCAGAAATAAGATTTGCTGGTTTTCAAGCATTTGTTGTCCTTCCTTCATTCTGAGCAAGGAGAAATGGTCCTGACATATTACATATGACATATGACATAATGGATTTTTGGAGGAATCTTTTGCTGATTAACCATGCAGTGAAATGAAATGCTTAATAGAAAACACTTGGCACAAGCTCCCTGATCAAAATGTCACCTTGAAAATGGCTCATAAGTCATTTGTCACTGTAGATTTTACCCACATTGCACAATACTGGCATCCCATACTAACACACTGCAACTGTGAGGAGACAGCCTGGGGTGATAAGGAAATTACAGGTATTACCTTTCTGGTTATCCACAGATAATTAGCAGCTCCCATTGGTTGCAATGATCTAGGAAATACCATGTCAAAGGCAATCCTTGTGCAAGCTCTGACTCTGACAGTGCTTTACTATCTTTGGCCAAGGTTAAATTTGGGTCACCGTACATGTGAACGTATGGAATCACGCATATGATGCCAAACAGGCTTCGTCCAGCGCTTGACCTTTACAGAGAATGTTTTCCTTGCAGTATCTAGAAATTATTTGTAAAAACTGGCATCCAAAGTGTGAATACGGCTGAGAAGTTATAAACAGAACCAGGTATTTTCATTTGCTCTGCTGCTATAAAGTTGTCTGGGCCCTGATATTTTAGACAGAACCGGCTTCAGCTGAGAAATGACATCAACATTAGTGCACACAGTGCCCCTTCTGATTGCAGGAAAAATGAAGATTCCTCAGACAGGCGACTCAATGCTCTGGTAAAGGGTAAAAGTCAAATTCTGCCCTTTTGAAGAAAAATGTTGGTAGCTGTCTGCCTGCTTTGAAAATTGCCATACACTCTCTGCAGATATGGCTGAGAACAAATATGGTTAGTGTTTTACCCCTACACATCTTTGCTTATTATTTTTATACCATTCAGATTACCTCAGAATTACTGTGCATTTGAGAAGCTCTTTATTTCCCCTGCTCCTCATGAAATGATGTAAATAACTGGAACTCATAAAACCTTTGGGTAGAAACCATAGTCTGATTTTTTTATCCAGTATTTTTGTTATATGCAACCCAAATCAATCAATCCATCATAATGTTCCCTAATTCCTGTATTCTCATCCATTATGCAGTAAAATAGTCCCCATCATAAAACATTGCCTTGCAAGTGCAGGGATACCTGGTATGTTGCATCCTTTCTGTTCTGCAGAATTTCACACCTCCTTTCATTCTGCCCGTGCTTTTTGTAGCCCATCTCTAGATGTCCACCTTATGTCTGTATGATGTAGCTTCAGTTGACTCTAAAAACTCAGTGTTATTTGTCCAGCCAAAGGAACAGAGACACTTCTTAGCCCATGCCGACACAGCCAAATGTTCTGCAGCACTTTCTGATGACAGAAACATGCACCAAACCCAGGATTCACCAAGTAGTCTGAACAGTACACCACAGTGCATCACCAAAGGATCCTTGGACAGTTTCTTGTAGTAAAAACAAAGACTATATGTCTATTTGTTTGAGTGGCCTGGTTCCCTAACCAAAATTACTGAACCTTTTATTTTTTAAAGTGAGATTTTTATCCCTAAAACCTGAGAACCTCTAGTGCAACCACATTTGTCAAAATGCTTCTTTACTCTTCCATGCATCCCCACATATGCAGATTGGGCCAGACCATTTTGATGTTACTTACAGTGCTTTCTTCTACCCTGGGAACACTATAATACACAGGGGTGAGACATGCTAACACCAGGCCCATGAGTGATTTAATAAGGCCTGAATTGTTTTTTCTCCCTCCCTGAACAGTCTGTGGTACAGAAGGGAGAAAACAAAATACTTCCATCATCACCGTACTAACATTAACCTTTAGGTAATGAGTACCATAATTCAGGCCATTCAGTTCAGTTCAGAAAAATCACATGGAAACACAAAGAAAATTATAATAATGAGTATGCCTGGATGTATCTTCACATCCCTGGAAAATATGGGCATGCTGTGGTGGACCAATCACACCTTCATGAATGGCACTTGTGCCACATAAATGGTTAGGAGAATCCTTCAGTCTTACCAGCCTTATGAGTGTTTCTATGTTGTATGTAACCCATCAAAGAACAAATCAACTCCAAGCCATGAAGGACCACGTTCTCTCAGAAGAAATGTGGTAGCAACAGGAAATGTCCATCACTGGCACATAAACATGGATATAACACACAGATGCCCTCACCTACGCTGCCTTGTTAGTGGCAATGAGCAGAAGGCACCTCCCCCCACCATCTGTGCCTCCTCCTCCTCCTATTTGTGGAGCAAAGACTAGCATATTCCTCAAAAATAGTATATATCAATGACTTTTCTTCTTTCAGTGAACTTTAAGTCTTAAGTGAAAAAAACTTACAAGTTTGCATGTCCCATAATCAAGTGAATCTTCAAAGGATTTGTGGATTTGCAGGAAGGTAGAGGACACTCCAGATTGTAGACTCCAATCAGCATCTTTCCACAAAACTGTGTTATTGAAGTCCTCTCACAAAACACAAGGGACATCACCTTATGTCCCTGCCTCTGATTTTGGGAGGCTGCTCTGGAACCTCCCTCCTCTGCTGGCCAACAAAGCCTCCTTTCCTCTACGAACTGTATTCATTTTCAGACCTGGGCATTCCTAGAATACTCTTGTGCACGCACTCTCCTCTAAGTGTAACTAACTAATCACCTTGCCCTGTAGCAGCCTTCCCCTCTGGTGTACTCAGCAGACACCGTGTCACTGCCCAGCCTGCACTCGGCTAGACTAAACACACAGGGCTCCTTCAGCCTCCCCTCTCCATGTCTTCTTCCAGCTGACACTCGTTCTCCCACTGCACAACACACTTCCAGTCCTCTGCTGCATAAAATCCCAATTGTTCCAGTTTTAACACGTGGGAAGTGCTGAGCCCACTTCTTGGTTTTGCATAAAAAAAAAAATCACTACCTCTAGACAGTGCATTTACGAAACAGGCTGTTATCAAGTTATGCATATAAAATAACCTAACCTAGTGAAAATACAGCATATAAAAAAAATAGCTTCTATGGATCATTTGATTCTATGATGAAATGTAAAGCATTTGCTACTCTGGAATAGAAACTAATATTCACCATAAGCTTTTTGATTAAGGTTTCTGATTAGGACTGTGTTTTAATGTCTAATACAGCAAAATCCAATGTTCATATTATGTTGCCTGTGTAGATCAAAGCTTGTCTCACACAATCTGTGCGATTCTTTAATTTTATTTTTGTGTATCTAGGATAGGTCATGTCACATTCTGGATGTAAAAAACTAAGAAAAGACAGAGGGAGTAGCCTCACAACCCCACTTTTTTTGCCATTGCCTTGAAATATGTATTAGGTTTAACGTGGAAGTGATGATGATGCAGAATATAACTCACTTTTCCTGTCAATGAAAGCAGTATACAGGTCTGGTTAAAAAGACAGCATAGGAAGTCCTTCACTGCAGCACAGCAGTGAAATACACAGGATAATGCCACATGTGATACACAAATCCCTAAAGAAGGACTTCCTGAAATCCTTTTAAAGTTTATTGAAGATTATTTCCTTCAAAGATTTTTCTTCCTTCAGAAGAAGGTCAAGAAGCTTTCCTATACTTCTCCCTGAGCAGAAAAGGAGATGGAACATCTACAAAGTGCCTGTATTGCTTAGATGAGCTCAAAAACTGGTTCTGTGGCCCAGAGCTGTTGACACCTTTCCCATCCCTGGCAGAGGACAGCACACCACTTCTTACACAAGTTCAGAGTAGTCCCTGGCTCCCACGTGTTGCTGCTGTTTCTTGTTCCGGTCCTATTCTTCTTACCTCCCAGTTGTCTGGCAACCATGTCTGACGGGAGAAAGTCCTCCTGTGGGTGATCCAAGGCACCTGAACTGGAGCTGCTGCCATGAACAAGTTTCCAGCTTCCTTGACCAAGGGAATTGAGGTCTTTCTGAGCGACCACTCATCCCCAACACATCAGTGGCATGTATCAGATTAATACCATCTCTGAGGACGTGTCAACCCAAACAGAACTTCAGCGTGGCTACATGAACCTTTTAACTGGGGCAACAGGCTATTTCCTATCAGCTGCTTTTTGCCGTCCATCTGTGTGTATGCTGTGGCAGAGATGAGGCTGATTAATTCCTCTGCAAAAGATGCTGTGAGATAAGAACAGTCCTCATGGCTCAAGTGAGGGACCTCACAGGAGCACGTCTGTGTGTGGAAACTCCAAAGCTGTAAGTGATTTTTGCCCATGGATGAGCACACAAACCTCCCACTGAGACCCACAGGGAGCCTAGAGAACTTGTCTAAGGGAAAAACTCAATCCTAACCTTATACCTCAAATTAAAAGGTAATAAAAATTCCCTCCACACATGGTCATGTGACATGCAGCTAATGTTGCATTATGGAATAGTACAACTCCCTCTGCTTCCTTGGCCTTCTTGCCAGAAAAGCAACAAAATTAATATTTAGCTTCATGTAGTGCTTCTTGTCCTATTTCTAAACCCAAAGTAAACCCTGCTTGGAAAAAGCATTTCAGGAACTCAGTGGCACAGAATCTCTTCACTGACAGAGCTTCAGTAACAGGCATGTTTGGTCAGAGATGCGTCCCAAGCAGCATCATTGCTCCCCAGGAAATACCAATAGGAAATATCTGGCAGGAACCAATGCACAGCAAAACTGTGTGAGCTTACCACTGCTTACCCTGCACAGCTTACCCTTCCTCAGAAATGACGAGAAAATACTGCAGCATGTTTCTTCCTGTCCCTCCTCAATAGCACATGGACTTTTAAACCCAAATTTTCCCAATCAAGCCTTAAAAACCACACCTAGTTGTTATTAAGTTACTGCAGTAGATGTTTTCATAGCATATCATCTCCTCTTTTAAAAAACAAGCAAACAAAAAAAAAAAACTGTCCAAGGAGTTCATCCTGAAAAAATAAACTCCTGTAATTCACACAGAGCAAATTCCACTGTGAAAACATTCTTGTTCTCTTCAGGAATGTGAAACTGTTTAACTCCATCTACACACTGGGCTCCACAGCCTGGAAAATACCCGGCTGGGCTTTCTATTTGTTAACCAAGTTGAATGTCCTACCAGCCTCAAACAAGGCCACAAAGAAGAGAAAAGCATTATGGAGAAATGAAGTTCTCCTCTGCCTTCTGAACCTGTGAGGGATTTTTAAACATGAATGCTGCACAACGCAGGTTTTACTTGCCTGGTCTGAGCATGGTGGGAAATGCACTGGTCTGAAAGAAAACCAAATGCCAAGGCAAAAACTGCAGCAAATGCTGAGTGGGAGAAACTGGGAAATTGCTGTGTGTAACTTTACAAAATCCAGTTGATATTGCGAAGTTGTCATTTAAATAATTAAGCACCAGCAAGTGCCTCTACTGATAGCAAAGAGCAGGGTGGGCAAGCTGAGCTCAGACCAACAAAGCTCTCTGCCACCCTGTCCCTCTGTGGCCAAGGGGTGTTGGAGCAGGAGCACTACCAGGACAAGGTACCAGAGGAGGTGTGACCCCTTTCCACAGAAATTAGAGAGAGAAGGTAGTTCTTGGCAGCACGTGGCCAGTTCAGGCCCCACTAAGTGACAATATTTCATGTCACAAAAGAAGATGGGTCCTACATGTTGAGAGGAATAAAACCAACCTGGAAACTGGAAATAAGACAATAATCCTCACCTTTCTATATGCTCTGCACACACAGACAAATAGGTGTGGACATGTATATGTGTGTGTATATATATATATATGGTTTCAAATAATAAAGAGCGCATAATTAGCACATATCATTGCACATATGCATGCAAACCATGCAAGTATGTGAAGAAAAACTGAATATGCAAGTATGTGAAGAAAAACTGAGCACTTGGCAGTAATATCCTCTATCATCAGACACAGTCAAATGCATGTTTTGTAACAAAAAGTGCATAAATCTTACTCAATTTCAAAAAGGCTGGATGTACACACCACAGAAATGATCTCATGTTTAATGCAAACAATAAGTCACTAAATTTATTTTTATTTTTTTATGCTGATTCTATACAGTATAAAAGTCTTTCTGTTATGAGAAATCCTACACCTAAGCACAGTATCCATTTTCAGATAAAGGAGAATGTTCCTCATCCTTTCAAAAACCTTGGGGTGCTTGAGTTTCTCCTGCATCAGAAAATGTCTCTTTTATTTCTTTATGTCTATTTTTTTATTGTACTCATTCAGAAGAATAAATGTAGAATGCATTCAGCAAATCATGCTAACAGGAAAATTTTCTTACAAAAATATAAAGATGTGGGGGTTTTTATAGATAGATAGATATGCATATATATGTATCTGGAAACATATGTGCTTAGGCTGTCACTGATCTTCACTAAGCAGGGATTTAACAAAATTTTCCTATGGCAGGACCTTGTTACTATTTTAAAACCATAAATATGTGCAGAGGCAGTTACAGACCTTTAATTTATTCTGCACACACTTACCGAGACTTGTGAGACACGCACAAAGAAGCCCGAGGAAGCTAAAAGAAGAGACGGTATGTGGCTTAATTTCAACATCTAGAAGTTAGATGTCTAGTTCTCAGTTAGTCAATCAAGGCTCTTTCTACATTTAGTATGCATTTATAAGCATACCTCAGTATCATCCTGTCTAGACAGTCACTCTGGAAGTGCTTGTTCACTGCCTGTCAAGGGGGCTTACACTAATGAGTTAGTGGATAAGTTTTAGAGATGTCTAAAACTGGGCAAGATAAATCCAGACACTCACATATGCCTTTGCAGAGGTGCAGGAAAGCCTCTTTTTAACCCACCAGACCTCCCTGCCATGCCGGAGGGCCACCACCACCTTCCTGTGATGTGATGCCCACAGCACCCAGGGCATCACTTGGCCCATCTCCTACTCCCGAAATGCTACAGCCAAGGCTGAATACACATCAGATGTGCACCATTAGCAATGATGTTTCCTGCATTTGCAGCACATAAACTTGTTCCTATAACAGCTCTCACTATTTTCCACCATTTGGCTGGCGCTCAGTGATGTAACCCAGTGTGAATGAAAGAGCCCCCTTTTTCTCCAGTCTCAACAATGTGCCTATTTGTGAGCAAAGCCACTGCTTTCCCCCACGGATCTGGTTAGTAGTGATATTTTATTTAAAATTCTTGTGGAAGCTTATGGGCTGAAGTAACTGTGATGTGAAAACCAGATGTCCATGGCAAAGGAAAGACTCAAAGGGCTTTTAGAAACAGGGAGAGTCATAATTCCACCTCAGAGACTGAGTTATTCTTCTCCATGATGGGTCCTGGCAATGGGCAGGGGGTTGCATGCAGGGATAGGTGATAAAACACATCTGCACTCTCGCTGTGGGATGGGCCTGTGCTGAAACACAGGGGGAATTGGGCTGAGCTGAGGCCCTCCTCTCCCTCAGCAGCCACATCCCAGCAGTGCCATGTCACTCACCTTCCAGGAATCACTAGGGGCACAGCCAGTGTGGCAGAAGCTCTGGGCATCATCCTGCATCAGCTCATGTGGCCTTGGTCACCATGTTGCAGATGTCCCCGTGGGGTGACAGCAGCTGTAGGATGTCACAAGGCCAGAAAGAGGCTGCTCCATCACCCCACTGGGGATGTGAGCTGCAACACAACCACCCATCAGCCAGCAGAGGGATGCTGCTCCAACATCCTTAGTCTTTTGAGCTCTTTAGGTACCTCTGCTCAAGCCTACCTAGGCCACTAAAATAGAGGCTCACACACTGCAATGATACTGAGAAGAAACTTGAGCTTGGAGTCAAAAAAGGGCCAATGTATTCTTCAACTACATGTTCAAAACATACACCTCACCATCTGGATGTTTAAGACAGCAAGGAAACTGACGGCAGGCTTCAGCAAAGTAGTATCACTAACTTTGTTACCACCAAAACTATGTATATATATATGCCGAATAGTTAAGATTAGAAGAAGCCAAAACAGCCCACTGCAGCTATAGGTGCAATTTGTGCCTGCATTAGAAGTACAGCTGCAGCTAGTTTAGGATTTTCTGAGCGTGCTGGTATGACTGATCTACCTAAAAACCTGCAATGGCTCGACTATGAAACAAGATCCAATTACGTGTCAAAACCAGCCTGAACGTTTTTGGATGCATAAAATTTTGAAGATGTGTTTTTGCAACTGTAGGTGCTTCGGTTTTTGCCAAAATAATATTGAATTGTTTTAAAACTCTCCCTGCATGTCTGCCAAAGGATGTGCTCACTGACAGGAAAAGCTAGTAATACATGACAAAACACCAACAAACTCCTTCCCACTCTAAATGCTGCTGAGGTCTTGTTTAAATGGGGAGATGACTTGTCTGCAAGTGCTGTAACAAAACTACAGGACTTTGATCATGTTTATTTTAATAGTTTAAGCTGTAATTATATCAAGAGGAGTTCTTTATTCATTTTTACAATGGGTATAATGAATGCAAATATGTTTTTTTAATAGTTTGTGTCTTTCAGCTTTATCCAAGCACTATTAAGAAAACGGATGTGGAGTTATTCTAGAATAACATCCCCAAAATGTAGTATTTTCTTCTCTCTCCATTACATAACAAAATGTAACTTTTACTACAAATTATTATAAGCACACTCCTGGAAGTTAGTCTTTTACAACCTGATATCCTATTCTGATTGTATGAAAATGTGAAAATAAAGTACATTCCTCTAACAGTTACCTTTGAATATGTATTTTAGAACACCATCTCTGTTATCTGTATTTTTTCATAATTTTAGCTTTGTTTCCCTATTTTTAAAGACATGCTTTAATAGAAAGATAAAATTTCAAGTATTCTGTCTGTGTTAAGACTCCTATTAATTTTGCCTCTTACTAATAAAAAACTTCCTTTTTGAGGTCAAAGAGTGAAAGAGTTGAAGCTAAACCCCAGGAAGTCAAGGGTTGAAGTTGGGACATTGCTGGCTGTGATTGTCCAAAAGCAAGCATTGCTGGTGGCACCGAGGCAAGCTGTCCCAGCAATACTCCCAGAGGTATCGCCCTTTGTGACATTCATCAATCTTCCTGACATTTAGTAGGAGACAATACTGCCAGAGCTCGATGTAAACAGAAGTAAGGTGCCTGCAAAGGTGTAAATTGTACTGGCCTTCATGTGAGATAAAAATGAAAAGCTGAAAAATGTAACTCATAGGTACAACCAGCAAACACGCACCTCAGCATGAGCCCATGCACACCGGAGCCTACTGTCATTGCTTTGCACCTTTAAAAGCAGCTTATAGCCCCCACCTCAAACCTGAAATTTTTAAATTCAACAACACTAAAGACTGCTTTAACCACTTTAACCAAAGCAGAAACATACAGACACACGACACAGCTTCCCACAGGCAGGGAAGAGCTCTGTATTTCCCTGTAAGGAAGGCCCTTCTTTAATAAGAGCTTCATCCGATCACTGTCATTGTTCTGGGTAATGGATTACCTACACATACATTTTCAAGTGTAATGACACTCTTGCTTATTAAAGACCTCTCAGCTGAAGGGGCAGAATATTATGAACTGGCCAATCCATTCATTTCCTTGAATATGTTATTCAGTATTTTATGCTAAACCAGCAATACACCATCCATTTTAGTACAATGATCCTTATGTTCAATAAAACTGAAGTGCTGGATCATAAATCATTATAGTCATTTATTTTACATTAGACACATTAGCCACTATATTCCATAATCTATTACAATAAGGTGGATTTAAATGTACCCCAAGGAACTACAATAATAACTTGAGAACCAAATATAGCAATTATGGATAAAATATGCTTAACCTAAAACTGCACTAGCTGCATAGACTGCTGTGAACTTTAAATAAAATTTAGGGAGGATGATAACTGTCCTGCAATAAACAAGTAACAGAGGAAAATCAAAACCTCCTCTCTACAGATAGTTTAACATGCCCTATCTATGGAGAAAGGGATGTTATGCTTATAAACCAGTGTCTACTAAAATATTATTATTCCATTATAACTGGTTATGTTATCTTTCCATCATGTGAAAATTTCCCATATTTTCCTGGTGTATTACATCCTACTTATGTTTTTTAAATAGTGCTCTTCCTTTCTAGCTTTCTGCTTAATCTGTTTGGATTCCTTTTATGTTCTTCAGACTCCCTCCAACCACTTTGAACAGTTTTGGTAAAATTTCCATAACATGTCCAGACCTTACTGGTGCTTTCAGCTTTGGGCTGAGCAATAACAAAGGGCAAAGTCTGTTTGTCTCCTCCAGACGCAATGTCTCTGCACAGTCCCACAAAAGGGGCCTTTGGTAACTTTCTGGCCCCAGACCAAGAAGCAATCTCAAATGCTTGTGAACACAGTTTAGCATTTTTCAGAATTAGTGCTCTGCCAAGTATTAAAAACAGCTACATGCTAAAGAAAGTGATTGTTTTTTTACAGGAAGGTTCCACGTTTCAGACCACTGGGATTCCTGAAGATGCCTGCCACTACCCTGGTGCAGAGGAGAAAGAAGATTGAGGGCTCTCAGGCATCACCTGTACTAAGAATCAATGTATGTCATGCCCAAACTTCACATGTGCTGCCTTGTATTTATAAAACCATGTTGCATAAATTCCATTATCCTTCAAATATTTTTCTGTGTTTATTTCCTAAGAGGCTTATTAGTTAGATCTGCAAACATACACTGCAAAGTCCCTTTTCCAGTTGTTCTAGAGCTTTTTGTAGAGGCCTATTTATATCACTTTCTTTACTTCCTTTTTTTTTTTTCCCCATGAAGGCCAAATATTAAGACTGGATATTGAGTGTAGCTCCCTGTGCAGTCTCTAGTAGTAATCAAGCAGGTCCAGTTTATAGGCAAACAAAGGTATACTTCTGCTGACTGCCCTGCACCTACACAGACTTCAGTCTCTAGTTGCCATGCCAGCAACTTTCATGAGACTTCACATAAATAAGAGAAAATGTACACATTATTCACTACAAATTCAAAATAAAATTTTGCTTTGACTCCAAATTGTTAAATATATTCAGGCAAATATGGACATCCTAACCAAGGTCAGGCAGAAGCTTTCTTTTCCAACCCTCTGTTCATATTTTACCTCATAGCACAAGAGCTGTAGTAGTGAAAGGTGTGCTGAATGCAAGAAACCTCAGCTCTGGTTTAAATGTTGTTCCTAATTCCTATTGAATGTGAGTTGACCTGTTTGTTTTTATTCAAGTTTCTGACTGAGGGGAGCTGCTGTGGTGGCACCAAGAAGGGAACAATGCACCCAGTTCTGTGTGTTTTGGGAGGGAAAGTAAATATTTTGTACAACACCCATTGTTGAATAAACAATTTTCTTTTTGATAAACAAGCACCAAAAATCTGTATATATCATGAGAAGAATTCAAACCTCTGTGATAACCTTACATCACAGGCGTCCAGCAGAACTGTGTAACAAGAGGCTGAGAAAGGCAGCTACTCTCCCATCCCATTTTGGCCTTGCATTGCTCCCTACGACTCTCACGCTCACCCACACGTGATACAGGAAGGGAAAGGGGACATGAGAGGTGTGTATCTAACCAAGTCACTGTAAAATTTGGCTAAAGAGGACAGAGCCTCAGAGGCAAGATGCAGAAGAACTGCTTGCTTTACATCCTGGGCTGTGCTCTGCCCCTCCATCAGCACTACAGCCAGTAAGCTACCTCTATCTGACATCTCCAAAGGGAAAACTATTTTCCAAAGTACAATGCCAAAATGGAAAGTGGTACATAGTGAGGACATCAGGAGTTATGGCAGCCACTGGAGTCCTGCCAAGAAAAACCTTGCTGTGTTACTAGGTGTATTCAAAGAGCAAAAATTGATCAAGTGGGGCTGTCCTTCCTTCTTGGTCCTCCCCAAGAGAGCAAATGGAAGCAGGAGATGAAAGCAACAGTGACAAAACCAGGCTGCATGGCATGCTTTGACTGAAGGCAGAGAAAGCATGGCCTGTACTCGGGGCTGAGGGCTGTGCATGCAGACTGGGGCCAGGGCAGCTCAGGGACCTGGCAGTCACCATGACACTCTAGATCAGAATGTGCCATCCAGTAAAGGCCTGTCCCACGTTCCACCAGCCACACCTCATGCCAGGCAGGCACTGTCCCGCTGCTGCCATGGATTGCCAGCACAGTGCTGATGCAAACAGGAGAGGAGCCTGCCCACAGTGAGGCGTGCCAAGGCAGCCATGCTCTCCCTGGGGCAGAATGGCACAGGCACTACCAGGAAAGAGCTCACAATTTCAACCACATATAGATGTTTAGTGACACAGAGTGCTCACAAAGGGACACATACTGATCTTGCTTAGGCATAAGGTATTGTATATTTTAAGGGACAGAAACCCTTAATACCTTAATACTTAGGTATTAAGTTCTCTCTGAATTCAGCCCTGGAAGTTGCAGTGCCCAAAGAACCCTGCCGACTCCCAAGGCACTGGGTGGTGCCCCTTCCCTGCACAGGGAGAAGGTCTCCCCGCTAGAGTGAGCGACTCACAGGCCAGCTTCCCTGTCCCCAGCAGGCTGTGCGGGAGGCTGGGGCGAGGCAGCTCTCCCAGAGGACACCCCTGCCAGGGCCCGGGGCGCCAAGGCCCTTCCCGCTGCCTCCCCAGCAAAGCAGCTGGCGGCCTGAATTCCAACAGCCGCTTCCTGCCAGCGCCGCTGGCAAACAAACCTGTGGAAAAGTAAATACGTTTATCACGCAGATTTCCTCTGCTCCTTTTTAAAAAGGAAGGCCTCAATTGCTTTCCTGAGTCAGACCCATTCCATGCTGAAGCCATATCATCGATAAATACAAGCTCCCATGCTCATTCCAATGACTACAGCCATGGGTGATACGCGCTTGTGTGGTTTTAGGATTAACTGCAAAAGAACCCTTCTCTGAAGGCACATTCCCACCAGAGGCCCGCATTAAGTATAACGTGGAGCAGCCTGCATGAGCCAAAATGCCAGGGCAGCACAGTGAGATGAACGTGTCCCTGACACGCTCTTGCTGAAGCCAGCAGATACACAGCAGCTTCCTAATGCAATGCCTTCCCCTCACAAATAGGAAGGCCTCTTGAAAGAAATTGTAAGTGAAATTTCCCTGTTAACAGCAGGAAATAGCCAGCAGTTTGAAATCACCTGGGCCAGGGATTTGGCCTTAAATTTTCCAATCTGACGCTAGTGTGGCATCAGTACCTTTAAAGTCTCTATTAAGAAGGGGTAAAAACAGTTGGAGAAGTCACAGTCATCTCTGGGAATTTATACGAGAAATGTTTGCTGTACTGCAGATCAAAATAGCATTTTGACTCATTGATCCCCTGAATGCCATAAAATCTGAAGCAAGATCCTAGTGCTTAGCAGTGGGAAAAATGAGTTTCTTTGGCCTCCTATCATAATATAAAGAATGAGCAAAATAAAGAAAAACAAAGGAGAAGAAATGAGATATAAAGCTCAAGATGAGGGCAAAGACAAGCAAGCAATTAAAAAAGATATATGGACTTCAATTTACAAAAAACACCCTAAACCTCCGCCTCAGTAGCATGTTTAGCTCTTAATCAAGTCTTATTACAATCACATGCAAATGCCAGGATGGCAGGACATTCCTTCAAACTATGTTTTCATTAAAGATTCTGCTTTTTCCAGAATAATAGTAAATGACACGTGAACTTCATATGAACTATAGGTCATGAAAGGATTTAGTATTGGCATTTTTAATCTAAAAAGTCTGTGCCAGAAAATCAATATGTTTCAGTCGCAGCATTCGAATGCAATTTTCTTCACGTAACAGGGTTCTTTCTTTCACTCCTCCTTCCTCTCCCTCTCTCTTTCTCTCTCCCTCTTCTTTAAAAATAATGAATAATTCCCAGTTTTTCTATGAAACAAGCAGGCACATTAGAAGGCAACGACATCAATAACACGTTACATGTAAACAGAAAATGAACAAAAAAATCATTCAAGGCCCCTTTCAAACTGGCGTGCTTTTCATCAGCGCTATTACAGGTTCCATTCACATTATCGGATTGAACCACGCTGCATAACCAAGGTGCTGACAAGCCTTGATTACCCAATAACTCCTGTATTCCTTTCAGGCAGGTTCACCGAGAGGACAGGAATGCGCGGCCTTCCTGTGGGGCAGGCTGCTTTCCAGCCAGACCAAGTCAATGAAACCCAACGCCCTCTCGCTCCTGCGCGCCGAAACAGCCCCTGCATTTCCTGAGAGGCAATTATGACTTTTCCCTTCTTTATTCTCAATTGTTTCGGATAACAATTTATTGTACATCGGAGGGGCCAATATAAACATTTTAAACTCTTTTCATAACACTTCGAGGGGGCTGCTAAGTCATCTCTGTAGTAAATCTGTTGTCGGCTCTTTCCCATGCTGCAGAGTCAACAAATCCGTCTCTCACCCAGGGCAGGGCCAGCCAAGCGCTGCAAAAACAGGGGAAAATGAATGCAGCGCCTCGTACGTCGCGTCTCTACTTGCTCCGACTTTCCCTGCACACTTGTCAGCCGCCCACCTTTCGGTTTTGCCTTTGCACGACACACCTCTTGAAAGATAGATTGCTCAAAAGAGAAAGAAGAGGAAAAAGACGCAGTTGCAGGCCATAAGTGTATTTCACATTTGGATTAAACCCTGCTTGGTCCCGAGGAGAGGCAGAGGATGCATTACACACTCGCTCTTTCTAGCAACTTAGGCTGGAGCACTAATGAAAAGCAGGAGACGGAGTTGGCAGCCAGATGTGGGGCGAGGGCTTCTATCGAGAGGGAGCTGGAGCCTTTAGGGCTGGGATCTAACAGAGGCTAATTCCCTCACTATGTCACTTGCCTAATTCCTTGCAGACAACTCCTTCTCCGTTCCCTAAAAAATATGCACATATCAAAGGCAATCAAGCAAAATAAACATTTGCAATAAATCTATTCTTGGTAGCAATTTATATTAAACTTACTGTTATTTCTCCCTAACTAAGCAGTTCTTAGTCCTCGTCTATGTGTCCCCTGAGTGAAACAGCTGTTTTAGTATCATTTTGCATCTAGAGCTGTGGGTGTAATATTACTCATATTTCTCTAATTAACTTCTAATGACATGAGTTATCTGCACGTTTTTCTTATTATTTTTTATGGTTTTCAAGTCAAGCAGAATTCAGCTTTTACCTGGTGCCTGCTGCACATGCAGCTAGACTTGTAGAGCTGTGTACAAACCTCCTGCCCGGCTCTGGCTCCGAGCAGCCCCAACCACCTACCAGCTGTAGGGCCACTGGGACCTCCTGCTCCCTGGCTGCTCCAGTCTTCTTCCCAATACCTGCGGGATCAAAGGAAGGACTATGTGTGTTCCTCCCACCTCTGCCCAATGCACCAAGGCCATCCCTCCTCCCAACAGGGACTTATGAGAGAGAAAAAGGAAGATTTAGCTTTTGCAAGCCCTGGAGATTCTAGAACTGAGGGTGAGGGAAGGGAGAGCTGTAGGATTGGGTCAGGGGAGGAAATTGTTGCTGCTGGTGCAAGGCTTGGCCAAGTCAGCTCATGGCACAGACCTCTGACAAGGCACTGCTACACAGGCCACACACACATGTTATACTCTTCTTTCACATGCATATTATATTCCTCTTTAGGGCCTCAGTATTTTATTCCCAGAATGGTAACACAATGGTAAATGCAAAGGCATGGGTGCATGGAGCCCACAAATTCAGAATTGCTGTCTCAATACCAGGTGTCTGAAGCAGCTGGCGCTGAAATTATCTTGCACAGACATGCAGAAAAGCACACACAAATCTGCAAATACATGCAAGGAAATCTCCTTGATGCAAATATGCACTACCTAGGACTCAACTTTTTTATTTTGCCTTTCCAATTCTCCACACATGGCTGTTACACTCAGCTCATCACTACGGTTTATTTGTTGTCACATGCCTTTTAAACAGCAAATATTTTGAGCTATCTGCAGTTCTGTCAGTTTACTTTTCAGCACAGCAAACTAAGGGCTTTTTACTCGGTATCTCCTAGAACTGGAACAAAAAGTGATTTCCTACTCATGTACAAACAAACAAAAGCTAGACCCTTTTCCTTCCAAGCAGCAGAGTCAGTCTTGCTCTAAGAACTGTGCTTGATATCTTTCAGCAGCAAACACACTGCATTGAGGATTTTCTCACACACTTACATTATCAAGCTTTAAACTTTTCTGCATCCACTCTCAAGGAAACAGTGTCAGACAGAAGCAACTGAAAAACTACAAATCTGGCCTCAGTTTTTACCTTAGCTGACCATAGCTCTAACAATGCAACCTCTAGAAATACCCAATATTTTTTAAAACCAGTATTAGAGTAACATAGATTATAGAAACACATTAAAATAGAAGGATTAACAAGATGTCTACACAACCTTCAAAGAAAATTCTTGTAAGGTATTTTTCAAGATACAGGATTTACAAAAAGGTTTCTATTTTACTTGTATCTACAGTAATTTGCTACATTAAAAGAAAAAGAGAGGGGATTAACTGAACTCCAGGAAACCATAATAGCAATGGCAATTAATTACTTGCCTATTGAGTACAGAATAGACTTGAAATTTGTGTTATGGACATGCTGATATTTGGCTGAATGAATAACCTATAAAAATCTTACAATAAAAACATGTAATTCATTGCTTCCTTAATAATTTAGTAATGAATTTTTAATTCTACTTTCTCCTAGTTTATATGAAGAAATCAAAATTGCACCTTGTTGTGTTTGCCTGGTGTCTCCCTCCCAGTTTAAGGGCAATTGTTACCAAGCAAATGCTCCAAGGAATATTTACTAAATGTTCTAAATTGCAGTCTGCCTCCAAACAAAATCACAGTTGTGAACTGCAGCTTTACAGAATCTCAGCATATGACAAAAAGAGACCAAAACTGGACTGCTGGATTTTTGCACTTCAGTCTCAGTTCTCTTAGGCTAGGGCATAACTACCATGTCTTCAACTTGCATACATTTTAAAATCTTCCCTTCAAAATTATCTGTATTCTTCAGCTTCTGTTCCAATGCCTACCATATAGAAATTTGGTTCAATAAATCTAAAAGAAAAGACATGTCATCATCCCTGTCCATCCATCACATTGTTTGTTGCATGTTAAATTGTGACTGCTCTGGTCTTACAGGATTTTTTTAAAATTTTCTGAGAAAGCTTCTGCCTTAATCATGCTGAACAAATCATAATGATGTTTTTTAATAGATGCTCAGGGACAGTTCATAAAAACTCTATGCACCATTCAAATAAAGGTTTTATAGAGCTTAACAAGATAAAGGTGAAATTAATCTATTTTCAAAAAACTATTATCCTATACACTGAGATATCCTTTCTGCAGTCTGGCTAACCATCCCTAATCTGTTATATCACCTCCTGGGACAATAAATCATAGGAAAAGCAGAAAAAGCAGGCTGGAGTGTGAAGACAGTTCTCTACGACATAAGCATAAATCATCATCAACCCATATTTAAACTTCAGAATAAAGTCCATGAAAAATCCTGCAATCCAAGGAACTTTAATGGGACAGGTTGCAGTGCTGACTTTGTTTTCCAGTTTATGTGTTATTTTTATTGCCACTGTATGATAGTAAATACTTTAATTGGGAAAGTCTTTAATCAGATGATTTTATTATGAAGTTTTCCTGCTCTGTTAGATTGTGAGTGGCCTTTCAGTCAATGCAATGCCTTTGTTACCCTCTGCCACACAAGCAGTAGATGTAACATCAGCAAACCTCCTCTCTTCTCAGTAAATACTGGCATCAGATGTCAGTGACATCAATCACTGGATGGCACAACATCCCTCTGCATCCCAGGGCATAATGCAACACCCTGAAAAAGCTCTTCTGACACACAAACTCAAACCCCTTGAATCCCTGTGACTCAAAAAACCCAAACCCAAACCCTCAGACTGTATGGAGTAACCCACTCCAGAACAAATTTCAAAGGAAAAAGTTGAGAATCAGCCCAAAATAGAAAGACATGCTTGGGTCTGAGCCACCAAAGAGACTCTGCATTTAGTTAAGACAGGGCTACTGTCACCAGCATGGCAGGTGACTTCCCTCTCTAAGCTTTCTCCCATCCATCCATCCATCCATCCATCCATCCATCCATCCATCCATCCATCCATCCATCTGGATTCTGACTGATTTTGCTATGGAACTGTTTCTAAATCTGTATCTCTCTCTCAAGTGCCACTGCAGGTCCAGTGAGCCACATTACCAGCTATACACACAGCCTGTCCCCAAATGCAAGCAGCAGCCATCAGGCCAGCACTGCTTTCTGAAGTAACAGCAATGTGTACAACACTCAGCTGTCTGCAGGACCAAATGGGGCTGCAAAAGGAGCTTTTTTCATTAATTAGTCCCTTAGGAAAGTTTACCCCAAAGCAAACTGCTGGCAGCATGAGATGGATGAAACCTGTAATATTTACCATACAGGCTGTTGCTGCCCTCCACAACTGCATGTGGAGGGCAGCAACACTGGAACTGTGCGTTGAAATTCTTTGTCAGTGCACAGCAAACTTTTCCTTTTAAACACAGGAATAAAAGATTTAGTGTACTGTGTGACAAACAAAATCAAGTGACTGTTTACATAGGAAAACCAGCCCTCTTGTAGCTGCACAAATAAATAATATTCTTTTTTCTTTGAAGAAAGAGCATATGCTCAACATTCCTTTGTCCTGTATCACAATAGAAAAACCCTTTACACTGGAATATCTGAATCACTTCTTGGCAGTCCCTCAAGGTAAACAGAGTAAATTAAAAATGAATGTTTATTGTAGATGCACACATACACACACACACTCACTGCAAAGTGGAATGCTGTATTTGCCTATCAAACATAAGAAGCGATTGAGTCCATCAGTCATTCAAACAAGCAACTGAAAAGTGGAAATAATGGGATGGCAACATCAGAAAACAACCTCCCAGAAAGAGATGAGTTTCCTCATAGCCATTTGTCTTATCTAATTAATCCCACATGTGGGACTAGGTTGGAACATTAAAAAAAATTAGGTACAAAATATTACTTTCAGTGGAAGCTTCAGAAGTACAAAAGAAACAGAGATGCTTTATGGTCACACTTTGCTTTCAAACCCTCTTTTTCATATCATCTTCTTAATGTGGGACTCGGCCCCTGTGCCTAAGATGAGACTAAGATAGTGTTAACAGCACAGAAGAAAGCAGTTGGACAAGCTGGGGAAAATTATGTCGTTGCCACTAATAAAACAACTTGTCAGTTCCTAATAGATTTAAAACCTGTGTATTAGGTTGCAGACTATTCCTGGGCACCCATGGAACGGTCATGCCCAAGAGCACTTCCCTCTGCTCAACACCGGTGAAAAGGGCATGACCTATTCCCTTCCACGCAAACCTTGTCACAGTTTATCCGTATTTTTGTCAAATCGGAATTGGACTGCTGTAACACACTCTCCACAGGGCAAAACAAAATGCAGAAACAAATGCAGAATGTGTCAACTGCTGACTTAATGGAGTTTCATGCCAGGAGCTTGTTGCCCTAATGCGCACGGATCTGTGATATCTGTCCTCACAAGAGACCGCGCAGGTAGAGCGAGGTGGTGGGTTTAATATGTAAACCCAATAATTTTTCAAAGATATTTCTGATCCTGAGTATGGAGACAGACACACCTGCCAAGGTTCTGAAAATTGTGGCCACTTCTGAAAGATGTGTTGGGGTTTTTTGGTTGTTTATTTTTTTTGTTTGCTTTGGATGTTTATTCTTTGTTAGTTTTGTGGGTTTTGAGAGGTTTTTAAAGTATGCAGCAGACACCTCCTCCACCACCATGTGTATCAGGCAGGCTACCAGAGCTGAAATGAAAGCAGAGCTGAACTGAAAGCCCCTCAACATGCCAAGAAACATCCTCCATATGCCTACTACATGAAGCAGTCTCCCTATCTCCCCATTATGAATATGAAATAATGTGTGCAGTGCTAATCTATTCCTACAGCCTATTGGAAAGAGAAGGGACTGCAGGTTGCAGTATTTCACCAACTGCAGTCTGAGGGGTGACAGATGTCTAACAAATATTTGCTACAATATTACTGATGCAGTTAATAACATCAGGACATATACTGTATACAGCTGGAGAGATGGGCAGAGGAAAATGGTCTGAAATTCTACCCTGGCAAATGCAGGGTCCTGCCCTGGGGGAAGAATAACCACATGCACCAGAACAAGCTGGGGGCTGGCATGCTGGAAAGCAGCTCTGTGAATGTGGACCTGGGGTTCCTGATGTACAAAAAGCCATCCATGTGCCAACAGTGTGTTCTGGGGGCCAAGGAGGCCAATGGTGTCCTGGGGCACATTGCAAAGAGCATTGCCAGCAGAGCAAGAGGTGATCCTGTCCCTCTAGTCTGCCCTTGTGATGCCTTCTTTGGAGTGCTGTGTCCAGTTCTGGGCTCTGCAGTACAAAGGAGACAGGGAGCTCCTGGAGAAGGTCCATCAGAAGGCTACAAAGATCAAGAAGCATCTCTCTTATGAGGGAAGGCTGACAGAGCTGGGCATTTCCAGTCCCAAGATGAAACAAAATTATAAGGAATTTTAACAATTTTTACAAGTAATTGCATGGAAGGTGTCAAGAGGATGGAGCCTGGCTCTTCTCAGTTGTGCCAAATAATAGGACAAGAGGCAACGGGAAGAAAGTGATGCACCGGAAGTTCCGCTTGAATATAAGGAAGAACTTCATTACTATGTGAGCGACCATGCACTGGAATGGGTTGCCCAGAGATGGTGTGGAGTCTCCCTCACTGGAGATACTCAAGAACCACCTGGACACAATCCTGTGCCATGTGCTCTGGGATGGCCCTGCTTGAGCAGGGAGGTTGGACTAGACTCATTGTGGTCTCTTCCAACCTGACCCATCCTGTAATTCTGTGATTTACATATACTAACTAGCCTTTTGCACATTAACGGAAGGGGTGAAAACTGTTCTGGCACTTGGCATGGTGATGACACCGTGCCTGCTGGCACCATTTGGCAAAGAATCCCCCCAGGTAACATCCCACACTAACACCAAATGGGAAAGTGGCACAGAACAAAGCATTAACAAGCTGACAGCTTCATGCACAACTTTGCACATTTTGGCAACTTTTTAACAGAAATGTAAAATGAGGATTCAAATTATGTGTTGTGCCTCCATGTAAAGCAGGCAGCATTGAGCCTACTTGAGGCACGCAAACACTAATGTGATCTGTGCGTGTGCATACCCATCTGTATCTGTATCTGTATCTGTATCTGTATCTGTATCTGTATCTGTATCTGTATCTGTATCTGTATGCACACAGTTCTCCTGGCACCCATATGTGGATCACTGGAACGCTTCTGAGGCAAAGAATATTTTTACATCCTTTTGTTTCTCAGGAGAACCATAAGGGGCATTTTCACAATTTTCCTAAAGACAGTCCCTAGTTTGCTCTTGCAGAGTACTTAGTTCTCCCCACCCCCCAAACTCTCTTCAGTTTGCTTGCAGAATAAGGAGGCACCACTTGATCCCTCCCACTCTGGCCAGGAATGAGGTGCCTGAAGTGCTCTGTTCCATTCCCCTCTCTGCCTCCATCCAGGCAAGATGCCCCCCATGCTCAGGGACATGCAATAGCCCACGCCAAGCTAAATGCATTTAATTTATCTGCTCCCTGAAAACCACTTCTCCCATGCTTCCTGTCTTAGCTGAAAGTAAGTGGGTTAATTCCTGTTGCAATATATTTGAACCAGATGTACTTTTATTTTTCCCCCACAGCCAGAAAGAAATGGGGAATTGCAAAGTTTTCCTTCTCCTTTGAAGGAAAATCTACAATTTGGTTATTGAGTCAGCTCCAGATCTCACATAAAAACACCTTGGCATCCAATTCCTCCTCTACTGTATTGCACTTGCATGTTTTTCTTTGGCATTTATAGGGGCCTGAACACAATATATCTGTTAGAAATATTTCCAGTGCATAACTCACTAAATAAAGTAGGAAGAAGATTACACCCTGGTTATCACACCAGAATTTTATGTCAGGAACACTAGTAGCCAAAATGCCTGCCTTTGCCATTGGAAACCTCTTCAGGAGAAGAGTCAGCTAACAGTACTAGCAGAAAAGTCTAAGGAATGTATCAATGCACATTAAGATTTAGGAAAAGCAACAGCAGAGAGATCTGCTAGCACCACTAATAAATAAGGTATTAAATCGTTAAGATTTCAATTACAAGGGAAGAATGTGGCTAACCAAATAAAAGCAGGAGGAATTGAAATAAGAAGTAGGTTAAAGATTAATATTCTGGGTTCAGAACAAAAGGATGCTCTTTTGTGGCACTGTGCTTATGCCTCTGAATGTAAACATTGTTCCGAGAACCATTTTTTCTTTGCCCAATCTTTAAAGGGTAATAAATTAGACCTTGGACAGCCATACAAGCTGCTACTAGATGTGAATGTGAATGTGTCTGTAGAAAAGGCTGACTTTCAATCAAAGTCTATTGAAAGAATAGTTGGATTTTCTAAAGAAGCATGTTGTGCCTATTAACCAACTTACAAAAGGGGCCATTTTCTTGATTTATGTTTGGTTGCTATAGAGATCTTGCAGTACAGACTGGCAGGTGAAGCTCCCATTTAACAATCTCACAGGTTTTTCTTAGCTGTACTCAGAGGACACAGAGCTACAGTAGGTAAAATCCAGCACACAAATATAGCATATCTGTCAAACTTAAAGATCAGATTTAAGGCTTTTCAAGAATTTATCGGGAATACAGTAGAGTTATAACACAATCTTTGCCCAGAAATGGTTTACACCCAGAAAAATCTTATTGCAGCAAGCTGCTTCAGCTCTGTGGGGTTTTGTCACTGATCCACTTTTTATTCAGCAGGTAATTACGTGTGAGCAGGATTCCAGCACATCGCAGGGTTGTTATTTATTTGTGGGATTTTTTGCAAAACATACAACACATTCACAAGGAAGAACCTTTGCTCTGCAACAACTGATGCCAATGTATGCAGGGAGGTGTCGACTAAAATGGCAGCAATGATAATGATAATGATAATGATAATGATGATGACGATGATGATGATAATGATAATAATAATAATAATAATAATAATAATAATAATAATAATAATAATAATAATAATAATAATAATAATAATACCCTTGTCATGAAACTCAAAAAACCCAGAGAACATGCTACTGAGAAACAACATATCATGTTGCAGTCACATGAAATACTTCTGCGTGTCAATAGGTCACAGACAACTCAAGACCTGGACTTTAAAATGTTGTTTTATAAGACCGGGTCTTCTGCCTAAACTCTGACAATAGGCAGCAATGTGGATGCTAGTGTCATGGAAGAGGAAATTATCAACCTATGCAGACACAGAAAAGAACCTGCAAAGCTGCATGGCAGTATATGCTTCAAGTCAAAACCAAAAAAACCCAAATCAAATGAATGCATAGGATGCCAGTCTTTCCTTAGTTGCATCTTGGCATGAACAGATACAGTATCAAATATACAAAACTGAAAAACTATTTTGAAAAAGACAAAAGAATCAGAAATATTATTCTTACTGTCTTAAACACAAGGAAAAAAATCTACAACAATTATTTCTATGTGACTCCTTAATTCAACAAGGAATTTCCATTGGCTGTCCTTATAGAAAAGGAAATCAGTAATTCAAAAACCAGCAATTTAATAAAATTAACAAATTTTGAAAAAGGTAGTGCCTCAAAGCTTCCTTATTTATCAGTATCTTCCACCATACTATTAAAATTCTTAAAGAAATAGAGGGGAACAAGAAAAATGAGAAATTAAAGCATTATAGCTCCCATCATTTTACGAAAGTAATATGAGCCATAGGGGTGCTTTGGCAGAGCCAGTCCCACAGTTCTCCTTACCATGATCTATCTACTCAGCCCCATGATCCTTAACCAGCAACTCCACCCTCCTGCCAGGAGAAATGACTAGTTTTGCTTCTCTACCCTGCACAAACCCATCGTGCTCACTAGGCTCACCCAGGCAGAATCAACCTGCACTCATCACCAATGAAAAACTCAAAAATCACCTTTTCTTTTTTTAAAGTTATTGCTTGAAGTTGCTCCCAAGGAGGCCTGATTTCAGTTCCTGAGGTGTATTTAGTGTCTGCAGAACAAAGATGATATTGGGGGGCACCAAACATCTGGAGCCACCGATGACTGAGAAGGCAGCAGGACAGCATGAGATGGATGTAGGTGGAGTAAATTCCATGTGCAAAGGCAGCTTAAGCCAAAGCTTTTGAGCACAGAGGGGTGAGAGTCATAGATGCCATTAAAAGGTGCAAGAGAATAAATGGCTACCTCTTGCTAAGGCAAATACAAACATCTCTCCAGAGGCAGATGACTTGGGGGTTGAGGTTGGTCTGACCTTGTACAGCTGAAGTTAATGAAAAGGAGCTTTGCCACCAAGTTCAAGAGGGCAGGATGGAGGCATAGGCAGGAGGAACTCTGACTTCAGGCATCCAGAATTCAGCCTCTCCAGAAATGAACTTCCATTTCTAACCCCCGTCAGAGCAGAAAGCTGCAAAAGCTTGCTTATGGTTAAAAGGGGGAGGGGAGGATAATTGCAGCAATCTTCAAAGGATTTGTTTTAATTTTCGCTGAAAGGACAGCAAGTCTTTCATTGTTTGAACATATGGCTTTTGGGGAGAGGGCTCCGAGTTATTTCATTACTGCTCTTTTGAAATTTTGCTGATTATCAGGAACAAATACGGCCTTAACACCAAGAGCTGTGATGAAGAGAGATGACTTCCTTGTAAAGCTCCTCGTTGTTTGCATCCCAGTAATTATTCAGCAAATGGGTTCCACCTGTTGTACTTCACCCAGCACATACAGATGGGACTGAAATATATCCTGGATTTATATTTTATTTGGACTAACAAAGCCAGGATTTGAATTCAAGGGGCAGTGAAGGAACTAAGAATGTTCTGCATCAGAGACTTGGAAAAAGAAATACAGGGCTTTGGCTGTGGCCCTTCTGCTCAGATTATCTCCAAATACTTTACACAGTGACTCCTCCTAAGGAAAGCAGGAGCGATCAAATCCATTACACTCTGCTGCTGAACCCTGTATCAGGCCTCCTTCTTGACACATTTCTGTAACTTCCTGTAATTTATTTTTTACATTAAAATCACTGGAAATATTTTGACCATCTCCTGCTTCAACTCCAAACCATGATGAAGGCAGATTTGACTGCTAAAACAGTATTACACAATATCTGTCATCCAGATTGGACAGTAACTTATTAGACCCTGTTTTATTGAGAGTCTGCATGTCAGTATTTTGTTTTTATACCTTGCATGTGTTTTTAGTGTTGAACTTGGCTTTTCCATGAATCTTATAAACATAAAAAGCACAAAGGCTGAAATCCAGTCCCTGCTGAAGTAATAGGATTTTTGTCACTGATGTCCACAGGGTAGGATTTCAACCCAGATTACTAACAGATTTGGGGTTTTACCAAAAAATTTCAAATTGTGTCTCTCCAATGTACACCTTTTGACTGGAGAGGTCAGTAGGGAAGAAAAAAAAGTCAGGAAAAATGCTGCTATTAAAATCACATTCTAGACAACATCCCTGTGAATGTGCATGCACACCCACATCTGGAAGAGCTGCTGAGACCACATAGAGTCACACAAAGTCTGACACCCCAACTAGGAGAGCACCGGCTTTAGACCTGGGATCTCTAAATCTCTGAGGGTACATCCAATATCTTACAGGTTCTAAACAGTGCAGACAATGAACACTTAATTCCTATCCCCTAAGTATATGCAAAAATACATTTTCTATCTTCTGTCACTCTACAGGATATACAGCATTTTAGATTTTGGTCTTCCATATACATACACAAGGTACATGTAAACAAACACAAAACGGTGGCAATATCTATGTGGAGAGGTGCTGCATCATACAGTAAATTAATTTACTGAGCACATCCCCTCCCTTTTGCCTGGTAACTTTTTCATTTTCAGTTTCAATGCAGTTAAGGTCTAAAGCTGTGCATTGTAATTCCATAAAAAGCAATGAGGGTAGGGAAAGAAGCCATCTTTTCCCCGCTCTACACAGCAAGGGACAACTCTGGGAATCTAGCTTCATTGTTGTTGAGAAAGTTTAACAACTACCTTCAGCTCTACCAGCGAGCACTAAATGTTTTGCGGGCCCACCAGTTAAAACTTGAAGGTTACAACATCAACCCTTGTAAGAGAAAAGTTCTTAGGTCATTTCTAAAGGTGTTTTGCTGTTTAATAAGCATACCTCCTCACTCTGCAGGAGCAGGATTTTGGGAGAAAAGTCACAATAAAACTTAAAGCCTTCCAAAAGATTCTTAAATAGCTTTTCTATAACCCATATGGCATATAAATGAATATAGAATAATGTTGTGTAACAAGTTTATTGGCACACAGTTGGTATGGCCAGATTACTTGTCCTTTTAGTGTGTAACCTTAGACTGCAGCCATCTTAAATGCTTGCTGATAAATCTTAAACGTACCGGTCTACGGTGCGTCATTTGTTCCTCGTATATAACAATTCTCTTGGAGGATGTAAGTAGATATTTACATATAAAATTCTGATGGGGCACAAAGGATTCGATTAATGCATTCCTTTGTAAACCCACCAAACCCACTATGTCTTCCATCACTGATAAAACCTCTAAGCTTTTAAACTCATAAATGTATTTTAACAATTGTTAAGCTGCTGTTATGGCCTGTGAGGGTTCCTGGTCTGGTAACAATGGAAACTGGAGTTTTATGTTTATCTTCAGGCCAGGACGGATGGAGGCAGCAACAGTATATGCTTTCCTAAACTGACCTGCTAATGACCTGAATCCTGCCCTGAGGGGTTAGTATCCCTTGGAGTAAGAGGATATTTAGCTCTGATGCCTGTTCAACCTACTCATTTAAAAGAAATTGCCTCATCCAAGCTAAGGGGTTTAGATCCTCTTCTCCAAAATTAATCATTCATGCATGTTATTTCAGACATATAGATGTTAGTTATGAAAAATACATCATTAAAACCTGAGCAGTCTTGTACTACAAAAATTAATATGGCCAGTCCCAAATCAGCACCACAAAGACTTGATAAAAGAGTTTGACTGCTTATTCCTTTCAATAGTCCAACTTCAGTGCATCTGTTTGGTGCATCAGCCATTCTTGTGTCTCTCCATCCATAGATATCAAGTTCTTTATTGACTACCTTCCTGCCTAAGAAGGAGGGAGCAAGCAGTTTGGATTAAATAGTGACTTCATTCACTCTTCAGATAAAACTGATCTGTCCTGAAGTTATAATGAATTCAACTACACTAAATAACTATTTTGCTTTATCATATGCATGTGCATTTCACATGTTTCTGATCAAAATCAGAGACAGAAAAGGGCACAGGATGGCTATTTCCATTATATCCTCTCACACATCTGGAGATTATTGGCACAGCATTCCAGAAGGATTGTATAGTTTGGGAAATCCCAAGATGTTTTGAGCACTTACTCACAAACCCAAACATGCAGCCTCATCAAGCACTACCAAAATACCACACTCTCTAATTTTCTTCATTATCACAGAGTAATGACATGACCAGGACTCCTACTTCCTGGAGTCTGTGCTCTCTTCTTTATCTCTGTGTACGTCTGCCACTCAGTGTTGTCCAGATTCAGAGCAGTACTTGCCATTATTCTATTACAGGTTTTCCTTGAATGCTAAACCCCTGGGAATCTGGCATCCCAGTTCAGAGCAAATCCTGTTCATGCACACACTCAAAACAAGAACCCAGTTTACCATATTGCAGAAACATCAACAAGAATTAAAGCTACAATAAAAGTGCATGTTTATTTAAGTTTCTCAGCACAATTCCCATCCAGATAAAATCACCAGCCTGAAAAAGTCACAGCAAAGTTTGCTGAAATTTTGCACCTAAATCATTTCAATGTCTCAGAAAAAATTCTCTCTCCCTAATTCTCTTTCCACTCCCTCAACCCCCTCCAATGGAAGAAAATAGGTTTGTATTTTAAACATTAACTTTCAGGTAAATTCTGCTCTGCAGATTCAAATATCACTTCCTTGGGATATTCCACACCTCCAGAGGCAACATTTGCCTTCTTCAGCATGCAGCAAAATAAAAATAAAAGTAGTACCACACACATGTCTATATGTAAATCTACCCAACACCATATTCATCATATTTAAGTATAGAAAAGTATTTAGCAGTAAAGCCTTCCTGAAGATTATACAGTAATTTCCTTGCTCCTAGAAAACTCTTTAAAATTACAGTCTCAGCTGTCTCTGAAACCAAATTCAGTGAGTCCTAGAAAGTTCATTTAAAGAAATTATTTGCTACTGCACATGAAAAGCATGCTACCTACCAACTGCTCTATGCCTGTATGGACAACGAGTACTAATAAATCAAAGTATTTGAGGAGATCAAACCTTGTTCTTTACAACCTTGCTTACTTGAGCTAGGCATGGAGCTAGGTTATTCCAACAGCTGGAATGAGGGTCAAACCAGAGGACCTGAAACTTTCCAGCAGGATGCACCCAATACTCCTGTACCAGTGGGGGGAAGAACTCATCTCCTAACAGATAGACAATATTTCTGCCTTGCTCACTTCTACCAGCCACCACCTGCTCCATCTATCTGCTCCTATCCTATCTACTCTGACTGATTCAGAAATGGGTGCAACCTAGGCCCACCAGGGCTGCTGACCTGGAGCCTCAGGTGCTGAGCAGAAATGGGAACATACCTGGGCACCCCTACAGCACTGCAGATGACAAAAACTCACAAGCTGTTGTTCAAACCCCCAGCAGCCAAAGGCCTGCAGGCAGCACTTCTGGAAACACGCCCAGGCAGGTGGCCTGCACCTCTTGTTGCGAGACTGGAGATCCCAAGGTGGTCGGTGACCTTTATCCTGGCAGCTCCAGCCCAGGGATGTTGCAGGGCACGATCGGCGCCGCTACGTACCCACCCCTGGATCCAGGTGCACTGTTAACAAAACTGTCTTTCCCACAGAGCCTGCAGAACAATACATTTTATATTCTAATGAAGTAATTATTAAAATAGGTAATTATTGAAATAACCGCATCAACTCCCAGTCATTAAAATCCTCCTAAACAGAACTGCATGATGGCTTAGGCTATTAGAAAGCTTGGCAGCCACCCAACGCCTACAATAGCTTCTAATTAATTGATCTCACCTCTAATCTGCTATTGTTAGCCTAATGCTGATCATTTGTTTGGCCTACAGATCCTATTGCCCCTTTCATTTGATTGTATTTGTTACTGTACCCTCTCTATCTCTTTCAATTAAGCACAGGTTAAGTGGTTCAACCGCAAGAGAATAGGAGATAATGGCACCAATCAAAGTAATCTCTTTAATTTGCTAAATGGATTACAGGGAAACCCCAGCCAAAGTGAAGTCATAGCTGGTGGCCTTCACTTGAACTATACACAAAGAGTATCTAATTATTAACCCACCATATGCCAAACTTTACAGATGTCCAATAAAACAACACAGCAGTCCCGTACCAGTGGGGTTGTTCTCATTACAGGGTTTTCCACTGTAAAATTACTTTGTGTTCAAAATCCTTGTGTCAGTGTCCTTCCAAGCACACCACAAGCTGCACTTTCAAGTGCAACATATCTAGATATAACAACCAAAACACTGCACTGCATACCAGTCAAGGGAGTGGATTTATAATCTCTTTAAGGACATGCTCATGGTAGAGTTCATTTTTCATATTTGTACTATAAATGCAAATGCAGCTTTGCAGCTAGTATTGCTTCTGCTGACTGGGAAAGTTTTAATAGTAAATAAGCTTTGTCCTTAAACTGGCAAGTGGGTTTCTTCCCTCTCTCCTCTTTCCTCTGAAGTGTTTTTGAGCAAGCTGTCTGGCAACAGAGCTTCACACCCAGTACTTTGGCTGTGCGTGTCCTTGGCTAATCAGTCAGGCAGTGAATTCAAGAATGTGAGCTGCATGACACAGAGGATCATTTCCTTGCAGTGACAAGGAGAGTGGGGCATCAGAAAGAAAAAAGGTAGGAGGGAACAACAAGATTTCATGCCAAAAGAATTTGAGTTTGTTGGAGAAGCAGAATTTCTTAGGAGCAGCTGGATCTCTGCCTTTCAAAATAACATGTTTTTATTAGTGACAAAACAGAGATTACCAAGTACAAATCTACTGCTCCTGGCAGAATTCAACTTGCATCAGATGATGGACCAGTGAAACAGAATATGGTATCATTTTGCACTTCCATTTTGCCCGTGGTTGGATGCTTTCAAATAGAATGATTACATTAGCCTCCAGCAGAACATCTAAGTGAAATCTGCATATTAACTTAAAGGAAAGTGAGCTATATAGAGAAATAATAACCTATATTCCAGGCTGGATGACTTCAGATCCTACAAATAGTCCATTAAAATGGAACAGAACTTGTATTTTCCAAAGCTGACACCTGGCCCACAAGAGAGCACTTATTTCTAACATTCACTGCAGTTGTCTTGTGAAGTCAAGAGCTACAGTTTAGATTTCTGACTTAGCTTTTTTGCATCTTCACTTCTTTGGGCACCAGAGCTGCTTCTCTACTGGGATTGTCAACTTCACACAGTTTTGTGATGGTGTGGTTCCAGGTCGTTTCCATGCAATACAGGCATGAACAAAGAAATTATATGTATACATCTCCAAATTTCCAGCAACACTCCCAGCACAGCATGCCTCTGTTCCAAGGAGATGTCATATTTCATAACATGTTTTTGTTTGCATGGTAACTGGCCAGTAACTTGGCATTCTTCTGCCGTTCTGTGTTTCTACACCAGTTCAAGCACTAACTGCTTAAAGCTGAGCACATACTTTCTGCATTATTGAATTAGCAACTACATACACACACTGTAAACTTCAGCAAAGTCCTTGCAGCAACTGCTCGTATAGCAGGTATGGTTCCACAGGAAAATCACAGCTGACCCCAGGTTTGTCACCCACAGTCACCTAAAGGTACACACACAAGGAACCTGCTTGCTCTGAACATGTTGAGCATTTAAAAAAAAAAAAAAAAAAAAAAAAAAAGTTCTTTCTGCGTGCAGTTTTGCAGTTTGGGCTAGAAACTGCCCTGCTTAATATGCCCTATATTCCCTGGCCTGAGGCACCCAGAACATCTCCACAGGCTGACTCCACTCATCCAGCCAGCAAAAACAGGGGCTGTTCTCCACAGGATGTGGGACCTGGTCTGGCTCACTGGAGAAGTGCTGCAGCACCAGCAGCTGCAACCAGCAGGGACTGGGAACCAGCCTGAGGGACAGGATGCCTCAGTCACCCTGTCATCTGCTGGATAATGCTTGTCCTCTTCTTTCCACATACAGCATGCAAACAGATCAAAAAGATCTGGAGCATGACCTGCAGCTCATTTCCATTTTTACCTCTAACAAGTCCTTATGGAGATGCACTTTCTGCCCACAGCAATCCATTGTGCCTGCGTATGCACACCTGACCTAAAAATACATGGCTGGCTGACACCTTCCAGCATGGAGGAAATCAAATGCCTAAATTTCCAAATGCCTTTGCCATTTGAGAGCACACATAAGGCTATATTCTGCTTTCCAGCTGTCACAGCTCAAACAACCTTAATGGATTTAACAGCACAGATAAAAACAGCCTTCCAGGCTTTACCCAGGAAACAATACTTTGCTATTTTAAATTATCCTGTTTTTTAGGTAATTCATAAAGATTAAACTGGGCAAAAGGGAAGGTGGAAGCTTACCCAGTAGTATTGTCGGGTTGGACAATATTCAGAAAGCTCAAGCTTTAGGGATCTGTGGTGCTGATTCAGCCCATTCACAGAGCCAGGGGTCAACCCACAGCTCTACTTCTCTGGAATGCAGAAATATTTATTCACATCTGGAAACAGCCCATCTGCACTGGAAACTTTTCTAGCATTTTCTTTTCTATTATGTTACAAAAGGTACCAAGCAATCCTTTTTTTTTTTGTTTTTTAAGTTGTTGTTCTATTTATCCAGCAGTCTTCCCTTCCATTTATATACCTACATTAAATAAGCAAGTCATGCCTGTTAGGAAGTAAATCAAAATGCTCTGAAATCTGCCAGAGTGGGTACCAATAACACAAATTGGTACATAAATATTGAGGCCCTAGCAATCCTCCCTCAACAAGTGAGCCAAATAAGAAACCAGGCAAAGCCTCCCTTTTTAATTCCGCTGAACTATTGCTAATGGCACTGAGGCACCCCAACACACAGGAGTCCCTGGCTCGAGTGACGGCTTTCAACACCACCTTAATTAAACCTGCTCCAAGCAAATTTAATCAGTGCAGCCAACAAAATGGCTTCTGAAAGCAGGGTGCCCTTTACATCAGGGTTTGCAGCACAACTGTGAACAGTGCTGCAAAAACATTTTGCTAAGCATCAGGGGCAACTTCTGGTTACAAAGAAAATAATTCCTATTGCAACCCTTTGAGCAAAACACCGTAGAAAGATCCTGAGTTAAGTGAAAACCGGGAAGACACTTTCCCATCTGCATCCCATCCCTTTCATTTTCAAGAGGAACTTCTCTGAGAGTCTGAAATCCGCCCCAAAGTTTAATGTCAGTGATAATATTCCAGGACTTAAATTCGGATCACAGACAAATCTATTCCTCTTTTCCTGTTCTTTCCTAAGTGTCTGCTTATGGTCAGGGCAGAAGACAGATTGCTGGGCCAGACAGACCCTGGGTCTGAGCCGGCACAGCCTTTCTTACACTCATTGCAATATGTTTCCTACACTACCCTGTCACAGGCAGTGCAGAAACTATTTGCTCTTTCTTTCTTCTGGCTGTATGAAGTCTATTATTTAGGTAATTACACTAGGAACTGTACCAGCAAATGGTTTCCTCCCCTATTGATGCAAGACAAATCTCAAGACTGACGATAATTCCATTGCCTTGCTATACAAATAACATAAATCTCACTGATGGATATTTTGCGTGATCTCTGATTGAAAACAGCCTTGAAAAAAATACAGCTGTCTTTAAGCCCTTTCTTCCCTAAACCCAAACTACTGTGGAAGCAAACAAAAAGCAACTCTTCTGTTGAGCAAACTAAAAACAGCACTGTTAAGCAAAGCCCCAAGGTAGATATTTCTTTAATTTCTGTATCCAGCAGCACAGGCAGATCTGCTCAAGAGCTGCCCTCCCTCCTCCATGCCACCAGCCAAAGGTGTGCTGGGCAAAAGGCACAGGACTCCCCTTGCAACCCGCTTGCTGTGAAAAATAGCTGGTATTGGCAACGAGAGCATGCAAATACAGAAGTGGTGTAAGGCAGTGCTATAAACTCTGATCTCCTACTCCCAGGGACCATAAGGAGAATGGGGACACCAACCTCTGACAGGACTGGGGTCAAAGCCCTCTCTTCCTGTACATCATTGGAGCCAAATGGCATTCCCATGGTTTTGCTGCCGTGTACCCCATTAAAATGTTTTTTTTTGAGACTACAGCCCTGTTGCCTTTCCTCAAAAGGAACATGTCTTCTGCACTCTCTACAGACACAGATTCCAAAATGCACAGTGTTCGAAAGAACATCTAAAGGCACAGTTACATCCAGATAATAAAGTCTTATCTCAGTTTTGTTCAAATGCAAAGATGAACATATTCATTGACCATCAAAAGAAAGGTCCTTTGCAAGGACTGCTTTTAGCAGCCAAGTGTAAAAACCCAAGAAATTTGCAAAAAAACCCCACCAAACAACAAAACCAACTAAAAAAGAAAGTGGTAAGAAAAAGAAATTATCTTTAAATTTCTGTTGATAAGTCAAATATCCCAACTCTCTGTCAATAAGTGCAGACTTCTTCACAGGCCCTATACAAATTCCTATGCTTTTCAGGCAATGAATATGTAAAAAATTTAGTACTACTTCAGTAGGAGTTAAACACAAATGAAAATACCTTATGTCTAGAGCACTATGCCAGAAACCATCTGTTAAAAATCTCCAATTTAAACTTAGGCTTATGACATGCCTGGTTACTACTGCAATCCCAAAGTAATGGGAAACGCAGGAGAAAATGCAAGCTTTGGTGCCTTTCCTACTAAACCTCAAAAAAAAAATCTGTGAAAAATATCTCCTTCTGGAGGGGTATAGCCTTCCCTCCTAATATTCAATTTTAATCCGGAGAGGAAAAATGCTTTCTTAGCTAAGAACAACCAGTTTTTTTTTCTTTCTCCAAGTAAAAGTGTTTTCTAAATATGACCAAAATTATCAGGTAATTTTGCTTCAGCCTAAACGGAATTGTTTCAGCAAATCAACTGCTTGCAATTTGCAGTCATCTGAATGCCACCACGCTGTCTGAAGGACCCAGCTTGCATGTATTATTTACACAGTAGCAAATACAATGCAGAACCTGCTCAGAGTATTTAGGCTGAGGATACACAGAAAGGCTGCACAATCCCACAGGGCTCTCCAGGCTGCCTGGTTTGGCTGGAAGTGAAGCAGCATCCAGTGCTAGCCAAGGAAATACTATCACTCAAAGGCACCGAAATAGCCATGGAAAGAAGACACCCTGCAACAACACAGCACTCCTATAGCTCTACCATAGAAAAGCACCTCTCTTCAAAACTCTTACAGAAAAATCAGAATTGCTCAGTAAAATATTTTGGATTATTAATCAGAAAGGAAAACAAACAAACACCAAGCCTTTTACAACTTCAGCAGAGCATGCAGTATAACTTTTTTTTTTTTAAAAAAAGCTAAGCACTTTCATTCCTCAGGCTTTAAACACACTATTCACATGATTTCCTGGACAAAATTTAAAACCATCAGTATTTCAACAGTTCCCCAAATTAATAAGGTATACTATTTTAGAAAAGTCTGTTCCAACAATAGAAAAACAGAAAGTGAATGGTGTCAATTAGACACTAGCTGAAAGTCCTGATGTATTTAAAATCTAAAAAGTATCTAGAAGTTAAGACTTTAGAAAAATATTAATATAAAATACCTATGAGTGCAATCTTTGAGGAAAAATAATGTGTTAAGCCAAGTACATATGGAAGCATCTAAAATTACAAGCTCCTATTCCAACTCCTGGTTATTCAGTAGCTAATCTGCACTGGAAGAAGGTAACTAAATACAAATGAATTGTTAAGAAAAACACCCAGTATTTGGTTGAATATATAACAGCTGGAACAGCTGGACTGGATTACTGAACAATGAAATTCAGTGTGCAGTCAGGTAGCGAGGCAAGCAAGCTCCCTGAACAAAGCCACAGCAGAAGGAAATAAAATAATAAGCACTTATAACAATCATTCTTTTCTTCTTCTTAACCAGCTATTGAATCTCACACTGAAGGTCTCATTTCATAAATACATGTGAATCAAATCAACACATCTAGAAGCCAGTTTTAAAGGCTTTTAAAGGCTTCTTAATTTCATTTTATAGTGACAAGATAAAATGGGATTTCTTTTTTCTTTAATTGACCATGTTGGATTCCCAGGGTTGGAAGGATGCTAAATTTCACTTATTTGTTTATTTGAAAGTATATGAAATCTCAGGAAATTTTTTAATCACCCCTTATCTACACTGGCTGGCACCACTGAAAGCAAGAGGCTTATCTCAGATATTGACCCAGGACAGCTTTATTGAAATTGTGTGAACCTGCTCTGACGGTCTCTGAAATATACAAAAGTGCAATATAAGCACAGAGGCCCGGAACAATTCCCAAGGGACATGGGACTGCAATATGCAAAGGAGTCTCTGGATGAGGGGCTGTAGCTCAGGGATGGAGAGCAGTGGAGATAAAGGAAACCATTTTTCATATTTCTCTTTCTGGTCCCCTCAAGCTCAAGGATCATCTCCTCACCAGATGAAGCAGATGAGATCCAGTCCACCTAAGTCAGATGGACTCTTTTGCATGGGTATATTACACACAAGTATTATTCTTTAAACCTTGCTTTAATGCTAGCTGTCTAATGGCAACTCCATTTGCAAACTTTCAAAAGCATCTTTTTCTTTCCAGCTCAAGGAAGCTGAATGCTTATTTTACAAGGACTGCAGCTCTGGTGTCTAAAACCTGGATTGTCTTCTGATCTGCAGTGCTATTTTGACTTGAACCTTCTGCTCCCTGGAGATGGACTCAATGCTCCTTGCACCGCCAACTTCTGCCTCCAGCTGCCTCATTTTCCCAATTCAGTGAAACATCTGCTGTCAAGTGGCTCTTCTGGTATCAATATCACTGCAACAGTCAGGCAGTCCAACACCAGGGCCATGAGCACAGGGCAGATATCCCAACAGACTGATCACCAATCAATCAATGAGAGTGATCAAGTTCAACCCTTGACAAACTTTTCTTAGAGGGAGCCAACACCTAATCAGGATGACCAAAACCTTGGAAAACACAGAGGTATGGAAGACACTGTCAAGTTCAGGCAGTTGATGCTGTGCCAAAAGACCCATCAGAGCTGCTTCAGATCCTCAAGTGGAATTCCTTTATGTTCAGGCACTGACTTGTCTTGCCAAATATTTCTAATGCGATTTGCATACCTCAGAAAAGATCCCAAACTTTGCAAGTTAAGCCAAAGCACAAGCCCAGCCAAAGCCTCCACCTGCGCAAAATGTTTATTTTTAGCAGCTGCAGACTTAGGGGAGCCTGGCAATAAATTTGACCTGCAGCTGCTCATCATGCCAACGCTGTGTCAACAAATGGCAGGCTGGCAACGAACACATTAAACACAGCACTATCCCATTTATTCAGTGCATTCCTAATCAGAGAGGAGACAAATGGTGGTGCATGCAGGAGACCCAGATTTAGAGGAGGCTCCTGTTCATCCATTTAAAAAAGATCTGGCTTGAACTGCCTTATTTTCTTGCTGGCCAGTTCCATCCATGCCCATTCATGGATTGTTTATTTACTATTTTGCAAAGGAAGCAGGTGCTTAACAACAGATGTTTGAGCACAAATTTTTCATTGAACTTCATGGTGAGCAGGGGAAAACGAAACAAAACACTGCAAAAGTGTGGATACAACTCACATCCACAGACTTCTCTCCTTACCCCAGTCCTGATGGGAGGGAATTACCCTGGGCGCACTGGTGAGATGCTGCATCCAGGCAGCACGTGCAGCTGAACAGCTGTGCAACGCCTTCTGCTCCTGCCAGCAGAGCCAAAGAAGGAGGCAAGGACCAAGCATGCCAGGGAACTGAGGAGCCTACAGCATTCCTCTGTGCCTTCCTTGGTCATGCAATGGCCTGGAGAGGGACTGGGGAGGGCTCCGGTGCAGTGGGACAGGGCAGGAGGAGGGCACAGTGTTTCTCAGTGGGAATGTAGCAGTGACAAGCAAGGAAGGAAAAGACAGGGAGCAGGACAGTCTTTGTACTCAGGTCTGGGACAAAGGGGCGAGGGAAGAAAAGCCCATGGCTGTGATCCACTCTGTTTCTGTACAGCTGAGACACCCTGAACCAGAACCGGTTTTGCCTTTTCTCAGGCCAAAGGGAAACACAAATACATATGGAAACAAGACCTTGGGTCAGGCCTATCCCCTATGCAGGACCTTGCACTATCCACTGGCTCACCCTCACAGCTTTGCTGCCTCAGCCCAAGCCCCAGCAGGGTTTGGAAAGCACCATGGGCTGAGTCAGGCAGGGCAGCACTCCCAGCAGCTCCGCTCACAGAGAGGCTCAGGCACCGTCACCTCCTGTTCCCAGAGCAAGAGTGTGATGGAGAGGTGAAATATTTGATTTCAGGTAATGGAGAGGTTGTCAGCTGCTCTCTTTTTTTTTTTTCCAACATCTTTGCCAGATTATTCACAGCTAAATTTAAATGGAGAACAGTTTCACAGGTGAAACAAATACCAGGCTGCATATCACATTGTTACCTTTGCTGCCTTGGCTAAGTGAGGTAGGTTTTTTAATTCTGCTGTGCTCAGTGATGATCAACATGCAGCCCTGGCAGGGTTTGACTGGTGGGGAGGCACCACTGATGGCACCTCTGTCAGGCACAGGCTTGCCCAAATGCCAAGGGGACTCGTGGTCTGAGGGTTAAATGCCAGTTTTTCTCCCATCTGAGAAAAACTTCCCTGTATAGAAATCAGGAATGACACACAACCTTCACATAACCCAACCCCTCTGGGCACATACCTTCAACAGAGAGCTAAAAAAACCCCAATTTTAAAGCTCTTTATCTGATAGACAAGTTGTTATTATACTGAAAGAAGGGAAACCTCAGAGACAAAATCCTGAACAGTGCTGACTACCCACAAATCTCATTAAATGAATTTTAAAAAAAGGCCAAGACAACAATGAAACTCTTCACCCTTAATCCTGGATTTATACATGCGTTGTAATTAAATATAAATTGAATTTCAAAGCCATTTCAAATAAAAGGGCAGCTCAAGGGGCAGAGTGATAGAGAGATCTATATATAAACATCAGTTATATGAATACCTACTCTACTTAATGCCAACAAAACATAACAACCAACAGCTGAATACCCTGTTACTCAGCACTGGCCAGGTTTTAGTAAATTGGGTAAAGAAATGATACTTCAGAGGAAACATAAGAAAACAATGGCCTGGCAGGGGGGAAAAGCACATTCATACTACAACTGTTAACTCAAAAAAGAAATTTTGAGGAGCCATCCCTCTTTGAAATCCACTGTTGTGTTCTGTTTTCCAAATACCTGCTGAAGGTATTTTTGGCCCCCAGACCACAGGTCTGATTTTGGCCATCCACTGTTAGCCTATGAAATAACTGGTGTGTTTTATCATCCTTTTTTTGCAAGATGAGAGGAGGGGAAGGTGGCAAGAAGAGATGCCTCTGGCTGAACACAAGGGAGGATGCTTCCCCCAAGAAGCGAGGCAGGTCTCCAGACAGAGGCCATGCAAACCTCCCCCCAAGACTAGCCCAGCTCACTCCCAGCTTTTTCCAGTCTGGTCAGATCCAGACTGGAAAAATCTGGGAGTGGGCTGGGCTAATCTTGGAGCTGGCCCTCCTTCCAGCAGAGCACCTGACTGGAGCCCTCATGGGGTTCCATCCCACCTGAGATACAGGAGATGCCACATCCTCCATGGGGTTGGCAGCCTCAGAGCAGAGCTTGGAACACCCAGGTTTAGTTTCCAGCTCTGCCACAAATTCCACATGTTACCCTGGGCAGGGAAACCTAATCCCCATGCTTCCCTTCCCGTTAACTCGGCTCTTCCTATTTGTCCGTCTCCTCTGATTAAATGTTGAACTCTAAAAGCAGGGGCTCCGTGTTCATATGGTGATTCAAGCAGCTTGGCTTGATAGGATTTGGCACATTCACGTGCAGTGAAATAAATCAATCAATAGTCAGGAGAGTTGCATTGCAACATAGAGACATCTACTACAGGGTCTTAGGAAACCTTTAGTTTCTTGATTTGTTCCCAAGAATCTTAAGGATAATTTTGTTTAAGTATGTAATGAAAGATTAGGGCTAAATCTGTAATACACATGAAAATGAAATTATGCCATGCAATGAATAGTTATTGTCCTCCTCCTAGTAAAAGTTTATTACACACAAAATCATTCTGGAGGCATGAGTAGCTATTAAAATGCCTACACACCTAATTCTGGTTTCATGGTTGCACAATGCAGTAGCTTCATGCATCCTCCTGCAAGATCCCAAAACTAAATGGCAGTCATTTTCTGGGAAAAAAAAAAGAAAGAAAAGGTGGGGGGTGGGATGCAAGACTGTATTTATGGTATTTATGCACTGAAACAACAGCTCCCCTTTGTTCAGTGGAGCTACTGTATAGCAAGAATAAAGAATACACAGCTGTCAGTGGCTCACCCACACCACACCTTCCCTGCCTGCCTGCTGCCAAACCCGACCTCTTGGGTCCTTCTAAGTAACCACCAGCATCATTTCAGTGCAAACCCTCTGCCACCCCATTGGCAGAGGACACCAGCGTGGCAGGAAACCTGCTGGAAATGACAGTGACAAATGTCCCAGCATGAACAGCAAAGCTATAGACTCTCTTAAACCGGCCGTTACAGCACCTATATTTTAATTTTAATGGCGAATCTTATGAAACAGACATGTTGGAAGAGCAATAAATAATAAGTTATTGTACCCAGTCTTTCATTTTTGAATAGTTAAGGAGATTAATGTACTCGTCTGCATTACTACTCTGAGCTATTCTGAAATGAAACCCCAGGCAGAGCAACTTCTCCATGGCCATGGATGTACCGTGGGCATGCTTTGCCACGTGCCTCCACAAGACATACTGCAGCATCTTGTTTGGATTGTCTTCTCTAAATAAAAGGTAGATCAATAAATAAATTTAATTAGCACATTAGAATGGCCATTATTTGCTCTGACACGTAATGAGAGGAATGAAACAACTTCAAAAGAGATTTGCTCAATTAACACAAGACTTTATAATGGCACTAGAATAAGATCTTATCACAGATCTAAATAGCCTGGATTGCAATTTCTCTCTGACACATACTAGCATGCTCCTGACAGTCATACTATCATTAGCGGGATCTGTCTGCACTTCCATGATATCCCTAATCCCCTGTTTTGAATATTTAATAACTACAGCAAATGGAAATCAGTGCACCATACTTCAGAGATAATTCCTGTAAGAAGGACGGAGGGCATGTATTGCTGCAGCCTATTTTTCTAGCTGTTCACACTCAAACTTCTCAGCATTTCCCCGTGGAAAAGTCAAAAAGACCTGGCTTTGTTGTGGATAGATCTGGTTCTGCCATGCAGGTATCCATAGCTGCAGACCCTGAAACACAATTCATCAACACAGAGCAAACACAACACTGGATTACTCGTGCCTACTTCTCCTTTGTGCCTACAGCTGAATCAGCAGCCCTGATTAGCCACGTGGTACATACAGGTACAGCATGGAGAACAACTCTAGAATTAAGGAAACTCAGCACAAAAAGGATTAATCTCTTCAGTATATTTTTGTTGTTGCTAAAATCTCTAATAGAATATTTGACAAGGAAAAATCACAAAAGTTGTTCTTCAAAGCAGTTACCTCCACTGGGTCTCAAACCAAATCACAAAATAATTTTTCAATGAAACCATGAACCAGTTTTACTTCAGGCAAAACCACTGAGATTTTCCTTAAAAGACAAGCAAAATTACGTACATATAACCAAAATGCTGCAAGCCTTTCTCATTAGGATACTAGCTGAAAAGCAGTCAATAAAGATTTCTCACATCTTCGATTTGTCTTGTCTCTTTTATTTTAAGAAAGAAAACCTTTCTTGCAAAAAGGAGGAAAAATCCCTCAAAATAGCATTTTCCCAGGCTTGCAAGGAAGTATAATTCTAAAACAGTTGTGTTAAAAAAAAATCTTTATGGCAACACCTATGACCTCGCCCATAGGCAAAGGCAGAAGTCTGCAAAGACAGCAATTCTGTGTAACACACAGGTTCTTCTTTTAATGTACAAATCAAATGCCTATTGCCAGTGCTTGCTAGGGATTGTGTTCAGCAAAAAAACCCAGGCCACTCTGCTAGCTGCCACTTTTCAACATCCATAGATATCTATGAAAAAATGGTGTAACTGTAAAAAAAAGCAACAGGCATCTTTCATCTTAACTTACTGTTAATTAAGCCACTCTTATAATTTATTTCTTGGTAATTGTACAAAGAACCTAAGCAACTGTGAACTCAGTTCAAAAGCGGGAAAAAAAAACCTTTCTTTGAAGGTTTCTGTGAAATTCTACTGTATGTGCATGGAAAAAATAACCTTGTCAGTACAAAATGCCTTAAAGGAATCTCCCATCAAAACCCCAGCAAGGATGTAGACTCTTGACTGAAAAGAAGAGATCAGTGCAGTCTCTGGAGACAGTATCAAAGGCAGAGACGCTAAGCAACAGCAGATTTAGGCGATCTCTCACTTCCATCTCTTCACTCCAGGACACCAGCCACCTCAAGAGACTAGCTCACATCAAACAGAGAAAACGATCAGCTATAGGCTCGAAATTAAGCTTACACAGTTTCACAAAAGACCTGAGTGTTTCTGAGAGATAAATACACAGCTGAATTTTGAACAAGGAGCGTGCCGACCGCTGACGGCATCCTGCTCGCTCCACCGGCAGCTTTGATGGGAGCCATGGGCAGAGCTCCATGCATGCAGCACTGAGGATGCTCACTGGCACCAACAGACTGCCGCTCACACAAACACCCCTGCCTTTTAATTCCCCAGGTACACATGCAAACCACACGGGATTGGCATCATTTATATAAAGAATGGCTAAAATACAAGTTCAAGAGACAATGCTCAGAAAGACCTGGATGGAAAACACGAAGAAGTTTGGGACAGCGAAGGAAGAGATGCCAAGAGATCACACAAATGCTAAAATAGGGAGCTGCAGTTTGTTCCAAACATGCATTATGCCATAACAGCAACTTGAAACTCATGGGGGATGCAGATTCTTGATGACATTAAAGAAAATCTCCTACTTCTAAAAGCCAGTCTATATGCCATCACTTGGCAGACGTTTAAACTGATAATATTTACAGTTACAAATTAGTGGTTTTAAACACTTACTCAAAATACCTCTAGTTTTAAGTCAAAATCTGTTCCGACACAACACAGAGGGATGGTGCTCCAGCAACTGAAAGTCTGTTGGTCTTTAGGTTTTTGCTTGTTTGTTTTTTTCTGTAGGACGAGCAGCCTTGTCCTAGATCTAGGTCACAACCAGCACTACATATTTTCTAAGATAAAAAAGCTAGCTTTCCTCTTCCATGCTTGCATGATGCAGACTGATATTAAACATTTGTCCTCTAAAATTTGAAATGCTATTTACATCAGGAAATCATTGAGGTTTTCATTTGTTTTGGCTTTCATTTGCAGTTTGCCTGTCTGAAAAATGATACAGGAAGTACCAAAACGTACTGTACTTGCACTCTACATAAAGATAAGGTCTATCAAAAATCTCTTCACTTGTGATGGATAACTTGTGCAGGAACAAATACATAAATAGCAATATTCTGAAACTGCCTTCTATTCACATATTCAAATCGTTGCAAATTAGACATGATGTTTATGATGTTTGGAACAGCACAGAATGAAAATGGCAACAGATCCCACCCCAATCTCACTGGGAAATTCTGTGCCAGCTGCCGGAGAACTGTCCTGTCTCATGGGGCAGTGCTTGGCAATGTCTCCTCCCACACAGGAGCACTAGCTTATCAGCTGGCAGGTGGAGCAATTATTAAATGGAGGGTGGAGCAAGAAGAGAAAAAGAAAGCAAAAAGAGGGGGGAAAAAAAGAAGGAGAAAGTCTATTCCTTCACAAGACTTTAAATCTCAAAATTGTTGGCAGACCCTCATGAAACTCCCAATTTCTCTTCTGGTGAGAAATCCCACACAAGCAGGAATGGCTTCCAAATACAATTTGAATGGCAATGTTTTTAAAATATAAGCTTCTCCACGCCTCAGTTACCCAGCTGTGACACGGACACAATTATATGCTTCGCCACACTGAAGTTTTCTGAAAATAAGAACATATGTATTTCAGGCAACCAGACAAGATATGTAGGATTGATTGTCCTACAAAGTTCTCAAAAAATTAGTATTATCGCAGAGAAAATTTTCAATTACATGCAATAAATACTCTCCAGCCATGACTCAGTGAGTTAATTCCTAATTATTCACTGTGCTTGGAAATATTTTTTTATCACTTCTTTGATTCCCAGCTTTTCAAATACGCCTCTTTTCTCAGTCATTTCCTCCAGGCAAAAATACTCCCCAGGTAAAGTGAAAACACAACATCAAATAGAAACCAAAATAGCGGGGAATGCTGGTATATAGAGTGGTTATTGTGCTCGCTGTAATAGCCTCATGCAAGAGCTGCACAAAAATCCTGTGATAATACAAATATAAAATCCTTGCACAGACAAAGATACACGCCGAGGCATGAAATAAAGGAATGCCTACTACTGAGTTACATCAAGGCTGAATTTTCCCCTGGAGTCCGTGATTGATTAATTCCTGTAACTTTGGTACCTGAAAGACAGGAGATTTTTCTTGGTAGTAAAGAGCCTTATAAGATATACTTAAACGGATTATGTTGATACCTTTCATGATGTAACCCTAATGATAATTTAATTGAAAAAGTGCTTTAAGCCATAATAGCAGAGAAGACAGGATTTCCTTTTTTCACTTTGACAATTATGGGCCAGTTCAGAACTGCTCTCAAAATAAGGAGGAAGACAAATTTCCAATCAACTTAAAAGAATGTGTCAAATTCTGCATCAGATTTCCTCAAGCCAAATAGAGAAATGTACTGGCATCAAAGCCCACAGATTATTCTCATGACTATTCCCAGATCTTTTGCTTTCCATCATGGAAATCACTCTATGTTTATCCATGTGCAAGCATGCTCATTACCATACCACTTTGTACATACCATTTTTGCTATCGGCTCCTCAGAGCAAAGAGCTCCCCAGTGATTGAGCAGTCAGTGGGCAAGGCTACCTGTTGTTCTCCTCCATAATATCTTAAATCTTATATCTTTGGGTGCTTCACATGCATTGTTTGAGATGCCATCAGGTTTATAAAACTGAGCACGAAGGCACTCGAGTGTTTGATCATTGTCATCACATGCATTGGTACCACCACTTCACAGAAAAACTGATAGTAGAGACAGAGTAAAATAAGTTTGTTTATTTTTATATCATCATTTTTCTTTCCATAGGTTACTGCTGATTTATATATTTCTTGTAGCCAGCCTGTAGGATACACATGAACCAGGACTCGTGCTACTTCATTCACAGGGATAGTGTAGTAGTTTAGGTCAGCATTTGTCCATGATCCCATCATGTCTCCCAGGCTAGGGGAGAGATGTTGCAGCCAACTGAAAAAGCTGATTTTCTGCCAGGATTTTAAGAGAGCAATCAGGATGAGCTAGGTATTTACAGATCAGCTAACCCGGTATTGACTTCAGGCATAATAACATAAAATTATGTTATAAATGCAATCAGTAAAGAATTAAGGGTTGGTAGCATAACTAATGAAAATCAACGAAGTATTATGGAAAAGCAGTCTTGTTGCATAAGCTTGGTATCATTACACATATGGTTGGAAATATTGTTGGGGAAATAGCTCTTAAAACTACTGTCAAGCATTTGAATTAGTTTTACATGACATTCCAATTAAAAATTATCAGTGGACATAATCAATAGAGAAGAAAATAGATTAAAAAGCTGTCTGATCTGTCCTAAAAAGTAATTGTAGATGGGAAGCTATCAGCAATTACTGATATTTCTATGGCAATTTTACATGGATTTGGTCTCAATCCAATGGTGTCCAAATGCTGTCAGTAACTGGGGAATAAAGTGAGTAATAGTAACACTATCCCTGACAAAGGTTTTTGGAAGAACAGTACCAGGTAAGAGAACATCAGACCAGATCAGTTCCAGAGAGTGAAGCCCAGTAATTGATAGGGGAGACTCAGCCTCAAATAACCAGCCTCCCAGTATTTTCTTATTTCAAGTTCACATATGTACAACAAAAAATATAGTTTGCCCACAAATGGCATAGGATGCACTTGAAAAGCTGTGACTTAAAGGCATTTATCATCACCCTGGCTGGCCAGTTAAATATACAATTACCAGACAAACCTGTCACAGAGAAAACCATCTCTCACTTAAAGAAACTGGAGAAGGAAGTCGGTATTTGCAACTGTAAATGATGCTAATGAAGCATTTATGGCACACCAAAACTTCTGGCACCCACTTTTTCCCAATGGAGGTTGACAAGCTGAAAATTACTCAGAAAAGGGCAAACAAAAGGGCAAGTCCTCTGGGTACTTTGCCATATTCTAAAAACAAGAAGCAAAAAAGAAAACACAGAATACAACCAACCAAATGAACAAAAGAAAAAAAAATGCCTGAGACTCAAGTCCAGGTCTCAATTTGTCAAGGAGAAGGAGAAATTGGAAACACTTAGCATCATCTGTAGAAAGAATCCCAGACATGCACAGCAATAAAAACTTGAGTGGATGAACTCAGAATGAAGGAAAAGGAAACACAAATAGATGAACTGTACTTCTCACCCCTTCTCCTCTAATATCAGCCTTATTATCCAGCTACACTCCATGGCCCAGAACCTGAAAGAAAGAAGGAATAAAGAGGAGGAGGAGGAGGAGGAGGCAGCGGCACTGGCAAGTACAAAGCAACGCGCGCTAAGATACGAAGCAGCTAACCAGGCATAAATGCTGATGCTACAAACAGCAGGGCATTGACGGTGTCCCTCTGATAAGCAGGAAAGCTTTCTTTCCCAGCTATTCAGCAATCCTCTGCCTAAGGCATAAACATTCTCTTCAGCCATAGAATTCCATCCCTATCTATAATGAAGACAAGAACTATGTATGTGCGTGCACTGACTGGTGAGGAAGCTCAGAGCAATTTCTACCCTCAGCTTGCTTTTCCAGAAAATTTATTTGTAGCATTGAGCAATCATTTCTGATGAAAACCTTGCAATTTATTTTGCCTTCCAAAGCAGTGACATCAGCACTCCCTAGGCAGGAAGAATCCAGAGATTCAGAAGAGTTATCACCTAGCCACACACAGAGTCAGGTTTTGGTCACCCAGTGGGCTTTTCACACCTAATTCAACCACTAGGACCCTGGCCACATTTCATGGCATTGCTCAAACTCATGTCCAATCACCTACTCAACCACCACAGTAATAGGGCGTCTCCTGTCATCTCACAAATTTTATGAGAAACAAAATACATAGCAAAAATAATACAAATATTATTCAGATAGCTCCAAAAGATATGCAAAAGGATAGATATTCTTTTCAGTCTATCTTCTAAACATTAATTGCTACCATTGACTCACTCAGATAACTGTTCAATTTTTCTTTGTGGTCCCTTGCAGGTGTTCTACTTCTGGTTTTGTGAGATGAGGGAGGAAAGGATTAGTTAAGCCCCAGAGAGTCAGAACTGGCATTACAAAGCCATAATATGAATGGGCTGGCCCAGTTTCAGCTTTTCAAACAGATCTGCATTCCTAGAGACATCCTAAGGTCGTGAGCATTATACGAGTCCTTTTTGTTGTATACACCCAGAACGTTTTCATATGGCAGGAATTTAATACTTGCATTCACAGGCATTTTCATTCACTGGTGCTGCATGCATGCCTCCTATATTTTCTCACTTTTCATTGCTGCACATCCCCTTCGTGGATATGAAACACTCTTCCACAGATATGTAAAAACAAGTTATTTCATCTCTAACATACTGCTGATCTGCTTATCACCCACACTTCTGACAGGGAAATCATGGAGGCACAGAAATCAGCATAAAGACTAGCACATTAAGGGATGAAAGAGAAGCATTTAGAAAAACTTAACACAGGAAAAGGGGACAGAAAAAGACAAGGTTAGATCTAGACATGATGTGAACAGAATGAATACGCCCACAGGGCATAGAGGATGCAAACAGTAGGTGGTCTTTAAAGCTCTCGTCTCCATTCCCAATAAACTAGAGGTGGCAGCTGGAGAATGCAGAAAGCCTACGGATAACCTCACCACCATTACCTTCACTGTTAGCATGTCCCATCACCATACTCTGGAATTCAGCTTGCACATCTACTGGCCATTTACTACTGAACAACCTGTCCCACCTTCCTCCTCCCTGAGCTCACAGCTGTGAGATCCCAACCCCTCATGCCAGCCTCGGTGTTCATCTGACCTGGGCCATTGGTGCAGCAATTTAGGGATCTAAACTGGCAGAAAACATTTCACTTTTAATCTTCCTCACGTGTGGTAGCAGTTTGGTTTTCTGAACTGGCTGTCCAAGGCTGAGAGGGGCACCCAAGAAAAGGAGGCTGCAGCCACCATGGTGCAGGAGGCTGGAGCAGCAGCAGCAGTCCCAGCAGCCACCAGCCTGGCCACGAGCAGAGCCTCAGCACGAAACTGTGCCCTTGCTTAGCACAAGACCCCGTTTTCTGACAGTATCACATTCATTACCTTGCAGAGCACCTTCTGAATGAGGATACGCTACATTTTTGAGTGATCAGTCAAACCCAAACAATCAATTACACCTTTTGTCAAAACTGTTTACGCTTTCACACTGTGCTGGAGTCATTAAGAATGAACACTGAGCGGGACTGGTTATTTATCCTCCTCCTCTTGCCCTGAAAGGGAATTAATCTTAAACTTTCCATTTAATGATCTCAATACAGGCTCACTGTAAATGACAGCAGGCTGCACTGAGAAATATTTAAAAACAGAAGGGCCTCTGAATGACAGAGTTTAGCAACACACAACTGTTCCTCCACATGCACGCCAAGGGAAGCCAAACCTCTGTGGAAGGCGAGGTTAAAAATGTGCTGTGTGCCACTCCAGTGCTACAGAAAACATGCTGTAATTAGCAACCTCTAGAGATTTATTCAAGCTGAGAAAGATAAAAGTGAAAGGAGTGATTCAAAAGCAATTCTTAAAACTGCTGGCTGACTCACTTAACATTCTCTCAGCGTCTACACAGAAAATGCAATTCTTCTGTCAAAGAAAAGTAATTAATGAACCTGCCCTACCCATCCATTGCCCCTCCATGGCCACCAGCATGCTCCAGCCCGCACAGAGAGGTGGGAGACAGCGCTGCAGCCTCACATGGGTGTCAGTCACACACAGCACCCTCACCTCAACAATGCTGAGCACAGCATCTCAGACTTATTGCTAAATGTGGTCCAGGCTGGGACACATCCCTTGGCTTCGCCTGGCTGTGCTCCTCAGCAAACTCCTCCCTCTCACTGCCCTGTACCACCACAACTTTTCCATATCCACCAAAACCAGCAATACATGTTGTCAGAGCAGAATAAACCGGAATGTTTCAAATTCTGGTCTGGGTGATTTTCACCGATATGCAGGGAGGACATGAGGCTTCATTGCATGGCGATCTCCTCCCCGCCGCCATATTTAGCAGACAATCTGCGGTGCTTGTCTGGGTGGGGTGTTTATCTTATTCCCTTCCCCTCCAGAGGAAAGAGAGAGTCTGCTTTTACATACTTTAAGAATTTTTTAATCCAATTAGAAAATCAATTTAATTTTTATCATTATTTTCCCATCATTCTCACTGCTCCCCTCCACAGATCGCTTTCCACCCAAGCAAAGCTGACAGTTCCCCACAGCAGCAAGCCACATTGACGGCCATCATCTCATTCATATGCACACTCAGAGCACCATAAATCTGCTCAAATATCATTCCTCCCCCGGGGCAATGTTTTTTTTCCCCAGAATATCTACATTGCTAGCTGCAGAAATTTCTTCTTCTAATTAACTTACAGGTTCCAAATATCACCAGCTGGAACCACAGCGCAAAGCCTGGGCACTGAACACAGGGGAAGCCAGCTGAAGGATGCGGGTCTTTGCTATCCTTTCTTTGCTTTGGTGCTTTTCTGGGGGGGGTTTTGTCTTCCTTTCCATTTAAGAGCCAGCAAGTTGAGAACTACTGAACCCTTTATCGACAGATGAATGGACAACGAATAAGCCATGAACTGAACGAATTGAAGGTACCCACAGAACCCTTAACTGATATTTTTGTTGGCTGTGTCACATCACGTTATATCTCTGATGTGCCGTGTTTGTGCCTGAGTCACGGTGCAGCCTGATGGAAGAACAAAGCAGGGTGCGATGCAACAGGACATACCGGTGAGGTCAGAAACCCATCTGACTGCTGATTGACTGCCCACCGCTAATTTGGATTTAGTTAATTCCTTCTAAAAGACAAGAACAAAAGTTCAGAGAAGCTTAAAGTGCACATGCAGAGTTTAATAATCTATTAACAAAATAACCTGCCATATATGACTATGCAATAAGCTGGGGGAATTTGGCAGAAACACTTCACTCTGCAAACATTATTTACAGCAAATCTTGATTCATTGCACTCTCTGTATACACAGAGAAGGGCAGTGCTTCTCTAACAAGAAGGCTTCAAGACATGAGCTGAGTAGTTCGAAGGTAAAAAACCCTAAGCAGCAGCCAAATCAGAAAATTAAGTTTATAATATTTTTAATTTTTGTTGATGAAAACTTTTTACTGTTGGGGCTGAATTCAGGCAGGCTGGGAAGGAAAACCTGACTTCAAACAACAGCAGGGAAACAAAGAAGTCATTTTAATCTTAAAACTTTAAAAACCATAAAGATCAACTCATTAAATGATCTCTTTCTTTCAACTCCTGCTTTTCAATGGATGGTTTTTGCTTTAATTGGATTTTCTTTCTTTAATGCAGCAAACAAGGCTGATCTTCAGTTTTGTTTAAAACCAAAGGCAGTTATCAGACATGGTGCTGACCCTGAGAAGAGAGTCCCCAGACTTCAACTCTTCTGCACATGCCTGATGTACAGACAAAGGTTTATTCCTCCCACTGCTTCTGCATCACCACAAAAGAGTTTTGCTGCACTGGCAGCCCCACCATCCTGCTGGAGAGAGAACTGGGACCTCTGTGATCCTAAACCAGTCTCAAGCAGGAGTCTGAAAAGAACAGGTTTGCATTCCTTACAGCAGTGAGGGAGACCCTGATGTTGAGGATGATGTGATTTGTGATGATGATCTTAACCTAGCACCACTTCAAGAAATAAACTAGTTACTGTCTTTTAAGGCCATTCATACTTTGCCCAAATAAGGCTTCAAGAAAGTTACAACAGAAGTTCTTTTGGCTTGGAATACTGTTTTTGCTGCCTAAATAAGCCCATAGAACACTGAATCAGTGAAAGAATGACACCACTGAAGTTCTCCTTGTGTTATATCAATATGTGCATAGTTTGGACCAGGACAGCAACATCGTGAATGAATGAAACAAGGTACAGCATTAAAAAAACTTCCATTTTCCTACAGTAACAGAAGGCTCAGTAGGTGCTCCTGCAAAAACAGTCATGCTGTCATGGTATCTTACTTGGGTATGAAGAGAGAAGCAGTTGGACTTATGAGAGTGTGACAGGAAAAAAAGGGGTGACTGACAAATCCCAAGAAGGCCACAATCATGCTCCTCAGACCAGTTATGTGGTAATACAAGAAAATCAGAAGTGAAGGGAAACCAAATTTTGCTCAACCTACTCTAGAACCACCCCTTGGTTTTGATGAATTTTTTCTGTGACTAGGAAGATTTTTTTTTTTAATAAACAACTTGTGTGCAGCATTTCAGCATCAAAAACATGCAATGCAGCCTCAAAAAACCACTAAAGTTCAGAATCCATTTAGTTTTCCTTGTCTTGCACCTGTTAACTTGATGCATCCAAAAATCATTCTAGAAAACATTGGCCACGCATAAAAGCACATTCCAGAACTGTCTATTTTGTAGCTAACATTCCCTTCAATCCCACTGCAGATTTTTCATTTGGAGTAGTGCAGTCCCTGTATTATATTAGTGGACCACTGGCATCTATGTTCTTCATCTGGCAGTGCCTGGGACTGCTGCAATCCCATGGAGCACGTCACAGCATCACAACTGTGATTCATAAGCATAAAGCAAAAGCACCTGATTGCCTCTCCCCCTGAAGTAAATCTTGCCCTAGAGACAACTCCCATGGGAAGGATGGCTTTGCTATAGGATCTTTCAGACCAAAGAAAATCAGTGGGTTGACACATGAAATGGAGGGGTTTAATTTTTGCAAGACTTGCTTTTTAAATGTATTTATCTTAGAACATATGACTGAAACAGGAAGACGTATCAGGGTGACACTAGAAAAATCCTTAAAATTGCAAATTTTGGCACCAAGTTTACATAAACCCTCACGCCATCCTCAGGAACTATATAACAGGCACTTGGGCAGCAGATTTACAGCTTCCCATTGAAGCTCTCCAGCCATCCATCTAAAGAATCAATTCCTGCTCCTTCCAAAGATCAGTGCAACCAAAGATGGCCCAGACACACCTCTTTGAAAACACAATCAAACTCAGAGCACACAGAAGGTACCCCCACCATTAACATAGTTATGAAATTGGGAAGCTGCATCAATCTTAAGCAACATATTTTGCCCTCTGTTCACGCTGCTCTGAAACAACACAAGGACTGTGAGATGATTTTCTTACCGAGTAGCACCATGCTCGGAGTAATACATTACTGGTGGGACTCCCCTGATGATGTATTGCACTAATGCATCATTAGGATGATGTTTCACACTGATGATATATTGCAGTGCAACATAATGAGAGCAATAGCTCACTGGGTGCATAATCCTGCCAGGAGCTGTGTGCCTGCAGCTCTCTGACTTCATTTGTAGCTCAGGGTGTCCGGAAGCTTAGATGGATTAGATCCTCAGATACACACACCTCAAAGGATGGCAAGAGTCAGAAAAATGCCAGCATACAGGTGGGTGCTGTTAATTACAGGCTTCAATGTACAGTATGCTAATATCAGGATGTACTTTGGCATCGCATTTAGCACCTGTGCAAAACATCTTCTTCAAAGGAAGAAGTGGCTGTAACAGAGCTGCTGAAGCTCCTTATTCTTATGCTTCCCTGCAGTAGCCATCATAGCTACTGGGTAGTTCTGGGTGCTTACAGCCTTGATAAAAATACCTAACTTACATTTTCCATGCCAGATGTCTGTTAGAAGGAGGAGAAAGCCTGGGGAAAGGGGGTGGTTGCTTGTTTTTAATCAATAAATTTAGTGGAAGCAGTTCTGTTCAGCTATCTTTATGACCCAGACTAAGAAAAAAAAGAGTAGTTTTGCCAACAATGAAAGATTCTGGTGACCTTTTTTCAGACCTTTTTTAACAAACAGAGCTATTTGATCTGTATAAAATTCTAAAAAGACCTTTGCAGTATGATCAGTGTCACTGACAAGAAGGCAGCATTTTAAGATTTGTGAACTCTTAACCGTGAAATCATATATAATGTTTAAAAAGAGGGCAAACTGCTAAATAAACAAGGAAAGAACAAGCCATTTTGAATAATAAAATAACTTCTTCAGTCTCTCACAGAAACATTAACATTTACAATTGAACCACAACTTCATTATTTATTTAGTTTTTGCTTCAATACCTTTGGGTTCTCAAATAAGTCTAAATGTGCATGCACACACACACTCACAAATATAACATGGAACCTGCATGCAATTTCCATCTTTTTGTATTTGTTTAGTTCTGAAAAACATAACAGTATTTTAGACAACCAACTAATGTGCTCTGCATCTTCATCTTCAGGTTCTCTAAAATGAACAGACCAGACTCCTCTCCAGGGAGCAGCAGCCTCTCTGGTCACAGATCTAAAAAATGTAACTTTCATACCTTTCTTCTGACATCTATAATTGAGAAACCACAGGGTAACTCATGAACTGGAAAAGAGTATGGACGCCTCAGCTAGCTAAATGATAAGTTAATATTGCCTCCTTTCTCTTTTTTTACCCCCTCATGTGTAGCCTTTCAGATTGCCTGTGCTATAGAGCTCTGCCTTATAGATGCTGTCTCCAGCCAGTAGAGCACAAGTTGGAAATACACAACAAAGGGCTGATCTTTCCAAGATCTGTCTGCACCAGAAAAGGAAAAAAAAAACCCAAAAAACCAAACTAAAAACTACCCAAACAAAAACCAAACAAAACAACCTCCCTTAAAACCCCCTCACTTTTAGGGCACCACTTCTGATCAGCCCTCCAGCACATCCTACAATGAATTAAATTCTAAGACAATAATGCCAGCTGAGCATCACTCTGACCTACAGTAGCCTGAATCCACCTGTCAGGGTACTGAGTGCTTTCCACACAGGGCTGTTCCCTCCCTGTTTCCCAGGGAGAGAACAAAGTCCACAATAGAGAACAGGGGATGGCACAAACCCCATCTTGTAGTTTGCAGCGTGCTGTCCCCACGCTCTGGCACGGCAATGAAAACTCAGAAAACTCACCTCTTTAACAGGCTACAAGATAACAACCAAAAAAAAAAAAGACCAGAATGACTTCATGTGTTTCCCCCACCAGTTGCCCATGCAAGGGCCAACCACGTCCTGGCCATAAATTCTCTGGCACAGGAGCATTATACCAAAGGAAAGGAATGCCTTTCCATCTGTGTATTTCCCCTCAGGCACTCACTTGATAATGAAACCAGTTAAGGTCTTTGGGTTCACAATGTTATTATAGTCAGATAATATTTTGTTTGCAGCCAAGCCTGAAGAACTCCTAAGTAGTGCAGTACAGGCACCATACACCTGTTAAGTCACGGCGCTCCTTCTCTAAGTGGACAAATCTGTTTTTGCCATCTCCTGAGATTTCCCCCTCACAGTTAATTACAAAGCGATGACTGTACTCATTTCCTGATCTTAGAGGGAATCTATAACAAATGTCTGCCACGGGTGAAGGCTGTTCCCTCTGTCCCTCAGAAACACCAGCAATCCTTCTAGCAGCCCTGGCTGCCCTCTGTCAACCTTTTCTCCCAATTGTCCCAGACCTTCTGCTGCAACACAAACACTGCAGAGAAAATAATAACCTTTCACTAGGAAAGAAACAACATGGGCTGACTGAGACTAAATTTTCTAAAATAATTGAACAATGCACGTCCTGAACACAAAAACAGTGACACAGGCACCCAGACCAAGGTCATTCTGCAAAGAACTACACTGAGAGGGACAGACCCAACCCTGTCAGTGATGCTCATGCAGAGAGCCACCCAGCAAGGCAGCAGGATTTTATTCACATCCTGCACAGGCATATACAGCTACAGAGGTGAACATGTGATTCCCAACAAGCAATTTTGGGGAGCAATTTTGTTTAAAGTGATTAACAAGCTTACAAAGAAATTTGCCTGCCCTTTGTTGGATCTGAAACTCATTTGAGCCAGTTTCACTCTGTGACATCTATTCTAGTATATAATTTTGATCCAAAGTATTGTTGTGTCTTGTAAAATACAAGATATTCTAAAACCAGGTCAGGCACAATAAATATTCTGGGAAAAAAAAGAAGGGGAAAGTAGTCCATCCTAAGAAGAAGTGAGATTTCATTGTGACAGCAACCTTTCTTCATGCTACTCCTAGCAGGCTGATGTCTGATCCTGGGCACAAATCATTGGAAATCCATCTCCCTGACCTTAGAGACACAAGTTAGGTCAATGGTTCCCAACTTTCCGGACCGATAGCCAATTGAAAAGGATCAGCATTTTTTGCAAATCGTCACACACACTTACCATCAACCTTCTGATTGGAAGTTCAAAGGTGATGTGACTCAGCAGCACAGCTCCAACACCTTCTTCATTACCCTTGTGGGATGACCAGTGCTCAGCAGGCACAAGTGAAGAGCTCCCCTTGGCTGTAGTCATCTCATAGAAACTTAGAAATTGAATTTTTCACTGGCTGCCATGTTTTCACAAGTTGTTTCACACCAAATCCCAGGAGCCAGCTCCCGTGTCATCGTCCAGGCATAAGCCCTGTCCAAACTGTGCTCCTCCTTTTCTTGGCTGCCAAGAACCAGCCTAACCTTCTAAAAAACCACTTCTGAATCCCTCTCACTGCAAACACAGCATCTCACTGAAGATACCACTCTTCTACTTTGAGGATATATACAAAACAATTCCTTCAGCAAGAAGGAAGGAGCAGAAACATTTTCTGTAATTAAATGTATGGAATTAAAAGCACAGGAGCACACAAACACCACATAAATCAATTAAATAAAATCAGACATGATCAGATGACTTGCAGAGACAAGAAAGTAAAGAAAAATATTAAAGGGAGAGCTCCTTGAGTGATCAGCAGATGGACTGTGACTTGAAGTTCAGTTGAGGAAAGGGACTTTGGGCATTAGATTTCTTCTGTGATATAGCTCTACTTTGCCAGATTCAAACAACAGATCTGACCCCAAAATTACTTTTTTCCTTCAAAAAGAAATCTGCTAGACCTAAAATGTGTTCAGTACCTCTGATGACAACGAAGAGTCACCACCTCCAGAGTGTCCCTGCAAGCTGTAGGACAGTGTCTTTAACAATTTTATTAACATGCTCTGAAACACTTTGACTTTTTTTTTCCCTCAAAAAGAAACAAAGTTTACCAAACAGGGCCACATATTCCTAATCATTTTGTTGCTTTCTTTTTGGAACTATCATTGTGGAGTCTTCTGGGCAGGCAAAGAAGTTTCATGGGCACAGAACTGATTAAAAAACAGATTACCAATCAACATCTCAGGGAAAAAAACCGCACACATCTCACTCTGGGTTTAGTGCTAATGCTCCTCCTTTGCACACTTCATTAGGCTTTTAAATTCTGGGCTGTCCATTGTATAAAACTCTCAGCACTATTAGAAAACCCTGGCATTCACGCAGAGTGCTTCAGAACAATGACAAAGGTTTGGCAGAAACCCCATTTGAACTGCCCGCGTCAGTGACTCTCCACATCCTTGCACTAGTGTTGGATTGCCTCAATTAGGCTTTGCTTTGGCTATGGAAGGTTCCAGCTTCAACTTGGACAAGGTAAAAAATTCTTTGGTTATTAAAAAAAACTGAAACGGGGAATATATCTGAAACAATACTTTGGTACTTACAGAATAAAACTGGGCATTTTCTGTGACTTGTGCTATACAGTTTAATTCACTTTCTCAAACTATTTATAATGATCCTCATTTTTACTACAAGTAAATATCATTATCTTTTTAAAAATCAAAGATATTGCAACATGTTTTCATCAAGTTTGTGTGAGTAATTACATATTAAAATGGCAAACATCCCTTCCAATAACACCCTGGCAGAGTTCGCTTCTTCTGCAAGTAATAAAAGTGAGAGAGCAAACTGTGCTTCAAGATATTTGGCTGCTGCGCCATGAGGCAGCTGATGCATTCCAAATGTCTGTCAGGTCACTTTGCAACACCAACCACTACTAATCAATAGTGAAATCTTCCTCTCTGTGGCTTAAATATATATCTGCTTTCGTTAAACAGAAGAAAATTGCAAATTAGTTGGACTCTGCTGGACCATGCAGCTTGGAGAAACACGCTGTCATCCTGACTGGGTAGGAGTTAAGATGATGCAGTTAAATTACAATACTTAATTGACTGTCGACCATGCACACAGGTTTTGTAAAATGCACTGCAGTATCTTATTGCTGGTTTTCACAAGAGGCAGGTCAGTCTCCACAGGGTGTCTTGTTTCTAAGCATCTGAGCATTTTTCTTAAAGCCCCAAACTCAGCTTCCCCTTTCTAGGATTCGAGCCTTTCTTCACCTCCTTCACTTGGCCCAGAAGTCATGTCCTTTTCTCTTACTCTTCATATATCTTCCTCTCCTTGATTCCAAGCTACTTGGAACAGAGATCATATCAGTCTTTGTTTGAAGACTCTATAGCAGTCTGCATGTTGCAGTGGTACCATAAATAAAAAGTAATAAAAATATTAGGAAAGTCTTTTGAAAAGTCCGTGTTATTTTTACTATTACTCATGCTGTCGCTATTTAAGAAACAATGCCAGGAAGATCTAGAGACTTGAAGGGGACTTATAACAATTTTTGTAAGAATCCACTATTGAAACTATGATGTTACTGACAGCAAAGTGTTTTGCAAGGTGTACAGGTTCTCCTGCTGCTTTTTTGAGTGCTTCTAACAGATGTTCAATTTCAAGTGGTCTGCAGATACCAATAGGCTGATGGTTCTGCAGGAATCGGAGCAGCAGATGTGCCCTGCATTATGTTTTGCTATTCCCTTTATGAATCGACATGTCACCCTGCGGGTTTATAGCCAGTTAATTTTGTAATGACATCACTATTTCTGTACTTTTAATGATCCTCAGAGGGTTTAATTTCTCAAATAACAGAATTCTTGATCCTGGAATTGCTATGCAAAAGTAGTACATCATAAACAGATTTCTTTACATGATACAGTACCACTTCCCACCAAATGCCTTTGCTGATAGCTTCTAGGTAGTGCTGGGATGCACGTGGGTTCTCCCAAAGAATGCAGATTTACAGCGTGGCCTCGTTTCAGGGCTCTAGATGAACGTCTGAGCATCTCTCTCCAGAATCATTATCCTCAAACAAGTATCGCTCAGTGGCTGGAAGGAATGAGGATAGGAAGGGAATAAGGATAGAAGGAGTGGAGAATTCCATTGGCTCTGCTGTAGAAGGATAGGTATTGCCCTTGTCAGATGCTGCGTTCCACAGTGGCCATGGTACCCAGCTGAAATCAGAGTGAACAGGAAATTGTGCTGCATTTTCCACTGACAGGGACCTGATTGTGAGGACAGCACTCTGGCTGTTGGCTTGGATGTTTCACTCTTAAAAGGCAGCCAAGTTTTTTCTCCCTCAAACACAGTTGCAGAGTTTGTTAGAACCCAGAGCTTTTTGGGCAGAATCTCTGGTAACAGCTGCAGGCTGCACAGAGCAGCCTTAGGACACCACCTTTCTTCCCAGGAGTATTCAGTACTGGTAAAGAATGTCTTTCTTCTTATTTTTAAATACAGAGAGGAAAAAGTGATGCTATTACAGCTGTATTTAAAGGACTTTTGGCATTTCCTTCATTGAAACTAACTATTAGGTGTTTTTAAAAAATGACTGGAAAAAACATCATGGGTTGTAAAAGGTTCTAGTTAGGTATGTTGTGTTATGAAGCTTTGAAATACACCTGAAAACTTTTAACTTTGAGAAATGAGAACTGCATAAGCCTACATTTTGCCTCCCTCCCATTATCTCAGAATTTATATTCCCCACATTACTGTAAATATCAAAATACATCTTTAGTAAAAGCCAGCTTTTGAAAAGCATCTTAGGTCTTAAATTTAAGGAGTGACTGCAATCTGCTCTTACTGCTCTAGCTGAGAGATGAAGGCCTTAGTTTCTAAGAATCAACTACTTAATTTTTACATACATACAGGAAAAAAATATCTCCAGTTGTGACCACAGGCAGAGTCTTCACAGCACACGCAGGAGCTGTGTGGTCATGCTGGGGTCTGAGTCCACCCATAGAAAGGATGAGGAAATCCATCCTAAAAGGATGAGGTAAATATTTTTCTGAGTTCTCCACATTATTTCTGGGGTTTTTTTTCTGCCCATCTTAATTGCAGTTCACATTTCTTAAAAGCAGTTGACTTATCAGCCTTAGGACAAGTCTCAGATTGAAACATATGAAGTTCAGGAAAGCTAGAGCTGAGGTTAAATCAAATTCAACTGGCCTTCAGCACTAAAAAATAGCAAAGACAAAGCTGACAAAGGTCTACCTGGAGGTCCACACTATTTAATGCATGATTACCTGACTTCCATCTTAACTGAAGCTGTAAGCAGGTGTGTTATCTAACAGCATGCTGAGCCCATGGATATCTCAGAGCACTCTGAAAGCAGAAGCACATTCCTTAGAGACATGGCACATCACAAGCCTCCAGACCCACCTCTCCTCTTCTGCTCTAGTCTCCCAAGAAATGCTGAACCAAACTCTTCCATCAGCTGAATTCAGCATTTCTGCCCCAGATGGTCCCAGCAGCCAGTCATGACTTTCAGCCCCTCTCCCAGACACCTTGAACTATGGGATGAAAATCATACTCAAAAACCTTCTGCTCCTCTGGCATAACTGAAGTACTTATACCTATAAAGTTTGTTTTTGTAGGCACCTAAACATCCTTGTGGGTTTTCCTGAGAAGAAAGGACCACCATAAAATTGTGGAGCTAAGCCAAGGGCACATTGCCTTTGTCCATCCTTCCCCAATATGGAGGCATGGCCGCACAGGGACTTCCAGTGCCTCTCCAGCACTTCCCCTCCTTCAAAACCTGAACTCCTGGCCAAAACACACACCTTGCTACCAACACACTTCCCCTGACCCAGACCATGAAGAATCAAACACACAGGGAAGATGCTGAGCATGTTGCTCACTGCACAACATCAGGGTACTCAGATACAGCTGTTGGGAGCTCAGCAGGCCAGCCCTGGTGAGACCCACTATATTTAGGCTATGACTGCTTTCTAAAAATGCATTATCTAGACAAAACAGTTGAGTATCTCAGGGATGCAGGTTCTGGTTTTCTGAATATTTCTTATATTTACTCTGACATTTCCTCTGAGTGTGTGTGTGGTGTTTTGAAAGGAAAAGAGTTTTCTGTTGCTTAAGGCCAGTCCTTCCTGTTTGTTAGTTTATACCAAACCTAAGTTTTGACATGAATAAAATTGTTGCTTCAAGTCTGATTTCAAACATGTGGTAAAGGCAAATCTAACAATTTTATGAGATATAGTTACTTTTGTAGAGGGTGAGTTTGCCCTAGGGAATTTCCCCTGACTAGATTTATCACAAGTTTTTTGAACCAGATAATTTTGTTTGATAGCACATCTGGCAGCATCATAAAATCTTGACGTCCCAAGCTATTACACAGGAATTACTTTTGTAAATCATTTATGAATATTACTGATGTAGGCCTATTCTGGGCAGTAAGAAAGGAAACAGAGCACTGAAGGACAAAGGAAGGGAAAAAGGATTCCCTGCCCTTTCAGGGCTCATCAGATAGGGTGGGTATTTATCATTTTAAATGGGAAACATGTTGTCATTGATACAGCTGAAAAGTCCACATAACACAATTTGTACCCCATATTCCCTAAATAGGCAAAAGGGGAAGATATTCTACCCGAGGAAAACCATAAATTGATTCTTCCTGAAGACAAATCTGTCCCTGTCTAAAACTTAAATAAGACTTACCAATTAAACACCACATATTGCTAAAACCATAGTAAACACAAACTCACAATTCAGGTAGACTAAAGGAGGAAATTCTTACAAAGGCCAGCACTGAGGCAAAAGAAAAGGTCCATTTTACCTCACAAAAAACCTCTTGATATTTACAAAATCCCCTCCAATCCACACAGTGACCTGCCTTTTGAACACGGCAACATGACTGAATGGAAACCCTCCACATAGCTAAAATGACATGATTAGCTGCTGAGCATATGCCTTCAGAAAGAAAGTTGGTAAAGCAAAAGCTTATATTGCCTTTTAGTACCATGAACTATCACACTGTTAGCAATTTCAGAAGATTTCACCTATTGATTTGGGTTGGAAACACATCAGACATTGAAGCAACTCTGGGTGCTGCCACTTTGCCAAACCCAAAGCCTGGCATTACATTCCTTTTGAACATGGATGGAGGAACTGACACCAAACATACCATCACTAGGTGGAAGGGCAACAGAGGAGCCACCCCGAATGAACCAACAATGGGGAGCTACAACAAGCCCTTCACTCTTCATTCCTGATGTCCCCATCAGGAATGCTACTGGGAGCTACTGGGTGTTGTTTTCATTGAGCCAGAGCAGAGGAGAAGGTCATCTGCAATACTTCACAGAAACATATTTCCAGCCTTAGGGAAGAAGGCTTTTTGTTGGGGATTTTTTGGGGAATTTCCCTGCTTTGGGGCCCATAAGGAGGGAAGGAGCAGTTCTCAGACAGCTCCTATTTGACTTCCAAACACCAGGCTCCCTCAGACCACAGCATGTCAATGAGGGATGCACAGAGCCATTACAGAGCACATGCCAGTATTGCACCACACGCTTTCCCTGACAGAGCAGAAAATTTCTAAATTTGGCTTCCTCCCAGGAAACAAATTCCTGTCCATACACGCCCAGACTGATTTCTCACAGATGAGGATGCTGCCCACTGAAATCTGAAGTGGGCTGCATCCACAGGGTGCTGAGGACCCACCCTGGCAGGGCGGTGGTGTGGCAGGAGTCACCAGCTGCACCAAGTAGAGCGGAGCTTCTGGTTTATTTGAAAGTGCCAATACTGAAAAAGAAGCTCTAACACGAAAAGGCAAGTTTAAATTTTTGATAGTTTCTGATCAACTAGAATCTGAAAATGACAATGTAACGTAGTTTCAATAATCAAAGCACGGATGGTTTCAATCTGCACAAAGATCTCCACCAGGAAAAAAAAATCCACAGCATGACATAGAGGAAGAACTGAAAAGAAATGGTGTTTTCAGGGTCATGAGTGGTATCTGCAGGGTATCATCTGGACTCCTTAGACTCGACAGCATGAGGCAACATTGGCTGTGGCTAAGAAATCTGAGATTCATGTTCTTTTTCCCCCCCTCTTTCTGAATGCAAACACATTTTCTGTCTTTCCAATAATGATGGACAACACATGCACTGAGTAGGTATATTGAAAGTCATCTGTTAATTGCAGATACATGTAAATGACCACACAGGAAGCTTTCCCAGGGAGACAGGACTGGAAAAAAGGGAGGCAGTTACACTATGATTAGATGCTGTGAAAAAAAACCTCGAACAACAGAATCAAACAAGGTTGATTCATGATTTTTTTTCCCCTGATTCAATATAACCATTGTAATACTATTTTAGATAATTCCAGAATGTCAAAGAGTGATGAGGAGGGGTTTTTTCAGTCCGCCACAGATAGCACTTGCCTCAGTAACTATGCCAATGGAAGAAAATCCATCATGTACTAACCATACTCCAACCTCCAACAGGAATATTCCCCATTTTGCGAAGTAAAGTGAGATGTGGGAGTCCTTGACCTTCTGAGTAATTAAGGGAAACAGAGACATTCTTGTTTTTATTAGCAACACACTAAACTATTTGAAAATAATTTGAATAGCTGGAGAATTAGTGTATTTGCCTGCTCATGAGTAGTGCAGATAGTTTAGAGTTCTCTTGGGGGCAACACATCGTAATGAATATCTGCTATTCATATTTAATGCAATCTGCCAAAGAGTGCTTTTGGGAGGACTTTCTGTGTCAATATAATGATTAACAACAGGACTGGAAAAGTAAATTAATTCCTGCAACGGGTGGGGCTGGCAAAAATATCTTGCAGTACTATACCAGTAACACTGGATTTGACTGTACTTTTTTAATGTTACCAGTGGAAAATCTGTTTCCCAGGGAGGGGAAAAAAAAAAGAAAGCAATCTTTAAGATGAAGTTCAAGCAGTAAATAATTGCATTAATAGAAGGAAAAACAATTCCAGCAGAAAACGATGCCCAAAACGACACTGTCCTGAGCATGTCTGAAAAGCCTGATATGTAATACTGACTAATAAATAAAATAATTAGTATTTACATAGCACAACCAGAAATAATGTTGTAGGTGCTTCCTTGTCTACCTCTTTGAGTTCCTCAGATGATCTTACTTTCCATACATTTTCTCATATTTCCCAGACTTACATAAAACAGAATATAAAGTCTTTTATTCTTTACTACACACTTTTAAAATACCCCAGACAGAAAAGAATGGAAAAGCTTGGCTAAAATACAATGAGTGACCTTAATATGGAATTTTCTCCATGGCATCCCAACAGTCCTCTAAATAACACATTTAGATTACTTTTTTCCAAGTTATGTGGATGAAGCAACCTTACTGAGTTTATATAAATTCCAGGACATTCTTGTATCAAACTGACTGCTCTTCTCTGCCCCTTATCAAGCTACTCCTATTCCTCCCTTGCAATAAATGGAAGGGGCGATATCAAGGATTTGAAGGCTCATGTTGGCAGCCTGAGGACCAAAATATGGGGCAGGGGTCAGAGGTAGAATATGGGGGTGCTCCCACCAAATGCCATGGGCTACACAGTTCACCTTGTTCAAGCAAATGTTCAATCCAAGCAGAAAGGGAACAACTGCCAAACAAAGTGTTTTATTATTTAGTGGCTCCCACTGTGGTTATTGTCCAGACCCTTTTTTAATTTGGTCTAGGAGACACTCAGGGATTCCTTTCATCACAGCATTAGCTCAGGTTAAGCATTTTCCTCCAGCTTACACCAACTGGCTTTGTTGTGTAGTGGTATTTAGCCATGTTAAACTAATTCTGTAAAACTCATTCTGGTGAAGTTATGTTACAGGAACCAGTCTTGCAAAGATACTCTACAAACAACCAGCAGGCCTTCATCTTCCCCACACTGATATTTGCTTGTGAGACTGCAACATCGCTGTGTGCCTTGCAGTTCCATCAGCCATGACATAAAGGCAGCACTTTCCTCACCAGTTTTCAGCTCCATGGATATACTACAATGATCTGTGGTTTTTACATACCATCCTTCTCAAATTTCAGGTGGTCATTCTCTTATTTAGGGTGTTTTCTTGGAGTTTTGGAGGTTTTGTAGCACTGATTTTTATAACTAATCTTTTTCCAGAAATTAAAATGTGTCGCTACAGCCACACAACAAATGTTCTATAAAGAAGGTAAACCCTTCTAAAGCTGGTATCCACACGTTGTGACATTTGCCTTACTGACCCCTGGCAGCAGCATTAGGTCTCACGATGGCCAGATGGGCCCTGACCCTTCTTCCAGGGCTGATGGAGAGCAATGCCACTCAGAAACAGGAATTGCCTGTGTGACTGCTACTCACCTGAACCTCAGGTGGTTTTACTTTAATAAAATGTCAAGTAACAATATTTGCCCATATTTATTAGTTTATTAATAAATAAATTATTTCACAAGTCTTCTATGATTTCATTATTGCAAACACATCAGGCTCTGCAGGACTTTTGGCCGTTTCTTGTAGCTGCTCTGAACCTGGCAAAGAACCAAAACCTCTTTGTCTATGAGAGACTGGCACATGACCCAAAAAGCTCAGGAATGTCTCCAGTTCTGCCTTCTCTCACCATTTCTAAATGAGCTAAGCAGCAACCTCCTGAAACCATCTCTGCTGTGTAGAAGAAACTCCTCATTCATTGATGCAGCCAGGGAGGCCTGTGTGGCCCCTGATGTCCCGAGTGAGGATGTGTGCTGCATGCTGCACGGAGTAACACGGGGCAGGTAAATCATTGGGACTCACAGAGTAACGACCTGCCTGGCCCTGCTCTCGTTCAGTGTAATGCAGCGCTCACGTGCCCATAAAAGTGAGTTTGCTCATCCTCTGACCCCTCCAGCACTGCGACCAGACCTCCAATTATTAAGTATTTTGCACTATGTATCTCAGGATAAAAGCAGAAGTCGAGTCACAGGTCACAGAGGCAACAGCATTATTAACATCAATGAAACTAAATCACTCCATTCCTGAGCGTTTATGGCAAGGCCCTCGTGCTCACACAATTCATGTGTCTAAGATGTACTGTTGTCTGTTCCGTGGGACTGGAGATACCTGCCCCAACCGTAGGTTAAGATAACTTAATGAAACTTGATATAAAGTTATTCTGCCATCATTAAAAGTGTATAACCAAGACAGAACAAAATAAAACAAGGCACTAACACAGAAGCTCAAATGGCACTAACTTTGAACAAAAGCTGTTGAACAGCATTGTTTTATAAAGATTAAAGAGATCTTTATAACATTCCTGTTATGTAAAGTAATTTCTATTGGATTTTACATGAATGAAAAGAATCTGGAAGATAAATAGTACAATAGCTTCAAGCATACAAAGAGCACTGGTTTGCCAGCCTTTAATTTCTTCCGGTCTTTTCAAGAGAGTTCCATATTATTCCACACAGTATAAATTCTAACTTTAATGGAGACCATCAATCATACTGACTTTGGCCTATGGGTGGCTTCATTGGGAAAACAAACAAATAAACAAACAAAATCTACAATGGAGAGCAGAACCCTGAAATACAACCCAAAGCTCAACCTGCATGCTTCCAAGAACTTGTCTCTATAATTCCAGTGATATAAACCTCAAGTTCCAGAATCAGAAGTCCACAGAGTGCTGACAGTACAGGTATGAAAACAGAGTAGTTCAAACCAGAAGAGTCATCCTGCAGTGGACTATGTCTCAAAAGCAAATCTTATTCAAGGCATCCTCCTTCCTATCTTGCCAATTTCAGCTGGTATTTGCAAACATTTTTGCCTTGAGCTATGCACCACAGCTGCCAGGCTTTTCTGCTCGGCCACAGAGAGCCAGGGCTGTAAAGCACCTCCACAAAAATACTGAAAATGATGGGACCAGGGCATAAAGACACAAACCCCAAGATTTAGAGGTAGCCACTTATTTTGCATACTGACATAAATTCATACTAAGCAGTACTTTTCTGAAAGGCTGAGCACTGACTGGTTTAATAATCATTAATAATGCATCAGCAACACAATCTTAATTCCACAGGAATAATTCATAGAAAAGAAAAACTCTACATTGGTGATCATATAACTTTGGTATTTACCAATCTATGCCTCAGAAAATATTCCCATTTACTAATAAAACTACTTCTTCAACAGGTGAGTATTCCTGAAGTAGTGTGGGATAAATTCAGGACGGTAAACTGATAATCAACCAGGATATTTTCTGATAGGATTGGAAAATTGAAGTTACTTGTAGACCTTCTGACTGTTTTGCTTTTCATCTCCAAGAAAGACAAACACCCTGCAATAGAACAGGGCAAATAAAAACCTGATCTAATTATACTTCTTCACTTATGTGACTGGATGAAACCTGTCCACACAAATGGGAAGAAAAACAAAACAGAAACCAAAAAAAAAAAAAAAAAAAAAAAAAAAAAAAAAGAAAAAACCCACCAAACCCACTAATTTACTTCAAGACTGCCCAGCATTCCAGTATGTGTGTATGAGATGTGAAGCCAGAATTAGTATCAAGCAGCACAAAACCTGCAACTTTTACTCTTCAGAAGTACTGTCTTCACTGTGATTTTCCATTTAAATTTGGAGCTGAAACTTGGTGAGATTTCTGTCGAAAGAGGCATCAGGGAAACTGCTATAACAAATCTCCTTTTCCTTTAGCAGAAAGTGCATTGTTCCACACATGTGCTGTTTAGTCAAGACTTCTCATATCCAACAGTCACAGTAATGCATTTAGACAAGCATCTTCAACAACAAACTGATCTTCAAAGCTGTATATATCTGGGTTTCCTGGATGATAAATACATCAGTCACCCACTGCAAAGACCTCCAGAGATGTATCTTTTCTAAGTGATCCTACTTAGAAAGTTTATACCTGGAACAGCTATGTTTGGAGCCGCTTAAACACATATAAAACTAAGACAAAGCAGAAAGCATGCTTATCATAAGGCAAAGAAAAAACATTCCTCAGCTAATACACACAGCAGTGCTGCATGTAGAACTGTCCTAGTTTTGGCTGGGAGAGTAATTTTCTTCCTAGAAGCAGGTAGAGTGCTGTGGTTTTGGGATTGAGTATGAGAATAATGTTGACAGCAACAACTAAAGCACCACTGTGTTAAGTAGTGTTTACTTTAAGTCAAGGGCTCCTCAGTTTTCCATGCTCTACCAGTGAGGATGTGCACAAGGAGCTGGGAGGGAGCACAGCCAGGACAGCTGACCCAAACAGGCCCAAGGGATATTCCAAGAGGTAAAATGCCATCCCCAGTACATAAAGAGGCGGGGGGGGAGTTGGCCATTGGTTTCTCATGGACTGGCAGGGCATCTGTCAGCAGTGGTGAGCATCTGTAGTGAGCATCTCTGGTCTCTCCTGGGTTTTACTTCTCTCCCTCTTTTTGTTGCCTCCCTTTTGATGACAACTATTCTTATATTATGTCCCATTTCAATATTAAATTGTTCTTATCTCAAACTATGGGTTTTACCTTTTTTCCCCCCTCAATACTCTTCCTCATCCCACTATGGGGGAAAGGAGATGTGAGACAGCAGCTGTGCAATAGTTGGTTGCTGTCTGGGGTTAAACCACAACAGAAACTCAACCACAGACTCAAGGGTTCATTCTGCAGCCCCTGGCAGCTCACAGACACCAGCTGTCCACTGGGCTGCTCTTCAGAAGCTGCACATGAAGAAAAGAGATACTTATGGAAGAAAACTAAAGCAGTATTAATAACTGTGCAACTTCAGAGGATTCTATACTGAGGAATCATCACCATTCATTCATTATTACAAAAAGGTCAGTTTTTTTTAAAAGCAACACTGGATTCTGCAGCTAGTATACTAATGCAGGATATACCAAAATGCATAGCAGATTTTGTCACTCTTGGCTTCCATAGCTTTGGCATGCCATACAGGTGCCTGTTTATTTTTATAAAAAAAATAAGAGAAAATGGTATTTCAAAACAAATGCATGCTCTTTGCCCAAGTAACATACATCATGGATGAACAACTGCAACCATCTGTGATAAAATTTCAGAATGAACACCATCAGTATTAGAGGAGAGCTGGTCAATATTAGTACCAAGCACTTACTTGCAGGTGATGGGGTGCTGCATCCACTGGTTGGTGGGTGACTCTGAAGTCCATGGAGGGAAGGAAGTGACAGTCCACCAATGACTGGAGGAAAAAGTAAGGGGTATGGTGCTGCTGGATAGTGAGTCATATGTCCATTCACGGCCGGTACGGGACATGTGCGGCTGCTGGTTGTCATGTTCACACCTCACAGCGGACAGGTATCACGTTGCATCACTCCAGGCCAGCAAACTGGATGCCTCAAATTATGAATGATGAGGGCTGTCAAGCCTGAAGGTACAGCTTAAGCTGGATTGCGTGATGATGAAAAGGTAATTCACTATATCAGGTCCATCCTATATTTCATCACTGCTTCCTACTCTTCTCTCTTCTAGGACATCCTTGCTCTGCAGACTGTGGATAGAAAGTCTTACTCTGGTATCAGGGAGCAGTTCAGTTGCTTCTACAAATATTTCTCTGGGAGAAGAGCTGGTCTCTACAGATGCATACTGACACAGTCTGGGGAAAGAAAACAATATATTGATTAAAATATACATATTTTTAAAATGTGCACATAGAAGACTATTTTTCTCATTGTTATTTTTCTTATGTTACAATTTATTTATCAGTATCCCATAAGGTCAGATCATGTAAAACTCTCACCCTATTACTGAAGCTAGCAGCAGAACACCCATTGAGTTGTTCTCCCTGCACAATGTGCAACACCAAAAGCTATTTCTGGTGTGACGCAGTCGTGTTGTGAAAACTGCCAGATTTAAAACCAATGCATCAATAATTACCTGAAATACTAATGCTGGGGGAGAAAAATAATCAACTTCTGAAAAATTTCCCTGTGTATGAAAGCTTTCAGTCTTCCCTAAAAGCTACAGAAGGATTGGCACTGAGGAGGCTCTCAACTCCTTTCAGTGCCATGGCACAGGCAGGACAGTGAGAATGTGTCTGAGGGCAATTTTGGGTAGGACTGTTAAAGCAGCAATTGCTTTAATAATGACTGTTATTCACAAAGAATACTTAGTTTATTACCCTTAGGAGACACCTCACTAATGGTTTTCTATTTTTTTTTTTTTTTCTGAGGGGTGGGGGAAACTGCCCAAACAAACAAAGCAGATCATTTCATAATCTGGGTGAGTGAGTGATGTCAGTCGATACACTGCAATACACTGCTCCTGTGCTCTGCTAGGGAGCTTGCTTGCTCTCATGACACCATCTTCAAAGTCAGCCAGAGCTCCACACACCTTCCTCAGTGTTTCACCCAAACAGCTGCCACCTTTCAAGGAGTCCTCATTTTTTCAGGGTCTGTACCAAAATCTTAGGCTGAGAACAGGAATATCACTTGTTGTGATATTCCCATAAAATTTGCTCCCGCCATAGCAGTTCAAATCTACGTAGAGCAAATGGCTGGTGGTTTCTGAATCAACCTGCTGGTGCAACACCAGAAAGTGCTGCTTACTGGTGTCTTGAGAGACACAGTACTGGGAAGGCTGCAACCACTTCCATATTGCAAACACTGCTCCTGCAGCTACTCATGCAGTGCTCCAGGCAAAAGCCAGTGAGTCTGCAGCCAGCTCCTGAGCTCACCCTGCACAAGGAATTTACTCATCTCCTCCAACACATATTGTAGTAGGAGGTAGAAGCCACAGAGCCAACTCAGCCACCCAAAAGTAAGGCAGTCCACGGCTGAATAAAGCTTTGTTTCCTGAGACAATGTACTACACTCTTGCATCTGCCACAGTCAGTGATCAGTAACCACATCCACTGCTATATAGCACTTTTATCTGTAATTCTTTGAAATTATAGCCTGAAACCAAAAGCAAGAGGATTTTGGGGTGGGAAAACAAAGGAGCGCTGAAATGATGTGTCAAGGTCACAAAGCAAAACTGCCGCCAGAGGAGGAAAACTGTGACAGCGCAGTACTGACTATCACTGCTGCTGCTCAGCGCGCCAGTTGTCGGTAAGAATTCAAATGAGCAAGGAGAAAAAAGAAAAAAAACCCAACTCAGATGCATATGTTTGCCTGTCAGAGAGCAGCGGAGTGTTTCTCCTCTGTGTGGAATACCAGCAAAGGTTACCAGCTGTGCATGTTGTCAGACAGCAGCTTCTGCTGAGTGCAGCCTGCTTGGGGATAACTGAAATGTAGCTTGTAAGTATTTGATAACTGTGTAAATTATGCACAAAATGCCTTTAATGCTAATGGATGCAAACGTATGCAGAGATGAGGCTGCAAGAAGGGGATGCAGCAAGTGGAGGCACATTTGCTGCCCAAGCTGAGCTCGAGGACCACATGCCTGGAGACCAGTGAAACCAGGCAGACCTTTTGAGGGAGCCCCAGCAGATAAAATACATTGACTCACTAACAACACAAAATGAGATGAACCATCACTGGTGCCTGCTTTACCTAGCTAAGGCTTTACAAAGCTTAAGAGACAAGGAAAGTCAAGTATCAAAGGAACACGCAAAGTTTTATAAAGCAATTCCACAAAAGCCGGCAAAAATACCACACTTCTAAGTGTTTGCAAAAAAAAAAAAGAACAAGAGAGGGATGCTGATGAATACCAGCCCTAAAATGTGTGCATTAAATTAAACACAGAAGAAGGTCATCTATTTTTAAATGATGTAGGGCTCTGGAAACAAAATTCATCTTATAAAACTATCTAACACCTTCAATTATATTTCTATTAGCCAGAAAAATGCAGAGCTCATCATAAGTTAAAAACGTTCCCAGAACCACATCAGATATATTTTCATATTCAAGTGAAAAGTATTGAGGAAAAAGCAACTCCTTCAGGACAGAGGGGGAAAAAGGCACTCAGGAAAACTCTTTGGTCAGTTCTTCATTACTGGAAGGAATACGATCTGTGATGGAGCTGGTGATGACAGAACGCAGCAGTGTTATAGCTCCAGTATACAAATACATATATTTAACAGTGCCGAAACTAGGTTATAATCATATAGTTTTGTGTCCTTATAATTTTACATGAGGTGTAATTATAAACTGGAAATACTACATGAAAGTAAGTTTTTTTTGTCTCATTCAAAAATCACCTTCCTCTCACCACTCACAGCTAAAAATTTCCTGCAGATAGCTGTGCTGGAGATAAGCCTTCAGAAGTTGCTCCTCTTCAGAGTTCTTCAGAAATTTACTTTCCACAGGCAGAGAGAGAAGACAGCATAAAAGTCATGATACTCTAAGTAGTGTATCATTTGACTCCAAGCTGTGTCCCTTGGGAGCACCAGGTTGTTCACATGGTTGAACATCTATGCCATGGTCAAGGAGAAAATTGTAGGCAGATAGCTACCTATCAGCAGCTCCAGCTTCTTGTAAAGAAGCAAATGCCACTCATGTTCTATGGTTTCCAAGGAATTTCAAGTTCCTTGAAATGCTAACAGAGATTACAGACTCATCACCTTCATACTGCCCAGCAGAGGACATCCCAAAGTAGAAACTGCTGCAGAACAGGAAACCCAACAATCAGCTTCCCCATTCACGCTGGTTCCATGGCACAACTCCCATGACACATTTCACTAATGCATCACCAGATGGACACATTCAGGTCCCTGAACCTAGCACTGGACATCAGCCACAGATGTCTAGGCTGCATGCGATTCCAAGGTGAAAACATCTCTTTTGCCTGACTAAACCTATGCCATAGCTCAAAACACAGTAATGGTGTCAGCTTTGTGAAGGAGATTTTCCTTTGTTGTCTTTTGCTATGGTAAATACCCATAGCAACAGCACGGATTTCTGCCCTGGAGGCAGAAGGCAACATTTTCAGAAAATGGCTGTGACCAAGGGACTTCAGAGGATCTCCTCAGAATATGATGAAAATCCTCTTCCATAGACTTCTCCTTAGTGACTGTTCGTGAGTACAAGGCCCCTAGAACAAGCAGTATGGAAAGGGATCATACAGAAAAGTTCCTTTGAATGTTCACCAAGAGATGATCACACTGTGCACCACTTTGCATTGAACAGCGGCCAATGACTTTTCTTTGAGAGAACATACGCCTCCTCCTTTTTGGTTTTTACAGGTCTTTTATTGACTTCAGTGATAAAGCAGATGGCCACAGGGGAAGGAGGCTACAGTAGCTCTAGAACAGAGCAGAATATTTATCAGCTGCAGTTAATGCAGCAGGTGTATCTGTCTCTTCCACATTTCTTCTCTGTGTTTGTGCAGCTGTGCAGAAATTTAAAACTACAAATTTTCACATATAAGCTTCAAATTTTACTGGATAAACAGTAACCTAACTTTTCTTATTGTCTCTTAATTTCCCATGCATTTTGCACAGGCTTGACTACAGAAAGCAACTTTGCTCTTCAGACATCTGTCAGTTCTCCTAAAATATATTAAATATATTGAGCCTCATTCATTATATTGCTATTTAACTTCCATTTGGTAACAATATTTGGTATTACTGTACCATTACTCATCCTTCTGAATTTTTCACTTGTATTAAGATTTATTTGCATTCCTAAAATCCCTTTGCTGTTACAGGTGACTTTGATGCACATCAACAGCTGGACAGGCAAGAAGCCAAGGCAGGAGGCTTGGCCAATTGTTCTGTGTCAGTAGGAAGGTTATGCTCTGTCCTCCCTTTTGCCAACAACATCCCAATTCCACATTCCTCTTCCTCCCCTCTCACTAGCCATAGCAGGGAATTAAGTTGTCAGCACTGCAAGTAAAGCAGGATTTTTGTCTTTTTTTTCTCTTCCCTCACTTCTGAAAAGGTCAGTGGGGTATCTGTGGTAATGTTTGAAATCCAGCAATCACTTTAAGGTTTCCATGATGTAGCATCCAGAAAACTTCTAAGCTAAATCTGCCATCTCTACACTTCTCTGCCACAGTAAACTTACAAGTGAGGGACAAAACCAGGAATGCAGAAGAGGCACCCCAGCACGAGGACCTGTTCTGCACAGAGCTGGGCACTTGGGAATTTGCTGCTCCAAGCCCTCAGTCTGCAGCACTGCTGTCCCCGAAGTTTCCAGGGTCACAGAGGAAGTCTCTTCTAAGTTCATTTCCCATTTTCCTGCCAATGCCAAACCCCCCGCCCCTCCCTTAAATCTTAGGCTAAAACAGGAATCACTGGACTGGGAGGGTAGCCTGGACTGTAAGACAGGAGAGGCAAGTTGCTCTTCTCAGGGCAACAAAAACAATTTCAGATAAATTTTGCATATAAAACCTTTCAACAATATATTTATTAACTGTTTTCCCCAAGGGACAGAGTTGGTGGGGTTCTTATTTATTAGCTGGCTTCAAGACATATTCTAATGCTGTTTTCAAAACAAGTCAAGTTTTGAGAATGCTTACTGTCTTTAATGTATAGTTTGTATTGAAGTCCCTGATTATGCATATGCTTTCTATTATGCTGGCTGATGGTGTTGCATTCAGCAGTGCTGAATAATTCAGCAGATTTAGCACGACTCAAGTGTAAATCAGTCAGATCCAGTAACACGATAACCACACTGCCTTTAAACTCTTAAAAATGCATGGAAACTTTTATTTCATAAAGAGGCTGTACTACATTCTGCACCAGTTCTCACTAACTGTGAGATGCTGCATTTTTGTTTTCATGGCTATCCAACGAGATTTAATTAAACAATAAACTAGTTACTGTGGCAGAAGTAAAAAAAAAAAAAAAAAAAAAAAAAAGCCTTCGGAGTGTTATGTTTCCTTTATTAGCATAGTGATGTGAAACTAAACAGAAAAAGCAATCTAATAACAAACATTCCTTTGAGAAGGGCTCTGGGAGCAAAAGGACATCCACTTATTGTTCAGCCCATCCCATTGGTCCATATACGGCAATAAAGGTACAATAGAAGGAAACAGGAAACAGACTGGCACATCTGCATTATCTTATTAGAGGCTAATGGATATCTGAGAGGAACATGCATCTGATGCTGAATAGTCTGTACCAATCTCCGAAGCAATTACTCTTAATTAGTGGATTCTGTTTATAGATGGAACTTAGTGTACCCTTTTGTATCAAAGAGATGCAGGCATCTAGAGAGAGATATGGTTTTCTTAAAGGGAAAGCATTGTAGCACAATGTAAGGCTTGGGCTGGTTTTTGGTTGGGGTTTTTTTTTGAGGCTTTTTTTTCTTTGCAAATAAAAGCTCTCTGAAGCATAACATTTTTTACTGTATTATTAATCAAAAGAGCATGCTGGTTTAAAAAAAGTAAAGGGGGAAAATAAGACCATACTCTTAAACTCTGAAAGTAAACACAGAAAGCCAATACTCATACATGAATTATATGACAAAAACCACTTTGATGATAAGCAAATAAACAACTGAACCTAAAATTTCCAACCACTGGCCAAAAAAGCTTAAAATAGCAGCTTAAGTCAGAAGAACAACATCTGCATTTTGTATCTGCCAAGTCTGCAGCCAAAAAAAGTAAACTACTCTATATGACCAGATGCATGAATAAAAAAGAAAATGCATGAAACAGAACTTCAAAGTCAGTTTATTGAAAAGCAGATCTCTAGCTCTTACATCCCATAACCACAATTGTCACATATTTTCAAATATAGGTACAAGACTTAAGGAAAGAGGGAAGATAAATTGTTGTAATAGAATTAAGACACTCTTTCTACGACACTTTTCCTGCATCTTGGTATGCAAGATAGCTGTCTGCTGGGGGACTGTGAATTCCTTTTTGTCATAAAGCTGACACTTGCAAAACGGGTTTCTGTTTTATTTGGGGTCTTTTCCCCCTGACATTGTTAGAGATAATTAATATAATTAATGCAATTGCTGATTATTTTAAAATCCTATTGGGAAGTATAAAAAGGAAGGGGGGGAAAGCTTCTTTCTCCCTTAGCAGCTATGCTTCGAATTGCCTGCATTGCAAACACACACTGATGTATGCCTGAAAAAGAGCAAATCTAAATCTAAAAGGGGAAAAGGGAAAAAAAAAGTGAGACACAATGACACCCATTTATTTACACACCATACAACAGTACCCTGCTGTGCCAGCTATTGATTTTAGTGGAACTGAGAGTCCATGTTGGAGAGCAGCAGCTGTGAGTACATAGCTTGAATCCTCATATGGGAACAATACTCCATAAGCAGAATAACCTATTTCAGGCAACCTTTATGTATAACAACTAACATTAAAAGCACACAGAGCTTACATTTCAAAACCTGAAAGGCACTACGGTTATTTGTTCTGCAAAGGTTCAGGGGAGTTATTAATTTATTTGTGCTAACACAACCAAGAAGTGTGAAGGATTGAAAATCCATGCTTCACATGTCTGTTATTCTACAGAGATGTTAATTCTGTTCTATACTAACCATATTTAAGATCCTGCCACTGTGTCAGGAAATTTCTCATCTTCTCCTGTTGTTTGCTGCTTTAAAGGGCTGTTTGAATCTGAGGTGTGGGGTGGTTAGGTTTCTGGGTTGGGGATTTTTTTTTGGTGGAGGGGGTCAGGGGGTTGATTGTTGCCTTTTTTTTTCCCTACAGCTATCTGCATTCCATGTTTTTTCTTTCATTACTCAGCAGTTGCCAAAACTATACTGAGAAGCAAAGATAAATGGTTAGGTCAGGTGATGGGGTTAACAATTTACTGTGTGTACTGCTCCGAGAGCCAGATATAGGAGAATTGGCTCATGTTTATGTACAGGATGAGAAGTTGATTTCCTGTGTAGTGGCTTTCAATCACCTCTGTAAGGGACTCTCTTGCAGTTTTCTGCAGAGAATTCAAAGGGCTCTGAATACATTTTGTGCTGGTATATAGGACACTCTGCTTTGTAACTAAATGCAATCCTTACTTATTCTGTCAGGATTCAAAAAATCCTGAAGGACAGTCAAGGAAAAAAGTTCTCTTTCATCTATGGAGACCAAAGGAAAGGTAACTGGGCTTCCTCCTTCCTGAGTTTAAGTGAACTTGTACACTCATTATGCTCCCCAAATTTAAAAGCTATTTCTTAATGCTTAAAATTGCTCTTTCAACAGAATCAACACTTCTGTTCTTGCATAGTCATCTCTGTTATTCCGTATTAACATTTGCAAGGATGTGAAACAGTAACTCCATACTGAGAATATCTTTCATGAGAGACTATCCCATATGCTACAGAAGTTTAGGAAATCAGAGATTTGCCAGACCAAAGCTGCAGGGCTTTTCTGCAGACCGAACCTGTTTCCTTGTATCTGCTCATCCACAAAACTGAAGAGGAAAAACAAATCTCTTCTCTCAAACACAATTCAGATGATCCACAATTTAAACAGCACAGCATACTTGGCTCTTACAAAGCCCGTTGGTCCCTCAGGTTACACAGAACCAGAAACTCCAGTAGGAAGCTTTCCACACTCAAGGTACTTTGCCTATTGCTTTAGTTCTCTGACCACATTTTTCCAGCAGGTGTCCTGTGTTCCTGAATAGTTTCTCCCTACAGTTCAGAAAAACAAGACTTGATTTAGCAATCCAGATTATCCTTTACTGTCTTATGTGTCCAGTTGGATTGTTTTGTTCGTATCTGATTCTATGTGAGATGGCAACCACAAAGATAAGATATGATCACTGACATGAATAAGGAACCTATTCTTAGGGGTCCCTCCTCATCAAGTCAAAGAAGGGAAAAAGAAGCACAGGTAACAAAGGTAAGCTCCAACCAGCACCAACATGCTTTTAGGATTTGGGAAGATTTACACAGGCCAAGAGGTAGTACCTTAAACTGGCAGCATACTCAACTATCCATGATCCTTATCCATGAAGGAAAAGTAGCATCTCTGATTAAGTTCAGAATGGAATATGCTCCCTGTCCAGCAAAAACAAACTTCCACAGAAGTCTTCTCCTTAACTGGTAATTAATTGGTTTTTGCCCTTGCCTACAAGGCACCACAAGATACCATCACACAGATTCCCAGCCAAAGCAAGATTCTGGGAGAAGAGCTCTTGGAAAGAGACGGGAGGCCAAGGGAAGGGAGACTGAGCAAGCAAGAAAAACCACATCCTGCTGCCTATGTTCAGTAATGTCATCCAATATTATGGGACGTGCAGACATTTACAAGTATGCCAATCGCTTCCAAGTGGCATTACAGCCAGGAGGAGTAAGGAACCTATCCCCAGCATGCTCTCAGAACGCTCATCTTTAACCTTCTAGCTGATGAGAAACATGTCATGGTGACCAACAGCAAATACAGCACTTACCATCACTGCAGCTACTAAAAAGGTCTTACACTGGCTGTTTTATAACTTTTAAGAGGCCTCCGAGATCAGTAAGAGGGGGTCAAGTGATGTTATTGTTTTGGTGACAGACGGAAGATCCCTAGTAAATGATCCCAGTGGCCTGGGAGTTATTGAAAGAATGGAGTACTTCATCAGCTCAGAAGCTGAAGAGGAAAGCAGCTCTGGAGGGCGGTTCCTTGACAGAAAAGTACATTTCTTTGGGAGGCCAACTCTCTACTGTCACAACATGCACTGCAGAAACAGGATGACAAGAGATACTTCCTTAAAGGAGAGCACAAAGAGATGTAACACCAGTGACAATTTTTACTGGTACTGGTCTCAAAACCCCAATCAATGAAGCCAGGGGTCAAGGAAATGATTCATCAAATGCTCTATAAGTGGTGGGTGCAGAAAACATTAGTTTTGATGGCTATGAACATCCTGTCTGAACATCCACATAGGTGACATTAATTACACACAGGGTTATGTTAGGAAAGATCAGAGCAATTTAGACCTGAAGCCTTTGCTGTCAGTTTTTTGAATTTCTAGAGATGACTGTCCCAGCATAGAAGGAACACTCATCTCTCTGCTCAGCCTTAGAGGCATATTCCTGAGAAGTCCTTGTCCTAGCAGAACCACCACAATAAAACAAAGAACCACATCCTCTCCATGCCTGAGGTCATTTGGGTATTATTCCTCTGCATGGGCAGGATATCTTTAGGGCCACTAGGGATGGAACCAAGTTGTCAGATTAATCCAGCCTGGATGTCTAGCCACAACTGCAAATATTGTTATTAAACTTGCTTTCACCACCAAATTAAGGTAGAAAGTGCTCTACGTCTTTAATTTCTACTTTGTTCAGTAACTGGACAACCAGTAAATACACGTGCTTTTGTGCCCCACTATGGCACAAATGTGCTGCCTGGAAATGCACTGATGGGTGAGTGCAGTATGAGATCCTTACACACTGTGCAAAGAAACAAACAGACTTCAACAGTCACTGAGATAAAAAAAAATAAAAAATATGAGAATAAAATTCTGTTTAATTTGGAAAACATGCACTACAGCAGAAGGTTCCGCCTCAGCTCAGCACACTTCACTTTATAAGCCACACAAAGAAGGATCCTGCAAGAATACACTTAGTTGCAAAGAAAAATTCTGCTATCTGTAGTAATCTAACCTCATTGTTAGGATAAGCATGTGGATTCACTCAAAAATTGAATAATGTTTATTCGGGAGGTTGTCTGAGAAACCTGAAAGAGGATTTGTAGAGGTTGTGCATGAATTGTGAAATAACATAGATTTCCCAATCCCCCGAGAGCTGGGAGGCACAACTATGCTCAGGAGGTAGGTTCAATCTGTTAGCAGTCCAGCTTTTTGCACTACGAGGCTGGAAGTTCTACTTCCTCTGAGCTAGAGGAGTTTGCATCCCTGCTGCACCCATTTATCAAGTGAGGACAGTGATCCAAGTGGAACAGGGGGAAAAAGAGGGTTCAAGCACTGGCTGTGAACTTTGTTTCTGAAGACCAGTCTGTTGGACTAGAGGTGCATCTATCATCTTAATATCATGGAGGTGTGGACGCTGTGCTAACAGAAAATAACTTAACACACATAATTTATCGCCTTTTGTTATATACGTCAAGTCTGGCAGTGTGTCTGCTGAAAGGTTCTGCAATTCCTCTGAGTTATTAGAGTCTTCTGTCCTACTTTACCCAGAAGACGACATTTCTGCTGTCTACGTCAGGCTCCTGAACCTTCACTTATTAGATATCACAAGTTCCAATATATTCCCAGTAAGACTCCCTGAGGGTCAGCAGAATATGCCAGAGGGCTGGTGGAGATTATGAACATCTATTTTAAAACCTCTGTTCTCTGTAGCTCCCTGTCACAGGAACAATAGGGTAGCAAAATTAGGAACGAGCACAGCCATTAACTAGGAGGGGACAAAGCCGTAGCACGGATCACAGAACAAAAATAGCATTTTTATTGTCAATATTTTGCTTAACAGGGAGCCAATAAAGCAATTGTAAAATGCTAATAATACGCTGAGATAACACTGCACATGTAAGCACCCTCAGAGCCATCCTCTGAATCATCTGAAAATGTTGCAAAAACCTTATCAGTCAGGTCATAAGGACAGAGGTGCAATAATCAATCACATTATCCACAAAACCAGCACATCTTTTCCACATTCTAACATTCAGAAGATCTATATCCCAGAATTGTCTGCTAGAGGCACTGGGCAGATGGATTACATTGTCAGAAAGACCAACATGAACTATGACCTTACATTTCACATCCAAAAGCATCTAAGAGGAACCTAAACACTGACAAAATTCAAGGAGACTCGTGTCATGCCCGCCAGTCTGCAAGGCAGGACTTCTGATACAGCACAAAGGTATTCTTGCAGAGTAAGCAAGTGTGTGAGTTAACTGCACAGCAATCACTCCCAACAAAGCCTTTCCTGAAAGGACCTTTCCACTGGTAAATGTAAGACAACTTTCCCATTTCTGTGGGCAGAGACACCGGCCTGAATTAGTTCATGTTCACGGTGCCGACAGAAGTTGCATGCAGACTCTCAGGGATGGAGACAGGTCATCACCACCATGCAGCACTTAGACCTGCCCAAACCTGCCATCATATTTAAACATTTCAACCGCAAGCCAGATCAAACACCTGTCAGGGCAGCATTTATCTTCTGAATCCATTGGGTCACTAATTTTTCAGCTTCATTGGCAAAGTAATGTATTAAAATCATGAATTTTGAAAATATTTAAGAAAGTAACAGTGAGCATTTGCATAATTAAATCATGAGACATGGGTCAAGAGCAAAGCTCTCAAAAACTTTTGAAATCCCCCAGGAGATGACAAACTTGGGTAACAGTGCCAAAGATGAGTCCTCTTGTGGAAAGACAGCATGGTTCAATCAGGGCTTCTTCCAACAAGCCTCCAACCAATTCTGAACCACACAAGCAGAACAACAGCAAGGATACTCAGCCTTGGCAACAAGATGCTCATCTCTGCACCCTCCAACCCACAGACATCAATAAATATAAGCCAGTAAGAGAAGCAATGCTCTCAAAGCTCCCAGCAGCACCTTTATCCCCATGACAGCAGTCAAGCCCAGTGTGCTGCTGAGTACAAACCAGCACAGACCCATCTCCTGGTACCAACGGCACCATCTCTACTGCATCCTTCATGTGTGCTCACCAGGCTGTGCTGTCTGAGTCACTTTGCCAGGTACTCTGCATTTACTGTCTAAAAAAATACCCAGAGCCAGATAGCTGGGCAGGTGTGCATTCCATACCACTTGTTATGTGTCTGGTAAAGGCCCTTCCCCACTGCAGCAGAACGATCTTACTAAGGCTCTTCCTGCATGATTTTCAGGACAGCAGCACTTCACAAGTCAGGATGCAGCAGACCAATGCATTACAAAGAACACAGAGGAGTGAGAAGCCTGAAAGCCCAGCTGGGTGCCCAAGGCTGATAAGACAATCTGATTTAACCATGCAAATACCAGCAACCAAGTAGAGCATATCTTGGAGCTGGGAACATCAAGCCAGACACGTCACAACAGAGAGAGATTTTCTAACAGTACCTGAAGTTCCTTCAACAGATGCACATCAGGTGAGCAAATGAATTAATCCCCAAGTTAAAAAAAAAAAAAATCCCAAGACAAAAGAATGGTCTCAGTTACTAAGATAAAGCCATTCAAAATCCCCTCCTGTCTTTTGTGATTATAATCAGGCCAAAAAAAATCCCTAAGTGGAGTAGTCCACTCAGAGATGGCTGAAAGATACATCCTGATTCAAGCACAGTATCCCTCAGTATTATCCCAACTGCATCCCCTTTCCAGCTAATGGTGTCCATACCAACTGAGGGTCAAACACTTGCCCATTATATGGGGTCTCACAGAGCACCATATGCTAAAGCAAATCCAAAGTAAGCAGAAAAAAACAATTTGTTTCCTCAAAATGATGCATAAGCAAGAGAATGCAATAAAGATGTCAGCTAATGGAAATAACTTTTCAAAATAAGTGACATCTCTAAAGGCTGTCACTTCCTTTACGTAAGCCACAGTTCCTGAAGATATTCCACCCATACATCTCTCCAGTTCCCAATGTGGAATGCATCACTGTGAGAAGAAGAGAATGGTGTTGCTCTACACTGCATATTCAAGTTTATGAAGGAGAGGGGAAGGAGCCAGAAGTGAGAAGAAAAATGACCATGTTGGGTACAGTCACTGCTGCTTAATTTGATGACAGATGTGAAGATCCCCCCTTCAAGAATGCCAAGCCTGTGTGCAGTGTCAGAGTTCCACAGTAACAATAGACTGAAAAAAACCCCTCAGCCTATAAAAATAATAAAGTGAAAACTGACTAAATTGTGTGGAACCCTTAGATATTCAAGGACATACTACAATCAACATACCTGACTGAACATGACATCAAAGAATACTCCAAGAAAAATAATGCAGAATTCTAATATAGCAAGAGATGGAAGAGATACTGAAGATCATCAAAAAAAAAGCACCCTGTGGAATATAATTTTGTATAAACAGCTGCATGTACAACATGGACCATATTCACACAACCACTCTGCCCCTGTTTTTGCCAGACACAAACATGTGGTGATTTTTTAATAATATACATCAGAAATCAGGATATATTCCCCACAGTAATAATGGCAGTCCAGGTGTTAAAGAAAACCATAAGATCTCCTCCCTTCTAACACACTTTGTAATCACAGTAATACACCTAGACTACAGTTTTACCATGTGTGAGCTATGACAACTTTTTCCTGCATGTGTTTGAACAGTAATGACGGGCCTTAATAATAATAAAAAAAGAATCAGGTGTATTGTCTTTATTGTGAGAGTATAAGGGGTTTGAAACAGAAAGAAATAACTATTCTCTTGTACAAAGAGGAATGTAAAAATGTAGCCTCTGCATGTCAGAGCTAAGCATCAAAGACTAAATGCTTAAAAGTAGAATAATATGAACATTTGAGAAATGCTGTAGTGAGAACATAAATTCCACCCTAGCATTTGATTTAGTGATAATCCTCCAAAACCAGTTCTGCATCTGATAAATACAGGTTTAAGATCCAGTTGTTGACACATGGTAAGGAAATGAAACACATTCTCCCTATATGAAGTTCACATTTTTCTGGGTGAAACAAAGCACAGTTGTACCTCATGTCTCTAAGGCACCTTTTAAAGCAATAAGGAGAACTGGAAGGCATCTACATGAAGCAGTTTTATCTGACGTGCTAAAAGGATCCCAGTTAAATAGCCTGACTGTCACATCCACTGCTAAGCCTTTGAAAAATAAGGAAATCCAATTTAAGATTTACGCAACAAACCCAAGGCACACGGTTCCTTGGCATTGCAGCTCTGCCTCACATACCTCACTGCAGAGGTAGGCTGGTTGCTCACTGAACCTCTCCAGCTCAAGCAAAATAAAAAGACCTTTAGCAAAAATGAGTGAAAGTAGAAAGTTTGGCTCACTAGAACGTCACCGACTCTGATTGATAACAACCATAATAATAATACACACTCTTTTAAGAAATTCTCCACTTTTAATGAAGAAACAGAAACATTAACAAGTCTGGCCAGTGGCAATGAAGGCACCCAGCTAATAGTCTTCTGAATAGAACCCATCATTTAAGCATGTACCAGCCAACCAAGACTTTGTCCCTCAATTTTTAAAAGCACATAATTCTAAATAATTATGTTGGTCAATGGTCCTGAGTACTACGGAACAGAAAATGCATCAAATGGGAAGCTAAATTTTATAATTTAAAACATTCATACACATAAAAGGGGAGAGGGAAAAAAAAAAGACACAGTTTTTCAAAACAACTACAAAATTACATAGCAACAGTGTAAAAGCTTCTGAACCATTTCCTTTCCCTTGCCTCCAATGGAGGGTTTATTCCAGAGAGACAACCCTCAGCAGACAAAGCCTGCTTTTAAACATAGAAACACAGGAATTCTTATACTAGGTCAGATTAATAGTACATTTAGTTCAGTAACCTCTTATTTGACAGCAGCCAGACTCAGATGCTTTAGGGAAGGGATGAAGAAATCTCTAGGAGAGCAATTACAGAAAAAAACTTTCCCATAAAATTTCTTTCCAACTCACATCATCTACTGGATGGCTTATGCCCTGTAACAGGAGATTTTCTTCTTGTCTTTTTGTTTGTTTTTGCTAGCCTGAATAATACAAATAGCACTAAATAATACCCCAAGCACTGTGGATATCTTCTCTATCTATGGCCCATATGTTTTTAATCCTCAAAATTGTTGGCCCTAGCAGAATTGAGAGTCACAGAGTTTCAACATCACCAGCTTGCTGTTTAAAATAATATTCTGCTCTGCTTTTAAACAACTCTCACATTTTCCCTGGATGATCCTGTGTAGTTATAGTACCTAGCACACCACAGTAAAAGAAAAGTTAAGTGGATCTAACTCACCTTCAAGAGTTCTTTCTGGTCTGCTTTCCTCAACACAGTTTACTGCAGTGCTTTTAAGAATGCAGCCTGGAAAAGGCAGAAATGCCTCCAAAATTCCTTTCCCCTTCCCCTTCCCCTTTCCCCTGAAGGTTTCCTTCAGGACAAATATTAGCTCCTTTGTCAAATTTACTTGTTCATCTTAATTGCTAGTATACACTTCTTCAAATGTCACCCTTCCCAGTTAACAACTTCCTTAGATTTCAGGGCAAACACTTTTCAGGGCAGGAAAAAAAATCAATTCTCGAATAAGTCAAGAATAGCAAGTCGTTTTTCTAATTAAGGCATTGACTTTCTACTAAGATTGCACTAGAATTATCTGTATAGTCACTTCCACATTAAAACCCTAGGTAAATATTAGTAAAGAAACAATTACATCAATTAATAACAGCAGCTGACAGATAAACACTACGAAGAGGACTCCATCCTCTCCTGAGGCAAACACAATGCCAGATTCCAAACGAAAGCAGAAGGGGAATAATATGGACCCAAGCTGTCCAAAACCTGTATCTGCATCTGCAAGTAAACACTTCAGCTCTGTAAACACATTACCAGTCTGCTTGCCATGCTCTCAACTGGGCCCCAGCAAGCAGCTAATGGGGAAGCTCCAGATGAGCAGGGACACTCTGGCTCTCTGCCCCCTCCATTGACCCCTGCTTGGCTTAGGGTCACCTGGGATTCATCCATGCTGGCTGGTGTCTGCTGGCTGTCTTCAGGATTGCTAGAGAAGGCTGAACATTTGCAATTCTTCCTAATATATTCACATTGTCCATGTCCATATGTCTGCATTTGCAAGTGAGCTCAAGCATGGAAACGACTAGAGCATGAGCAAGTATTAGACTAAATTATTTCAGCAATCACATTACTTTTGGTAGGCTGCCTTTTGCCAAACCAAAGCATCTGCAGCTCAGAACTGTAACTTCTAAATTAAAGAACTTTGCAAAGAAGTGCATCAGTTCACACAGATCTGGACAGTGATAATCCTCCAAAAGTTATTGCTGTGAATAACACTAGCATAAGCAAATCAGCCCTATGAAATCAGTTCTGACAGAATACCTGAACAAGGAAAGGCTACATAAGGTTATTTTTCTTAATTTCCATTTTTGAACAAGTTTTCCAGCATCCATTTCAATAAAAATGAACACAAATCTTCATAAGCAAAAATTCACACTCAGTGTGAATATACTTCAAGGCTGCTCAGCCTCATTTAAAATTACATTCTCCCATTCAGTTCCACCTATCTCTAGTGAAAGGACACAGCAGACACACTAAGAGTCTGGTCACTGCTTGGGATTTGGGCTGAAAGAAGAATTGAATGCACAGAAACAGCCACAGATGGAGAGCTGGGAAGTCTCTCAGTGGTATCCCCCTCATCTCTAAATGCAGGAGTATTCCAAACAAGTTCAGTGAAACAAAGCCATCACATGGGCAGATAAAAAATAGAACCAGGTTTGCATCCATGGACCAGCTCATACTCTCATGTCACCTGTCCCTCACAATTCCTCATGGGTATAAAAAGCAAATAACATCACCTATCAGACAGAACAGGGGGAAAACCAGTCCTGATCTCAACACAGCTGCTCAAAGTGTCTTAAATACAAAGCAGGATGGAATAAAATGGATGCATTCAGGATTTTATGACTGTCACGGTAATGTTTTTGTTTATTATTCACAGGGCTTAGGAGATGCTTACCCCACCATCAAGGAGAGTCAGGGGCTCAAAATAAAGTCTTGCACTATCATCAAAGTACAAAAAAGAAACTATATATCAATGAGCTTAACTGGTATGCCTCTAAAAGGGACAACACATAAGAAGTGAGTTCAAAAATATTAGAAACCACTTCTGAGCACTGTCAAGCTGACTGAAATCTTAAGAGTTTAGAAAAAAAAAAAAAGGAAAGTGTTGTGACAAGTAATCTAAACAAATGTTAAAAGTGAAGTTTGACAAAGATGAAATATCTGCCAAACACCCAAAACATAAATGAAACTGCCATTCAGTCAGGGCCAAATAAAACAAGATGTAGCCAGGCAGTTTCTGACAGAACAGTAAGGGCATTGTTAGGTCTTCGTATAGACCTCCTTTCTTTATGCAAAAAAAAAAAAAAAAAATCCAGGAGGGTAAAAAAATAGCACAGCACTGTGTGGCAAATTGTGCCTCCACTCAGCGCACACCTCAGGCTCTCTGTTTATCTGGGAAAGAAAGGGGATGGGGAGGTTATCCATGGCTTCTGCTGAGCACCGCTGTGCTGCACAGGCTGGAGGTTTCCAAGGACCAGAGCAGGAGGAGATGCTGAAAGGCAACAGGGAAAATCCAGCAGGAGGAAGGAGAGAGTTTGGGGGAGTGGTAAATTAATCTGAAACATTTAGCAAGATTTTATGCTTATTTGGTTTCAAAGGCTAATTAGCATTTTGAATGAAGGGTCTCTTCACTAAACATGTAAGCACCTCATCCTTCCAGCGGCTGCCAAAAATCAAAGGTTACCAAATGAACATATATAAGGCCTTTAAACTTCTAATGAACAATAAAACTATTTTCCCCATAAATTTCCAAATAAAGAAGCATAATACAGCACAGAGAGCACAATGCCAAAAAAAACCCAACCCAGAAAAACTCAGCTCATAAACTCGGCAGGTTTTTTGAACAATATTTTGATCTTTCCAGAAAGGAACAGTAAAAGCAGCATATTCTCCACTACAAGCTTCATTTTAGGATCAAAAGCATAGCAAAGCACATACATTTAATTAGCAGGGAGAATACAAAAGCCCATTAATGGAAAACAAAACACATTCTGGAAACAAAAATACGCTATAAATGTTAGAGACAGACACTGGTGTGTGTTCCTCTGTGCATGGCAACAGTTCAGGAGGAGTAACTTCTGAAAGCAGCATACTGACTTCCAGCTCACAGCTTTTCAGGATATTCACCCTTCTGTGACTGCTTAACATGATCTCCTCTATTTATAGTGACTTTTTTTGCAACTGTTATCTCATGGTTATTAAAATGAACAGGCAGAGTCACAGCAACACCGCAGCAAACAACGCCAGCGACAAAAAGACACTACTTCAGCACACGCTTTTGCTTCTAACTCAGGCAGCTTTGAGATTTCTGTTGGCAGCACGCTCTGTGCAGGTCAGGAGAGCCCAGGAGCCATGGTGGAAGCGTGGGCTGTGGCTGACCCAGGTCTGTAAACCACAGTATGACCCTGGCTTAAAGCAGCAGAGGTGTTAGTGCAGAGCACACACTTCCACATCTGCACAAACCAGGGCAGCCACAGGGTGGTGAGGGCTCACACCGACCAGGGCTGCTCCTGGGAACAATGGCAATTGTGTCCTGGTCCAGCTGCAGCCCCCAAGCAGCAGGGTCCCTGGGATACACTGGAGCTGCCCTCCCCTAAAGCACCCACCCACAGGAGCTCTGCTGGGAAGCAGATCTGTCGCGGCCACGTCCTGTGCGAGCAGCCCTGCAAACCCATTACTTCCGGCCACACTAACTATGGCAAATACTCAGCACCCAGGCTTCCAAAATCATCCCTGAATGCACATATATACACTGCCATGATGGTTTGGGAGAGGGTTTATGTCCCACCCAGAGGAGCTCTGCTGAGAAGCAGATCTCTCGTGGCCACCTCCTGTGCGAGCAGCCCTGCAAACCCACTCTGACCAGCCACACTAACTGTGGCCAAGATACAGCACCCAGGCTTCCAAAATCATCCCTGGCTGCACATATATACACAGCCATGCTGTTTTGGGAAAGAGTTTATGTCCTCAGACACAAAGAATTCATCACTTTAGCCTCAGCCTGCACCATAGCTATTCCCTCGCAAGTGTCCCATCTGTTTCTATGTAGGCTGGTTGTAGTTGCAATATACTTTAATTAATTGTACGCATTAAAACTGGATTTTATACAAATTCATTTTTGCAGTTGCCAGCTCAGAACAGCCTTTAGTCAGATTTTAGAAGTTCAGATCTCTGCTATTAATACAGGTCACAATAAATTTAGGAAAACCAAAGTGTTTTCTGCTTTGTTAGCAGGATGGAAATCCTTTTTATATTTCATTATTATAAAGATGATTATGGGCAAAAAACCAGTATTTATTTATTTGTTGATTTAAGCTTTATTTTTAACCTGCTAGTGAAAAAAAACCAGAAAAACCAACTTTATTTGACTTCATTAATTACAAACTTAACCTTTAAAACCATCATATATCATCTACCACTAGTTTTACTACTTCTAAAACATGAGTACATTGGGACTGCCAGGGTCTGGAGTCTCAGACAGGGGGGGATGGTCACTGGGGTAAGCATATGCTCCTGCTGCTGCCAACCCATTCTGGTCCCAAGCAGCTGGTATGAGCCAAGGTTGTAAGCATCAAGTGAAGTAATCCCTGCAATGGCGGCTTCTAAAAGCTCAAGAAAGGAATCTCAGGAGAAACTTAAATTAAAAAATTGTATATATACTTCCCAACCTTAAGTTTTCCACACTCTTGGACCAGTTCTCCTCAGAGGGCTACCTATATTCCACTTGCATTTATCAGCATCCAAGATTCAAGGGACAGAAATCCCAGCTGCAAAGACCATGTAATTCTTCATGCAGCTCCTTGCTTACCCATGTAGCCAGAAAATGCCAACTAAGAGAGGTTCACACAGGGCTGGAAGGAAGCCCCCCGGGCACTGAGGCACCATCCAGAGTGAGAGACCTGGGTGCAATGAGACCACCACAGCTCATGGGGTCAGTCAGATGGAAACTCACAGAGCCAGAAATGGGAGGGTCACAAACCATAAGTCCTTCAGAAAGGAACATCTCAGAAGCACCAGGAAACAGCTCTATGTTGTTTTTTAATATCAGGTGTTAGTGAGGAAGGAGATGAGTATACCACACAAGGGGTCCCCAAGGCTGCATCTCACCTCAATGAGACTTGAAAAGAAACACTGGTAAACCAGCAGACCTCAAGGCTTACTATTCCCATTAGGATTTAAGGGCTTCCTGAGGGAGGAATTCCCACCTAGGGTTAGGCAAACATATGACTCTCAATCTCTTAAAACTGGGACTGGATTACATCCATCTCAGAGAAGAAGCAGCTCAAAGGTCCAGATAAAAAGGTGCAAGCATACCTTTTTTGCTGTGCAATCTCAGCTTATTGCTTCTAGTCTACATGGGAAAAATAAATCCAGGGACCATATTGCCTGTTTTGTATTTTAATTAAGTAAGTGCCTGGAAATAAGTTATAGGTTTTTTCCACTGCTTTCTCTTGCTAGCTGCCCAAACACAGGCTTTTCCATAACCTTGTCATGGATCAAGTTATTAATAAAATACAAACAAAAACTGTACTGGCACATAAGCTAATTAAAATATCTCTACCAATTTCACCTTTGCTTCTCTTCTCAGAAATGAATACATCCTCCTTTGACACAACCCCCTCTATTCTGTAATCCCAAAGTCTCTCCAGCTATCCATGGTTATTTTGCTGTTACAGTATATGGTGTTTCAGAGAGGCTTTGACAGTGCCATTTCCTTACCCCACTCCCAAAGATGCACAGACTGAGTTCCATTCATTGTGGGAAATTTGTTCATGTCCAATTCACCCAATACTCTCTGCAACAATTTTGTGTTATGAATGGCTATTGTTAGCCTGCTGCTGTTCACTCCTCAGAAAATGGGCTTTGGGGGGTTTGGTTTTTTCATTGGTTGGTTTTTGTGGCTTTTTTTTTTCTGCCAAAGTAAAATATTTTTTCAACCCTTCAGTACTGGAAATCCATGTTTAGTTGCTGTATTGGTCTTGCTGGTATAGCAGTCCTTCCAGTGCCCTATTTTGAATCTTTGGCTGGAATTGAGTTGATAACCCACTGATGCTTTTGTTATTGCTGAGCAGGGTTTGCACAGCAGTAAGACCTCCTCTTGTGCCCACTCTGCCCTGCACCATCTCATTCCAGTGTATGGGCTGCAAGAGGGCATGGGGCTGGGAGGGGACACAGCTGGGACAGCCAACCTGCCCTGACCAAAGGGATACTACAGCCCACATCATGTTGTGCTTGGCAGTGGATGCTCAAGGAAAAGAGGAATGTTCAGAGGGAAAGAGGAATGTTCATGGTTGTGGTGTTTGTCTTCCCAAGCCTCTGCCATGTGTGCTGAGGCCATGCTTCCCAGGAAGCAGCTGGATGTCCGCCTGCTGATTTGAAGTAGTGAATGAATTACTCTTTTTGCTTTCCTTCCATGTACAGCTCTTGCTGTCATGATTAAAATGCCATTATCTTGAGCCACAAATCTTCTCACCTTCCTTCTACTTCCTCTCCATCTCATGAGAGAATGCAGGAGTGAGCAGCCATGTGGGTAACTGGCTGTTAGCCAAGGCTAACCCAGCACAAGGCTACAACTGCCAATAATTTTCTTCTTGACCTCCTTCTTCATCTCTAGTTATCTTCTGTTTAATTAATCTAATTAAACCATATTAATTTAGCAGATCAAAGAAATTCTTGACATAACAGCTGACTCAGTTAGCATCACTGCATGCTTGGAATCACAACAGATTCACACAAAGTCACTGGCTGAAGTTGGATGTCCTCTTTAGGCCAGCCTCACCCTCTCTAATCTACAAAATAAAAGTAATGTTTTAATTTCTAAAAATTATTTCAGGCAATCCTTAGGACATGACAACAGAAAGAGTATCAGAACTGCAAGATCCCGATTGATCCAGGTGGTAGTAAATCAATCAAGTCGTGCTGGATATGTGTGCTGGACAGGGAGGGCACTGGCAGATGAAAGACCCTTGAAAAGCTGTAAAGTTGCTCATATCTATGTCAAATGAGCATAAAGGCATTAATGAACCAAAATTATTCACTCAGGCACTTCAGAGTTCTACATAACCACATAGGGCACAGGGGAGAGGGTGGCTGGATTGCATCTTCAGATCTGGCAGTGATTTGCTAGTGACTTCAGGAAAGTCATTTGAACTCCATCTGACTCAATTTTTCCATTTGTGAAATGGAAATCAACATGCACTTTCATTTTAAGATAAGTGAAATACTCAAGGCTGGCAACATCATTAGCTCTAAGTAACTAATAGCTATTAGTACCTGGAGCACACGATTGCCCCCCGAAGCGGCTTTCCTGGGGGTAAGGGGGAACATGACTTACAGCTCAGCACAGATAACAACTTCATTGCTATAGCCCCCCTGAAAAGGGCAATGTGCATGCTCCTAAATGAATTCTACACACCAAATCAATTCAGTGCCTAAGAAGAAAGAAAGTATCCGCTGGAAAATAAGACAACATATTCAAAGACGGCTGTTTTATCTATCTGATATGTTTCCTGCATCTTGTGGTGATTTACCGTAATAGGTAATAACTAGTGTACATTATATCTAGTTTTTAATAACCACACTTCCATTATATTTCATTTCCCAAAGGGACTATTTGTGTTTTTTCATATCTTTTAACTGTAAAACTGTAAACTGCTGTAATCAAGTACTGCTTTCTCCTGTGTTCTGGACATCCTCAGTTGATTATAATCACTGCCTGCTGAACTTACCTTCAAAATGTTAATCAGAAATTGAAATAAAAATTGATATTATTACATTATGTACTGCCCCATTTATTCACTCTTAACACGGGAGACTCAGAATAAAAAGAAATATAAAACAGAAAAGGAAAAAACCCAGAAAAGTAAAACAATAAAAACAAAACAAACAAAAAGTATGGAAACGACAAGGTGGGGGGGGGGGGGGGGAGGAAAAAAAAACAACCAAAAACTGGCTTTACAGAAGATGAGAAATAGAGAAGACCATTAAAAAAAGTGAAAACCCATGCTGTTGAACCTGGTATCTGTAAAAGAGGTGTAGGCTCTGAAACTATGTTTTGAGATACTTGTACAACATCTCCTGTAACTCCAGATAAAATACATAAAAAACTCATTTTAAAGTATATTTTAAAATAGCACATGTGTACATGGTACACTACTCTTTTGGGAACTAGTGACTCTGTCCCACAACCACCTACCAGCAAGGCTATGAGAGAGAAAATGCATTTTAGAAGGTGTCAACATAACCGAGCATGTAAGTGTGTAAATCAAGCTGTAAAGTAAGCTGGGTTTTCCAAAATTAATCCACATTTAGGGGAACTGATAGGTTCAGAAGGACGCCATGCCTGAAAGGGTCACTGGATACTACCTGAGAACACCCACAGTGACATTTTCAGAGATTTACAGGTTTCCAGCACCAAAACAATGCTGGGCTGGGAAGATCTAAGATCCTTGGTTTAACTTACACCCAGCACAAAGGATGCATGCATCCACACCCACACCCAGAGTGTTTGAGTTTTGTCAGCCCTGACACACAGAGCTAATACTACAAACTAACAAAACAAACTCCAGTGTGGTCCATTACTTCATCTTGATCAGTACTACCTAAAGGCTGGTTGTAACTGCATCCAGAAGAGCAAGATACAGCCATGGCCTTCTTGAAAGTAAAGGTCCCCTAAGGAAAGAGTTTTAGTGGAACAAACAGAACATAACCCTCTCAAAAACTTCTCTTTCCTTTAAGTGGACACTATCAACAGAAGTAACTTACATTTCTTAGCTTCCTTCAGAAGAAGAAAGGGATGAGCATTTGCAAGGAAGATTTGGGAAAACTGAACAAATGCAAAGTTGGAAAGATAAATCCAGCCAGCTGGAAAATAAAATCAATAACAAATGCATTATTAATTGAGACAAGTGAATATGGGCAGAGTCAAAGCTACTGACAGAGCAGAGGAGATAAGGCAGACAAACCATTATCACCAAAAGTAAATAACATTGAATCAACCAGATATGATCAAAGGAGCATGTTCAGAAGTACTGGTGATATTACTTCTGAATTTGATTTATTTTATCTCCAGTCACAGTGTATATCACTTAAGCAAGCCAGTTCCTTCCAGGTATCTTGCTAATATCCCTTAACAGAAACAAGACTGGATGCCCAGACAGTAACAGATTAAATGAAAAGGCAAAACCCCCCTAACTAGTTAGATAGGTATTATTAACTCAGTACAGCTAAGAAATCCCCTTTATATAGGAAAGGAAGAAGCCGCTATCATCATATAGTCTGGCCAATCACAAACCCAGGGCATGTATTTACCCCCCAGAACATGGAAGAGCATCAGTCCCTACTGAAATAAAAGAAAAGACTTCAAATGGTCTTCAAATGGCACATTCCTCCCTTTCCCATTAAACTCTCTTCCCTTGTCCACTGCCATTTATGGTCACAGCTGTAGAACTGATGCCCATGGAGCAGGGATCAGCCCCCAGGAAGTGCTGCCTGTGTAGCAGAATTGACTGTCTCCTGGTCTGATGTGTCCAGCACACCTGGTTTAAATGCCTGCTTCTAAAAGAGAGGTCTGTATGAAAATTTTACCTAATGGAAACTACAATGTGGTAGGTAGTGTTCTTCACTTTAAGTAAATATCAATCCAGACACCTGTTAGAGAGGACCACGGATATGATTTCAGGATGAGTTCCCAACAGCTGTTGAGGATTTATACTCAATACTATTTATCATCTGCAAATGGGTTATCACGCCCAACATTCCCAAACTGCACACTTGCATAATACTCTTGGGTTACCACTATATTATAAAGTCAGTTACAACACTTTTACCAAAGCTGACCAAAACTGACTGAAAGAAGCTCATTCACTGTCATCTTAATAGTTCTGCATAATCTACAGGACCAGTGGCAGTGTGTTCTCCACCTGGGAGGCAGATGTACTCTACTGTAATACAATAATTCATCTTTTATTTCTATGATTTTAGATCCTAAAACCCTAAATACAAAAAAAAAAAATATTTAGAACTCTCCATAAAGTACCCTACAGAAGCACTGATAATAAGGTATTTATTGGATGTGGTTAATTATCTCATTTTATTTTTACTACACAATAATGTTTTCATGGAAATTAGAAAGGATACGGATTCTCGTCAGACCTGAAATGATGTGTAAGAATGTACAATATTCCACTAACATTTCTGAAAGTCCAAGACTACAACTGGCAAACAATCTGTCCTGGCTTTGTGGCTTTCCTAACCAAAAAAAGACCATTAAAAAATGAGTGCTGTGAACTTCATAACTATGCTGTGTTTCTTGTCATGCTGGGATTAGTAATAGCAGTGCTATCAAATATTACTGTGCAATAAAACCTGTGGTTTGCATTTAGATTACATTTGATTTCTTCATGTGGAAAATGCATGCTCTAATTTTCCTCTTACAGTAAAATTGATAATACATAGAATACAACATCACAGCAGATGACACAGTCTACAAGGTAGGCATGACTTGTTTTATAGTCATATAGCTTGTACTTCTGGCTGTGATTTTATGAGCCAGGCATACAAAAAAAAGGACAAAAAAGATATTTATAAATAAAGGCATACAACAGTAAATAGGAAAGGAGGCTAAGTTACGGAACAGATTGAACTGGATATAATCAGAACAAAACAGCTCTCAGAAAAACTGCTAACTTAGCACTTGGATACCTCACCAGTCAATAGCATAGGTACAGCAGCCTCCTATAACAAAAGAAAGCAATTCTAGGCTGGAAGAAAAGGAATATAAATACAACAGGCAGCATCCTCACCAGGCCAAAAAAAATTTCTTTGAATATATTCTTTTAAAGCTCCCAATACCATAAATTAGCCCCTCACCTCCTCCCAATTCCCACAAAGTTGATATCATCTATCACAATTTTCTTTGCAATAAGTAATCTTTCAAAGTATTAATTTCAGTAGTATCTTTCACAGTATATTTCAGAGAAGCTTCTATAAGCATCTAGGAACTTATTAGATAAAAAAAGGGAGGTGTACGCCGCACACGGTCTCCATGGGGACATTGCACATGGCAGAAGCTGTGAACAGAGCACTTCCATCACAGGAAGGCAATGGGGAAGAATTATACAATAAGGAACAGAGAGCTCATTAGCATGTAAAAGCCATAGCCCCATATATACTGCCATATTTCTGTACGTCACCGCATTAACAAATTGCTGTTTATTAGCTGTGATTTACTGAGTTGAGCACAACAGGACTGGGCACTAGCTGAGGCAAAGCAGCTGGATGCAAAACTAATGCAAACAGCTAAGAGGAGAGTGATGTCTTAACTGCTTCTCTGCATAGCTTGATCCACCAGCCAACAGATGAACTGATTACACACTGTTGCAAAAATTTCACCTTTTGCTACACTGCAATAATTCCTGAATAAATACAAAACATGGTCAGCCTCGACATACTGAAATATGAAGAGCTGCAAATGATTCCTCACCTCCACCGAAGATGGTGCTGTCAGTATTTAGAAAAATTATCTTTTTACAATGCACTAATGTTCTTGTATTCAGGCCAACCATGAAAAATCACGAACTGCAAACATATTCCTTTTTAAATGTTTACATCCACTTCAAAGTACACATTTTTCTTAGTACTACCACCATGCTCTCACTGCATTACCTTACTCTTCTGAAGTCACAGCTCTTTCCACTGCAGTCTCACCTTGGATGCACACCACAATACAAAGAAACAAAATCCAGACTGCACAAAGCCAATGATAATTCCATGCTCAAAGCTCAGGAATTCAGTAGAAGCATAAATTCCCAACAGGGACCACCACCAGTTAGTCTCCCCACGATGCTCAAGCCCAGACTTGCATCCCCTTGCTTGCTCAGGCTCTTTGCATCTGGCTTCAGAAGTGCCAGTACCAGGAGAAACACACTTTAACTACATGTTATAGACAACATGCATTAATGGCTTATGGACTGTTGCACTTCTTTGCTTCTTCCTTTTAGCACTTAAAGGGATTTTGCTCAGGGAGAAAAGAAAAGGAGGAATCAAAGCTTTGGACTTGTTTTTTTTTCTTGAAAGAATCAAAATCCCCACAAACCTAGAGAAGAAACATGCAAAATGCAGCAGTTCCTAGAGACAGCATCAGATCAAGCTTCTTTACTGTTTTAGCATAGTTCTGAGCCCCTAAATTTCAAGTTCACATCAACCAAAATTAAAACTCACTGAGGATTATCAAGTTTCATGTATTTTTTCACTACCCTTATGCAAAATTTACTTTGGCACAGTACAGGAGCGCATTATTAATCAGCATAGATTTGTTTGAAAAAGCAGACTCTATTTATTCAGAGGTAGGACTGATTCCAAATCCAGGCTTTCTTTTCCACATGGAATGCAAGCATATCAGATTTGGTATTTGATTTTTCAGCTCAGCTGTGAGGGACGAGCTGAACTTTGTCTACGTGGTAACAGAAAAAGAAACCACAGTATTTTACTTGGTTTTTTTTTCCTTTGGTGGTTTCAGGTATCAAAGTGAAAATGTCAAATGTCTCTCACCACACCCATTACAGCAAAATCTCAGACCAGTTGAAGACAATAACGCTTTGCTATTGGCATTAAATGAATCCGGTCTCTCCCACCCATGACCAAAAAAGATACAGCGTCATTTCAAAATCACAGTCACTTTCCTATCAACTTTTTGCAGCATTTTCAGATTTATACATCCTCTTTTTATTCTCATATTGCAGTCAATTAGCAGCTATAACTAAGCAGATCTGTGCAGTTTTAGCATGAATTCTTTAAAATCACTGATCTTTACCAGCAACTTTGATGAAAAGAGAGAATATTTACCAGCAACTATTAAGCATGAAGTTTGAGGAAACAGAAGTAGCTTGTAGGAGGATTTGCTAATGTAGTTTATTGCTGTTACTTTTCATATCTGAAAAGATACTGCCTCTGAAGTCTCTGACGAAAACGCAAACAGATATTCTTGGGAGACAGTACAAGCCAAATGCAAGTTACAAAATCAGATAACTCTGTCTTAAGGATTTCATCACATAAATCCACTGATACCCCAACAGTGTCACACCAATACACACGTAAAATCAGAATCTAAGTGTCTGGTGCTGCTGAAAAAATACATGGTGGAGACACACAAAGATTTTGACAACAGAAGTCTTCCCCATAAATGTGTGCAGGAAACCTAGAGATGAAATCCCCCACAAGAAGACACAATACTACCTACCAGGCAGTGATAATCTCTCAGTGGTCACAACAGGCATGTTGTTGAAACAACTAGATGGAAAAAAAAGGCATCCATGCTTGAGTGATTCTGCAGAGCAATGTGCCTACACCTAATACAATGGAAAACCTATTCAAGAATAGCTAATCTTGTGAAACTACAACTGCAGAATGCTGTTAGAAGCAGTGAAAACTGAAAATCCTCTGAATTAAGTGCTCACTGAGCAAGTTAAAGCATTAGGTAGGCATCTCTCAACCCATCCACCCACATACCTGAGGGTGGCATCCATGTGACAAATTGCATTTAACATGCACCTGCACTCTACCCAGTAATCCATCCTCACCTTGGCTACTTCTAGCATTACAAATCTCCAAGGTACTTTGAACAACTGACTTCTGCAAGGAAGAATTGCTCCTCAAAAGTGTATTGTCAAGAAGCCAGGAAAGATTTAGGTGCAAATATACTGCTGTCCAATGTGGATATAAATAGGATCTTTAAATTCTTAGGAAACAAGGTTTCTATGGGTTTTCAGGACCATTACTATTTCTAGGAGACATAAATACAGATTTCTAAAAGAAAAACTCATAGTTCAGTCACTAAGCAGTAAGCAGCTTGGAGATGCAGATCCACAGTTGAGGATGGGGTCAGGTGAAGCCCTCTAGATACTGACAGGGAGGTAACGTGCACAGCTACTCTTGCATCACCTACAGCAAAATCATCACTCCTGAAGCCAGACAGACCCAGACATGCCTGCTCCCTGAGAGCTGTCCATACAACAACAAACAGAGTTCTCCACAAGGGAAACAGACTCTTCCACTGTTGAACTTCAAGAAAATCTACAGTGTTTTGAAGGTGCAAATTAAAGGTGCAATAAATCCATCGGGGAAATGCTCAACTTCTCCCCAAAATACTGCAGCCACTCTCATGGCATGGCAACTTAGGGAGAAGCAAATACTCACTTCTTGTCCCCAAACTCTGTGCTCTGTAGCAGCTTGAAGATGTGCCTGGCGTAGTACCAGAGGTCCACAGAAACCCCTGTCCATGCCCACAGTACTAAGAGTGTTTCTCCTTTAGCAGATAGGAAAAATCTCTGCCTCAAGATGAGAGAAAGAAAGATGGAAGTGCAAAGGCTAGTTTATTATTATTTCAGCTTTGGCTGGGCACCAGGACTGGACCCTAAATAAATTATGCCAGGATATATGCTCAGAGTTAGCTTCCCTTGCAATTCTGCACAAACAAAAATCAGCAGGAGTCCAGCATGTAGAACGGCTTCCGAATCGGGTCATTAATCTGTACAAGCAGAAAAACTTACCCAAAAAACACATTAGCAGCCACTGCACTCCAGGTTACAAGGCTGAACTATCATGCAAATTGATACACATCTCTTGCCTCCTCTGCCACAGAGGAGGGCACAAGCAACCTACAGGGGAGAGAGCACAGAAACCTATGGATGCGCTCTCCTGGTGAGGAGCAATGGAACAGGACAGATTTATTCAGTGATGATAACATGGTATTATTTTTTCCTGCAACAGCAATGCAAATTATTCAAAGATGGTCACATCCTGAAATGGCTTGGCTCTAGAAATATGTTCATTGCCATGAAAATCTTGCCAACTTAAGCGAGCACACAAAACCACAAGGGCAGAAGACAATTAAAGGTTTTAAGTAGACAGAGACACAAAGATTAGTCACTAACATTTTTTTTCCATCTACTTGTTTGATGATTTATCAATAAACTAAGTAATCTCCACCTGCTGTTCAGTCAATAGCTGATTAGTTAGATGATTCCCTCCAAGTCCTTCAGGAGGACAGAGTCTTGAGGTCTTGCTTTCAAGGACAGACCAGTAGTTTTTTTTCATAGTTTTACAGCATGTTATTCCTTAATAGCAATGTAAATAAAACAGAGTGAAGAGGCCTCTCCATTTCAAAGCTATTGTAAAATGTAGAAGGAATATTACTTTGGGCTCAAACTAGAAATCTTTCTTTTCTTCTGTTTTTTAAATACCGATAATATTGCAGGCATGAAAAGATTTCACTCTTCTAGTCCCTAGACAAAACCTAAGCCTTACTCTTTAATATAACTACAAGCAGGACAGACCTAAGTGGGACAGAAAGGCATATCTCCCAAACATTGTTTCTATCATAACAACACCCATTATTTACATCAGCCCGGGAAATAACCACATATGAGGCAAGTCATGAAACAAGAACACCCCTATGTTAATCATCCAAATTCACAACTATATAATCCACAAACAAGACCTGAGTTAACACTAGCTGGCAGCTCTTCAGGAAGCTGCACGAAACAACAGGGACTAAGGAGAGTAAGAGGAAAAAGGGCTGGCTGAGTGATGCACCTGCTCCCTTGCTTCCCCTTTCCATTTTGCACAGAAAAATTTGCACAGTTACAACTCTTAAGTGCACATTAAACTTATGCCCTTTTACATTGACATGACTGCGAAGACATTATGGTGGGTATAAAATACTATACTACTATTTAGAAGCATTTCTGCACTACCAGTTGGTGTAAAAGAGCCCTTGTGCAGTTGGGAATTTTTGTTTTCCTATGTGTGATAAAAACACAATGACAAGTTCTGTTCAGAAAGCATGTTTAAGTAAAAAAAAAATTTACTAATTTATATGTATATATATCTAAAAATACAAATTACATAAAATTATAAATACAAATACTTATCAATATATATAGATATACATATGATCGGTACACATAGAGATATAAATCATACAGATGTGTATATATAGATATATTTTAAAAAACTCTCTTGAGAAAACAAATTGCCAAGAGAGTGTAATAGGACAACTCCTCTCCTACTCTCACCAGAAGCTCAGAATCAACTCTTGAAGTAATAGTAGTATAAGTTCTATTTCACACCAGAGAAGAGTCAGTGAACAGAAGTTTGAACTGTTTCAACTGAGCCTGAAAGTTGTTTATTCACCAGAGTTTGAATCTGTTGCAAATGGCTCATTTAATTCAACCTCAGAGGCATTTGCTCTCCACTTTTCAACCTCAGAAAGCAGTAACCTAGCTAAGGAGGTTAGATGCAGTATCACCAGTTCAGATCAAAAAGATGCCAGTGAACAGCTGAGACTTAAATTTATACCCAGCATGGTTACATGGACAAGAAAAAGGAACAGTAGATGTAATCAGTTTCAGCTATATCATGTATTTTTGCCTCTTCTTAAAGAATTTCAGGATGAAAAAATACTAAACAGAACCCTGAAATTAAAATCAACCAGGGAAAAACTAATCTAGCTGCCAAGAAGAACTGACTAAGGCTCCCTGACAAGCAGAGATACATATTCAGAATTAACTTTAAAAAAGCTTCTAAATTCAACTAATGTGCTATAAAATGACAAACGCACATATTATACGAACCAATTATAAAACATTGCAGCAAGCATTAACTACATGCACAGATCTTATGAGCACCCTGGGAGCCGGACAGTGGACTAAATAAAGTCAAGCAATCTTGAAATCCACAGGCATTACATTTTCCCTGTATCTAAAGGGTGAGAGAGGTGTTCAGAAGGTTCTGACTTTTAGCTCTGAAGGAGAGGAGAAAATACAGCAGATACTTGGAGTATCTGGAGGTTTAGTTAAAATGCAGAATATTTACCAGAAAATTAAAACTACTGAAATCCTGAAATATCTGTTTTTATCAGAGACTCACCTATTTCCAGAGAGATGAGAACCATTTATGAATCCGTTTCCACAAGAAAACTATAAAAATCCTTTGGAGATGCAATGTTCGGTGTTCAATATTTGCCACCAGCAGACACTTCTGTTAAACAAAATGGGAAGCAGTCCTCAAAGCATCCAGATAGAAAAGAGAATCGTAGCCTCCCTGTAAATCCTGCAAAAATACATCTCATTCACTTGTGTGGATCTCTTTATTGCAGTTGACATGGGCTTGCCCAGGGGACTAACTTGTTGTTCCATAAAGATCCTTAAATAGGCACTACTGATGAAACATTTAATCCAAGCCCTGGTATCAAATGGCTGCTATTGCCTGTGACAGTGATAGAAAAATCTATTTGCCAATTAAATAACTGCATGCAAAGCTATGACTGTTTATTATACCTTTTAACATAGTTCAGCTGGTTTGGATCATATCCAGTGAGCTTCATATTTTACAAAAACTGCATTCCATATAACTAGTAAGTAACGTGCTTTAAGCCTTCGTTTTTTAAATACACCCTTTCACTCATGTTGTTATGAAGTGTTTACTTGGGCAAGGGAATACATTTTACACAGAAATGCCACTTATATCATTCAACTATACATATATATTGCGTTGGACCTCTCTCTGTTGATAATGAAATTATGATTTATGCTTAGAACAGATGACCATATTTTAGTTATTGGGGAAAAAAAAGAGCACTTTAAAAACTCGCTGTGTTTACTTTAAATGGTAAGAATGTACAAAAGCTATTCATTTTTTTGTAAAACTAAGGGAATACATTTTGATCCCATGAGTCTAATAAAAACTCTGCATAAACATAACAATAGGGAAAGCTACGATGAATAGTTGAGATGAACACTTAAGCCTGGACTTCATTCCGGTTGGACTTCCACCATACCAGGAAACAAGAAAACAAGTGAAGGGGCAGTAATTAAAAGAGATTTAAGATTAGTGGCAGTGTTACACCCACTTGTGGAACATCCTAAAATAGGACACAGCACTCACTTTGACAGGCTGCAATTTAATAAAGTACATAAGGGCACAAGTTGCAGCTCAGAGAAGTCACCTTTGCTGAGAGCAGCTCAAGCATTTCGTTAATTTGAAATAACCAGAGCTTAACATATGCTTTGATTCAAGCATGAATATACATCTTTGGGACATAGACTGCATTTTCCTTTCAACTTTGTATGAGAAAAAAGAAATTAAGTCATGCTAATGTATAAAGCAGTATTGAATAAAAATGGGTACTGGAAATGGCAAAACACGTATCTGAAATGAATCCCTTTCCATAAATTGGAAAAAAAAGACAGACTAAGGTGAGTTTTTATTTCTCTTAATCACAGAAAAGTTAGGTTTTTTCCCTTTGATCTTTAAAAAATTACCAGATGTAAGTTTATATCTTATTCCTATTCCCCAATGCCATAAATTTAGTATAAACTAAGAAAAAAAATACTTAGTGCTTCAGAATGAACATTGATTCTTCCACATATTGTATTAAGATTTAATTTACTGCTTGCTATGCCATTTTTAACTTTGTAATTATTTTGTCAGGATAAGTTGTAGCTTTTACTGTACCAGTGTCTGGAGAAAATGTTTCCATCTTGCTTTATCAGATTATTGAAACAATGTATTATAATTTCTGGAAAGCACTATTTCCATTTTTATATTTAAGCCTTATTCAAGGAAATTGTTTATGAATTTCAGTAACTCTTTTAAAGTACATAGGCTGGAATCGTTAGGAATCGGTAGGAAGGTTCATTGAAGACTTTTGTGAGGTAAATGAACTGATAAGTTTATTAACTTAACTGATAAGTGTGCAGCTCTACCACAGCTTCATGAGAACACAAATTGTAGCATTATCTTTGCATCAAATTTATCCTCTAAAGTAAAAACCCACAACTGCTTGCCTAGTAAGTAAAGCTAATGTTGTTATCCAAGTTACAATACCTCTCTTCCTATAGTTTATGGCTATTTTTACGGGAAAAAGTCCAGACTGTCAGTGCTTAAAAATGTTGCATTTGAGCCTCTTTACTTCCTTTATTCCTCCCGGCTGGGCAGAAATTTTTAATCACAAAAACACCTCCTGTAACTCCATCTCATATCCAACTTGGATATGCTCAAATTTGAGCACAATCATGTTGTTGTACCAATACCTTCGGAGCAGTCACAACTGGAACCCATTAGGTTTGCACTGAGCAGAACATTTTGGTGAAGGACAGGAGAAGACAGCAGGACCTGCAGAAGCACTGAGACCCCAGTCCTGATAACGTGGGGGTTTGGGCTTCACAGCATGCAGGTGAATGCCACCTCTGAGAGCTTGCAGGTGCTCTCAGGTGCTTCCTCACCCACACTGGACCACAGCCAAAATGCATGAGTTAGAGGAAAAAAAAACTATATCTAAAAAAATGGTAAAATTTAATTTTTAAATTGTTTTGGTAGTTCTGAACGAGACATTTTTGTGACAAATATTCATTGAAATCTCACCTAACAATTTAGACTTTTTAGCACATTCCTTTTACCAGTTCAGCTCTAACATACATTCAGCAAATGCTTTGGGCATTTCTCATCTGGTGCTTTCAAAGTTTCTCTGAGATCCACAGTAGCAATCATCAAAACTTTTCTTTAATTTTCCTAGGATTCTGATCTCTAACATCTACAACATCTACAATTACAGTTATTTGCTAGTGTATAAAATATCTTTAGATGTGCCAAATATATCTGATTAAATATACTTCAATGCATAAACTATTCTTTTTTTTTTTTTTTTTTTTTTGATGTATCACAATGAATACATTGGCTTTAACGTCTATTCTCTTGATCAGTCATTTTGAGGTGGTCCACTTTTGTTTTCCTGACTTTCACAAACATGCTTGCAGCCAGTAAGGGACTCTTCACTATGATTAATGGCCTCCCATTGGGTATACAGAGAATTTCCCAGCCTGGTTCCCTTGAGAATGCTCCACTACATGGATTTCTACGCAAAGCTAGATTAAAAGAGGAGGAGCAATAGCTATAGTCCACCTACCCCACAGCCATCAATTATATACAGTTATAAATCAAAGTTTTCAGCCAGAACAAAGCCCAGTGTGGCAAACAAACAAGGGCGTTCACAGCAAATTGTTTTGAAGCAGAATAAAACTCTTGATAGAAACAATGGGGCAAGCAAAGCCACTGTCAATATCACCATAAAGTTCCGTTGATTTATTAAGAATTAGACACAGTGTATCCAATTACTGCTGAATTAACTTAAACAGAAAGCAGCAAGTGGAAAAATAAGCAAGGAGATGGATTTCTCTTTTGAAAGGAAAAAATCACGCAATTCTATATCGTAGTTAATTGAAGACAGTAACGTGAATCATAAAGTATCTGTACTTTAACTCCCAGTATTTGTGTTTCTTGGCTTTGGGTTTTAAGCTCTCTCTTTCATGAAACACTGGTATGTCTATCTCATCCATATTTCATCTCCGCTCTGTTTGTTTTCCCGGCTATTTCTGCCTCCATGCCATAGATGATTTTGATCAGTTTGGATATTTTTAAATACCCTTCACGCACAATCTGCTTTCAAACAAGACAGTAGAAAAAAACACTAGGGGACGTGGAGACAAAAAGGCTGTTAGCACCGCTCCTCACATGTCTCTTCCCTTCTGGACAATGTGAATTATCTGCAGGGGGTTGGGCCCCTTTTTTCAGACATTTAAAATTCCATTTTTTGATACACAGCAGCTTTTGGAAAGCCAAGGAATATAGTCAAAACCAGTCAAAATGAATGTAAGCTCCAGCCAAAAAATTAGTGGATATTTGCTATTGCACCCAGTCCTCACTGCAGAACATTTTTCACATAGACTCTGTCTCTCTTTGAAGAAACAGATGCTTATGAAGAGCGCTCAGTGATTTTCAGCAAGTGAAAAATTAATTTTTTACAACTCTGACTAAAGCTCTGCAGCCAAAGGAAGAACCTTTAGGATGACTTCATGTTCGTGAGAGACAAACCTTATCTGTCCCACACCACATTTTCCCCAGTCTTCCTTGCCGTACAGTCCTCCAGCTTGCAGCAGGCATCAGCACCCCAATTTTGGAGTAAGATGGAGTTTATGCACCTCTGACAGGGTAGAGTCACACATGAAATATGGAATCATAGAATGGAATCATGTAGCTTGGAAAAGACCTTTAACATCATTGGGTCCATCACTGCCCAGCACTGCCAAGCCTGCCACTAAATCACGTTCCCAAGTGCCATTAATGCAAAAGTTGTTCAGACCTAAATTAATGCACACATAAGCACCTGTCTTCCCTGCAAAGATTTCTTCAAAGAGGCCCCGTGCATCCAGAGTGCAGAGGCACCATCCCCTTCCTGCCTGAGTAAATCTGTAGTGAGAAACATGGACCATCATCTCAAGGGCTGGTGAGAAATTCCCAGTAAAAATCCAAGACAGTCTAATGTGCTTAGCGTCCTGCAGGTTTGTAACATACATATCAACAGTATTGATCATTGACTAATTTTATCTTCTTTTGTCTTGTTTTTTTTCTTCATGGAAATAAATGACTGGCAAATAGAGAGCAGAATTGACATGATGTCTGGAGCTCTAACCCCAGATCTCTTGCTAGCTGTATACCACCTAATTCAAAACACCAAATAATGAAAGTCCACATCCTTCAGCAACCAAATAAAACTGCAGAAGATCAGTTTCTACAAAAACAGCACCAATTAGTGCATACTTTAATTTCTTTTTCTGTCTCCTAAGGGTGTTGATTCTGGATAGACCTTCTCAATTTTCTTATCTGAGCATAACTTTTCCATCAGATTCCATCACATGCTTGTAGGTATGCACTGCTTAACATTTGTGAACCTGAAAAAAAAAATCGCCCTTCATCCTTAGATTTTCTTCCAGATTTCTGAATCTGGAGAAGAGGCAAAAGATGGTCATACAAGAATTTTTTTAAAGATCCTCTTCTAGTGTTAACACAAATTTTCCTTCTGGAAGCCTACATTATTTTCCTGGCAAGACTATCTTCAAGTAAGAATAACAAAATTTGCTATCCACAGCTTCATGATCCACACATTCACATTAGTGGACCTCTCTTCCTATGGATTTCCACTCTAATAAAAGAGACATTTGACAAAATACATAAAAGCACACAAGAATTCCATTAAGGAATTCCACAATCAAGAGTCATAGCCCCTCACAAAAGACATCTACAGTGCCAACTAAAGAGGTGCAAAGGTACATATTCCATTTAGGTTAAAACTCTCTAGTAAGTAGTTCTCAAATTTTCAAAGGAATCAATTTTCAAATTTTCAAGGAATCA